>NC_092010.1:11061672-12261672 GCF_044704955.1 Pristiophorus japonicus
CACACACACATACTCACAGACACATACACACACACACACACACACACTAACAAACACACTAACACACACACACACTAACACACACACACACTAACACACACACACACACACACTAACAAACACACTCACACACACTAACACACACACACACACACACACACACTAACAAACACACTAACACACACACACACTAACACACACACACACACACACACTCACTAACACACACACACACACACTAACAAACACACTAACACACATACACACACACTAACACACACACACACACACACTAACAAACACACTAACACACACACACACACTAACACACACACACACACACACACACACTAACACACACACACACACACACACACTCACTAACACACACACACACACACTAACAAACACACTAACACACATACACACACACTAACACACACACACACACTCACACACACTAACACACACACACACACACACACACACACACTAACAAACACACTAACACACACACACACACTAACACACACACACCCACACACACACACTAACACACACACACACACACACACTCACTAACACACACACACACACACTAAGAAATACACTAACACACACACACACACACTAACACACACACACACACACACACACACTAACACACACACACACACACTAACAAACACACTAACACACATACACACACACTAACACACACACACACACACTAACACACACACACACTAACACACACACTAACACACATACACACACACTAACACACACACACACACACACACTAACACACACACACACACACACACTAACACACACTAACACACACACACACACACTAACACACACACACACACTAACAAACACACTAACACACACACACACACACACTAACACACACACACACACACACGCACACACTAACACACACACACACACACACACACACTAACACACACACACTAACAAACACACTAACAAACACACTAACACACACACACACACACACACACTAACACACACACACACACACTAACACACACACACACACTAACAAACACACTAACACACACACACACTAACACACACACACACACACTAACAAACACACATACACACACACACACACACACACTAACAAACACACTCACACACACACACACACATACACACACACACACACACACACACTAACAAACACACTAACACACATACACACACACTAACACACACACACACACACTAACAAACACACATACACACACACACACACACACACTAATAAACACACTAACACACACACACACACACTAACACACACACACACACTAACAAACACACTCACACACACACACACATACACACACACACACACACACACACTAACAAACACACTCACACACACACACACACACACACACTAACACACATACACACACACACTCACAGACACAGACGCACTCACATACACACACACACACTCACAGACACATACACACACACACACTCACAGACACATACACACACACATACACACACACACACACACACTAACAAACACACTAACACACAAACACACTAACACACACACACACACACTAACACACACACACACACACACTAACAAACACACTCACACACACACACACATACACACACACACACACACACACACTAACAAACACACTAACACACACACACACTAACACACACACACACACTAACACACACACACACACACACTAACAAACACACTCACACACACACACACACATACACACACACACACACACACACACACACACTAACACACACACTAACACACACAGATCCCTGCTCCCTGTTGCTCAGACTATTTCCTAGCCAGACCAATCATTTCCCCTCAATTCCCTGGGACTTTATCAAATGCCTTCTGGAAGTCCATATGAAGAAAATACATAGTCCCTGTCCCTGGTTTAATATTAATTTCCTTGGGATTTCTGGCATGCTATGCTTCTCCTCTACTGTAAATACTGATGCAAAGTAATTATTCAACATGTCCACCATTTCCTCATCATTGACAATATCACCGCTTTCAGTGACGACCCTCTTTTCCCACTATCACTGGAAACATTCTTGGTGTTGATTTTGATACCCCTTGCACGTTTCTTTACACACTCCCTTCTTTTGCTCTGACGATCTGTTATGCCACACTTTGTTGCTCTTTGTATCTCGCCCATTCGCCAGCGTCGGTGCTATTTTTCCATGCCCTTTCCTTGAGTATGATGCTGTCCCTTGCCTCTCTAGTTGTCCAGGGCTGTATTTTTGGTAAGTCGAGCTCTCGCCCCTCAGAGGTATAAACAGGTTCTGTACCGTGTTAAATTATTTTTGATCATCTCCCACCGATCCTCTGTCATTTTACCCATTTACGGTTTGGCTTAGTTCACTGCTTCAGTGATGGTGGAAAGGTTCATTGCATTTCTTTTTCAATAGGTTCGTTTGATGATGAAGAGTCACTCTTTCATCCGAGAAAATGTTCCAAAAGTGTTGAACACAAAACCGAAGGAAGGTAAGGATCCAACCAACAGAGATCCAAACCAGCGAATGCTGAGACTGGGACCTGGGCTGAAATCCAGCTCAGGCTGATCGGGGGAATGTCTGTGGGCTGTGAGCAAACAGGGTCCTCGGAGAAAGCAGGTCCCACTGCTGCAAAACACATCTGAGTCTCACCATGAAGTTGCAACAGTGTATGTAACCCGTGCTGTACCTGCCCTGGGAGTGTTTGATGGGTCAGTGTAGAGTGAGCTTTACTCTGTATCTAACCCTGTGCTGTACCTGCCCTGGGAGTGTTTGATGGGTCAGTGTAGAGTGAGCTTTACTCTGTATCTAACCCTGTGCTGTACCTGCCCTGGGAGTGTTTGATGGGTCAGTGTAGAGTGAGCTTTACTCTGTATCTAACCCTGTGCTGTACCTGCCCTGGGAGTGTTTGATGGGACGGTGTAGAGGGAGCTTTACTCTGTATCTAACCCATGCTGTACCTGCCCTGGGAATGTTTGATGGGACAGTGCAGAGGGAGCTTTACTCTGCATCTAACCCATGGTGTACCTGCCCTGGGAGTGTTTGATGGGACAGTGTAGAGGGAGTTTTACTGTATATCTAAGCAGTGCTGTATCTGCCCTGGGATTGTTTGATGGGACAATGTAGAGGGAGCTTTACTCTGTATCTAGCCCTGCTGTACCTGCCCTGGGTGTTTGATGGGACAGTGCAGAGGGAGCTTTACTCTGTATTTAATTTGTGCTTTATTGCTCTGGGAGTGTTTGATGGGACAGTGTCGAGGGAGCTTTACTCTGTATCTAACACCGTGCTGTACCTGCCCTGGGAGTGGTTGATAGGACATTGTAGAGGGAGCTTTACTCTGTATCTAACCCGTACTTTACCTGCCCTAGGAGTGTTTGATGGGACAGTGTAGAGGGAGCTTTACTCTGTCGTATCTTGAGTGTAATATCTCCAAGTTTGCAGATGACACTAAGCTGGTTGGCAGTGTGAGCTGCGAGGAGGATGCTAAGAGGCTGCAGGGTGACTTGGACAGGTTGGGTGAATGGGAAAATGCATGGCAGATGCAGTATAATGTGGATAAATTTGAGGTTATCCACTTTAGTGGCAAAAACACGAAGGCAGAATATTATCTGAATGGCGGCAGATTAGGAAAAGGGGAGGTGCAACGAGACCTGGGTGTCATGGTACATCAGTCATTGAAAGTTGGCATGCAGTACAGCAGGTGGTGAAGAAGGCAAATGGTATATTGGCCTTCATAGCTAGGGGATTTGAGTATAGGAGCAGGGAGGTCTTACTGCAGTTGTACAGGGTCTTGGTGAGGCCTCACCTGGAATATTGTGTTCAGTTTTGGTCTCCTAATCTGAGCTTGGGGCCCAGGCAACAGAAGGCACGGCCACCAATGGTGGAGCGGTTATAATCAGAGATGCTCAGGAGGGCAGAATTAGAGGAGCGCAGATATCGCGAGGGTTGTGGGGCTCGAGGAGATTACAGAGATAGGGAGGGGCGAGGCCATGAAGGGATTTGAAAACAAGGATGAGAATTTTGAAATCGAGGCCTTACTTAACCGGGAGCGAATGGAGGTCATTGTGCACAGAGGGTGATTGTTGAGCGGAACTCGGTGCGAGTTAGGACACGGAGCAGTGAGCACAGGGGGTGATGGGTGAGTGGGACACGGTGCGGGTTAGGAAACGGGGCAGCACAGGGGTGATGGGTGGGTGGGACTTGGTGTGAGTTAGAACACAGGGCACAGGATGTGATGGGTGAGTGGGACTGGATGTGAGTTAGGACACGGGGCAGTGAGCACAGGGGGTGATGGGTGAGTGGGACTTGGTGCGAGTTAGGACACGGGGCAGCGAGCACAGGGGGTGATGGGTGATTGGGACTGGGTGTGAGTTAGGACACGGGCAGTGAGCACAGGGGGTGATGGGTGAGCGGGACTCGATGTGAGTTAGGACACGGGGCAGTGAGCACAGGGGGTGATGGGTGAGCGGGACTGGGTGCGAGTTAGGACACGGGACAGTGAGCACAGGGACCGATGGGTGAGTGGGACTTGGTGCGAGTTAGGACACGGGGCAGCGAGCACAGGGGGTGATGGGTGAGCGGGACTCGGTGTGAGGTAGGACACGGGCAGTGAGCACAGGGGGTGATGGGTGAGCGGGACTCGATGTGAGTTAGGACACGGAGCAGTGAGCACAGGGGGTGATGGGTGAGCGGGACTGGGTGCGAGTTAGGACACGGGACAGTGAGCACAGGGACCGATGGGTGAGTGGGACTTGGTGCGAGTTAGGACACGGGGCAGCGAGCACAGGGGGTGATGGGTGAGCGGGACTCGGTGTGAGGTAGGACACGGAGCAGTGAGCACAGGGGGTGATGGGTGAGCGGGACTGGGTGCAAGTTAGGACACGGGGCAGTGAGCACAGGGACCGATGAGTGAGTGGGACTTGGTGCGACTTAGGACATGGGGCAGTACGGGGGTGATGGGTGAACGGGTCTTGGTGCGAGTTAGGACACAGGGCACAATGGGTGATGGATGAGTGGGACTTGGTGCGAGTTAGGACATGGAGCAGTGAGCACAGAGGGTGATGGGTGAGCGGGACTCGGTGCGACTTAGGACACGGGGCACAGGGGGTGATGGATGAGTGGGACTTGGTGCGAGTTAGGACACGGGGCACAGGGGGTGATGGATGAGTGGGACTTGGTGCGAGTTAGGACACGGGGCACAGGGGGTGATGGGTGAGCGGGACTCGGTGCGAGTTAGGTCACGGGGTAGTGAGCACAGAGGGTGATGGGTGAGCGGGACTTGGTGCGAGTTAGGACATGGGGCAGTGTGCACAGGGGGTGATGGGTGAGCGGGACTTGGTGCGAGTTAGGACACGGGACAGTGAGCACAGGAGGTGATGGGTGAGCGGGACTTGGTGCGAATTAGGACACGGGGCAGTGAGCACAGGGGGTGATGGGTGAGCGGGACTTGGTGCGAGTTAGGACACGGGGCAGTGAGCACAGGGGGTGATGGGTGAGCGGGACTTGGTGCGAGTTAGGACATGGGGCAATGTGCACAGGGGGTGATGGGTGAGCGGGACTTGGTGCGAGTTAGGACACGGGACAGTGTGCACAGGGGGTGATGGGTGAGCGGGACTTGGTGCGAGTTAGGACATGGGGCAATGTGCACAGGGGGTGATGGGTGAGCAGGACTCGGTGCGAGTTAGGACACGGGACAGTGAGCACAGGAGGTGATGGGTGAGCGGGACTTGGTGCGAGTTAGGACACGGGGCAGTGAGTACAGGGGGTGATGGGTGAGCGGGACTTGGTGAGAGCTAGGACACGGGCCGTCGAGGTTTGGATCACCTCTAGCCGACCTGGGAATATTTATCTTAGTTTACAACAGTGTCAGGTTGATTGGTTTGTGTTATGTATGGAGAAAGAGTCAGACTGAACACTGTGAGCTCAAAGTAAAGTGTGACCTTAGTCTTTTATTGCAGCTCTCCAGAGTGCCTCTCCAACCTGTGAGGCCTCCTTAAATACCTGTGCTCGCAAGGGATTATGGGATCCCTTGGGACTCCAGGGGATGAGCCCTCTGGTGGCTGTACAGAGTAAATGCAAGTATACATATATAACGCTCCCACCCCCAAAGTCACTAGTGTAACTATTTACAATGTGAGTCGATCTGGGGCCCTTCTTGCCCTGGTTGATCGTCTCGGTGTGAAAGCTGGTGTTGTTGAATCATTTGTTGGGCCCTCGCTGGGCTGCTGTGCAGCTGGCCTTGCTGGGCTGCCTGGTGTGTTGGGCCCTGCTGGGCTGCTGTGGATGATGGGTTCTGCTTCATGGTCAACCATGGTGCCGGTTGCCACTGGTGTGTATGTTGGGAGATCAAAAAAGGTAGGGTCCAAGGTGGGTTGCTCAGGATAGTCCGTGAATCTGAGTTTGATTTGGTCCAAGTGTTTCCGGTGAATGAGTCCATTTGAAAGTTTGACCCGAAACACCCTGCTCCCCTCTTTGGCCACGACAGTGCCGGGAAGCCACTTGGGACCTTGTCCATAATTTAAAACAAATACAGGATCATTGATTTCAATCTCACGTGACACATTTACGCGATCATGGTATGTACTTTGTTGAAGCCGCCTGCTCTCTACCTGTTCATGTAGATCAGGGTGAACTAACGAGAGCCTTGTCTTAAGTGCTCTTTTCATGAGCAGTTCAGCAGGTGGGATCCCAGTGAGTGAGTGGGGTCTCGTGCGGTCGCTAAGCAGGACTCGGGATAGGCGAGTCTGCAGTGAGCCTTCAGTTACCCTCTTCAAGCCTTGCTTGATAGTTTGCACTGCTCTCTCTGCCTGACCATTGGATGCTGGTTTAAACGGGGCAGATGTGACATGTTTGATCCCATTATGGGTCATGAATTCTTTGAACTCAGCACTGGTAAAACATGGCCCGTTATCGCTCACCAGGACATCGGGTAAGCCGTGTGTGGCAAACATGGCCTGCAGGCTTTCAGTAGTGGCAGCGGACGTGCTAGTCGACATTATCTCACATTCAATCTATTTGGAGTACGCTTCTACAACCACAAGGAACATTTTACCCAAGAACGGGCCTGCATAGTCGACGTGTACCCTAGACCACGGTTTGGAGGGCCAAGACCATAAACTTAGTGGCGCCTCCCTGGGTACATTGCGTAACTGTGAGCATATATTACATCCGTGAACACAGGACTCTAAGTCTGCATCGATACCGGGCCACCACACGTGGGATCTGGCTATCGCTTTCATCATTACGATGCCTGGGTAGGTATATAACTCGGCAACATAACTCGCCACTTCCTGGCCTTCAGACCTTTTGTAGGTGTAGAACCAGTACCTCGCCATCAGAACGCTTTCCTTCGGGTTCAAATGTTCTCGAACCAGTGTGCACAAATCGTCGTACGATTTCTCCGTGGGTTTCGCTGGAGTGAGCAGATTCTTCATGAGGCCATACGTTGGTGCCCCACAGACGGTGAGGAGGATCGCCCTTCGTTTGGCAGCGTTCTCTTCCCCATCTAGCTCGTTGGCCATGAAGTATTGATCGAGTCACTCCACAAAAGTTTCCCAATCATCTCCCTCCGAGAATTTCTCCAGGATGCCCTCTGTTCTCTGCATCTTTGGGTTCGCTATCTGTATCTCGTCGCCAGTTGTTATGTATGGAGAAAGAGTCAGACTGAACACAGTGAGCTCAAAATAAAGTGTGACCGTAGTCATTTATTGCAGGTCTCCAGAGTGCCTCTCCAACCTGTGAGGCCTCCTTAAATACCTGTGCTCCCAAGGGATTATGGGACCCCTTGGGACTCCAGGGGATGAGCCCTCTGGTGGCTGTACAGAGTAAATCCAAGTTTACATATATAACAGTTTGTTTCTGTTGTGTGTGCAGATTCTGTTTGTTTGTAAATAATTGAATTTATACGGAATGTGATGTTTCCCCATAGTTGCGTCGAGTTCCTGTATCCTGCCAGGAAGGGATTAGTATGTAACGGTTTTGTGCAGGGATAATGATGTTGTTAAAGTCTGGCATTAGTTTCTGCGCTGTGACCTCCCCAGTAAACCTCTGATAGATGAACTTCCATCTCACTTGCATTGAATACCTGTTCTGCTTCACTCCCAACACCTGCAGCCTCAACTCAGTGGGCTGGATTTTGGCTTTACTGATTCCAGGGCGGGGGGCACGGAGAGTAATGGTGGGGGGGGGGTGGGGGGAATGGTGTGGGGGGTGGGGGGAGGAATGGTGGGGGGGGTGGGGGAATGGTGGGGGGGTGGTGGGGGAGGAATGGTGGGGGTGGGGGGGAGGAATGGTGGGGGGGGTGGGGGAATGGTGGTGGGGGTGGGGGAGGAATGGTGGGGGGGGGTGGGGGAGGAATGGTGGGGGTGGGGGGAGGAATGGTGGGGGGTGGGGGGAGGAATGGTGGGGGGGGTGGGGGAATGGTGGGGGGGTGGGGGGAGGAATGGTGGGGGTGGGGGGAGGAATGGTGGGGGGGGTGGGGGGAATGGTGGGGGGGGTGGGGGGAGGAATGGTGGGGGGGGTGGGGGAATGGTGGGGGGGGGGTGGGGGGAGGAATGGTGGGGGGGGTGGGGGGAATGGTGGGGGGGGGTGGGGAGGAATGGTGGGGGTGGGGGGAGGAATGGTGGGGGGGGTGGGGGAATGGTGGGGGGGGTGGGGGAGGAATGGTGGGGGTGGGGGAGGAATGGTGGGGGGGGGTGGGGGGAATGGTGGGGGGGTGGGGGGGGAATGGTGGGGGGGTGGGGAGGAGGGGGGGTGGGGGAGGAATGGTGGGGGGGGTGGGGGGAGGAATGGTGGGGGGGGTGGGGGAATGGTGGGGGGGGTGGGGGAGGAATGGTGGGGGTGGGGGAGGAATGGTGGGGGGGGTGGGGGAATGGTGGGGGGGGGTGGGGGGAGGAATGGTGGGGGGGGTGGGGGAATGGTGGGGGGGGGTGGGGGGAGGAATGGTGGGGGGGGTGGGGGAATGGTGGGGGGGGGGTGGGGGAGGAATGGTGGGGGTGGGGGGAGGAATGGTGGGGGGGGTGGGGGAATGGTGGGGGGGGTGGGGGAGGAATGGTGGGGGTGGGGGGAGGAATGGTGGGGGGGGTGGGGGGAATGGTGGGGGGGTGGGGGGGGAATGGTGGGGGGGTGGGGGAGGAGGGGGGGTGGGGGAGGAATGGTGGGGGTGGTAAGGGGGAATGGTGGGGAGGTGGGTGGGGAGGTGGTGGGGGATGGAGGGGGGGGTGGGGGAATGTGGGGGGGGTGGGGGAGGAATGGTGGGGGTGGGGGGAGGAATGGTGGGGGGGGTGGGGGGGGATGGTGGGGGGGGTGGGGGAATGGTGGGGGGGGTGGGGGAGGAATGGTGGGGGTGGGGGGAGGAATGGTGGGGGGGTGGGGGGAATGGTGGGGGGGGTGGGGGAGGAATGGTGGGGGTGGGGGGAGGAATGGTGGGGGGGGTGGGGGGAATGGTGGGGGGGTGGGGGGGGAATGGTGGGGGGGGTGGGGGAGGAATGGTGGGGGTGGTAGGGGAATGGTGGGGAGGTGGGGGGGGGATGGTGGGGGGGGTGGGGAATGGTGGGGAGGTGGGGGGGGATGGTGGGGGAATGGTGGGGGGGTTGGGGGTGGAATGGTGGGGGGGTGGGGGAATGGTGGGGGGGGTTGGGGGTGGAATGGTGGGGGGGTGGGGGAATGGTGGGGGGGTGGGAGAATGGTGGGGGGGTTGGGGGTGGAATGGTGGGGGGGTGGGGGAATGGTGGGGGGGTTGGGGGTGGAATGGTGGTGGGGGTGGGGGGAGGAATGGTGGGGGGGGTGGGGGAATGGTGGGGGGGTGGGGGTGGAATGGTGGGGGGGGTGTGGGAGGAGGGGGGTTGGGGGGAGGAATGGTGGGGGTCGTGGGGGAATGGTGGGGGGGGGTGGGGATGGTGGGGAGGTGGGGGGGGATGGTGGGGGGGTGGGTAATGGGGGTAATGGCGGCGGGGCGGTTAAGTTTGCGCCTCAGTCAGTAACATTCCCCAGCTGGGCCCTGAGTGTGGGGTGGAACACTAGGGGAGACGTTACACACCTCTCTCAGGGCGCTAGGCCCGGCGGAGAAATAAAACCCTGTAAAATACCCCCCAGAAACATTCCCAATACACAGCCCACGCCACCATAAATCACAAAATAAATAAAATAAAACCAATCCCACTTACCCAAGCCGGGCATTACTTCCCTCACTACAGCCGCGACAGCTCAGGCCGCCCGCTCTCACAGGCGGTCCCACTAGGGGGCGCTACGGGTCGGGCAGGAGCCAAAATTCGCGCCCAGGGGCGTTACACACCGGCTCGCCTCTCCCGGGCGGTACTGCTCTGCGCCCCCGCAAATCCTGCACCGAATGTCACAGCGGGGCGCTGGGGGCTGGCCGCACGCCCAGAGGAGCTCACCGCCGCCATTACCGTCCCTCCGGGGCAAAAAACAGAGGTGGACAGCACCGGAAAATCCAGCCCCATAACATGAATTCATTCAGTTCAACAGTCCAGCAGCAATAACCACTCCAACCAATCGAGTGCTTGGGTGAGGCAGTAACTACCCCCTGCCAACAGTTAGACTGTCTGCTCTCCACTCTGGTTACTGTCAAATGTTGAGAATTGTTGACCAATCGCCAGGCTTTGTTGGAAAGGAATATACCGCCCCTCGGTGGCATGACAAGGTATTACATCAGTAATCTCAGGTTGTTTCTCTTCATCCTCCGACTCCTGTTTAGTCGACTTATTTTTCAGTGTGTTGTATAAAAACACTTCTTTTAGCTTCCACTTGCCGACAGGTTACTCCCTCCTGGTGTTATTTAACCTTTGGTACCTCACCCATGTGTCAATCTAGCCAGTAATGGGGAAACATCACCTCTGACCCCGATCCTCACCCAGTGTCCATTCCTCACCTCTGACCCCGATCCTCACCAAGTGTCCATTCCTTACCTCTGACCCCGATCCTCACCCAATGTCCATTCCTCAGCTCTGACCCCGAACCCCACCCAGTGTCCATTCCTCACCTCTGACCCCGATCCCCACCAAGTGTCCATTCCTCACCTCTGACCCCGAACCCCACCAAGTGTCCATTCCTCACCTCTGACCCCGATCCTCACCCAATGCCCATTCCTCAGCTCTGACCCCGAACCCCACCCAGTGTCCATTCCTCACCTCTGACCCTGATCCCCACCAAGTGTCCATTCCTCACCTCTGACCCCGAACCCCACCCAGTGTCCATTCCTCACCTCTGACCCCAATCCCCACCAAGTGTCCATTCCTCACCTCTGACCCCGATCCCCACCCAATCTCCATTCCTCACCTCTGACCCCGATCCCCACCCAGTGTCCATTCCTCACCTCTGACCCCGATCCCCACCCAGTGTCCATTCCTCACCTCTGACCCCAATCCCCACCAAGTGTCCATTCCTCACCTCTGACCCCGATCCCCACCCAATGTCCTTTCCTCACCTCTGACCCCGATCCCCACCCAGTGTCCATTCCTCACCTCTGACCCCGATCCCCACCCAGTGTCCATTCCTCACCTCTGACCCCGATCCTCACCCAGTGTCCATTCCTCACCTCTGACCCCGATCCCCATCATACCCTGGTGATGGATTGGGTGCAGAGTAAACTGAGATGGGGAGAAATTTCTTCTCTCAGAGGATTGTAAATCTGTGGAATTTGCTGGCTCAGAGAGCTGTGGAAACTGGGGCATTGAATATATTTAAGACAGAGATCGACAGTTTCTTGAACGATAAGGGATTAAGGGGTTATGGGGAGCAGGCGGGGAAGTGGAGCTGAGTCCATGATCAGATCAGCCATGATCGTATTAAATGGCGGAGCAGGCTCGAGGGGCCCTATGGCCTACTCCTGCTCCTATTTCTTATGTTGTTATGCAATGGATTGATTGCAGGATGCTGGATTGAGTGCAGAGTGATGGATTGAGTAATGGATTAAGAGCAAACTATCAAACAAAACTGCATGAAATGGTGGTTTGTAACTTGATTTAATTTTTCTTCTTTGGTTTGTTAGGTGAAGTGCCTCCGATGCCAGAGTTCTCCAGTTACCTCTACTTCCTGTTCTGCCCCACTCTGATCTATCGGGACTCTTATCCCAGGTAGGCCGTGTCACTAACCTCTCGCTCGGTTACAGGGTCCTTCTCCTTGAAGGGGACTCTGCTTCTCTTCCTGGATCCCCTGGATTTCTTCCCTCCTCTCCTGTTGGGACAAGGGATCCACTCCCCGATGGTCATCCTTCAATTGTGAGCCAATCACAGGAATGTGTGGGCCCGGAACAGCCCACTGTGGTCCAGCCCTCTCATACCCCCTCGATCAAATGTTCCTCCAGGTACTTAGCCAACTCTCTGCTGAATGTGCTGATACAATCAGCCCCACTGCCTCGCTGGGCAGCCTGTTCCATGCCTTCACCTACCTGTGTAAAGAAGTTAACTCTAAACTGTCCTTTCACCCTCCATCTTCTAGGCTTGAGGCTATGCCTCTCGTACAATCTGTGACTGTGTTAAACATATTGACGGTTATCTTGTCCATGTCCTTTATGATCTTGAATTCTCCTGAGCCTCTCTCTTCCCGTGTGAGCATTCCCAGTTTCTGCAGCCTCTCCCCAAAGCCTAGGGGCCTTAATCCCAGCTCTCTGTTTAGTTGCCCTTTGCTGCAGCCTCTCCAATGCCTTGGTGTCTTTCTCCTGATACAGAGCCCAGAACTGTACCCAGTACTCCAGGTGGGACTGGACCAGTGCCCTGTACAGAATCAATCACTGGCTGAGATTTCTGCTCTCTCCCCCTGGTTATGCAGCCCAAGGCCCTCTTTGCTCTGTCTACCGCTGCCACACTCTGTGCTGATGGCTTCAGGCCTTTATCCACCAGTATTCCAGCTCCCTCTCCTGTGTCGTGTCCTGTAGAATAAGCTTACGTCGCCATTGGTTATTATCCATTCACAATCTCAGGATGTAGCATATGATTGTCAGCAATGTAGCACCAGCAGGATATTCGACTGCACACTGCATCATAGCCAAGTCTGATCCTGTCCTGATTGGACAAGTACACACCTGCATGTACTTTCGAGCAGGACCCCAGACTAATCTGTTCCTCTCTAACCCAGGGGGGAAACTCAGGCCAATTGTCCTGGTCCTAGTGTCAGCCCCATTGAAAGGTCAGTGTAACGAGATAATGTATAGCACCCTCTAGCTCGGAGGTATCGATATACTGTATAGCGCCCACTTGCTTGGAGGTATCGACATAATGTATAGTGCCCTCTAGCTAGGAGGTATCGACATAATGTATAGCGCCCTCTAGCTAGGAGGTATCGATATACTGTATAGTGCCCTCCAGCTAGGAGGTATCGATATATGTAGAGCGCCCTCTAGCTCGGAGGTATCGATATACTGTATAGTGCCCTCGAGCTAGGAGGTATCAATATACTGTATAGTGCCCTCTAGCTAGGAGGTATCGATATACTGTATAGTGCCCTCCAGCTAGGAGGTATCGATATACTGTATAGTGCCCTCCAGCTAGGAGGTATCGATATATGTAGAGCGCCCTCTAGCTCGGAGGTATCGATATACTGTATGGCGCCCTCGAGCTAGGAGGTATCAATATACTGTATAGTGCCCTCTAGCTAGGAGGTATCGATATACTGTATAGCACCCTCTTGCTCGGAGGTATCAACCCTGTTCTCAATCTTCCTCGCTGCCATGCTCCACCTCACAGTCGACAAGCTCCCCGCCGGAGTGGAACTAAACTACAGAACCAGTGGAAACCTGTTCAACCTTTGCCGTCTCCAGGCCAGGTCCAAGATCACCCCAACGTCTGTCATCGAGCTACAGTACGCGGACAACGCCTGCGTCTGCGCACACGCAGTGGCTGAACTCCAGGACATAGTTGCTGTATTTACTGAGGCGTACGAAAGCGTGGGCCTGACACTAAACATTAGTAAGACAAAGGTCCTCCACCAGCCTGTCCTCACTGCACAGCACTGCCCTCCAGTCATCAAGATCCACGGCGCGGCCCTGGACACCGTGGACCACTTCCCATATCTCGGGAGCCTCTTATCAACAAGAGCAGGCATTGATGACGAGATCCAACACCGCCTCCAGTGAGCCAGTGCAGCCTTCGGCCGCCTGAGGAAAAGAGTGTTTGAAGACCTTGGTGAGGCCACACCTTGAATATTGTGTGCAGTTTTGTTCTCCTAATCTGAGGAAGGACACTCTTGCTATTGAGGGAGTGCACTGATTCCCGGGATGGCAGGACTGACATATGAAGAAAGACTGGATCGACTAAGCTTATATTCACTGAAATTTAGAAGAATGAGAGGGGATCTCATAGAAGCATATAAAATTCTGACGGGTTTGGACAGGTTGGATGCAGGAAGAATGTTCCCAATGTTGGGGAAGTCCAGAACCAGGGGTCACAGTCTAAGGATAAGGGGTAAGCCATTTAGGACCAAGATGAGGAGAAACTTCTTCACCCAGAGAGTGGTGAACCTGTGGAATTCTCTACCACAGGAAGTACTTGATGCCAGTTCGTTGGATATATTCAAAAGGGAGTTAGATATGGTCCTTACGGCTAAAGGGATCAAGGGGGTATGGAGAGAAAGCAGGAATGGGGTACGGAAGTTGCATGATCAGCCATGATCTTATTGAATGGTGGTGCAGGCTCGAAGGGCCGAATGGCCTGCTCCTGCTCCTATTTTCTATGTTTCTATGTTTCTAAGACTGGGCCCTCAAATCTACCACCAAGCTCATGGTCTACAAGGCTGTAGTAATACCCGCCCTCCTGTATGGCTCAGAAACATGGACCATGTACAGTAGACACCTCAAGTCGCTGGAGAAATATCACCAACGATGGCTCCACAAGATCCTACAAATCCCCTGGGAGGACAGACGCACCAACATTAGCGTCCTCGACCAGCCAACATCCCCAGCATTGAAGCACTGACCACACTTGATCAGCTCTGCTGGACAGGCCACATTGTCCGCATGCCAGACATGAGACTCCCAAAGCAAGCGCTCTACTCGGAACTCCTTCACGGCAAACGAGCCAAAGGTGGGCAGAGGAAACGTTACAAGGACACCCTCAAAGCCTCCCTGATAAAGTGCAACATTCTCACCGACACCTGGGAGTCCCTGGCCAAAGACCACTCTAAGTGGAGGAAGTGCATCTGGGAGGTCGCTGAGCACCTCGAGTCTCATCGCCGAGAGCATGCAGAAAACAAGCGCAGGCAGCGGAAGGAGCGTGTGGCAAACCAGTCCCACCCTCCCTTCCCTCAACGACTATCTGTTCCACCTGTGACAGGGACTGTGGCTCTCGTATTGGACTGTTCAGCCACCTAAGAACTCATGCTAAGAGTGGAAGCAAGTCTACCTCAATTCCGAGGAGCTGCCTATGATGATGAGCGCCCTCTAGCTAGGAGGTATCGATACACTGTATAACGCCATCTAGCTGGGAGGTATCAATATATTGTATAACGCCCTCTAGCTGGGAGGTATAGGGAGCTGTATTGAAAGAGAGGGTCTGTGAAGGAACTCCATCTTAAGCTCCACATGGCTGTCTGAGATCTCTGAAATAAATAGAGTTAAGTTGAACTAAGAGTGTTCAAGAGACTATAAAATACAGTTAGTGCACTCAGCACAGAGCAGAGATGGAACCTGGGGCTTTGCTGCTGTGCGTCGCTCAGTCCCACACCACTTACCCAGGAAGTATGTGGAGATATTCAGTACTTTAGATGTTACTGAGTTAAAGTCACTCTACAAGGATTGGGTAAGGACTCTGTGCTTACAGCTGTGGCTCAGTGGGCAGCACTCTCACCTCTGAGTCAGAAACTTGTGGGTTCCGGTCCCACTCCAGGGACTGGAGCACAAAGTCGAGACTGACACTGTGGTGCAGTGCTGAGGGAGTGCTGCTTTGCCGGAGACGTTAAACCCAGGCCCCGCCTGCCCTCCCACGGCACTATTGGAAGAGCAGAGGACTTTCTCCCCGGTGTCCCGGCCAATATTTATCCCTCAACCAACACCTAAAACAGATTGTCTGGTCATTATCACAGTGCTGTTTGTGGAATCTTGCTGTGCACAAATTGGCTGCCGCGTTTCCCACACTACAACAGTGACTACATTTCATTGGCTGGAAAGTGCTTTGGGACATCCTGTGGTCGTGAAAGTAGAAATGGGAGACATTATTTTAAATCTCATCATGTGTCTGTTTAATTACAGAACCCCAAAGATCAGATGGAAGTACGTGGCCCAGAATTTTGCTCAGGTGAGAATGACTTTCCATTTTTTGATAGAGCTCCACCTAGTGGCCTACTGATGTAACAACAATAAAAGCTCATGTGGCAAGGTCATGTGATCACAGTTCTGTTGGGAGCCATCTTGTAGTGTGTGTGCTTGTGTCGTGGTGTCTAACGCTATCACATTTTTTAATCTAAATGTCTCATGTTCTCCGAGGAAGAGGATGAAACGCTGACAGGTGGTCATAGGAGTCAGTGAGCTCAACAGGGACCTCCAGCGATTATACTGGCTTCCTGGCCTAGCTCTGGAGGAAACTTCATTTGTGTGTTTGAGCATGGAGGGAGCGGAGATTGACTGTGCTGCACTGGTTCCGCTCGCCCCCACCACTCCCAGCCATTTCCCCAGAGTGACATTGGGCACCTGATGAGGCGACTGATATCTGGACAGGGGTGGTTATAGTTTCAGCCAAGTGAGGGCAATCCATCATTGTTAAATCATATGTGGGCAGAAGGGACACCCATGGGGTCCTGACAGCCAACATTATTTTCGGTGGTGGGGGACGGGGGAAAAATGTCACTTTTAAATGGACGGATAAACTGTTGAGTCGATTCAAGAGTGATGGATTGAGTGCAGGTTGATGGATTGAGTGCAGAGTGATTGATCGAAGGCGAATTGATTGAGTGCAGGGTGATGGATCGATTGATCGCAGGGCGATTGAATGAGTTCAGGATGATTGGTGAACAGCCTCCTTGATTTGAGGGTAGGCTGTGACAGGCACGGTGCTCTAATGGTCTTTGGCCAGTCACAAGGAATCATGAGGTACTTCTTGACAGGAGATCCCTGTTTGTTCTTCACTCACCCACTGATTTGCCAAACTCCTGACATGGCATCGCTCTGATCTAAAGAGTCAGAGGGATTGAGCCTGTGCCCTCCTGCTCCATGGCCCGAACCCCAGGCCATAGGCTTCCAGTTGGGATGGGCTTAACAAATGGAATGAGAACCGGAGCTCAACTAATGTGTAAGCACTGAGCAGAGCAAGAAGAAAGGGCTGTGAAGATTGCATTAAATGAAGCAATGGGTGGAAGGAGAATCAGTACGAGTGAAGAGTAAGAGGCAGACTGCCGCACAGCCACTCCCCCTCGGAGGGGTATTTTAACACTCTGCTGGCCGGCCTCCCACGTTCTACCCTCCGTGAGCCTGAGGTGATCCAAAGCTCGGCAGCCCGTGCCCAAACTCGCACCAAGTCCCACTCACCCATCACCCACTGTGCCCCGTGTCCTAACTTGCACCAAGTCCCACTCACCCATCACCCCTGTGCTCACTGCCCCGTGTCCTAACTCGCACCAAGTCCCACTCACCCATCAGCCCTGTGCGCACTGCCCCGTGTCCTAACTCGAACCAAGTCCCACTCACCCATCACCCGCTATGCTCACTGACCCATGTCCTAACTCGCACTGAGTCCCGCTCACCCATCACCCCCTGTGGCCCGTGTCCTAACTCGCACCGAGTCCCACTCACCCATCACCCCTGTGCTCACTGCCCCGTGTCCTAACTCGAACCAAGTCCCACTCACCCATCACCCCCTGTGCCCCGTGTCCTAACTCGCACCGAGTCCCACTCACCCATCACCCCATGTGCTCACTGCCCCATATCCTAACTCGCACCGAGTCCCACTCACCCCTCACCCCCTGAGCTGACTGCCCATGTCCTAATTCGCACCCAGTCCCGCTCTTCCATCACTCCCTGTGCTCGCAGCCCCGTGCCCTAACTCGCACCCAGTCCCGCTCACCCATCACCCCTTGTGCCCCGTGTCCTAACTCGCACCCAGTCCCGCTCACCCATCACCCCCTTTGCTCACTGCCGTGTCCTAACTCGCACCGAGTCTCGCTCACCCATCACCCCTGTGCACACTGCCCTGTGTCCTAACTCGCACCCAGTCCCGCTTATCAATCACCCCCTATGCTCGCTGACCCCGTTTCCTAACTCGCACCATGTCCCGCTCACCCATCACCCCCTCTGCCCCGTGTCATAGCTCACACTGAGTCCCGCTCACCCATCACCCCCTGTGCTCGCTGCCCCGTGTCCTAACTCGCACCCAGTCCCGCTCACCCATCACCCCATGTGCTCACTGCCCCATATCCTAACTTGCACCGAGTCCCACTCACCCATCACCCCCTGTGCTCACTGCCCCGTCTCCTAACTCGCACCCAGTCCTGCTCACCCATCACCCCCTGTGCTCACTGCCCCATGTCCTAACTCGCACCCAGTCCCGCTCACCCATCACCCCCTGTGCCCTGTGTGCTAACTCACACCAAGTCCCGCTCACCCATCACCCCCTGTGCTCACTGCCCCGTCTCCTAACTCGCACCCAGACCCGCTCTCCCATCACTCCCTGTGCTCGCAGCCCCGTGTCCTAACTCGCACCCAGTCCCGCTCACCCATCACCCCCTGTGCTCGCTGACCCCGTGTCCTAACTCGCACCGAGTCCCGCTCATCAATCACCCCCTGTCCACACTGCACCGTGTCCTAACTCGCACCAAGTCCCGCTCGCCCATCACCCCCTGTGCCCCGTGTCCTAACTCGCACCCAGTCCCGCTCACCCATCACCCCCTGTGCACACTGCCCTGTGTCCTAACTCGCATTCAGTCCCGCTCACCCATCACCCCCTTTGCTCACTGCCCTGTGTCCTAACTCGCACCGAGTCTCGCTCACCCATCACCCCTGTGCTCACTGCCCCGTCTCCTAACTCGCACCCAGTCCCGCTCACCCATCACCCCATGTGCTCACTGCCCCATATCCTAACTCGCACCGAGTCCCACTCACCCATCACCCCCTGTGCTCACTGCCCGTGTCCTAACTCGCACCGAGTCCCGCTCACCCCTCACCCCCTGTGCTCACTGCCCCGTGTCCTAACTCGCACCGAGTCCCGCTCACCCATCACCCCATGTGCACACTGCCCCGTCTCCTAACTCGCACCCAGTCCCGCTCACCCATCACCCCCTGTGATCACTGCCCCGTGTCCTAACTCGCACCGAGTCCCGCTCACCCATCACCCTCTGTGCTCACTGCCCCATGTCCTAACTCGCACCGAATCCCACTCACCCATCACCCACTGTGCTCATTGCCTCGTGTCCGAACTCGCACCGAATCCCACTCACCCATCACCCCTGTGCTCGCTGACCTACATTGGCTCCCAGTTAAGCAATGCCTCGATTTCAAAATTCTCATCCTTGTTTGCAAATTCCTCCATTGCCTTGCCCCTTCTTATCTCAGTCATCTCCTCCAACCCCACAACCTTCTGAGATATCTGTGCTCCTCTAATTCTGGCCTCCCAAGCATCATCACTTTTAATCGCTCTAACCATCGGTGGCCGTGCCTTCAGCTGCCTGGGCCCCAAGCTCTGGAACTCCCTCCCTAAACCTCTCCGCTTCTTTCCTCCTTTAAGACGATCCTTAAAACCTCTTTGATCAAGTTTTTGGTCACCTGACCTAATATCTCCTTCTGTGGCTCAGTGTCAGTTTTTGTATAAAGCACTCCTGTGCTGTGCCTTGGAATGCTTTACTACGTTAGAGGTGCTATATAAATGCTGTCGGTAAGGGGAAAGACTGCAGTAAAAAGAATGGCAGTCTGCTGAGGGTACTTGCTGTAACTAAGCTCACGTTTTGCTGAAAAGTTCCTGATCTGTAAGACTGTGTGTTCTTCACTCACAGACCACTGGCTGCCTCTTCTATTGTTACTTCATCTTAGTGAGGCTGTGTATCCCAGTGTTCACCAACATGAGCAAGCAGCCCTTCAGTACCAAGATACTCGTCCTATCGATATTCAATGCAACGTTACCAGGTACGGGCAGCGGGAAGGGGTGGGTCTGTTCCGGTACACCGAGGGCCTGGGCACATGGACCTGGTGTCGACATGAAGATATGAAGAAGCTCAGTAAAAGGAGGGGGGATGGTTATAAGTTGGTTTGGAGCGGAACTTGAGCATCAGTGCCTCAGTTGATCAGCTAGGTCTGGACTATGGTGAATGGCCCATTATCGTTTAAAACTTGACATTGGTAAAACCTTCCAAGGGCATTGCTACACCAGTGACAACGTCAACAAGAGCTATAAATCCACTGTGGAATTAAGGAGGAGAAAGCATATTTTTTATAATCGTGTGAATGACAGGGGAACAAGGTTTTTGGGGAAGGGGTTTGTTATGTATGTATGTCAATGATGTACTGTAGCATTAGTCACTGTTGTAATGTGGGAAACGTGGCAGCTAATTTGCGCACAGCAAGCTCCCACACACAGCAATGTGATAATGACCGGATAATCTGTTTTTGTGATGTTGATTGAGGGATAAATATTGTCCAGGACACCGGGCAGAACTCCCCTGCTCTTCTTCAAAATAGTGTCATGGGATCTTTTACATCCACCTGAGAGAGCAGACGGGGCCTCGGTTTAACGTCTCATCCGAAAGACAGCACCTCCAACAGTGCGGCACTCCCTCAGTACTGCACCTCCGACAGTGCAGTGCTCCCTCAGTACTGCCCCTCCGACAGTGCAGCACTCCCTCAGTACTGCCCCTCCGACAGTGCGGCACTCCCTCAGTACTGCCCCTCCGACAGTGCAGTGCTCCCTCAGTACTGCCCCTCCGACAGTGCAGCACTCCCTCAGTACTGCCCCTCCGACAGTGCGGCACTCCCTCAGTACTGCCCCTCCGACAGTGCAGCACTCCCTCAGTACTGCCCCTCCGACAGTGCGGCACTCCCTCAGTACTGCCCCTCCGACAGTGCGGCGCTCCCTCAGTATTGCCCCTCCGACAGTGCAGTGCTCCCTCAGTACTGCCCCTCCGACAGTGCAGCGCTCCCTCAGTACTGCCCTCCGACAGTGCAGCACTCCCTCAGTACTGCCCCTCCGACAGTGCGGCACTCCCTCAGTACTGCCCCTCCGACAGTGCAGCACTCCCTCAGTACTGCCCCTCCGACAGTGCAGTGCTCCCTCAGTACTGCCCCTCCGACAGTGCAGCACTCCCTCAGTACTGCCCCTCCGACAGTGCAGCACTCCCTCAGTACTGCCCCTCCGACAGTGCAGTTCTCCCTCAGTACTGCCCCTCCGACAATGCGGCGCTCCCTCAGTACTGCCCCTCCGACAGTGCGGCGCTCCCTCAGTACTGCCCCTCCGACAGTGCAGCACTCCCTCAGTACTGCCCCTCCGACAGTGCAGCACTCCCTCAGTACTGCCCCTCCGACAGTGCGGCACTCCCTCAGTATTGCCCCTCCGACAGTGCAGCACTCCCTCAGTACTGCCCCTCCGACAGTGCAGCACTCCCTCAGTACTGCCCCTCCGACAGTGCAGTGCTCCCTCAGTACTGCCCCTCCGACAGTGCAGCACTCCCTCAGTACTGCCCCTCCGACAGTGCGGCACTCCCTCAGTACTGCCCCTCCGACAGTGCAGTGCTCCCTCAGTACTGCCCCTCCGACAGTGCGGTGCTCCCTTAGTACTGCCCCTCCGACAGTGCAGCGCTCCCTCAGTAAATGCCCCTCCGACAGTGCGGCACTCCCTCAGTACTGCCCCTCCGACAGTGCGGCGCTCCCTCAGTACTGCACCTCCGACAGTGCGGCACTCCCTCAGTACTGCCCCTCCGACAGTGCAGCACTCCCTCAGTACTGCCCCTCCGACAGTGCAGCACTCCCTCAGTACTGCCCCTCCGACAGTGCGGCACTCCCTCAGTATTGCCCCTCCGACAGTGCAGCACTCCCTCCGTACTGCCCCTCCGACAGTGCAGCACTCCCTCAGTACTGCCCCTCCGACAGTGCAGTGCTCCCTCAGTACTGCCCCTCCGACAGTGCAGCACTCCCTCAGTACTGCCCCTCCGACAGTGCAGCACTCCCTCAGTACTGCCCCTCCGACAGTGCAGATCTCCCTCAGTACTGCCCCTCCGACAGTGCGGCGCTCCCTCAGTACTGCCCCTCCGACAGTGCGGCGCTCCCTCAGTACTGCCCCTCCGACAGTGCGGCGCTCCCTTAGTACTGCCCCTCCGACAGTGCAGCGCTCCCTCAGTAAATGCCCCTCCGACAGTGCGGCATTCCCTCAGTACTGCCCCTCCGACAGTGCGGCGCTCCCTCAGTACTGCCCCTCCGACAGTGCAGCACTCCCTCAGTACTGCCCCTCCGACAGTGCGGCACTCCCTCAGTACTGCCCCTCCGACAGTGCAGCACTCCCTCAGTACTGCCCCTCCGACAGTGCGGCACTCCCTCAGTACTGCCCCTCCGACAGTGCGGCACTCCCTCAGTACTGCCCCTCCGACAGTGCAGCACTCCCTCAGTACTGCCCCTCCGACAGTGCAGCACTCCCTCAGTACTGCCCCTCCGACAGTGCAGCACTCCCTCAGTACTGCCCCTCCGACAGTGCAGTGCTCCCTCAGTACTGCCCCTCCGACATGCGGCGCTCCCTCGGCACTGCACTGGGAGCGTCAGCCTGGATTATTACCGCTATGTTCGGGCTGTAGTGGAACCCGCACTGCAGGCCCCAGACTAGCTGTGAGCAACGCCACAGGAGATCGGCCAGCTCATTATGAAAATGATTAACGGGGGAAGGAAAAGGCCTCTCACGGCTCGCTGGAGTACCGAGACACCCAGATCAGGAAGGCCCCAGGCTCCAACACCTGGGTATGCTGCAACAGCTGATCTCGGCTGGGGCGCGAGAAAGGGGGGTTAAAATTGGGCTCGGTGTCATGGCTTCGGGACGAGCGCCCCTGATCTGGGCCCTGCTGGAAGCTGCCTGTGTGGGAATGTCAGGTGAGGACAGGATCTGACTCTGCGACAGTGCCCCATGTGGCTGAATAGCCGACTGCCGCATGAGGACTGGGCTGACTGAAGTACAGGAGCCATGGCACTGCACCAAATTCAGCCATCAGCACCTTCAGGCGAGGAGGTTATTTGGGGGAGGGGGCAATCTTGCTTTTGGTTTGAGCGATCAGAAAGGGTGGGTTGCTGGGCCGGCTGGTAACCGCTCTAATCTCCCCTCCAGGCACCTTCCTGCTGCTTCTCTTCTTCTTCGCCTTCCTCCATTGCTGGCTCAACGCCTTTGCGGAGATGCTACGTTTTGGAGACAGAATGTTCTACAAGGTAATGGTGCAAAGAATGCGGCTCTGGTCGTGAGCTCCTTGCTCTTGTGAGGGTGCAGGGGACAGGGGAGGAAGATATAAGGGAAGGAAAGATGCCAAGGGTTATCTTTGCTCACCAGGATGGTCCTGGTGTAGTGAACGGTTTTGGTACAGGGGAGTGAGGCCTGACCCAGCTTGAGGTGATCCAACCAGATCTGATGATCAGTTGTGCACTGGATATGCTCCAATCTTTTAAACAATATATTCTCAGGATGTGGGCATCTCTGGCCAGGCCGGCATTTATTGCCCATCCCTAATTGCCCCTTGAGAAGGTGGTGGTGAGCCGCCGCCTTGAACCGCTGCAGTCCGTGTGGTGAAGGTGCTCCCACAGTGCTGTTCGGGAGGGAGTTCCAGGATTGTGACCCAGCGACGAAGGAGGAACGGCCGATATATTTCCAAGTCAGGATGGTGTGTGACTTGGAGGGGAACTTGGAGGTGGTGGTGTTCCCACCTGTTGCCCGTTCAGTCAAGGTCAAAGTGTCAATGCAATCATCCACAATAAGGTGATAAATGGTAAACGCATGAACAAACGTTCCGGAGGGAGATGCAGCGAGGGGCATAGAAACATAGAAACATAGAAACTAGGTGCAGGAGCAGGCCATTCAGCCCTTCTAGCCTGCACCGCCATTCAATGAGTTCATGGCTGAACATGCAACTTCAGTACCCACTTCCTGCTTTCTCGCCATACCCCTTGATCCCCCGAGTAGTAAGGACCTCATCTAACTCCTTTTTGAATATATTTAGTGAATTGGCCTCAACAACTTTCTGTGGTAGAGAATTCCACAGGTTCACCACTCTCTGGGTGAAGAAGTTTCTCCTCATCTCGGTCCTAAGTGACTTAGCCCTTATCCTTAGACTGTGACCTCTGGTTCTGGACTTCCCCAACATTAGGAACATTCTTCCTGCATCTAACCTGTCTAAACCCGTCAGAATTTTAAACGTTTCTATGAGGTCCCCTCTCATTCTTCTGAACTCCAGTGAATCAGTATACCAGCAGATCCAGTATACCAGTAGATCCAGTATACCAGCAGATCCAGTATACCCGCAGATCCGGTATACCAGTAGGTCCAGTATACCAGCGGATCCAGTATACATGCGGATCCGATATACCCGTGGATCCGGTATATCAGCGGATCAGTATACCTGTAGATCCAGTATACCAGCTGATCCAGTATACCAGCGGATCCGGTATACCCGTGGATCTGGTATACCAGCGGATCCGGTATACCTTTAGATCCAGTATACCAGAGGATCCAGTATACCAGCGGATCCGGTATACCTGTAGATCCAGTATACCAGCGGATCCAGTATACCAGCAGATCCGGTATATCAGTAGGTCCAGTTGATCAGCAGATCCCAGCTTCTCCAATATCACCACATAACTGAGTTGGTGAGAGGGGAGCGACCTATAAAAGGCCCAGCGGGAGATCGAGAGCCAGCAGCAGTTGGTGAGAGGGGAGCGACCTATAAAAGGCCCAGCGGGAGATCGAGAGCCAGCGGCAGTGGGTGAGAGGGGAGCGACCTATAAAAGGCCCAGCGGGAGATCGAGAGCCAGCAGCAGTGGGTGAGAGGGGAGCGGCCTATAAAAGGCCCAGCGGGAGATCGAGAGCCAGCAGCAGTTGGTGAGAGGGGAGCGGCCTATAAAAGGCCCAGCGGGAGATCGAGAGCCAGCGGCAGTTGGTGAGAGGGGAGCGACCTATAAAAGGCCCAGCGGGAGATCGAGAGCCAGCAGCAGTTGGTGAGAGGGGAGCGACCTATAAAAGGCCCAGCGGGAGATCGAGAGCCAGCGGCAGTGGGTGAGAGGGGAGCGACCTATAAAAGGCCCAGCGGGAGATCGAGAGCCAGCAGCAGTTGGTGAGAGGCGGGAGCAGTCTATAAAAGGCCCAGCGGGAGATCGAGAGCCAGCAGCAGTTGGTGAGAGGGGAGCGGCCTATAAAAGGCCCAGCGGGAGATCGAGAGCCAGCAGCAGTGGGTGAGAGGGGAGTGGCCTATAAAAGGCCCAGCGGGAGATCGAGAGCCAGCGGCAGTGGGTGAGAGGCGGGAGCAGCCTATAAAAGGCCCAGCGGGAGATCGAGAGCCAGCGGCAGTTGGTGAGAGGGGAGCAGCCTATAAAAGGCCCAGCGGGAGATCGAGATCCAGCGGCAGTCGGTGAGAGGGGAGCGGCCTATAAAAGGCCCAGCGGGAGATCGAGAGCCAGCGACAGTTGGTGAGAGGGGAGCGGCCTATAAAAGGCCCAGCGGGAGATCGAGAGCCAGCAGCAGTTGGAGAGAGGGGAGCAGCCTATAAAAGGCCCAGCGGGAGATCGAGAGCCAGCAGCAGTTGGAGAGAGGGGAGCAGCCTATAAAAGGCCCAGCGGGAGATCGAGAGCCAGCAGCAGTTGGTGAGACGCGGGAGCAGCCTATAAAAGGCCCAGCGGGAGATCGAGAGCCAGCGGCAGTTGGAGAGAGGGGAGCAGCCTATAAAAGGCCCAGCGGGAGATCGAGAGCCAGCGGCAGTTGGAGAGAGGGGAGCGACCTATAAAAGGCCCAGCGGGAGATCGAGAGCCAGCAGCAGTGGGTGAGAGGGGAGCGACCTATAAAAGGCCCAGCGGGAGATCGAGAGCCAGCGACAGTTGGTGAGACGCGGGAGCAGCCTATAAAAGGCCCAGCGGGAGATCGAGAGCCAGCGGCAGTTGGAGAGAGGGGAGCAGCCTATAAAAGGCCCAGCGGGAGATCGAGAGCCAGCGGCAGTTGGAGAGAGGGGAGCGACCTATAAAAGGCCCAGCGGGAGATCGAGAGCCAGCGGCAGTTGGTGAGAGGGGAGCGACCTATAAAAGGCCCAGCGGGAGATCGAGAGCCAGCAGCAGTTGGTGAGAGGCGGGAGCAGCCTATAAAAGCCCAGCGGGAGATCGAGAGCCAGCAGCAGTTGGTGAGAGGGGAGCAGCCTATAAAAGGCCCAGCGGGAGATCGAGAGCCAGCAGCAGTTGGTGAGAGGGGAGCAGCCTATAAAAGGCCCAGCGGGAGATCGAGAGCCAGCGGCAGTCGGTGAGACGCGGGAGCGGCCTATAAAAGGCCCAGCGGGAGATCGAGAGCCAGCGGTGGGTGAGAGGGGAGCAGCCTATAAAAGGCCCAGCGGGAGATCGAGAGCCAGCAGCGGTGGGTGAGAGGGGAGCAGCCTATAAAAGGCCCAGCGGGAGATCGAGAGCCAGCGGCAGTTGGTGAGAGGGGAGCAGCCTATAAAAGGCCCAGCGGGAGATCGAGAGCCAGCAGCAGTTGGTGAGACGCGGGAGCAGCCTATAAAAGGCCCAGCGGGAGATCGAGATCCAGCGGCAGTTGGTGAGAGGGGAGCGACCTATAAAAGGCCCAGCGGGAGATCGAGAGCCAGCAGCAGTTGGTGAGAGGGGAGCGACCTATAAAAGGCCCAGCGGGAGATCGAGAGCCAGCAGCAGTTGGTGAGAGGGGAGCGACCTATAAAAGGCCCAGCGGGAGATCGAGAGCCAGCGGCAGTGGGTGAGAGGGGAGCGACCTATAAAAGGCCCAGCGGGAGATCGAGAGCCAGCGGAAGTTGGGGAGAGGCGGGAGCAGCGACGGAGTGGCCTATAAAAGGCCCAGCGGGAGCTCGAGTACCAGCTGCAGTTGGGGAGAGGCGGGAGCAGTGTCGGAGCGGCCTATAAAAGGCCCAGCGAGAGCTCGAGTACCAGCTGCAGTTGGTGAGAGGCGGGAGCAGTGTCGGAGCGGCCTATAAAAGGCCCAGCGGGAGCTCGAGTACCAGCTGCAGTTGGTGAGAGGCGGGAGCAGTGTCGGAGCGGCCTATAAAAGGCCCAGCGGGAGCTCGAGTACCAGCGGCAGTTGGTGAGAGGTGGGAGCAGTGTCGGAGCGGCCAAAAAAGGCCCAGCGGGAGCTCGAGAGCCAGCGGAAGTTGGGGAGAGGCGGGAGCAGCGACGGAGTGGCCTATAAAAGGCCCAGCGGGAGCTCGAGAGCCAGCGGAAGTTGGGGAGAGGCGGGAGCAGCGACGGAGTGGCCTATAAAAGGCCCAGCGGGAGCTCGAGAGCCAGCGGAAGTTGGGGAGAGGCGGGAGCAGCGACGGAGTGGCCTATAAAAGGCGTACCGGTGCAGCTACAGCGGGAGAGAAAGCAAAATAGAAGTAGAAAGGAATCAAAAAGTGACGTCACAGCCAATGGGGTAAGTGATTGGCTGGTGATTGGTGAGTAGCTTTTCGTTTTATTTTTTATATCAGTAAGTGAACTTTAGCATTGTTGCTACTAATTTAAGTGTATCTAAGGGTTAAGACATGGCAGGAGAGCTCGGTCACGTGATATGCTCCTCCTGTACCATGTGGGAACTCGGGGACACTTCCGGTGTCCCTGGGCGCTACGTGTGTGGGAAGTGTATCCGCCTCGAGCTCCTGACGGTCTGCGTTGCGGAGTTGGAGCTGAGGGTGGATTCACTCTGGAGCATCCACGATGCTGAGAATGACGTGAGTAGCACGTGTAGTGAGTTGGTCTTACCGCAGGAGAAGGGTCCACAGCCAGATTGGGAATGGAAGACCAGCAGGAAGAGCAGTGCAAGAAAGATAGTGCAGGGGTCCCCTGCGGTCATCTCCCTGCAAAACAGATACACTGCTTTGAATACTGTTGGGGGGGATGACTCATCAGGGGAGGGCAGCAGCAGCCAAGTTCATGGCACCGTGGCTGGCTCTGCTGCACAGGAGAGCAGGAAAAAGATTGGGAGCGCGATAGTGATAGGGGATTCAATGGTGAGGGGAATAGATAGGCGTTTCTGCGGACGCAACCGAGACTCCAGGATGGTATGTTGCCTCCCTGGTGCAAGGGTCAAGGATGTCTCGGAGCAGATGCAAGACATTCTGAAATGGGAGGGAGAACAGCCAGTTGTCGTGGTGCACATTGGTACCAACGACATAGGTAAAAAAAGGGATGAGGTCCTACGAAAAGAATTTAAGGAGCTAGGAGCTAAATTAAAAAGTAGGACCTCAAAAGTAGTAATCTCGGGATTGCTACCAGTGCCACGTGCTAGTCAGAGTAGGAATCGCAGGATAGCGCAGATGAATACGTGGCTTGAGCAGTGGTGCAGCAGGGAGGGATTCAAATTCCTGTGGCATTGGAACCGGTTCTGGGGGAGATGGGACCACTACAAACCGGACGGTCTGCACCTGGGCAGGACCGGAACCAATGTCCTAGGGGGAGTGCTTGCTAGTGCTGTTGGGGAGGAGTTAAACTAATATTACAGGGGGATGGGAACCTATGCAGGGAGACAGAGGGAGACAAAAATGAGGCAAAAGCAAAAGACAGAAAGGAGATGAGGAAAAGTGGAGGGCAGAGAAACCCAAGGCAAAGAACAAAAAGGGCCACTGTACAGCAAAATTCTAAAAGGACAAAGGGTGTTAAAAAAGCAAGCCTGAAGGCTTTGTGTCTTAATGCAAGGAGTATCCGCAATAAGGTGGATGAATTAACTGTGCAAATAGATGTTAACAAATATGATGTGATTGGGATTACGGAGACATGGCTCCAGGATGATCAGGGCTGGGAACTCAACATCCAGGGGTATTCAACATTCAGGAAGGATAGAATAAAAGGAAAAGGAGGTGGGGTAGCATTGCTGGTTAAAGAGGAGATTAATGCAATAGTTAGGAAAGACATTAGCTTGGATGATGTGGAATCTACATGGGTAGAGCTGCAGAACACTAAAGGGCAAAAAACGTTAGTGGGAGTTGTGTACAGACCTCCAAACAGTAGTAGTGATGTTGGGGAGGGCATCAAACAGGAAATTAGGAGTGCATGCAATAAAGGTGCAGCAGTTATAATGGGTGGCTTTAATATGCACATAGATTGGGCTAGCCAAACTGGAAGCAATACGGTGGAGGAGGATTTCCTGGAGTGCATAAGGGATGGTTTTCTAGACCAATATGTCGAGGAACCAACTCGGGGGGAGGCCATCTTAGACTGGGTGTTGTGTAATGAGAGAGGATTAATTAACAATCTCATTGTGAGAGGCCCCTTGGGGAAGAGTGACCATAATATGGTGGAATTCTGCATTAGGATGGAGAATGAAACAGTTAATTCAGAGACCATGGTCCAGAACTTAAAGAAGGGTGACTTTGAAGGTATGAGGCGTGAATTGGCTAAGATAGATTGGCGAATGATACTGTTAGCGTTAGTGTTTTCTCAGAAGAATCACTCGGTTCCAATGCTGATGCAGCTTTTATTACGCTCAGCGGGGAGGAAACACTCAGGACCGTATCCAGGTTTCTCTCCACAGAACAAAGGGTTACATGCACCTTTATATGTTTCACAACAGTTACAAAACAGTTTACGACAGCTACACAGCCCATCACGGCTGGACACAAGCCAATCACAACGATTATAGATTACATATAGGTTCTTTTAACCCAATAGAATTCCCCTAGTATCCAGGGAACCATATGTTCGGTTATTGTCAGCTTGGGCTGATCGATGACTTTATAGGTTCTCTCCCTAGTTCTTTCATCTGGGAGAAATAATTGGTTTATAACCTTGTTTACAGGAGATGGTTTCCCTCTTATCTTTCTTCCTGGGGAATTAATTGGTTTATGACCTTGTTCACAGGAGATGGTTTCCTTCTTATCTCTGTCTTCCCGCATCCCAGGCATTCCTACAGTGGGCCTCACAGGGTTATTGCTTGGTCATTGAACGTTCAACAGTTCACAGCTTGACTACCTGATTTCCCATCATGCCTGGGCAGCCATTTTATGTGTGTGTCCATTTTAAACTTATATGCGTTTAGATATATCTAGCAGGTGCCTAATGCCTAGTATTCTGGTATGTTCTAAAGGTGCCTACCTCCTACAACAATACTTAAGGGGTTGACTGTGGATGGGCAATGGCAGACATTTAGAGACCGCATGGATGAATTACAACAATTGTACATTCCTGTCTGGCGTAAAAATAAAAAAGGGAAGGTGGCTCAACCGTGGCTATCTAGGGAAATCAGGGATAGTATTAAAGCCAAGGAAGTGGCATACAAATTGGCCAGAAATAGCAGCGAACCTGGGGACTGGGAGAAATTTAGAACTCAGCAGAGGAGGACAAAGGGTTTGATTAGGGCAGGGAAAATGGAGTACGAGAAGAAGCTTGCAGGGAACATTAAGGCGGATTGCAAAAGTTTCTATAGGTATGTAAAGAGAAAAAGGTTAGTAAAGACAAACGTAGGACCCCTGCAGTCAGAATCAGGGGAAGTCATAACGGGGAACAAAGAAATGGCAGACCAATTGAACAAGTACTTTGGTTCAGTATTCACTAAGGAGGACACAAACAACCTTCCGGATATAAAAGGGGTCAGAGGGTCTAGTAAGGAGGAGGAACTGAGGGAAATCTTTATTAGTCGGGAAATTGTGTTGGGGAAATTGATGGGATTGCAGGCCGATAAATCCCCAGGGCCTGATGGACTGCATCCCAGAGTACTTAAGGAGGTGGCCTTGGAAATAGCGGATGCATTGACAGTCATTTTCCAACATTCCATTGACTCTGGATCAGTTCCTATCGAGTGGAGGGTAGCCAATGTAACCCCACTTTTTAAAAAAAGAGGGAGAGAGAAAGCAGGGAATTATAGACCGGTCAGCCTGACCTCAGTAGTGGGTAAAATGATGGAATCAATTATTAAGGATGTCATAGCAGCGCATTTGGAAAATGGTGACATGATAGGTCCAAGTCAGCATGGATTTGTGAAAGGGAGATCATGCTTGACAAATCTTCTGGAATTTTTTGAGGATGTTTCCAGTAAAGTGGACAAAGGAGAACCAGTTGATGTGGTATATTTGGACTTTCAGAAGGCTTTCGACAAGGTCCCACACAGGAGATTAATGTGCAAAGTTAAAGCACATGGGATTGATGGTAGTGTGCTGACGTGGATTGAGAACTGGTTGTCAGACAGGAAGCAAAGAGTAGGAGTAAATGGGTACTTTTCAGAATGGCAGGCAGTGACTAGTGGGGTACCGCAAGGTTCTGTGCTGGGGCCCCAGCTGTTTACATTGTACATTAATGATTTAGACGAGGGAATTAAATGTAGTATCTCCAAATTTGCGGATGACACTAAGTTGGGTGGCAGTGTGAGCTGCAAGGAGGATGCTATGAGGCTGCAGAGTGACTTGGATAGGTTAGGTGAGTGGGCAAATGCGTGGCAGATGAAGTATAATGTGGATAAATGTGAGGTTATCCACTTTGGTGGTAAAAACAGAGAAACAGACTATTGTCTGAATGGTGACAGATTAGGAAAAGGGAAGGTACAACGAGACCTGGGTGTCATGGTACATCAGTCATTGAAGGTTGGCATGCAGGTACAGCAGGCGGTTAAGAAAGCAAATGGCATGTTGGCCTTCATAGCGAGGGGATTTGAGTACAGGGGCAGGGAGGTGTTGCTACAGTTGTACAGGGCCTTGGTGAGGCCACACCTGGAGTATTGTGTACAGTTTTGGTCTCCTAACTTGAGGAAGGACATTCTTGCTATTGAGGGAGTGCAGCGAAGATTCACCAGACTGATTCCCGGGATGGTGGGACTGACCTATCAAGAAAGACTGGATCAACTGGGCTTGTATTCACTGGAGTTCAGAAGAGTGAGAGGGGACCTCATAGAAACGTTTAAAATTCTGACGGGTTTGGACAGGTTGGATGCAGGAAGAATGTTCCCAATGTTGGGGAAGTCCAGAACCAGGGGTCACAGTCTAAGGATAAGGGGTAAGCCATTTAGGACCGAGATGAGGAGAAACTTCTTCACCCAGAGAGTGGTGAACCTGTGGAATTCTCTACCACAGAAAGTAGTTGAGGCCAATTCACTAAATATATTCAAAAGGGAGTTAGATGAAGTCCTTACTACTCGGGGGATCAAGGGGTATGGCGAGAAAGCAGGAAGGGGGTACTGAAGTTTCATGTTCAGCCATGAACTCATTGAATGGCGGTGCAGGCTAGAAGGGCTGAATGGCCTGCTCCTGCACCTATTTTCTGTGTTTCCTATTTTTTTCTATGTCTCTTATCCCTGGTATCATGCTGTTAAACCTCCTCTGTACCCCGCCCAATGTCTTGACATCCTTCCTAAACTGTGGTGCCCAGCTGGGGTCTAAAGGTTTAGCATCACTTCCTTGTATTTGTATTCAATGCTCCTATTTACAAAGCCAAGTATCCCATATACTTTCTTCACTCCCTCATCAACTTGCCCTGCACCTTCAAGGGTTTGTGACTATGCACCCCCAGGTCCCTCTGCCCCCATCAAAATAGTACCATTTAGATTATACTGCCTCTCCATGTTGTTCCGCCCAAAGTGCATTGCTTCACATTTATCCAAATGAAATTGCATCTGCCATCTGCCTGCCCATCTCACCAGTCTATGGCCTCCTGAAGGTTGCCACTATCCTGTTCACTATTTACTATGTTTCCAAGTTTTGTGTCATCCATAAACTTCGTAATTGTACTCCCTAAACCCAAGTCCAGGTCATTTATATATAACCAGAAAAGCAATGGTCCTAATACCCACCTCTGGGGGACCCCACTGTATATGTCTCTCCAGTCAGAAATACATTTGTTCATCACTACTCTCTGCCTCCTATCCCTTAGCCAATTACGTACCCAATCTCATGTGCTTCTATTTTCCAAATAAGTCTGTTATCTGATACTTTATCAAATGCCTTTTGAAAGTCCATATATACAACATCTACTGCATTACCTTCATCAACCCTCTCTGTTACTTCATCAAAGAACTCAATCAGGTTAGTCAGACATGATTTGCCTTTACCCATCCTGTGCCTGTCACTGAAATGCCAATCTAGCTTAGGGCCCTCGGGGAAATCAAGGGATATGGAGATCGGGCGAGAAAGTGTTGAGGTCGATGATCAGCCGTGATCTGATTGAATGGCGGAGCAGGCTCGAGGGGCCGTATGGCCTACTCCTGCTCCTAATTCTGATGTTATGTTCTTATGTTCACCAACACATTCCTCGTCGGCCTCCAACCTCTACAACTTATTCAGAACACCACAGCCCAGGCCCTTGCTTAAACCTGTTCTCCTATCCTGTCGTTGCCAAACTCCACTGGCTCCCCATGGTCATATGAGTTAATTTGACCATACTTGTCCTCAGATTCAAATCCGCATATAATGTCATCTTAACCTACTCAAGCACAATCCAGCATGTACCTTGTGCTTCTCTAACACTTGCCTTCTCAATGTTCCACATTCCTGCTGCACTGTCGGTAGCAGGTCTTCCATCTAGCACACCAGCACACTTTGCAATGCCCTCTCTCAATCCCTTGCCCCCTCTCCCATAAAGACCCGTGGACTAATTCTGCCGCATTTCTGAACTCCTACCCTCCCTGTCCACCTCCCTCTGTGTAGCTGAGGTGAGCTGCCAAGTAGTTGTTGGATCTAATCGGAGAGATGATTTGAGGAAGTCGTGCTCTGACAGGGAGCTGGTCACGCCTCTGCCTCACATGCTTACCCTGGTGATTTATTCTCCTCTTTCTTATTTCCAGGACTGGTGGAATTCCACCTCCTTCGCCAACTACTACAGGACCTGGAACGTGGTGGTCCATGACTGGCTTTACAACTACGTATACAGCGACTTCTTACGGGTAAGACCCACACCCTAGCACAGCCCACTGCACCCAGGAGTAAGAGAGAGCCTTGACAGACCATAAATCTGAATACACTGTAATACAGAGCTGCTGCAGCCCATCCAGATTCACACACACGCACACACACACACACACACGCACAGATTCACACACACACACACACACACGCACAGATTCACACACACACACACACACACGCACACACCCAGATTCTCACACACACACACACACACACGCACAGATTCTCACACACACACACACACACACACACACACGCACAGATTCACACACACACACACACACACGCACACACCCAGATTCTCACACACACACACACACACACACGCACAGATTCTCACACACACACGCACACACACACACACACACACACACACACACACGCACAGATTCACACACACACACACACGCACACACCCAGATTCTCACACACACACGCACACACACACACACACACACGCGCACAGATTCACACACACACACACACACACACGCACAGATTCACACACACACACACACACACGCACACACCCAGATTCTCACACACACACGCACACACACACACACAGATTCTCACACACATTCGCACACGCGCACACACACACACACACACAGATTCTCACACACACACGTACATGCACACACACACACACGCACGCACCCAGATTCTCACACACACGCACAGATTCACACACACACACGCACACACCCAGATTCTCACACACACACACACACGCACAGATTCACACACACACACACGCGCACACACCCAGATTCTCACACACAAACACACTCACTCACTCACTCACATTCACATACACACACATTCACACACGCACACACACATGCGCACACCCACACACACACACAGACACACCCAGATTTACACACACGCACACACACACAGATTCACACACACACACACACACACACACATGCACACACCCAGATTCGCACACACAGACACACACACACACGCACACACCCAGATTCGCACACACTCACACACACAGATTCACACACACACACACACAGATTCACACACACATACACACACAGATTCTCACACACACACACACACACAGATTCACACGCACCCAGAATCTCACACACACACACCCAGATTCGCACACACACACACAGACACACACACACACACACAGATTCACACACACATACACACACAGATTCACACACACACACACACACACAGATTCACACACACCCAGATTCACACACACACACACACAGATTCACACACACCCAGAATCTCACACACACGCACACACACACACACCCAGATTCGCACACACACACACACCCAGATTCACACACACACACACACACACAGATTCACACACACACACACACAGATTCACACACACACACACACACACAGATTCACACACACCCAGAATCTCACACACACACACACACACCCAGATTCGCACACACACACACACACACACACAGATTCACACACACACACACACAGATTCACACACACATACACACACAGATTCACACACACACACACACACACACAGATTCACACACACACACACACAGATTTATAGGTAAAAGCAAGACTTGGATTTCTATAGCGCCTTTCATGACTACTGGATGTCTCAAAGCCCTTTACAGCCAGTGAAGTACTTTTGAAGTGTAGTCACTGTTGTAATGTGGGAAACGCAGCAGCCAATTTGCGCACAGCAAGCTCCCACAATAAGTGATGTGATAATGACCAGGTAATCTGTTTTAGCGATGTTGATTGAGGGATAAATATTGGCCAGGTACACCGGGGATATCTCCCTTGCTCTTCTTCGATATAGTACATGGGATCTTTTACATCCACCCGAGAGAGCAGACGGGGCCTCGGTTTACGTCTTATCTGAAAGACAGCACCTCCGACAGTGCAGCACTCCCTCAGCACTGCACTGGAGTGTCAGCCTAGATTTATGTGCTCAAATCCCTGGAGTGGGCCTTGAACCCACAACCTGCTGACACTTTACGCACATCCAGATTCACATACACCAGATTGCTGAATCCAATTGCCCTATCAGCACCCTGGCTGAGATCTGCTATGTCAGGACCGGGCAGCGATTGGTCCTTGCTGGCCCATGTGAGTCAGTCCCACACTGGCAGAGCATTGACCCACTCAGCCATCAGGGTGCAGTAACGTGGCATTTCTAAACCGAGTATTTCCATGTAGTTCATGTACAGCAACATCATCAGCATAGGCAGTCCCTCGTATTGAGGGTGACTTGCTTCCACGCCAAAAAGGGATGAGTTCACAGGTGTTTCAATGAAGGACCCGATATTCCAGTCCTGAACTACATCCTGAAGGGTGGAAGATGCCAATGCATGGACTTTTTTAACGTGGGGTGGCCGTTGCACACCAGCCACCACACGGGCTTGACCGAGCTAGGTCTTGGTCCAGTGGCAAGGGTTAACCAAGACAACAGGAGACCTGCTCTGCTGTATCTGTATAGCAGAACATTAACAAATAGCACTCGTTCATTCTGTTGCCCCTCTCTTTTGTTGCAGATGTCTGGCAAGAGGTTTCGAGTTGTTGCGATGCTCTCAGTCTTCATCCTGTCTGCAGTGGTTCATGAGTACGTCCTGACACTGTGCCTGGGCTATTTCTACCCAGTTATGTTCTGCCTCTTTGCTATCTTTGGAGGTAAGTGATACACACGGGTTTGCGAAGGTTACGGGAAGGAGCAATAGCGCTGGCTACCAAAGTGGATCATGCCCAAATCCGTGCCACGCAGTCTCCTCAGGGCCATGGTCGGTGTGCCAGGAGAGAGCTGGTGGTAAGCCCAGGGTATAACCTGGATTCGGCATCACCGTGTGATACAGCACTAGTGGCTTCACGGGCACACTGCCCAATGTGATACTGGGCCACACAGGTCAAAAGGTCCCAGCTTCCATCCCTGCTCTGTATCTTGTCAGCTGATTCCAGCAGTCGGAGGTGCTACAATTATCCTCAGTGTCCCGGGGGTAGGGAGGAGGAAAATCAGCCAGGGTTTTCCTCCTCCTCATCAGCATCCAGTGACCCTTGCTGGAAAGTGTGCACTTATGTGTGGACATCAGCAGGTGGCAGGTCAGAACAAACTGTGGCGCCCCCTTGGTCGAATAGACCTCTGATAGGCACTGTCTGCGCTCACATCTAAAGATTGGGCACTGGGCTGGGCACCCAGTGAGAGCCTGGGCCTTCAGGAGAGGAGGGGAGACGGTGGGTTTGCCCTGATAATAAAGGATGACATAAGGACAGTAGTGAGGAAGGATTTTGGCTCAGAAGATCAGGAAGTAGAACCAGCAGGGTGGAGATAAGAAATAACAAGGGACAGAAAACACTGGTGATTCAATTAAAATTAATCTGGAATAAAAAGCTAGTATCAGAACATAAGAACATAAGAAATAAGAGCAGGAGTAGGCCATACGGCCCCTTGAGCCTGCTCCGCCATTTAATACGATCATGGCTGATCCGATCATGGACTCAGCTCCACTTCCCTGCCCGCTCCCCATAACCCCTTATCCCCTTATCGCTCAAAAATCTGTCTATCTCTGTCTTAAATTTATTCAATGTCCCAGCTTCCACAGCTCTCTGAGGCAGCGAATTCCACAGATTTACAACCCTCTGAGAAGAAATGTCTCCTCATCTCAGTGTTAAATGGGCGGCCCCTTATTTTAAGATTATGCCCCCTAGTTCTAGTCTCCCCCATCAGTGGAAACATCCTCTCTGCATCCACCTTGTCAAGTCCCCTCATAATCTTATACATTTCGATAAGATCACTTCTCATTCTTCTGAATTCCAATGAGTAGAGGCCCAACCTACTCAACCTTCCCTCACGGTGACCATATAAATGCGGGATTGTTGTAAAAACCCATCGGGTTCACTAATGTCCTTCAGGGAAGGAAATCTGCCGTCCTTACCCGGTCTGGCCTATGTGTGACTCCAGACCCACAGCAATGTGATTGCAATGTGGTTGGACTCTAAACGGCCCTCTGACATGGCCCAGCGAGACACTCAGTTGTACACAACTGCTACAAAAAACAATAATACAAATAAAACCAGACGGACCACCCGGCATCGACCTCAGCACCGGCTTCAGACACAACAAAGACACACCCAGCCTTGCCGACCTTGCAAAATCCTCCTCACCAACATCTGGGGACTTGTGCCAAAATTGGGAGAGCTGTCCCACAGACTAGTCAAGCAACAGCCTGACGTTATCAAACTTCCAGAATCATCACTTTCAGCCAATGTCCCAGACTTCTCCATCACCATCCCTGGGTATGTCTGTCCCACCAGCAGGACAGACCCACCAGGGGTGGTGCACAGTGGTATACAGTCCAGAGGGAGTGGCCCTGGGAGTCCTCAACATTGACTCTGGACCCCACGAAGCCTCATGGCTTCAGGTCCAGCATGGGCAAGGAAACCTGCTGATTACCACTTACCGCCCTCCCTCAGCTGATGAATCAGTACTCCTCCATGTTGAACACCACTTGGAAGAAGCACTGAGAGTAACAAGGGCACAGAATGTACTCTGGGTGGGGAACTTCAATGTCCATCACCAAGAGTGGCTCGGTAGCACCACTACTGACCGAGCTGGCTGAGTCCTGAAGGACATAGCTGCCAGACTGGGCCTGCGGCAGGTGGTGAGAGAACCAACACGAGGGAAAAACCTACTTGACCTCGTCCTCACCAATCTACCTGTTACAGATGCATCTGTCCATGACAGTATTGGTAACAGTGATCACCACAGAGACATTGTGGAGACAAAGTCCCGTCTTCACACTGAGGACACTATCCATCGTGTTGTGTGACACTACCACTGTGCTAAATGGGATAGATTCAGAACATATCTAGCAGCTCAAAACTGGGCATCCATGAGGCACTGTGGGCCATCAGCAGCAGCAGAATTGTATTCCACCACAATCTGTAACCTCATGGCCCGATGTATCCCTCACTCTACCATTACCATCAAGCCAGGGGACCAACCCTGGTTCAATGAGGAGTGTAGAAGAGCATGCCAGGAGCAGCAGCAGGTGAACCTAAAAATGAGGTGCCAACCTGGGGAAGCTACAACACAGGACAACATGCATGCTAAACAGCGAAAGCTGCATGCTATAGACAGAACTAAGTGATCCCACAATCAACAGATCAGATCAAAGCTCTGCAGTCCTGCCACATCCAGTCGTTAATGGTGGTGGACAATTAAACAACTAACGGGAGGAGGAGGCTCCATGAATATCCCATCCTCAATGATGGCGGAGCCCAGCACGTGAGAGGCAAAAGACAAGGCTGTAGCGTTCGCAACTATCTTCAGCCAGAAGTGCCGAGTGAATGATCCATATCGGCCTCCTCCTGAGGTCCCCACCATTACAGAAGCCAGTCTTCAGCCAATTTGATTCACTCCACGTGATATCAAGAAATGGCTGAATGCACTGGATACAGCAAAGGCTATGGACCCCGACAACATCCCGGCTGTCGTGCTGAAGACTTGTGCTCCAGAACTAGCCGCATCTCTAACCAAGCTGTTCTAGTACAGCTACAACACTGGCATCTACCCAACAATGTGGAAAACTGCCCAGGTATGTCCTGTCTACAAAAAGCAGGACAAATCCAATCCGGCCAATTACCGTCCCATCAGTCTGCTCTCAATCATCAGCAAAGTGATGGATGGTGTCGTCGACAGTGCTATCAAGCGGCACTTACTCACCAATAACCTGCTCACCGAGGCTTAGTCTGGGTTCTGCCAGGACCACTCGGCTCCAGACCTCATTACAGCCTTGGTCCAAACATGGACAAAAGAACTGAATTCCAGAGATAAGGTGAGAGGGACTGCCCTTGACATCAAGGCAGCATTTGACCGAATGTGGCATCAAGGAGCCCGAGTAAAACTGAAGTCAATGGAAATCAGGGGGAAAACTCTCCACTGGCTGGAGTCATACCTGGAACAAAGGAAGATGGTTGTGGTGGTTGGAGGTCAATCATCTCAGCCCCAGGACATCGCTGCAGAAGTTCCTCAGGACAGTGTCCTAGGCCCAACCATCTTCAGCTCCTTCATCAATGACCTTCCCTCCATCATAAGCTCAGAAGTGGGATGTTCGCTGATGATTACACAGTGTTCAGTTCCATTCACAACTCCTCAGATAATGGAGCAGTCCATGCCCGCATGTAGCAAGACCTGGACAACATTCAGGCTTGGGCTGATGTGTGACACGAATATTACTTGCCACTTAAGTGCCAGGCAATGACTATCTCCAACAAGCGAGAGCCTAACCACTGCCCCTTGACATTCAATGGCATCCTGGGGGCCGTCATTGACCAGAAACGTAACTGGGCCAGCTACATAAATACTGTGGCAACAAGAGCAGGTCCGAGGCTGGGTATTCTGCAGCAAGTGTCTCACCTCTTGATTCCCCAAAGCCTTTCCACCATCTACAAGGCACAATTCAGGACTGTGATGGAATACTCTCCACTTGCCTGGATGAGTGCAGCTCCAACAACACTCAAGAAGCTCGACACCATCCAGGACAAAGCAGCCAGTTTGATCGGCTCCCCATCCACCACCTTCAACATTCACTCCCTCCACCACTGGCCCACCGTGGCTGCAGTGTGTACCATCTACAAGATGCAAGCAGCAACTCACCAAGGCTTCTTCGGCAGCACCTCCCAAACCCGCGACCTCTACCACCTAGAAGGACAAGGGCAGCAGGCACATGGGAACACCACCTCCTCCACGTTCCCCTCCGAGCCACACACCATCCTGACTTGGAAATATATCGGCCGTTCCTTCATCGTCGCTGGGTCAAATTCCTGGAACTCGCTCCCAAACAGCACTGTGGGAGCACCTTCACCACACGGACTGCAGCGGTTCAAGAAGACGGCTCACCACCACCTTCTCAAGGGCGATTAGGGATGGGCAATAAATGCCGGCCTTGTCAGCGGTGCCCACATCCCATGAACAAATTTTTTTTTAAAGTAGTTTATAGGGCCCTTAAAAGTAGCTATACCATTGGAAGGAGTATTAATCAACAAATAAAAGGAACTTGTAAAAAGGTAAAAGGTAATACAATAATCGTGGGGTTCTTTAATCTTCATATACACTGGGCAAATCAATTGGCAAAGGTAATCTGGAGGACAAGTTAATTTGAATGCATTTGAGACAGTTTTCTAGAAAATATGTTGTAGAACCAACCAGCGAAGAGGCTATTTTAGATCTTGTACTGTTTAATGAGACAGGGTTAATTAGTAATCTTGTAGTAAAGGATTCTCTAGGGAAGAGTGATCATAATATGACAGAATTTCACATTGAGTTTGAGAGTGAAAAACTAAAGTCTAAGGGGCCGAAATTGCCCTTTCCCTTAAGGCCTGTTGCCACCGTAAATCGGCGGTCACGCTGCGGAGTGGAATGGCCGCCGACTTTTCGTGGAATGACTGCCATTTTGAAAATTCTGCTCCCCCGGTATCCCGGCGGTGACTCGCTCCCCACCCCTTACTGTTCCGCTGCTGCTGATCCGTCCTAAGTGTGTCATCAGAGCGTGCACCACCGATGTGCTCCCCTGAACGCAGAATCCTGTGGTTCGGTGCCACTGGCAGCTTATTCTGCCGGTGCACTGTGCTTGGAGTGCTTGGAAAATGGCGGTGCAGCTGCCATTAAAGGGGAGGACCCACTGTCGCAGCACCCATCATTTTATTTTTGTCGGCCGACTAGCCCTGTCAGGCTGACAATTGTGCCCCCGGGTTCAGCCGGGCTGCCAACAGGCAGCCTGACATCCACTATTGGGTGCCAGGCCGCTGGCCCGGCCGAAACCCTTCGTGGTGGTCCAATGGATCAAACTTAAATAATCGCACCGATCTCCCCTTTAAGTGAAGGGGAGAGCCGTGGTGATGCGCCAGCATGATGACATCATCAGTGCTACACTGATGAGCGACAGCGGCGGACACTCTGCCCGACCCCCACTTCTGCCCCTCTAGTTTGCGAATTCCGCTCACCGCTGCACTTCTGCCCCCATTATGCCCGACCTCCGGGCTGTTGGAAAAAAAGTCAAAGAGTGGAATTTCGCGCAAGAGGCCACCGCATCCACCGCGCCGGTAAAAACACTCGAAACACATTGGATGTGCCACGTTTTCAGCAGGGGGCAATTTTGGCCCCTTGATCTTAAATAAAGCCAGTGACATGGGTATGAGGGGCAAGTTGGCTAAGGTGGATTGGAAATTAGATTAAAAAGCATGACAGTAGATAAGCAGTGGCAAACATTTAAAAAAATATTCCAAAATTCTCAACGAATATACATTCCATTGAGAAATAAAAACTCCACAGGAAAAATGACCCATTCATGGTGAACTAAAGAAATTAAGGATAGTATTAGATTAAAAGAAGAGACTTATAATATTGTGAAGAATAGTCGTGAGCCTCAGGATTGGGAGAGCTGTAGAAACCTGCAAAGGATGACCAAAAAAGGGAGAAAATAGACTCTGAGAGTAAACTATTAAGAAATATAAAAACAGATCGTAAGAGCCCCTACAAGTATATAAAAAGGAAGAGAGTAACAAAAGTAAGCATTGGTCCCTTAGAGGCTGAGACAGGAGAAATTATAATGGGAAATCTTCTTCTTCTTAATCGGTCCCTCGTATCGAGAATCACTTCCTTCCACACCAAAAAGGGATGAGTTCACAGATGTTTCAATGAAGGACCTGATATTCCAGTCCTGAACTACATGTTGAAGGGTGGAAGATGCCTGTGCGTGGATTTTTTTAACATGGGGTGGCCGTTGCACACCAGCCACCACACGGGCTTGACAGAGCCAGGTCTTGGTCCAGTGATAAGAGAATAAGGAAATGGCAGAGACTTTAAACAAATATTTTGTATCTGTCTTCACAATAGAAGACAAAAAATGCATACCACAGATAGGGGGGAACCAAGGGGCTAATGAGAGGGAGGAACCTAAGTTAATTAATATAAGGAGAGAAAAAGTGCTTGAGGAAGCACTAAAATCTGGCAAATCCCCTGGACCTGACAACCTACATCCAAGGGTTCTAAAAGAGGTGGCTGCAGAGATAGTGGATGCATTGGCTGTGATCTTCCAAAATTCCACAGATTCTGTAATGGTCCCAGTGGATTGGAAAGTAACAAATCTAACCCAACTATTCAAGAAAGGAGGGTGAGAGAAAACAGGGAACTGCAGGCCATTTAGCCTGACATCAGTCGTCGGGAAAATGCTGGAGTAACGGGGCACTTAGAAAATCATAATATATTTAGACAGAGTCAACATGGTTTTATGAAAGGAAAATCGTGTTTAGCAAATTTATTAGAGTATTTTGGGGATGTAACTAATAGGATAGATAAAGGGGAACCAGTGGATGTAATATATTTGGATTTTCAAAAGGCATTCGATAAGATGCAACATAAAAGGTTGTTATTCAAGGTAAGGGCTCATGGGGTTGGGGGTAATATATTAACATGGATAGAGGATTGGTTAACAGACAGAAAACAGAGAGTAGGAATAAATGGGTCTTTTTTTAGGTTGGCAGGCTGTAACTAGTGGGATGCCCCAAGGATCAGTGCTGGGGCCTCAGCTATTTACGAGATGAAGGGACCGAGTGTAATATATCCACGTTTTCTGACAAGACAAAGCTAGGTGGGACAGTAAGCTGTGAGGAGGACACAAAGAGCCTGCAAAGGGATATAGACAGATTAGGTGAGAAGGCAATAAGGTGACAAATGGAGTATGATGTGAGGAAATAAGAAGTTATTCACTTTGGTCGGAAGAATAGAAAAACAGGATATTTTTAAAATGTGAGAAACTATTAAATGTTCGTGTTCAGAGAAATTCAGGGAGTACCTTCACTACACAGACTGCAGCGGTTCAAGAAAGCGGCTCACCACCACCTTCTCAAGGGCAATTAGGGATGGGCAATAAATACTGGCCTTGCCACAAATGTTGACGCCCAAATCCCAGGAATGAATAAAAAAATTAGGTGTCTTCATACAGAAAGCACAGAAAGTTAGCATGCAGGTACAGCAAGCAATTAGGAAGGCAAATGGCATGTTGGCCTTTATTGCAAGGGTGCTGGAGTACAAGAGTAATGAGGTCTTGCTACAATTGTACAGGACCCTGGTGAGACCACACCTGGAGTACTGTGCACAGTTTAGGTCTCCTTATCTGAGGAAGGATATACTTCACTTTAGAGGGGGTGCAATGAAAGTTCACTAAGTTGATTCCTGGGATGAAAGGGTTGTCCTATGAGGAGAGGTTGTGGAGAATGTGCCTTTACTCTCTGGAGTTGAGAAAAATGAGAGGTGATTGCATTGAAACACACAAAATTCCGAGGGGGATTGACAGGGTAGTTGCTGAGAGCCTGTTTCCCCTGGCTGGAGTGTCTAAACCAGGGGGCACAGTCTCAGGATAAGGGGTCGGCCAATTAAGACAGAGATGAGGAGGAATTTCTTCCCTCAGAGGGTTGTGAATCTGTGGAATTCTCTGCCCCAGAGAACTGTGGAGGCTGGGTCATTGAATATATTTAAGGTGGAGATGGACAGATTATTGAGCGATAAGGGAGTTGAGGATTATGGGGAGTGGACAGGGAAGTGGAGCTGAGTCCATGATCAGATCAGCCATGATCTTATTGAATGGCGAAGCAGGCTCGAGGGGCCTGCTGGCTGACTCCTGCTCCTATTTCTTATCTTCTTACAGAGAGCTGTGAATGCTGAGTCTCTGAGATCGATAGATTTTCGGACTCAAGGGAAATCAAGGGATGTGGAGATCGGGTGGGAAAGTGCAGTTGAGGTCGAAGACCAGCTATGATGTGTGAATGGCGGAGCAGGCTCGAGGGGCCGTATAGCCTAATCCTGCTCCTAATTCTAATGTTCTTATGGAACAGAAGTTACTGCGTATCTTCACAGCACACACATGGCTGGAACGGAGGATTACCCACATGGTAGTAACCTGGGTAACAGCAGTCAGAATGGATTCTGAGGGGGAAGCATCGTGCCTGACAACCGCCTCGACTTATTTGAGGAAGCAAAAACCCAAGTAGACTGTTCTAAGTCCTATGTCATGATGTACCTAGATTTCCAAAAGGCATTTGGCAAAGTTCCACCGGAAAGGCTTTTAGTCAAGCCGGACGACAGCCTGGGGGATGGGGAGACTACCCTGGTGAGGGGGACGCGCATGGGACGGCAGCAGGCTGACGTTGTTTTGTGGACCCAGGAGAACCACCCCTGATCCTCCTGACCCACCAAAATAAAATGAAGCATCGCCTGAGCCATTTCTGAAGAGCCTCCAAGGGTCCCTTTAAGAACGGCTGGTGTGGCCGTCCAATGCCAGTTACAAACGGGCAGAGTGTACATGCCACAGGCTTTGCCTGATTTTCCATTGAAATTTCAATTGGGGCCCTATGTACATCATGTGATCTGATTTACATATTATAAGTGGCCTCCCAATTGAAACAGGCACGCACGCCGACCACCCATCCAGGGACCTTGCCCAAGATGGGGTTGGCGGGAGCACCAGCAAAAATGCAGCAGTAAGCGACACGATTCCAGTCTTGAGTCGCTACTGCCCCGTTTATGCCAGGCAGAGTTAAAATTGGCCCTCATATGTCCAACCAACTCACAGCAATCAACAAAGGCAATAGAATATAGAAAACAACAGAACCAGTAGAGTACAAGTCAGAGGAAGTCATGATCAAACTGGGAAGAGCCCTGGTCAGACCCACGTTGAGCACTGTGTCCAGTTCTGGTCAGTCCCACATTGAGCACTGTGTCCAGTTCTGGTCAGACCCACCTTGAACATTGTGTCCAGTTCTGGTCAGTCCCACCTTGAGCACTGTGTCCAGTTCTGGTCAGACCCACCTTGAACATTGTGTCCAGTTCTGGTCAGTCCCACATTGAGCACTGTGTCCAGTTCTGGTCAGTCCCACCCTGAGCACCGTGTCCAGTTCTGGTCAGACCCACCTTGAGCACTGTGTCCAGTTCTGGTCAGTCCCACCCTGAGCACTGTGTCCTGTTCTGGTCAGACCCACCTTGAACATTGTGTCCAGTTCTGGTCAATCCCACCTTGAGCACCGTGTCCAGTTCTGGTCAGACCCACCTTGAGCACTGTGTCCAGTTCTGGTCAGACCCACCCTGAGCACTGTGTCCAGTTCTGGTCAGACCCACCTTGAGCACTGTGTCCAGTTCTGGTCAGACCCACCTTGAGCACTGTGTCCAGTTCTGGTCAGACCCACCTTGAGCACTGTGTCCAGTTCTGGTCAGACCCACCTTGAGCATTATGTCCAATTCTGGTCAGACCCACCTTGAGCACCGTGTCCAGTTCTGGTCAGACCCACCTTGAGCACTGTGTCCAGTTCTGGTCAGACCCACCTTGAGCACTGTGTCCAGTTCTGGTCAGACCCACCTTGAGCATTATGTCCAATTCTGGTCAGACCCACCTTGAGCACCGTGTCCAGTTCTGGTCAGACCCACCTTGAGCATTATGTCCAATTCTGGTCAGACCCACCTTGAGCACCGTGTCCAGTTCTGGTCAGACCCACCTTGAGCATTATGTCTAATTCTGGTCATTGAGACACAAGTGAGACTGTCGAGCGCTGTGTCTGCGTGGAGAAGAGCTGATCCTCACTGTCGGCGGTCTGAGTTAAGAAAGACTGACGAAACCTGGGCTACTCAGGTGTTTTTGGAGAGACGCCCTTACAGATATGTAAGATTTTTGAGAGAATGAAGAAGGTAAATTTGAAACTGTAAGTTAAATTGTGGCAGTAGGACAAGAGACCATGGGGTCTAACTAGCACAAGGTCCATTTAGGACTGATCTCAGGATATTCCTCACACAGCGAGTGATCAGTACATGGAAAGGACGCCTGGATAGAGGAGAGGAGGCAAAAACTCTGCAATCATTTTTGAAACAATTGGATGATACAGCAGGGAGAATGTCGAGGCAGTCTGGGTGGATGAATGAATGCGGGCAAATGGCCCTCCTCAGCTGTAATTGTGCTGCGTACATTGTGTATATTACTTTAGTAGCATTAAATATCTTTTTTTTCCAGTTTTTTTCAATGTCATTTTCAATGACAACAGAACGAGTCCTGGCTGGAACATCATGATGTGGGCTTTCCTGTACATTGGTCAGGGTATCCAGGTGTGTCTGTACTGCCAAGAATGGTATGCCCAGATACACTGTCCTCTCAAAGAGGTGAGTGTGTGGACCAGACCAGGACAGAGCTTGGAACCGACACACTGACACACACACACTGACACACACACTGACACACACACTCACACGCACACTGACACACACACACACACTGACACACACACACATACTGACACACACACACACACTGACACACACACTGGCACACACACACTCTCTCACACACACTACACACTCTCACACTACACATGCTCACACTACACACACACACACTGTCACACACACACACAGACACACACACACACACACACACTCTCACTCTCACACTACACACTCTCACACTACACATGCTCACACTACACACTCACACACTGTCACACACACACACACTCTCACACACACACACACACTCTCACTCTAACACTACACACTCACATTCACATACTACACACTCACACACACACACTGACACACACACACTCTCACTCACACTACACACACACACACACACTACACACTCTCACACTACACATGCTCACACTACACACTCACACACTGTCACACACACACACACACTCTCTCTCACACACACACACACACTCTCACTCTAACACTACACACTCTCACATTCACATACTACACACTCACACACACACACTGACACACACACACTCTCACTCACACTACACACACACACACACTCTCACTCACACTACACACTCTCACACTACACACTCACATACTCTGATAGACACTCACCCACTCACACTGACACATCATCATCATCATCATCATAGGCAGTCCCTCGGAATTGAGGAAGACTTGCTTCCACTCCTGAAGTGAGTTCTTTAGTGGCTGAACAGTCCAATACGAGACCCACAGACTCTGTCACAGGTGGGACAGATAGTCGTTGAGGGAAGGGGTGGGTGGGACTGGTTCACCACACACTCTTTCTGCTGCCTGCGCTTGATTTCTGCATGCTCTCGGCGACAAGACTCAAGGTGCTCAGCGCCCTCCCGGATGCACTTCCTCCACTTAGGGCGGTCTTTAGCCAGGGACTCCCAGGTGTCAGTGAGGATGTCGCACTTTATCAGGGAGGCTTTGAGGGTGTCCTTGTAACGTTTGCTCTGCCCACCTTTGGCTCGTTTGCCGTGAAGGAGTTCCGAGTAGAGCGCTTGCTTTGGGAGTCTCGTGTCTGGCATGCGAACGATGTGGCCTGCCCAGCAGAGCTGATCAAGTGTGGTCAGTGCTTCGATGCTGGGGATGTTGGCCTGGTCGAGGACGCTAATGTTGGTGCGTCTGTCCTCCCAGGGGATTTGTAGGATCTTGCGGAGACATCTTTGGTGGTACTTCTCCAGCGACTTGAGGTGTCTACTGTACATGGTCCATGTCTCTGAACCCATACAGGAGGGCGGGTATTACTACAGCCCTGTAGACCATGAGCTTGGTGGCAGTTTTGAGGGCCTGGTCTTCAAACACTCTTTTCCTCAGGCAGCACTGGTGCACTGGAGGAGGTGTTGGATCTCGTCGTGAATGCCTGCTCTTGTTGATAGGAGGCTTCCGAGATATGGGAAATGGTCCACGTTGTCCAGGGCCTTGCGTGGATCTTGATGACTGGAGGACAGGCTGGTGGAGGACCTTTGTCTTGCTGATGTTTAGTGTAAGGCCCATGCCTTCGTACGCCTCAGTAATTACGTCGACTATGTCCTGGAGTTCAGCCTCTGTGTGTGCGCAGGCGCAGGTGTCGTCCACGTACTGTAGCTCGACGACAGAGGTTGGGGTGGTCTTGGACCTGGCCTGGAGACGCCGAAGGTTGAACAGCTTCCCACTGGTTCTGTAGTTTAGTTCCACTCCAGCGGGGAGCTTGTTGACTGAGGTGGAGCATGGCAGCGAGGAAGATTGAGAAAAGGGTTGGGGCGATGACGCAGCTCTGTTTGACCCCGGTCCGGATGTGGATTGGGTCTGTAATGGATCCGTTGATAAGGATTACGGCCTGCATGTCATCGTGAAGCAGGCGAAGGATGGTGACAAACTTTTGGGGGCATCCGAAACGGAGGACTCTCCATAGACCCTCGCGGTTGACAGTGTCAAAGGCCTTTGTAAGGTCGAAGAAGGCCATGTATAAGGGCTGGCGCTGTTCCCTGCATTTTTCCTGCAGCTGTCGCGCTGCAAAAATCATGTCCGTTGTGCCCCGTAGGGGACGAAATCCACACTGTGACTCCGGGAGGGGCTCCTCGACCACAGGGAGAAGACGGTTGAGGAGGATTCTAGCGACGACTTTCCCAGTGGCTGATAACAGGGAGATTCCTCTGTAGTTGCTGCAGTCGGACTTGTTCCCTTTTTTAAAGATGATCACGATCATTGCATCTCTGAGATCTCCCGGCATGCTCTCCCCCCTGCAGATGAGAGAGATGTTCACACACACGCTCACACTGACACACACCCACACACACACACAGACACCCACACACTGACACGCGCACTGACACACACACAAACACTGACACACTTACACATACACAGATATACACTTACATACACACATACCCCCACATATATACACTTACACATGCAGAGACATATACACTAACACACACAAATATACACACACACAGATATACACTAGCACACATATAGCATTTCTTGATGTTTGGAGCTTTAATTCTTTTTCTTCTTTTATTCAGAGAACTTTCTGGGAGCTGGTGACTCCACGGTCCTGGTCTTGTCGACTGGTAGCTTAAAAAAATTCATGAAGAGCACGAAGTTCAACATTAAATCTGTTTTTAATCATCAGTTTGATCGATGTGAGATGAGAGTGTGAGTGGCCTATTATATAAAATGGGTTCGTTCGTTCTTTCATGTGCTTCAAAAAAACAGTCCTTTTCTTTGAAGCCGATTTTATTGTAATTGAAATAAACAATTAAATATTTGCATTCTTTACACTTGATTGTATGAGATTGTTCTGTGTTACTTTTGTAAATGAATAACTGTCCAACTGTCCTTACAGCGCTTCAGTCTGCTGGAGGGAGTCCTCGACTAGCCTGAGAGAAGGATAGAGAAATCCTGGTACAGAGCGGGAGGATAGGGACACGTTTATTTGCAACACCTTAAGCTCTGATTGGGTCCCCTAGATCACAAGACCTGATTGCTGATTGGTTCTGTTGGAGGATAAGACACACCCAGCAGTGTCGCTGGAATGTGTAATTGGAACTGCCGTGCCTACATTATCAGTGACTTTACAAAGTGTAATTCGAGCCATTCTGACTGCTGACTTCAGACAGGAGAGAGCTCACTTGGAACAGACAGGGCTCACTCTCATTGGTTAAGACCTTCTTCCACCCACCCACCCCCCCCCCAAACAAGTTCCTGCCCCCATCCCCCACCACCCAAGTGCCTGGCCTCCCCCCCTCCCCAGCCCAAGTTTCTGACATTCTCCCCCCACCCAAGTGCCCCCTGCCTGAGTTCCTGCCCTTCTTCTCCCACTGCCCCCCACCCCCCGGGTTTCTAACCCCCCCCCCACCATAGATTCATGACCTTCTCCCCCAAACAAGTTCCTTACCTTGCCCCCGCCACCCACCCCGCCCCACATAGATGGGGCATTGTGTGTGGATCACGGATTGTTAACAGGTTTATTGGCTATGATGAATAGTGACAGTGTGATGACTTCTAGATTTCAGCCAGTCCAATGATGTCACTTGCCACACCCGCACCGAGCTTTCCGTGAAATCAACCAGGCTTCAGTGGAGGGGAGGGAGACCGTGGTGTGGGTGTAGAGGGTGGGTTGGAACATGATCCGGCTTACCATCTGGATCATGTTCTCGCTCTCAACACCCCACTTTAGATCTGGATCAAGTTCTTCCCCCATCCCCACTGTGCTCTCCATGGTCTTTACCCCCCGCCCCCCGCACTGACTTCCTGACCTCCTCTCCCTGAGTTCCCTCTCTCTCTCTCTCTCCCCTCCCATTCCCTCTCCCGCATCCCCTCTTTCTCTCTGTGCCTCTCTCTCTCTCCCAGTCTCTCTTCCTCTGCCCCACTCTCTCTCTCTCTCTCCTCCCAGTTTCTCTCTCTCTCTCTCTCCTCCCAGTTTCTCTCTCTCTCTCTGCCCCCTCTCTCTCTCTCTCTCCTCCCAGTTTCTCTCTCTCTCTCTCTCTCCTCCCAGTTTCTCTCTCTCTCTCTCTCTCTCTGGCCCCTCTCTCTCTCTCTCTCTCCCCAGTTTCTCTCTCTCACTCTGCCCCACTCTCTCTCTCCCCCCAGTTTTCTCTCTCTCTCCCCAGTTTCTCTCTCTCCCTCTGCCCCACTCTCTCTCTCTCACTCTATGCCCCACTCTCTCTCTCCCCGTTTTCTCTCTCTCTCCCCAGTTTTCTCTCTCTCCTATGTCCCACTCTCTCTGCCCCCTCTCGCTCTCTCTCCCCAGTTTCTCTCTCTCTCTCTGCCCCACTCTCTCTCTCCACAGTTTCTCTCTCCCTGCCCCACTCTCTCTCTCTCCGCAGTTTTCTTTCTCTGCCCCACTCTCTCCCTGTCTCCCCAGTTTCTCTCTCTCTCTGCCCCCTCTCGCTCTCTCTCTCTCTCCCCCCAGTTTCTCTCTCTCTCTCTGCCCCACTCTCTCTCTCTCTCCCTGCCCCACTCTCTCTCTCTCTCCGCAGTTTTCTTTCTCTGCCCCACTCTCTCCCTCTCTCCCCAGTTTCTCTCTCTCTCTGCCCCCTCTCGCTCTCTCTCTTTCTCTCTCCCCCCAGTTTCTCTCTCTCTCTCTGCCCCACTTTCTCTCTCCCTCTCCCCCCAGTTTCTCTCTCTCTCTCTGCCCCACTCTCTCTCTCTGCCCCACTCTCTTTCTCTCTATGCCCCACTCTCTCTCTCTCTATGCCCCTCTCTCTCTCTATGCCCCACTCTCTCTCTCTCTATGCCACACTCTCTCTCTATGCCCCACTCTCTCTCTCTATGCCCCACTCACTCTCTCTCTATGCCCCACTCTCTCTCTCTATGCCCCACTCTCTCTCTCTATGCCCCACTCACTCTCTCTCTATGCCCCACTCTCTCTCTCTATGCCCCACTCTCTCTCTCTATGCCCCACTCTCTCTCTCTCTCTATGCCACACTCTCTCTCTATGCCCCACTCTCTCTCTCTCTATGCCCCACTCTCTCTCTCTCTATGCCACAATCTCTCTCTCTATGCCACACTCTCTCTCTCTATGCCACACTCTCTTTCTATGCCACACTCTCTTTCTCTATGCCCCACTCTCTCTCTCTATGCCCCACTCTCTCTGCCCCCTCTCGCTCTCTCTCCCCAGTTTCTCTCTCTCTCTCTGCCCCATTCTCTCTCTCTCTCCCCAGTTTCTCTCTCCCTGCCCCACTCTCTCTCTCTCTCTCTCCCCAGTTTTCTTTCTCTGCCCCACTCTCTCCCCAGTTTCTCTCTCTCTCTGCCCCAATCTCACCTCTCTACCCAGTTTCTCTCTCTCTTTGCACTGTCTTTCTCTCTCTCTCTCTCTCCCCAGTTTTCTCTCTCTCTATGCTCCACTCTCTCTGCCCCCTCTCGCTCACTCTCTTTCTCTCTCCCCCAGTTTCTCTCTCTCTCTCTGCCCCTTCTCTCTCCCTCTGCCCCTTCTCTCTCCCTCTCCCCCCAGTTTCTCTCTCTGCCCTACCTTCTCTCTCTCTCTGCCCCACGCTCTCTCTCTCTCCCCAGTTTTTCTCTCTCTGCCCCACTCTCTTTCTCTCTCTGCCCCACTCTCTTTCTCTCTATGCCCCACTCTCTCTCTCTCTCTATGCCCCACTCTCTCTCTCTATGCCCCACTCTCTCACTATGTCACTCTCTCTCTATGCCCCACTCTCTCTCTATGCCCCTCTCTCTCTCTATGCCCCATGCTCTCTCTCTCTATGCCCCACTCTCTCTCTCTCTATGCCCCATGCTCTCTCTCTCTATGCCCTACTCTCTCTCTCTATGCCCCACTCTCTCTCTCTATGCCCCACTCTCTCTCTCTATGCCCCACTCTCTCTATGCCCCATGCTCTCTCTCTCTATGCCCTACTCTCTCTCTATGCCCCACTCTCTCTCTCTATGCCCCACTCTCTCTCTCTCTATGCCCCACTCTCTCTCTCTATGCCCCACTCTCTATGTCCCACTCTCTCTCTATACCCCACTCTCTCTCTATACCCCACTCTCTCTCTCTTTGCCCCACTCTCTTTCTCTCTCTCTCTCCCCAGTTTTCTCTCTCTCTCTATGCCCCACTCTCTCCCTCTCTCCCCAGTTTCTCTCTCTCTCTGCCCCAATCTCACCTCTCTACCCAGTTTCTCTCTCTCTCTCTTCCCACTGTCTTTCTCTCTCTCTCTCTCTCCCCAGTTTTCGCTCTCTCTATGCTCCATTCTCTCTGCCCCACTCGCTCTCTCTCTCTCTCTCCCAGTTTCTCTCTCTCTCTATGCCCCACTCTCTCTCACTCTCCCCAGTTTCTCTCTCTCTCTCTGCCTCTCTCCCCAGTTTTCTCTCTCTCTCTCCCCAGTTTCTCCCTCTCTCTACCCCCTCCTCTCTCTCTCTCCCCAGTTTCTCTCTCTCTCTCCCTCTCCCAGTTTCTCTCTCTCTCTATGCCTCACTCTCTCTCTCTTCCCAGTTTCTCTCTCTCTCTGCCCCTCTCTCTCTCTCTCTCGCTCCCCAGTTTTCTCTCTCTCTCTCTGCCCCACTCTCTCTCTCTCCCCCCAGTTTCCTCTCTCTCTGCCCCACTCTCTCTCTCTCTCTATGCCCCACTCTCTCTCTCTATGCCCCTCTATCTCTCTATGCCCCACTCCCTCTTTCTCTATGCCCCACTCTCTGTCTCTCTATGCCCCACTCTCTGTATGCCCCTCTCTCTCTCTCTATGCCCCACTCTCTCTCTCTCTCTATGCCCCACTCTCTCTCTCGCTCTCTATGCCCCACTCTCTCTATGCCCCACTCTCCATGCCCCACTCTCTCTCTCTCTCTCTATGCCCCACTCTCTCTCTCTCTATGCCCCTCTCTCTCTCTCTATGCCCCACTCTCTCTCTCTCTATGCCCCATGCTCTCTCTCTATGCCCCATGCTCTCTCTCTATGCCCCATGCTCTCTCTCTCTCTATGCCCCACTCTCTCTCTCTCTCCCCAGTTTTCTCTCTCTCTCTCCCCAGTTTCTCCCTCTCTCTACCCCCTCCTCTCTCTCTCTCCCCAGTTTCTCTCTCTCTCTCTCTCCCAGTTTCTCTCTCTCTCTATGCCCCACTCTCTCTCTCTTCCCAGTTTCTCTCTCTCTCTGCCCCTCTCTCTCTCTCTCGCTCCCCAGTTTTCTCTCTCTCTCTCTGCCCCACTCTCTCTCTCCCCCCAGTTTTCTCTCTCTCTCTGCCCCACTCTCTCTCTCTCTCTCTCTCTCTCTCTATGCCCCACTCTCTCTCTCTCTCTATGCCCCTCTCTCTCTCTATGCCCCACTCCCTCTCTCTTTATGCCCCACTCTCTGTATGCCCCTCTCTCTCTCTGCATGCCCCACTCTCTCTCTCTCTCTCTATGCCCCACTCTCTCTCTCTATGCCCCACTCTCTCTATGCCCCACTCTCTATGCCCCACTCTCTCTCTCTCTCTATGCCCCACTCTCTCTCTCTCTATGCCCCACTCTCTCTCTCTCTATGCCCCTCTCTCTCTCTATGCCCCACTCTCTCTCTCTCTATGCCCCATGCTCTCTCTCTCTCTAATCCCCATGCTCTCTCTCTCTCTATGCCCCTCTCTCTCTCTATGCCCCACTCTCTCTCTCTCTATGCCCCACGCTCTCTCTCTATGGCCCACGTTCTCTCTCTGTGCCCCACTCTCTTTCTCTGTGCCCCACTCTCTCTCTATGGCCCACGCTCTCTCTCTATGCCCCACTCTCTCTCTATATGCCCCACTCTCTCTCTATGGCCCACGCTCTCTCTCTGTGCCCCACTCTCTCTCTATGGCCCACGCTCTCTCTCTGTGCCCCACTCTCTCTCTATGGCCCCACTCTCTCTCTCTGTGCCCCACTCTCTCTCTCTATGGCCCACGCTCTCTCTCTGTGCCCCACTCTCTGTCTCTGTGCCCCACTCTCTCTCTATGGCCCACGCTCTCTCTCTATGCCCCACTCTCTCTCTATATGCCCCACTCTCTCTCTATGGCACACGCTCTCTCTCTGTGCCCCACTCTCTCTCTATGGCCCACTCTCTCTCTATATGCCCCACTCTCTCTCTATATGCCCCACTCTCTCTCTATGGCCCACTCTCTCTTTATATGCCCCACTCTCTCTCTATATGCCCCACTCTCTCTCTATGGCCCACTCTCTCTCTCTATGCCCCACTCTCTCTCTATATGCCCCACTCTCTCTCTATGGCACACGCTCTCTCTCTGTGCCCCACTCTCTCTCTATGGCCCACTCTCTCTCTATATGCCCCACTCTCTCTCTATATGCCCCACTCTCTCTCTATGGCCCACTCTCTCTCTATATGCCCCACTCTCTCTCTATATGCCCCACTCTCTCTCTATGGCCCACGCTCTCTCTCTGTGCCCCACTCTCTCTCTCTATGCCCCACTCTCTCTCTCTCTGTGCCCCTCTCTCTCTATGCCCCACTCTCTCTCTCTCTGTGCCCCTCTCTCTCTATGCCCCACTCTCTCTCTCTCTATGCCCCACTCTCTCTCTTTATGACCCACTCTCTCTCTCTCTATGCCCCACACTCTCTCTCTCAATGCCCCACTCTCTCTCTATGCCCCAATCTCTCTCTCTCTGTGCCCCTCTCTCTCTATGCCCCACTCTCTCTCTCTCTGTGCCCCTCTCTCTCTATGCCCCACTCTCTCTCTCTATGCCCCACTCTCTCTCTCTCTATGCCCCACTCTCTCTCTCTCTGTGCCCCTCTCTCTCTATGCCCCACTCTCTCTGTGCCCCTCTCTCTCTATGCCCCACTCTCTCTCTTTATGACCCACTCTCTCTCTCTCTATGCCCCACTCTCTCTCTCTGTGCCCCTCTCTCTCTATGCCCCACTCTCTCTCTTTATGACCCACTCTCTGTCTCTCTATGCCCCACGCTCTCTCTCTGTGCCCCTCTCTCTCTATGCTCCACTCTCTGTCTCTGTGCCCCACTCTCTCTCTATGCCACACTCTCTCTCTCTCTCTATGCCCCACTCTCTCTCTCTATGCCCCACTCTCTCTCTATGCCCCACTCTCTCTCTCTCTATGCCCCACTCTCTCTCTCAATGTCCCACTCTCTATGCCCCACACTCTCTCTCTATGCCCCTCTCTCTCTCTCTATGCCCCACACTCTCTCTCTCTATGCCCCACTCTCTCTCTCTATGCCCCACTCTCTCTCTCTATGCCCCACTCTCTCTCTCTATGCCCCACTCTCTCTCTTAACCCCACTCTCTCTCTCTATGCCCCACTCTCTCTCTCTCTGTGCCCCACTCTCTCTCTCTATGCCACACGCTCTCTCTCTATGCCACACTCTCTCTCTATGCCACACTCTCTCTCTCTCTTTGCCCCACTCTCTCTCTCTCTATGCCCCACTCTCTCTCCATGCCCCACTCTCTCTCTATGCCCCACTTTCTCCCTATGCCCCACTCTCTCTCTCTATGCCCCACTCTCTCTCTCTCTCTATGCCCCACTCTCTCTCTCTATGCCCCACTCTCTCTCTCTATGCCCCACTCTCTCTCTCTATGCCCCACTCTCTCTCTATGCCCCTCTCTCTCTCTATGCCCCACTCTCTCTCTCTATGCCCCACTCTCTCTCTCTATGCCCCACTCTCTCTCTATGCCCCACTCTCTCTGTCTCTATGCCCCACTCTCTCTGTCTCTATGCCCCACTCTCTCTCTCTATGCCCCACTCTCTCTCTCTCTCTATGCCCCACTCTCTCTCTATGCCCCACTCTCTCTCTCTCTATGCCCCACTCCCTCTCTATGCCCCACTCTCTCTCTCTATGCCCCACTCTCTCTCTATGCCCCACTCTCTCTCTATGCCCCACTCTCTCTCTATGGCCCACGCTCTCTCTCTGTGCCCCACTCTCTCTCTCTATGCCCCACTCTCTCTCTCTCTGTGCCCCTCTCTCTCTATGCCCCACTCTCTCTCTCTCTGTGCCCCTCTCTCTCTATGCCCCACTCTCTCTCTCTCTATGCCCCACTCTCTCTCTTTATGACCCACTCTCTCTCTCTCTATGCCCCACACTCTCTCTCTCAATGCCCCACTCTCTCTCTATGCCCCAATCTCTCTCTCTCTGTGCCCCTCTCTCTCTATGCCCCACTCTCTCTCTCTCTGTGCCCCTCTCTCTCTATGCCCCACTCTCTCTCTCTATGCCCCACTCTCTCTCTCTCTATGCCCCACTCTCTCTCTCTCTGTGCCCCTCTCTCTCTATGCCCCACTCTCTCTGTGCCCCTCTCTCTCTATGCCCCACTCTCTCTCTTTATGACCCACTCTCTCTCTCTCTATGCCCCACTCTCTCTCTCTGTGCCCCTCTCTCTCTATGCCCCACTCTCTCTCTTTATGACCCACTCTCTGTCTCTCTATGCCCCACGCTCTCTCTCTGTGCCCCTCTCTCTCTATGCTCCACTCTCTGTCTCTGTGCCCCACTCTCTCTCTATGCCACACTCTCTCTCTCTCTCTATGCCCCACTCTCTCTCTCTATGCCCCACTCTCTCTCTATGCCCCACTCTCTCTCTCTCTATGCCCCACTCTCTCTCTCAATGTCCCACTCTCTATGCCCCACACTCTCTCTCTATGCCCCTCTCTCTCTCTCTATGCCCCACACTCTCTCTCTCTATGCCCCACTCTCTCTCTCTATGCCCCACTCTCTCTCTCTATGCCCCACTCTCTCTCTCTATGCCCCACTCTCTCTCTTAACCCCACTCTCTCTCTCTATGCCCCACTCTCTCTCTCTCTGTGCCCCACTCTCTCTCTCTATGCCACACGCTCTCTCTCTATGCCACACTCTCTCTCTATGCCACACTCTCTCTCTCTCTTTGCCCCACTCTCTCTCTCTCTATGCCCCACTCTCTCTCCATGCCCCACTCTCTCTCTATGCCCCACTCTCTCTCTATGCCCCACTTTCTCCCTATGCCCCACTCTCTCTCTCTATGCCCCACTCTCTCTCTCTCTCTATGCCCCACTCTCTCTCTCTATGCCCCACTCTCTCTCTCTATGCCCCACTCTCTCTCTCTATGCCCCACTCTCTCTCTATGCCCCTCTCTCTCTCTATGCCCCACTCTCTCTCTCTATGCCCCACTCTCTCTCTCTATGCCCCACTCTCTCTCTATGCCCCACTCTCTCTGTCTCTATGCCCCACTCTCTCTGTCTCTATGCCCCACTCTCTCTCTCTATGCCCCACTCTCTCTCTCTCTCTATGCCCCACTCTCTCTCTATGCCCCACTCTCTCTCTCTCTATGCCCCACTCCCTCTCTATGCCCCACTCTCTCTCTCTATGCCCCACTCTCTCTCTCTATGCCCCACTCTCTCTCTATGCCCCACTCTCTCTCTATGCCCCACTCTCTCTCTATGCCCCACTCTCTCTCTATGCCCCACTCTCTCTCTCTCTATGCCCCACTTTCTCTCTATGCCCCACACTCTCTCTCTCTCTATGCCCCACTCTCTCTCTATGCCCCACTCTCTCTCTCTCTATGCCCCACTCCCTCTCTATGCCCCACTCTCTCTCTCTATGCCCCACTCTCTCTCTCTATGCCCCACTCTCTCTCTATGCCCCACTCTCTCTCTATGCCCCACTCTCTCTCTATGCCCCACTCTCTCTCTATGCCCCACTCTCTCTCTCTCTATGCCCCACTTTCTCTCTCTCTATGCCCCACTTTCTCTCTCTCTATGCCCCACTCTCTCTCTCTCTATGCCCCACTCTCTCTCTATGCCCCACACTCTCTCTCTCTCTATGCCCCACTCTCTCTCTCTCTCTATGCCCCACTCTCTCTCTCTCTCTATGCCCCACTCTCTCTCTATGCCCCACTCTCTCTCTCTATGCCCCACTCTCTCTCTATGCCCCACTCTCTCTATGCCCCACTCTCTCTCTATGCCCCACTCTCTCTCTATGCCCCATTCTCTCTCTCTCTATGCCCCACTCTCTCTCTCTCTATGCCCCACTCTCTCTCTCTCTATGCCCCACTCTCTCTCTCTCTCTATGCCCCACTCTCTCTCTCTCTATGCCCCACTCTCTCTCTATGCCCCACTCTCTCTCTATGCCCCACTCTCTCTCTATGCCCCACTCTCTCTCTCTGTGCCCCACTCTCTCTCTCTCTCTATGCCCCACTCTCTCTCTCTCTATGCCCCACTCTCTCTCTCTATGCCCCACTCTCTCTCTCTCTCTATGCCCCACTCTCTCTCTTTCTCTATGCCCCACTCTCTCTCTATGCCCCACTCTCTCTCTCTATGCCCCACTCTCTCTCTATGCCCCACTCTCTCTATGCCCCACTCTCTCTCTATGCCCCACTCTCTCTCTATGCCCCATTCTCTCTCTCTCTATGCCCCACTCTCTCTCTATGCCCCACTCTCTCTCTCTCTATGCCCCACTCTCTCTCTCTCTCTATGCCCCACTCTCTCTCTCTCTATGCCCCACTCTCTCTCTATGCCCCACTCTCTCTCTCTATGCCCCACTCTCTCTCTATGCCCCACTCTCTCTCTCTATGCCCCACTCTCTCTCTATGCCCCACTCTCTCTCTCTGTGCCCCACTCTCTCTCTCTCTATGCCCCACTCTCTCTCTCTCTATGCCCCACTCTCTCTCTCTATGCCCCACACTCTCTATCTCTCTATGCCCCACTCTCTCTCTATGCCCCACTCTCTCTCTCTCTATGCCCCACTCTCTCTCTCTCTATGCCCCACTCTCTCTCTATGCCCCACTCTCTCTCTATGCCCCACTCTCTCTCTATGCCCCACTCTCTCTCTCTCTATGCCCCACTCTCTCTCTCTCTATGCCCCACTCTCTCTCTATGCCCCACTCTCTCTCTCTCTGCCCCACTCTCTCACTCCATGCCCCACTCTCTCTCTCCATGCCCCACTCTCTCTCTATGCCCCACTCCCTCTCTATGCCCCACTCTCTCTCTATGCCCCACTCTCTCTCTATGCCCCACTCTCTCTCTATGCCCCACACTCTCTCTCTCTCTATGCCCCACTCTCTCTCTATGCCCCACTCTCTCTCTCTATGCCCCACTCTCTCTCTCTATGCCCCACTCTCTCTCTCTATGCCCCACTCTCTCTCTCTCTATGCCCCACTCTCTCTCTATGCCCCACTCTCTCTCTCTCTATGCCCCACTCTCTCTCTCTATGCCCCACACTCTCTATCTCTCTATGCCCCACTCTCTCTCTATGCCCCACTCTCTCTCTCTCTATGCCCCACTCTCTCTCTCTCTATGCCCCACTCTCTCTCTATGCCCCACTCTCTCTCTATGCCCCACTCTCTCTCTCTCTATGCCCCACTCTCTCTCTCTCTATGCCCCACTCTCTCTCTATGCCCCACTCTCTCTCTCTATGCCCCACTCTCTCTCTCTCTATGCCCCACTCTCTCACTCCATGCCCCACTCTCTCTCTCTCTGCCCCACTCTCTCTCTCTCTATGCCCCACTCTCTCTCTATGCCTCACTCTCTCTCTATGCCCCACTCTCTCTCTATGCCCCACTCTCTCTCTATGCCCCACTCTCTCTCTCTCTCTCTCTCTCTATGCCCCACTCCATCTCTCTATGCCCCACTCTCTCTCTCTCTCTCAATGCCCCACTCTCTTTCTCTCTGTGCCCCTCTCTCTCTATGCCCCACTCTCTCTCTCTGTGCCCCACTCTCTCTCTCTATGCCACACTCTCTCTCTATGCCACACTCTCTCTCTATGCCACACTCTCTCTCTCTCTTTGCCCCACTCTCTCTCTCTATGCCCCACTCTCTCTCCATGCCCCACTCTCTCTCTATGCCCCACTCTCTCTCTATGCCCCACTTTCTCTCTGTGCCCCACTCTCTCTCTCTATGCCCCACTCTCTCTCTCTCTCTCTCTCTATGCCCCACTCTCTCTCTCTATGCCCCACTCTCTCTCTCTATGCCCCACTCTCTCTCTCTATGCCCCACTCTCTCTCTATGCCCCACTCTCTCTCTATGCCCCACTCTCTCTCTCTCTATGCCCCACTCTCTCTCCCCACTCTCTCTCTATGCCACACACTCTCTCTCTCTATGCCCCACTCTCTCTCTATGCCCCACTCTCTCTCTATGCCCCACTCTCGCTCTCTCTATGCCCCACTCTCTCTCTCTCTATGCCCCACTCTCTCTCTCTATGCCCCACTCTCTCTCTGTGCCCCACTCTCTCTCTATGCCCCACTCTCTCTCTCTATGCCCCACTCTCTCTCTCTCTATGCCCCACTCTCTCTCTCTCTATGCCCCACTCTCTCTCTATGACCCACTCTCTCTCTCTCTATGCCCCACTCCCTCTCTCTATGCCCCACTCTCTCTCTATGCCCCACTCTCTCTCTCTCCATGCCCCACTCTCTCTCTATGCCCCACTCTCTCTCTCTCTATGCCCCACTCTCTCTCTCTCCATGCCCCACTCTCTCTCTATGCCACACACTCTCTCTCTCTATGCCCCACTCTCTCTCTATGCCCCACTCTCTCTCTATGCCCCACTCTCTCTCTCTCTATGCCCCACTCTCTCTCTCTATGCCCCACTCTCTCTCTGTGCCCCACTCTCTCTCTATGCCCCACTCTCTCTCTCTATGCCCCACTCTCTCTCTCTCTATGCCCCACTCTCTCTCTCTCTATGCCCCACTCTCTCTCTATGACCCACTCTCTCTCTCTATGCCACACACTCTCTCTCTCTATGCCACACACTCTCTCTTTGCCCCACTCTCTCTCTCTATGCCTCACTCTCTCTCCATGCCTCACTCTCTCTCCATGCCCCACTCTCTCTCTATGCCCCACTCTCTCTCTATGCCCCACTCTCTCTCTCTATGCCCCACTCTCTCTCTCTATGACCCACTCTCTCTCTCTCTATGCCCCACTCCCTCTCTCTATGCCCCACTCTCTCTCTATGCCCCACTCTCTCTCTATGCCCCACTCTCTCTCTCTCTATGCCCCACTCTCTCTCTCTCTCTCTATGCCCCACTCTCTCTCTCTCTCTATGCCCCACTCTCTTTCTCTCTGTGCCCCTCTCTCTCTATGCCCCACTCTCTCTCTCTGTGCCCCACTCTCTCTCTCTCTATGCCACACTCTCTCTCTATGCCACACTCTCTCCATCTCTATGCCACACACTCTCTCTCTCTATGCCACTCTCTCTCTCTTTGCCCCACTCTCTCTCTATGCCCCACTCTCTCTCCATGCCCCACTCTCTCTATGCCCCACTCTCTCTCTATGCCCCACTCTCTCTCTATGCCCCACTCTCTCTCTATGCCCCACTCTCTCTCTCTCTATGCCCCACTCTCTCTCTCTATGCCCCACTCTCTCTCTCTATGCCCCACTCTCTCTCTCTATGCCCCACTCTCTCTCTCTCTATGCCCCACTCTCTCTCTCTATGCCCCACTCTCTCTCTCTGTGCCACACACTCTCTCTCTGTGCCACACACTCTCTCTCTATGCCACACTCTCTCTCTCTATGCCACACACTCTCTCTCTCTATGCCACACACTCTCTCTTTGCCCCACTCTCTCTCTCTATGCCTCACTCTCTCTCCATGCCTCACTCTCTCTCCATGCCCCACTCTCTCTCTATGCCCCACTCTCTCTCTATGCCCCACTCTCTCTCTCTATGCCCCACTCTCTCTCTCTATGCCCCACTCTCTCTCTCTATGCCCCACTCTCTATGTCCCTCTCTCTATGCCCCACTCTCTCTCTCTCTATGCCCCACTCTCTCTCTATGCCCCACTCTCTCTCTCTATGCCCCACTCTCTCTCTATGCCCCACTCTCTCTCTCTCTATGCCCCACTCTCTCTCTATGCCCCACTCTCTCTCTCTATGCCCCACTCTCTCGCTATGCCCCACTCTCTCTCTCTCTATGCCCCACTCTCTCTCTCTCTATGCCCCACTCTCTCTCTCTCTATGCCCCACTCTCTCTCTCTATGCCCCACTCTCTCTCTGTGCCCCACTCTCTCTCTCTCTATGCCCCACTCTCTCTCTATGCCCCACACTCTCTATGCCCCACTCTCTCTCTCTCTCTATGCCCCACTCTCTCTCTATGCCCCACTCTCTCTCTATGCCCCACTCTCTCTCTCTATGCTCCACTCTCTCTCTATGCCCCACTCTCTCTCTCTCTGTGCCCCACTCTCTCTCTATGCCCCACTCTCTCTCTCTCTGTGCCCCACTCTCTCTCTATGCCCCACTCTCTCTCTCTATGCCCCACTCTCTCTCTCTCTCTCTATGCCCCCCTCTCTCTCTATGCCCCCCTCTCTCTCTCTCTATGCCCCACTCTCTCTCTATGCCCCACTCTCTCTCTCTATGCCCCACTCTCTCTCTCTATGCCCCACTCTCTCTCTATGCCCCACTCTCTCTCTCTCTATGCCCCACTCTCTCTCTCTCTATGCCCCACTCTCTCTCTATGCCCCACTCTCTCTCTCTCTCTATGCCCCACTCTCTCTCTATGCCCCACTCTCTCTATGCCCTACTCTCTCTCTATGCCCCACTCTCTCTCTATGCCCCACTCTCTCTCTCTCTATGCCCCACTCTCTCCCTCTCTATGCCCCACTCTCTCTCTCTCTATGCCCCACTCTCTCTCTCTATGCCCCACTCTCTCTCTATGCCCCACTCTCTCTCTCTCTATGCCCCACTCTCTCTCTATGCCCCACTCTCTCTCTCTCTATGCCCCACTCTCTCTCTATGCCCCACTCTCTCTCTATGCCCCACTCTCTCTCTCTATGCCCCACTCTCTCTCTATGCCCCACTCTCTCTCTCTCTATGCCCCACTCTCTCTCTATGCCCCACACTCTCTATGCCCCACTCTCTCTCTCTCTCTATGCCCCACTCTCTCTCTATGCCCCACTCTCTCTCTATGCCCCACTCTCTCTCTATGCCCCACTCTCTCTCTCTATGCTCCACTCTCTCTCTATGCCCCACTCTCTCTCTCTATGCCCCACTCTCTCTCTCTCTGTGCCCCACTCTCTCTCTATGCCCCACTCTCTCTCTCTATGCCCCACTCTCTCTCTCTCTCTATGCCCCCCTCTCTCTCTATGCCCCCCTCTCTCTCTCTCTATGCCCCACTCTCTCTCTCTATGCCCCACTCTCTCTCTCTATGCCCCACTCTCTCTCTCTATGCCCCACTCTCTCTCTATGCCCCACTCTCTCTCTATGCCCCACTCTCTCTCTCTCTATGCCCCACTCTCTCTCTCTCTATGCCCCACTCTCTCTCTCTATGCCCCACTCTCTCTCTATGCCCCACTCTCTCTCTCTCTATGCCCCACTCTCTCTATGCCCCACTCTCTCTCTCTCTCTATGCCCCACTCTCTCTATGCCCCACTCTCTCTCTATGCCCCACTCTCTCTCTCTATGCTCCACTCTCTCTCTATGCCCCACTCTCTCTCTCTCTGTGCCCCACTCTCTCTCTATGCCCCACTCTCTCTCTCTATGCCCCACTCTCTCTCTCTATGCCCCACTCTCTCTCTCTCTCTCTCTATGCCCCCCTCTCTCTCTATGCCCCCCTCTCTCTCTCTCTATGCCCCACTCTCTCTCTATGCCCCACTCTCTCTCTCTATGCTCCACTCTCTCTCTATGCCCCACTCTCTCTCTCTCTGTGCCCCACTCTCTCTCTATGCCCCACTCTCTCTCTCTCTGTGCCCCACTCTCTCTCTATGCCCCACTCTCTCTCTCTATGCCCCACTCTCTCTCTCTCTCTCTATGCCCCCCTCTCTCTCTATGCCCCCCTCTCTCTCTCTCTATGCCCCACTCTCTCTCTATGCCCCACTCTCTCTCTCTATGCCCCACTCTCTATGCCCCACTCTCTCTCTCTCTATGCCCCACTCTCTCTCTCTCTATGCCCCACTCTCTCTCTATGCCCCACTCTCTCTCTCTCTCTATGCCCCACTCTCTCTCTATGCCCCACTCTCTCTATGCCTTACTCTCTCTCTATGCCCCACTCTCTCTCTCTCTATGCCCCACTCTCTCTCTCTCTATGCCCCACTCTCTCTCTCTCTATGCCCCACTCTCTCTCTCTCTATGCCCCACTCTCTCTCTCTATGCCCCACTCTCTCTCTCTATGCCCCACTCTCTCTCTCTCTATGCCCCACTCTTACTCTATGCCCCACACTCTCTATGCCCCACTCTCTCTCTCTCTCTATGCCCCACTCTCTCTCTATGCCCCACTCTCTCTCTATGCCCCACTCTCTCTCTCTATGCTCCACTCTCTCTCTCTATGCCCCACTCTCTCTCTCTCTCTGTGCCCCACTCTCTCTCTATGCCCCACTCTCTCTCTCTATGCCCCACTCTCTCTCTCTCTCTATGCCCCCCTCTCTCTCTATGCCCCCCTCTCTCTCTCTCTATGCCCCACTCTCTCTCTCTATGCCCCACTCTCTCTCTCTATGCCCCACTCTCTCTCTCTATGCCCCACTCTCTCTCTATGCCCCACTCTCTCTCTATGCCCCACTCTCTCTCTCTCTATGCCCCACTCTCTCTCTCTCTATGCCCCACTCTCTCTCTCTATGCCCCACTCTCTCTCTATGCCCCACTCTCTCTCTCTCTATATCCCACTCTCTCTCTATGCCCCACACTCTCTATGCCCCACTCTCTCTCTCTATGCCCCACTCTCTCTATGCCCCACTCTCTCTCTATGCCCCACTCTCTCTCTCTATGCTCCACTCTCTCTCTATGCCCCACTCTCTCTCTCTATGCCCCACTCTCTCTCTCTCTGTGCCCCACTCTCTCTCTATGCCCCACTCTCTCTCTCTATGCCCCACTCTCTCTCTCTCTCTATGCCCCCCTCTCTCTCTATGCCCCCCTCTCTCTCTCTCTATGCCCCACTCTCTCTCTATGCCCCACTCTCTCTCTCTATGCCCCACTCTCTCTCTCAATGCCCCACTCTCTCTCTATGCCCCACTCTCTCTCTCTCTATGCCCCACTCTCTCTCTATGCCCCACTCTCTCTCTCTCTCTATGCCCCACTCTCTCTCTATGCCCCACTCTCTCTATGCCCCACTCTCTCTCTATGCCCCACTCTCTCTCTCTATGCCCCACTCTCTCTCTCTCTCTGTGCCCCACTCTCTCTCTATGCCCTACTCTCTCTCTATGCCCCACTCTCTCTCTCTCTCTCTATGCCCCACTCTCTCTCTATGCCCCACTCTCTCTCTCTCTCTATGCCCCACTCTCTCTCTATGCCCCACTCTCTCTATGCCCTACTCTCTCTCTATGCCCCACTCTCTCTCTATGCCCCACTCTCTCTCTCTCTATGCCCCACTCTCTCTCTCTCTATGCCCCACTCTCTCTCTCTCTATGCCCCACTCTCTCTCTCTATGCCCCACTCTCTCTCTATGCCCCACTCTCTCTCTCTCTATGCCCCACTCTCTCTCTATGCCCCACTCTCTCTCTCTCTATGCCCCACTCTCTCTCTCTCTATGCCCCACTCTCTCTCTATGCCCCACTCTCTCTCTCTATGCCCCACTCTCTCTCTATGCCCCACTCTCTCTCTCTCTATGCCCCACTCTCTCTCTATGCCCCACACTCTCTATGCCCCACTCTCTCTCTCTCTCTATGCCCCACTCTCTCTCTATGCCCCACTCTCTCTCTATGCCCCACTCTCTCTCTATGCCCCACTCTCTCTCTCTATGCTCCACTCTCTCTCTATGCCCCACTCTCTCTCTCTATGCCCCACTCTCTCTCTCTCTGTGCCCCACTCTCTCTCTATGCCCCACTCTCTCTCTCTCTCTATGCCCCCCTCTCTCTCTATGCCCCCCTCTCTCTCTCTCTATGCCCCACTCTCTCTCTATGCCCCACTCTCTCTCTCTATGCCCCACTCTCTCTCTCTATGCCCCACTCTCTCTCTATGCCCCACTCTCTCTCTATGCCCCACTCTCTCTCTCTCTATTCCCCACTCTCTCTCTCTCTATGCCCCACTCTCTCTCTATGCCCCACTCTCTCTCTCTCTATGCCCCACACTCTCTATGCCCCACTCTCTCTCTCTCTCTATGCCCCACTCTCTCTATGCCCCACTCTCTCTCTATGCCCCACTCTCTCTCTCTATGCTCCACTCTCTCTCTATGCCCCACTCTCTCTATGCCCCACTCTCTCTCTCTCTGTGCCCCACTCTCTCTCTATGCCCCACTCTCTCTCTCTATGCCCCACTCTCTCTCTCTATGCCCCACTCTCTCTCTCTCTCTCTCTATGCCCCTCTCTCTCTCTATGCCCCCCTCTCTCTCTCTCTATGCCCCACTCTCTCTCTATGCCCCACTCTCTCTCTATGCCCCACTCTCTCTCTCTATGCTCCACTCTCTCTCTATGCCCCACTCTCTCTCTCTCTGTGCCCCACTCTCTCTCTATGCCCCACTCTCTCTCTCTCTGTGCCCCACTCTCTCTCTATGCCCCACTCTCTCTCTCTATGCCCCACTCTCTCTCTCTCTCTATGCCCCCCTCTCTCTCTCTATGCCCCACTCTCTCTCTATGCCCCACTCTCTCTCTCTATGCCCCACTCTCTATGCCCCACTCTCTCTCTCTCTATGCCCCACTCTCTCTCTCTCTATGCCCCACTCTCTCTCTATGCCCCACTCTCTCTCTCTCTCTATGCCCCACTCTCTCTCTATGCCCCACTCTCTCTATGCCTTACTCTCTCTCTATGCCCCACTCTCTCTCTCTCTATGCCCCACTCTCTCTCTCTCTATGCCCCACTCTCTCTCTCTATGCCCCACTCTCTCTCTATGCCCCACTCTCTCTCTCTCTATGCCCCACTCTTTCTCTATGCCCCACACTCTCTATGCCCCACTCTCTCTCTCTCTCTATGCCCCACTCTCTCTCTATGCCCCACTCTCTCTCTATGCCCCACTCTCTCTCTCTATGCTCCACTCTCTCTCTCTATGCCCCACTCTCTCTCTCTCTCTGTGCCCCACTCTCTCTCTATGCCCCACTCTCTCTCTCTATGCCCCACTCTCTCTCTCTCTCTATGCCCCCCTCTCTCTCTATGCCCCCCTCTCTCTCTCTCTATGCCCCACTCTCTCTCTCTATGCCCCACTCTCTCTCTCTATGCCCCACTCTCTCTCTCTATGCCCCACTCTCTCTCTATGCCCCACTCTCTCTCTATGCCCCACTCTCTCTCTCTCTATGCCCCACTCTCTCTCTCTCTATGCCCCACTCTCTCTCTCTATGCCCCACTCTCTCTCTATGCCCCACTCTCTCTCTCTCTATGCCCCACTCTCTCTCTATGCCCCACACTCTCTATGCCCCACTCTCTCTCTCTCTCTATGCCCCACTCTCTCTATGCCCCACTCTCTCTCTATGCCCCACTCTCTCTCTCTATGCTCCACTCTCTCTCTATGCCCCACTCTCTCTCTCTATGCCCCACTCTCTCTCTCTCTGTGCCCCACTCTCTCTCTATGCCCCACTCTCTCTCTCTATGCCCCACTCTCTCTCTCTCTCTATGCCCCCCTCTCTCTCTATGCCCGCCTCTCTCTCTCTCTATGCCCCACTCTCTCTCTATGCCCCACTCTCTCTCTCTATGCCCCACTCTCTCTCTCTATGCCCCACTCTCTCTCTATGCCCCACTCTCTCTCTCTCTATGCCCCACTCTCTCTCTATGCCCCACTCTCTCTCTCTCTCTATGCCCCACTCTCTCTCTATGCCCCACTCTCTCTATGCCCCACTCTCTCTCTATGCCCCACTCTCTCTCTCTATGCCCCACTCTCTCTCTCTCTCTGTGCCCCACTCTCTCTCTATGCCCTACTCTCTCTCTATGCCCCACTCTCTCTCTCTCTCTCTGTGCCCCACTCTCTCTCTATGCCCCACTCTCTCTCTCTATGCCCCACTCTCTCTCTCTCTCTATGCCCCACTCTCTCTCTCTATGCCCCACTCTCTCTCTCTCTCTGTGCCCCACTTTCTCTCTATGCCCCACTCTCTCTCTCTCTGTGCCCCACTCTCTCTCTATGCCCCACTCTCTCTCTCTATGCCCCACTCTCTCTCTCTCTATGCCCCACTCTCTCTATCTGTGCCCCACTCTCTCTATGCCCCACTCTCTCTCTATGCCCCACTCTCTCTCTCTCTATGCCCCACTCTCTCTCTCTCTGTGCCCCACTCACTCTCTATGCCCCACTCTCTCTCTATGCCCCACTCTCTCTCTCTCTATGCCCCACTCTCTCTCTCTCTATGCCCCACTCTCTCTCTCTATGCCCCACTCTCTCTCTCTCTATGCCCCACTCTCTCTCTCTCTATGCCCCCCTCTCTCTCTCTCTATGCCCCACTCTCTCTCTCCACTCTCTCTCTCTCTGTGCCCCACTCTCTCTCTCTCTATGCCCCACTCTCTCTCTCTCTCTCTGTGCCCCACTCTCTCTCTCTCTGTGCCCCACTCTCTCTCTCTCTATGCCCCACTCTCTCTCTCTCTGTGCCCCACTCTCTCTCTCTCTATGCCCCACTCTCTCTCTCTCTCTCTGTGCCCCACTCTCTCTCTCACCTCTCTCCATATCAGAAGACCACAAAATGTTTGTGTTGATAACCAGAGCGATATTCTAGGTAAAAGACCTGGAGATAAACCAAAAAGCCCCAGTAGCAGCTCCAGACTCAAGCACCAGCTCCACATTGATCGGAGACCATCACCACTTCTGACATCCTCAAACATCGCACTGAGCATGTGCGGCCAGATCCAGCTCGCATGTGTAAAAGGGGCGGAGACCACGGCACGTAAAAGGGGCGGAGTCCACAACACGCAAAAGGGGCGGAGTCAACGGCACGCATGCGCAAAAATGGGCGGTTTCCACGACGCGCAAAAGGGGCGGAGTACACGGCACGAATGCGCAAAAAGGGGCGGAGCCTTCATTGCACAATTGCAGAAGGACTCAAAAATGTTTGTGCACATAATCACTCCGGGAGGATAGGGGCACTGGGCTAGGATGGAGAGAGAGAGAGAGATAGAGAAACCCTGGTACCCAACAAACTGGTAAACTGCCCAGGTATGACCAGTCCACAAAAAACAGAGCACTTCCAATCTGACCAATTACTGTCCCATCAGTCTACTTCCAACTTCAGCAAAGTGATGGATGGTGTCGTCGACAGTGCTATCAAGCGGCACTTACTCACCAATAACCTGCTCACCGAGGCTTAGTCTGGGTTCTGCCAGGACCACTCGGCTCCAGACCTCATTACAGCCTTGGTCCAAACATGGACAAAATAACTGAATTCCAGAGGTGAGGTGAGAGGGACTGCCCTTGACATCAAGGCAGCATTTGACCAAGTGTGACATCAAGGAGCCCGAGTAAAACTGAAGTCAGTGGGAATCAGGGGGAAAACTCTCCACTGGCTGGAGTCATACCCAGCACAAAGGAAGATGGTTGTGGTTGTTGGAGGCCAATCATCTCAGCCCCAGGACATCGCTGCAGGAGTTCCTCAGGGCAGTGTCCTAGGCCCAACCATCTTCAGCTGCTTCATCAATGACCTTCCCCCCATCATAAGGTCAGAAGGGGGGATGTTCGCTGATGACTGCACAGTGTTCAGTGCCATTCCTCAGATAATGGAGCAGTCCATGCCCACATGCAGCAAAACCTGGACAACATTCAGGCTTGGGCTGATAAGTGACAAGTAACATTCACGCCACACAAGTGCAAGGCAATGACCATCTCCAACAAGCGAGTCTAAGCACTTCCCCTTGACATTCAACGGCATTATCATCGCTGAATCCCCCACCATCAACATCCTGAGGGTCACCATTGACCAGAAACTCAACTGCACCAGCTACGTAAATACTGTGGCTACAAGAGCAGGTCAGAGGCTGGGTATTCTGTAGCAAGTGTCTCACCTCCTGACTCCCCAAAGCCTTTCCACCATCTACAAGGCACAATTCAGGAGTGAGATGGAACACTCTCCACTTGCCTGGATGAGTGCAGCTCCAATAACACTCAAGAAGCTCGACACCATCCAGGACAAAGCAGCCCGCTTGATTGGCCACCCATCCATTATAATCCACTACACTTCAGTACCCATCCCAGATACAGCACTGAACTCTACTACCCGACACAAGTGGGTCTCAAACATTTTTGGTTGAAGGGCCCATTTTCAAATGGATTAGTAATCACAGAACCCCCCATCTAAATTAGTAATCACAGAACCCCCCATCTAAATCATATATAATAAGAACATAATAAATAGGAGTGGGCTCCACCATTTAATACGATCATGGCTGATCTGATCAGGGACTCAGGTCCACTTCCCTGCCCGCTCCCCATAACCCCTTATTCCCTAATACTCATAATATTATATGAACACCGATTGGGTTGTGTGTGGGGAGGCACTGGGACAGAAAGGAGAGAATGAGAGCTGCAAATAAGTCTCACCAAGCAGCAGAAAGAAAGAAATACAGAAACAGCAGAGAACAACAAGAAACACAGACACGAGAGAGATTCAAAGCACAAACTCGACAAGGACACATCTTTTGCAACTGACAAATGAATAAACCTCCAAGAATGTATTTTATTTCAAAACGGTACTGGCTACAGGAATTCAGGAGTGTGCAGACTCACTTTGATTTCACAATAAATGTTTGCATCAATGCAGAAAGGAGGTGGTGATGAACTGGTGCCCGTTGTTTCGCTGCCTTGGGAAGTGATGTATGATCATTGTTCTGTTGCACATGTCAATCAGGTTGTGAGGTTTCACAGATGGTTATATCTCCCCTTTCACTTCGCGGGACTCGGCGATATTCCTGAGGAAGTGTTTGGATCAGATTACCAATGACAGTCGTTTGCCGTCACACATCCCAGCACGCATTTGGTGTTGTCCAGTATCTGCTATCAGCAAACCATTCCAAGTGCCCACTATATATTTGCCGAGAGCTACCGTGTTTAAAGTGCGGTCGGAGCTCCAAGTGCTGGGTTCAATACACCAATCGAGCAATCTTTGCTGTACTTTAGTTGCAGGAGTGTGTCAACCTGCAGGAAATGCAAGCTGACAATCCTCCGGACGAGTCCGAGTCAAAATTGCTCTTTGGATAAATGCCCTGCTCGGTAAGCACTTTCACAGCAGTTCGCAGACCCTCTGGCAAGTCTCCACGGACCCCCCAGGGGTCCCTGGGTCCCAGTTTGACAACCATTGCCCACAGAGACAGCACCAAAGTCGACATCACTGAGTTGCTGCAGGGATTGACAGTTCTGAGGAAAAGCGTGTTTGAAGACCAGGCCCTCAAATCTACCACCAAGCTCATGGTCTACAGAGCTGTAGTAATACCCGCCCTCCTGCATGGATCTGAGGCATAGACAATGTACAGAAGACACCTCAAGTCGCTGGAGATATATCACCAACAATGTTTCCGCAAGATGCTGCAAATCCCCTGGGAGGACAGACGCACCAACATCAGTGTCCTCGACCAGGCCAACATCCCCAGCATTGAAGCACTGACCACACCCGATCAGCTTCGCTGGGTAGGCCACATAGTTCGCATGCCAGACACGAGACTCCCTAAGCAAATGCTTTGTGTGGAGCTTCTTCATGGCAAATGAGCCAAAGGTGGACAGTGGAAGAGTTACAAGGACACCCTCAAAGCCTCCCTGGTAAAGTGCGACATCGCCACTGACACGTGGGAGACCCTAGCCGAAGACTGCCCAAGGTGGAGAAAGTGCATCCGGGAGGGCGCTGAGCAACTCGAATCTCGTTGCCGAGAGCATGCAGAAAACAAGCGCAGGCAGCGGAAGGAGCGTGCGGCAAACCAGTCCCACCCTCCCTTTCCTTCAACCACTGTCTATCCCACCTGTGACAGAGACTGTAATTCCCATATTGGACTATTCAGTCACCTGAGAACTCACTTTTAGAGTGGAAGCAAGTCTTCCTCGATTCCGAGGGACTGCCTATGATGATGATGACTTTCGCTGATCCTAAGCGATAAACACGTCGATCATGTTCTGCACCAGCCATTCGGTATTATTTCTTACATTACCCATCCCAGATACATCACTCAACTCTCCGATATGGCATTACCCATCCCAGATACATCACTGAAGTCAACAACATTGAATTAAGGCAGTGATTGTAGCATTGAAATGTTGCTTTGTTGAACCCACAAAGACTGATATTAATTATGTTATAAATTCGGCTGTCATTGGACAATGTTTGACAAATTTGCTGGAATTCTTTGAGGATGTAATGAACAGGGTGGATAAAGGGGAACCAGTGGATGTGGTGTATTTGGACTTCCAGAAGACATTTGACAAGGTGCCACATAAAAGGTTCCTGCACAAGATAAAAGTTCACGGGGTCGGGGATAATATATTAGCATGGATAGAGGATTGGCCAACTAACAGAGAACAGAGAGTGGGGATAAATGGATTATTCTCGGGTTGGCAATCAGTAACCAGTGGGGTGCCGCAGGGATCAGTGCTGGGACACCAACTATTTACAATCTATATTAACGACTTGGAAGAAGGGACCGAGTGTAATGTAGCCAAGTTTGCTGACGATACAAAGATGGGAGGAAAAGCAATGTGTGAGGAGGATACAAAAAATCTGCAAAATTACATAGACAGGCTAAGTGAGTGGGTAAAAATTTTTCAGATGAGAGTATAATGTTGGAAAGTGTGAGGTCACTTTGGCAGAAAAAAATCAAAGAGCAAGTTATTATTTAAATGGAGAAAGATGGCAAAGTGCCGCAGCACAGTGGGAACTGGGGGTACTTGTGCATGAAACACAAAAGGTTAGTATGCAGGTACAGCAAGTGATCAGGAAGGCCAATGGTATCTTGGCCTTTATTGCAAAGGGGATGGAGTATAAAAGCAGAGAAGTCTTGTTGCAGTTATACAGGGTATTGGTGAGGCCACACCTGGCGTACTGCATGCAGTTTTGGTTTCCATATTTACGAAAGGATATACTTGCTTTGGAGGCAGTTCAGAGAAGGTTCACTCGGTTGATTCCGGAGATGAGGGGGTTGACTTATGAGGAAAGGTTGAGTAGGTTGGGCCACTACTCATTGGAATTCAGAAGAATGAGAGGTGATCTTATCGAAACGTATAAGATTATGAGGGGGCTTGACAAGGTGGATGCAGAGAGGATGTTTCCACTGATAGGGGAGACTAGAACTAGAGGGCATAATCTTAGAATAAGGGGCCACCCATTTAAAACTGAGATGAGGAGAAATTTCTTCTCAGAGGGTTATAAATCTGTGGAATTCGCTGCCTCAAAGAGCTGTGGAAGCTGGGACATTGAATACATTTAAGACAGAAATAGACAGTTTCTTAAACGATAAGGGAATAAGGGGTTACGGAGAGCAGGCGGGGAAGTGGAGCTGAGTCCATGATCGGATCAGCCATGCTCGTATTAAATGGCGGAGCAGGCTTGAGGAGTCATATAGCCTACTCCTGCTCCTATTTCTTATATTGTTATATAATATAACAGTTAAAAATGATGCTTACAACTGCGGAGCACGGTCCAGAATGCAGGGTGATCAAGCCTAAGCTCTGGGAGGACCAGAGGGACTATTTTCATGCCTCTTGCTCCTGGTTGTGTCAGCTGTGGCTCAGTGGGCAGCACTCTCCACCTCTGAGTCATAAGGTTGTGGGTTCAAGTCCCACTCCGGGAGCTTGAGCACAAAAATCGAGGCTGACACTCCAGTGCAGTGCTGAGGGAGTGCTGCACTGCCGGAGATGCCGTCTTTCAGAGGAGACGGTAAACCGAGGCCCCGTCTGCTCTCTCGGGTGGATGTAAAAGATCCCATGGCACTATTCCAAAGAAGGGCAGGGAAGTTCTCCCCAGAGTCCTGGCCAATATTTATCCCTCAATCAACATAACAAAAAACAGATTATCTGGTCATTATCACATTGCTGTTGTGCAAATTTTCCCACATTATAACAGTGACTACACTCCAAAACTACTTCATTGGCCATGAAGCGCTTTGAGATTTCGGTGGTTGTGAAAGGCGCTATATAAATGCAAGTCTTTCTTTCTTCTTTTTTTCTTCGTGTTGCTGGTCGATAGTTCTTCGCACTTGGGGGGTCAGCTACTTCACTTGCGTCCTTTTGTTCTTCTAAAGCTGATGGCTGTGTTTATTTGCAACACAAGTGGGTTGGACCAGATTTCTGATTGGTCCCTTGGAGGATAAGACACACACAACAGTTTGTCTCGAATGTGCAATTTCATCCCGCCTGCTGTCGAGTAGTTTGCAATGTGCAATTTGATCCAGTCTTGTCAGGCAGCCTACGGAAAGTGGAGCTGTAGTTGGCTTTGTGAAGATTCTCTCTTATCTAGTGTTCTGCAATTGTAATTATAGTTGTTCTTGCCTGGTAAAATAAAAGACTTTATACTCTAATTAATGGGTTAGTTATTCTTTGGAGTATTCGATATTTTTTCCTTTTGGAATGATAAAAATTCTTTAATTCAGAATGAAAAGACCAAGGGAGATGTCATTCACCTCAAGTGTATGTAGGAAGGGATTCACTAATTTTTCCGGTTGGAAAAACGTTATCCACGGCTAACAGAGGGGGAAAATGTGAGCCTTCTTCCCATTTGGATCACATTCTCGCCCTCATCCCCAGCTTGAAACCTGGATCATATTCTTTCCTATCCCAACTGTTCTCACTGTGCTCTAAACAGCCCCCCCGCCCACCGAGCTACTGACCTTCGCTCCGCCCTCCAATCCCCTGTCCTATTCCCCCCTCCGATCCCCTGTCCTCTCCCCCCACCGATCCCCTGTCCTATTCCCCCCTCCAATCCCCTGTCCTATTCCCCCCTCCGATCCCTGTCCTCTCCCCCTCCGATCCCCTGTCCTATTCCCCCCTCCGATCCCCTGTCCTCTCCCCCTCTGATCCCCTGTCCTATTCCCCCCTCCGACTCCCTGTCCTCTCCCTCCTAGGATCCCCTGTCCTATCCCCCCTCCGATCCCCTGTCCTCTCCCCCTCTGATCCCCTGTCCTATTCCCCCCTCCGACTCCCTGTCCTCTCCCCCCTCCGATCCCCTGTCCTATCCCCCCTCTGATCCCCTGTCCTATTCCCCCTCCGATCCCCTGTCCTATTCCCCCCTCCGATCCCCTGTCCTCTCCCCCTCCGATCCCCTGTCCTCTCCCCCTCCGATCCCCTGTCATCTCCCCCTCCGATCCCCTGTCCTCTCCCCCTCCGATCCCCTGTCCTCTCCCCCTCCGATCCCCTGTCCTCTCCCCCTCCGATCCCCTGTCCTATTCCCCCTCCGATCCCGTATCCTATTCCCCCCTCCGATCCCCTGTCCTCTCCCCCTCCGATCCCGTATCCTATTCCCCCCTCCGATCCCCTGTCCCCTCCCCCCTCCGATCCCCTGTCCTCTCCCCCCTCCGATCCCCTGTCCTCTCCCCCTCCGATCCCGTATCCTATTCCACCCTCCGATCCCCTGTCCTCTCCCCGCTCCGATCCCCTGTCCTCTCCCCCCTCCGATCCCCTGTCCTCTCCCCCTCCGATCCCCTGTCCTATTCCCCCTCTGATCCCCTGTCCTCTCCCCTCCGATCCCTGTCCTCTCCCCGCTCCGATCCCCTGTCCTCTCCCCCCTCCGATCCCCTGTCCTATTCCCCCTCCGATCCCCTGTCCTCTCCCCTCCGATCCCTGTCCTCTCCCCCTCCGATCCCCTGTCCTCTCCCCTCCGATCCCTGTCCTCTCCCCCTCCGATCCCCTGTCCTATTCCCCCCTCCGATCCCCTGTCCTCTCCCCCCTCCGATCCCCTGTCCTCTTCCCCCTCCGATCCCCTGTCCTCTCCCCCTCCGATCCCCTGTCCTCTCCCCCCTCCGATCCCCTGTCCTCTCCCCCCTCCGATCCCCTGTCCTCTCCCCCCTCCGATCCCCTGTCCTCTCCCCCCTCCGATCCCCTGTCCTATTCCCCTCCGATCCCCTATCCTCTCCCTCCTCCGATCCGCTGTCCTATTCCCCCTCCGATCCCCTGTCCTATTCCCCCCTCCGATCCCCTGTCCTCTCCCCCTCCGATCCCCTGTCCTATTCCCTCCTCCGATCCGCTGTCCTATTCCCCCTCCGATCCCCTGTCCTATTCCCCCCTCCGATCCCCTGTCCTCTCCCCCCTCCGATCCCGTGTACTCTCCCCCCTCCGATCCCCTGTCCTCTCCCCCTCCGATCCCCTGTCCTCTCCCCCTCCGATCCCCTGTCCTCTCCCCCCTCCGATCCCCTGTCCTCTCCCCCCTCCGATCCCCTGTCCTCTCCCCCCTCCGATCCCCTGTCCTCTCCCCCTCCGATCCCCTGTCCTCTCCCCCTCCGATCCCCTGTCCTCTCCCCCTCCGATCCCCTGTCCTCTCCCCCTCCGATCCCCTGTCCTCTCCCCCCTCCGATCCCCTGTCCTCTCCCCCCTCCGATCCCCTGTCCTCTCCCCCCTCCGATCCCCTGTCCTCTCCCCGCTCCGATCCGCTGTCCTATTCCACCCTCTGATCCCCTGTCCTCTCCCCCCTCCGATCCCCTGTCCTCTCCCCCCTCCGATCCCCTGTCCTCTCCCCCTCCGATCCCCTGTCCTATTCCCCCCTCCGATCCGCTGTCCTATTCCCCCTCCGATCCCCTGTCCTCTCCCCCCTCCGATCCCCTGTCCTCACCCACTCCGATCCCCTGTCCTCTCCCCCTCCGATCCCCTGTCCTCTCCCCCCTCCGATCCCCTGTCCTCTCCCCCCTCCGATCCCCTGTCCTATTCCCCCTCCGATCCCCTATCCTCTCCCCCCTCCGATCCCCTGTCCTCTCCCCCCTCCGATCCCCTGTCCTCTCCCCCTCCGATCCCCTATCCTCTCCCCCTCCGATCCCCTATCCTCTCCCCCTCCGATCCTCTGTTCTCTCCCCCCTCCGATCCCCTGTCCTCTCCCCCTCCGATCCCCTATCCTCTCCCCCTCCGATCCCCTGTCCTCTCCCCCCTCCGATCCCCTGTCCTCTCCCCCCTCCGATCCCCTATCCTCTCCCCCTCCGATCCCATGTTCTCTCCCCCCTCCGATCCCCTATCCTCTCCCCCTCCGATCCCCTGTCCTATTCCCCCTCCGATCCCCTGTCCTCTCCCCCCTCCGATCCCCTGTCCTCTCCCCCCTCCGATCCCCTGTCCTCTCCCCCTCCGATCCCCTGTCCTCTCCCCCTCCGATCCCCTGTCCTCTCCCCCCTCCGATCCCCTGTCCTCTCCCCCCTCCGATCCCCTGTCCAATCCCCCCTCCGATCCCCTGTCCTCTCCCCCTCCGATCCCCTGTCCTATTCCCCCTCCGATCCCCTGTCCTCTCCCCCTCCGATCCCCTGTCCTCTCCCCCCTCCGATCCCCTGTCCTCTCCCCCTCCGATCCCCTGTCCTCTCCCCCCTCCGATCCCCTGTCCTCTCCCCCCTCCGATCACCTGTCCTCTCCCCCCTCCGATCCCCTGTCCTCCCCCCCTCCGATCCCCTGTCCTCTCCCCCTCCGATCCCCTGTCCTCTCCCCCTCCGATCCCCTGTCCTCCCCCCCTCCGATCCCCTGTCCTCTCCCCCTCCGATCCCCTGTCCTCCCCCCCTCCGATCCCCTGTCCTCTCCCCCTCCGATCCCCTGTCCTATTCCCCCTCCGATCCCCTGTCCTCTCCCCCCTCCGATCACCTGTCCTCTCCCCCCTCCGATCCCCTGTCCTCCCCCCCTCCGATCCCCTGTCCTCTCCCCCTCCGATCCCCTGTCCTCTCCCCCCTCCGATCCCCTGTCCTCTCCCCCCTCCGATCCCCTGTCCTCTCCCCCTCCGATCCCTTGGCCTCACCCCGCTCCGATCCCCTGTCCTCTCCCCCCTCCGATCCCCTGTCCTCTCCCCCCTCCGGTCCCCTGTCCTCTCCCCCTCCGATCCCCTGTCCTCTCCCCCCTCCGATCCCCTGTCCTCTCCCCCCTCCGATCCCCTGTGCTCTCCCCCTCCGATCCCCTGTCCTCTCCCCCCTCCGATCCCCTGTCCTCTCCCCCCTCCGATCCCCTGTCCTCTCCCCCTCCGATCCCCTGTCCTCTCCCCCCTCCGATCCCCTGTCCTCTCCCCCTCCGATCCCCTGTCCTCTCCCCCCTCCGATCCCCTGTCCTCTCCCCCCTCCGATCCCCTGTCCTCTCCCCCTCCGATCCCCTGTCCTCTCCCCCCTCCGATCCCCTGTCCAATCCCCTCTCCGATCCCCTGTCCTCTCCCCCTCCGATCCCCTGTCCTCTCCCCCCTCCGATCCCCTGTCCAATCCCCCCTCCGATCCCCTGTCCTCTCCATCTCCGATCCCCTGTGCTCTCCCCCTCCGATCCCCTGTCCTCTCCCCCTCCGATCCCCTGTGCTCTCCCCCTCCGATCCCCTGTCCTCTCCCCCTCCGATCCCCTGTCCTCTCCCCCTCCGATCCCCTGTCCTCTCCCCCTCCGATCCCCTGTCCTCTGCCCCCTCCGATCCCCTGTCCTCTCCCCCTCCGATCCCCTGTCCCCTCCCCCTCCGATCCCCTGTCCTATTCCCCCCTCCGATCCCCTGTCCTCTCCCCCTCCGATCCCCTGTCCCCTCCCCCTCCGATCCCCTGTCCTATTCCCCCCTCCAATCCCCTGTCCTCTCCCCCCTCCGATCCCCTGTCCTCTCCCCCTCCGATCCCCTGTCCTATTCCCCCCTCCGATCCCCTATCCTCCATCCCTCCGATCCCCTGTCCCCTCCCCCCTCCGATGCCCTGTCCTCTCCCCCCTCCGATCACCTGTCCTCTCCCCCCTCCGATCCCCTGTCCAATCCCCCCTCCGATCCCCTGTCCTCTCCCCCTCCGATCCCCTGTCCTCTCCCCCTCCGATCCCCTGTCCTCTCCCCCCTCCGATCCCCTGTCCTCTCCCCCCTTCGATCCCCTGTCCTCTCCCCCCTCCGATCCCCTGTCCAATCCCCCCTCCGATCCCCTGTCCTCTCCCCCTCCGATCCCCTGTCCTCTCCCCCCTCCGATCCCCTGTCCTCTCCCCCTCCGACCCCCTGTCCTCTCCCCCCTCCGATCCCCTGTCCTCTCCCCCCTCATATCCCCTGTCCTCTCCCCCTCCGATCCCCTGTCCTCTCCCCCCTCCGATCCCCTGTCCTATTCCCCCCTCCGATCCCCTGTCCTCTCCCCCCTTCGATCCCCTGTCCTCTCCCCCCTTCGATTCCCTGTCCTCTCCCCCTCCGATCCCCTGTCCTCTCCCCCCTCCGATCCCCTGTCCTCTCCCCCCTCCGATCCCCTGTCCTCTCCCCCCTCCGATCCCCTGTCCTCTCCCCCCTCCGATCCCCTGTCCTCTCCCCCCTCCGATCCCCTGTCCTCTCCCCCCTCCGATCCCCTGTCCTCTCCCCCTCCGATCCCCTGTCCTCTCCCCCTCCGATCCCCTGTCCTCTCCCCCTCCGATCCCCTGTCCAATCCCCCCTCCGATCCCCTATCCTCCATCCCTCCGATCCCCTATCCTCTCCCCCCTCCGATCCCCTGTCCTCTCCCCCCTCCGATCCCCTATCCTCCATCCCTCCGATCCCCTGTCCACTGCATTATTAAAGATGTGGTAACAGGGCACTTATAAAATCATAACATGCTTCGGCAAAGTCAGTATGATTTTATGAAACATAAATCGTGATTGACAAATTTATTAATATTTTGTGATGCTGTAACTAGCTGGGTAGATAAAGGGGAACTAGTTTATGCAGTATATTTAGATTTCCAAAAGGCATTCGATAAGGTGGCACATAAAAGGTTGTTAAGCAAGGTAAGGGCTCATGGTGTTGGTGGTAATGTATTAGGATGGACAGAGGATTGGTTAACGGACAGAAAACAGAGATTTGGAATAAACGGGTCATTTTCAGATTGGCAGGCTGTAACTAATGGGGTGCCGCAAGGATCATTGCTGGGGCTTCAGCTATTTACAATCTATATTGATGACCTAGATGAAGGGACTGAGTGCAATGTATCTAAGTTTGCTGACGATACAAAGCTAGGTGGGACAGTAAGCTGTGAGGAGGAGACAAAAGGCCTGTAAAGGGATATCGACGCGTTAAGTGAGTGGGATATAAGGTGGTATATGGAGTATAATGTGAGGAAAAGTGAGGTTAGTCACATAAAGCATCCTAAAGATCCAGCTGGCACAGGAATTACAGGCTTCGGCTCGTAGCTGTCCATTCTAAATAGAAACTTAAAATAATCTCCTTGGATGTTAGGTGGTTATTTATATAATTGCTGTGAACTAGGTCTAAACAACACTGTGATTTTAATATTCGCTCCTCAAAGCAAAGAACACAAAAACTAACTTATTTACTCAAGCTTAACAAGAACCACTGAGATACTAAGTAGAAAGAACGTAAATATTAGATACTTAACTTAGAATCCTCGGGCATGTGGCTCCATTCCTTACTTTGATTTCGCCATGAGAAACTGCCTCACTCCACTCTACCAAATTCCTACTATGGCCGAATTCGGAGCTTCCACTCTGTTTGCGATCCAAACCGATTGCAATTTAAACAGCTCTTTCTCCAAGCTCTGTGCTCAAACTCTTCACTAAACTCTACTGTACTCCATTACCCATCCCATATACAACACTAAACTCTCCGATACTGCATTACCCATCCCATATACAACACTAAACTCTCCGATACTCCATTACCCATCCCAGATACAACACTAAACTCTCCGATACTGCATTACCCATCCCAGATACAACACTAAACTCTCCGATACTCCATTACCCATCCCAGATACAACACTAAACTCTCCGATACTCCATTACCCATCCCAGATACAACACTAAACTCTCCGATACTCCATTACCCATCCCAGATACATCACTAAACTCTCCGATACTCCATTACCCATCCCAAATACAACACTAAACTCTCCGATACTCCATTACCCATCCCAGATACATCACTAAACTCTCCGATACTGCATTACCCATCCCAGATACATTACTAAACTCTCCGATACTGCATTACCCATCCCAGATACATCACTAAACTCTCCGATACTCCATTACCCATCCCAGATACATCACTAAACTCTCCGATACTCCATTACCCATCCCAGATACATCACTAAACTCTCCGATACTGCATTACCCATCGCAGATACATCACTAAACTCTCCGATACTGCATTACCCATCCCAGATACATTACTAAACTCTCCGATACTCCATTACCCATCCCAGATACATTACTAAACTCTCCGATACTGCATTACCCATCCCAGATACATTACTAAACTCTCCGATACTCCATTACCCATCCCAGATACATCACTAAACTCTCCGATACTGCATTACCCATCCCAGATACAACACTAAACTCTCCGATACTGCATTACCCATCACAGGTACATCACTAAACTCTCCGATACTCCATTACCTATCCCAGGTACATCATTAAACTCTCCGATACTGCATTACCCATCCCAGATACAACACTAAACTCTCCGATACTCCATTACCCATCCCAGATACAACACTAAACTCTCCGATACTGCATTACCCATCCCAGGTACATCACTAAACGCTCCGATACTGCATTACCCATCCCAGATACATCACTAAACTCTCCGATACTGCATTACCCATCCCAGATACAACACTAAACTCTCCGATACTGCATTACCCATCACAGGTACATCACTAAACTCTCCGATACTCCATTACCTATCCCAGGTACATCATTAAACTCTCCGATACTGCCTTACCCATCCCAGATACATCACTAAACTCTCCGATACTGCATTACCCATCCCAGATACATCAATAAACTCTCCGATACTGCATTACCCATCCCAGAAAAAATCACTAAACTCCCCGATACTGCATTACGCATCCCAGATACATCACTAAACTCTGCGATAAAGCGTTACCCATCCCAGATACATCACTAAACTCTCCGATACTGCATTACCCATCCCAGAAAAAATCACTAAACTCCCCGATACTGCATTACCCATCCCAGATACATCACTAAACTCTGCGATAAAGCGTTACCCATCCCAGATACATCACTAAACTCTCCGATACTGCCTTACCCATCCCAGATACATCACTAAACGCTCCGATACTGCCTTACCCATCCCAGATACATCACTAAACTCTCCGATACTCCATTACCCATCCCAGGTATGTCACTAAACTCTACCATACTGCCTTACCCATCCCAGATACATCACTAAACTCTACCATACTGCCTTACCCATCCCAGATACATCACTAAACTCTCCGATACTGCATTACCCATCACAGGTACATCACTAAACTCTCCGATACTCCATTACCTATCCCAGGTACATCACTAAACTCTCCGATACTGCATTACTCATCCCAGGTACATCACTAAACTCTCCGATACTCCATTACCCATCCCAGGTATGTCACTAAACTCTACCATACTCCATTACCTATCCCAGATACATTACTAAACTCTCCGATACTGCATTACCCATCCCAGATACATCACTAAACTCTCCGATACTGCATTACCTATCCCAGATACATCACTAAACTCTCCGATACTGCCTTACCCATCCCAGATACATCACTAAACTCTCCGATACTGCATTACCTATCCCAGATACATCACTAAACTCTCCGATACTCCATTACCCATCCCAGGTATGTCACTAAACTCTCCGATACTGCATTATCCATCCCAGGTACATCACTAAACTCTCCGATACTGCATTACCTATCCCAGATACATCACTAAACTCTCCGATACTCCATTACCCATCCCAGGTATGTCACTAAACTCTCCGATACTGCATTACCCATCCCAGATACATCACTAAACTCTCCGATACTGCATTACCCATCCCAGATACATCACTAAACTCTCTGATACTCCATTACCCATCCCAGGCATGTCACTAAACGCTCCGATACTGCATTACCCATCCCAGGTACATCACTAAACTCTCCGATACTGCATTACCCATCCCAGATACATCATTAAACTCTCCGATACTGCCTTACCCATCCCAGATACATCACTAAACTCTCCGATACTGCATTACCCATCCCAGATACATCAATAAACTCTCCGATACTGCATTACCCATCCCAGAAAAAATTACTAAACTCCCCGATACTGCATTACCCATCCCAGATACATCACTAAACTCTGCGATAAAGCGTTACCCATCCCAGATACATCACTAAACTCTCCGATACTGCCTTACCCATCCCAGATACATCACTAAACTCTCCGATACTCCATTACCCATCCCAGGTATGTCACTAAACTCTACCATACTGCCTTACCCATCCCAGATACATCACTAAACTCTCCGATACTGCCTTACCCATCCCAGATACATCACTAAACTCTCCGATACTCCATTACCCATCCCAGGTATGTCACTAAACTCTACCATACTGCCTTACCCATCCCAGATACATCACTAAACTCTCCGATACTGCATTACCCATCACAGGTACATCACTAAACTCTCCGATACTCCATTACCTATCCCAGGTACATCACTAAACTCTCCGATACTGCATTACTCATCCCAGGTACATCACTAAACTCTCCGATACTCCATTACCCATCCCAGGTATGTCACTAAACTCTACCATACTCCATTACCTATCCCAGATACATTACTAAACTCTCCGATACTGCCTTACCCATCCCAGATACATCACTAAACTCTCCGATACTGCATTACCTATCCCAGATACATCACTAAACTCTCCGATACTGCCTTACCCATCCCAGATACATCACTAAACTCTCCGATACTGCATTACCTATCCCAGATACATCACTAAACTCTCCGATACTCCATTACCCATCCCAGGTATGTCACTAAACTCTCCGATACTGCATTATCCATCCCAGGTACATCACTAAACTCTCCGATACTGCATTACCTATCCCAGATACATCACTAAACTCTCCGATACTCCATTACCCATCCCAGGTATGTCACTAAACTCTCCGATACTGCATTACCCATCCCAGATACATCACTAAACTCTCCGATACTGCATTACCCATCCCAGATACATCACTAAACTCTCTGATACTCCATTACCCATCCCAGGCATGTCACTAAACGCTCCGATACTGCATTACCCATCCCAGGTACATCACTAAACTCTCCGATACTGCATTACCCATCCCAGATACATCACTAAACTCTACCATATGCATTACCCATCTCAGACTGCTGTCTTTTCTCACTGCTGATCTGCCCCAGTTGAACAAGTGACCGTCCTGTGCACTGTGTACACAGAGAAGTTTGTGCAATTGTTTGGATTTGAATCACTGAATTGACAGAGGGCGATGTGCCACCTCCATAATAGGGACATGCTAAGCACAGAGTGTGTGTGTGATGGGTCCGCACCAATACTGTAAGGCCACAGCTTTCATTATATTGTCTAAAGTACTGCTTTCAAAATAACAATCTAGTCCTGGGGCTGCTTGACTGAACATTTCTGTTCTACCCATTTGAACATAATTGTTCTATAATACACAGGAGAAAGAGAAGCTCTTGTCAAGCTGTTTGTTCAAGTAAGTGTGAGTAATCTCAGTAATGATACAGCTCAATTATCTCATTGGAGGTTTATCATCACAATAAATAAGCATTCCTTTCGACGCCAGACAGACTTTCAGCTTCCAGCTCTGACAGGCGTCGTGGGTCCTTGCAGAAAATGGAGCCACTCAGGATTCTCTGGATCATTTATGTGGCGGAGCTGGTTTTTTACTGTATTCTTGCTGTTGTTGGAGTTTGTGGTGAGTCCTGATGATCAATGATCCACTCTCTCTGTCTCTGTTTACCTCTGTTCCTGTCTCTGTCCCTCCTGGACTCCGAGAACCTACTCCGGTCGCCCGGAGGTGTTTGCTGTACACGCACCGATCCAATGATTGGTGGGTCTGAATTTTCAGAGATGTCCTTAATCTGATATCTGTATTGAAGCTGCAAAGTGCTTTGAATCACTAACACAGGCTGTGCTGTCCAACTCTTTACATGGTGAGTGTCCAGGGTTGGTACTGAGGCTGACACCACATTACAAGTGTTCTTATCAGTGAGCTGCCCTTGTATGGTTATATTGGGGGCATGTGCAATATATGGTGCAGCAAAATATGTTTGTATTTTACCATTATAGTCCAGAGTTTTAATTCCTATGTGGGCGAGTTCCAGGCATTTTATTTCTGCTCTGCTGACTGACTTTCCTTCATCTCTGGGTATGTTTCACTGTGAGTCTCTGCTTGGCTCAGTGGTAGCACTGTGGGCACTGAACCACGAGGTCGTGGTGATGGCTTCAAGCTGCACTGCAGGGCTTCAGTGTACAATCTAGGCTGGCACTGAGGGAGTGCTGCATTGTCAGAGGTGCTCTCTTTCAGGTGAAGCAACACCTGCCTATTCAGGTTCAAAGCTGATTTCAGCACACCGGCCCAGTAATTGGGGTTTGCAATTATCCTGTGCACCCTGGTCTAGTGAGAGTAGTGTGAGCCCACTCTGGCATGTTACAGCTCGCTCACAGCTAAACCACGCGCATTGACACAATGGGACTTGCTTGTGATACCTCCCTTGTCCAATAGCCTGCCAACCCATACCGGCTAAGTCACTTAGTTGAACTGCTGGCACCTATGGAACTTTATCCCAGTGCCTTCAAGAGAGAAAAAGTCAAAGTGAAGTTAAATTAACAAGTAATTAGCACTAGGTTACATTACGTCAAATTTACAGCACAGAAACAGGCCAGTCAGCCCGACGTGCCGGTGTTTATGCTCCACACGAGGCTTCTTCCACCTTACTTCATCTCACCCCATCAACATAACCTTCTATTCATTTTTCCCTCAGGTTCACTTGAAATGCATCTGTGCTATTTGCCTCAACTACTTTATGTAATAGCAAATTCCACTTTCTAACCACTCTTTGGGTAAATAGGTTTCTCCAGAATTCCTTATTGGATTTATTAGCGGCTATCTTATATTTATGAGACCTAGTTTTGGACTCCCCTCTCTCCCCACAAGCAGAAGCATTTTCTCTACGTCTACCCGATCAAACCCTTTCATAATCTTGAAGATCTCTATCAGGTCACCTCTCAGTCGTCTCTTTTCTAGAGAAAAGTGCACCAGCTTGCTCAGTCTTTCCTGATATTTATATCCTTTCAGTTCTGGTATTGTTCCAATAAATCTTCTTTGCACCCTCTCTCCAGTGCCTCTATACCCTTTTTATAATATGGAGAGCAGAACTGTTCTCAATACTTCAAGTGTGGTCTAACCTGGGTTCTATACAAGTTTAACATAAGCTCTCTGCTTTTCAACTCTATCCCTCTCGAAATGAACCCCAGTGCTTAGTTTGCTTTTTTATGATCTTGTTAACCTGCATTGCTACTTTTAATGATTTGTGAATCTGTACCTCCAGATCCCTCTGTTCCTATACACCATTTAGACTCTTATTTTCCAAGGAGCATGTGGCCTCCTTATACCTCCTACTAAAATGTACCACCTCACACTTGTCTATATTGAAATTAATTTGCCAATCACACGCCCACTCTGCAAGTCCATTAATGCCCACCTGTATTTTGCCGCAGTCATCCTCTGTAATAATGATACACCCCAATTTGTGTCGTCTGCAAATTGTTTTAATTGTACTTGTGATTCCCGAGTCCAAATCAGTTCTGTAAATGGTGAACAACAGTGGTCCCAGCACCGATCCCTGTGGAACACCACTTCTCATCTTTTGCCAGTCTGAGTAAATACCTTTAACCCCTACTCTCTGTTGTGTAGCCAGCTTGCCATCCATTCTGCTACTTGTCTGCTCACTCCACATGCTCTGATATTAATCATGAGTCTACTATTTTGTACCTTATTGAAGGCCTTTTGAAAATCCAAATATATTATGTCTACTACATTACCCTTATCTACTCTTTCTGTTACTTCCTCAAAAAATTCAATAAGATTGGTCAAGCATTACCTTTTGAAATCCGTGTTGACTATTCTTTATTTTATTTTGGTTTTTAGATGTTTTTATGTTACGTCTTCGAGTAAAGATTTAATTATCTTTCTTACCACCAACATTAAGCTAATTGGTCTATAATTCCCTGGGCTTGTTCTATCTCCCTTTTTATACATAAGAACCACATTGGCTGTCCGCCAGTGCTCTGGCACTATTCCCTTTTCTAATAAATTTTATATCTATGTAATAGTGCCTCTGCTATCTCTTCCCTAGCTGTTTAAATATGCGTGGACGCAATCCATCCAGACCAAGGGTTTTATCCCCCTTAAGTTTGATTAGTTTATCAATGATCTCCCCCCTTTCTATCTTAACTGTTGATAATTTTTTCTCTTCTTCTAATGTCATGTCCACCTTGTTAGTTTCCCTAGTAAATATTGAGACCAAGTAATTATGCAATATTGCTACCATTTTGCTGTCATTACTTGTGAGTTTATCTTGTGTATCCCTGAGTGGCCCGTCTCTATCCTGATTTTCCTTTTGTTATTCCTGTCTATAGAATACTTTACTATTTGTTTTTATATTAACTGATAATTAAATTTCATAGTTCCTCTTTGCCTTCCTAATTTTTTTTTACTTCTTTCCTAACCTCTTCATGTTCCCTTTTGTCATCCTGGCCTTTGTTGTCTATGTACTTAGTGTATGCCTTTCCCTGCAGTTTCCATGTTGCTCTTATCTCTTTCTTCATCCACGGTGCCTCATTACTGGCTCGTTTGTTCTTGTTTTTTAGCAGTATATATTTCTTCTGAACTCTATTGATCACCTTTTAAAATATTTCCCACTGCTGTTTTATCAATATTTTTCTGGTATATATTCCCGAGTTTCATTCCCTCAAAATTAACTTTTTTCCAATGAATTACTTTGGTCTTTGTCTTACTTATGTCCTTCGCAATCATTGACCTATACCTTATTATGTTGTGATCGCTATTGCCTCGATGTTCCCCTATACTTACTCCTCTAAACTGTTCTGGTTCATTCCCCATCACTAGATCCAGCAGTGCTCCCTCTCTTGTTGGGTTTTTTGCATATTGGGTAAGGAAGGAGTCTTGCACATGTTGTAAAAACTCCATTCCCTTTCCCCTTTCCCTACCTCTTCTTACCAGTTTATTTGGGGGTGGTTGAAATCTCCCATGATTATTATTCTATGTCCTTTACTCATTTCACATATTGGTTTACATATTTCTTCTTGCACTTCCCTTCCACTATGAGGTGGTCTGTAGTATACCCCTATTAGCATGATTGATCTCTTGCTATCCTTTATCTCAAACCATATGGATTCGGTTTCAATCTTAATGTTAGTTATGTCCCTTTTTTCTGCCATTATGTGATTTGTAATTAGTACAACTACCCCACCCCTTCTCCTTCCCTATCCTTTCTAAATATAGAAACATAGAAAATAGGTGCAGGAGTAGGCCTTTCGGCTCTTCGAGCCTGCACCACCATTCAATAAGATCATGGCTGATCATCACCTCAGTACCCCTTTCCTGCTTTCTCTCCATACCCCTTGATCCCTTTAGCTGTAAGGGCCACATCTAACTCCCTCTTGAATATATCCAACGAACTGGCCTCAACAACTCTCTGTGGTAGGGAATTCCACAGGTTAACAACTCTCTGAGTGAAGAGGTTTCTCCTCATCTCAGTCCTAAATGGCTTACCCCTTATCCTTAGACTGTGTCCCCTGGTTCTGGACTTCCCCAACATTGGGAACATTCTTCCTGCATCTAACCTGTCCGGTCCCATCAGAATTTTATATGTTTCTATGAGATCCCCTCTCATCCTTCTAAACTCCAGTGAATACAGGCCCAGTCGATCCAGTCTCTCCTCATATGTCAGTCCTGCCATCCCAGGAATCAGTCTGGTGAACCTTCGCTGCACTCCCTCAATAGCAAGAACGTCCTTCCTTAGATTAGGAGACCAAAACTGAACACAATATTCCAGGTGAGGCCTCACCAATGCCCTGTACAACTGCAGTAGACCTCCCTGCTCCTATACTCAAATCCCCTAGCTATGAAGGCCAACATGCCATTTGCCTTCTTCACCGCCTGCTGTACCTGCATGCCTACTTTCAATGACTGATGTACTATGACACCCAGGTCTCGTTGCAGCTCCCCTTTTCCTAATCTGCCGCCATTCAGATAATATTCTGCCTTCGTGTTTTTGCCACCAAAGTGGATAACCTCACATTTATCCACATTATACTGCCAGGCATTTGCCCACTCACCTAACCTGTCCAAGTCACCCTACAGCCTCACAGCTCACACCACCATCCAGCTTCGTGTCATCTGCAAACTTGGAGATATTACACTCAATTCCTTCATCTAAATCATTGATGTATATTGTAAATAGCTGGGGTCCCAGCACTGAGCCCTGCGGCACTCCACTAATCACTGCCTGCCATTCTGAAAAGGACCCGTTTATCCCGACTCTCTGCTTCCTATCTGCCAACCAGTTCTCTATCCGCATCAGTACATTACCCCCAATACCATGTGCTTTAATTTTGCACACCAATCTCTTGTGTGGGACCTTGTCAAAAGTCTTTTGAATGTCCAAATACACCACATCCACTGGTTCTCCCTTGTCCACTCTACTAGTTGCATCCTCAACATTTTTTAGAAGAGTTGTCAAGTATGATTTCCCTTTCATAAATCCATGCTGACTTGGACCGATCCTCACTGCTTTCCAAATTCGCTGCTATTTCATCCTTAATAATTGATTCCAACATTTTCCCCACGACTGATGTCAGGCTAATTCCCTGTTTTCTCTCTCCCTCCTTTCTTAAAAAGTGGTGTTACATTATCTACCCTCCAGTCCATAGGAACTGATCCTGAGTCGATAGACTGTTATAATCTGCAATATTTAACTGCCAGTCCTGTTTTTTATGTGCCCATGTTCAGTTATTCCCACCACAATCTTTTCCTCGCTGCGAATTATTGCCTCCAGTTCCCATGTTTTGTTTCGAATGCTGTGTACATTGCTGTACAGGCAGTTTAATTTGTTTTTATTCATTGTTCCACTCACTTTATTTTTAACCATCATTTTAGACTTGTGTTCTATCACTTCATTTGTCCCCTGACCATTATGTTACCCTTGTTCCTGACCTTGCTCTGATCTGTACTCTCATCTCCTATTTCTTCTATCTTCAGGCTTATGTTATTTTCACCAGATACTTCCCCCCGTCTTACTAGTTTAAAGCCTTATCTACAGCCCTATTTATTCTTTCTGCTGGGACTCTGGTCCCACTCCGGATCAGGTGGAGCCAATGCTCCATGTCATTTTTTTTTCATGCACAGACCCTTTAAGTGGCTACGTGGTCCATTCAAATTTCTGCGCATGCGCAGTTTCTTCCATTTAAAAGTCGGTGAGCAGCCTGCACAGGATCTCCAGAGTGATGTGTGGCCTTGAGAAGGTGGTGGTGAGCCTTCTTGAACCGCTGCAGTCCGTGTGGTGAAGGTGCTCCCACAGTGCTGTTAGGGAGGGAGTTCCAGGATTGTGACCCAGCGACGATGAAGGAACGGCCGATATATTTCCAAGTCAGGATGGTGTGTGACCTGCCGGGGCTCTTAGAGGTGATGGTCCTTCGAGGTGGTCTAAGTCGCGGGTTTGGAAAGGGCTGTCAAAGAAGCCTTGGCAGGTTGCTGCAGTGAATCTTGTGGATCAAATCTCTATAAGTCGTTTGAAGAATTTAATTCCCAGGGCAGGTACAGCACGGGTTAGATATAGAGTAAAACTCCCTCTGCACTGTCCCATCAAACATTCCCAGGTTAGGTACAGCACGGGTTAGATACAGAGTAAAGCTCCCTCTACACTGTCCCATCAAACACTCCCAGGGCAGGTACAGGGGGTTAGATATAGAGTAAAGCTCCCTCTACACTGTCCCATCAAACACTCCCAGGGCAGGTACAGGGGGTTCGATACAGAGTAAAGCTCCCTCTACACTGTCCCATCAAACACTCCCAGGGCAGGTACAGCACGGGGTTAGATACAGAGTAAAGCTCCCTCTACACTGTCCCATCAAACACTCCCAGGGCAGGTACAGGGGGTTAGATACAGAGTAAAGCTCCCTCTACACTGTCCCATCAAACACTCCCAGGGCAGGTAGAGCACGGGATTAGATACAGAGTAGCTACAGTTAGATAGAGGAAAGGTCCCTTTACTCTATGTATTAGTCACTTTGTGGGAAGGTATAGCACAGGTTAGATTTGTAGAATAACAATTTGCGTTTATATAGCACCTTTAACATTGAATAACATTCCAAGGCGTTTCACACTGCTGCAATCTTAGGAGGGATGAGCCAAAGCTTGGTCAAAGACAAAGAGGGTCTGAACGGGCAAGAGGGATGTCGGAGTTTAGGGAGAGAATTCCAAATCATGGGATCAAGGTGGCTGAAGGCTCATGGGATAAAGGGAGGTTGTACAAGACGCCAGAGTCAGAGGAACAGAGCACTGGGGGAGGGGGTCGTTGCAGGGGTGGAGGAGACAGGGAGGCATGAGGCTATCAAGGTGTTTATCCATGGGGATTGGAATTTTAAATCGGTGGCGTTCGGAGACTGGGAGCCAATGTAGGTCAGTGAGCACAGGGGTGATGGGTGAATATAGTAATATTCAGCCCCTTGAGCTGCTCCACCATTCAATAAGATCATGGCTAATCTGTACTTCAACTCAATGTACCTGCCTTTGATCCATATCCCTCGATATCCTTACCCAACAAAAATCGATTGATCTCAGCCTTGAAATTTTCAATTGATCCACAGCCTTTTCGGGGACAGAGTTTTCGATTTCCACTACCCTGAGGGTGAACGGGACTTGGTGCGAGTTAGGATACAGGCAGCAGAGTTTTGGATGAAATGAAAGTTATGGAGGGTGGAGGATGGTTGGCCTTCCAGGAGAGCAATTGAGCATAGAGGTAACAAAAACATGCTTGATGGTTTCGCTGCAGCTCCAATCATAGCATCATAGTATCTTGCAGCATTTGGCCCCTAGCAAAAAATGGCTCTTTGCTATTCCACACCCCAGCTTTTCCCCCTAACCCTGCAAGTGAGTTCTCTTCAAGTACATGTCCAGTTGCCTTTCAAAAGTTCCTGTGGAATCTGCTCGCATCACCCTTTCAGGTAGTGCATTCCAGATCTTAACAACACTCTGAAATAATTCTTCTCCTCTTCCCTCGAGTTATTTTACCAATTATTTTAAACCTATGACCACTGGTTACGGACTCACTTGTCAGAGGAAACAGTTTCTCCCGACTGGCTCCATCAAACAGCTCATCATTTTCAACACCTCGATTAGGTCTCCCCTGAACCTTCTCTGCTCGAAGGAGAACAATCCCAGCTTCTCCAGTCTCTCCACATCACTGAAGTTCCTCATCCCTGGAACCATCCCGTTAAATCTCCTCTGCACCCTCTCCAAGGGCTTGACATCCTCTCTAAAGTGCAGTGCCCAGAATTGGACACAATACTCTAGCTGGGGTCGAAGCAGAGATTTGTAAAGGTTTAACATCATTTCCTTCTGTTTTGTATTCAATGCCCCTATTTACAAAGAATTCCATATGCTTTCTTAACTTTCCCTGCCACCTTCAAAGGTTTGTGAATATGCACCCTAGGTCCCTCTGCTCTGCACCCCCCTCAAAATAGTACCATTTAGATTATGCTGCTTCTCCATGTTGTTCCTCCCAAAGTGCATTGCTTCACACTTATCCAAATGAAATTGCATCTGCCATCTGCCTGCCCATCTCACCAGTCTATGGCCTCCTGAAGTCTGCCACTATCCTGTTCACTATTTACTACGTTGCCATGTTTTGTATCATCTGCAAACTTCAAAATTGTACTCCCTAAACCAAAGTCCAGGTCATTTATATATAAGAAAAGCAATGGTCTTAATACCAAACCCTGGGGGACCCCACTGCATACTTCTTTCCAGTCAGAAATACATTTGTTCATCACTACTCTCTGTCTCCTATCCCTTAGCCAATTACGTACCCAAGTTACCACTGTCCCTTTCATCCCATGTGCTTCTATTTTCTGAATAAGTCTGTTATGTGGTACTTTATCAAATGCTTTTTGAAAGTCCATATATACAACATCTACTGCATTACCTTCATCAACCCTCTCGGTTACTTCATCAAAGAACTCAATCAAGTTAGTCAGACATGATTTGCCTTTAACAAATCCCTTATTAACCCATGTTTCTTTAAGTGAGGATTCATATTGTTCTTGACAATTGTCTCTAGTTGTTTTTCCACTCTCTAAAATGTGCCTACAGATTTGTTCCTCCATCTCCTTCTCACTATTTGGGAGTCTATAGTAAACACCCAGCAATGTAACATCTCCTTTTCTGTTCCTTAACTCTAACCAAATAGAGTCAGTTTTTGAACCATCTAGTATATCGTCCCTCTGTACGACTGTAATATTATCCTTGATCATTACTGCCACCCCCTCCTGTCTTTTTCCCTTCCCTATCCTTCCTGAACATATCGTAGCCAGCAATGTTTAGTTCCTATTCCTGCCCATGTTTAAGCCAGCTCTCTGTTATTGCCACTATATCATAACCCCATGAGGCAATTTGTGCCTGCAGCTCACCAACCTTATGTGTAATATTCCTCGCATTAATACACATGCATTCCATCGCCATGCTAGTCGGCTTTTATCCTCCATCGAATTCATGCTCTTTTTACACTATTCTTTCTTCTGTTGCTGTTTGTCCCTCCTAGTTTTCTGTGCACCTTGTCTTTCCTCTCTGCTGCTACCTCCTGGTGCCCCATCCCCAGCCCAATGAGTTTAAACCCTCCCCCACAGTATTCATTAACCTCCCCGCGAGGACATTGGTCCCAGCCCTGTTCAGGTGCAACCTGTCCGACAGGTCCCTCCTGCCCTCGAACTGGTCCCAATGCCCCAGGAATCTGAAGCCCTCCCTCCTGCACCACTTTTCCAGCCACGCATCCACCTGCACTCTCTTCCGAGTTCTGTACTCACTAGCACGCGGCAGCGGGAGTAATTCAGAGATGACCACCTTTGAGGTCCTGCTCTTTAATCTTTGACCGAGCTCCTGAAACTCTGCCTGTAGGGCCGCAACCCTTTTCCTACCTATTCGTTGGTTCGAACATAGACCATGAATTCGCTCTGTTCCCCTTCCCCTGGCAGAATCTCCTGCACCCGTCCAGTGATATCCTTTATCCTGGCACCAGGGAGGCACCACATCATTGGGAACTCACGCCTGCGGTTACAGAAACACCTGTCTATCCCCCAGACTATTGAATGCCCTATAGCAACTGGATGTCTACACTTTCTTGTAACCCCCACGTAGCAGAGTCTCCCATGGTGCCGTGGATTTGCTTCTGACTGAACTCCCCAGAGATGTTGAATACCAGTGAGGGTGATGGCACACTCCCAGGGGATTCCTGCACTGCCTGCCTGTTCCTCCTAGTCTGCCTGGTGGTCACTCACTCCTCCCCCTGAACTCGCTGTAGCTGTAGGGCGACCACCGGGCTATCCAGGAAACTCTCAGCTTCCCATATGCAGTCGTGACCCCTTCCGCCCCTCAAGCTCAAACTCTGAGCTCAAGCAGTTCCTGCAGGTGTGGTTTTCCAGGACACACGAGGTGCTCTGGAGTTCCCACGTGGCACAGGAAGTACAAGTGATGGGCCCCAGCTGTCCTGCCATGTTAGACAACAGTTATTTTAAACTATTTGTTGAACTTTAAGGCTATTTAACTGTTTATCTAACACTAAGGCCCCGATATTGGTGGCCTTACCGCTTGCTGCCACCGAGTTTTGCTGCCGTTTCCCTCCCTCTGCCATTTTCCACTTGGGCTGGAGCGGGCAGGACGGGAGCAGCACTGGGAACCGCCCGCTGATGTCCGCTGGCGGCCAAGTGGCCTCCCGCCCGCCGAGATGCCAGATTGGTGCGGGCGGGAGTTGGCGGGACCGCCGCGAGGAGGCTGGTCGAACCCCGCCGGTCGGTATGGAGAATGGAAAAAAAATGTTAGTCACCATATTTAATATTTTTTACCGCGGCTTACCTGGACAGGGTCCCCTGAAGGTGTTCCGATCTTTTTTTAATTTGTTTGCCATGATTTTTATTTGCAGCTCTTCCACCCTCCCTGCGCCCGACTCCATCCTCGGTGGCACTTGGGCGGCAAGAGCCTTTGCCGCCGAGATTGAGAGCTCCCGCCGGCTGCTGCTTAGATTGATGGCGTACCTCGTTATTAAGCCGCCGGGCGGTACCGCCACCTCTTTTAGCGGAATCTTCCCGGCAAAGTACCGTCTGGTCTCTCGACGGCCATCGGTGGTACATTGGGCGACACTTGGACTTCATCAATTTCGGCCCCCAAAACTAGAACCATGAATGAAAAACACGTCACTAAAAACACTAACTAATGAACTAACTATTTAAACTAACTGAACACTAACCACCGAATACTTATCCTAAACACTTGTCCATAATCCCTCAGGCTGCACCCTCCGTGCTACTTGTGACGTCACTTCTTCACTTTTGCCCTTGTGGTTGTTTTGTGATGAATGCTTTATCGCCACGCCTGCGCTGTATTTCTGCTCCTCAGGCCTCCCGCGATGCTCTGTGTGTAAGACTATGTTAGGGGTGGAAGTGGGCGAGGTTAGAGCTGGAAGTAGGTGGCCTTTGTGATGGAGTGGGTAGAAGAGGACAATAAAATCTGTCAAATGGGAATGGAATTGATGGAGAGGGTATGGAGATTGTGCGAGGGGCTGAATATGATGGCTTTGCCTATGAATATGAGGCATGCCACTACAAAGTACAGCGCGAGCTGGTGCAGGAGGGCGACGGCTGTGAAGAGTGACATCATCAAGGTCCAGGTCGGTGATTGGAGCGTGGGCAGATACAGCAGGAGCAGTGAGGTTGGAGCGAAGGAGCGGTGACAGACTGTGAAGGGACGTGATCGGGGCCCAGGGGAGACACGAGTTCGGGGCCAGGGGCCCAGGGGCAGCACGGTCCTGCCGAACTGGTCTCCAGTTGTCTTGGTTAACCCTTGCCACTGGATAAAGACCAAGCTCTGTCAAGCCCGTGTGGTGGCTGGTGTGCAACGGCCACCACACATTAAAAAAATCCACACACAGGCATCTTCCACCCTTCAGGATGTAGTTCGGGTCCTTCATTGAAACACCTGTGAACTCATCCTTTTTTTGGCGTGGAAGCAAGTCAACCTCGTTTCGAGGGACTGTCTATGACGATGGCTGAATGGGCCTCCTCCTGTTCCTAATGTAACAGGCTCGAGGGGCTGAATGGCCTCCTCCTGTTCCTGTGTAACAGGCTCAAGGGGCTGAATGGCCTCCTCCTGTTCCTAATGTAACAGGCTCAAGGGGCTGAATGGCCTCCTCCTGTTCCTGTGTAACAGGCAAGAGGGGCTGAATGGCCTCCTCCTGTTTCTGTGTAACAGGATCGAGAGGCTGAATGGCCTCCTCCTGTTCCTGTGTAACAGGCTCGAGGGGCTGAATGGCCTCCTCCTGTTCCCGTGTAACAGGCTCGAGGGGCTGAATGGCCTCCTCCTGTTCCTGTGTAACAGGCTCAAGGGACTGAATGGCCTCCTCCTGTTCCTAATGTAACAGGCTCGAGGGGCTGAATGGCCTCCTCCTGTTCCCGTGTAACAGGCTCGAGGGGCTGAATGGCCTCCTCCTGTTCCCGTGTAACAGGTTCGAGGGACTGAATGGGCCTCCTCCTGTTCCTGTGTAACAGGCTCGAGAGGCTGAATGGCCTCCTCCTGTTCCTGTGTAATAGGCTCGAGGGGCTGAATGGCCTCCTCCTGTTCCTAATGTAACAGGCTCGAGGGGCTGAATGGCCTCCTCCTGTTCCTAAACAAGGGTGAGCACTTGTGAATCGTGTCCTTCCTTCACCCTCCCCCAGCCATGTCTTCCTATTACTGGTTGGCTTTTCCCAGCCAGCTCTTTATTGCCCTTCAGTACCCTCCCCCTGGGCTGTGCCTGGTGCTACACTCTGGATTCACTGCTTCCAGGTGCCCATAAATGCAAGGATCCCTCTCTGAATGCTGCTGTCGACCAGTTACTTCAAAGCCTCCCTGATAAAGTGCAACATTCCCACCGACACCTGGGAGTCCCTGGCCAAAGACCACTCTAAGTGGAGGAAGTGCATCTGGGAGGGCGCTGAGCACCTCGAGTCTCATCGCCGAGAGCGTGCAGAAATCAAGCGCAGGCAGCGGAAGGAGTGTGCAGCAAACCTGTCCCACCCTCCCCTTTCCCTCAACGACTATCTGTCCCACCTGTGACAGGGACTGTGGTTCTCGTATTGGACTGTTCAGTCACCTAAGGACTCATTCTAAGAGTTGAAGCAAGTCTTGCTCGATTCCGAGGGACTGCCTATGATGATGGGGATGAGTCTGACCACTAACTGTCGTGTTCCCTCTTGCTCACAGTTAACATCGTGGCGATTGTGATCCTGTCCCGGGGCAAGTGTGGGCTCTCCAAGTGCATCACCCGCTACCTGGTATCCATGGCAGCCACCGATCTACTGGTCGTCGTTGTGGATGTGATATTCCAGCAGATCGGGGCCTCTTACTTTCCGGACAGCTTGCTGAACATGACTGCGGTGTGCAGTCTCAGAGGGGTCGTGGGTTATGCAGCTTCAGACAGCTCAGTCTGGCTGACAGTCATGTTCACCTTCGACCGCTTTGTCACCATTTGTTGCCAAAAGCTGAAAGTGAAATATTGCACCGAGAGTACGGCAGCTCGGGTTATCAGCACGGTGTGTGTGCTCAGCTGCTTGAAGAACATCCCTTGGTACTTTCAATATGAATTGGATGATATCATTGACAACATTCCCATGTACTGCTCCAGCAAGGGCATCATGTATTACGCCTCCCCCGTATGGTCAACATTTGTATTGCTACAATATATCATGACCCCATTTGTCCCATTCCTCCTGATCTTGCTGCTCAATGCTCTGACCATCAGACATATTATACTGGCCAATCGAGTCCGCAGGGGCCTCCGGGAGCCTAGTGATGGGCAGAAAGATGATCCAGAGCTGGAGCACCGCAGAAAATCCATCATTTTGCTCTTCAGTATATCGAGCAGTTTTATCCTGCTGTGGCTGACCCATGTTGTACATTCCGTCCTGCAGCGAGTTTCAATAATGTCCTTCAATAGAATGAATATCGATTCAACAACAGCGGAACAGGTTGGAGACGCGCTGCGACTTCTGAGCTGTTGCACCAACACGTGTATCTATGCTGTGACCCAGAGTAAATTCAGAGAGGAGCTGAAGAACGCCTTGAGATATCCACTGAGTCTGATTAAGGTTGTCAATTGATGCAGATTTAAAAGGGGACTTGGCTGTATTTCATACTTACCATGCAGACTCTGCAACAGTACATTCGTTATCACAATTGGCAATCATGAGAAAATAATCATGGAACAGAAAAAGCCACTGGGATTGTTCCTTGCTTCCACGTCAAAAAGTTCACAGATGTTCCAATGAAGGACCTAATATTCCAGATTCCGAACTACATGTTGAAGGGTGGAAGATGCCTGTGGGTGGATTTTTTTAACGTATGATGGCCGTTGCACACCAGCCACCACACGGGCTTGACAGAGCTAAGTCTTGGTCCAGTGGCAAGGATTAACCAGGACGACTGGAGACCAGCTCTGCTGCACGGACCTAGTGCGTGCACATATCGCAGTGTGGGCTGGCCATTGCTGCCCCTGGGCCCTCGCCTCCCCTGGGCCCCGAACTCGCGTCTCTCCTGGGCCTCTACAATCTCTCACCGTTCCTTTGCCCCGACCTCGTCACTCCTGCTGTATCTGCCCGCGCTGCAATCAGCGACCTGCATCTTGGTGATGTCCCTCTTCACTGCCGTTGCTCCCCTGCTCCAGCACATGCTGCTCCCTGGAGTGGTATGTCACCACGCTGCTCCTTGCGTTCCCTGGCCTGCTCCGATGGTGCTCGCAGGCTGGAGGCCTGGCCCAGCAGTCTGCGCAGCCCCCAGCCTGCTACATACTGTATAAAATCTCCCTGACTCCCAAAGGTGCACAATACTCCAGCCCTCGTCACATCTCAGCCATTCAGCACAGTCCCCACCCACCGTGTAGTATTTGTCCACCTCGGTCTGTTTATACTGGGGCTTCTGTTATCCAGCGCCTCTGCAGATCCCATTTGGAGCTTGCTCGTTTTCTCTGGTGCTGTGCTGACAGTCTGACTCAGCCTGCTTCTACTGGCATCGTCTGTGGACCAAGACTCCTCTCCAAAGGCAAGACATTCAGCGTTGCCACGCTCCCACATCCCAGCAACATCTTTGCTCTCGGCCCACTCCGAGCATCCGTGGCCTGTTGAAGGAAGGATGCATAACACTCTGCAGAATGTTCCAGATCTGCTTCATCAGCCCCCTTTACAAGGTTGGAAACATTTCTTCTGAACGATAGTTAAATTGTCTACCAGATGCATCTCAGTATCTGATCAGCTCTGTTGATAAAAGCTCTGGCGTTGATTGGAAATGTTCAATCACCAATAATCGCCGGCAGATCCTACATTTGCTCAACGTTTGACGTCCTTTCAACTTCCAACCACGTTTCCAGTTTCTTGTTTCAATCTGTCTGATTGAACATTTATCTACATTCCAACATATCTGGGAAAGATAAGAGAGAAAACAGGACATTTATACAGAACAGATCAGAGAGGAGGGAGCAAATTGAATGAGACTGGCGAACAGCGACAACTTTGAGTTGTAAACATGTAACTGCAGAAAGTATTGTGAATAGATTTGGTGAGCTGGAGATACAAATTGTTCCAGGGGTGGTTATGATACAATAACATTAGCAGAAACATAGCTTGGACTAGGCAGGACTGGGAGTTGAACATTCCTGGTTACACAGTATCCAGGAGGAATAGAAGAGAAACAGGGAGGAGGGGTGTCGGTATTTATCAAAGGTCCCACTATAGCCCTGGAACACAAGGATGGTGCAAAACATGGACCTATTTGGTTAGAGTTCAGGGACAGAAAGGGGACCATTACTGCATTGGGAATGTCTTATCGACCACTGAACACTGGGAAGGAGATAGAGGAATGGAGACAACTTAGAGAACAATGTAGGAACAAGAGATTGCTTTTGCACGGTGAATTGTGATCTGGAACGCGCTACCTGGAAGCACATTCAATATTCATTTGTTTAAAGGGAATTGAATAAATACTTGAAAAGGCCATGTTTCCAGGTGATGGGGAAGAGGCGGGGGTGTGGGACTCATGGGGAGCATTTTCAAAGGGCCAGCACAGGGACAATGGGCTGGTGCTATAAGACGCGATAGTTCCAGACTGGGGCTAGAGTGAAGTGAGAGAGAGTTCCTGGCAGGAGATGATGGATTGCAATTATTAGTTAAACAGATACACGACACACCGATGGCTAATAATACAACAGAAAATAAAGCTACATTTAGAAAAGAGAGAAGCAAAAGAGATTAGAAAGACCGACAGGGAACGTAAAGGGACATAGCAAATGATTCTGTGAACACACAGTAAAAGGGGGAGGGACAATTATGAGCGATGAAATCTTATGGAGGATGAAAGGATGGTGGACTCTGCCTTGGTTTTCAGACACGTTGGTAGTGGGAAGTGTTGAAGAGGAGGTGGAGCAGTTAGATAGGGTACCGACAGATAAGGAAGGGGTGTTGAAACAACTGCTGTCACTCAGTGGGAAAGGTCCTGGGCCCTTCAGCAGCAGCTCAGTGCAAACCCAGTTTGCAGTTTACGGTTACTGTTTCTGCCCAAGTTACAGCGGCCAATCAGGGGGGAGCCTGTGAGGAAATTGCAAGTAGTTCAGTCGTGGTTACTCGACTTCCGGGAACATATCCTGCTGATGGAGATTCACTAAGGTGACACCAGGGGCCAGATGCTTTATTTATGAGGAGACAGGAGAGAAACTGGGACTGCATTAGATCAGAGAAGGTCAGATGTTCAATATCACAAGGGGTTTGATAAGGCAAATCAGGTCGAGGTATAACTATTTCCACTGGTCGGTGAGTCGGCAACTACAGGAGAGAAAGTTATCACCACAAGAGCAAAGGGTGAGCTTAGGAGGGGTTTTTTGAACACAGAGTATTGTTAGGCCATGGAATATCTGACCAGAAACAGACTCCACAACAGCTTTTAAAAGATGTCTTGTGCATGAAACTCCTCATATTGTATCAATAGCAAAACAACACTGATATAGATTTTAATCTTTAGTTTATTAGCTTAGGAACTGACATATGTACTGCCAGGGTAAAGGGAACACAATTGAGCCCAGCTTGTACCACTCTGTGGTTAACATTGCGTCCAGCATTTTGCAAAATAACGTGCTGACATTAAGGGGAATGAGCTGGCCTCCAGGTATTCTACTGCTCTTATTGATAATCATTGGCATATCTGATGCACAATAATACCGAACTGGGAGCGAGGAGTCTGCAGGACACTAGAAACCCAAACTGCAAGGCTTGAACATTTACAAACATCATTTAAACTTTAACATTAAGTTCCAGCCCCTATCTCACTCCACGTGACTGGAACTCAAACATTTAATTTTTAACATTTTTATGATGACTCCAGGGTTACTTTACATCTTTCAGACCATTGCAGCATCTCCATGCAATGTGGAAGACCACTCCTGGCAGCACGAAGCAGGGTCATGGGGCAATTCCATATATAGCGCATATTATATGGAGTAATGGGTTACCAGCGCGTGTTATAGGGTGTAAATCTCCCTGTCCCCTATCTCCAGATGGCACTGATTCCACATGCACTGCCACCCTCCAGCACCTCACTCAAGTGCCCAGTTATTATGTGTAATCCTAAACAATGAGTGTCAATGATCTATTTGACTGAGGGGAGAATGGAGGAGGAGCATTGGCAAGTAATGACCAGCAGGAGTCAGTGGAGGATCAGGATTAGGTACCTCAGCTGATTTCCCTTCTCTAGCCCAGAGGTATTTAGGCTAATTGGAGTGCCACTACATTTGCCCAGCTTAGTGCAGATCAGGGCAATGTAACTTCAAAGCTTCCAGGTCTGTCTGGCTCAATACCAGGCAGTGCATTTACTCAAGAGTGGTCACATCTGCTCACGTGTGGCGGCAATCGAACTAGAACTTGGATGGCTTCAGTTGTAAAAGTAAAACTCAAATACTTGATACAATTATCAGGAGGCCAAGATTAGATTGCTGCCTTCAGGTCATCCCCAATGTTGACGGCAGTTTATCATATTTACGGATTCCACTGCGGTGGGATGGAGATCGTGTTTGCGGGGTGGGGTGCTTGTCAATATGGATTGTTCAAATGAATGATTGTGGTGTCAAGATCACTGTGAAATGCTTGCTCTAGAATGTATCTGCATAATATATGATGTGCATCTTATGTCTGCATACACTTCCTGTCAACTTTATCCATTTTAAATTCTTATCTCCACATTCACAATGGAAACTGCCGATGTAAAATTGTCACATTGCAATTACACCCTCCAGTTAGCAGAGACGCGGCAGCGCCACCAGTGGTGGGAGGCTATAATTATTGTGTGACATGTTTACATCGTTTCTATTATAAATGTGGACATAGGTATTTATAATGGAAATATTAAAATTAAGACCAAATGTATGACTTAAAAATGGGGATTGCATTACATCTGGTCCCTCCAACCTTAACTCCCCATGTGTATCTCGTGCTTCCAGTGGCCATTGCTCAGAGGGAGTGTGCGCCAGAGAATTGGCACTATGGCATGGTAGCCCAACCCCTGTCCTGCATTGCCTTTACACAGGAGTACATGAAATCTATATTCACCGTTTTGTAGTGAGTTAAGATTATCTCAACCACAACACCAGTAGGGTGTTACAATTGGTCTCAACCAGCCAGAGACAAAAAACAGTCAGGGTTCCTGATCCTGATCGCTATCCTGTCACCCCTGCTGGAAAGTGAGTGTGTGAATGTACTATGTGTGCCTTTGTGTGTGTGTGTGTGTGAATGCACTGTGTGCCTGTGTGTGTGAATGCACTGTGTGCCTGTGTGTGTGTGTGTGTGAATGCACTGTGTGCCTGTGTGTGTGTGTGTGTGTGTGTATGTGTGTGAATGCATTGTGTGCCTGTGTGTGTGTGTGTGAATGCACTGTGTGCCTGTGTGTGTGTGTATGTGTGTGAATGCACTGTGTGCCTGTGTGTGTGTGTGTGAATGCACTGTGTGCCTGTGTGTGTGTGAATGCACTGTGTGTGTGTGTGCCTGTGTGTGTGTGTGTGAGAATGCACTGTGTGTATGAATGCACTGTGTGCCTGTGTGTGTATGTGAATGCACTGTGTGTGTGTGTGAATGCACTGTGTGTATGTGTGTGTGTGTGTGTGTGTGAATGCACTGTGTGCCTGTGTGTTTGTGTGTGTGTGTGTGCGTGTGCGTGAATGCATTCTGTGTGTGCGTGTGTGTGCGTGCATGCAATGTGTGAGTATGTGAATGCACTGTGTGTGTGTGTGTGAATGCACTGTGTGCCTGTATGTTTGTGTGTGTGTGTGCGTGAACGCATTGTGTGTGTGCGTGTCTGCACTGTGTGTGTGTGTGTGTGTGAATGCACTGTGTGTGTGTGTGTGTGAATGCACTGTGTGCCTGTATGTGTGTGTGTGTGTGTGTGTGTGTGTGTGAATGCACTGTGTGCCTGTATGTTTGTGTGTGTGTGTGTGTGAATGCACTGTGTGCCTGTATGTGTGTGTGTGTGTGTGTGTGAATGCACTGTGTGCCTGTATGTGTGTGTGTGTGTGAATGCACTGTGTGCCTGTATGTGTGTGTGTGTGTGTGTGAATGCACTGTGTGTGTGTGTGTGAATGCACTGTGTGCCTGTATGTGTGTGTGTGTGTGTGTGTGAATGCACTGTGTGCCTGTATGTGTGTGTGTGTGTGTGTGTGTGAATGCACTGTGTGCATGTATGTGTGTGTGTGTGTGTGAATGCACTGTGTGTGTGTGTGTGAATGCACTGTGTGCCTGTATGTGTGTGTGTGTGTGTGTGTGTGTGAATGCACTGTGTGCCTGTATGTGTGTGTGTGTGTGTGTGTGTGTGTGAATGCACTGTGTGCATGTATGTGTGTGTGTGTGTGTGAATGCACTGTGTGTGTGTGTGTGAATGCACTGTGTGCCTGTATGTGTGTGTGTGTGTGTGTGTGTGTGTGAATGCACTGTGTGCCTGTATGTGTGTGTGTGTGTGTGAATGCACTGTGTGCCTGTGTGTGTGTGTGAATGCACTGTGTGCCTGTATGTGTGTGTGTGTGTGAATGCACTGTATGTGTGTGTGTGTGAATGCACTGTGTGCCTGTATGTGTGTGTGTGTGTGTGTGTGTGAATGCACTGTGTGCCTGTGTGTGTGTGTGAATGCACTGTGTGCCTGTATGTGTGTGTGTGTGTGTGAATGCACTGTGTGTGTGTGTGTGTGAATGCACTGTGTGCCTGTATGTGTGTGTGTGTGTGTGTGTGAATGCACTGTGTGCCTGTATGTGTGTGTGTGTGTGTGTGTGTGTGTGAATGCACTGTGTGCCTGTATGTGTGTGTGTGTGTGTGAATGCACTGTGTGCCTGTGTGTGTGTGTGAATGCACTGTGTGCCTGTATGTGTGTGTGTGTGTGAATGCACTGTATGTGTGTGTGTGTGAATGCACTGTGTGCCTGTATGTGTGTGTGTGTGTGTGTGTGTGAATGCACTGTGTGCCTGTGTGTGTGTGTGAATGCACTGTGTGCCTGTATGTGTGTGTGTGTGTGAATGCACTGTGTGTGTGTGTGTGTGAATGCACTGTGTGCCTGTATGTGTGTGTGTGTGTGTGTGTGAATGCACTGTGTGCCTGTATGTGTGTGCCTGACTGCATCTTCAGACGAAGGGTGGGCGGGGGAGGAACGTTGGAGGTAAATATAATCTGCATGCACTGTGCAATAAAGTACAAAGTAGTTGATGCTCATCAGGGCTTCCCACCGCAGTGCGCGCTGTCCTGACAATGCAGTTAATACATATTTCTGGTGGGTGTCTATGGACAATTTCAAATAGGGAAATCTGAGCTTTAAATCATGAAACGTGGTAAATATAAATACAGCTGTTAACAAAACCACAATTTATTAGTAGATTCTCCTATTTTTTATAGTTTTTACAAGTTCCGAGAACGTTTGTGTTGGAAGATGGGGGTTCATAAAATAGCACATGCCATCATTGCACCATTTTGACCAACAGGAAATCCTGCTTCACAATCGCTACCAGAGACATTACAATTTGGAAAGGGATCAGCTTTAAATACCTGGAGGCAGTAGGTCCCTGTGTTTCACTGACAAAGCTCACTAATCTATGAAACAGCAAGGCTAAAATATGCAAGAAGGGCACAGTATATTGCAGATTAAGGCAACAAACGGGATTATATTAACACTGGATCACTAGGTCGAGTAGAAAACCATTTGGTCCAACAATTAGAAGCATCTGAAATGTAGACTGTAAGCCAACTGGGCTAGTCGTTGCCCCAGTAACAATTTGCTTGCCAATGCCCACTGGCTGTACCCCTCACTCCACCCCTCCCTCAATAAGGCTTTCTGACAAAGACACTTTTGGTGAGGGCAACAGACTCCTCCATTAGCCTACGAGTGACACATCACAAACTATTACAAGCAGTATTTCAGTATAATCTCTTTTTTAAGCCAATAAAAGAAAACGAGTTGCCAGCCCAACCTTATCTAATATTTGAATAGATTGAAGTAAGTCCCTGGCCAACCAACACACTTTTGTGGATTCTAAGTGCCGATTAGTTTCTTCTTAAAAAGAAAATTAAATCCAAAATTGAAATCCCGGAATCCTTGAATGTTGTTGCCAAAATGAACTGTTCCATTGGAGAACATCACAGGTTCGACAGATCGTACGTGGACAACAGCTGCCACTCAACCCACGACATAGAGTGCATTAATCCATCACACGGTGGGAAGCAACAGAAATGTGACATTTTTGAACATTATAGCTACAAAAACAGGTCTAAATTGTAAATGCTGTTCCGTAATGCAGACTGTGGATTTATCTCGGATTAATGAAAGGTACATCAATATGAAATACAACTAACGCATGATACACATTTTCATACATGAATAGAAAAAATATTTACAATGGGTACAAGCCACAACAAACCTACTTCCCTCTGTATGATGCGCAACCTCCAGTTATTTGTAAAAGCCAATACAACTTCTACACAAGCGTTGCATTTCTGAATTAAAGTTGTTGCAGTGAAGTGGTTGCTGGATCTTAAATGGAGATTTAACTTTTGTTCTGCATCTTACAGCAACACAGGCACAACACCAAAGTATTCCAAACTGGCTTAAATAGCTACTCTTGTTTTCCTTAAATTTAAGAGGCTCCTTTCGGACTTCCCCTTCCCACCCCAAAAATGAACAGTTGATCAAACATAACACGAGTATCAAAAGTTTGAAGAGAGTGTGGCAAGAGTGAATCCTTCAGAAGACAACCCACAGTCATTTTCACCAAGTATCTAAAAGCCACTGAACACCAGTAATATGCAGCATTGTGTCATTGGGAGATTCTTTGCCCAGTGCATATATTCACATAGGTGTTACCTCTTTAGTAAATCAGTAAATCACCACAAATATAGGCGGAGGAAGCAAGCACTCTGATGGTGACTGCATAGTTTGTTACTGGACAGTTGTTGGGCGTCACTAGCCCCAAGTGGTGACTCGGCAATCTCAAACATGCAAACACTTCAAAAAAAAAGTAAAGCATCTCTTATCTTGCAGGGTGTACTCTCTTCCCCTGCCAATAAAAAGTCACATGTTTCTCTCCAGCCAAGCGGGTGAGATGATCGGGTTCACAGATTTCTGTTCCAGAGCACCAACAATGCTGCTCTGTGATCACATGAGTCAGTCAGCTTCCCCCTTGCTCCTGCTTGTGGTTTTGAATAAAGTGTTCAACTACCTACAGCCAGGTCTGCACCAGACTGCAATAAATACCTGCACTGGTCTGCGGAAAAAGGTCTCAGTCTCAGCAAAAGCGAATGCGTGCTTGGCTGCTTTTGTCTCTATCCCCACCATGGCTCTGAATGAAACATCATGTCTACAGAACAGAAAGCAGAATTCACTTTCCAAAATCCTGCAATCCCCATCTCAGATAGACAGCAAGGGTGAACATCGAAGACATTATTGCTCATAAACAGTAAACACTGCTAAATCGCTGACACTGTGGAGCTCTGCTGACACGACTGGGTTCGTATCTACTCTTCCTCCATCTGCCAACTCCACCGGTTACTTCTCCCTCCATCCCCTCCAATGTTCTTCCATCCTCTCCTGAAGGTGCTGCTTCTTGCTGGGATACCATACTGTGTGGGAGGGCCCTCCCACTCTCCAGCACCTTGCCAAAGTGGCCATCATTTCTACGTGAGACAATTCAATTGTAAGGGGGCATCATAACGGAGCTTGAACCTGCCCTAACCCAATATTCATACACACGTTCCAAGAGGGCTTACGGGATAATGATCAGGAGCACGTACTCTGGTTAATTCCACCCCCTCCATCCTTCCAGTTCAGGAACACTGCCGCAATTGTAGCATCTCTATCGTCATCCTGACTGAAATCATCTAACTGTGCACAGACCAGGAATGGGACCTGGGTCTTCCTGGTCTGTAGAGCTTAGCACCACACCCAACACCGCTATTATCCACTGTGCCACCCCGTGAGCTCTCACACATTAGTTCAACTTCTCTCTGCTCCCAACTTCATTAAAAATATATATCTTTTGCGCTTGCGGGAGAGGTGAGTTCGTGGCTCTTCTGCCAATTGTGAACTTTGCCCTCACTACACCCCGAAGTATGAAGAGCATCCCTCAGATCAGGTGTGGTCCAGGCAGAGTGCAGTGAGGAGTTTCCCTGCACACGCCTAACTGCTTGGAAAACCCAGGAAAGGAACATCTTCATTCAACTCCTGGCTCCATCCTGAGGATGAAACGTTATCACAAAGCTGAAAAAAAGCGCATATATTTAAACAGTGCCTTTAACAAAAAACATACCAGGGCACTTCACAAACGTTGAGCAATAGTACAAGACTTAGGAGAAATGACTGAAAGTATGGTCAAAAATACAGGTTGTCAGGAGGTGGTTAAAAGTGGGGTGAGGAGGAGCAAAGCAAAGGGATTTAGAAAGTCAGTGCTAGAAAGTGTGGCTGACACAGTTAAAGGATATGCCATTAATAGTGGAGTGAGGGAGGGTGACATATAGGAAGTCTAAGTGATCACACCGGTACAGATGGTGAGGTGATGCAAGGTTCTGTGAACTATAAGAAGGATTTCAGATTCAATGCATTGGCCAAGAGAGGAGCAGGGAGTCAATGGAGGATGGGGTAATGAGCGCGTAGGACTTTGAATGAGAAAGTATGCAGGCAGAGGAGTTTTGGATTGTGTGGTACCCAGGAGCCCATTGGAAAAGTTGAGTCTGCAAGTAATAAAAGTGGGGATAATGGTTTCAGGGGCAGTGAGGGTGACAATCTAAGGGTGCTTCCAATGGCAGTATTGGGGTAATGATGGGAGGTGTATCACCGGCAGTATTGGGGTAATGATGGGAGGTGTAGCACTGGCAGTATTGGAGTAATGATTGGAGGTGTATCAATGGCAGTAATGGGTTAATGGTTGCAGGTACATCAATGGCAGTATTGGGTTAATGATTGGAGATGTATCAATGACAGTATTGAGGCAATGATTGGAGGCACATCAATGGCAGTATTGGGTTAATGATTGGAGATGTATCAATGACAGTATTGGGGTAATGATTGGAGGCACATCAATGGCAGTATTAGGTCAATGATTGCAAGTACATCAATGACAGTATTGAGGTAATGATTGAAGGGGTATCAATGGCAGTATTGGGGCAGTGATTGGAGGTGTATCAACGGCAGTATTGGGGCAATGATTGGAGACGTATCAATGGCAGTATTGGGTTAATGATTGGAGGTACATCAATGGCAGTATTGGGGCAGTGATTGGAGGTGTATCAACGGCAGTATTGGGGCAATGATTGGCGGTGTATCAATGGCAGTATTGGGGCAATGGTTGGAGGTGTATCAATGGCAGTATTGGGGCAATGATTGGAGGTGTATCAATGGCAGTATTGGGGCAATGATTGGCGGTGTATCAATGGCAGTATTGGGGTAATGATTGGAGACGTATCAATGGCAGTATTGGGGTAATAATTGCAGGTACATCTATAGCAGTATTGCAGTAATGACTGGAGGTGTACCAATGGCAGTATTGGGGCAATGATTGGAGGTGTATCAAAGGCAGTATTGGGGCAATGTTTGGAAGTGTATCAATAGCAGTATTGGGGAAATGATTGGAGGTGTATCTATGGCAGTATTGGGGCAATGATTGGAGGTGTATCTATGGCAGTATTGGGGAAATGATTGGAGACGTATCAATGGCAGTATTGGGGTAATAATTGCAGGTACATCTATAGCAGTATTGGAGTAATGATTGAAGGTGTACCAATGGCAGTATTGGGGTAATAATTGGAGTTGTATCAATGGCATTATTGGTGCAATGATTCGCGGTGTATCAATGACCGTATTGGGGCAATGATTGGAGATGTATCAATGGCAGTATTGGGGCAATGATTGGAGCTGTATCAATGGTATTATTGGGGCAATGATTGGAGATGTATCAATGGCAGCATTGGGGCAATGATTGGAGCTGTATCAATGGTATTATTGGCGCAATGATTGGAGCTGTATCAATGGTATTGTTGGTGCAATGATTGGAGGTGTATCTATGGCAGTATTGGGGTAATGAGTGGAGGTGTATCAATGGCAGTATTGGGGCAATGACTTGAGCTGTATCAATGGTATTATTGGGGCAAATGATTGGAAATGTAACAATGGTAGTATTGGGGCAATGATTGGAGCTGTATCAATGGTATTATTGGGGCAATGATTGGAGGTGTATCAATGGCAGTATTGGGGTAATGGGTGGAGGTGTATCAATGGCAGTATTGGGACAATGATTGGATGAGCATCAATGGCAGTATTGGGGTAATAATTGGAGGCGCCTGACTGGCAGTATTAGGGTGACGATTAAAGTTGTAACAATGGCAGAATTTTGGAAAAATTTGGAGGTGCATCAATGGCAGTATTGGGCAGGCAATGATTGGAGGTGTGTCAATGGTAGTATTGGGGCAATGATTGGAGCTGTATCAATGGCAGTATTGGGGTAATGATTGGAGGTGTGTCAATGGCAGGATTGAGGCAATGATTGGAAGTGTGTCAATGGCAGTCTTGGATTAATGATTGGAGGTACATCAATGGCAGTATTGGGCAGGCAATGATTGGAGGTACATCAATGGTAGTATTGGGGCAATGATTGGAGGTACATCAATGGTAGTATTGGGGCAATGATTGGAGCTGTATCAATGGCAGTATTGGGGTAATGATTGGAGGTGTGTCAATGGCAGGATTTAGGCAATGATTGGAGGTGTGTCAATGGCAGTCTTGGATTAATGATTGGAGGTACATCAATGGCAGTATTGGGCAGGCAATGATTGGAGGTACATCAATGGTAGTATTGGGGCAATGATTGGAGGTACATCAATGGTAGTATTGGGGCAATGATTGGAGCTGTATCAATGGCAGTATTGGGGTAATGATTGGAGGTGTGTCAATGGCAGGATTGAGGCAATGATTGGAGATGTGTCAATGGCAGTCTTGGATTAATGATTGGAGGTACATCAATGGCAGTATTGGGACAATGATTGGAGGTGTATCAATTTCAGTATTGGGACAATGATTGGAGGTGTATCAATGGCAGTATTGGGGTAATGATTGGAGGTGTATGAATGGCAGTATTGGGGCAATGATTGGAGATGACTCAATGGCAATATTGGGGTAATGATTTGAGGTGTATTAATAGCAGTATTGGTGCAAAGATTGGAGGTGTATCAATGGCAGTATTGTAGCAATGATTGGAGATGTATCAATGGCAGTATTGGGGTAATGATTGGAAGTACATCAATGGCAGTATTGGGGTGATGATTGGAGGTGTATCAATGGCAGTTTTGGGCCAATGATTGGAGGTACATCAATGGCATTATTTGGGTAATGATTGGAGGTGTATCGATGGCAGTATTGGAGCAATGATTGGAGGTACATCAATGGCAGTATTGCTATAATGATTGGAGGTGCCTCAGTGGGATATTGGTTCAATGATTGAAGGTGTATCAAAGGCAGTGTTGGAACAATGATTGGAGGTGTGTCAATGGCAGTATTGGGGTAATGATTGGAGGTGTATCAATGGCAGTATTGGATTAATGATTGAAGGTACATCAATATCAGTATTGGAGTAATGATTGGAGCTGTATCAATGGCGGCATTGGGGTAATGATTGAAGGCGTATCAATGGCTGTATTGGGGCAATGGTTGGAGGTACATCAATGGCAGTATTGGGGCAATGATTGGAGGTACTTTAATGGCAGCATTTTTGACAATGTTTGGATGTGTATCAATGGCAGTATTGGGGCAATGATTGGAGGTACATCAATGGCATTATTGGGGCAATGATTGGAGGTACATCAATGGCAGTATTGGGGCAATGGTTGGATGTGTATCAATGGCAGTATTGGGGCAATGATTGAAGGTACATCAATGGCAGTAGTGGGGCAATGATTGGAGATGTATCAATGGCAGTATTGGGATAACGATTGGAGGTGTATCAATGGCAGTATTGGGGTAATGATTGGAGGTGTATGAATGGCAGTATTGGGGCAATGATTGGAGATGACTCAATGGCAGTATTGGGGTAATGATTTGAGGTGTATTAAAAGCAGTATTGGTGCAATGATTGGAGGTGTATCAATGGCAGTATTGTAGCAATGATTGGAGATGTATCAATGGCAGTATTGGGGTAATGATTGGAGGTGTATCAATGGCATTATTGGTGCAATGATTGGAGGTGTTTCAATGGCAGTATTGTGGCAATGATTGGAGGTGTTTCAATGTCAGTATTGTGGCAATGATTGGAGCTACATCAATGGCAGTATTGAAGCAATGATTGGAGGCGTATCAATGGGAGTTAGGGCAATGATTGGAGGTACATCAATGGCAGTATTGGGGCAATAATTGGTGGCGTATCAATGGTAGTATTGTGGCAATGATTGGAGGTGTTTCAATGTCAGTATTGTGGCAATGATTGGAGGCGTATCAATGGGAGTTGGGGCAATGATTGGAGGTGCATCAATGGTAGTATTGTGGCAATGATTGGAGGTGTATCAATGATAGTATTGTGGCAATGATTGGAGGTGTATCAATGGCAGTATTGGGGTAAAGATTGGAGGTACATCAACGGCAGTATTGGGGTAATCCATTGAGGTACATCAATGGCAGTATTGGGCCAATGATTGGAGGTGTATCATTGGTAGCATCGTGGCAATGATTGGAGATGTATCATTGGTAGGATTGTGGCAATGATTGGAGGTGTATCAATGGTAGGATTGGGGTAATGATTGAAGGTGTATCAATGGCAGTATTGGGGCAATGACTCGAGGTGTATCAATGGCAGTATTGGGGCAATGACTCGAGGTGTATCAATGGCAGTATTGGGGCAATGACTCGAGGTGTATCAATGGCACTTTTGGGGCAATGATTGGAGGTGTATCAATGGCAGTATTGGGGCAATGACTCGAGGTGTATCAATGGCAGTCTTGGGGCAATGATTGAAGGTGTATCAATGGCAGTATTGGGGCAATGATTGGAGGTGTATCAATGGCAGTATTGGCGCAATGATTGGAGGTGTATCAATGGCAGCACTGGGACAATGATTGGAGGTACATCAATAGCAATATTGGAGTAATGATTGGAGGTACATCAATGGCATTATTGGGGCAATGAATTAAGGTACATCAATGACAGTAATGGGGCAATTATTTGAGGTGTATCAATGGCAGTATTGGGGCAATAATTGGAGGTGTATCAATGGCAGTATTGGGGCAATGACTCGAGGTGTATCAATGGCAGTCTTGGGGCAATGATTGAAGGTGTATCAATGGCAGTATTGGGGCAACGATTGGAGGTGTATCAATGGCAGTATTGTGGCAATGATTGAAGGTGTATCAATGGCAGTATTAGGGTAATGATTGGAGGTGTATCAATGGCAGTATTGGGGTAATGATTGGCGGTACATCAATGGTAGTATTGGGGCAATGATTGGAGGTGTATCAATTGCAGCACTGGGGTAATGATTGGAGGTGTAGCAATGGCAGTATTGGGGCAATGATTTGAGGTGTATCAATGGCAGTATTGGGGCAATGGATGGAGTTACATCAGTGGCAGTATTGTGGCAATGATTAGAGGTGTATCAATGGCATATAGGGGCAATGATTTGAGGTGTATCAATGGCAGTATTGCGGGAATGATTGGCGGTACATCAATGGCAGTATTGGGGTGATGTCTGGAGGTGTATCATGGCAGTATGGGGCAATGATTGTCGGTGTATCAATGGCATATTGGGGCAATGATTGGAGGTGTATCAATGGCATATTGGGGCAATGATTGGAGGTGTATCAATGACTGTATTGATGTCATGATTGAAGGTGTATCAATGGCTTTATTGGAGTAATGATTGAATGTGCATTAACGGCAATATTGAGTTAATGATTGGAGGTGTATCATTGGCAGTATTGGGGCGATAATTGAAGGTACAGCAATGGCAGTATTGCGGTAATGATTGGAGTTGCAACAATGGCTGTATTGGTGCAATGATTGGAGTTGTATCTATGGCAGTATTGGGGTAATGAGTGAAGGTGTATCAATAGCAGTATTGGGGCAATGATTGGAGCTGTATAAATGGTATTATTGGGGCAAATGATTGGAAATGTAACAATGTTAGTATTGGGGCAATGATTGGAGCTGTATCAATGCTATTATTGGGGCAATGATTGGAGGTGTATCAATGGCAGTATTGTGGCAATGATTGGAGGTGTATCAATGGCATATTGGGGCAATGATTTGAGGTGTATCAATGGCATTATTGGGGCAATGATTGGAGGTGTATCAATGGCAGTATTGTGGCAATGATTGGAGGTGTATCAATGGCATATTGGTGCAATGATTTGAGGTGTATCAATGGCATTATTGGGGCATTGATTTGAGGTGTATCAATGGCAGCACTGGGACAATGATTGGAGGTGTATCAATGGCAGTATTGGCGCAATGATTGGAGGTGTATCAATGGCAGCACTGGGACAATGATTGGAGGTACATCAATAGCAATATTGGAGTAATGATTGGAGGTACATCAATGGCATTATTGGGGCAATGAATTAAGGTACATCAATGACAGTAATGGGGCAATTATTTGAGGTGTATCAATGGCAGTATTGGGGTAATGATTGAAGGTGTATCAATGGCAGTATTGGGGCAATGATTGGAGGTGTAGCAATGGCAGTATTGGGGCAATGATTGGAGATGTATCAATGGCAGTATTGGGGCAATGACTCGAGGTGTATCAATGGCAGTATTGGGGCAACGATTGGAGGTGTATCATTGGCAGTATTGTGGCAATGATTGAAGGTGTATCAATGGCAGTATTGGGGTAAAGATTGCAGGTGTATCAATGGCAGTATTGCGGCAATGATTGAAGTGTATCGATGTCAGTAATGGGGCAATAATTGGAGGTGTATCAATGGCAGTATTGTGGTAATGATTGAAGTGTATCGATGTCAGTAATGGGGCAATAATTGGAGGTGTATCAATGGCAGTATTGTGGCAATGATTGAAGATCTATCCATGGCACTATTGGGGCAATCATTTGTGGTGCATCAATGGCAGTAGTGGGATGATGATTGGAGGCGTATCAATGGTAGGATTGTGGTAATGATTGGAGGTGTATCAATGGCAGTATTGCGGGAATGATTGGCGGTACATCAATGGTAGTATTGGGGCAATGATTGGAGGTGTAGCAATGGTAGTATTGGGGCAATGATTGGAGGTGTATCAATTGCAGCACTGGGGTAATGATTGGTGATGAATCAATGGCAGTATTGGGGTAATGATTGGAGGTGTAGCAATGGCAGTATTGGGGCAATGATTTGAGGTGTATCAACGGCAGTATTGGGGCAATGACTGGAGGTGTATCAATGGCAGTATTGGGGCAATGGTTGGAGTTACATCAGTGGCAGTATTGTGGCAATGATTAGAGGTGTATCAATGGCATATAGGGGCAATGATTTGAGGTGTATCAATGGCAGTATTGCGGAAATGATTGGCGGTACATCAATGGCAGTATTGGGATGATGTATGGAGGTGTATCATGGCAGTATGGGGCAATGATTGTCGGTGTATCAATGGCATATTGGGGCAATGATTGGAGGTGTATCAATGACTGTATTGATGTCATGGTTGAAGGTGTATCAATGGCTTTATTGGAGTAATGATTGAATGTGCATTAACGGCAATATTGAGTTAATGATTGGAGGTGTATCATTGGCAGTATTGGGGCGATAATTGAAGGTACAGCAATGGCAGTATTGCGGTAATGATTGGAGTTGCAACAATGGCTGTATTGGTGCAATGATTGGAGTTGTATCTTTGGCAGTATTGGGGTAATGAGTGAAGGTGTATCAATGGCAGTATTGGGGCAACGATTGGAGCTGTATAAATGGTATTATTGGGGCAAATGATTGGAAATGTAACAATGTTAGTATTGGGGCAATGATTGGAGCTGTATCAATGGCAGTATTGTGGCAATGATTGGAGGTGTATCAATGGCATATTGGGGCAATGATTTGAGGTGTATCAATGGCATTATTGGGGCAATGATTGGAGGTGTATCAATGGTAGGATTGTGGCAATGATTGGACGTGTGTCAATAGCAGTATTGCGGGAATGATTGGCGGTACATCAATGGCAGTATTGGAGTGATGATTGGAGGTGTATCATGGCAGTATGGGGCAATGATTGTCGGTGTATCAATGGCATATTGGGGCAATGATTGGAGGTATATCAATGACTGTATTGATGTCATGATTGAAGGTGTATCAATGGCTTTATTGGAGTAATGATTGACTATGCATCAACTGCAATATTGAATTAATGATTGGAGGTGTATCATTGGCAGTATTGGGGCGATAATTGAAGGTACAGCAATGGCAGTATTGCAGTAATGATTGGAGTTGCAACAGTGGCTGTAGTGGTGCAATGATTGGAGTTGTAGCTATGGCAGTATTGGGGCAATGATTGTAGGTGTATCATTGGCAGTATTGGGGTAATAATTGGAGGTGTATCAATGGCATTATTGCAGCATTGATTGGAGGTGTATCAATGGCAGTCTTGGGGTAATGATTGGAGGTGTATCAATGGCAGTATTGGGGCAATGATTGGAGGTGTATCAATGGCAGTATTGGCGCAATGATTGGAGGTGTATCAATGGCAGCACTGGGACAATGATTGGAGGTACATCAATAGCAATATTGGAGTAATGATTGGAGGTACATCAATGGCATTATTGGGGCAATGAATTAAGGTACATCAATGACAGTAATGGGGCAATTATTTGAGGTGTATCAATGGCAGTATTGGGGTAATGATTGAAGGTGTATCAATGGCAGTATTGTGGCAATGATTGGAGATGTATCAATGGCAGTATTGGGGCAATGATTGGAGATGTATCAATGGCAGTATTGGGGCAATGACTCGAGGTGTATCAATGGCAGTATTGGGGCAACGATTGGAGGTGTATCAATGGCAGTATTGTGGCAATGTTTGAAGGTGTATCAATGGCAGTATTGGGGTAAAGATTGCAGGTGTATCAATGGCAGTATTGCGGCAATGATTGAAGTGTATCGATGTCAGTAATGGGGCAATAATTGGAGGTGTATCAATGGCAGTATTGTGGCAATGATTGAAGATCTATCCATGGCACTATTGGGGCAATCATTTGTGGTGCATCAATGGCAGTAGTGGGATGATGATTGGAGGTGTATCAATGGTAGGATTGTGGTAATGATTGGAGGTGTATCAATGGCAGTATTGCGGGAATGATTGGCGGTACATCAATGGTAGTATTGGGGCAATGATTGGAGGTGTATCAATTGCAGCACTGGGGTAATGATTGGTGATGAATCAATGGCAGTATTGGGGTAATGATTGGAGGTGTAGCAATGGCAGTATTGGGGCAATGATTTGAGGTGTATCAACGGCAGTATTGTGGCAATGATTAGAGGTGTATCAATGGCATATAGGGGCAATGATTTGAGGTGTAGCAATGGCAGTATTGGGGCAATGACTGGAGGTGTATCAATGGCAGTATTGGGGCAATGGTTGGAGTTACATCAGTGGCAGTATTGTGGCAATGATTAGAGGTGTATCAATGGCATATAGGGGCAATGATTTGAGGTGTATCAATGGCAGTATTGCGGGAATGATTGGCGGTACATCAATGGCAGTATTGGGATGATGTATGGAGGTGTATCATGGCAGTATGGGGCAATGATTGTCGGTGTATCAATGGCATATTGGGGCAATGATTGGAGGTATATCAATGACTGTATTGATGTCATGATTGAAGGTGTATCAATGGCTTTATTGGAGTAATGATTGAATATGCATCAACTGCAATATTGAGTTAATGATTGGAGGTGTATCATTGGCAGTATTGGGGCGATAATTGAAGGTACAGCAATGGCAGTATTGCAGTAATGATTGGAGTTGCAACAGTGGCTGTAGTGGTGCAATGATTGGAGTTGTAGCTATGGCAGTATTGGGGCAATGATTGTAGGTGTATCATTGGCAGTATTGGGGTAATAATTGGAGGTGTATCAATGGCATTATTGCAGCATTGATTGGAGGTGTATCAATGGCAGTCTTGGGGTAATGATTGGAGGTGTATCAATGGCAGTATTGGGGCAATGATTGGAGGTGTATCAATGGCAGTATTGGCGCAATGATTGGAGGTGTATCAATGGCAGCACTGGGACAATGATTGGAGGTACATCAATAGCAATATTGGAGTAATGATTGGAGGTACATCAATGGCATTATTGGGGCAATGAATTAAGGTACATCAATGACAGTAATGGGGCAATTATTTGAGGTGTATCAATGGCAGTATTGGGGTAATGATTGAAGGTGTATCAATGGCAGTATTGTGGCAATGATTGGAGATGTATCAATGGCAGTATTGGGGCAATGATTGGAGATGTATCAATGGCAGTATTGGGGCAATGACTCGAGGTGTATCAATGGCAGTATTGGGGCAACGATTGGAGGTGTATCAATGGCAGTATTGTGGCAATGTTTGAAGGTGTATCAATGGCAGTATTGGGGTAAAGATTGCAGGTGTATCAATGGCAGTATTGCGGCAATGATTGAAGTGTATCGATGTCAGTAATGGGGCAATAATTGGAGGTGTATCAATGGCAGTATTGTGGCAATGATTGAAGATCTATCCATGGCACTATTGGGGCAATCATTTGTGGTGCATCAATGGCAGTAGTGGGATGATGATTGGAGGTGTATCAATGGTAGGATTGTGGTAATGATTGGAGGTGTATCAATGGCAGTATTGCGGGAATGATTGGCGGTACATCAATGGTAGTATTGGGGCAATGATTGGAGGTGTATCAATTGCAGCACTGGGGTAATGATTGGTGATGAATCAATGGCAGTATTGGGGTAATGATTGGAGGTGTAGCAATGGCAGTATTGGGGCAATGATTTGAGGTGTATCAACGGCAGTATTGTGGCAATGATTAGAGGTGTATCAATGGCATATAGGGGCAATGATTTGAGGTGTAGCAATGGCAGTATTGGGGCAATGACTGGAGGTGTATCAATGGCAGTATTGGGGCAATGGTTGGAGTTACATCAGTGGCAGTATTGTGGCAATGATTAGAGGTGTATCAATGGCATATAGGGGCAATGATTTGAGGTGTATCAATGGCAGTATTGCGGGAATGATTGGCGGTACATCAATGGCAGTATTGGGATGATGTATGGAGGTGTATCATGGCAGTATGGGGCAATGATTGTCGGTGTATCAATGGCATATTGGGGCAATGATTGGAGGTGTATCAATGACTGTATTGATGTCATGGTTGAAGGTGTATTAATGGCTTTATTGGAGTAATGATTGAATGTGCATTAACGGCAATATTGAGTTAATGATTGGAGGTGTATCATTGGCAGTATTGGGGCGATAATTGAAGGTACAGCAATGGCAGTATTGCGGTAATGATTGGAGTTGCAACAATGGCTGTATTGGTGCAATGATTGGAGTTGTATCTATGGTAGTATTGGGGTAATGAGTGAAGGTGTATCAATGGCAGTATTGGGGCAATGATTGGAGCTGTATAAATGGTATTATTGGGGCAAATGATTGGAAATGTAACAATGTTAGTATTGGGGCAATGATTGGAGCTGTATCAATGCTATTTTGGGGCAATGATTGGAGGTGTATCAATGGCAGTATTGTGGCAATGATTGGAGGTGTATCAATGGCATATTGGGGCAATGATTTGAGGTGTATCAATGGCATTATTGGGGCAATGATTGGAGGTGTATCAATGGTAGGATTGTGGCAATGATTGGACGTGTGTCAATGGCAGTATTGCGGGAATGATTGGCGGTACATCAATGGCAGTATTGGAGATTGGAGGTATATCATGGCAGTATGGGGCAATGATTGTTGGTGTATCAATGGCATATTGGGGCAATGATTGGAGGTATATCAATGACTGTATTGATGTCATGATTGAAGGTGTATCAATGGCTTTATTGGAGTAATGATTGAATATGCATCAACGGCAATATTGAGTTAATGATTGGAGGTGTATCATTGGCAGTATTGGGGCGATAATTGAAGGTACAGCAATGGCAGTATTGCGGTAATGATTGGAGTTGCAACAGTGGCTGTAGTGGTGCAATGATTGGAGTTGTAGCTATGGCAGTATTGGGGCAATGATTGGAGATGTATCAATGGCAGTATTGGGGCAATGACTCGAGGTGTATCAATGGCAGTATTGGGGCAACGATTGGAGGTGTATCAATGGCAGTATTGTGGCAATGATTGAAGGTGTATCAATGGCAGTATTGGGGTAAAGATTGCAGGTGTATCAATGGCAGTATTGCGGCAATGATTGAAGTGTATCGATGTCAGTAATGGGGCAATAATTGGAGGTGTATCAATGGCAGTATTGTGGCAATGATTGAAGATCTATCCATGGCACTATTGGGGCAATCATTTGTGGTGCATCAATGGCAGTAGTGGGATGATGATTGGAGGTGTATCAATGGTAGGATTGTGGTAATGATTGGAGGTGTATCAATGGCAGTATTGCGGGAATGATTGGCGGTACATCAATGGTAGTATTGGGGCAATGATTGGAGGTGTATCAATTGCAGCACTGGGGTAATGATTGGTGATGAATCAATGGCAGTATTGGGGTAATAATTGGAGGTGTTGCAATGGCAGTATTGGGGCAATGATTGGAGATGTATCAATGGCAGTATTGGGGCAATGACTCGAGGTGTATCAATGGCAGTATTGGGGCAACGATTGGAGGTGTATCAATGGCAGTATTGTGGCAATGATTGAAGGTGTATCAATGGCAGTATTGGGGTAAAGATTGCAGGTGTATCAATGGCAGTATTGCGGCAATGATTGAAGTGTATCGATGTCAGTAATGGGGCAATAATTGGAGGTGTATCAATGGCAGTATTGTGGCAATGATTGAAGATCTATCCATGGCACTATTGGGGCAATGATTGGAGGTGTATCAATTGCAGCACTGGGATGATGATTGGAGGTATATCAGTGGTAGGATTGTGGTAATGATTGGAGGTGTATCAATGGCAGTATTGGGGCAATGATTTGAGGTGTATCAACGGCAGTATTGGGGCAATGACTGGAGGTGTATCAATGGCAGTATTGGGGCAATGGTTGGAGTTACATCAGTGGCAGTATTGTGGCAATGATTAGAGGTGTATCAATGGCATATAGGGGCAATGATTTGAGGTGTATCAATGGCAGTATTGGGATGATGTATGGAGGTGTATCAATGGCAGTATGGGGCAATGATTATCGGTGTATCAATGGCATATTGGGGCAATGATTGGAGGTGTATCAATGGCAGTATTGCGGGAATGATTGGCGGTACATCAATGGCAGTATTGGGATGATGTATGGAGGTGTATCATGGCAGTATGGGGCAATGATTGTCGGTGTATCAATGGCATATTGGGGCAATGATTGGAGGTGTATCAATGACTGTATTGATGTCATGATTGAAGGTGTATCAATGGCTTTATTGGAGTAATGATTGAATGTGCATTAACGGCAATATTGAGTTAATGATTGGAGGTGTATCATTGGCAGTATTGGGGCGATAATTGAAGGTACAGCAATGGCAGTATTGCGGTAATGATTGGAGTTGCAACAGTGGCTGTAGTGGTGCAATGATTGGAGTTGTATCTATGGCAGTATTGGGGTAATGAGTGAAGGTGTATCAATGGCAGTATTGGGGCAATGATTGGAGCTGTATAAATGGTATTATTGGGGCAAATGATTGGAAATGTAACAATGTTAGTATTGGGGCAATGATTGGAGTTGTATCAATGCTATTTTGGGGCAATGATTGGAGGTGTATCAATGGCAGTATTGTGGCAATGATTGGAGGTGTATCAATGGCATATTGGGGCAATGATTTGAGGTGTATCAATGGCATTATTGGGGCAATGATTGGAGGTGTATCAATGGTAGGATTGTGGCAATGATTGGACGTGTGTCAATGGCAGTATTGCGGGAATGATTGGCGGTACATCAATGGCAGTATTGGAGTGATGATTGGAGGTGTATCATGGCAGTATGGGGCAATGATTGTCGGTGTATCAATGGCATATTGGGGCAATGATTGAAGGTATATCAATGACTGTATTGATGTCATGATTGAAGGTGTATCAATGGCTTTATTGGAGTAATGATTGAATATGCATCAACGGCAATATTGAGTTAATGATTGGAGGTGTATCATTGGCAGTATTGGGGCGATAATTGAAGGTACAGCAATGGCAGTATTGCGGTAATGATTGGAGTTGCAACAATGGCTGTATTGGTGCAATGATTGGAGTTGCAGCTATGGCAGTATTGGGGTAATGATTGGAGGTGTATGAATTGCAGCACTGGGGTAATGATTGGAGATGAATCAGGCAGTATTGGGGCAATGATTGGAGGTGTATCAATGGCATATTGGGGTAATAATTGGAGGTGTATCAATGGCAGTATTGGGGCAATGATTGGAGGTGTATCAATGGCAGTATTGGGGTAATAATTGGAGGTGTATCAATGGCAGTATTGGGGCAATGATTGGAGGTGTATCAATGGCAGTATTGGCGCAATGATTAGAGGTATATCAATGGCAGTATTGGGGCAATGATTGGAGGTACATCAATGGCAGTATTGGGGCAATGACTGGAGGTGTATCAATGGCAGTATTGTGGCAATGATTGGAGGTGTATCAATGGCAGTATTGTAGCAATGATTGGAGGTGTATCAATGGCAGTATTGTAGCAATGATTGGAGATGTATCAATGGCAGTATTGGGGTGATGATTGGAGGTTTTTCAATGGCAGTTTTGGGCCAATGATTGGAGGTACATCATTGGCATTATTTGGGTAATGATTGGAGGTGTATCAATGGCATTATTGTGGCAATGATTGGAGGTGTATCAATGGCATTATTGGTGCAATGATTAGAGGTGTTTCAATGTCAGTATTGTGGCAATGATTGGAGGTGTATCAATGGCAGTATTGTGGCAATGATTGGAGGTGTATCAATGGCAATATTGGGGTAAAGATTGGAGGGACATCAACGGCAGTATTGGTGTAATCCTTTGAGGTACATCAATGGCAGTATTGTGGCAATGATTGGAGGTGTATCAATGGCAGTATTGGGGCAATGATTGGAGGTGTATCAATGGCAGTATTGGGGCAATGACTCGAGGTGTATCAATGGCAGTATTGGGGCAATGACTCGAGGTGTATCAATGGCAGTATTGGGGCAACGATTGGAGGTGTATCAATGGCAGTATTGGGGCAATGATTGAAGTGTATCAATGGCAGTAATGGGGCAAAAGTTGGAGGTGTATCAATGGCAGTATTGCGGCAATGATTGAAGTGTATCGATGTCAGTAATGGGGCAATAATTGGAGGTGTATCAATGGCAGTATTGTGGCAATGATTGAAGATCTATCCATGGCACTATTGGGGCAATCATTTGTGGTGCATCAATGGCAGTAGTGGGATGATGATTGGAGGTGTATCAATGGTAGGATTGTGGTAATGATTGGAGGTGTATCAATGGTAGTATTGGGGCAATGATTGGAGGTGTATCAATTGCAGCACTGGGGTAATGATTGGTGATGAATCAATGGCAGTATTGGGGTAATGATTGGAGGTGTATCAATGGCAGTATTGGGGCAATGATTTGAGGTGTAGCAATGGCAGTATTGGGGCAATGACTGGAGGTGTATCAATGGCAGTATTGGGGCAATGGTTGGAGTTACATCAATGGCAGTATTGGGGCAATGATTGGAGCTGTATCAATGGCAGTATTGGGGCAATGACTCGAGGTGTATCAATGGCAGTATTGGGGCAATGACTCGAGGTGTATCAATGGCAGTATTGGAGCAATGACTGGAGGTGTATCAATGGCAGTATTGGGGCAATGATTGGAGGTGTATCAATGGCAGTATTGGGGCAATGATTGGAGGTGTATCAATGGAAGTATTGTGGCAATGATTGGAGGTGTATCAATGGCATATTGGGGCAATGATTTGAGGTGTATCAATGGCAGTATTGCGGGAATGATTGGCGGTACATCAATGGCAGTATTGGGGTGATGTATAGAGGTGTATCATGGCAGTATGGGGCAATGATTGTCGGTGTATCAATGGCATATTGGGGCAATGATTGGAGGTGTATCAATGACTGTATTGATGTCATGATTGAAGGTGTATCAGTGGCTTTCTTGGAGTAATGATTGAATGTGCATCAACGGCAATATTGAGTTAATGATTGGAGGTGTATCATTGGCAGTATTGGGGCGATAATTGAAGGTACAGCAATGGCAGTATTGCGGTAATGATTGGAGTTGCAACAATGGCTGTCTTGGTGCAATGATTGGAGTTGTATCTATGGCAGTATTGGGGTAATGAGTGGAGGTGTATCAATGGCAGTATTGGAGCAATGATTGGAGCTGTATAAATGGTATTATTGGGGCAAATGATTGGAAATGTAACAATGTTAGTATTGGGGCAATAATTGGAGCTGTATCAATGGCAGTATTGGGGCAATGATTGGAGGTGTATCAATGGCAGTATTGTGGCAATGATTGGAGGTGTATCAATGGCATATTGGGGCAATGATTTGAGGTGTATCAATGGCATTATTGGGGCAATGATTGGAGGTGTATCAATGGCAGTATTGTGGCAATGATTGGAGCTGTATCAATGGCAGTATTGGTGTAATGATTGGAGGTGTATCAATGGCATATTGGGGCAATGATTTGAGGTGTATCAATGGCATTATTGGGGCAATGATTGGAGGTGTATCAATGGCAGTATTGGGGCAATGCTTGGAGCTGTATCAATGGCAGTATTGGTGTAATGATTGGAGGTGTATCAATGGCATATTGCGACAATGATTGGAGATGTATCAATGGCAATATTGGAGCAATGATTGGAGGTACATCAATGGCAGTTTTGGGGTAATGATTGGAGGTACATCAATGGCAGTTTTGGGGTAATGATTGGAGGTACATCAATGTCAGTATTAGGGTAATGATTGGAGGTGTATCAGTGGCAGGATTGGGACAATGATTGAAGGTACATCAATGGCAGTATTGGGGCAATGATTGGAGATACATCAATGGCAGTATTGGCGTAATGATTGGTGGTGTATCAATGGCATTATTGCAGCAATGATTGGAAGTGTATCAATGGCAGTATTGGGGTAATGATTGGAGGTGTATCAATGGCAGAATTGGGGCAATGATTGAAGGTGTATCGGTGGCAGTATTGGAGCAATGATTGGAGGAGTATCAATCGCAGTATTGGGGTAATGATTGGAGGTGTATCAATGGTAGTATTGTGGCAATGTTTGGAGGTGTATCAATGGCAGTATTGGGGCAATGATTCGAGATGTATCAAAGGCAGTATTGGGGTAATGATGGAAGTACATGAATGACAGTATTGGGGCAATGACTGGACGGGTATCAATGGCAGTATTGGCGTAATGATTGGTGGTGTATCAATGCCATTATTGCAGCAATAATTGGAAGTGTATCAATGGCAGTATTGGTGGAATAATTGGAGCTACATCAGTGGCAGAATTGGCGCAATGAATAAGGTGTATCAATGGCAGCATTGGGACAAAGACTCGAGGTGTATCAGTGGCAGTATTGGTGCAATGATTGGAGGAGTATCAATAGCAGTATTGGGGCAATGATTGGAGATGTATCAATGGCAGTATTAGGGTAATGATTGGAGGTGTATCAATGACAGTATTGGGGCAATGATTGGAGGTACATCAATGGCAGTATTGGGGCAATGATTGGAGGTGTATCAATGGCAGTATTAGGGTAATGATTGGAGGTGTATCAATGACAGTATTGGGGCAATGATTGGAGGTACATCAATGGCAGTATTGGGGCAATGATTGTACGTGTATCAATGGCAGTATTAGGGCAATGATTGGAGGAACATCAATGGCAGTAGTGGGGCAATGATTGAAGATGTATACATGGCAGTGTTGGGGTAATTATTGACGGTAGATGAAGGGCATTATTAGGGCAATGATTGGAACTGTATCAATTGCAGTATTGTGGTAATGATTGGAGGTGTATCAATGGCAGTTTTGGGCTAATGATCGGAGGTCTCTCAATGGCAGTAGTGGGGCAATGATTGGAGGTGTATCAACGGCAGTATTGGGGCAATGATTGGTGGTGTATCAATGACAGTATTGGGGTAATGATTGGAGTTGTATCAATGGCAGTACTGGGGTTATGATTGTAGGTACATCAATGGCAGTATTGAGGCAATGATTGGAAGGGCATCAATGGCAGTACTGGGGTTATGATTGTAGGTACATCAATGGCAGTATTGATGCAATGATTGGCGGTGTATCAATGGCAGTATTAGGGCAATGATTGGTGGTGTATCAATGGCAGTATTGGGGCAATGACTCGAGGTGTATCAATGGCAGTATTGGGGCAATGATTGGCGGTGTATCAATGGCAGTATTGGGGCAATGATTGGCGGTGTATCAATGGCAGTATTGGGGCAATGATTGGCGGTGTATCAATGGCAGTATTGGGGCAATGATTGGCGGTGTATCAATGGCAGTATTGGGGCAATGATTGGAGGATCATCACTGGCAGTATTGAGGCAATGATTGGAGGATCATCACTGGCAGTATTGGAGTAATGATTAGAGCTGTGTCAATGCCAATATTGGGGTTATTATTGGATATGATAAATATCGCTGAGGAAGTAGTATTGTAAGAAAATGGTGGAATTGAAAGTGGAAGCAACACCTGAGCCCGTTGGTGTGCATTCTGGAATACTGCGCAAAGTCAGAGGGTCTGAACGCAACCTTTCAAACATCCTGGCATCTGCGACTTGTGCCAGAGGACTGGAGATTTAGGGCTCAAAAAGGAGAGAAAGGGATCACCCAGATACGTAGAGGCCAAACAGTCTAACATTTGTAGTGGGTCAGCTTTTAGAGGTCATAATACATGATAAAATGAAGACTCATCTCGGAAGACTGGGATTATTTAAATTACAGCCAGCATGAACTGTCAAAGGCGAGTGATGTTGCGAAATTGCGCAATGTGTGGAAGACATCGATAAAGGGCATGCAGTACAGGTTTGGTATATCGACTTTCAAAATGCAAACAGTGCCACATAAGGTGCGTGTTGATAACATTAAACACATGGAGGTTGATTAAGAACATAGTTTCTGTCACTGGCGACTGATTTGCAATGTCAGCAAGTTGAAAATCTACCCCTGTGGTATTACAGGGAGTGAGGCAGCGTGGACAGGAAATTGGTTAAAGGACAGAAAACAAAAGGTCATAATTCATGAATATTTTCCTGGACTGGAGGGGTGTAAAAGTTGTGTCCACCAGGGGTCAGTGTTGAAATTTGCAGGGGACATTAAAAACTGGGAGTGTGGTTAACTGACGAGGGCAGTCAGTGAGTTCAGGAGGATGTTGGTAAGTAGATTGGGCAGGTAGATGTCAGATAACATTTACAGTGGAGAATTGTGAGGTGACATTTTGAGACGTAATGCTGTATCTATACAGATCACTGGTTCGGCCACAGAGAGACCATTGTGCAGTTTTGGAGACCCTCCGTTAGGAATGATGTCAAGGCCATGGACAAGGTGCAGAAGAGATTTATTATGATGCCAGAAATGAGAGGCTTCACTTGTTAGGAGAGACCAAAAAAACTAGGGCTCTTTTCATTTGAACAGAGAAGTTTTCAAAGAAGTTTGATAGAGGCAGTCAAACGTATGTAAATGTTTTGATAAGGTAACGTGGAAAAAATTATTTCAACTGGCAGATGAGTTGGTAAATAGAGGGCATAAATTTAAGGTAATCAGGAAAACAACAAAGAGCGAGGTCATGAGAATTCCAAAGGGCTGGCACGGGCATGATGGGCTGAATGGCCTCCTACTGTGCTGTCATTCTTTTTATTGATTCTCTGAATCATGCCAATATCAGGGTAATCATTGGAACTGTATCAATGCCAATTTCAGGGTCATTACTGGATAAATATTTGGATTGGGGTAATCAATGCATCCGCATCAATGCCCGTTATCAGGGTATTTACAGGAAATGTATAATGTGCCCATATCAGGGCAATTAGCGCATTTGATTAAATGCCAGTACTGCAGTAATTATTGGATCTGTATAAATGCCAGTATCGGCGTTATTATTTGATCAGTTGAATTGTCACTATCCAGGTAATTACTGCAACTGAATAAATGGCAGTATTGGTGTAATGATTCCACCTGTATCAATGCCAGTGTCAGGGTTATCTTGCTATCAGCCCTCTGGCCATGGCACTCTTTACTGATGGACACATGTTTCTGATGAGTACATAAAGCAGAAGTAGAGAGAGCTTGCAGAGAGGCATGCACAGACAAGATCAATAATCCCTTTCAGTAGCAGACTGCAAGCATGTACCAGTGGAGGAGGGAAATATGCATCAGTACTGGGCTCCAAAATACCCTCCTGGTAAAATCACTAATACTTTTTCTCTAAAAATTAAAAAAAATGTTTGATGTGGTTTTCTTTGTTGAGCAATTCAGAAACAGAAATGCATCATATGGTATCATGATCCCAAGTTTTAGGAGCAAATCATTTCACCTAAAGGCTTGGCCCCCTGTGGCATTTGGTGAGGTATTCATTTGACCGCTTCCCTCTGGCACATTTACCAAAGAAAACTCCGAGAAGTCTGAGTTGCCCTGTCGGACCCGTAGGTTCACTTGCCCACTGGTGTTGTCGCTGAACGCTGGGGTAATTTCTCCTGCAGTAGCCGAGAACCGAGAGTCTTGACCAAACGTGTCCATTTGGTGATTGTGGTGAGCTGGTGGATCCTCTCGTTTCTTCTGTGCGGTGACCTGCTCGATGAAATCTGGCGCCGGAGCGACGCTGCTGTTACCAGTTACAGTCGGGATGAAAGCGAAGGGATGCTGTTGGGACTCACCAACCGATAAACCGTACTGTGACTTTTGTGACGGCAATCTCAAAGAGGAACCCACTTCGGGTCTGAAACCGTGCTGGGTGACCATGGTGGCAAAGACCTGCCTCTCGAGAGAAGAAAACAGAGGCTGCACTTGAAGGCTTCCAGTTAGGGAGTGAGGTTCAGTCTCATATGCAAGTCCTTGCTCGGCCGAGTAGCTATCATTGTGGCAAGTCCTTTCCAAAGCTTGTTGGAGGAACTTTGAATATTCATGGAGCATGCTGCAGTTGCCTGTGGCTGCTGGCTGCGAACTCTGGTGGACCCGTTCCGATGGAGTGATCTCCGTAGAGCTCACAGTTATATTTGAAGCGACTTGGGTGTCACTGACAGAGAACGGAATCTGCCCATTTGCCTTGTTAGCGTAGTGGTCCAACAAAGTCTGCAGAACTTCGTCAGGAATTCCACTCTTGTCCTGACTGCTTTTCAGCTCGGTGTTACTGGGCTGCCCCAGCATGGATGTGCCACTGCTGGTTCCCCCAGCAGTAGTGCTGACTGCCTGGGTTACAGTCGGTTGGGGTGGGATCTGGCCTACAGTTAAGGCATACTCTCTGCTGGTGCTGCTCGACCCTTGCAAGAACCGCTTCTTCTTTACAAACTGCATCGCATCATCATAGTTGCTGTTGCTGCCTCCTGGCTTGTGTGAAGTATCTTGACCCTGGTCAGCACCATGAGCCTCAATGCCCAGGAGGTCAGGGTTGTCTACCATAGCGTAGGTATATTTGTTGACCTTTGTGCCATCAAAGTTGGCAGGAATGGGCACGGTGTGATTCAACTGTTCTGCTGTCTTTTGATCTTTCTTTGAGCTGAGCTTCTTCAGAACAAGCTTTGGTGGATGCAGGTTCATGGGATTGTGATAGGCTTCCCCGAGGTGATCATTACTGTGTGAAGAATGGGCGATCACAAGTGAGCACTGCTGCTGCACCTTATACTCATCCTTCATCTTCAGGTTGCTGGTGTAATACTCCACACAATCCCCCTTATCCAGCTTTGTCTCCGCTGGCTCACCAGTCTCCTCTTTATCAGAGCTTCCCAATGGTGGCTTCTCCGCAATGGTCAGCTTTTTCCGTGCGTTGATGCTGTCTTTTGGGGGCGACAGGAAGCGGTTTTCTGCATTGATGGCCAGTAGAATTGGCTTGGTTTTAACTGCTGGGTTTTTGTCAGGAGCCTTCCCTTGATTTTCATGGCACATTCTTCTGTGTTTAAGCAAACGATCAGTTCGAGAAAAATACTGCAAGGAAACGCATTGGAGAGAATTAATAAGTCATTATTGTGTATTTCCTTATGACTAAAGCAACAAAGGACAAGCAGGCGTGCATTGATTGTAGCCACTGGCATGTTAAAGACCGTTTTGGCATGAGGCAAATCAAGCTACAAATTGGCCCGGGATGTGCTCAAACCTACACAAAGTCATAGCCTTCAACGACCGACATTGCTTGTGGACACATGCATTTGTGAATTTATTGTCAGCTGTTTATGATTCCATTTTACAACAGCAGATGTGGAACTATGAGTATTTCTGAGATGGACTAAGGCGAGTTTAGGGGTTGATTGGAACTGTTCCCGCCGGGTGGGAAATAGGGGAATTAGATGCCTGTTTTACACTCCACCCTGCCCAATTCCCCCCCCACCCCGCCGCCCCAAAATGGGCATCTTACTGCCGCCCATTTCCTGTCTGGTGGCAACAGTTACAATCACGCCCCAGGTCTAATTTTGTGACTTTGAGCTTCCAGCAGGGAGCCTCCTCTGTCGACATATTGGAAATTTGGGCATGTGTGCTACATTATGAAATGGTCAGAAAATGATCTGCACCCGAATTTCTGATTTGAGATTCAAATTCGACAGAACGAGTATAAATTTCCCCCATGTGCCACTGAGTCATCGAAACATAGAAAATAGGTGCAGGAGTAGGCCATTTGGCCCTTCGAGCCTGCACCACCATTCAATAAGATCATGGCTGATCATTCACCTCAGTACCCCTTTCCTGCTTTCTCTCCATACCCACATAGACTGCTAGAGTCCATGATCTGATCGCCATTCTGTGATGAGTTAACTGGTTAGTACAGAGGCTTCAACAACTTGCCCGAATCTCGGTGCTACATGATTGGGGGGCGGGGAGGCGGGGTGTAAATGAGACATGAATCTTGCTCTTGTTTTCTGCTGGACAGTGTATGTGAATGTCAGATACAGACAAGGTTGGGAAAGACAGGGATGCCACCCACTTTCAAATATTCTGCCAACACTCGCTGTCTCATCTCACACATGAAAATGGTAACTTCAGCAAGGGGCTTCTGGCATTTGTGGAGCCGTACGCCAGCAAGGATATGGAGGCAGGGTTTGAAGAGGTAATTCAAGTGCAGGGAAGCTCGTACAAAGTACGGACCGCTACAAACCGGCAGGGACCAATTGGGGGCCAATAACCTGCTTTTTCTGTGCTGTACAATCGATGCAAGAGTCAGCAACTTCAGGAGAAGAGGAAAGAACATTTGAGAGTGGGGTTAGAAGAATAAAGCTATGTGTGTACAACTGATCTCATTCCAACTCCTTACTTACCCATATTCCAATTTACACTTGCACTTTTGCATTATAAAAGTTTCCCATCATTTTATTTCAGTATGGTATAGCAAGAATATATTAACCCATACATCACAATGTCATCTCCCAGTAATTTATGTTTAGATTTCATGGAGATTACTTCAATACAGAGAATCCTAATTACTGCAATGAGCTTTTTCTTTCCCTCAATTCTTTTCCTTTTTGTCCTGAAAGTGCTGACTCCCGATGGAGTCCAGTTCAGGAACACCACCAGCCCGACAGGAGCCCAGCCAAGGTGCCATTATTCTCACATGAGCTTGGAGAAGGTGGATGAAGACATGCTAAGTACACAAAGATGGTGAACATCACCTTAGACTCAAACCCTCAATGCATCACAAATGTAGAAGTTGTGAGTCAAATACACGATACTTCTGCTGTACATTCACCTCCTCCCATTTAACTTGGCTGACATGTTTTCAGATAAAATATCCATTTTCGAGTCATGCAGATACACGTCAAGGCAGTATGTAGCACCTGTAGCTGGAAATGCAGTTTGCAGAGTCACAGGCATTGGGTGGCCTCCAAGCCTGCTCTGGAATCATGGGCTCCAATGCTAATATATAGAACCATGCCAGGAAACATAGAGCTCCTCCTCACTGGAGCAATGCGCTCCTTGCCTTCAGGCCACTCCTGCATGTTGGGCCTTGATGAACATTGGACTTTTACGAAAGAAATGTTGAGTTGTGTTCTTGTCATTTTTAACGCGTAATATGGGGGAGTGCTTTTAATTAATATTACTCTCAATAAACTCCTCCCCGCCAACATAAACCCATGGGTTCAAACAGTTCAGACACAGTGTGGTCAGGATATTCAATGCCAGCTAGGATATAATTATTGACTGAAAGCCGTCAGTTTGAGTGCCTTACAAAATCACTGCATTTAACAGTGCTCCCGAACTACCATTTCAATCACACAAACTTGAGAGACAATGTGTACCTAAACAACAGCAAAACAAAATGAATGGGGCATCACACGGGTCTGTGGCAGTGACCATGCTGGGAAGGTCACTGATGGGGTAAAAAACAGACTTCTCTTCTTCAAGATGGAATCCCTGATATAAGGGATCGACATCCGTCTGTATAGCGACCACGGAATCACTCAGACGAAACCTCGGTTCAACCGATTTTTATTCAAGCATGCAGGGGAAGAATTCCGATGAACCCTTCTAAGAACAGAGGTTTCGACATCGACAGTTACACATTTTTCAATTTGTGCGACCCTCCTACAAAACCACAGATTGGCCTACTGCTCATCAGTGAAGTTACATTGATTCATTGACCCTTATCAGATTGGCTCGGAGTGGTTCCCCTGACCTGTCCATCTTCCATCACCTGTCAGTCATGGAATGTGTTATTCTGTGCTGTCAATTTTGCCTCAGTTCCTCATGACGTGTTGATTAACTTTGTTTCCCAGGGTGCTGCCTCCTTATCCCTCTACCAAGAACTCTAGTCAAGGCTACCAGTCAATACTATAATCCATGTTCCCCAAACAGCTTACTCTACTGTCCGTGGCAAGTGTTGTTCTGTACTGAATCTTCTATCAGTCTGTGCTAAGGGTCAACACATTTACCAGCAAGCTTTGCTTTTTAGCTGTTCTCCATTTTAAAACCCATTTGTAAGTGAGTTTTATAAGCAGGCTTTACATGCATATAAGTGAATGTCAACTTCCACTTTGGTGACAGTATTTTATCCCCTTACAATACTATACCCCTTACAGTCACTTACATTTAGCATAGTCAATTTTCAGAGGTCATGCTTTATGGGACGCAAGGACCATTGTTACATGTAACACAACCCTGCAGACACAAGGCACGCTTCTCCTGTAATACAGTAACTGCAGAGAGTGTTCACACAGGATAAGGGCTTGGCCATCTATGACTGAGATGAGGAGAAATTTCTGCACTCAGAGGGGTGTGAATCTTTGGATTCTTTAGTCTAAAGGGCTGTGGATGCTCAATCGTGGAGTATATTTAAGACTGATAGATTTTTGATTCTAAGGGAAGCGAGGGATATGGGGATCAGGCAGGAAAGTGGAGTTGAGGTTGAAGATCAACCATGATCTTATTGAATGGCGGAGCAGGATCAAAGGGTTGTATGGCCTACTCCTGAACCTATTTCTCATATTTGTATATTCTTATACTGTACCGATAGTAAAATACTTGCAGGCAGTATTCACTCTGCTCCTGTAATCTAGTACTGTAAGGATTATTCACACGACTCCAGTAATAGAGTGCCTGCAGGCAGCATGCTCACTGCTTCTGTAATATAGCACGACAGGCATTATTCATATTGATGATGGAATACAGTACCCTTAGTCAATATTCACATTGCGCTTGCAATATAATATCTGTAGGCAGTATTCACATTACTCCTCTAATGAAGGACATAAAGACAACATTTACATTGCTGCTGTAATACAGGACATTCGTGCATTGTTTGCATTGCTGCTGTAGTACAGGACCTTTGTACTTTATTTGCATTACTGCTTTAATACAGGACCTCTGTTCATTATTTGAATTACTGCTTTAATACAGGACCTTTGCGCATTATTTGCATTGCTGCTGTAATACAGGACCTTGGCACATTATTTGCATTATTGCTGTAATACAGGACCTCTGTGCATTATTTGCATTGCTGCTGCAATACAGGACTTTTGTGCATTATTTGCATTGCTGCTATAATACAGGGTCTTTGTGCATTATTTGTATTGCTGCTGTAATACAGGGCCTTTGTGCATTATTTGCATTGCTGCTTTAATACAGGGCCCGTGTGCATTATTTGCATTGCTGCTTTAATACAGGACCTGTGTGCATTATTTGCATTATTGCTTTAATACAGGGACTTTGTGCATTATTTGCATTACTGCTTTAATGCAGGGCTCTTGTGCATTATTTGCATTGCTGCTGTAATACAGGGCCTTTGTGCATTATTTGCATTACTGCTTTAATACAGGGCATTTGTGCATTATTTGCATTGCTGCTTTAATACAGGGCCTTTGTGCATAATTGCATTACTGCTTTAATACAGGGCCTTTGCCCATTATTTACATTGCTGCTTTAATATAGGGCCTTTGTGCAATATTCACACAGCTGCTTTAATACAGGCTCTTTGCCCATTATTTGCATTGCTGCTTTAATACAGGGCCTTTGTGCATTATTTGCATTACTGGTTTAATACAGGGCCTTTGTGCATTATTTGCATTACTGCTTTAATACAGGGCCTTTGCCCATTATTTGCATAACTGCTTTAATACAGGGCATTTGTGCATTATTTGCATGACTGCTTTAATATAGGGCTTTTGTTCATTATTTACATCGCTGCTTTAATATAGGGCCTTTGTGTAATATTCTCATAGCTGCTTTAATACAGGGTCTTTGCCCATTATTTGCATGACTGCTTTAATACAGGACCTTTGTGCAATATTTACATTGCTGCTTTAATACAGAGTCTTTTTCCGCATTATTTGCATTGCTGCTTTAATACAGCGCCTCTGTGCAATATTCACATAGCTGCTGTAATACAGGGTCTTGGCCCATTATTTGCATTATTGCTTTAATACAGGGCCTGTGTGCATTATTTGCATTGCTGCTGTAATACAGTACCTTTGTGCTATATTTACATTGCTGCTTTAATACAGGGTCTTTCCGCATTATTTGCATTGTTGCTGTAATACAGGGCCATTGTGCATTATTTGCATTGCTGCTTTAATACAGGTTCTTTGCGTATTATTTGCATTGCTGCTGTAATACAAGGCCTTTGTGCATTATTTGTATTTCTGCTTTCATACATGGCCTTTGTGCATTATTTGCATTGCTGCTTTAATACAGGGCTGTTGTGCATTATTTGCATGGCTGCTTTAATACAGGGCCTTTGTGCATTATTTGCATTGCTGCTGTAATACAGGGCCTTTGTGCATTATTTGCATTACCACTTTAATACAGGGCCTTTGTGCATTATTTGCATTGCTGCTGTAATACAGGGCCTTTGTGCATTATTTGAATTACTGCGTTAATACAGGGCCTTTGTGCATTATTTGCATTGCTGCTTTAATACAGGGCCTTTGTGGATTATTTGCATTACTCCTTTCATGTAGGGCCTTTGCCCATTATTTGCATAACTGCTTTAATACAGGGCCTTTGTGCAATATTTACATTGCTGCTTTAATATAGGGCCTTTGAGCAATATTTACATTGCTACTTTAATACAGGGTCTTTGCCCATTATTTGCATTGCTGCTTTAATACAGGGCCTTTGTGCATTATTTGCATTACCACTTTAATACAGGGCCTTTGTGCATTATTTGCATTGCTGCTGTAATACAGGGCCTTTGTGCATTATTTGCATTACTGCTTTAATACAGGGCCTTTGTGCATTATTTGCATTGCTGCTTTAATACAGGGCCTTTGTGGATTATTTGCATTACTCCTTTCATGTAGGGCCTTTGCCCATTATTTGCATAACTGCTTTAATACAGGTCCTTTGTTCATTATTTGCATTGCTGCTTTAATATAGGGCCTTTGTGCAATATTTACATTGCTACTTTAATACAGGGTCTTTGCCCATTATTTGCATTACTGCTTTAATACAGGGCCTTTGTGCATGATTTACATTGCTGCTTTAATACAGGACCTTTGTGCATTATTTGCATTGCTGGTGTAATACAGGGCCTTTGTGCATTATTTGCATTGCTGTTTTAATAAGGGGCCTTTGTGCATTATTTGCATTACTGCTGTAATACAGGGCCTTTGTGCATTATTTGCATTACTGCTTTAATACAGGGCCTTTGTGCATTATTTGCATCGCTGCTGTAATACAGAGTCTTTGTGCAGTATTTGCATTATTGCTTTAATACAGTGCCTTTGTGCATTATTTGCATTACTGCTTTAATACAGGGCCTCTGTGCATTATTTGCATTGCTGCTGTAATACAGGGCCTTTGTGCATTATTTGCATTACTGCTTTAATACAGGGCGTTTGTGCATTATTTGCATTACTGATTTAAAACAGGGCCTTTGCCCATTATTTGCATAACTGATTTAATACAGGGCCTTTGTGCATTATTTGCATTACTGCTTTAATACAGGTTCTTTGCCCATTATTTGCATAACTGCTTTAATACATTGCCTTTGTGCATTATTTGCATTACTGCTTTAAAACAGGGCCTTTGCCCATTATTTGCATAACTGCTTTAATACAGAGCCTTTGTGCATTATTTGCATTACTGCTTTAATACAGGTTATTTGCCCATTATTTGCAAAACTGCTTTAATACAGGGCCTTTGTGCATTATCTGTATTACTGCTTTAAAACAGGGCCTTTGCCCATTATTTGCATAACTGCTTTAATACAGGGCCTTTGTGCATTATTTGCATTACTGCTTTAACACAGGTTCTTTGCCCATTATTTGCATAACTGTTTTAATACAGGGCCTTTGTGTATTGTTTGCATTACTGCTTTAATACAGGGCCTTTGTGCATTATTTGCATTGCTGCTTTAATACAGGGCCTTTGTGCATTATTTGCATTGCTGCTTTAATGCATGGCTTGTGTGCATTATTTGCATTGCTGCTTTAATAAACGGGCCTTTGCACATTATTTGCATTACTGCTTTAATACAGGGCCTTTGTGCATTATTTGCATTGCTGCTGTAATACAGGACCTTTGTGCATTATTAGCACTGCTGCTTTAATACAGGGCCTTTGTGCATTATTTGCATTGCTGCTGTAATACAGGGCTTTTGTACATTATTTGCATTACTGCTTTAATACAGGGCCTTTGTACATTATTTACATTGCTGCTTTAATATAGGGTCTTTGTGCAATATTTACATTGCTGCTTTAATACAGCGTCTTTGCCCATGATTTGCATTGCTGCATTAATAAAGGGCCTTTGTGCATTATTTGCTTTGCTGTTGTAATACAGGACCTTTGTGCAATACTTACATTGCTGCTTTAATATAAGGTATTTTCCGCATTATTTGCATTGCTGCTGTAATACAGGGCCTTTGTGTATTATTTGCATTACTGCCTTAATACAGGGCCTTTGTGCATTATTTGCATTGCTGCTTTAATACAGGGCCTTTGTGCATTTGACTGCTTTAATATAGGGCCTTTGTTCATTATTTGCATCACTGCTTCAATACAAGGCCTTTGTGCATTATTTGCATTGCTGCTTTAATACAGCACCTTTGTGCAATATTCACATAGCTGCTGTAATACAGGGTCTTGCTCCATTATTTGCATTACTCCTTTAATACAGGGCATTTGCGCATTACTTGCTTTGTTGCTGTTTTACATGACCTTTGTGCATTATTTACATTGCTGCTTTAATACAGGACCTTTGTGCATTATTTGCATTACTACTTTAATACAGGGCCTTTGTGCATTATTTGCATTGCTGCTTTAATATAGGGTCTTTGTGCAATATTTACATTGCTGCTTTAATACAGCGTCTTTGCCCATGATTTGCATTGCTGCATTAATAAAGGGCCTTTGTGCATTATTTGCTTTGCTGTTGTAATACAGGACCTTTGTGCAATACTTACATTGCTGCTTTAATATAAGGTATTTTCCGCATTATTTGCATTGCTGCTGTAATACAGGGCCTTTGTGTATTATTTGCATTACTGCCTTAATACAGGGCATTTGTGCATTATTTGCATTGCTGCTTTAATACAGGGCCTTTGTGCATTATTTGCATGACTGCTTTAATATAGGGCCTGTGTTCATTATTTGCATTACTGCTTCAATACAGGGCCTTTGTGCATTATTTGCATTGCTGCTTTAATACAGCACCGTTGTGCAATATTCACATAGCCGCTGAAATACAGGGTCTTGCTCCATTATTTGCATTACTCCTTTAATACAGGGCCTTTGCGCATTACTTGCATTGTTGCTGTAATACATGACCTTTGTGCATTATTTGCATTGCTGCTGTAATGCAGGGCCTTTGTGCATTATTTGCATTACTACTTTAATACAGGGCCTTTGTGCATTATTTGCATTGCTGCTGTAAGCCAGGGCCTTTCTGAATTATTTGCAGTGCTGCTTTAATACAGGGCCTTTGTGCATCATTTGCATTGCTGCTGTAATACAGGACCTTTGTGCAATATTTACATTGCTGCTTTAATACAGGGTCTTTTTCCGCATTATTTGCATTGCTGCTTTAATACAGCGCCTTTGTGCAATATTCACATAGCTGCTGTAATACAGGGTCTTGGCCCATTATTTGCATGCCTGCTTTAATACAGGGCCTTTGTGCATTATTTGCATTGCTGCTTTAATACAGGGCCTTTGTGCATTATTTGCATTGCTGCTGTAATACAAGGCCTTTGTGCATTATTTGTATTACTGCTGTTATACGGGGCCTTTGTGCATTATTTGCATTGCTGCTTTAATACAGGGCGTTTGTGCATTATTTGCATTACTGCTTTAATACAGCGTCTTTGCCCATTATTTGCATTGCTGCATTAATATAGGGCATTTGTGCATTATTTGCATTGCTGCTGTAATACAGGACCTTTGTGCAATATTTACATTGCTGCTTTAATATAAGGTCTTTTCCGCATTATTTGCATTGCTGCTGTAATACAGGGCCCTTGTGCATTATTTACATTACTGCTTTAATACAGGGCCTTTGTGCAATATTTACATTGCTGCTTTAATCCAGCGTCTTTGGCCATTATTTGCATTGCTGAATTAATACAGGGCCTTTGTGCATTATTTGCATTGCTGCTGTAATACAGGGCTCTGTGCAATATTTACATTGCTGCTTTAATATAAGGTCTTTTTCGCATTATTTGCATTGCTGCTGTAATACAGGGCCTTTGTGCATTATTTGCATTACTGCTTTAATACAGGGCATTTGTGCATTATTTGCATTACTGCTTCAATACAGGGCTTTTGTGCATTATTTACATTGCTCCTTTAATACAGGGCTTTTGCTCCTTATTTGCATAACTGCTTTAACACAGGGCCTTTGTGCATTATTTGCATGACTGCTTTAATATAGGGCCTTTGTTCATTATTTACATTGCTGCTTTAATGTAGGGCCTTTGTGTAATATTCACATAGCTGCTTTAATACAGTGTCTTTGCCCATTATTTGCATGACTGCTTTAATACAGGGCCTTTGTGCATTATTTGCAATGCTGCTGTAATACAGGACCTTTGTGCAATATTTACAATGCTGCTTTAATACAGGGTCTTTTTCCGCATTATTTGCATTGCTGCTTTAATACAGCGCCTTTGTGCAATATTCGCATAGCTGCTGTAATACAGGGTCTTGGCCCATTATTTGCATTGCTGCTTTAATACAGGGCCTTTGTGCATTATTTGCATTGCTGCTTTAATACAGCATCTTTGCACATTATTTGCATTGTTGCTGTAATACAGGGCCATTGTGCATTATTTGCATTGTTGCTTTAATACATGACCGTTGTGCATTATTTGCATTGCTGATGTAATGCAGGGCCTTTGTGCATTATTTGCATTACTGTTTTAATACAGGGCCTTTGTGCAATATTCACATAGCTGCTGCAATACAGGGTCTTGGCCAATTATTTGCATTACTGCTTTAATACATGGCCTTTGTGGATTATTTGCTTTGCTGCTTTAATACAGGGCCTTTGTGCATTATTTGCATTGCTGCTGTACTACAAGGCCTTTGTGCATTATTTGTATTACTGCTGTAATACAGGGCCTTTGTGCATTATTTGCATTGCTGCTTTAATACAGGGCTTTTGTGCATTATTTGCATTACTGCTTTAATACAGGGCCTTTGCCCATTATTTGCATAACTGCTGTAATACAGGGCTTTTGCCCATTATTTGCATTGCTGCATTAATACAGGGCCTTTGTGCCTTATGTGCATTGCTGCTGTAATACAGGACCTTTGTGCAATATTTGCATTGCTGCTTTAATAAAAGGTCGTTTCCGCATTATTTGCATTGCTGCTGTAATACAGGGCCTTTGTGCATGATTTGCATTACTGCTTTAATACAGGGCTCTCTGCATTATTTGCATTACTGCTTTAATACAGGGCCTTTGTGCATTATTTGCAATGCTGCTGTAATACAGGACCTTTGTGCAATATTTACATTGCTGCTTTAATACAGGGTCTTTTACCGCATTACTTGCATTGCTGCTTTAATACAGCGCCTTTGTGCAATATTCACATCGCTGCTGTAATACAGGGTCTTGGCCCATTATTTGCATTACTGCTTTAATACAGGGCCTTTGTGCATTATTTGCATTGCTGCTTTAATACAGCGTATTTGCGCATTATTTGCATTGTTGCTGTAATACAGGGCCATTGTGCATTATTTGCATTGCTGCTTTAATACATGACCTTTGTGCATTATTTGCATTGCTGCTGTAATGCAGGGCCTTTGTGCATTATCTGCATTGCTGTTTAATACAGGGCCGTTGTGCATTATTTGCATTACTGCTTTAATACAGGGCCTTTGTGCAATATTCACATAGCTGCTGTAATACAGGGTCTTGGCCCATTATTTGCATTGCTGCTTTAATACAGGGCCTTTGTGCATTATTTGCATTGCTGCTTTAACACAGGGCCTTTGTGCATTGTTTGCATTGCTGCTGTAATACAAGGCCTTTGTGCATTATTTGTATTACTGCTGTAATACAGGGCTTTTGTACATTATTTGCATTGCTGCTTTAATACAGGGCCTTTGTGCAATATTTATATTGCTGCTTTAATACAGCGTCTTTGCCCATTATTTGCATTGCTGCATTAATAGAGGGCCTTTGTGCATTATTTGCATTGCTGATGTAATACAGGACCTTTGTGCATGATTTGCACTGCTGCTTTAATACAGGGACATTGTGCATTATTTGCATTACTGCTTTAATACAGGGCCTTTGCCCATTATTTGCATAACTGCCTTAATACAGGGCCTTTGTGCATTATTTGCATGACTGCTTTAATATAGGGCCTTTGCTCATTATTTACATTGCTGCTTTAATATAGGGCCGTTGTGTAATATTCACATAGCTGCTTTAGTACAGGGTCTTTGCTCATTATTTGCATTACTGCTTTCACACAGGGCCTTTGTGCATTATTTGCATTGCTGCTGTAATACAGGGCCATTATGCATTATTTGCACTGCTGTTTTAATGCAGGGCCTTTGTGCATTATTTGCATTACTGCTTTAATACAGGGCCTTTGTGCATTATTTGCATTGCTGCTGTAATACGGGGCCTTTGTTCATTATTTGCACTGCTGTTTTAATGCAGGGCCTTTGTGCATTATTTGCATTACTGCTTTAATACAGGGCCTTTGTGCATTATTTGCATTGCTGCTGTAATACAGGGCCTTTGTGCATTATTTACATTGCTGCTTTAATACACGGTATTTTTCTGCATTATTTGCATTGCTGCTTTAATACAGCGCCTTTGTGCAATATTCACATAGCTGCTGAAATACAGGGTCTTGGCCCATTATTTGCATTACTGCTTTAATACAGGGCCTTTGTGCATTATTTGCATTGCTGCATTAATACATGACCTTTGTGCATTATTTGCATTGCTGCTGTAATACAGGGCTATTATGCATTATTTCCACTGCTGCTTGAATACATGACCTGTGTGCATTATTTGCATTGCTGCTGTAATGCAGGGCCTTTGTGCTTTATTTGCATTGCTTTTTTAATACAGGGCCTTTGTGCATTATTTGCATTACTGCTTTAATACAGGGCCTTTGTGCATTATTTGCATTGCTGCTTTAATACATGGCTTGTGTGCATTATTTGCATTGCTGCTTTAATAAAAGGGCCTTTGCGCATTATTTGTATTGCTGCTTTAATACAGGGCCTTTGTGCATTATTTGCATTGCTGCATTAATACATGACCTTTGTGCATTATTTGCATTGCTGCTGTAATACAGGGCTATTATGCATTATTTCCACTGCTGCTTGAATACATGACCTGTGTGCATTATTTGCATTGCTGCTGTAATGCAGGGCCTTTGTGCATTATTTGCATTACTGCTTTAATGCAGGGCCTTTGCCCATTATTTGCATAACTGCCTTAATACAGGACCTTTGTGCATTATTTGCATGACTGCTTTAATATAGGGCCTTTGCTCATTATTTACATTGCTGCTTTAATATAGGGCCTTTGTGTAATATTCACATAGCTGCTTTAATACAGGGTCTTTGCTCATTATTTGCATTACCGCTTTCACACAGGGCCTTTGTGCATTATTTGCATTGCTGCTGTAATACAGGGCCATTATGCATTATTTGCACTGCTGTTTTAATGCAGGGCCTTTGTGCATTATTTGCATTGCTGCTTTAATACAGGGCCTTTGTGCATTATTTGCATTCCTGCTTTAATACAGAGCCTTTGCCCATTATTTGCATAACTGCCTTAATACAGGACCTTTGTGCATTATTTGCATGACTGCTTTAATATAGGGCCTTTGCTCATTATTTACATTGCTGCTTTAATATAGGGCCTTTGTGTAATATTCACATAGCTGCTTTAATACAGGGTCTTTGCTCATTATTTGCATTACCGCTTTCACACAGGGCCTTTGTGCATTATTTGCATTGCTGCTGTAATACAGGGCCATTATGCATTATTTGCACTGCTGTTTTAATGCAGGGCCTTTGTGCATTATTTGCATTACTGCTTTAATACAGGGCCTTTGTGCATTATTTGCATTGCTGCTGTAATACGGGGCCTTTGTTCATTATTTGCACTGCTGTTTTAATGCAGGGCCTTTGTGCATTATTTGCATTACTGCTTTAATACAGGGCCTTTGTGCATTATTTGCATTGCTGCTGTAATACAGGGCCTTTGTGCATTATTTACATTGCTGCTTTAATACAGGGTATTTTTCTGCATTATTTGCATTGCTGCTTTGATACAGCGCCTTTGTGCAATATTCACATAGCTGCTGAAATACAGGGTCTTGGCCCATTATTTGCATTACTGCTTTAATACAGGGCCTTTGTGCATTATTTGCATTGCTGCATTAATACATGACCTTTGTGCATTATTTGCATTGCTGCTGTAATACAGGGCTATTATGCATTATTTCCACTGCTGCTTGAATACATGACCTGTGTGCATTATTTGCATTGCTGCTGTAATGCAGGGCCTTTGTGCATTATTTGCACTGCTGCTTTAATACAGGGCCATTGTGCATTATTTGCATTACTGCTTTAATACAGGGCCTTTGCCCATTATTTGCATAACTGCCTTAATACAGGGCCTTTGTGCATTATTTGCATGACTGCTTGAATATAGGGCCTTTGCTCATTATTTACATTGCTGCTTTAATATAGGGCCTTTGTGTAATATTCACATAGCTGCTTTAATACAGGGTCTTTGCTCATTATTTGCATTACTGCTTTCACACAGGGCCTTTGTGCATTATTTGCATTGCTGCTGTAATACAGGGCCATTATGCATTATTTGCACTGCTGTTTTAATGCAGGGCCTTTGTGCATTATTTGCATTACTGCTTTAATACAGGGCCTTTGTGCATTATTTGCATTGCTGCTGTAATACGGGGCCTTTGTTCATTATTTGCACTGCTGTTTTAATGCAGGGCCTTTGTGCATTATTTGCATTACTGCTTTAATACAGGGCCTTTGTGCATTATTTGCATTGCTGCTGTAATACAGGGCCTTTGTGCATTATTTACATTGCTGCTTTAATACACGGTATTTTTCTGCATTATTTGCATTGCTGCTTTAATACAGCGCCTTTGTGCAATATTCACATAGCTGCTGAAATACAGGGTCTTGGCCCATTATTTGCATTACCGCTTTAATACAGGGCCTTTGTGCATTATTTGCATTGCTGCATTAATACATGACCGTTGTGCATTATTTGCATTGCTGCTGTAATACAGGGCTATTATGCATTATTTCCACAGCTGCTTGAATACATGACCTGTGTGCATTATTTGAATTGCTGCTGTAATGCAGGGCCTTTGTGCATTATTTGCATTGCTTTTTTAATACAGGGCCTTTGTGCATTATTTGCATTACTGCTTTAATACAGGGCCTTTGTGCATTATTTGCATTGCTGCTTTAATACATGGCTTGTGTGCATTATTTGCATTGCTGCTTTAATAAAAGGGCCTTTGCGCATTATTTGTATTGCTGCTTTAATACAGGGCCTTTGTGCATTATTTGCATTGCTGCTGTAAGACTCGGCCTTTGTGCATTATTTTCATGACTGCTTTAATATTGGGCCTTTGTGTAATATTCACATAGCTGCTTTAATACAGGGTCTTTGCCCATTATTTGCATTACTGCTTTAATACAGGGCCTTTGTGCATTATTTGCATTGCTGCTGTAATACAGGACTTTTGTGCAATATTTGCATTGCTGCTTTAATACAAGGTTTTTTCCCGCATTATTTGCATTGCTGCTTTAATACAGCGTCTTTGTGCAATATTCACATAGCTGCTGTAATACAGGGTCTTGGCCCATTATTTGCATCGCTGCTTTAATACAGCGTCTTAGCGCATTATTTGCATTGTTGCTGTAATACAGGGCCATTGTGCATTATTTTCATTGCTGCTTTAAAACATGACTTTTGTGCATTATTTGCATTGCTGCTGTAATGCAGAGCCTTTGTGCATTATTTGCATTGCTGTTTTAATACAGGGCCTTTGTGCATTATTTGCATTGCTGCTGTAATACAGGGCCTTTGTTCATTATTTACATTGCTGCTTTAATATAGGGCCTTTGTGTAATATTCACATAGCTGCTTTAATACAGGGTCTTTGCCCATCATTTGCATTACTGCTTTAATACAGGGCCTTTGTGCATTATTTGCATGCTGCTGTAATGCAGGACCTTTGTGCATTATTTGCATTGCTGTTTTAATACAGCGCCTTTGTGCATTATTTGCATTGCTGCTGTAAGACACGGCCTTTGTGAATTATTTACATTGCTGCTTTAATACAGGGCCTTTGTGCATTATTTACATTGCGGCTGTAATACAGGGTCTTTTTCCGCATTATTTGCATTGCTGCTTTAATACAGCGCCGTTGTGCAATATTCACATAGCTGCTGTAATACAGGGTCTTGGCCCATTATTTGCATTACTGCTTTTATACAGGGCCTTTGTGCATTATTTGCATTGCTGCTTTAATACAGGCCGTTGTGCATTATTTGCATTGCTGCTTTAATACCGGGCTTTTGTGCATTATTTGCATAACTACTGTAATACAGGGCTTTTGTATATTATTTGCATTACTGCTTTAATACAGGGCCGTTGTGCAATATTTACATTGCTGCTTTAATACAGCGTATTTGCACATTATTTGCATTGCTGCATTAATACAGGGCCTTTGTGCATTATTTGCATTGCTGCTGTAATACAGGATCTTTGTGCAATATTTACATTGCTGCTTTAATATAAGCTCTTGTTCGCATTATTTGCATTGCTGCTGTAATACAGGGCCTTTGTGCATTATTTGCATTACTGCTTTAACACAGGGCCTCTGTGCATTATTTGCATGACTGCTTTAACACAGGGCCTTTGTGCATTATTTGCATTGCTGCTTTAATATAGGGCCTTTGTTCATTATTAACATTGCTGCTTTAACACAGTGCCTTTGTGCATTATTTGCATGACTGCTTTAATACAAGGCCTTTGTGCATTATTTGCATTGCTGCTTTAATACAGGGCCTTTGTGCATTATTTGCATTCCTGCTTTAATACAGAGCCTTTGCCCATTATTTGCATAACTGCTTTAATACAGGGCCTTTGTGCATTATTTGCATGACTGCTTTAATATAGGGCCTTTGTTCATTATTTACACTGCTGCTTTAATATAGGGCCTTTGTGTAATATTCACATAGCTGCTTTAATACAGGGTCTTTGCGCATTATTTGCATTACTGCTGTAATACAGGGCCTCTGTGCATTATTTGCATTGCTGCTGTAATACAGGACCTGTGTGCAATATTTACATTGCTGCTTTAATACAGGGTCTTTTCCCGCATTATTTGCATTGCTGCTTTAATACAGCGCCTTTGTGCAATGTTCACATAGCTGCTGTAATACAGGGTCTTTGTGCATTATTTGCATGACTGCTTTAACACAGGGCCTTTGTGCATTATTTGCATTGCTGCTTTAATATAGGGCCTTTGTTCATTATTAACATTGCTGCTTTGACACAGTGCCTTTGTTCATTATTAACATTGCTGCTTTGACACAGTGCCTTTGTGCATTATTTGCATTGCTGCTTTAATACAGGGCCTTTGTGCATTATTTGCATCCCTGCTTTAATACAGAGCCTTTGCCCATTATTTGCATAACTGCTTTAATACAGGGCCTTTGTGCATTATTTGCATGACTGCTTTAATATAGGGCCTTTGTTCATTATTTACATTGCTGCTTTAATATAGGGCCTTTGTGTAATATTCACATAGCTGCTTTAATACAGGGTCTTTGCGCATTATTTGCATTACTGCTGTAATACAGGGCCTTTGTGCATTATTTGCATTGCTGCAGTAAGCCAGGGCCTTTGTGAATTATTTACATTGCTGCTTTAATACAGGTTATTTTTCGCGCATTATTTGCATTGCTGCTTTAATACAGCGACGTTGTGCAATATTCACATAGCCGCTGAAATACAGGGTCTTGGCCCATTATTTGCATTACTGCTTTAATACAGGGCCTTTATGCATTCTTTGCATTACTGCTTTAATACAGAGCCTTTGTGCATTATTTGCATTACTGCTTTAATACAGGGCATTTGTGCATTATTTGCATTGCTGCTGTAATCGTGGGCCTTTGTGAATTATTTGCATTGCTGCTTTAATACAGGGCCTTTGTGCATTAATTGCATTGCTGCTGTAATCCAGGGCCTTTGTGAATTATTTGTATTGCTGCTTTAATTCAGGGCCTTTGTGCATTATTTGCATTGCTGCTTTAATACATGGCTTGTGTGCATTATTTGCATTGCTGATTTAATAAAAGGGCCTTTGCGCATTATTTGCATTACTGCTTTAATACAGGGCCTTTGTGCATTTTTGCATTGCTGCTGTAATACAGGGCCTTTGTGCATTATTAGACTTGCTGCTTTAATACAGGGCATTTGTGCATTATTTGCATTCCTGCTTTAATGCAGGGCCTTTGTGCATTATTTACATTACAGCTGTAATACAGGGCCTTTGTGCATTATTTGCATTGCTGCTGTAATACAGGACCTTTGTGCATTATTTGCATTGCTGCTGTAATACAGGACATTTGTGCATTATTTGCATTGCTGCTGTAATACAGGACCTTTGTGCATTATTTGCATTGCTGTATTAATACAGGGCCTTTGCGAATTGTTTACATTACTGCTTTAATACAGGGTCTTTGTACATTAATTGCATTACTGCTTTAATACAGGGCCTTTGTACATTATTTACATTACTGCTGCAATACAGGGCCTTTGTGCATTATTTACATTACTGCTTTAATACAGGGCCTTTGTACATTATTTGCATTGCTGCTGTAATCCAGGGCTTTTGTACATTATTTGCATTACTGCTTTAATACAGGGCCTTTGTGCATTATTTGCATTGCTGCTGTAATACAGGGCCGTTGTGCATTATTAGCATTGCTGCTTTAATACAGGGCATTTGTGCATTATTTGCATTGCTGCTTTAATGCAGGGCATTTGTGCATTATTTACATTACTGCTTTAATACAGGGCCTTTGTGCATTATTTGCATTGCTGCTGTAATCCAGGGCCTTTGTGAATTATTTGCATTGCTGCTTTAATACAGGTTCTTTGTGCATTATTTGCATTGCTGCTTTAATACATGGCGCATGTGCATTATTTGCATTGCTGCTTTAATAAAAGGGCATTTGCGCATTATTTGCATTACTGCTTTAATGCAGGGCCGCTGTGCATTGTTTGCATTGCTGCTGTAATACAGGGCCTCTGTGCATTATTTGCATTGCTGCTGTAATGCAGGACCTTTGTGCAATGTTTACATTGCTGCTGTAATACAGGGTCTTTTCCCGCATTATTTGCATTGCTGCTTTAATACAGCGCCTTTGTGCAATATTCACATAGCTGCTGTAATACAGGGTCTTGGCCCATTATTTGCATTGCTTTTTTAATACAGGGCCTTTGTGCATTATTTGCATTACTGCTTTAATACAGGGCCTTTGTGCATTATTTGCATTGCTGCTTTAATACATGGCTTGTGTGCATTATTTGCATTGCTGCTTTAATAAAAGGGCCTTTGCGCATTATTTGTATTGCTGCTTTAATACAGGGCCTTTGTGCATTATTTGCATTGCTGCATTAATACATGACCTTTGTGCATTATTTGCATTGCTGCTGTAATACAGGGCTATTATGCATTATTTCCACTGCTGCTTGAATACATGACCTGTGTGCATTATTTGCATTGCTGCTGTAATGCAGGGCCTTTGTGCATTATTTGCATTACTGCTTTAATGCAGGGCCTTTGCCCATTATTTGCATAACTGCCTTAATACAGGACCTTTGTGCATTATTTGCATGACTGCTTTAATATAGGGCCTTTGCTCATTATTTACATTGCTGCTTTAATATAGGGCCTTTGTGTAATATTCACATAGCTGCTTTAATACAGGGTCTTTGCTCATTATTTGCATTACCGCTTTCACACAGGGCCTTTGTGCATTATTTGCATTGCTGCTGTAATACAGGGCCATTATGCATTATTTGCACTGCTGTTTTAATGCAGGGCCTTTGTGCATTATTTGCATTACTGCTTTAATACAGGGCCTTTGTGCATTATTTGCATTGCTGCTGTAATACGGGGCCTTTGTTCATTATTTGCACTGCTGTTTTAATGCAGGGCCTTTGTGCATTATTTGCATTACTGCTTTAATACAGGGCCTTTGTGCATTATTTGCATTGCTGCTGTAATACAGGGCCGTTGTGCATTATTTACATTGCTGCTTTAATACAGGGTATTTTTCTGCATTATTTGCATTGCTGCTTTGATACAGCGCCTTTGTGCAATATTCACATAGCTGCTGAAATACAGGGTCTTGGCCCATTATTTGCATTACTGCTTTAATACAGGGCCTTTGTGCATTATTTGCATTGCTGCATTAATACATGACCTTTGTGCATTATTTGCATTGCTGCTGTAATACAGGGCTATTATGCATTATTTCCACTGCTGCTTGAATACATGACCTGTGTGCATTATTTGCATTGCTGCTGTAATGCAGGGCCTTTGTGCATTATTTGCACTGCTGCTTTAATACAGGGCCATTGTGCATTATTTGCATTACTGCTTTAATACAGGGCCTTTGCCCATTATTTGCATAACTGCCTTAATACAGGGCCTTTGTGCATTATTTGCATGACTGCTTGAATATAGGGCCTTTGCTCATTATTTACATTGCTGCTTTAATATAGGGCCTTTGTGTAATATTCACATAGCTGCTTTAATACAGGGTCTTTGCTCATTATTTGCATTACTGCTTTCACACAGGGCCTTTGTGCATTATTTGCATTGCTGCTGTAATACAGGGCCATTATGCATTATTTGCACTGCTGTTTTAATGCAGGGCCTTTGTGCATTATTTGCATTACTGCTTTAATACAGGGCCTTTGTGCATTATTTGCATTGCTGCTGTAATACGGGGCCTTTGTTCATTATTTGCACTGCTGTTTTAATGCAGGGCCTTTGTGCATTATTTGCATTACTGCTTTAATACAGGGCCTTTGTGCATTATTTGCATTGCTGCTGTAATACAGGGCCTTTGTGCATTATTTACATTGCTGCTTTAATACACGGTATTTTTCTGCATTATTTGCATTGCTGCTTTAATACAGCGCCTTTGTGCAATATTCACATAGCTGCTGAAATACAGGGTCTTGGCCCATTATTTGCATTACCGCTTTAATACAGGGCCTTTGTGCATTATTTGCATTGCTGCATTAATACATGACCGTTGTGCATTATTTGCATTGCTGCTGTAATACAGGGCTATTATGCATTATTTCCACAGCTGCTTGAATACATGACCTGTGTGCATTATTTGAATTGCTGCTGTAATGCAGGGCCTTTGTGCATTATTTGCATTGCTTTTTTAATACAGGGCCTTTGTGCATTATTTGCATTACTGCTTTAATACAGGGCCTTTGTGCATTATTTGCATTGCTGCTTTAATACATGGCTTGTGTGCATTATTTGCATTGCTGCTTTAATAAAAGGGCCTTTGCGCATTATTTGTATTGCTGCTTTAATACAGGGCCTTTGTGCATTATTTGCATTGCTGCTGTAAGACTCGGCCTTTGTGCATTATTTTCATGACTGCTTTAATATTGGGCCTTTGTGTAATATTCACATAGCTGCTTTAATACAGGGTCTTTGCCCATTATTTGCATTACTGCTTTAATACAGGGCCTTTGTGCATTATTTGCATTGCTGCTGTAATACAGGACTTTTGTGCAATATTTGCATTGCTGCTTTAATACAAGGTTTTTTCCCGCATTATTTGCATTGCTGCTTTAATACAGCGCCTTTGTGCAATATTCACATAGCTGCTGTAATACAGGGTCTTGGCCCATTATTTGCATCGCTGCTTTAATACAGCGTCTTAGCGCATTATTTGCATTGTTGCTGTAATACAGGGCCATTGTGCATTATTTTCATTGCTGCTTTAAAACATGACTTTTGTGCATTATTTGCATTGCTGCTGTAATGCAGAGCCTTTGTGCATTATTTGCATTGCTGTTTTAATACAGGGCCTTTGTGCATTATTTGCATTGCTGCTGTAATACAGGGCCTTTGTTCATTATTTACATTGCTGCTTTAATATAGGGCCTTTGTGTAATATTCACATAGCTGCTTTAATACAGGGTCTTTGCCCATCATTTGCATTACTGCTTTAATACAGGGCCTTTGTGCATTATTTGCATGCTGCTGTAATGCAGGACCTTTGTGCATTATTTGCATTGCTGTTTTAATACAGCGCCTTTGTGCATTATTTGCATTGCTGCTGTAAGACACGGCCTTTGTGAATTATTTACATTGCTGCTTTAATACAGGGCCTTTGTGCATTATTTACATTGCGGCTGTAATACAGGGTCTTTTTCCGCATTATTTGCATTGCTGCTTTAATACAGCGCCGTTGTGCAATATTCACATAGCTGCTGTAATACAGGGTCTTGGCCCAGTATTTGCATTACTGCTTTTATACAGGGCCTTTGTGCATTATTTGCATTGCTGCTTTAATACAGGCCTTTGTGCATTATTTGCATTGCTGCTTTAATACCGGGCTTTTGTGCATTATTTGCATAACTACTGTAATACAGGGCTTTTGTATATTATTTGCATTACTGCTTTAATACAGGGCCGTTGTGCAATATTTACATTGCTGCTTTAATACAGCGTATTTGCACATTATTTGCATTGCTGCATTAATACAGGGCCTTTGTGCATTATTTGCATTGCTGCTGTAATACAGGATCTTTGTGCAATATTTACATTGCTGCTTTAATATAAGCTCTTGTTCGCATTATTTGCATTGCTGCTGTAATACAGGGCCTTTGTGCATTATTTGCATTACTGCTTTAACACAGGGCCTCTGTGCATTATTTGCATGACTGCTTTAACACAGGGCCTTTGTGCATTATTTGCATTGCTGCTTTAATATAGGGCCTTTGTTCATTATTAACATTGCTGCTTTAACACAGTGCCTTTGTGCATTATTTGCATGACTGCTTTAATACAAGGCCTTTGTGCATTATTTGCATTGCTGCTTTAATACAGGGCCTTTGTGCATTATTTGCATTCCTGCTTTAATACAGAGCCTTTGCCCATTATTTGCATAACTGCTTTAATACAGGGCCTTTGTGCATTATTTGCATGACTGCTTTAATATAGGGCCTTTGTTCATTATTTACACTGCTGCTTTAATATAGGGCCTTTGTGTAATATTCACATAGCTGCTTTAATACAGGGTCTTTGCGCATTATTTGCATTACTGCTGTAATACAGGGCCTCTGTGCATTATTTGCATTGCTGCTGTAATACAGGACCTGTGTGCAATATTTACATTGCTGCTTTAATACAGGGTCTTTTCCCGCATTATTTGCATTGCTGCTTTAATACAGCGCCTTTGTGCAATGTTCACATAGCTGCTGTAATACAGGGTCTTTGTGCATTATTTGCATGACTGCTTTAACACAGGGCCTTTGTGCATTATTTGCATTGCTGCTTTAATATAGGGCCTTTGTTCATTATTAACATTGCTGCTTTGACACAGTGCCTTTGTTCATTATTAACATTGCTGCTTTGACACAGTGCCTTTGTGCATTATTTGCATTGCTGCTTTAATACAGGGCCTTTGTGCATTATTTGCATCCCTGCTTTAATACAGAGCCTTTGCCCATTATTTGCATAACTGCTTTAATACAGGGCCTTTGTGCATTATTTGCATGACTGCTTTAATATAGGGCCTTTGTTCATTATTTACATTGCTGCTTTAATATAGGGCCTTTGTGTAATATTCACATAGCTGCTTTAATACAGGGTCTTTGCGCATTATTTGCATTACTGCTGTAATACAGGGCCTTTGTGCATTATTTGCATTGCTGCAGTAAGCCAGGGCCTTTGTGAATTATTTACATTGCTGCTTTAATACAGGTTATTTTTCGCGCATTATTTGCATTGCTGCTTTAATACAGCGACGTTGTGCAATATTCACATAGCCGCTGAAATACAGGGTCTTGGCCCATTATTTGCATTACTGCTTTAATACAGGGCCTTTATGCATTCTTTGCATTACTGCTTTAATACAGAGCCTTTGTGCATTATTTGCATTACTGCTTTAATACAGGGCATTTGTGCATTATTTGCATTGCTGCTGTAATCGTGGGCCTTTGTGAATTATTTGCATTGCTGCTTTAATACAGGGCCTTTGTGCATTAATTGCATTGCTGCTGTAATCCAGGGCCTTTGTGAATTATTTGTATTGCTGCTTTAATTCAGGGCCTTTGTGCATTATTTGCATTGCTGCTTTAATACATGGCTTGTGTGCATTATTTGCATTGCTGATTTAATAAAAGGGCCTTTGCGCATTATTTGCATTACTGCTTTAATACAGGGCCTTTGTGCATTTTTGCATTGCTGCTGTAATACAGGGCCTTTGTGCATTATTAGACTTGCTGCTTTAATACAGGGCATTTGTGCATTATTTGCATTCCTGCTTTAATGCAGGGCCTTTGTGCATTATTTACATTACAGCTGTAATACAGGGCCTTTGTGCATTATTTGCATTGCTGCTGTAATACAGGACCTTTGTGCATTATTTGCATTGCTGCTGTAATACAGGACATTTGTGCATTATTTGCATTGCTGCTGTAATACAGGACCTTTGTGCATTATTTGCATTGCTGTATTAATACAGGGCCTTTGCGAATTGTTTACATTACTGCTTTAATACAGGGTCTTTGTACATTAATTGCATTACTGCTTTAATACAGGGCCTTTGTACATTATTTACATTACTGCTGCAATACAGGGCCTTTGTGCATTATTTACATTACTGCTTTAATACAGGGCCTTTGTACATTATTTGCATTGCTGCTGTAATCCAGGGCTTTTGTACATTATTTGCATTACTGCTTTAATACAGGGCCTTTGTGCATTATTTGCATTGCTGCTGTAATACAGGGCCGTTGTGCATTATTAGCATTGCTGCTTTAATACAGGGCATTTGTGCATTATTTGCATTGCTGCTTTAATGCAGGGCATTTGTGCATTATTTACATTACTGCTTTAATACAGGGCCTTTGTGCATTATTTGCATTGCTGCTGTAATCCAGGGCCTTTGTGAATTATTTGCATTGCTGCTTTAATACAGGTTCTTTGTGCATTATTTGCATTGCTGCTTTAATACATGGCGCATGTGCATTATTTGCATTGCTGCTTTAATAAAAGGGCATTTGCGCATTATTTGCATTACTGCTTTAATGCAGGGCCGCTGTGCATTGTTTGCATTGCTGCTGTAATACAGGGCCTCTGTGCATTATTTGCATTGCTGCTGTAATGCAGGACCTTTGTGCAATATTTACATTGCTGCTGTAATACAGGGTCTTTTCCCGCATTATTTGCATTGCTGCTTTAATACAGCGCCTTTGTGCAATATTCACATAGCTGCTGTAATACAGGGTCTTGGCCCATTATTTGCATTACTGCTTTAATACAGGACCTTTGTGCAATATTTACATTGCTGCTTTAATACAGGGTATTTGTCCGCATTATTTGCATTGCTGCTTTAATACAGCGCCTTTGTGCAATGTTCACATAGCCGCTGAAATACAGGGTCTTGGCCCATTATTTGCATTACTGCTTTAATACAGGGCCTTTGTGCATTATTTGCATTACTGCTTTAATACAGAGCATTTGTGCATTATTTGCATTACTGCTTTAATACAGGGCCTTTGTGCATTATTTGCATTGCTGCTGTGATCCAGGGCCTTTGTGAATTATTTGCATTGCTGCTTTAATACTGGGCCGTTGTGCATTAATTTCATTGCTGCTGTAATCCAGGGCCTTTGTGAATTATTTGCATTGCTGCTTTAATACATGGCGCGTGTGCATTATTTGCATTGCTGCTTTAATAAAAGGACCTTTGCGCATTATTTGCATTACTGCTTTAATACAGGGCATCTGTGCATTATTTGCATTACTGCTTTAATACAGGGATTTTGTGCATTATTTGCATTGCTGCTGTAATACAGGGCCTTTTGTGCATTATTAGACTTGCTGCTTTAATATAGGGCATTTGTGCATTATTTACATTACTGCTGTAATACAGGGCCTCTGTGCATTATTTGCATTGATGCTGTAATACAGGACCTTTGTGCATTATTTGCATTGCTGCTTTAATACAGGGCCTTTGCGAATTATTTACATTACTGCTGTAATACAGGGCTTGTGTACAATATTTGCATTACTGCTTTAATACAGGGCCTTTGTGCAATATTTACATTGTTGCATTAATAGATCGTCTTTGCCCATTATTTGCATTGCTGCATTAATACAGGGCCTTTGTGCATTATTTGCATTGCTGCTGTAATACAGGGCCTTTGTGCATTATTTACATTGCTGCTTTAATACAGGGTATTTTTCTGCATTATTTGCATTGCTGCTTTAATACAGCGCCTTTGTGCAATATTCACATAGCTGCTGAAATACAGGGTCTTGGCCCATTATTTGCATTACCGCTTTAATACAGGGCCTTTGTGCATTATTTGCATTGCTGCATTAATACATGACCGTTGTGCATTATTTGCATTGCTGCTGTAATACAGGGCTATTATGCATTATTTCCACTGCTGCTTGAATACATGACCTGTGTGCATTATTTGCATTGCTGCTGTAATGCAGGGCCTTTGTGCATTATTTGCATTGCTTTTTTAATACAGGGTCTTTGTGCATTATTTGCATTACTGCTTTAATACAGGGCCTTTGTGCATTATTTGCATTGCTGCTTTAATACATGGCTTGTGTGCATTATTTGCATTGCTGCTTTAATAAAAGGGCCTTTGCGCATTATTTGTATTGCTGCTTTAATACAGGGCCTTTGTGCATTATTTGCACTGCTGCATTAATACATGACCTTTGTGCATTATTTGCATTGCTGCTGTAATACAGGGCTATTATGCATTATTTCCACTGCTGCTTGAATACATGACCTGTGTGCATTATTTGCATTGCTGCTGTAATGCAGGGCCTTTGTGCATTATTTGCATAGCTTTTTTAATACAGGGCCTTTGTGCATTATTTGCATTACTGCTTTAATACAGGGCCTTTGTGCATTATTTGCATTGCTGCTTTAATACATGGCTTGTGTGCATTATTTGCATTGCTGCTTTAATAAAAGGGCCTTTGCGCATTATTTGTATTGCTGCTTTAATACAGGGCCTTTGTGCATTATTTGCATTGCTGCTGTAAGACACGGCCTTTGTGCTTTATTTCCATGACTGCTTTAATATTGGGCCTTTGTGTAATATTCACATAGCTGCTTTAATACAGGGTCTTTGCCCATTATTTGCATTACTGCTTTAATACAGGGCCTTTGTGCATTATTTGCATTGCTGCTGTAATACAGGACTTTTGTGCAATATTTGCATTGCTGCTTTAATACAAGGTTTTTTCCCGCATTATTTGCATTGCTGCTTTAATACAGCGCCTTTGTGCAATATTCACATAGCTGCTGTAATACAGGGTCTTGGCCCATTATTTGCACGACTGCTTTAATACAGGGCCGTTGTGCATTATTTGCATCGCTGCTTTAATACAGCGTCTTAGCGCATTATTTGCATTGTTGCTGTAATACAGGGCCAGTGTGCATTATTTTCATTGCTGCTTTAAAACATGACTTTTGTGCATTATTTGCATTGCTGCTGTAATGCAGAGCCTTTGTGCATTATTTGCATTGCTGTTTTAATACAGGGCCTTTGTGCATTATTTGCATTGCTGCTGTAATACAGGGCCTTTGTTCATTATTTACATTGCTGCTTTAATATAGGGCCTTTGTGTAATATTCACATAGCTGCTTTAATACAGGGTCTTTGCCCATCATTTGCATTACTGCTTTAATACAGGGCCTTTGTGCATTATTTGCATGCTGCTGTAATGCAGGACCTTTGTGCATTATTTGCATTGCTGTTTTAATACAGCGCCTTTGTGCATTATTTGCATTGCTGCTGTAAGACACGGCCTTGGTGAATTATTTACATTGCTGCTTTAATACAGGGCCTTTGTGCATTATTTACATTGCTGCTGTAATACAGGGTCTTTTTCCGCATTATTTGCATTGCTGCTTTAATACAGCGCCGTTGTGCAATATTCACATAGCTGCTGTAATACAGGGTCTTGGCCCATTATTTGCATTACTGCTTTTATACAGGGCCTTTGTGCATTATTTGCATTGCTGCTTTAATACAGGCCTTTGTGCATTATTTGCATTGCTGCTTTAATACCGGGCTTTTATGCATTATTTGCATAACTACTGTAATACAGGGCTTTTGTATATTATTTGCATTACTGCTTTAATACAGGGCCTTTGTGCATTATTTGCATTACTGCTTTAATACAGAGCATTTGTGCATTATTTGCATTACTGCTTTAATACAGGGCCTTTGTGCATTATTTGCATTGCTGCTGTAATCCAGGGCCTTTGTGAATTATTTGCATTGCTGCTTTAATACTGGGCCGTTGTGCATTAATTTCATTGCTGCTGTAATCCAGGGCCTTTGTGAATTATTTGCATTGCTGCTTTAATACATGGCGCGTGTGCATTATTTGCATTGCTGCTTTAATAAAAGGACCTTTGCGCATTATTTGCATTACTGCTTTAATACAGGGCATCTGTGCATTATTTGCATTACTGCTTTAATACAGGGATTTTGTGCATTATTTGCATTGCTGCTGTAATACAGGGCCTTTTGTGCATTATTAGACTTGCTGCTTTAATATAGGGCATTTGTGCATTATTTACATTACTGCTGTAATACAGGGCCTCTGTGCATTATTTGCATTGATGCTGTAATACAGGGCCTTTGTGCATTATTTACATTGCTGCTTTAATACAGGGTATTTTTCTGCATTATTTGCATTGCTGCTTTAATACAGCGCCTTTGTGCAATATTCACATAGCTGCTGAAATACAGGGTCTTGGCCCATTATTTGCATTACCGCTTTAATACAGGGCCTTTGTGCATTATTTGCATTGCTGCATTAATACATGACCGTTGTGCATTATTTGCATTGCTGCTGTAATACAGGGCTATTATGCATTATTTCCACTGCTGCTTGAATACATGACCTGTGTGCATTATTTGCATTGCTGCTGTAATGCAGGGCCTTTGTGCATTATTTGCATTGCTTTTTTAATACAGGGCCTTTGTGCATTATTTGCATTACTGCTTTAATACAGGGCCTTTGTGCATTATTTGCATTGCTGCTTTAATACATGGCTTGTGTGCATTATTTGCATTGCTGCTTTAATAAAAGGGCCTTTGCGCATTATTTGTATTGCTGCTTTAATACAGGGCCTTTGTGCATTATTTGCATTGCTGCATTAATACATGACCTTTGTGCATTATTTGCATTGCTGCTGTAATACAGGGCTATTATGCATTATTTCCACTGCTGCTTGAATACATGACCTGTGTGCATTATTTGCATTGCTGCTGTAATGCAGGGCCTTTGTGCATTATTTGCATAGCTTTTTTAATACAGGGCCTTTGTGCATTATTTGCATTACTGCTTTAATACAGGGCCTTTGTGCATTATTTGCATTGCTGCTTTAATACATGGCTTGTGTGCATTATTTGCATTGCTGCTTTAATAAAAGGGCCTTTGCGCATTATTTGTATTGCTGCTTTAATACAGGGCCTTTGTGCATTATTTGCATTGCTGCTGTAAGACACGGCCTTTGTGCTTTATTTCCATGACTGCTTTAATATTGGGCCTTTGTGTAATATTCACATAGCTGCGTTAATACAGGGTCTTTGCCCATTATTTGCATTACTGCTTTAATACAGGGCCTTTGTGCATTATTTGCATTGCTGCTGTAATACAGGACTTTTGTGCAATATTTGCATTGCTGCTTTAATACAAGGTTTTTTCCCGCATTATTTGCATTGCTGCTTTAATACAGCGCCTTTGTGCAATATTCACATAGCTGCTGTAATACAGGGTCTTGGCCCATTATTTGCACGACTGCTTTAATACAGGGCCGTTGTGCATTATTTGCATCGCTGCTTTAATACAGCGTCTTAGCGCATTATTTGCATTGTTGCTGTAATACAGGGCCATTGTGCATTATTTTCATTGCTGCTTTAAAACATGACTTTTGTGCATTATTTGCATTGCTGCTGTAATGCAGAGCCTTTGTGCATTATTTGCATTGCTGTTTTAATACAGGGCCTTTGTGCATTATTTGCATTGCTGCTGTAATACAGGGCCTTTGTTCATTATTTACATTGCTGCTTTAATATAGGGCCTTTGTGTAATATTCACATTGCTGCTTTAATACAGGGTCTTTGCCCATCATTTGCATTACTGCTTTAATACAGGGCCTTTGTGCATTATTTGCATGCTGCTGTAATGCAGGACCTTTGTGCATTATTTGCATTGCTGTTTTAATACAGCGCCTTTGTGCATTATTTGCATTGCTGCTGTAAGACACGGCCTTGGTGAATTATTTACATTGCTGCTTTAATACAGGGCCTTTGTGCATTATTTACATTGCTGCTGTAATACAGGGTCTTTTTCCGCATTATTTGCATTGCTGCTTTAATACAGCGCCGTTGTGCAATATTCACATAGCTGCTGTAATACAGGGTCTTGGCCCATTATTTGCATTACTGCTTTTATACAGGGCCTTTGTGCATTATTTGCATTGCTGCTTTAATACAGGCCTTTGTGCATTATTTGCATTGCTGCTTTAATACCGGGCTTTTATGCATTATTTGCATAACTACTGTAATACAGGGCTTTTGTATATTATTTGCATTACTGCTTTAATACAGGGCCTTTGTGCATTATTTGCATTACTGCTTTAATACAGAGCATTTGTGCATTATTTGCATTACTGCTTTAATACAGGGCCTTTGTGCATTATTTGCATTGCTGCTGTAATCCAGGGCCTTTGTGAATTATTTGCATTGCTGCTTTAATACTGGGCCGTTGTGCATTAATTTCATTGCTGCTGTAATCCAGGGCCTTTGTGAATTATTTGCATTGCTGCTTTAATACATGGCGCGTGTGCATTATTTGCATTGCTGCTTTAATAAAAGGACCTTTGCGCATTATTTGCATTACTGCTTTAATACAGGGCATCTGTGCATTATTTGCATTACTGCTTTAATACAGGGATTTTGTGCATTATTTGCATTGCTGCTGTAATACAGGGCCTTTTGTGCATTATTAGACTTGCTGCTTTAATATAGGGCATTTGTGCATTATTTACATTACTGCTGTAATACAGGGCCTCTGTGCATTATTTGCATTGATGCTGTAATACAGGGCCTTTGTGCATTATTTACATTGCTGCTTTAATACAGGGTATTTTTCTGCATTATTTGCATTGCTGCTTTAATACAGCGCCTTTGTGCAATATTCACATAGCTGCTGAAATACAGGGTCTTGGCCCATTATTTGCATTACCGCTTTAATACAGGGCCTTTGTGCATTATTTGCATTGCTGCATTAATACATGACCGTTGTGCATTATTTGCATTGCTGCTGTAATACAGGGCTATTATGCATTATTTCCACTGCTGCTTGAATACATGACCTGTGTGCATTATTTGCATTGCTGCTGTAATGCAGGGCCTTTGTGCATTATTTGCATTGCTTTTTTAATACAGGGCCTTTGTGCATTATTTGCATTACTGCTTTAATACAGGGCCTTTGTGCATTATTTGCATTGCTGCTTTAATACATGGCTTGTGTGCATTATTTGCATTGCTGCTTTAATAAAAGGGCCTTTGCGCATTATTTGTATTGCTGCTTTAATACAGGGCCTTTGTGCATTATTTGCATTGCTGCATTAATACATGACCTTTGTGCATTATTTGCATTGCTGCTGTAATACAGGGCTATTATGCATTATTTCCACTGCTGCTTGAATACATGACCTGTGTGCATTATTTGCATTGCTGCTGTAATGCAGGGCCTTTGTGCATTATTTGCATAGCTTTTTTAATACAGGGCCTTTGTGCATTATTTGCATTACTGCTTTAATACAGGGCCTTTGTGCATTATTTGCATTGCTGCTTTAATACATGGCTTGTGTGCATTATTTGCATTGCTGCTTTAATAAAAGGGCCTTTGCGCATTATTTGTATTGCTGCTTTAATACAGGGCCTTTGTGCATTATTTGCATTGCTGCTGTAAGACACGGCCTTTGTGCTTTATTTCCATGACTGCTTTAATATTGGGCCTTTGTGTAATATTCACATAGCTGCGTTAATACAGGGTCTTTGCCCATTATTTGCATTACTGCTTTAATACAGGGCCTTTGTGCATTATTTGCATTGCTGCTGTAATACAGGACTTTTGTGCAATATTTGCATTGCTGCTTTAATACAAGGTTTTTTCCCGCATTATTTGCATTGCTGCTTTAATACAGCGCCTTTGTGCAATATTCACATAGCTGCTGTAATACAGGGTCTTGGCCCATTATTTGCACGACTGCTTTAATACAGGGCCGTTGTGCATTATTTGCATCGCTGCTTTAATACAGCGTCTTAGCGCATTATTTGCATTGTTGCTGTAATACAGGGCCATTGTGCATTATTTTCATTGCTGCTTTAAAACATGACTTTTGTGCATTATTTGCATTGCTGCTGTAATGCAGAGCCTTTGTGCATTATTTGCATTGCTGTTTTAATACAGGGCCTTTGTGCATTATTTGCATTGCTGCTGTAATACAGGGCCTTTGTTCATTATTTACATTGCTGCTTTAATATAGGGCCTTTGTGTAATATTCACATTGCTGCTTTAATACAGGGTCTTTGCCCATCATTTGCATTACTGCTTTAATACAGGGCCTTTGTGCATTATTTGCATGCTGCTGTAATGCAGGACCTTTGTGCATTATTTGCATTGCTGTTTTAATACAGCGCCTTTGTGCATTATTTGCATTGCTGCTGTAAGACACGGCCTTGGTGAATTATTTACATTGCTGCTTTAATACAGGGCCTTTGTGCATTATTTACATTGCTGCTGTAATACAGGGTCTTTTTCCGCATTATTTGCATTGCTGCTTTAATACAGCGCCGTTGTGCAATATTCACATAGCTGCTGTAATACAGGGTCTTGGCCCATTATTTGCATTACTGCTTTTATACAGGGCCTTTGTGCATTATTTGCATTGCTGCTTTAATACAGGCCTTTGTGCATTATTTGCATTGCTGCTTTAATACCGGGCTTTTGTGCATTATTTGCATAACTACTGTAATACAGGGCTTTTGTATATTATTTGCATTACTGCTTTAATACAGGGCCGTTGTGCAATATTTACATTGCTGCTTTAATACAGCGTATTTGCACATTATTTGCATTGCTGCATTAATACAGGGCCTTTGTGCATTATTTGCATTGCTGCTGTAATACAGGATCTTTGTGCAATATTTACATTGCTGCTTTAATATAAGCTCTTGTTCGCATTATTTGCATTGCTGCTGTAATACAGGGCCTTTGTGCATTATTTGCATTACTGCTTTAACACAGGGCCTCTGTGCATTATTTGCATGACTGCTTTAACACAGGGCCTTTGTGCATTATTTGCATTGCTGCTTTAATATAGGGCCTTTGTTCATTATTAACATTGCTGCTTTAACACAGTGCCTTTGTGCATTATTTGCATGACTGCTTTAATACAAGGCCTTTGTGCATTATTTGCATTGCTGCTTTAATACAGGGCCTTTGTGCATTATTTGCATTCCTGCTTTAATACAGAGCCTTTGCCCATTATTTGCATAACTGCTTTAATACAGGGCCTTTGTGCATTATTTGCATGACTGCTTTAATATAGGGCCTTTGTTCATTATTTACATTGCTGCTTTAATATAGGGCCTTTGTGTAATATTCACATAGCTGCTTTAATACAGGGTCTTTGCGCATTATTTGCATTACTGCTGTAATACAGGGCCTCTGTGCATTATTTGCATTGCTGCTGTAATACAGGACCTGTGTGCAATATTTACATTGCTGCTTTAATACAGGGTCTTTTCCCGCATTATTTGCATTGCTGCTTTAATACAGCGCCTTTGTGCAATGTTCACATAGCTGCTGTAATACAGGGTCTTTGTGCATTATTTGCATGACTGCTTTAACACAGGGCCTTTGTGCATTATTTGCATTGCTGCTTTAATATAGGGCCTTTGTTCATTATTAACATTGCTGCTTTGACACAGTGCCTTTGTTCATTATTAACATTGCTGCTTTGACACAGTGCCTTTGTGCATTATTTGCATTGCTGCTTTAATACAGGGCCTTTGTGCATTATTTGCATTCCTGCTTTAATACAGAGCCTTTGCCCATTATTTGCATAACTGCTTTAATACAGGGCCTTTGTGCATTATTTGCATGACTGCTTTAATATAGGGCCTTTGTTCATTATTTACATTGCTGCTTTAATAGAGGGCCTTTGTGTAATATTCACATAGCTGCTTTAATACAGGGTCTTTGCGCATTATTTGCATTACTGCTTTAATACAGGGCCTTTGTGCATTATTTGCATTGCTGCTTTAATACAGGGCCTTTATGCATTATTTGCATTCCTGCTTTAATACAGAGCCTTTGCCCATTATTTGCATAACTGCTTTAATACAGGGCCTTTGTGCATTATTTGCATGTATGCTTTAATATAGGGCCTTTGTTCATTATTTACATTGCTGCTTTAATATAGGGCCTTTGTGTAATATTCACATAGCTGCTTTAATACAGGGTCTTTGCGCATTATTTGCATTACTGCTTTAATACAGGGCCTTTTGCATTATTTGCATTGCTGCTGTAATACAGGACCTTTGTGCAATATTTACATTGCTGCTTTAATACAGGGTCTTTTTCCGCATTATTTGCATTGCTGTTTTAATACAGGGCCTTTGTGCATTATTTGCATTACTGCTTTAATACAGGGCCTTTGTGCATTATTTGCATTACTTCTTTAATACAGGGCCTTTGTGCATTATTTGCATTACTGCTTTAATACAGGGCCTTTGTGCATTATTTGCATTGCTGCAGTAAGCCAGGGCCTTTGTGAATTATTTACATTGCTGCTTTAATACAGGTTATTTTTCGCGCATTATTTGCATTGCTGCTTTAATACAGCGACGTTGTGCAATATTCACATAGCCGCTGAAATACAGGGTCTTGGCCCATTATTTGCATTACTGCTTTAATACAGGGCCTTTATGCATTCTTTGCATTACTGCTTTAATACAGAGCCTTTGTGCATTATTTGCATTACTGCTTTAATACAGGGCATTTGTGCATTATTTGCATTGCTGCTGTAATCGTGGGCCTTTGTGAATTATTTGCATTGCTGCTTTAATACAGGGCCTTTGTGCATTAATTGCATTGCTGCTGTAATCCAGGGCCTTTGTGAATTATTTGTATTGCTGCTTTAATTCAGGGCCTTTGTGCTTTATTTGCATTGCTGCTTTAATACATGGCTTGTGTGCATTATTTGCATTGCTGATTTAATAAAAGGGCCTTTGCTCATTATTTGCATTACTGCTTTAATACAGGGCCTTTGTGCATTTTTGCATTGCTGCTGTAATACAGGGCCTTTGTGCATTATTAGACTTGCTGCTTTAATACAGGGCATTTGTGCATTATTTGCATTCCTGCTGTAATACAGGGCCTTTGTGCATTATTTGCATTGCTGCTGTAATACAGGACCTTTGTGCATTATTTGCATTGCTGCTGTAATACAGGACCTTTGTGCATTATTTGCATTGCTGCTGTAATACAGGACCTTTGTGCATTATTTGCATTGCTGCTGTAATACAGGACCTTTGTGCATTATTTGCATTGCTGTATTAATACAGGGCCTTTGCGAATTGTTTACATTACTGCTTTAATACAGGGTCTTTGTACATTAATTGCATTACTGCTTTAATACAGGGCTTTTGTACATTATTTACATTACTGCTGCAATACAGGGCCTTTGTGCATTATTTACATTACTGCTTTAATACAGGGCCTTTGTACATTATTTGCATTGCTGCTGTAATCCAGGGCTTTTGTACATTATTTGCATTACTGCTTTAATACAGGGCCTTTGTGCATTATTTGCATTGCTGCTGTAATACAGGGCCTTTGTGCATTATTAGACTTGCTGCTTTAATACAGGGCATTTGTGCATTATTTGCATTCCTGCTGTAATACAGGGCCTTTGTGCATTATTTGCATTGCTGCTGTAATACAGGACCTTTGTGCATTATTTGCATTGCTGCTGTAATACAGGACCTTTGTGCATTATTTGCATTGCTGCTGTAATACAGGACCTTTGTGCATTATTTGCATTGCTGCTGTAATACAGGACCTTTGTGCATTATTTGCATTGCTGTATTAATACAGGGCCTTTGCGAATTGTTTACATTACTGCTTTAATACAGGGTCTTTGTACATTAATTGCATTACTGCTTTAATACAGGGCTTTTGTACATTATTTACATTACTGCTGCAATACAGGGCCTTTGTGCATTATTTACATTACTGCTTTAATACAGGGCCTTTGTACATTATTTGCATTGCTGCTGTAATCCAGGGCTTTTGTACATTATTTGCATTACTGCTTTAATACAGGGCCTTTGTGCATTATTTGCATTGCTGCTGTAATACAGGGCCGTTGTGCATTATTAGACTTGCTGCTTTAATACAGGGCATTTGTGCATTATTTGCATTGCTGCTTTAATGCAGGGCATCTGTGCATTATTTACATTACTGCTTTAATACAGGGCCTTTGTGCATTATTTGCATTGCTGCTGTAATCTAGGGCCTTTGTGAATTATTTGCATTGCTGCTTTAATACAGGTTCTTTGTGCATTATTTGCATTGCTGCTTTAATACATGGCGCGTGTGCATTATTTGCATTGCTGCTTTAATAAAAGGGCATTTGCGCATTATTTGCATTACTGCTTTAATGCAGGGCCGCTGTGCATTGTTTGCATTGCTGCTGTAATACAGGGCCTCTGTGCATTATTTGCATTGCTGCTGTAATGCAGGACCTTTGTGCAATATTTACATTGCTGCTTTAATACAGGGTCTTTTCCCGCATTATTTGCATTGCTGCTTTAATACAGCGCCTTTGTGCAATATTCACATAGCTGCTGTAATACAGGGTCTTGGCCCATTATTTGCATTACTGCTTTAATACAGGGCCTTTGTGCATTTTTTTACCTTGCTGCTTTAATACAGGGCCTTTGTGCATTATTTACATTTCTGCTTTAATGCAGGGCTTTTGTGCATTATTTGCATTACTGCTTTAATACAGAGCCTTTGCCCATTATTTGCATAACGGCTGTAATACAGCGCTTTTGTACATTATTTGCGTTACTGCTTTAATACAGGGCCTTTGTGCAATATTTACATTGCTGCATTAATACAGCGTCTTTGCCCATTATTTGCATTGCTGCATTAATACAGCACCTTTGTGCAATATTCACATAGCTGCTGAAATACAGGGTCTTGGCCCATTATTTGCATTACTGCTTTAATACAGAGCCTTTGTGCATTGATTGCATTGCTGCTGTAATCCAAGGCCTTTGTGAATTATTTGCATTGCTGCTTTAATACAGGGCCTTTGTGCATTATTTGCATTGCTGCTTTAATACATGGCGTGTGTGCATTATTTGCATTGTTGCTTTAATAAAAGGGCCTTTGTGCATTATTTGCATTACTGCGTTAATACAGGGCCTTTGTGCATTATTTGCATTACTGCTTTAATACAGAGCCTTTGTGCATTATTTGCATTACTGCTTTAATACAGGGTTTTGTGCATTATTTGCATTGCTGCTGTAATCCAGGGACTTTGTGAATTATTTGCATTGCTGCTTTAATACTGGGCCTTTGTGCATTAATTGCATTGCTGCTGTAATCCAGGGCCTTTGTGAATTATTTGCAATGCTGCTTTAATACAGTGCCTTTGTGCATTATTTGCATTGCTGCTTTAATACATGGCTAGTGTGCATTATTTGCATTGCTGCTTTAATACAGGGTCTTTGTGCATTATTTGCATTACTGCTTTAATACAGGGCCTTTGTGCATTATTAGACTTGCTGCTTTAATACAGGGCATTTGTGCATTATTTGCATTGCTGCTTTAATGCAGGGCCGTTGTGCATTATTTACATTACTGCTGTAATACAGGGCCTTTGAGCATTATTTGCATTGCTGCTGTAATACAGGACCTTTGTGCATTATTTGCATTGCTGCTTTAATACAGGGCCTTTGCGCATTATTAGACTTGCTGCTTTAATACAGGGCATTTGTGCATTATTTGCATTGCTGCTTTAATGCAGGTTCTTTGTGCATTATTTGCATTGCTGCTTTAATACAGGCCCTTTGCCCATTATTTGCATTGCTGCTTTAATACAGGGCCTTTGTGCATTCTTTACCTTGCTGCTTTAATACAGGGCATTTGCCCATTATTTGCATAACTGCTGTAATACAGGGCTTTTGTACATTATTTGCATTACTGCTTTAATACAGGGCCTTTGTGCAATATTTACATTGCTGCATTAATACAGCGTCTTTGCCGATTATTTGCATTGCTGCATTAATACAGGGCCTCTGTGCATTATTTGCATTGCTGCTGTAATACAGGGTCTTTGTGCATTATTTACATTGCTGCTTTAATACAGGGTATTTGTCCGCATTATTTGCATTGCTGCTTTAATACAGCGCCTTTGTGCAATATTCACATAGCCGCTGAAATACAGGGTCTTGGCCCATTATTTGCATTACTGCTTTAATACAGGGCCTTTGCCCATTATTTGTATTACTGTTTTAATACAGGGCCGTTGTACATTATTTACATTACTGCTTTAATACAGGGCCTTTGTGCATTATTTACATTGCTGCTTTAATACAGGGTATTTGTACATTAATTGCATTACTGCTTTAATACAGGGCCTTTGTATATTATTTACATTACTGCTGTAATGCCGGGTCTTTGTGCATTATTTGCATTGCTGCTTTAATACAGGGCCTTTGTGCATTATTTGCATTGCAGTTTTAATACAGGGTCGTTGTGCATTATTTGCATTACTGCTTTAATACAGGGCGTTTGTGCATTATTTGCATTGCTGCTGTAATACAGGACCTCTGTGCAATATTTACACTGCTGCTTTAATACAGGGCCTTTGTGCATTATTTGCATTGCTGCTGTAATACAGGACCTTTGTGCATCATTTACATTGCTGCTTTAATTCATGGCCTTTGTGCATTATTTGCATTGCTGCTTTAATACAGGACCTTTGTGCATTGTTTGCGCTGCTGCTGTAATACATGGCCTTTGCGCATTATTTCCATTCCTGCTGTAATACAGGGCCTTTGTGCATTATTTGCATTGCTGCTGTAATACAGGTCCTTTGTGCATTATTTGAATTGCTGCTTTAATACAGGGCCTTTGTGCATTATTTGCATTGTGCTTTAATACAGGGCCTTTGTGCATTGTTTGAATTGCTGCTGTAATACAGTGCCTTTGTGCATTATTTGCATTGCTGTTTTAATACAGGGCCTTTGTGCATTACTTGCATTACTGCTTTAATACAGGGCCTTTGTATATTATTTACATTACTGCTGTAATGCCGGGTCTTTGTGCATTATTTGCATTGCTGCTTTAATACAGGGCCTTTGTGCATTATTTGCATTGCAGTTTTAATACAGGGTCGTTGTGCATTATTTGCATTACTGCTTTAATACAGGGCGTTTGTGCATTATTTGCATTGCTGCTGTAATACAGGACCTCTGTGCAATATTTACACTGCTGCTTTAATACAGGGCCTTTGTGCATTATTTGCATTGCTGCTGTAATACAGGACCTTTGTGCATCATTTACATTGCTGCTTTAATTCATGGCCTTTGTGCATTATTTGCATTGCTGCTTTAATACAGGACCTTTGTGCATTGTTTGCGCTGCTGCTGTAATACATGGCCTTTGCGCATTATTTCCATTCCTGCTGTAATACAGGGCCTTTGTGCATTATTTGCATTGCTGCTGTAATACAGGTCCTTTGTGCATTATTTGAATTGCTGCTTTAATACAGGGCCTTTGTGCATTATTTGCATTGTGCTTTAATACAGGGCCTTTGTGCATTGTTTGAATTGCTGCTGTAATACAGTGCCTTTGTGCATTATTTGCATTGCTGTTTTAATACAGGGCCTTTGTGCATTACTTGCATTACTGCTTTAATACAGGGCCTTTGTGCATTATTTGTATTACTGCTTTAATACAGGGCCTCTGTGCATTATTTGCATTGCTGCTTTAATACATGGTTTGTGTGCATGGTTAGCATTGCTGCTTTAATAAAAGTGCCTGTGAGCATTATTTGCATTACTGCTTTAATACAGGGCCTTTGTGCATTATTTGTATTGCTGCTGTAATACAGGGCATTTGTGCATTATTTGCATTGCTGCTTTAATACTGGGCCTTTGTGCATTATTTACATTGCTGCTTTAATACAGGGTCTTTGTGCATAATTTATATTGCTGCTTTAATACAGGGCCTTTGCCCATTATTTACATTGCTGCTTTAATACAGGGCCTTTGTACATTATTTACGTTACTGCTTTAATACAGGGCCTTTGTGCATTATTTACATTACTGCTTTAATATAGGGCCTTTGTGCGATATTTACATTGCTGCTTTAATCCAGGGTCTTTGTGCATTATTAGCATCGCTGCTTTAATACAGGGCCTTTGTGCATTATTTGCATTGCTGCTTTAATACATGGCCGTTGTGCATTATTTGCATTGCTGCTGTAATACAGGACCTTTGTGCATCATTTACATTGCTGCTTTAATTCATGGCCGTTGTGCATTATTTGCATTGCTGCTTTAATACAGGGCCTTTGCCCATTATTTCCATTACTGCTTTAATACAGGGCCTTTGTGCATTATTTGCATTGCTGCTGTAATACAGGACCTTTGTGTATTATTTACATTGCTGCTGTATTACATGGCCTTTGTGCATTATTTGAATTGCTGCTTTAATACAGGGCCTTCGTGCATTATTTGCATTGCTGCTGTAATACAGGACCTTTGTGCATTATTTACATTGCTGCTGTATTACATGGCCTTTGTGCATTATTTGAATTGCTGCTTTAATACAGGGCCTTTGTGCATTGTTTGCATTGCTGCTGTAACAAATGGCCTTTGCGCATTATTTCCATTCCTGCTGTAATACAGGGCCTTTGTGCATTATTAGCATCGCTGCTTTAATACAGGGCCTTTGGCATTATTTGAATTGCTGCTTTAATACAGGGCCTTTGTGCATTATTTGCATTGCTGCTGTAATGCATGGCCTTTGTGCATTATTTGTATTACTGCTTTAATACAGGGCCTTTGCCCATTATTTGCATTGCTGCTTTAATATAGGGCCTTTGTGCAACATTCACATAGCTGCTTTATTACACGGTCTTTGCCCATTATTTGCATTACTGCTTTAATACAGGGCCTTTGTGCATTATTTGCATTGCTGCTTTAATACAGGACCTTTGTGCAATATTTACATTGCTGCTTTAATCCAGGTTATCTGCGTATTATTTGCATTGCTGCTGTAATACAGCGCCTTTGTGCATCACTTGCATTACTGCTTTAATACAGGGCCTTTGTGCATTATTTGTATTACTGCTTTAATACAGGGCCTCTGTGCATTATTTGCATTGCTGCTTTAATACATGGCTTGTGTGCATGATTAGCATTGCTGCTTTAATAAAAGTGCCTGTGAGCATTATTTGCATTACTGCTTTAATACAGGGCCTTTGTGCATTATTTGCTATGCTGCTGTAATACAGGGCCTTTGTGCATTATTTGTATTGCTGCTGTAATACAGGGCATTTGTGCATTATTTGCATTGCTGCTTTAATACTGGGCCTTTGTGCATTATTTACATTGCTGCTTTAATACAGGGTCTTTGTGCATTAGTTATATTGCTGCTTTAATACAGGGCCTTTGCCCATTATTTACATTGCTGCTTTAATACAGGGCCTTTGCCCATTATTTACATTGCTGCTTTAATACAGGGCCTTTGTACATTATTTACGTTACTGCTTTAATACAGGGCCTTTGTGCATTATTTACATTACTGCTTTAATATAGGGCCTTTGTGCGATATTTACATTGCTGCTTTAATCCAGGGTCTTTGCCCATTATTTGCATTGCTGCTTTGATACAGGACCTTTGTGCATTATTTGCATTGCTGCTTTAATACTCGGCCGTTGTGCATTATTTGCATTGCTGCTGTAATACAGGACCTTTGTGCATCATTTCCATTACTGCTTTAATTCATGGCCGTTGTGCATTATTTGCATTGCTGCTTTAATACAGGACCTTTGCCCATTATTTCCATTACTGCTTTAATACAGGGCCTTTGTGCATTATTTGCAGTGCTGCTGTAATACAGGACCTTTGTGCATTATTTACATTGCAGCTGTATTACATGGCCTTTGTGCATTATTTGAATTGCTGCTTTAATACAGGGCCTTTGTGCATTGTTTGCATTGCTGCTGTAACAAATGGCCTTTGCGCATTATTTCCATTCCTGCTGTAATACAGGGCCTTTGTGCATTATTAGCATCGCTGCTTTAATACAGGGCCTTTGGCATTATTTGAATTGCTGCTTTAATACAGGGCCTTTGTGCATTATTTGCATTGCTGCTGTAATGCATGGCCTTTGTGCATTATTTGTATTACTGCTTTAATACAGGGCCTTTGCCCATTATTTGCATTGCTGCTTTAATATAGGGCCTTTGTGCAATATTCACATAGCTGCTTTAATACACGGTCTTTGCCCATTATTTGCATTACTGCTTTAATACAGGGCCTTTGTGCATTATTTGCATTGCTGCTTTAATACAGGACCTTTGTGCAATATTTACATTGCTGCTTTAATCCAGGTTATCTGCGTATTATTTGCATTACTGCTTTAATACAGGGCCTTTGTGCATTATTTGTATTACTGCTTTAATACAGGGCCTCTGTGCATTATTTGCATTGCTGCTTTAATACATGGCTTGTGTGCATGATTAGCATTGCTGCTTTAATAAAAGTGCCTGTGAGCATTATTTGCATTACTGCTTTAATACAGGGCCTTTGTGCATTATTTGCTATGCTGCTGTAATACAGGGCCTTTGTGCATTATTTGTATTGTTGCTGTAATACAGGGCATTTGTGCATTATTTGCATTGCTGCTTTAATACTGGGCCTTTGTGCATTATTTACATTGCTGCTTTAATACAGGGTCTTTGTGCATTATTTATATTGCTGCTTTAATACAGGGCCTTTGCCCATTATTTACATTGCTGCTTTAATACAGGGCCTTTGTACATTATTTACGTTACTGCTTTAATACAGGGCCTTTGTGCATTATTTACATTACTGCTTTAATATAGGGCCTTTGTGCAATATTTACATTGCTGCTTTAATCCAGGGTCTTTGCCCATTATTTGCATTGCTGCTTTGATACAGGACCTTTGTGCATTATTTGCATTGCTGCTTTAATACATGGCCGTTGTGCATTATTTGCATTGCTGCTGTAATACAGGACCTTTGTGCATCATTTACATTGCTGCTTTAATTCATGGCCGTTGTGCATTATTTGCATTGCTGCTTTAATACAGGGCCTTTGCCCATTATTTCCATTACTGCTTTAATACAGGGCCTTTGTGCATTATTTGCATTGCTGCTGTAATACAGGACCTTTGTGCATTATTTACATTGCTGCTGTATTACATGGCCTTTGTGCATTATTTGAATTGCTGCTTTAATACAGGGCCTTTGTGCATTGTTTGCATTGCTGCTGTAACAAATGGCCTTTGCGCATTATTTCCATTCCTGCTGTCATACAGGGCCTTTGTCATTATTTGAATTGCTGCTTTAATACAGGGCCTTTGTGCATTATTTGCATTGCTGCTGTAATGCATGGCCTTTGTGCATTATTTGTATTACTGCTTTAATACAGGGCCTTTTCCCATTATTTGCATTGCTGCTTTAATATAGGGCCTTTGTGCAATATTCACATAGCTGCTTTAATACACGGTCTTTGCCCATTATTTGTATTACTGCTTTAATACAGGGCCTTTGTGCATTATTTGCATTGCTGCTTTAATACAGGACCTTTGTGCAATATTTACATTGCTGCTTTAATCCAGGTTATCTGCGTATTATTTGCATTGCTGCTGTAATACAGCGCCTTTGTGCATCATTTACATTGCTGCTTTAATTCATGGCCTTTGTGCATTATTTGCATTGCTGCTTTAATACAGGACCTTTGTGCAATATTTACATTGCTGCTTTAATCCAGGTTATCTGCGTATTATTTGCATTGCTGCTGTAATACAGCGCCTTTGTGCATTATTTGCATTGCTGCTTTAATACATGGCGTTTGTGCATTATTTGCATTGCTGCTTTAATACAGGGTCTTTGCCCATTATTTGAATTGCTGCTTTAATACAGCGCCTTTGTACATTATTTACATTGCTGCTTTAATATAGGGCCTTTGTGCAATATTTACAGTGCTGCTTTAATACAGGGTCTTTGCCCATTATTTGCATTGCTGCTTTAATACAGGACCTTTCTGCATTATTTGCATTGCTGCTGTAATCCAGGCCCTTTGTGCAATATTTTCATTGCTGCTTTAATATAAGGTTTTTTCCCGCATTATTTGCATTGCTGCTGTAATACAGGACCTTTGTGCATCATTTACATTGCTGCTTTAATTCATGGCCTGCGTGCATTATTTGCATTGCTGCTGTAATACATGGCCTTTGCGCATTATTTCCATTCCTGCTGTAATACAGGGCCTTTGTGCATTATTTGCATTGCTGCTGTAATACAGGGCCTTTGTGCATTATTAGCATCGCTGCTTTAATACAGGGCCTTTGTGCATTATTTGCATTGCTGGTGTAATACAGTGCCTTTGTGCATTATTAGCATCGCTGCTTTAATACAGGGCCTTTGTGCATTATTTGAATTGCTGCTTTAATACAGGGCCTTTGTGCATTATTTGCATTGCTGCTGTAATGCATGGCCTTTGTGCATTATTTGTATTACTGCTTTAAGACATGGCTTGTGTGCATTATTAGCATCGCTGCTTTAATACAGGGCCTTTGTGCATTATTTGAATTGCTGCTTTAATACAGGGCCTTTGTGCATTATTCGCATTGCTGCTTTAAGACATGGCTTGTGTGCATTATTAGCATTGCTGCTTTAATAAAAGGGCCTGTGAGCATTATTTGCATTACTGCTTTAATATAGGGCCTTTGTGCAATATTCACATAGCTGCTTTAATACAGGGTCTTTGCCCATTATTTGCATTACTGCTGTAATACAGGGCCTTTGTGCATTATTTGCATTGCTGCTTTAATACAGGACCTTTGTGCAATATTTACATTGCTGCTTTAATACAGGGTCGTTGCCCATTATTTGAATTGCTGCTTTAATACAGCGCCTTTGTACATTATTTACATTGCTGCTTTAATATAGGGCCTTTGTGCAATATTTACAGTGCTGCTTTAATACAGGGTCTTTGCCCATTATTTGCATTGCTGCTTTAATACAGGACCTTTCTGCATTATTTGCATTGCTGCTGTAATCCAGGCCCTTTGTGCAATATTTTCATTGCTGCTTTAATATAAGGTTTTTTCCCGCATTATTTGAATTGCTGCTGTAATACAGGGCCTTTATGCATCATTAGCATTGCTGCTTTAATACACGGCATTTGTGCATTATTTGCGCTGCTGCTTTAATACAGGACCTTTGTGCATTATTTGAATTGCTGCTTTAATACAGGGCCTTTGTGCATTATTTGAATTGCTGCTTTAATACAGGACCTGTGTGCATTATTTGCATTGCTGTTTTAATACAGGGCCTTTGTGCATTATTTGCATTGCTGCGTTAATACATGACATTTGTGCATTATATGCATTACTGCTGTAATGCAATGCCTTTGTGCATTATTTGCATTGCTGTTTTAATACAGGGCCTTTGTGCATTACTTGCATTACAGCTTTAATACAGGGCCTTTGTGCAATAATTGCATTGCTGCTGTAATCCAGTGCCTTTGTGAATTATTTGCATTGCTGCTTTAATACAGGGCCTGTGTGCATTATTTGCAGTGCTGCTTTACGGCATGGCTTGTGTGCATTATTAGCATTGCTGCTTTAATAAAAGGGCCTGTGAGCATCATTTGCATTACTGCTTTAATACAGAGCCTTTGTGCATTATTTGCATTGCTGCTGTAATACAGGGCCTTTGTGCATTATTTGTATTGCTGCTGTAATACAGGGCATTTGTGCATTATTTGCATTGCTGCTTCAATACATGGCAATTGTGCATTATTTGCATTGCTGCTTTAATACAGGGTCTTTGCCCATTATTAGCAATACTGCTTTAATACAGCGCCTTTGTGCATTATTTGCTTTGCTGCTTTAATACAGGACCTTTCTGCAATATTTACATTGCTGCTTTAATACAGGTTATCTGCGTATTATTTGCATTCCTGCTGTAATACAGCGCCTTTGTGCATTATTTGCATTGCTGCTTTAATGCATGGCGTTTGTGCATTATTTGCATTGCTGCTTTAATACAGGGTCTGTGCCCATTATTTGCATTGCTGCTTTAATACAGGACCTTTGTGCATTATTTGCATTGCTGCTGTAATCCAGGCCCTTTGTGCAATATTTTCATTGCTGCTTTAATATACGGTTTCCCCCCGCATTATTTGCATTGCTGCTGTAATACAGGGCCTTTATGCATTATTAGCATTGCTGCTTTAATACACGGCATTTGTGCATTATTTGCGCTGCTGCTTTAATACAGGACCTTTGTGCATTATTTGAATTGCTGCTTTAATACAGGGCCTTTGTGCATTATTTGAATTGCTGGTTTAATACAGGACCTGTGTGCATTATATGCATTACTGCTGTAATGCAGTGCCTTTGTACATTATTTGCATTGCTGTTTTAATACAGGGCCTTTGTGCATTACTTGCATTACTGCTTTAATACAGGGCCTTTGTGCATTATTTGCATTGCTGCTTTAATACAGGGCCTGTGTGCATTATTTGCATTGCTGCTTTAATACATGGCTTGTGTGCATTATTAGCATTGCTGCTTTAATAAAAGGGCCTGTGAGCATTATTTGCATTACTGCTTTAATACAGGACCTTTGTGCATTATTTGCATTGCTGCTGTAATACAGGGCCTTTGTGCATTATTTGTATTGCTGCTGTAATACAGGGCAATTGATGCATTATTTGCATTGCTGCTTTAATACAGGGCCTTTGTGCATTATTTACGTTACTGCTTTAATACAGGGTCGTTTGTACATTATTTACATTACTGCTTTAATACAGGACCTTTGTCATTATTTACATTACTGCTTTAATACAGGGTCTTTGTACATGATATGCATTACTGCTTTAATACAGGGCATTTGTACATTATTTACATTACTGCTTTAATACAGGGCCTTTGTGCATTATTTGCATAACTGCTTTAATATAGGGCCTTTGTTCATTATTTACATTGCTGCTTTAATATAGGGCCTTTGTGTAATATTCACATAGCTGCTTTAATACAGGGTCTTTGCCCATTATTTGCATTAGTGCTTTAATACAGAGCCTTTGTGCATTATTTGTATTGCTGCTGTAATACAGGACCTTTGTGCATTATTTACATTGCTGCTTTAATACAGGGTCTTTCCCCGCATTATTTGCATTGCTTCTTTAATACAGGACCTTTGTGCGATATTTACATTGCTGCTTTAATACAGGGTCTTGGCGCATTATTTGCATTGCTGCTGTAATACAGGGCATTTGTGCATTATTTGCATTGCTGCGTTAATACATGACCTTTGTGCATTATATGCATTACTGCTGTAATACAGGGCCTTTTTGCATTATTTGTATTACTGCTTTAATAAAGGGCCGTTGTGCAATAATTGCATTGCTGCTGTAATCCAGTGCCGTTGTGAATTATTTGCATTGCTGCTTTAGTACAGGGCATGTGAGCATTATTTGCATTACTGCTTTAATACAGGGCTTTTGTTCATTATTTGCATTGCTGCTGTAATACACGGCATGTGTGCATTATTTTCATTGCTGCTTTAATACAGGACCTTTGTGCATTATTGGCATTGCTGCTTTAATACACGGTATTTGCGCATTATTTGCATTGCTGCTTTAATACGCGGCATTTGCGCATTATTTGCATTGCTGCTTTAATACGCGGCATTTGTGCATTATTTGCATTGCTGCTTTAATACACAGCATTTGTGCATTATTTGCATTGCTGTTTTAATACAGGACCTGTGTGCATTATTTGCATTGCTGTTTTAATACAGGGCCTTTGTGCATTATTTGCATTGATGTGTTAATACATGACCTTTGTGCATTATATGCATTACTGCTGTAATACAGTGCCTTTGTGCATTATTTGCATTGCTGTTTTAATACAGGGCCTTTGTGCGTTACTTGCATTACTGCTTTAATACAGGGCCTTTGTGCATTATTTGTATTGCTGCTTTAATACAGGGCCTTTGTGCAATAATTGAATTGCTGCTGTACTCCAGTGCCTTTGTGAATTATTTGCATTGCTGCTTTAATACAGGACCTGTGGCATTATTTGCATGGCTGCTTTAATACATGGCTTGTGTGCATTATTAGCATTGCTGCTTTAATAGAAGGGCCTGTGAGCATTATTTGCATTACTGCTTTAATACAGGGCCTTTGTGCATTATTTGTATTGCTGCTGTAATGCAGGGCCTTTGTGCATTATTTGCATTGCTGCTTTAATACACGGCATTTGTGCATTATTTGCATTGCTGCTTTAATACAGGGACTTTGTGCATTATTTGAACTGCTGCTTTAATACATGGCCTTTGTGCATTGTTTGCATTTCTGCTTTAATACAGGACCTGTGTGCATTATTTGCATTGCTGCTTTAATACAAGGGCCTGCACGCATTATTTGCATTACTGCTTTAATACATGGCCTTTGTGCATTATTTGCATTGCTGCTGTAACAGAGGGCCTTTGTGCATTATTAGCATTGCTGCTTTAATACAGGGCCTTTGTCTATTATTTGCATTGCTGCTTTAATACAGCGCCTTTGTGCATTATTTACATTGCTGCTTTAATACAGGGCCTGTGTGCATTATTTGCATTGCTGCTTGAATACAGGGCCTTTGTGCATTATTTACATTACTGCTTTAATACAGGGCCTTTGTGCATTATTTACATGACTGCTTTAATACAGGATCTTTGTGCATTATTTGCATTGCTGCTGTAATACAGAGCCTTTGTGGAATATTTACATTGCTGCTTTAATACAGGTTTTTTGCGTATTATTTGCATTGCTGCTTTAATACAGGGCCTTTGTGCATTATTTGCATTGCTGCTGTAATACAGGACCTTTGTGCATTGTTTGCGCTGCTGCTGTAATACATGGCCTCTGTGCATTATTTCCATTACTGCTGTAATACAGGGCCTTTGTGCATTACTAGCATCGCTGCTTTAATAGAGGGCTTTTGTGCATTATTTGAATTGCTGCTTTAATACAGGGCCTTTGTGCATTATTTGCATTGCTGCTGTAATACAGGGCATTTGTGCATTATTTGTATTACTGCTTTAATACAGGGCCTTTGTGCATTATTTGCATTACTGCTTTAATACAGGGTATTTGCCCATTATTTGCATTACTGCTTTAGTACAGGGCCTTTGTGCATTATTTGCATTGCTGCTTTAATACAGGACCTTTCTGCAATATTTGCATTGCTGCTTTAATACATGGCGTTTGTGCATTATTTGCATTGCTGCTTTAATACAGGGTCTTTGCCCATTATTTGCATTACTGCTTTAATACAGCGCCTTTGTACATTATTTACATTGCTGCGTTAATATAGGGCCTTTGTGCAATATTTACATTGCTGCTTTAATACAGGGCCTTTGCCCATTATTTGCATTACTGCTTTCATACAGGACCTGTGTGCATTATTTGCATTGCTGTTGTAAAACAGGACCTTTGTGCAATATTTTCATTGCTGCTTTAATATAAGGTTTTTTCCTGCATTATTTGCATTGCTGCTTTAATACAAGGCCTTTGTGCATTATTTGCATTGTGCTTTAATACAGGTTATTTGCGTATTATTTGCATTGCTGCTTTAATACAGGGCCTTTGTGCATTATTTACATTATTGCTTTAATACAGGGCCTTTGTACATTATTTACATTGTTGCTTTAATGCAGGACCTTTGTGCATTATTGACATTATTGCTGTAATACAGGGCCTTTGTGCATTATTTGCATTGTTGCTTTAATACAGGGCCTTTGTACATTATTTATGTTCCTGCTTTAATACAGGGCCTTTGTGCATTACTTACATTACTGCTTTAATACAGGGCCTTTCTGCATTATTTACATTACTGCTTTAATACAGGGTCTTTGTACATTATTTGCATTACTGCTTTAATACAAGGCCTTTGTGCATTATTTGCATTGTGCTTTAATACAGATTATTTGCGTATTATTTGCATTGCTGCTTTAATACAGGGCCTTTGTGCATTATTTACATTATTGCTTTAATACAGGGCCTTTGTACATTATTTACATTGTTGCTTTAATACAGGACCTTTGTGCATTATTGACATTATTGCTGTAATACAGGGACTTTGTGCATTATTTGCATTGTTGCTTTAATACAGGGCCTTTGTACATTATTTATGTTCCTGCTTTAATACAGGGCCTTTGTGCATTACTTACATTGCTGCTTTAATACAGGGCCTTTGTGCATTATTTACATTACTGCTTTAATACAGGGTCTTTGTACATTATTTGCATTACTGCTTTAATACAGGGCCTTTGTACATTATTTACATTACTGCTTTAATACAGGGCCTTTGTGCATTATTTGCATTATTGCTTTAATACAGGGCCTTTGTGCATTATTTAAATTGCTGCTTTAATACAGGGCCTTTGTACATTATTTACATTGTTGCTTTAATACAGGACCTTTGTGCATTATTGACATTGCTGCTTTAATATAGTGCCTTTGTATATTATTTACATTGTTGCTTTAATACAGGGCCTTTGTGCATTATTTGCATTATTGCTGTAATACAGGGCCTTTGTGCAGTATTTGCATTGTTGCTTTAATACAGGGCCATTGTACATTATTTACATTGTTGCTTTAATACAAGACCTTTGTGCATTATTGTCATTATTGCTTTAATACAGGGCCTTTGTGCATTATTTGTATTGCTGCTGTAATACAGGGCATTTGTACATTAATTGCATTACTGCTTTAATACAGGGCCTTTGTACATTATTTACATTACTGCTGTAATACAGGGCCTTTGTGCTTTATTTGCATTGCTGCTTTAATACAGGGCCTTTGTGCATTATTTACATTACTGCGTTAATACAGGGCCTTTGTGCATTATTTACATTACTGCTTTAATACAGGGCCTTTGTGCATTATTTGCATTACAGTTTTAATACAGGGCCTTTGTGCATTATTTGCATTGCTGCTGTAATACAGGACCTTTGTGCATTGTTTGCGCTGCTGCTGTAATACATGGCCTCTGTGCATTATTTTCATTACTGCTGTAATACAGGGCCTTTGTGCATTATTAGCATCGCTGCTTTAATACAGGGCCTTTGTGCATTTTTTGAATTGCTGCTTTAATACAGGGCTTTTGTGCATTATTTGCATTGCTGCTTTAATACAGGGTCTTTGCCCATTATTTGCATTACTGCTTTAATACAGGGCCTTTGTGCATTATTTGCATTGCTGCTTTAATACAGGACCTTTGTGCATTGTTTGCATTGCTGCTTTAATATAAGTTTTTTTCCGCATTATTTGAATTGCTGCTTTAATGCAGGGCCTTTGTGCATTATTTGCATTGCTGCTTTAATACAGGGCCTTTGTGCATTATTTGCATTGCTGCTGTAATACAGGGCCTTTGTGCAATATTTACATTGCTGCTTTAATACAGGTTATTTGCGTATTATTTGCATTGCTGCTTTAATACGGGGCATTTGTGCATTATTTGCATTGCTGCTGTAATACAGGGCCTTTGTGCATTATTTGCATTGCTTCTTTAATACAGGGCCTTTGTGCATTATTTAAATTGCTGCTTTAATACAGGGCCTTTGTACATTATTTACATTGCTGCTTTAATACAGGACCTTTGTGCATTATTGACATTATTGCTTTAATACAGGGCCCTTGTGCATTATTTGTATTGCTGCTGGAATACAGGGCCTTTGTGCATTATTTGTATTGCTGCTGGAATACAGGGCCTTTGTGCATTATTTACATTGCTGCTTTAATACAGGGCCTTTGTGCATTATTTACATTGCTGCTTTAATACAGGGCCTTTGTGCATTATTTACATTATTGCTTTAATACAGGACCTTTGTGCATTATTTACATTATTGCTTTAATACAGGGCCTTTGTGCATTATTTGCATTGCTGCTTTAATACAGAGCCTTTGTGCATTATTTACATTGCTGCTGTAATACAGGGCCTTTGTGCATTATTTACATTATTGCTTTAATACATGATCTTTGTGCATTATTTACATTATTGCTTTAAGACAGGGCCTTTGTGCATTATTTACATTGCTGCTGTAATACAGGGCCTTTGTGCATTATTTACATTGCTGCTTTTATACAGGGCCTTTGTGCATTATTTGCATTGCTGATTTAATACAGGGCCTTTGTGCATTATTTGCATTGCTGCTGTAATACAGAGCCTTTGTGGAATATTTACATTGCTGCTTTAATACATGTTCTTTGCGTATTATTTGCATTGCTGCTTTAATACAGGTTCTTTGCGTATTATTTGCATTGCTGCTTTAATACAGGGCCTTTGTGCATTATTTACATTGCTGCTTTAATACAGGGCCTTTGTGCATTATTTACATTGCTGCTGTAATGCAGGGCCTTTGTGCATTATTTACATTGCTGCTTTAATACAGGGCCTGTGTGCATTATTTACATTATTGCTTTAATACAGGACCTTTGTGCATTATTTACATTATTGCTTTAATACAGGGCCTTTGTGCATTATTTGCTTTGCTGCTGTAATACAGAGCCTTTGTTGAATATTTACATTGCTGCTTTAATACAGGTTCTTTGCGTATTATTTGCATTGCTGCTTTAATACAGGGCCTTTGTGCATTATTTACATTGCTGCTTTAATACAGGGCCTTTGTGCATTATTTACATTGCTGCTGTAATACAGGGCCTTTGTGCATTATTTACATTGCTGCTTTAATACAGGGCCTTTGTGCATTATTTACATTATTGCTTTAATACAGGACCTTTGTGCATTATTTACATTATTGCTTTAATACAGGGCCGTTGTGCATTATTTGCATTGCTGCTTTAATACAGAGCCTTTGTGCATTATTTACATTGCTGCTGTAATACAGGGCCTTTGTGCATTATTTACATTATTGCTTTAATACAGGACCTTTGTGCATTATTTACATTATTGCTTTAATACAGGGCCTTTGTGCATTATTTACATTGCTGCTGTAATACAGGGCCTTTGTGCATTATTTACATTGCTGCTTTTATACAGGGCCTTTGTGCATTATTTGCATTGCTGCTTTAATGCAGGGCCTTTGTGCATTATTTGCATTGCTGCTGTAATACAGAGCCTTTGTGGAATATTTACATTGCTGCTTTAATACATGTTCTTTGCGTATTATTTGCATTGCTGCTTTAATACAGGGCCTTTGTGCATTATTTACATTGCTGCTTTAATACAGGGCCTTTGTGCATTATTTACATTGCTGCTGTAATACAGGGCCTTTGTGCATTATTTACATTGCTGCTTTAATACAGGGCCTTTGTGCATTATTTACATTATTGCTTTAATACAGGACCTTTGTGCATTATTTACATTATTGCTTTAATACAGGGCCTTTGTGCATTATTTGCATTGCTGCTGTAATACAGAGCCTTTGTGGAATATTTACATTGCTGCTTTAATACAGGTTCTTTGCGTATTATTTGCATTGCTGCTTTAATACAGGGCCTTTGTGCATTATTTACATTGCTGCTTTAATACAGGGCCTTTGTGCATTATTTACATTGCTGCTGTAATACGGGGCCTTTGTGCATTATTTACATTGCTGCTTTAATACAGGGCCTTTGTGCATTATTTGCATTGCTGCGTTAATACAGGGCCTTTGTGGAATATTTACATTGCTGCTTTAATACAGGTTCTTTGCGTATTATTTGCATTGCTGCTTTAATACAGGGCCTTTGTGCATTATTTACATTGCTGCTTTAATACAGGGCCTTTGTGCATTATTTACATTGCTGCTGTAATACAGGGCCTTTGTGCATTATTTACATTGCTGCTTTAATACAGGGCCTGTGTGCATTATTTACATTATTGCTTTAATACAGGACCTTTGTGCATTATTTACATTATTGCTTTAATACAGGGCCTTTGTGCATTATTTGCATTGCTGCTGTAATACAGAGCCTTTGTGGAATATTTACATTGCTGCTTTAATACAGGTTCTTTGCGTATTATTTGCATTGCTGCTTTAATACAGGGCCTTTGTGCATTATTTACATTGCTGCTTTAATACAGGGCCTTTGTGCATTATTTACATTGCTGCTTTAATACAGGGCCCTTGTGCATTATTTACATTGCTGCTTTAATACAGGGCCTTTGTGCATTATTTGAATTGCTGCTTTTATACAGGGCCTTTGTGCATTATTTGCATTGCTGCTTTAATGCAGGGCCTTTGTGCATTATTTGCATTGCTGCTGTAATACAGAGCCTTTGTGGAATATTTACATTGCCGCTTTAATACAGGTTCTTTGCGTATTATTTGCATTGCTGCTTTAATACAGGGCCTTTGTGCATTATTTACATTGCTGCTTTAATACAGGGCCTTTGTGCATTATTTGCATTGCTGCTGTAATACAGAGCCTTTGTGGAATATTTACATTGCTGCTGTAATACAGGGCCTTTGTGCATTATTTACATTGCTGCTTTAATACAGGGCCTTTGTGCATTATTTACATTATTGCTTTAATACAGGACCTTTGTGCATTATTTACATTATTGCTTTAATACAGGGCCTTTGTGCATTATTTACATTGCTGCTGTAATACAGGGCCTTTGTGCATTATTTACATTGCTGCTTTTATACAGGGCCTTTGTGCATTATTTGCATTGCTGCTTTAATGCAGGGCCTTTGTGCATTATTTGCATTGCTGCTGTAATACAGAGCCTTTGTGGAATATTTACATTGCTGCTTTAATACATGTTCTTTGCGTATTATTTGCATTGCTGCTTTAATACAGGGCCTTTGTGCATTATTTACATTGCTGCTTTAATACAGGGCCTTTGTGCATTATTTACATTGCTGCTGTAATACAGGGCCTTTGTGCATTATTTACATTGCTGCTTTAATACAGGGCCTTTGTGCATTATTTACATTATTGCTTTAATACAGGACCTTTGTGCATTATTTACATTATTGCTTTAATACAGGGCCTTTGTGCATTATTTGCATTGCTGCTGTAATACAGAGCCTTTGTGGAATATTTACATTGCTGCTTTAATACAGGTTCTTTGCGTATTATTTGCATTGCTGCTTTAATACAGGGCCTTTGTGCATTATTTACATTGCTGCTTTAATACAGGGCATTTGTGCATTATTTACATTGCTGCTGTAATACGGGGTCTTTGTGCATTATTTACATTGCTGCTTTAATACAGGGCCTTTGTGCATTATTTACATTGCTGCTTTAATACAGGGCCTTTGTGCATTATTTACATTGCTGCTGTAATACGGGGCCTTTGTGCATTATTTACATTGCTGCTTTAATACAGGGCCTTTGTGCATTATTTGCATTGCTGCTGTAATATGGTACCTGTAGGCAGTATTTACATTGATTCTGTAATAAGACCTCTCGGCACTTTCTACATTGTTGCATTAATCCACCAGTGCAGCCACTATGTGTAAATACAGGACTCTGGGCAGCATTCTCATTGCTCCTGTAATACAGTACTTCAGGTAGTATTCAGGTTTCTCCTGCGATATAGTACTTGTAGGCAATACTTGCAATGCGTATGTAATACACTGTTTAGAGGAAGTACTCAGATTGCTTCTGCAATGTAGCATCTGGGGGCAGTATTCAGATTGTGCTTGTGATGAAGTATTTCACGAAGTATTCAACTTGTTCCTGTAATACAGTTTGTGCAGGCAGTTTTTTTAGCTTGCTCTTCGAATACAGTACTGTTATAGTATTCAGAGCTCCTGTAGTGAAGTGCTCGAGGCTCTATCCACACTGCGCGTGTAATGCAGTATTCACGTTTAGGCAGTATTCATATTGCTCTACAACCTAATAGCTTTAGAGAGTACTCACATCGATCCTTTGAAACAATGCTTGTCGGCAGGATTGTAATAAAATATGTTTAGGCAGCATTCACACTGATCCTCAAAGGCAGTACCGGGGGGCAGTACACACACTGATCCTCCAAGGCAGTACCTGGGGGCAGTACACACACTGATCCTCGAAGGCAGTACCTGGGGGCAGTACACACTCTGATCCTCTAAGGCAGTACTGAGGGGCAGTACACACACTGATCCTCCAAGGCAGTACCTGGGGGCAGTACACACACTGATCCTCGAAGGCAGTACTGAGGGGAAGTACACACACTGATCCTCTAAGGCAGTACCTGGGGGCAGTACACACTCTGATCCTCTAAGGCAGTACTGAGGGGCAGTACACACACTGATCCTCTAAGGCAGTACCTGGGAGCAGTACACACACTGATCCTCTAAGGCAGTACCTGGGGGCAGTACACACACTGATCCTCTAAGGCAGTACTGAGGGGCAGTACACACACTGATCCTCCAAGGCAGTACCTGGGGGCAGTACACACACTGATCATCTAAGGCAGTACTGAGGGGCAGTACACACACTGATCCTCTAAGGCAGTACCTGGGGGCAGTACACACACTGATCCTCTAAGGCAGTACCTGGGGGCAGTACACACACTGATCCTCTAAGGCAGTACCTGGGGGCAGTACACACACTGATCCTCGAAGGCAGTACTGAGGGGCAGTACACACACTGATCCTCTAAGGCAGTACCTGGGGGCAGTACACACACTGATCCTCTAAGGCAGTACCTGGGGGCAGTACACACACTGATCCTCTAAGGCAGTACCTGGGGGCAGTACACACACTGATCCTCCAAGGCAGTACCTGGGGGCAGTACACACACTGATCCTCTAAGGCAGTACCTAGGGGCAGTACACACACTGATCCTCTAAGGCAGTACCTGGGGGCAGTACACACACTGATCCTCTGAGGCAGTACTGAGGGGCAGTACACACACTGATCCTCAAAGGCAGTACCTGGGGGCAGTACACACACTGATCCTCGAAGGCAGTACTGAGGGGCAGTACACACACTGATCCTCGAAGGCAGTACTGAGGGGCAGTACACACACTGATCCTCTAAGGCAGTACTGAGGGGCAGTACACACACTGATCCTCCAAGGCAGTACCTGGCGGCAGGACACACACTGATCCTCTAAGGCAGTACCTGGGGGCAGTACACACACTGATTCTCTAAGGCAGCACTGAGGGGCAGTACACACACTGATCCTCCAAGGCAGTACCTGGGGGCAGTACACACACTGATCCTCTAAGGCAGTACCTGGGGGCAGTACACACACTGATCCTCTGAGGCAGTACTGAGGGGCAGTACACACACTGATCCTCGAAGGCAGTACCTGGGGGCAGTACACACACTGATCCTCTAAGGCAGTACTGAGGGGCAGTACACACACTGATCCTCTGAGGCAGTACCTGGGGGCAGTACACACACTGATCCTCTGAGGCAGTACCTGGGGGCAGTACACACACTGATACTCGAAGGCAGTACTGAGGGGCAGTACACACACTGATCCTCTGAGGCAGTACCTGGGGGCAGTACACACACTGATCCTCTAAGGCAGTACTGAGGGGCAGTACACACACTGATCCTCTAAGTCAGTACCTGGGGGCAGTACACACACTGATCCTCTAAGTCAGTACTGAGGGGCAGTACACACACTGATCCTCTAAGGCAGTACTGAGGGGCAGTACACACACTGATCCTCTAAGTCAGTACCTGGGGGCAGTACACACACTGATCCTCTAAGTCAGTACTGAGGGGCAGTACACACACTGATCCTCTAAGGCAGTACTGAGGGGCAGTACACACACTGATCCTCTCAGGCAGTACCTGGGGGCAGTACACACACTGATCCTCTAAGTCAGTACCTGGGGGCAGTACACACACTGATCCTCTAAGGCAGTACCTGGGAGCAGTACACACACTGATCCTCTAAGTCATTACCTGGGGGCAGGACACACACTGATCCTCGAAGGCAGTACTGAGGGGCAGTACACACACTGATCCTCTAAGGCAGTACCTGGGGGCAGCACACACACTGATCCTCTGAGGCAGTACTGAGGGGCAGTACACACACTGATTCTCTAAGTCAGTACTGAGGGGCAGTACACACACTGATCCTCTAAGGCAGTACCTGGGGGCAGTACACACACTGATCCTCAAAGGCAGTACTGAGGGGCAGTACACACACTGATCCTCAAAGGCAGTACCTGGGGGCAGTACACACACTGATCCTCTCAGGCAGTACTGAGGGGCAGTACACACACTGATCCTCTAAGGCAGTACCTGGGGGCAGTACACACACTGATCCTCTAAGGCAGTACTGAGGTGCAGTACACACACTGATCCTCTAAGGCAGTACTGAGGGTCAGTGCACACACTGATCCTCTAAGGCAGCACTGAGGGGCAGTACACACACTGATCCTCGAAGGCAGTAGTGAGGGGCAGTACACACACATCCTCTAAGGCAGTACCTGGGGGCAGTAAACACACTGATCCTCTAAGTCAGTACCTGGGGGCAGTACACACACTGATCCTCTAAGGCAGAACCTGGGGGCAGTACACACACTGATCCTCTAAGGCAGTACTGAGGGGCAGTACACACACTGATCCTCTAAGGCAGTACCTGGGGGCAGTACACACACTGATCCTCTAAGGCAGTACTGAGGGGCAGTACACACACTGATCCTCGAAGGCAGTACCTGGGGGCAGTACACACACTGATCCTCGAAGGCAGTACTGAGGGGCAGTACACACACTGATCCTCTAAGGCAGTACTGAGGGGCAGTACACACATTGATCCTCTAAGGCAGTACTGAGGGGCAGTACACACACTGATCCTCTCAGGCAGTACCTGGGGGCAGTACACACACTGATCCTCTAAGGCAGTACCTGGGGGCAGTACACACACTGATCCTCTAAGTCAGTACCTGGGGGCAGTACACACACTGATCCTCTAAGTCAGTACCTGGGGGCAGTACACACACTGATCCTCTAAGGCAGTACCTGGGGGCAGTACACACACTGATCCTCCAAGTCATTACCTGGGGGCAGTGCACACACTGATCCTCCAAGGCAGTACCAGAGGGCAGTGCACACACTGATCCTCTAAGGCAGGACCTGGGGGCAGTACACACACTGATCCTCTAAGGCAGTACCTGGGGGCAGTACACACACTGATCCTCTGAGTCATCACCTGGGGGCAGTACACACACTGATCCTCTAAGGCAGTACCTGGGGGCAGTACACACACTGATCCTCTAAGGCAGTACTGAGGGGCAGTACACACACTGATCCTCTAAGGCAGTACCTGGGGGCAGTACACACACTGATCCTCCAAGGCAGTACCTGGGGGCAGTACACACACTGATCCTCGAAGGCAGTACTGAGGGGCAGAACACACACTGATCCTCTAAGGCAGTACCTGGGGGCAGTACACACACTGATCCTCTAAGGCAGTACCTGGGGGCAGTACACACACTGATCCTCTAAGGCAGTACCTGGGGGCAGTACACACACTGATCCTCTAAGGCAGTACCTGGGGGCAGTACACACACTGATCCTCTAAGTCAGTACCTGGGGGAAGTAGACACACTGATCCTCTAAGGCAGTACCTGGGGGAAGTAGACACACTGATCCTCTAAGGCAGTACCTGGGGGCAGTACACACACTGATCCTCTAAGGCAGTACCTGGGGGCAGTACACACACTGATCCTCTAAGGCAGTACTGAGGGGCAGTACACACACTGATCCTCAAAGGCAGTACCTGGGGGCAGTACACACACTGATCCTCGAAGGCAGTACTGAGGGGCAGTACACACACTGATCCTCGAAGGCAGTACTGAGGGGCAGTACACACACTGATCCTCTAAGGCAGTACTGAGGGGCAGTACACACACTGATCATCTAAGGCAGTACTGAGGGGCAGTACACACACTGATCCTCTAAGGCAGTACTGAGGGGCAGTACACACACTGATCCTCGAAGGCAGTACTGAGGGGCAGTACACACACTGATCCTCTAAGGCAGTACTGAGGGGCAGTACACACACTGATCCTCTAAGTCAGTACTGAGGGGCAGTACACACACTGATCCTCTCAGGCAGTACCTGGGGGCAGTACATACACTGATCCTCTGAGGCAGTACCTGGGGGCAGTACACACACTGATCCTCTAAGGCAGTACTGAGGGGCAGGACATACACTGATCCTCTAAGGCAGTACCTGGGGGCAGTACACACACTGATCCTCTAAGGCAGTACCTGGGGGCAGTACACACACTGATCCTCTAAGTCAGTACTGAGGGGCAGTACACACACTGATCCTCTAAGGCAGTACCTGGGGGCAGTACACACACTGATCCTCGAAGGCAGTACTGAGGGGCAGTACACACACTGATCCTCTAAGGCAGTACTGAGGGGCAGTACACACACTGATCCTCTAAGTCAGTACCTGGGGGCAGTACACACACTCATCCACTAAGTCAGTACCTGGGGGCAGTACACACATTGATCCTCTAAGGCAGTACCTGGGGGCAGTACACACATTGATCCTCTAAGGCAGTACCTGGGGGCAGTACACACATTGATCCTCCAAGGCAGTACCTGGGGGCAGTACACACACTGATCCTCTGAGGCAGTACTGAGGGGCAGTACACACACTGATCCTCTAAGGCAGTACCTGGGGGCAGTACACACACTGATCCTCTAAGGCAGGACTGAGGGGCAGTACACACACTGATCCTCTCAGGCAGTACCTGGGGGCAGTACACACACTGATCCTCTAAGTCATTACCTGGGGGCAGTACACACACTGATCCTCTAAGGCAGTACCTGGGGGCAGTACACACACTGATCCTCTAAGGCAGTACTGAGGGGCAGTACACACACTGATCCTCAAAGGCAGTACCTGGGGGCAGTACACACACTGATCCTCTAAGGCAGTACTGAGGGGCAGTACACACACTGATCCTCTAGGTCAGTACCTGGGGGCAGTACACACACTGATCCTCTAAGTCAGTACTGAGGGGCAGTACACACACTGATCCTCTAAGGCAGTACTGAGGGGCAGTACACACACTGATCCTCTAAGTCAGTACCTGGGGGCAGTACACACACTGATCCTCTAAGTCAGTACTGAGGGGCAGTACACACACTGATCCTCTAAGGCAGTACTGATGGGCAGTACACACACTGATCCTCTCAGGCAGTACCTGGGGGCAGTACACACACTGATCCTCTAAGTCAGTACCTGGGGGCAGTACACACACTGATCCTCTAAGGCAGTACCTGGGAGCAGTACACACACTGATCCTCTAAGTCATTACCTGGGGGCAGGACACACACTGATCCTCGAAGGCAGTACTGAGGGGCAGTACACACACTGATCCTCTAAGGCAGTACCTGGGGGCTTAACACACACTGATCCTCTGAGGCAGTACTGAGGGGCAGTACACACACTGATTCTCTAAGTCAGTACTGAGGGGCAGTACACACACTGATCCTCTAAGGCAGTACCTGGGGGCAGTACACACACTGATCCTCAAAGGCAGTACTGAGGGGCAGTACACACACTGATCCTCAAAGGCAGTACCTGGGGGCAGTACACACACTGATCCTCTCAGGCAGTACTGAGGGGCAGTACACACACTGATCCTCTAAGGCAGTACCTGGGGGCAGTACACACACTGATCCTCTAAGGCAGTACTGAGGGTCAGTGCACACACTGATCCTCTAAGGCAGCACTGAGGGGCAGTACACACACTGATCCTCGAAGGCAGTAGTGAGGGGCAGTACACACACTGATCCTCTAAGGCAGTACCTGGGGGCAGTAAACACACTGATCCTCTAAGTCAGTACCTGGGGGCAGTACACACACTGATCCTCTAAGGCAGAACCTGGGGGCAGTACACACACTGATCCTCTAAGGCAGTACTGAGGGGCAGTACATTCACTGATCCTCTAAGGCAGTACCTGGGGGCAGTACACACACTGATCCTCTAAGGCAGTACTGAGGGGCAGTACACACACTGATCCTCGAAGGCAGTACCTGGGGGCAGTACACACACTGATCCTCGAAGGCAGTACTGAGGGGCAGTACACACACTGATCCTCTAAGGCAGTACTGAGGGGCAGTACACACATTGATCCTCTAAGGCAGTACTGAGGGGCAGTACACACACTGATCCTCTCAGGCAGTACCTGGGGGCAGTACACACACTGATCCTCTAAGGCAGTACCTGGGGGCAGTACACACACTGATCCTCTCAGTCAGTACCTGGGGGCAGTACACACACTGATCCTCTAAGTCAGTACCTGGGGGCAGTACACACACTGATCCTCTAAGGCAGTACCTGGGGGCAGTACACACACTGATCCTCCAAGTCATTACCTGGGGGCAGTGCACACACTGATCCTCCAAGGCAGTACCAGAGGGCAGTGCACACACTGATCCTCTAAGGCAGGACCTGGGGGCAGTACACACACTGATCCTCTAAGGCAGTACCTGGGGGCAGTACACACACTGATCCTCTGAGTCATCACCTGGGGGCAGTACACACACTGATCCTCTAAGGCAGTACCTGGGGGCAGTACACACACTGATCCTCTAAGGCAGTACCTGGGGGCAGTACACACACTGATCCTCTAAGGCAGTACTGAGGGGCAGTACACACACTGATCCTCTGAGGCAGTACTGAGGGGCAGTACACACACTGATCCTCTAAGGCAGTACCTGGGAGCAGTACACACACTGATCCTCTAAGGCAGTACTGAGGGACAGTGCACACACTGATTCTCTAAGGCAGTACTGAGGGGCAGTGCACACACTGATCCTCTAAGGCAGTATTGAGGGGCAGTACACACACTGATCCTCGAAGGCAGTACTGAGGGGCAGTACACACACTGATCCTCTGAGGCAGTACCTGGGGGCAGTACACACACTGATCCTCTAAGGCAGTACCTGGGGGCAGTACACACACTGATCCTCTAAGTCAGTACCTGGGGGCAGTACACACACTGATCCTCTAAATCAGTACCTGGGGGCAGTACACACACTGATCCTCTAAGGCAGTACCTGGGGGCAGTACACACACTGATCCTCTAAGTCAGTACCTGGGGGCAGTACACACACTGATCCTCTAAGGCAGTACCTGGGGGCAGTACACACACTGATCCTCCAAGTCATTACCTGGGGGCAGTGCACACACTGATCCTCCAAGGCAGTACCAGAGGGCAGTGCACACACTGATCCTCTAAGGCAGGACCTGGGGGCAGTACACACACTGATCCTCTAAGGCAGTACCTGGGGGCAGTACACACACTGATCCTCTGAGTCATCACCTGGGGGCAGTACACACACTGATCCTCTAAGGCAGTACCTGGGGGCAGTACACACACTGATCCTCTAAGGCAGTACCTGGGGGCAGTACACACACTGATCCTCTAAGGCAGTACTGAGGGGCAGTACACACACTGATCCTCTGAGGCAGTACTGAGGGGCAGTACACACACTGATCCTCTAAGGCAGTACCTGGGAGCAGTACACACACTGATCCTCTAAGGCAGTACTGAGGGACAGTGCACACACTGATTCTCTAAGGCAGTACTGAGGGGCAGTGCACACACTGATCCTCTAAGGCAGTATTGAGGGGCAGTACACACACTGATCCTCGAAGGCAGTACTGAGGGGCAGTACACACACTGATCCTCTGAGGCAGTACCTGGGGGCAGTACACACACTGATCCTCTAAGGCAGTACCTGGGGGCAGTACACACACTGATCCTCTAAGTCAGTACCTGGGGGCAGTACACACACTGATCCTCTAAGTCAGTACCTGGGGGCAGTACACACACTGATCCTCTAAGGCAGTACCTGGGGGCAGTACACACACTGATCCTCTAAGTCATTACCTGGGGGCAGTACACACACTGATCCTCTAAGGCAGTACCAGGGGGCAGTACACACACTGATCCTCGAAGGCAGTACCTGGGGGCAGTACACACACTGATCCTCTAAGGCAGTACCTGGGGGCAGTACACACACTGATCCTCTAAGTCATCACCTGGGGGCAGGACACACACTGATCCTCTGAGGCAGTTCTGAGGGGCAGTACACACACTGATCCTCTAAGGCAGTACCTGGGGGCAGTACACACACTGATCCTCTAAGGCTGTACTGAGGGGCAGTACACACACTGATTCTCTAAGGCAGTACTGAGGGGCAGTGCACACACTGATCCTCTAAGTCATTACCTGGGGGCAGTACACTCACTGATCCTCTAAGGCAGTACCAGGGTGCAGTACACACACTGATCCTCTCAGGCAGTACCTGGGGGCAGTACACACACTGATCCTCTAAGTCAGTACCTGGGGGCAGTACACACACTGATCCTCCAAGGCAGTACCTGGGGGCGGTACACACACTGATCCTCTGAGTCAGCACCTGGGGGCAGTAAACACACTGATCCTCTAAGGCAGTACCTGGGGGCAGTACACACACTGATCCTCTGAGGCAGCACCTGGGGGCAGTAAACACACTGATCCTCTAAGGCAGTACCTGGGAGCAGTACACACACTGATCCTCGAAGGCAGTACCTGGGGGCAGTACACACACTGATCCTCAAAGGCAGTACTGAGGGGCAGTACACACACTGATCCTCAAAGGCAGTACCTGGGGGCAGTACACACACTGATCCTCTCAGGCAGTACTGAGGGGCAGTACACACACTGATCCTCTAAGGCAGTACCTGGGGGCAGTACACACACTGATCCTCGAAGGCAGTACTGAGGGGCAGTACACACACTGATCCTCTAAGGCAGTACTGAGGGGCAGTACACACATTGATCCTCTAAGGCAGTACTGAGGGGCAGTACACACACTGATCCTCTCAGGCAGTACCTGGGGGCAGTACACACACTGATCCTCTAAGGCAGTACCTGGGGGCAGTACACACACTGATCCTCTAAGTCAGTACCTGGGGGCAGTACACACACTGATCCTCTAAGTCAGTACCTGGGGGCAGTACACACACTGATCCTCTAAGGCAGTACCTGGGGGCAGTACACACACTGATCCTCCAAGTCATTACCTGGGGGCAGTGCACACACTGATCCTCCAAGGCAGTACCAGAGGGCAGTGCACACACTGATCCTCTAAGGCAGGACCTGGGGGCAGTACACACACTGATCCTCTAAGGCAGTACCTGGGGGCAGTACACACACTGATCCTCTGAGTCATCACCTGGGGGCAGTACACACACTGATCCTCTAAGGCAGTACCTGGGGGCAGTACACACACTGATCCTCTAAGGCAGTACTGAGGGGCAGTACACACACTGATCCTCTGAGGCAGTACTGAGGGGCAGTACACACACTGATCCTCTAAGGCAGTACCTGGGAGCAGTACACACACTGATCCTCTAAGGCAGTACTGAGGGACAGTGCACACACTGATTCTCTACGGCAGTACTGAGGGGCAGTGCACACACTGATCCTCTAAGGCAGTATTGAGGGGCAGTACACACACTGATCCTCGAAGGCAGTACTGAGGGGCAGTACACACACTGATCCTCTGAGGCAGTACCTGGGGGCAGTACACACACTGATCCTCTAAGGCAGTACCTGGGGGCAGTACACACACTGATCCTCTAAGTCAGTACCTGGGGGCAGTACACACACTGATCCTCTAAGTCAGTACCTGGGGGCAGTACACACACTGATCCTCTAAGGCAGTACCTGGGGGCAGTACACACACTGATCCTCTAAGTCATTACCTGGGGGCAGTACACACACTGATCCTCTAAGGCAGTACCAGGGGGCAGTACACACACTGATCCTCTAAGGCAGTACCTGGGGGCAGTACACACACTGATCCTCTAAGGCAGTACCTGGGGGCAGTACACACACTGATCCTCTAAGTCATCACCTGGGGGCAGGACACACACTGATCCTCTGAGGCAGTTCTGAGGGGCAGTACACACACTGATCCTCCAAGGCAGTACCTGGGGGCAGTACACACACTGATCCTCTAAGGCTGTACTGAGGGGCAGTACACACACTGATTCTCTAAGGCAGTACTGAGGGGCAGTGCACACACTGATCCTCTAAGTCATTACCTGGGGGCAGTACACTCACTGATCCTCTAAGGCAGTACCAGGGGGCAGTACACACACTGATCCTCTAAGGCAGTACCTGGGGGCAGTACACACACTGATCCTCTAAGTCATCACCTGGGGGCAGTACACACACTGATCCTCTAAGGCAGTACCTGGGGGCAGTACACACACTGATCCTCTAAGGCAGTACTGAGGGGCAGTACACACACTGATTCTCTAAGGCAGTACTGAGGGGCAGTGCACACACTGATCCTCTAAGGCAGTACTTGGGGGCAGTACACACACTGATCTTCTAAGGCAGTACTGAGGGACAGTGCACACACTGATCCTCTAAGGCAGTACCTGGGGGCAGTACACACACTGATCCTCTAAGGCAGTACCTGGGGGCAGTACACACACTGATCCGCTAAGTCAGAACCTGGGGGCAGTACACACACTGATCCTCTAAGGCAGTACCTGGGGGCAGTACACACACTGATCCTCGAAGGCAGTACTGAGGGGCAGTACACACACTAATCCTCTAAGGCAGTACTGAGGGGTAGTACACACACTGATCCTCTCAGGCAGTACCTGGGGGCAGTACACACACTGATCCTCTAAGTCAGTACCTGGGGGCAGTACACACACTGATCCTCCAAGGCAGTACCTGGGGGCAGTACACACACTGATCCTCTGAGGCAGCACCTGGGGGCAGTACACACACTGATCCTCTGAGGCAGTACTGAGGAGCAGTACACACACTGATCCTCTAAGGCAGTACTGAGGGGCAGTACACACACTGATCCTCTTAGGCAGTACCTGGGAGCAGTACACACACTGATCCTCTAAGTCATTACCTGGGGGCAGTACACACACTGATCCTCTAAGGCAGTACTGAGGGGCAGTACACACACTGATCCTCTAAGGCAGTACCTGGGGGCAGTACACACACTGATCCTCTGAGGCAGTACTGAGGGGCAGTACACACACTGATCCTCTAAGGCAGTACCTGGGAGCAGTACACACACTGATCCTCTAAGGCAGTACCTGGGGGCAGTGCACACACTGATCCTCTAAGGCAGTACTGAGGGGCAGTACACACACTGATCCTCCAAGGCAGTAATGAGGGGCAGTACACACACTGAGCCTCTCAGGCAGTACTGAGGGGCAGTACACACACTGATCCTCTAAGGCAGTACTGAGGGGCAGTACACACACTGATCCTCTAAGGCAGCACTGAGGGGCAGTACACACACTGATCCTCTCAGGCAGTACCTGGGGGCAGTACACACACTGATCCTCTAAGGCAGTACTGAGGGGCAGTACACACACTGATCCTCTGAGGCAGTACTGAGGGGCAGTACACACACTGATCCTCGAAGGCAGTACCTGGGGGCAGTACACACACTGATCCTCTAAGGCAGTACCTGGGGGCAGTACACACACTGATCCTCTAAGGCAGTACCTGGGGGCAGTACACACACTGATCCTCTAAGGCAGTACCTGCGGGCAGTACACACACTGATCCTCTAAGGCAGTACTGAGGTGCAGTACACACACTGATCCTCTAAGGCAGTACTGAGGGGCAGTGCACACACTGATCCTCTAAGGCAGTACTGAGGGGCAGTACACACACTGATCCTCGAAAACAGTACCTGGGGGCAGTACACACACTGATCCTCTAAGGCAGTACTGAGGGGCAGTACACACACGGATCCTCCAAGGCAGTACCTGGGGGCAGTACACACACTGATCCTCGAAGGCAGTACTGAGGGGCAGTACACACACTGATCCTCTTAGGCAGTACCTGGGGGCAGTACACACACTGATCCTCTAAGGCAGTACTGAGGGTCAGTACACACACTGATCCTCTGAGGCACTACTGAGGGGCAGGACACACACTGATCCTCTTAGGCAGTACCTGGGGGCAGTACACACACTGATCATCTAAGGCAGTACTGAGGGGCAGTACACACACTGATTCTCTAAGGCAGCACTGAGGGGCAGTGCACACACTGATCCTCTAAGGCAGTACTGAGGGGCAGTACACACACTGATCCTCTAAGGCAGTACCTGGGGGCAGTACACACACTGATCTTCTAAGGCAGTACTGAGGGGCAGTGCACACACTGATCCTCTAAGTCATTACCTGGGGGCAGTACACTCACTGATCCTCTAAGGCAGTACCAGGGGGCAGTACACACACTGATCCTCTAAGGCAGTACCTGGGGGCAGTACACACACTGATCCTCCAAGTCATCACCTGGGGGCAGTACACACACTGATCCTCGAAGGCAGTACCTGGGGGCAGTACACACACTGATCCTCCAAGGCAGTACCTGGGGGCAGTACACACACTGATCCTCCAAGGCAGTACTGAGGGGCAGTACACACACTGATCTTCTGAGGCAGTACTGAGGGACAGTGCACACACTGATCCTCTAAGTCATTACCTGGGGGCAGTACACTCACTGATCCTCTAAGGCAGTACCAGGGGGCAGTACACACACTGATCCTCTAAGTCATCACCTGGGGGCAGCACACACACTGATCCTCTAAGTCATCACCTGGGGGCAGTACACACACTGATCCTCGAAGGCTGTACCTGGGGGCAGTACACATACTGATCCTCTAAGGCAGTACCTGGGGGCAGTACACACACTGATCCTCTAAGGCAGTACTGAGGGGCAGTACACACACTGATCCTCTGAGGCAGTACTGAGGGGCAGTACACACACTGATCCTCTAAGGCAGTACCTGGGGGCAGTACACACACTGATCCTCCAAGGCAGTGCTGAGGGGCAGTACACACACTGATTCTCTAAGGCAGTACTGAGGGGCAGTGCACACACTGATCCTCTAAGGCAGTACCTGGGGGCAGTACACACACTGATCCGCTAAGTCAGTACCTGGGGGCAGTACACACACTGATCCTCGAAGGCAGTACCTGGGGGCAGTACACACACTGATCCTCTAAGGCAGTACCTGGGGGCAGTACACACACTGATCCTCTAAGGCAGTACTGAGGGGCAGTACACACACTGATCCTCTGAGGCAGTACTGAGGGGCAGTACACACACTGATCCTCTAAGGCAGTACCTGGGGGCAGTACACACACTGATCTTCTAAGGCAGTACTGAGGGACAGTGCACACACTGATCCTCTAAGGCAGTACCTGGGGGCAGTACACACACTGATCCTCTAAGGCAGTACCTGGGGGCAGTACACACACTGATCCGCTAAGTCAGTACCTGGGGGCAGCACACACACTGATCCTCTAAGGCAGTACCTGGGGGCAGTACACACACTGATCCTCGAAGGCAGTACTGAGGGGCAGTACACACACTGATCCTCTAAGGCAGTACTGAGGGGCAGTACACACACTGATCCTCTCAGGCAGTACCTGGGGGCAGTACACACACTGATCCTCTAAGTCAGTACCTGGGGGCAGTACACACACTGATCCTCTAAGGCAGTACCTGGGGGCGGTACACACACTGATCCTCTGAGGCAGCACCTGGGGGCAATACACACACTGATCCTCTCAGGCAGTACCTGGGGGCAGTACACACACTGATCCTGTGAGGCAGTACTGAGGGGCAGTACACACACTGATTCTCTAAGTCAGTACTGAGGGGTAGTACACACACTGATCCTCTAAGGCAGTACTTAGGGGCAGTACACACACTGATCCTCTAAGGCAGTACTGAGGGGCAGTACACACACTGATCCTCTAAGGCAGTACGTGGGGGCAGTACACACACTGATCCTCGAAGGCAGTACTGAGGGGTAGTACACAGACTGATCCTCGAAGGCAGTACTGAGGGGCAGTACACACACTGATCCTCTAAGGCAGTACTGACGGGCAGTACACACACTGATCCTCTAAGGCAGTACCTGGGGGCAGTACACACACTGATCCTCTAAGGCAGTACTGAGGGGCAGTACACACACTGATCCTCTAAGGCAGTACTGAGGGCATTACACACACTGATCCTCTAAGGCAGTACTGAGGGGTAGTACACACACTGATCCTCTAAGGCAGTACTGAGGGACAGTACACACACTGACCCTCTAAGGCAGTACTGAGGGACAGTACACACACTGATCCTCTAAGGCAGTACTGAGGGGTAGTACACACACTGATCCTCTAAGGCAGTACTGAGGGGCAGTACACACACTGATCCTCTGAGGCAGTACCTGGGGGCAGTAAACACACTGATCCTCTAAGGCAGTACTGAGGGGCAGTACACACACTGATCCTCTCAGGCAGTACCTGGGGGCAGTACACACACTGATCCTCTAAGGCAGTATCTGGGGGCAGGACACACACTGATCCTCTGAGGCAGTACTGAGGGGCAGTACACACACTGATCCTCTCAGGCAGTACCTGGGGGCAGTACACACACTGATCCTCTAAGGCAGTACCTGGGGGCAGTACACACACTGATCCTCTGCGGCAGTACTGAGGGGCAGTACACACACTGATCCTCTCAGGCAGTACCTGGGGGCAATACACACACTGATCCTCTCAGGCAGTACCTGGGGGCAGTACACACACTGATCCTGTGAGGCAGTACTGAGGGGCAGTACACACACTGATTCTCTAAGTCAGTACTGAGGGGTAGTACACACACTGATCCTCTAAGGCAGTACTTAGGGGCAGTACACACACTGATCCTCTAAGGCAGTACTGAGGGGCAGTACACACACTGATCCTCTAAGGCAGTACGTGGGGGCAGTACACACACTGATCCTCGAAGGCAGTACTGAGGGGTAGTACACAGACTGATCCTCGAAGGCAGTACTGAGGGGCAGTACACACACTGATCCTCTAAGGCAGTACTGACGGGCAGTACACACACTGATCCTCTAAGGCAGTACCTGGGGGTAGTACACACACTGATCCTCTAAGGCAGTACTGAGGGGCAGTACACACACTGATCCTCTAAGGCAGTACTGAGGGCATTACACACACTGATCCTCTAAGGCAGTACTGAGGGGTAGTACACACACTGATCCTCTAAGGCAGTACTGAGGGACAGTACACACACTGATCCTCTAAGGCAGAACTGAGGGGCAGGACACACACTGATCCTCTGAGGCAGTACTGAGGGGCAGTACACACACTGATCCTCAAAGGCAGTACCTGGGGGCAGTACCCACACTGATCCTCTAAGGCAGTACTGAGGGGCAGTACACACACTGATCCTCTAAGTCAGTACCTGGGGGCAGTACACACACTGATCCTCTAAGTCAGTACTGAGGGGCAGTACACACACTGATCCTCTAAGGCAGTACTGAGGGGCAGTACACACACTGATCCTCTAAGTCAGTACCTGGGGGCAGTACACACACTGATCCTCTAAGTCAGTACTGAGGGGCAGTACACACACTGATCCTCTAAGGCAGTACTGAGGGGCAGTACACTCACTGATCCACTCAGGCAGTACCTGGGGGCAGTACACACACTGATCCTCTAAGTCAGTACCTGGGGGCAGTACACACACTGATCCTCTCAGGCAGTACCTGGGAGCAGTACACACACTGATCCTCTAAGTCATTACCTGGGGGCAGTACACACACTGATCCTCTAAGGCAGTACTGAGGGGCAGTACACACACTGATCCTCTAAGGCAGTACCTGGGGGCAGTACACACACTGATCCTCTAAGGCAGTACTGAGGGGCAGTACACACACTGATCCTCCAAGGCAGTAATGAGGGGCAGTACACACACTGAGCCTCTCAGGCAGTACTGAGGGGCAGTACACACACTGATCCTCTCAGGCAGTACTGAGGGGCAGTACACACACTGATCCACTAAGGCAGCACTGAGGGGCAGTACACACACTGATCCTCTAAGGCAGTACTGAGGGGCAGTACACACACTGATCCTCTAAGGCAGCACTGAGGGGCAGTACACACACTGATCCTCTAAGGCAGCACTGAGGGGCAGTACACACACTGATCCTCTAAGGCAGTACCTGGGGGCAGTACACACACTGATCCTCTAAGGCAGTACTGAGGGGCAGTACACACACTGATCCTCTGAGGCAGTACTGAGGGGCAGTACACACACTGATCCTCGAAGGCAGTACCTGGGGGCAGTACACACACTGATCCTCTAAGGCAGTACCTGGGGGCAGTACACACACTGATCCTCTAAGGCAGTACCTGGGGGCAGTACACACACTGATCCTCTAAGGCAGTACCTGCGGGCAGTACACACACTGATCCTCGAAGGCAGTACTGAGGTGCAGTACACACACTGATCCTCTAAGGCAGTACTGAGGGGTAGTGCACACACTGATCCTCTAAGGCAGTACTGAGTGGCAGTACACACACTGATCCTCTAAGGCAGTACCTGGGGGCAGTACACACACTGATCCTCCAAGGCAGTACCTGGGGGCAGTACACACACTGATCCTCTAAGGCAGTACTGAGGGGCAGTACACACACGGATCCTCCAAGGCAGTACCTGGGGGCAGTACACACACTGATCCTCTAAGGCAGTACTGAGGGGCAGTACACACACTGATCCTCGAAGGCAGTACCGAGGGGCAGTACACACACTGATCCTCTAAGGCAGTACTGAGGGGCAGTACACACACTGATCCTCTCAGGCAGTACCTGGGGGCAGTACACACACTGATCCTCCAAGTCAGTACCTGGGGGCAGTACACACACTGATCCTCTAAGGCAGTACCTGGGGGCGGTACACACACTGATCCTCTGAGGCAGCACCTGGGGGCAGTAAACACACTGATCCTCGAAGGCAGTACTGAGGGGCAGTACACACACTGATCCTCTAAGGCAGTACCTGGGGGCAGTACACACACTGATCTTCTAAGGCAGTACTGAGGGACAGTGCACACACTGATCCTCTTAGGCAGTACCTGGGGGCAGTACACACACTGATCCTCTAAGGCAGTACCTGGGGGCAGTACACACACTGATCCGCTAAGTCAGAACCTGGGGGCAGTACACACACTGATCCTCTAAGGCAGTACCTGGGGGCAGTACACACACTGATCCTCGAAGGCAGTACTGAGGGGCAGTACACACACTAATCCTCTAAGGCAGTACTGAGGGGTAGTACACACACTGATCCTCTCAGGCAGTACCTGGGGGCAGTACACACACTGATCCTCTAAGTCAGTACCTGGGGGCAGTACACACACTGATCCTCCAAGGCAGTACCTGGGGGCAGTACACACACTGATCCTCTGAGGCAGCACCTGGGGGCAGTAAACACACTGATCCTCTAAGGCAGTACTGAGGAGCAGTACACACACTGATCCTCTAAGGCAGTACTGAGGGGCAGTACACACACTGATCCTCTAAGGCAGTACCTGGGAGCAGTACACACACTGATCCTCTAAGTCATTACCTGGGGGCAGTACACACACTGATCCTCTAAGGCAGTACTGAGGGGCAGTACACACACTGATCCTCTAAGGCAGTACCTGGGGGCAGTACACACACTGATCTTCTAAGGCAGTACTGAGGGACAGTGCACACACTGATCCTCTAAGGCAGTACCTGGGGGCAGTACACACACTGATCCTCTAAGGCAGTACCTGGGGGCAGTACACACACTGATCCGCTAAGTCAGAACCTGGGGGCAGTACACACACTGATCCTCTAAGGCAGTACCTGGGGGCAGTACACACACTGATCCTCGAAGGCAGTACTGAGGGGCAGTACACACACTAATCCTCTAAGGCAGTACTGAGGGGTAGTACACACACTGATCCTCTCAGGCAGTACCTGGGGGCAGTACACACACTGATCCTCTAAGTCAGTACCTGGGGGCAGTACACACACTGATCCTCCAAGGCAGTACCTGGGGGCAGTACACACACTGATCCTCTGAGGCAGCACCTGGGGGCAGTAAACACACTGATCCTCTAAGGCAGTACTGAGGAGCAGTACACACACTGATCCTCTAAGGCAGTACTGAGGGGCAGTACACACACTGATCCTCTAAGGCAGTACCTGGGAGCAGTACACACACTGATCCTCTAAGTCATTACCTGGGAGCAGTACACACACTGATCCTCTAAGGCAGTACTGAGGGGCAGTACACACACTGATCCTCTAAGGCAGTACCTGGGGGCAGTACACACACTGATCCTCTGAGGCAGTACTGAGGGGCAGTACACACACTGATCCTCTAAGGCAGTACTGAGGGGCAGTACACACACTGATCCTCTAAGGCAGTACTGAGGGGTAGTACACACACTGATCCTCGAAGGCAGTACTGAGGGGCAGTACACACACTGATCCTCTAAGGCAGTACTGAGGGGCAGTACACACACTGATCCTCTAAGGCAGTACCTGGGGGCAGTGCACACACTGATCCTCTAAGGCAGTACTGAGGGGCAGTACACACACTGATCCTCCAAGGCAGTAATGAGGGGCAGTACACACACTGAGCCTCTCAGGCAGTACTGAGGGGCAGTACACACACTGATCCTCTAAGGCAGTACTGAGGGGCAGTACACACACTGATCCTCTAAGGCAGCACTGAGGGGCAGTACACACACTGATCCTCTAAGGCAGTACCTGGGGGCAGTACACACACTGATCCTCTAAGGCAGTACTGAGGGGCAGTACACACACTGATCCTCTGAGGCAGTACTGAGGGGCAGTACACACACTGATCCTCGAAGGCAGTACCTGGCGGCAGGACACACACTGATCCTCTAAGGCAGTACCTGGGGGCAGTACACACACTGATCCTCTAAGGCAGTACCTGGGGGCAGTACACACACTGATCCTCTAAGGCAGTACCTGCGGGCAGTACACACACTGATCCTCTAAGGCAGTACTGAGGTGCAGTACACACACTGATCCTCTAAGGCAGTACTGAGGGGCAGTGCACACACTGATCCTCTAAGGCAGTACTGAGGGGCAGTACACACACTGATCCTCGAAGGCAGTACCTGGGGGCAGTACACACACTGATCCTCTAAGGCAGTACTGAGGGGCAGTACACACACGGATCCTCCAAGGCAGTACCTGGGGGCAGTACACACACTGATCCTCTAAGGCAGTACTGAGGGTCAGTACACACACTGATCCTCTGAGGCACTACTGAGGGGCAGGACACACACTGATCCTCTTAGGCAGTACCTGGGGGCAGTACACACACTGATCCTCTAAGGCAGTACTGAGGGGCAGTACACACACTGATTCTCTAAGGCAGCACTGAGGGGCAGTGCACACACTGATCCTCTAAGGCAGTACTGAGGGGCAGTACACACACTGATCCTCTAAGGCAGTACCTGGGGGCAGTACACACACTGATCTTCTAAGGCAGTACTGAGGGGCAGTGCACACACTGATCCTCTAAGTCATTACCTGGGGGCAGTACACTCACTGATCCTCTAAGGCAGTACCAGGGGGCAGTACACACACTGATCCTCTAAGGCAGTACCTGGGGGCAGTACACACACTGATCCTCCAAGTCATCACCTGGGGGCAGTACACACACTGATCCTCGAAGGCAGTACCTGGGGGCAGTACACACACTGATCCTCCAAGGCAGTACCTGGGGGCAGTACACACACTGATCCTCCAAGGCAGTACTGAGGGGCAGTACACACACTGATCTTCTGAGGCAGTACTGAGGGGCAGTGCACTCACTGATCCTCTAAGTCATTACCTGGGGGCAGTACACTCACTGATCCTCTAAGGCAGTACCAGGGGGCAGTACACACACTGATCCTCTAAGTCATCACCTGGGGGCAGCACACACACTGATCCTCTAAGTCATCACCTGGGGGCAGTACACACACTGATCCTCGAAGGCTGTACCTGGGGGCAGTACACATACTGATCCTCTAAGGCAGTACCTGGGGGCAGTACACACACTGATCCTCTAAGGCAGTACTGAGGGGCAGTACACACACTGATCCTCTGAGGCAGTACTGAGGGGCAGTACACACACTGATCCTCTAAGGCAGTACCTGGGGGCAGTACACACACTGATCCTCCAAGGCAGTGCTGAGGGGCAGTACACACACTGATTCTCTAAGGCAGTACTGAGGGACAGTGCACACACTGATCCTCTAAGGCAGTACCTGGGGGCAGTACACACACTGATCCGCTAAGTCAGTACCTGGGGGCAGTACACACACTGATCCTCGAAGGCAGTACCTGGGGGCAGTACACACACTGATCCTCTAAGGCAGTACCTGGGGGCAGTACACACACTGATCCTCTAAGGCAGTACTGAGGGGCAGTACACACACTGATCCTCTAAGGCAGTACTGAGGGGCAGTACACACACTGATCTTCTAAGGCAGTACTGAGGGACAGTGCACACACTGATCCTCTAAGGCAGTACCTGGGGGCAGTACACACACTGATCCTCTAAGGCAGTACCTGGGGGCAGTACACACACTGATCCGCTAAGTCAGTACCTGGGGGCAGCACACACACTGATCCTCTAAGGCAGTACCTGGGGGCAGTACACACACTGATCCTCGAAGGCAGTACCTGGGGGCAGTACACACACTGATCCTCGAAGGCAGTACCTGGGGGCAGTACACACACTGATCCTCTAAGGCAGTACCTGGGGGCAGTACACACACTGATCCTCTAAGGCAGTACCTGGGGGCAGTACACACACTGATCCTCTAAGGCAGTACCTGCGGGCAGTACACACACTGATCCTCGAAGGCAGTACTGAGGTGCAGTACACACACTGATCCTCTAAGGCAGTACTGAGGGGTAGTGCACACACTGATCCTCTAAGGCAGTACTGAGTGGCAGTACACACACTGATCCTCTAAGGCAGTACCTGGGGGCAGTACACACACTGATCCTCCAAGGCAGTACCTGGGGGCAGTACACACACTGATCCTCTAAGGCAGTACTGAGGGGCAGTACACACACGGATCCTCCAAGGCAGTACCTGGGGGCAGTACACACACTGATCCTCTAAGGCAGTACTGAGGGGCAGTACACACACTGATCCTCGAAGGCAGTACCGAGGGGCAGTACACACACTGATCCTCTAAGGCAGTACTGAGGGGCAGTACACACACTGATCCTCTCAGGCAGTACCTGGGGGCAGTACACACACTGATCCTCCAAGTCAGTACCTGGGGGCAGTACACACACTGATCCTCTAAGGCAGTACCTGGGGGCGGTACACACACTGATCCTCTGAGGCAGCACCTGGGGGCAGTAAACACACTGATCCTCGAAGGCAGTACTGAGGGGCAGTACACACACTGATCCTCTAAGGCAGTACCTGGGGGCAGTACACACACTGATCTTCTAAGGCAGTACTGAGGGACAGTGCACACACTGATCCTCTTAGGCAGTACCTGGGGGCAGTACACACACTGATCCTCTAAGGCAGTACCTGGGGGCAGTACACACACTGATCCGCTAAGTCAGAACCTGGGGGCAGTACACACACTGATCCTCTAAGGCAGTACCTGGGGGCAGTACACACACTGATCCTCGAAGGCAGTACTGAGGGGCAGTACACACACTAATCCTCTAAGGCAGTACTGAGGGGTAGTACACACACTGATCCTCTCAGGCAGTACCTGGGGGCAGTACACACACTGATCCTCTAAGTCAGTACCTGGGGGCAGTACACACACTGATCCTCCAAGGCAGTACCTGGGGGCAGTACACACACTGATCCTCTGAGGCAGCACCTGGGGGCAGTAAACACACTGATCCTCTAAGGCAGTACTGAGGAGCAGTACACACACTGATCCTCTAAGGCAGTACTGAGGGGCAGTACACACACTGATCCTCTAAGGCAGTACCTGGGAGCAGTACACACACTGATCCTCTAAGTCATTACCTGGGGGCAGTACACACACTGATCCTCTAAGGCAGTACTGAGGGGCAGTACACACACTGATCCTCTAAGGCAGTACCTGGGGGCAGTACACACACTGATCTTCTGAGGCAGTACTGAGGGACAGTGCACACACTGATCCTCTAAGGCAGTACCTGGGGGCAGTACACACACTGATCCTCTAAGGCAGTACCTGGGGGCAGTACACACACTGATCCGCTAAGTCAGAACCTGGGGGCAGTACACACACTGATCCTCTAAGGCAGTACCTGGGGGCAGTACACACACTGATCCTCGAAGGCAGTACTGAGGGGCAGTACACACACTAATCCTCTAAGGCAGTACTGAGGGGTAGTACACACACTGATCCTCTCAGGCAGTACCTGGGGGCAGTACACACACTGATCCTCTAAGTCAGTACCTGGGGGCAGTACACACACTGATCCTCCAAGGCAGTACCTGGGGGCAGTACACACACTGATCCTCTGAGGCAGCACCTGGGGGCAGTAAACACACTGATCCTCTAAGGCAGTACTGAGGAGCAGTACACACACTGATCCTCTAAGGCAGTACTGAGGGGCAGTACACACACTGATCCTCTAAGGCAGTACCTGGGAGCAGTACACACACTGATCCTCTAAGTCATTACCTGGGGGCAGTACACACACTGATCCTCTAAGGCAGTACTGAGGGGCAGTACACACACTGATCCTCTAAGGCAGTACCTGGGGGCAGTACACACACTGATCCTCTGAGGCAGTACTGAGGGGCAGTACACACACTGATCCTCTAAGGCAGTACTGAGGGGCAGTACACACACTGATCCTCTAAGGCAGTACTGAGGGGTAGTACACACACTGATCCTCGAAGGCAGTACTGAGGGGCAGTACACACACTGATCCTCTAAGGCAGTACTGAGGGGCAGTACACACACTGATCCTCTAAGGCAGTACCTGGGGGCAGTGCACACACTGATCCTCTAAGGCAGTACTGAGGGGCAGTACACACACTGATCCTCCAAGGCAGTAATGAGGGGCAGTACACACACTGAGCCTCTCAGGCAGTACTGAGGGGCAGTACACACACTGATCCTCTAAGGCAGTACTGAGGGGCAGTACACACACTGATCCTCTAAGGCAGCACTGAGGGGCAGTACACACACTGATCCTCTAAGGCAGTACCTGGGGGCAGTACACACACTGATCCTCTAAGGCAGTACTGAGGGGCAGTACACACACTGATCCTCTGAGGCAGTACTGAGGGGCAGTACACACACTGATCCTCGAAGGCAGTACCTGGCGGCAGGACACACACTGATCCTCTAAGGCAGTACCTGGGGGCAGTACACACACTGATCCTCTAAGGCAGTACCTGGGGGCAGTACACACACTGATCCTCTAAGGCAGTACCTGCGGGCAGTACACACACTGATCCTCTAAGGCAGTACTGAGGTGCAGTACACACACTGATCCTCTAAGGCAGTACTGAGGGGCAGTGCACACACTGATCCTCTAAGGCAGTACTGAGGGGCAGTACACACACTGATCCTCGAAGGCAGTACCTGGGGGCAGTACACACACTGATCCTCTAAGGCAGTACTGAGGGGCAGTACACACACGGATCCTCCAAGGCAGTACCTGGGGGCAGTACACACACTGATCCTCTAAGGCAGTACTGAGGGGCAGTACACACACTGATCCTCTTCGGCAGTACCTGGGGGCAGTACACACACTGATCCTCTAAGGCAGTACTGAGGGTCAGTACACACACTGATCCTCTGAGGCACTACTGAGGGGCAGGACACACACTGATCCTCTTAGGCAGTACCTGGGGGCAGTACACACACTGATCCTCTAAGGCAGTACTGAGGGGCAGTACACACACTGATTCTCTAAGGCAGCACTGAGGGGCAGTGCACACACTGATCCTCTAAGGCAGTACTGAGGGGCAGTACACACACTGATCCTCTAAGGCAGTACCTGGGGGCAGTACACACACTGATCTTCTAAGGCAGTACTGAGGGGCAGTGCACACACTGATCCTCTAAGTCATTACCTGGGGGCAGTACACTCACTGATCCTCTAAGGCAGTACCAGGGGGCAGTACACACACTGATCCTCTAAGGCAGTACCTGGGGGCAGTACACACACTGATCCTCCAAGTCATCACCTGGGGGCAGTACACACACTGATCCTCGAAGGCAGTACCTGGGGGCAGTACACACACTGATCCTCCAAGGCAGTACCTGGGGGCAGTACACACACTGATCCTCCAAGGCAGTACTGAGGGGCAGTACACACACTGATCTTCTGAGGCAGTACTGAGGGGCAGTGCACTCACTGATCCTCTAAGTCATTACCTGGGGGCAGTACACTCACTGATCCTCTAAGGCAGTACCAGGGGGCAGTACACACACTGATCCTCTAAGTCATCACCTGGGGGCAGCACACACACTGATCCTCTAAGTCATCACCTGGGGGCAGTACACACACTGATCCTCGAAGGCTGTACCTGGGGGCAGTACACATACTGATCCTCTAAGGCAGTACCTGGGGGCAGTACACACACTGATCCTCTAAGGCAGTACTGAGGGGCAGTACACACACTGATCCTCTGAGGCAGTACTGAGGGGCAGTACACACACTGATCCTCTAAGGCAGTACCTGGGGGCAGTACACACACTGATCCTCCAAGGCAGTGCTGAGGGGCAGTACACACACTGATTCTCTAAGGCAGTACTGAGGGACAGTGCACACACTGATCCTCCAAGTCATCACCTGGGGGCAGTACACACACTGATCCTCGAAGGCAGTACCTGGGGGCAGTACACACACTGATCCTCGAAGGCAGTACCTGGGGGCAGTACACACACTGATCCTCTAAGGCAGTACCTGGGGGCAGTACACACACTGATCCTCTAAGGCAGTACTGAGGGGCAGTACACACACTGATCCTCTAAGGCAGTACTGAGGGGCAGTACACACACTGATCTTCTAAGGCAGTACTGAGGGACAGTGCACACACTGATCCTCTAAGGCAGTACCTGGGGGCAGTACACACACTGATCCTCTAAGGCAGTACCTGGGGGCAGTACACACACTGATCCGCTAAGTCAGTACCTGGGGGCAGCACACACACTGATCCTCTAAGGCAGTACCTGGGGGCAGTACACACACTGATCCTCGAAGGCAGTACTGAGGGGCAGTACACACACTGATCCTCTAAGGCAGTGCTGAGGGGCAGTACACACACTGATCCTCTCAGGCAGTACCTGGGGGCAGTACACACACTGATCCTCTAAGTCAGTACCTGGGGGCAGTACACACACTGATCCTCTAAGGCAGTACCTGGGGGCGGTACACACACTGATCCTCTGAGGCAGCACCTGGGGGCAGTAAACACACTGATCCTCTAAGGCAGTACTGAGGGGCAGTACACACACTGATCCTCTAAGGCAGTACTGAGGGGCAGTACACACACTGATCCTCTGAGGCAGTACCTGGGGGCAGTAAACACACTGATCCTCTAAGGCAGTACTGAGGGGCAGTACACACACTGATCCTCTCAGGCAGTACCTGGGGGCAGTACACACACTGATCCTCTAAGGCAGTATCTGGGGGCAGGACACACACTGATCCTCTGAGGCAGGACTGAGGGGCAGTACACACACTGATCCTCTCAGGCAGTACCTGGGGGCAGTACACACACTGATCCTCTAAGGCAGTACCTGGGGGCAGTACACACACTGATGCTCTGCGGCAGTACTGAGGGGCAGTACACACACTGATCCTCTCAGGCAGTACCTGGGGGCAATACACACACTGATCCTCTCAGGCAGTACCTGGGGGCAGTACACACACTGATCCTGTGAGGCAGTACTGAGGGGCAGTACACACACTGATTCTCTAAGTCAGTACTGAGGGGTAGTACACACACTGATCCTCTAAGGCAGTACTTAGGGGCAGTACACACACTGATCCTCTAAGGCAGTACTGAGGGGCAGTACACACACTGATCCTCTAAGGCAGTACGTGGGGGTAGTACACAGACTGATCCTCGAAGGCAGTACTGACGGGCAGTACACACACTGATCCTCTAAGGCAGTACTGAGGGCATTACACACACTGATCCTCTAAGGCAGTACTGAGGGGTAGTACACACACTGATCCTCTAAGGCAGTACTGAGGGACAGTACACACACTGACCCTCTAAGGCAGTACTGAGGGACAGTACACACACTGATCCTCTAAGGCAGTACTGAGGGGTAGTACACACACTGATCCTCTAAGGCAGTACTGAGGGACAGTACACACACTGATCCTCTAAGGCAGAACTGAGGGGCAGGACACACACTGATCCTCTGAGGCAGTACTGAGGGGCAGTACACACACTGATCCTCAAAGGCAGTACCTGGGGGCAGTACCCACACTGATCCTCTAAGGCAGTACTGAGGGGCAGTACACACACTGATCCTCTAAGTCAGTACCTGGGGGCAGTACACACACTGATCCTCTAAGGCAGTACTGAGGGGCAGTACACACACTGATCCTCTAAGTCAGTACCTGGGGGCAGTACACACACTGATCCTCTAAGTCAGTACTGAGGGGCAGTACACACACTGATCCTCTAAGGCAGTACTGAGGGGCAGTACACTCACTGATCCACTCAGGCAGTACCTGGGGGCAGTACACACACTGATCCTCTAAGTCAGTACCTGGGGGCAGTACACACACTGATCCTCTCAGGCAGTACCTGGGAGCAGTACACACACTGATCCTCTAAGTCATTACCTGGGGGCAGTACACACACTGATCCTCTAAGGCAGTACTGAGGGGCAGTACACACACTGATCCTCTAAGGCAGTACCTGGGGGCAGTACACACACTGATCCTCTGAGGCAGTACTGAGGGGCAGTACACACACTGATCCTCTAAGGCAGTACTGAGGGGCAGTACACACACTGATCCTCTAAGGCAGTACTGAGGGGTAGTACACACACTGATCCTCTAAGGCAGTACTGAGGGGCAGTACACACACTGATCCTCTAAGGCAGTACTGAGGGGCAGTACACACACTGATCCTCTAAGGCAGTACCTGGGGGCAGTACACACACTGATCCTCTAAGGCAGTACTGAGGGGCAGTACACACACTGATCCTCCAAGGCAGTAATGAGGGGCAGTACACACACTGAGCCTCTCAGGCAGTACTGAGGGGCAGTACACACACTGATCCTCTAAGGCAGTACTGAGGGGCAGTACACACACTGATCCTCTAAGGCAGCACTGAGGGGCAGTACACACACTGATCCTCTAAGGCAGTACTGAGGGGCAGTACACACACTGATCCTCTAAGGCAGCACTGAGGGGCAGTACACACACTGATCCTCTAAGGCAGCACTGAGGGGCAGTACACACACTGATCCTCTAAGGCAGTACCTGGGGGCAGTACACACACTGATCCTCTAAGGCAGTACTGAGGGGCAGTACACACACTGATCCTCTGAGGCAGTACTGAGGGGCAGTACACACACTGATCCTCGAAGGCAGTACCTGGGGGCAGTACACACACTGATCCTCTAAGGCAGTACCTGGGGGCAGTACACACACTGATCCTCTAAGGCAGTACCTGGGGGCAGTACACACACTGATCCTCTAAGGCAGTACCTGCGGGCAGTACACACACTGATCCTCGAAGGCAGTACTGAGGTGCAGTACACACACTGATCCTCTAAGGCAGTACTGAGGGGCAGTGCACACACTGATCCTCTAAGGCAGTACTGAGTGGCAGTACACACACTGATCCTCTAAGGCAGTACCTGGGGGCAGTACACACACTGATCCTCTAAGGCAGTACCTGGGGGCAGTACACACACTGATCCTCTAAGGCAGTACTGAGGGGCAGTACACACACGGATCCTCCAAGGCAGTACCTGGGGGCAGTACACACACTGATCCTCTAAGGCAGTACTGAGGGGCAGTACACACACTGATCCTCGAAGGCAGTACCGAGGGGCAGTACACACACTGATCCTCTAAGGCAGTACTGAGGGGCAGTACACACACTGATCCTCTCAGGCAGTACCTGGGGGCAGTACACACACTGATCCTCCAAGTCAGTACCTGGGGGCAGTACACACACTGATCCTCTAAGGCAGTACCTGGGGGCGGTACACACACTGATCCTCTGAGGCAGCACCTGGGGGCAGTAAACACACTGATCCTCTAAGGCAGTACTGAGGGGCAGTACACACACTGATCCTCTAAGGCAGTACTGAGGGGCAGTACACACACTGATCCTCCAAGGCAGTACCTGGGGGCAGTGAACACACTGATCCTCGAAGGCAGTACTGAGGGGCAGTACACACACTGATCCTCTCAGGCAGTACCTGGGGGCAGTACACACAGTGATCCTCTGAGGCAGTATCTGGGGGCAGTACACACACTGATCCTCTGAGGCAGTACTGAGGGGCAGTACACACACTGATCCTCTCAGGCAGTACCTGGGGGCAGTACACACACTGATCCTCTAAGGCAGTACCTGGGGGCAGTACACACACTGATCCTCTGCGGCAGTACTGAGGGGCAGTACACACACTGATCCTCTCAGGCAGTACCTGGGGGCAGTACACACACTGATCCTGTGAGGCAGTACTGAGGGGCAGTACACACACTGATTCTCTAAGTCAGTACTGAGGGGTAGTACACACACTGATCCTCTAAGGCAGTACTGAGGGGCAGTACACACACTGATCCTCTAAGGCAGTACGTGGGGGCAGTACACACACTGATCCTCGAAGGCAGTACTGAGGGGTAGTACACAGACTGATCCTCGAAGGCAGTACTGAGGGGCAGTACACACACTGATCCTCTAAGGAAGTACCTGGGGGCAGTACACACACTGATCCTCTAAGGAAGTACTGACGGGCAGTACACACACTGATCCTCTAAGGCAGTACCTGGGGGCAGTACACACACTGATCCTCTAAGGCAGTACTGAGGGGCAGTACACACACTGATCCTCTAAGGCAGCACTGAGGGGCATTACACACACTGATCCTCTAAGGCAGTACTGAGGGGTAGTACACACACTGATCCTCTAAGGCAGTACTGAGGGACAGTACACACACTGACCCTCTAAGGCAGTACTGAGGGACAGTACACACACTGATCCTCTAAGGCAGTACTGAGGGGTAGTACACACACTGATCCTCTAAGGCAGTACTGAGGGACAGTACACACACTGATCCTCTAAGGCAGAACTGAGGGGCAGGACACACACTGATCCTCTGAGGCAGTACTGAGGGGCAGTACACACACTGATCCTCTCAGGCAGTACCTGGGGGCAGTACACACACTGATCCTCTAAGGCAGTACCTGGGGGCAGTACACACACTGATGCTGTAAGGCAGTACCTGGGGGCAGTACACACACTGATCCTCTAAGGCAGTACTGAGGGGCAGTACACACACTGATCCTCTAAGGCAGTACGTGGGAGCAGTACACACACTGATCCTCGAAGGCAGTACTGAGGGGTAGTACACAGACTGATCCTCGAAGGCAGTACTGAGGGGCAGTACACACACTGATCCTCTAAGGCAGTACTGACGGGCAGTACACACACTGATCCTCTAAGGCAGTACCTGGGGGTAGTACACACACTGATCCTCTAAGGCAGTACTGAGGGGCAGTACACACACTGATCCTCTAAGGCAGTACTGAGGGCATTACACACACTGATCCTCTAAGGCAGTACTGAGGGGTAGTACACACACTGATCCTCTAAGGCAGTACTGAGGGACAGTACACACACTGACCCTCTAAGGCAGTACTGAGGGACAGTACACACACTGATCCTCTAAGGCAGTACTGAGGGGTAGTACACACACTGATCCTCTAAGGCAGTACTGAGGGACAGTACACACACTGATCCTCTAAGGCAGAACTGAGGGGCAGGACACACACTGATCCTCTGAGGCAGTACTGAGGGGCAGTACACACACTGATCCTCAAAGGCAGTACCTGGGGGCAGTACCCACACTGATCCTCTAAGGCAGTACTGAGGGGCAGTACACACACTGATCCTCTAAGTCAGTACCTGGGGGCAGTACACACACTGATCCTCTAAGTCAGTACTGAGGGGCAGTACACACACTGATCCTCTAAGGCAGTACTGAGGGGCAGTACACACACTGATCCTCTAAGTCAGTACCTGGGGGCAGTACACACACTGATCCTCTAAGTCAGTACTGAGGGGCAGTACACACACTGATCCTCTAAGGCAGTACTGAGGGGCAGTACACTCACTGATCCACTCAGGCAGTACCTGGGGGCAGTACACACACTGATCCTCTAAGTCAGTACCTGGGGGCAGTACACACACTGATCCTCTCAGGCAGTACCTGGGAGCAGTACACACACTGATCCTCTAAGTCATTACCTGGGGGCAGTACACACACTGATCCTCTAAGGCAGTACTGAGGGGCAGTACACACACTGATCCTCTAAGGCAGTACCTGGGGGCAGTACACACACTGATCCTCTGAGGCAGTACTGAGGGGCAGTACACACACTGATCCTCTAAGGCAGTACTGAGGGGCAGTACACACACTGATCCTCTAAGGCAGTACTGAGGGGTAGTACACACACTGATCCTCTAAGGCAGTACTGAGGGGCAGTACACACACTGATCCTCTAAGGCAGTACTGAGGGGCAGTACACACACTGATCCTCTAAGGCAGTACCTGGGGGCAGTACACACACTGATCCTCTAAGGCAGTACTGAGGGGCAGTACACACACTGATCCTCCAAGGCAGTAATGAGGGGCAGTACACACACTGAGCCTCTCAGGCAGTACTGAGGGGCAGTACACACACTGATCCTCTAAGGCAGTACTGAGGGGCAGTACACACACTGATCCTCTAAGGCAGCACTGAGGGGCAGTACACACACTGATCCTCTAAGGCAGTACTGAGGGGTAGTACACACACTGATCCTCTAAGGCAGCACTGAGGGGCAGTACACACACTGATCCTCTAAGGCAGCACTGAGGGGCAGTACACACACTGATCCTCTAAGGCAGTACCTGGGGGCAGTACACACACTGATCCTCTAAGTCATCACCTGGGGGCAGTACACACACTGATCCTCTGAGGCAGTACTGAGGGGCAGTACACACACTGATCCTCGAAGGCAGTACCTGGGGGCAGTACACACACTGATCCTCTAAGGCAGTACTGAGGGGCAGTACACACACTGATCCTCTAAGGCAGTACTGAGGGGCAGTACACACACTGATCCTCTAAGGCAGTACCTGGGGGCAGTACACACACTGATCCTCCAAGGCAGTGCTGAGGGGCAGTACACACACTGATTCTCTAAGGCAGTACTGAGGGACAGTGCACACACTGATCCTCTAAGGCAGTACCTGGGGGCAGTACACACACTGATCCGCTAAGTCAGTACCTGGGGGCAGTACACACACTGATCCTCGAAGGCAGTACCTGGGGGCAGTACACACACTGATCCTCTAAGGCAGTACCTGGGGGCAGTACACACACTGATCCTCTAAGGCAGTACTGAGGGGCAGTACACACACTGATCCTCTAAGGCAGTACTGAGGGGCAGTACACACACTGATCTTCTAAGGCAGTACTGAGGGACAGTGCACACACTGATCCTCTAAGGCAGTACCTGGGGGCAGTACACACACTGATCCTCTAAGGCAGTACCTGGGGGCAGTACACACACTGATCCGCTAAGTCAGTACCTGGGGGCAGCACACACACTGATCCTCTAAGGCAGTACCTGGGGGCAGTACACACACTGATCCTCGAAGGCAGTACTGAGGGGCAGTACACACACTGATCCTCTAAGGCAGTGCTGAGGGGCAGTACACACACTGATCCTCTCAGGCAGTACCTGGGGGCAGTACACACACTGATCCTCTAAGTCAGTACCTGGGGGCAGTACACACACTGATCCTCTAAGGCAGTACCTGGGGGCGGTACACACACTGATCCTCTGAGGCAGCACCTGGGGGCAGTAAACACACTGATCCTCGAAGGCAGTACTGAGGGGCAGTACACACACTGATCCTCTAAGGCAGTACTGAGGGGCAGTACACACACTGATCCTCTGAGGCAGTACCTGGGGGCAGTAAACACACTGATCCTCTAAGGCAGTACTGAGGGGCAGTACACACACTGATCCTCTCAGGCAGTACCTGGGGGCAGTACACACACTGATCCTCTAAGGCAGTATCTGGGGGCAGGACACACACTGATCCTCTGAGGCAGGACTGAGGGGCAGTACACACACTGATCCTCTCAGGCAGTACCTGGGGGCAGTACACACACTGATCCTCTAAGGCAGTACCTGGGGGCAGTACACACACTGATGCTCTGCGGCAGTACTGAGGGGCAGTACACACACTGATCCTCTCAGGCAGTACCTGGGGGCAATACACACACTGATCCTCTCAGGCAGTACCTGGGGGCAGTACACACACTGATCCTGTGAGGCAGTACTGAGGGGCAGTACACACACTGATTCTCTAAGTCAGTACTGAGGGGTAGTACACACACTGATCCTCTAAGGCAGTACTTAGGGGCAGTACACACACTGATCCTCTAAGGCAGTACTGAGGGGCAGTACACACACTGATCCTCTAAGGCAGTACGTGGGGGCAGTACACACACTGATCCTCGAAGGCAGTACTGAGGGGTAGTACACAGACTGATCCTCGAAGGCAGTACTGAGGGGCAGTACACACACTGATCCTCTAAGGCAGTACTGACGGGCAGTACACACACTGATCCTCTAAGGCAGTACCTGGGGGCAGTACACACACTGATCCTCTAAGGCAGTACTGAGGGGCAGTACACACACTGATCCTCTAAGGCAGTACTGAGGGCATTACACACACTGATCCTCTAAGGCAGTACTGAGGGGTAGTACACACACTGATCCTCTAAGGCAGTACTGAGGGACAGTACACACACTGACCCTCTAAGGCAGTACTGAGGGACAGTACACACACTGATCCTCTAAGGCAGTACTGAGGGGTAGTACACACACTGATCCTCTAAGGCAGTACTGAGGGACAGTACACACACTGATCCTCTAAGGCAGAACTGAGGGGCAGGACACACACTGATCCTCTGAGGCAGTACTGAGGGGCAGTACACACACTGATCCTCAAAGGCAGTACCTGGGGGCAGTACCCACACTGATCCTCTAAGTCAGTACCTGGGGGCAGTACACACACTGATCCTCTAAGTCAGTACTGAGGGGCAGTACACACACTGATCCTCTAAGGCAGTACTGAGGGGCAGTACACTCACTGATCCACTCAGGCAGTACCTGGGGGCAGTACACACACTGATCCTCTAAGTCAGTACCTGGGGGCAGTACACACACTGATCCTCTCAGGCAGTACCTGGGAGCAGTACACACACTGATCCTCTAAGTCATTACCTGGGGGCAGTACACACACTGATCCTCTAAGGCAGTACTGAGGGGCAGTACACACACTGATCCTCTAAGGCAGTACCTGGGGGCAGTACACACACTGATCCTCTGAGGCAGTACTGAGGGGCAGTACACACACTGATCCTCTAAGGCAGTACTGAGGGGCAGTACACACACTGATCCTCTAAGGCAGTACTGAGGGGTAGTACACACACTGATCCTCTAAGGCAGTACTGAGGGGCAGTACACACACTGATCCTCTAAGGCAGTACTGAGGGGCAGTACACACACTGATCCTCTAAGGCAGTACCTGGGGGCAGTACACACACTGATCCTCTAAGGCAGTACTGAGGGGCAGTACACACACTGATCCTCCAAGGCAGTAATGAGGGGCAGTACACACACTGAGCCTCTCAGGCAGTACTGAGGGGCAGTACACACACTGATCCTCTAAGGCAGTACTGAGGGGCAGTACACACACTGATCCTCTAAGGCAGCACTGAGGGGCAGTACACACACTGATCCTCTAAGGCAGTACTGAGGGGCAGTACACACACTGATCCTCTAAGGCAGCACTGAGGGGCAGTACACACACTGATCCTCTAAGGCAGCACTGAGGGGCAGTACACACACTGATCCTCTAAGGCAGTACCTGGGGGCAGTACACACACTGATCCTCTAAGGCAGTACTGAGGGGCAGTACACACACTGATCCTCTGAGGCAGTACTGAGGGGCAGTACACACACTGATCCTCGAAGGCAGTACCTGGGGGCAGTACACACACTGATCCTCTAAGGCAGTACCTGGGGGCAGTACACACACTGATCCTCTAAGGCAGTACCTGGGGGCAGTACACAAACTGATCCTCTAAGGCAGTACCTGCGGGCAGTACACACACTGATCCTCGAAGGCAGTACTGAGGTGCAGTACACACACTGATCCTCTAAGGCAGTACTGAGGGGCAGTGCACACACTGATCCTCTAAGGCAGTACTGAGTGGCAGTACACACACTGATCCTCTAAGGCAGTACCTGGGGGCAGTACACACACTGATCCTCTAAGGCAGTACCTGGGGGCAGTACACACACTGATCCTCTAAGGCAGTACTGAGGGGCAGTACACACACGGATCCTCCAAGGCAGTACCTGGGGGCAGTACACACACTGATCCTCTAAGGCAGTACTGAGGGGCAGTACACACACTGATCCTCTAAGTCAGTACTGAGGGGCAGTACACACACGGATCCTCCAAGGCAGTACCTGGGGGCAGTACACACACTGATCCTCTAAGGCAGTACTGAGGGGCAGTACACACACTGATCCTCGAAGGCAGTACCGAGGGGCAGTACACACACTGATCCTCTAAGGCAGTACTGAGGGGCAGTACACACACTGATCCTCTCAGGCAGTACCTGGGGGCAGTACACACACTGATCCTCTAAGGCAGTACCTGGGGGCAGTACACACACTGATCCTCTAAGGCAGTACCTGGGGGCAGTACACACACTGATCCTCTAAGGCAGTACCTGGGGGCAGTACACACACTGATCCTCTAAGGCAGTACTGAGGGGCAGTACACACACTGATCCTCCAAGGCAGTACCTGGGGGCAGTACACACACTGATCCTCGAAGGCAGTACTGAGGGGCAGTACACACACTGATCCTCTAAGGCAGTACTGAGGGGCAGTACACACACTGATCCTCTAAGTCAGTACTGAGGGGCAGTACACACACGGATCCTCCAAGGCAGTACCTGGGGGCAGTACACACACTGATCCTCTAAGGCAGTACTGAGGGGCAGTACACACACTGATCCTCGAAGGCAGTACCGAGGGGCAGTACACACACTGATCCTCTAAGGCAGTACTGAGGGGCAGTACACACACTGATCCTCTCAGGCAGTACCTGGGGGCAGTACACACACTGATCCTCCAAGTCAGTACCTGGGGGCAGTACACACACTGATCCTCTAAGGCAGTACCTGGGGGCGGTACACACACTGATCCTCTGAGGCAGCACCTGGGGGCAGTAAACACACTGATCCTCTAAGGCAGTACTGAGGGGCAGTACACACACTGATCCTCTAAGGCAGTACTGAGGGGCAGTACACACACTGATCCTCTAAGGCAGTACCTGGGGGCAGTGAACACACTGATCCTCGAAGGCAGTACTGAGGGGCAGTACACACACTGATCCTCTCAGGCAGTACCTGGGGGCAGTACACACACTGATCCTCTGAGGCAGTATCTGGGGGCAGTACACACACTGATCCTCTGAGGCAGTACTGAGGGGCAGTACACACACTGATCCTCTCAGGCAGTACCTGGGGGCAGTACACACACTGATCCTCTAAGGCAGTACCTGGGGGCAGTACACACACTGATCCTCTGCGGCAGTACTGAGGGGCAGTACACACACTGATCCTCTCAGGCAGTACCTGGGGGCAATACAAACACTGATCCTCTCAGGCAGTACCTGGGGGCAGTACACACACTGATCCTGTGAGGCAGTACTGAGGGGCAGTACACACACTGATTCTCTAAGTCAGTACTGAGGGGTAGTACACACACTGATCCTCTAAGGCAGTACTGAGGGGCAGTACACACACTGATCCTCTAAGGCAGTACGTGGGGGCAGTACACACACTGATCCTCGAAGGCAGTACTGAGGGGTAGTACACAGACTGATCCTCGAAGGCAGTACTGAGGGGCAGTACACACACTGATCCTCTAAGGAAGTACCTGGGGGCAGTACACACACTGATCCTCTAAGGCAGTACTGACGGGCAGTACACACACTGATCCTCTAAGGCAGTACCTGGGGGCAGTACACACACTGATCCTCTAAGGCAGTACTGAGGGGCAGTACACACACTGATCCTCTAAGGCAGCACTGAGGGGCATTACACACACTGATCCTCTAAGGCAGTACTGAGGGGTAGTACACACACTGATCCTCTAAGGCAGTACTGAGGGACAGTACACACACTGACCCTCTAAGGCAGTACTGAGGGACAGTACACACACTGATCCTCTAAGGCAGTACTGAGGGGTAGTACACACACTGATCCTCTAAGGCAGTACTGAGGGACAGTACACACACTGATCCTCTAAGGCAGAACTGAGGGGCAGGACACACACTGATCCTCTGAGGCAGTACTGAGGGGCAGTACACACACTGATCCTCTCAGGCAGTACCTGGGGGCAGTACACACACTGATCCTCTAAGGCAGTACCTGGGGGCAGTACACACACTGATGCTGTAAGGCAGTACCTGGGGGCAGTACACACACTGATCCTCTAAGGCAGTACTGAGGGGCAGTACACACACTGATCCTCTAAGGCAGTACCTGGCGGCAGGACACACACTGATCCTCTAAGGCAGTACCTGGGGGCAGTACACACACTGATTCTCTAAGGCAGCACTGAGGGGCAGTACACACACTGATCCTCCAAGGCAGTACCTGGGGGCAGTACACACACTGATCCTCTAAGGCAGTACCTGGGGGCAGTACACACACTGATCCTCTGAGGCAGTACTGAGGGGCAGTACACACACTGATCCTCGAAGGCAGTACCTGGGGGCAGTACACACACTGATCCTCTAAGGCAGTACTGAGGGGCAGTACACACACTGATCCTCTGAGGCAGTACCTGGGGGCAGTACACACACTGATACTCGAAGGCAGTACTGAGGGGCAGTACACACACTGATCCTCTGAGGCAGTACTGAGGGGCAGTACACACACTGATCCTCTAAGGCAGTACCTGGGGGCAGTACACACACTGATCCTCTAAGGCAGTACCTGGGGGCAGTACACACACTGATCCTCTAAGGCAGTACTGAGGGGCAGTACACACACTGATCCTCTAAGGCAGTACTGAGGGGCAGTACACACACTGATCCTCTAAGGCAGTACTGAGGAGAAGTACACACACTGATCCTCTAAGGCAGTACTGAGGAGCAGTACACACACTGATCCTCTAAGGCAGTACCTGGGGGCAGTACACACACTGATCCTCTCACGCAGTACCTGGGGGCAGTACACACACTGATCCTCTAAGGCAGTACCTGGGGGCAGTACACACACTGATCCTCTAAGGCAGTACCTGGGGGCAGTACACACACTGATCCTCTAAGGCAGTACCTGGGGGCAGTACACACACTGATCCTCTAAGGCAGTACTGAGGGGCAGTACACACACTGATCCTCCAAGGCAGTACCTGGGGGCAGTACACACACTGATCCTCGAAGGCAGTACTGAGGGGCAGTACACACACTGATCCTCTAAGGCAGTACTGAGGGGCAGTACACACACTGATCCTCTAAGTCAGTACCTGGGGGCAGTACACACACTGATCCACTAAGTCAGTACCTGGGGGCAGTACACACATTGATCCTCTAAGGCAGTACCTGAGGGCAGTACACACATTGATCCTCTCAGGCAGTACCTGGGGGCAGTACACACACTGATCCTCCAAGGCAGTACTGAGGGGCAGTACACACACTGATCCTCTAAGGCAGTACCTGGGGGCAGTACACACACTGATCCTCTAAGGCAGTACTGAGGGGCAGTACACACACTGATCCTCTCAGGCAGTACCTGGGGGCAGTACACACACTGATCCTCTAAGTCATTACCTGGGGGCAGTACACACGCTGATCCTCGAAGGCAGTACCTGGGGGCAGTACACACACTGATCCTCTAAGGCAGTACTGAGGGGCAGTACACACACTGATCCTCAAAGGCACTACCTGGGGGCAGTACACACACTGATCCTCTAAGGCAGTACTGAGGGGCAGTACACACACTGATCCTCTAAGTCAGTACCTGGGGGCAGTACACACACTGATCCTCTAAGTCAGTACTGAGGGGCAGTACACACACTGATCCTCTGAGGCAGTACTGAGGGGCAGTGCACACACTGATCCTCTAAGTCAGTACCTGGGGGCAGTACACACACTGATCCTCTAAGTCAGTACTGAGGGGCAGTACACACACTGATCCTCTAAGGCAGTACTGAGGGGCAGTACACTCACTGATCCTCTCAGGCAGTACCTGGGGGCAGTACACACACTGATCCTCTAAGTCAGTACCTGGAGGCAGTACACACACTGATCCTCTAAGGCAGTACCTGGGAGCAGTACACACACTGATCCTCTAAGTCATTACCTGGGGGCAGTACACACACTGATCCTCTAAGGCAGTACTGAGGGGCAGTACACACACTGATCCTCTGAGGCAGTACTGAGGGGCAGTACACACACTGATCCTCTAAGGCAGTACTGAGGGGCAGTACATACACTGATCCTCTAAGGCAGTACCTGGGGGCAGTACACACACTGATCCTCTAAGGCAGTCCTGAGGGGCAGGACACACACTGATCCTCTAAGGCAGTACCTGGGGGCAGTACACTCACTGATCCTCGAAGGCAGTACTGAGGGGTAGTACACACACTGATCCTCTAAGGCAGTACTGAGGGGTAGTACACACACTGATCCTCTAAGGCAGTACTGAGGGGCAGTACACACACTGATCCTCTAAGGCAGTACTGAGGGGCAGGACACACACTGATCCTCTAAGGCAGTACCTGGGGGCAGTACACACACTGATCCTCTAAGGCAGTACTGAGGGGCAGTACACACACTGATCCTCTAAGGCAGTAATGAGGGGCAGTACACACACTGAGCCTCTCAGGCAGTACTGAGGGGCAGTACACACACTGATCCTCTAAGGCAGTACTGAGGGGCAGTACACACACTGATCCTCTAAGGCAGTACTGAGGGGCAGTACACACACTGATCCTCTAAGGCTGTACCTGGGGGCAGTACACACACTGATCCTCTAAGGCAGTACTGAGGGGCAGTACACACACTGATCCTCTGAGGCAGTACTGAGGGGCAGTACACACACTGATCCTCTAAGGCAGTACCTGGGGGCAGTACACACACTGATCCTCTAAGGCAGTACCTGGGGGCAGTACACACACTGATCCTCTAAGGCAGTACCTGGGGGCAGTACACACACTGATCCTCGAAGGCAGTACTGAGGGGCAGTACACACACTGATCCTCGAAGGCAGTACTGAGGTGCAGTACACACACTGATCCTCTAAGGCAGTACTGAGGGGCAGTGCACACACTGATCCTCAAAGGCAGTACTGAGGGGCAGTACACACACTGATCCTCGAAGGCAGTACTGAGGTGCAGTACACACACTGATCCTCTAAGGCAGTACTGAGGGGCAGTACACACACTGATCCTCGAAGGCAGTACCTGGGGGCAGTACACACACTGATCCTCTGAGGCAGTACCTGGGGGCAGTAAACACACTGATCCTCTAAGTCAGTACCTGGGGGCAGTACACACACTGATCCTCTAAGGCAGTACCTGGGGGCAGTACACACACTGATCCTCTAAGGCAGTACTGAGGGGCAGTACACACACTGATCCTCTAAGGCAGTACCTGGGGGCAGTACACACACTGATCCTCTAAGGCAGTACCTGGGGGCAGTACACACACTGATCCTCTAAGGCAGTACCTGGGGGCAGTACACACACTGATCCTCTAAGGCAGTACCTGGGGGCAGTACACACACTGATCCTCTAAGGCAGTACCTGGGGGCAGTACACACACTGATCCTCTAAGTCAGTACCTGGGGGCAGTACACACACTGATCCTCTAAGTCAGTACCTGGGGGCAGTACACACACTGATCCTCTAAGGCTGTACCTGGGGCAGTACACACACTGATCCTCTAAGTCAGTACCTGGGGGCAGTACACACACTGATCCTCTAAGTCAGTACCTGGGGGCAGTACACACACTGATCCTCTAAGGCAGTACCTGGGGCAGTACACACACTGATCCTCTAAGGCAGTACCAGAGGGCAGTACACACACTGATCCTCTAAGTCATTACCTGGGTGCAGTACACACACTGATCCTCTAAGGCAGTACCAGAGGGCAGTACACACACTGATCCTCTAAGGCAGGACCTGGGGGCAGTACACACACTGATCCTCTCAGGCAGTACCTGGGGGGCAGTACACACACTGATCCTCTAAGTCATCACCTAGGGGCAGTACACACACTGATCCTCTAAGTCAGTACCTGGGGGCAGTACACACACTGATCCTCTAAGGCAGTACCTGGGGGCAGTACACACACTGATCCTCGAAGGCAGTACTGAGGGGCAGTACACACACTGATCCTCTAAGGCAGTACTGAGGGGCAGTACATACACTGATCCTCTAAGGCAGTACCTGGGGGCAGTACACACACTGATCCTCTAAGGCAGTCCTGAGGGGCAGGACACACACTGATCCTCTAAGGCAGTACCTGGGGGCAGTACACTCACTGATCCTCGAAGGCAGTACTGAGGGGTAGTACACACACTGATCCTCTAAGGCAGTACTGAGGGGTAGTACACACACTGATCCTCTAAGGCAGTACTGAGGGGCAGTACACACACTGATCCTCTAAGGCAGTACTGAGGGGCAGGACACACACTGATCCTCTAAGGCAGTACCTGGGGGCAGTACACACACTGATCCTCTGAGGCAGTACTGAGGGGCAGTACACACACTGATCCTCTAAGGCAGTACTGAGGGGCAGTACACACACTGATCCTCTAAGGCAGTACCTGGGGGCAGTACACACACTGATCCTCTAAGGCAGTAATGAGGGGCAGTGCACACACTGAGCCTCTCAGGCAGTACTGAGGGGCAGTACACACACTGATCCTCTAAGGCAGTACTGAGGGGCAGTACACACACTGATCCTCTAAGGCAGTACTGAGGGGCAGTACACACACTGATCCTCTAAGGCAGTACCTGGGGGCAGTACACACACTGATCCTCTAAGGCAGTACTGAGGGGCAGTACACACACTGATCCTCTGAGGCAGTACTGAGGGGCAGTACACACACTGATCCTCTAAGGCAGTACCTGGGGGCAGTACACACACTGATCCTCTAAGGCAGTACCTGGGGGCAGTACACACACTGATCCTCTAAGGCAGTACCTGGGGGCAGTACACACACTGATCCTCGAAGGCAGTACCTGCGGGCAGTACACACACTGATCCTCGAAGGCAGTACTGAGGTGCAGTACACACACTGATCCTCTAAGGCAGTACTGAGGGGCAGTGCACACACTGATCCTCAAAGGCAGTACTGAGGGGCAGTACACACACTGATCCTCGAAGGCAGTACTGAGGTGCAGTACACACACTGATCCTCTAAGGCAGTACTGAGGGGCAGTACACACACTGATCCTCGAAGGCAGTACCTGGGGGCAGTACACACACTGATCCTCTGAGGCAGTACCTGGGGGCAGTAAACACACTGATCCTCTAAGTCAGTACCTGGGGGCAGTACACACACTGATCCTCTAAGGCAGTACCTGGGGGCAGTACACACACTGATCCTCTAAGGCAGTACTGAGGGGCAGTACACACACTGATCCTCTAAGGCAGTACCTGGGGGCAGTACACACACTGATCCTCTAAGGCAGTACCTGGGGGCAGTACACACACTGATCCTCTAAGGCAGTACCTGGGGGCAGTACACACACTGATCCTCTAAGTCAGTACCTGGGGGCAGTACACACACTGATCCTCTAAGTCAGTACCTGGGGGCAGTACACACACTGATCCTCTAAGTCAGTACCTGGGGGCAGTACACACACTGATCCTCTAAGGCAGTACCTGGGGCAGTACACACACTGATCCTCTAAGGCAGTACCAGAGGGCAGTACACACACTGATCCTCTAAGGCAGGACCTGGGGGCAGTACACACACTGATCCTCTAAGGCAGTACCTGGGGGGCAGTACACACACTGATCCTCTAAGTCATCACCTAGGGGCAGTACACACACTGATCCTCTAAGGCAGTACCTGGGGGCAGTACACACACTGATCCTCTAAGGCAGTACCTGGGGGCAGTACACACACTGATCCTCGAAGGCAGTACTGAGGGGCAGTACACACACTGATCCTCTGAGGCAGTACTGAGGGGCAGTACACACACTGATCCTCTAAGGCAGTACCTGGGGGCAGTACACACACTGATCCTCTGAGGCAGCACCTGGGGGCAGTAAACACACTGATCCTCTAAGGCAGTACTGAGGGGCAGTACACACACTGATCCTCTAAGGCAGTACTGAGCGGCAGTACACACACTGATCCTCTGAGGCAGTACCTGGGGGCAGTAAACACACTGATCCTCTAAGGCAGTACTGAGGGGCAGTACACACACTGATCCTCTCAGGCAGTACCTGGGGGCAGTACACACACTGATCCTCTAAGGCAGTATCTGGGGGCAGTACACACACTGATCCTCTGAGGCAGTACTGAGGGGCAGTACACACACTGATCCTCTCAGGCAGTACCTGGGGGCAGTACACACACTGATCCTCGAAGGCAGTACCTGGGGGCAGTACACACACTGATCCTCTGAGGCAGTACTGAGGGGCAGTACACACACTGATCCTCTCAGGCAGTACCTGGGGGCAATACACACACTGATCCTCTCAGGCAGTACCTGGGGGCAGTACACACACTGATCCTGTGAGGCAGTACTGAGGGGCAGTACACACACTGATTCTCTAAGTCAGTACTGAGGGGTAGTGCACACACTGATCCTCTGAGGCAGTACGTAGGGGCAGTACACACACTGATCCTCTAAGGCAGTACTGAGGGGCAGTACACACACTGATCCTCTAAGGCAGTAATGAGGGGCAGTGCACACACTGAGCCTCTCAGGCAGTACTGAGGGGCAGTACACACACTGATCCTCAAAGGCAGTACTGAGGGGCAGTACACACACTGATCCTCTAAGGCAGTACTGAGGGGCAGTACACACACTGATCCTCTAAGGCAGTACCTGGGGGCAGTACACACACTGATCCTCTAAGGCAGTACTGAGGGGCAGTACACACACTGATCCTCTGAGGCAGTACTGAGGGGCAGTACACACACTGATCCTCTAAGGCAGTACCTGGGGGCAGTACACACACTGATCCTCTAAGGCAGTACCTGGGGGCAGTACACACACTGATCCTCTAAGGCAGTACCTGGGGGCAGTACACACACTGATCCTCGAAGGCAGTACCTGCGGGCAGTACACACACTGATCCTCGAAGGCAGTACTGAGGTGCAGTACACACACTGATCCTCTAAGGCAGTACTGAGGGGCAGTGCACACACTGATCCTCAAAGGCAGTACTGAGGGGCAGTACACACACTGATCCTCGAAGGCAGTACTGAGGTGCAGTACACACACTGATCCTCTAAGGCAGTACTGAGGGGCAGTACACACACTGATCCTCGAAGGCAGTACCTGGGGGCAGTACACACACTGATCCTCTGAGGCAGTACCTGGGGGCAGTAAACACACTGATCCTCTAAGTCAGTACCTGGGGGCAGTACACACACTGATCCTCTAAGGCAGTACTTGGGGGCAGTACACACACTGATCCTCTAAGGCAGTACTGAGGGGCAGTACACACACTGATCCTCTAAGGCAGTACCTGGGGGCAGTACACACACTGATCCTCTAAGGCAGTACCTGGGGGCAGTACACACACTGATCCTCTAAGGCAGTACCTGGGGGCAGTACACACACTGATCCTCTAAGTCAGTACCTGGGGGCAGTACACACACTGATCCTCTAAGTCAGTACCTGGGGGCAGTACACACACTGATCCTCTAAGTCAGTACCTGGGGGCAGTACACACACTGATCCTCTAAGGCAGTACCTGGGGCAGTACACACACTGATCCTCTAAGGCAGTACCAGAGGGCAGTACACACACTGATCCTCTAAGTCATTACCTGGGTGCAGTACACACACTGATCCTCTAAGGCAGTACCAGAGGGCAGTACACACACTGATCCTCTAAGGCAGTACCTGGGGGCAGTACACACACTGATCCTCTAAGGCAGTACCTGGGGGGCAGTACACACACTGATCCTCTAAGTCATCACCTAGGGGCAGTACACACACTGATCCTCTAAGGCAGTACCTGGGGGCAGTACACACACTGATCCTCTAAGGCAGTACCTGGGGGCAGTACACACACTGATCCTCGAAGGCAGTACTGAGGGGCAGTACACACACTGATCCTCTGAGGCAGTACTGAGGGGCAGTACACACACTGATCCTCTAAGGCAGTACCTGGGGGCAGTACACACACTGATCCTCTGAGGCAGCACCTGGGGGCAGTAAACACACTGATCCTCTAAGGCAGTACTGAGGGGCAGTACACACACTGATCCTCTAAGGCAGTACTGAGCGGCAGTACACACACTGATCCTCTGAGGCAGTACCTGGGGGCAGTAAACACACTGATCCTCTAAGGCAGTACTGAGGGGCAGTACACACACTGATCCTCTCAGGCAGTACCTGGGGGCAGTACACACACTGATCCTCTAAGGCAGTATCTGGGGGCAGTACACACACTGATCCTCTGAGGCAGTACTGAGGGGCAGTACACACACTGATCCTCTCAGGCAGTACCTGGGGGCAGTACACACACTGATCCTCGAAGGCAGTACCTGGGGGCAGTACACACACTGATCCTCTGAGGCAGTACTGAGGGGCAGTACACACACTGATCCTCTCAGGCAGTACCTGGGGGCAATACACACACTGATCCTCTCAGGCAGTACCTGGGGACAGTACACACACTGATCCTGTGAGGCAGTACTGAGGGGCAGTACACACACTGATTCTCTAAGTCAGTACTGAGGGGTAGTGCACACACTGATCCTCTGAGGCAGTACGTAGGGGCAGTACACACACTGATCCTCTAAGGCAGTACTGAGGGGCAGTACACACACTGATCCTCTAAGGCAGTACGTGGGGGCAGTACACACACTGATCCTCGAAGGCAGTACTGAGGGGTAGTACACAGACTGATCCTCGAAGGCAGTACTGAGGGGCAGTACACACACTGATCCTCTAAGGAAGTACCTGGGGGCAGTACACACACTGATCCTCTAAGGCAGTACTGACGGGCAGTACACACACTGATCCTCTAAGGCAGTACCTGGGGGCAGTACACACACTGATCCTCTAAGGCAGTACTGAGGGGCAGTACACACACTGATCCTCTAAGGCAGTACTGAGGGGCATTACACACACTGATCCTCTAAGGCAGTACTGAGGGGTAGTACACACACTGATCCTCTAAGGCATTACTGAGGGACAGTACACACACTGACCCTCTAAGGCAGTACTGAGGGACAGTACACACACTGATCCTCTAAGGCAGTACTGAGGGGTAGTACATACACTGATCCTCTAAGGCAGTACTGAGGGACAGTACACACACTGATCCTCTAAGGCAGAACTGAGGGGCAGGACACACACTGATCCTCTAAGGCAGTACCTGGGGGCAGTACACACACTGATCCTCTCAGGCAGTACCTGGGGGCAGTACACACACTGATCCTCTGAGGCAGTACTGAGGGGCAGTACACACACTGATCCTCTCAGGCAGTACCTGGGGGCAGTACACACACTGATCCTCTAAGGCAGTACCTGGGGGCAGTACACACACTGATGCTGTAAGGCAGTACCTGGGGGCAGTACACACACTGATCCTCTAAGGCAGTACAGAGGGGCAGTACACACACTGATCCTCGAAGGCAGTACCTGGCGGCAGGACACACACTGATCCTCTAAGGCAGTACCTGGGGGCAGTACACACACTGATTCTCTAAGGCAGTACTGAGGGGCAGTACACACACTGATCCTCTAAGGCAGTACCTGGGGGCAGTACACACACTGATCCTCTAAGGCAGTACCTGGGGGCAGTACACACACTGATCCTCTAAGGCAGTACTGAGGGGCAGTACACACACTGATCCTCTAAGGCAGTACCTGGGGGCAGTACACACACTGATCCTCTAAGGCAGTACTGAGGGGCAGTACACACACTGATCCTCTGAGGCAGTACCTGGGGGCAGTACACACACTGATCCTCTAAGGCAGTACCTGGGGGCAGTACACACACTGATACTCGAAGGCAGTACTGAGGGGCAGTACACACACTGATCCTCTGAGGCAGTACTGAGGGGCAGTACACACACTGATCCTCGAAGGCAGTACCTGGGGGCAGTACACACACTGATCCTCGAAGGCAGTACCTGGGGGCAGTACACACACTGATCCTCTAAGGCAGTACTGAGGGGCAGTACACACACTGATCCTCTAAGGCAGTACTGAGGGGCAGTACACACACTGATCCTCTAAGGCAGTACTGAGGGGCAGTACACACACTGATCCTCTCAGGCAGTACCTGGGGGCAGTACACACACTGATCCTCTAAGGCAGTATCTGGGGGCAGTACACACACTGATCCTCTGAGGCAGTACTGAGGGGCAGTACACACACTGATCCTCTCAGGCAGTACCTGGGGGCAGTACACACACTGATCCTCGAAGGCAGTACCTGGGGGCAGTACACACACTGATCCTCTGAGGCAGTACTGAGGGGCAGTACACACACTGATCCTCTCAGGCAGTACCTGGGGGCAATACACACACTGATCCTCTCAGGCAGTACCTGGGGACAGTACACACACTGATCCTGTGAGGCAGTACTGAGGGGCAGTACACACACTGATTCTCTAAGTCAGTACTGAGGGGTAGTGCACACACTGATCCTCTGAGGCAGTACGTAGGGGCAGTACACACACTGATCCTCTAAGGCAGTACTGAGGGGCAGTACACACACTGATCCTCTAAGGCAGTACGTGGGGGCAGTACACACACTGATCCTCGAAGGCAGTACTGAGGGGTAGTACACAGACTGATCCTCGAAGGCAGTACTGAGGGGCAGTACACACACTGATCCTCTAAGGAAGTACCTGGGGGCAGTACACACACTGATCCTCTAAGGCAGTACTGACGGGCAGTACACACACTGATCCTCTAAGGCAGTACCTGGGGGCAGTACACACACTGATCCTCTAAGGCAGTACTGAGGGGCAGTACACACACTGATCCTCTAAGGCAGTACTGAGGGGCATTACACACACTGATCCTCTAAGGCAGTACTGAGGGGTAGTACACACACTGATCCTCTAAGGCAGTACTGAGGGACAGTACACACACTGACCCTCTAAGGCAGTACTGAGGGACAGTACACACACTGATCCTCTAAGGCAGTACTGAGGGGTAGTACATACACTGATCCTCTAAGGCAGTACTGAGGGACAGTACACACACTGATCCTCTAAGGCAGAACTGAGGGGCAGGACACACACTGATCCTCTAAGGCAGTACCTGGGGGCAGTACACACACTGATCCTCTCAGGCAGTACCTGGGGGCAGTACACACACTGATCCTCTGAGGCAGTACTGAGGGGCAGTACACACACTGATCCTCTCAGGCAGTACCTGGGGGCAGTACACACACTGATCCTCTAAGGCAGTACTGAGGGGCAGTACACACACTGATCCTCTGAGGCAGTACCTGGGGGCAGTACACACACTGATCCTCTAAGGCAGTACCTGGGGGCAGTACACACACTGATACTCGAAGGCAGTACTGAGGGGCAGTACACACACTGATCCTCTGAGGCAGTACTGAGGGGCAGTACACACACTGATCCTCGAAGGCAGTACCTGGGGGCAGTACACACACTGATCCTCGAAGGCAGTACCTGGGGGCAGTACACACACTGATCCTCTAAGGCAGTACTGAGGGGCAGTACACACACTGATCCTCTAAGGCAGTACTGAGGGGCAGTACACACACTGATCCTCTGAGGCAGTACTGAGGAGAAGTACACACACTGATCCTCTAAGGCAGTACTGAGGAGCAGTACACACACTGATCCTCTAAGGCAGTACCTGGGGGCAGTACACACACTGATCCTCTCACGCAGTACCTGGGGGCAGTACACACACTGATCCTCTGAGGCAGTACCTGGTGGCAGTACACACACTGATCCTCAAAGGCAGTACCTGGGGGCAGTACACACACTGATCCTCTAAGGCAGTACCTGGGGGCAGTACACACACTGATCCTCTAAGGCAGTACTGAGGGGCAGTACACACACTGATCCTCCAAGGCAGTCCCTGGGGGCAGTACACACACTGATCCTCGAAGGCAGTACTGAGGGGCAGTACACACACTGATCCTCTAAGGCAGTACTGAGGGGCAGTACACACACTGATCCTCTAAGTCAGTACCTGGGGGCAGTACACACACTGATCCACTAAGTCAGTACCTGGGGGCAGTACACACATTGATCCTCTCAGGCAGTACCTGGGGGCAGTACACACATTGATCCTCTAAGGCAGTACCTGAGGGCAGTACACACATTGATCCTCTCAGGCAGTACCTGGGGGCAGTACACACACTGATCCTCTAAGGCAGTACTGAGGGGCAGTACACACACTGATCCTCTAAGGCAGTACCTGGGGGCAGTGCACACACTGATCCTCTCAGGCAGTACTGAGGGGCAGTACACACACTGATCCTCTCAGGCAGTACCTGGGGGCAGTACACACACTGATCCTCTAAGTCATTACCTGGGGGCAGTACACACACTGATCCTCTAAGGCAGTACCTGGGGGCAGTACACACACTGATCCTCCAAGGCAGTACTGAGGGGCAGTACACACACTGATCCTCAAAGGCAGTACCTGGGGGCAGTACACACACTGATCCTCTAAGGCAGTACTGAGGGGCAGTACACACACTGATCCTCTAAGTCAGTACCTGGGGGCAGTACACACACTGATCCTCTAAGTCAGTACTGAGGGGCAGTACACACACTGATCCTCTAAGGCAGTACTGAGGGGCAGTACACACACTGATCCTCTAAGTCAGTACCTGGGGGCAGTACACACACTGATCCTCCAAGTCAGTACTGAGGGGCAGTACACACACTGATCCTCGAAGGCAGTACTGAGGGGCAGTACACACACTGATCCTCTGAGGCAGTACTGAGGTGCAGTACACACACTGATCCTCTAAGGCAGTACCTGGGGGCAGTACACACACTGATCCTCTGAGGCAGCACCTGGGGGCAGTAAACACACTGATCCTCTAAGGCAGTACTGAGGGGCAGTACACACACTGATCCTCTAAGGCAGTACTGAGCGGCAGTACACACACTGATCCTCTGAGGCAGTACCTGGGGGCAGTAAACACACTGATCCTCTAAGGCAGTCCTGAGGGGCAGTGCACACACTGATCCTCTCAGGCAGTACCTGGGGGCAGTACACACACTGATCCTCGAAGGCAGTACCTGGGGGCAGTACACACACTGATCCTCTGAGGCAGTACTGAGGGGCAGTACACACACTGATCCTCTCAGGCAGTACCTGGGGGCAATACACACACTGATCCTCTCAGGCAGTACCTGGGGGCAGTACACACACTGATCCTGTGAGGCAGTACTGAGGGGCAGTACACACACTGATTCTCTAAGTCAGTACTGAGGGGTAGTGCACACACTGATCCTCTGAGGCAGTACTTAGGGGCAGTACACACACTGATCCTCTAAGGCAGTACTGAGGGGCAGTACACACACTGATCCTCTAAGGCAGTACGTGGGGGCAGTACACACACTGATCCTCGAAGGCAGTACTGAGGGGTAGTACACAGACTGATCCTCGAAGGCAGTACTGAGGGGCAGTACACACACTGATCCTCTAAGGAAGTACCTGGGGGCAGTACACACACTGATCCTCTAAGGCAGTACTGACGGGCAGTACACACACTGATCCTCTAAGGCAGTACCTGGGGGCAGTACACACACTGATCCTCTAAGGCAGTACTGAGGGGCAGTACACACACTGATCCTCTAAGGCAGTACTGAGGGGCATTACACACACTGATCCTCTAAGGCAGTACTGAGGGGTAGTACACACACTGATCCTCTAAGGCAGTACTGAGGGACAGTACACACACTGACCCTCTAAGGCAGTACTGAGGGACAGTACACACACTGATCCTCTAAGGCAGTACTGAGGGGTAGTACATACACTGATCCTCTAAGGCAGTACTGAGGGACAGTACACACACTGATCCTCTAAGGCAGAACTGAGGGGCAGGACACACACTGATCCTCTAAGGCAGTACCTGGGGGCAGTACACACACTGATCCTCTCAGGCAGTACCTGGGGGCAGTACACACACTGATCCTCTGAGGCAGTACTGAGGTGCAGTACACACACTGATCCTCTCAGGCAGTACCTGGGGGCAGTACACACACTGATCCTCTAAGGCAGTACCTGGGGGCAGTACACACACTGATGCTGTAAGGCAGTACCTGGGGGCAGTACACACACTGATCCTCTAAGGCAGTACTGAGGGACAGTACACACACTGATCCTCGAAGGCAGTACCTGGCGGCAGGACACACACTGATCCTCTAAGGCAGTACCTGGGGGCAGTACACACACTGATTCTCTAAGGCAGTACTGAGGGGCAGTACACACACTGATCCTCTAAGGCAGTACCTGGGGGCAGTACACACACTGATCCTCTAAGGCAGTACCTGGGGGCAGTACACACACTGATCCTCTAAGGCAGTACTGAGGGGCAGTACACACACTGATCCTCTAAGGCAGTACCTGGGGGCAGTACACACACTGATCCTCTAAGGCAGTACTGAGGGGCAGTACACACACTGATCCTCTGAGGCAGTACCTGGGGGCAGTACACACACTGATCCTCTAAGGCAGTACCTGGGGGCAGTACACACACTGATACTCGAAGGCAGTACTGAGGGGCAGTACACACACTGATCCTCTGAGGCAGTACTGAGGGGCAGTACACACACTGATCCTCGAAGGCAGTACCTGGGGGCAGTACACACACTGATCCTCGAAGGCAGTACCTGGGGGCAGTACACACACTGATCCTCTAAGGCAGTACTGAGGGGCAGTACACACACTGATCCTCTAAGGCAGTACTGAGGGGCAGTACACACACTGATCCTCTAAGGCAGTACTGAGGAGAAGTACACACACTGATCCTCTAAGGCAGTACTGAGGAGCAGTACACACACTGATCCTCCAAGGCAGTCCCTGGGGGCAGTACACACACTGATCCTCGAAGGCAGTACTGAGGGGCAGTACACACACTGATCCTCGAAGGCAGTACTGAGGGGCAGTACACACACTGATCCTCTAAGTCAGTACCTGGGGGCAGTACACACACTGATCCACTAAGTCAGTACCTGAGGGCAGTACACACATTGATCCTCTCAGGCAGTACCAGGGGGCAGTACACACACTGATCCTCTAAGGCAGTACTGAGGGGCAGTACACACACTGATCCTCTAAGGCAGTACCTGGGGGCAGTACACACACTGATCCTCTCAGGCAGTACTGAGGGGCAGTACACACACTGATCCTCTCAGGCAGTACCTGGGGGCAGTACACACACTGATCCTCTAAGTCATTACCTGGGGGCAGTACACACACTGATCCTCTAAGGCAGTACCTGGGGGCAGTACACACACTGATCCTCTAAGGCAGTACTGAGGGGCAGTACACACACTGATCCTCAAAGGCAGTACCTGGGGGCAGTACACACACTGATCCTCTAAGGCAGTACTGAGGGGCAGTACACACACTGATCCTCTAAGTCAGTACCTGGGGGCAGTACACACACTGATCCTCTAAGTCAGTACTGAGGGGCAGTACACACACTGATCCTCTAAGGCAGTACTGAGGGGCAGTACACACACTGATCCTCTAAGTCAGTACCTGGGGGCAGTACACACACTGATCCTCTAAGTCAGTACTGAGGGGCAGTACACACACTGATCCTCGAAGGCAGTACTGAGGGGCAGTACACACACTGATCCTCTGAGGCAGTACTGAGGTGCAGTACACACACTGATCCTCTAAGGCAGTTTCTGGGGGCAGTACACACACTGATTCTCTGAGGCAGTACTGAGGGGCAGTACACACACTGATCCTCTCAGGCAGTACCTGGGGGCAGTACACACACTGATCCTCGAAGGCAGTACCTGGGGGCAGTACACACACTGATCCTCTGAGGCAGTACTGAGGGGCAGTACACACACTGATCCTCTCAGGCAGTACCTGGGGGCAATACACACACTGATCCTCTCAGGCAGTACCTGGGGGCAGTACACACACTGATCCTGTGAGGCAGTACTGAGTGGCAGTACACACACTGATTCTCTAAGTCAGTACTGAGGGGTAGTGCACACACTGATCCTCTGAGGCAGTACTTAGGGGCAGTACACACACTGATCCTCTAAGGCAGTACTGAGGGGCAGTACACACACTGATCCTCTAAGGCAGTACGTGGGGGCAGTACACACACTGATCCTCGAAGGCAGTACTGAGGGGTAGTACACAGACTGATCCTCGAAGGCAGTACTGAGGGGCAGTACACACACTGATCCTCTAAGGAAGTACCTGGGGGCAGTACACACACTGATCCTCTAAGGCAGTACTGACGGGCAGTACACACACTGATCCTCTAAGGCAGTACCTGGGGGCAGTACACACACTGATCCTCTAAGGCAGTACTGAGGGGCAGTACACACACTGATCCTCTAAGGCAGTACTGAGGGGCATTACACACACTTATCCTCTAAGGCAGTACTGAGGGACAGTACACACACTGACCCTCTAAGGCAGTACTGAGGGACAGTACACACACTGATCCTCTAAGGCAGTACTGAGGGGTAGTACATACACTGATCCTCGAAGGCAGTACTGAGGGACAGTACACACACTGATCCTCTAAGGCAGAACTGAGGGGCAGGACACACACTGATTCTCTAAGGCAGTACTGAGGGGCAGTACACACACTGATCCTCTAAGGCAGTACCTGGGGGCAGTACACACAATGATCCTCTAAGGCAGTACCTGGGGGCAGTACACACACTGATCCTCTAAGGCAGTACTGAGGGGCAGTACACACACTGATCCTCTAAGGCAGTACCTGGGGGCAGTACACACACTGATCCTCTAAGGCAGTACTGAGGGGCAGTACACACACTGATCCTCTGAGGCAGTACCTGGGGGCAGTACACACACTGATCCTCTAAGGCAGTACCTGGGGGCAGTACACACACTGATACTCGAAGGCAGTACTGAGGGGCAGTACACACACTGATCCTCTGAGGCAGTACTGAGGGGCAGTACACACACTGATCCTCGAAGGCAGTACCTGGGGGCAGTACACACACTGATCCTCGAAGGCAGTACCTGGGGGCAGTACACACACTGATCCTCTAAGGCAGTACTGAGGGGCAGTACACACACTGATCCTCTAAGGCAGTACTGAGGGGCAGTACACACACTGATCCTCTAAGGCAGTACTGAGGAGAAGTACACACACTGATCCTCTAAGGCAGTACTGAGGAGCAGTACACACACTGATCCTCCAAGGCAGTCCCTGGGGGCAGTACACACACTGATCCTCGAAGGCAGTACTGAGGGGCAGTACACACACTGATCCTCGAAGGCAGTACTGAGGGGCAGTACACACACTGATCCTCTAAGTCAGTACCTGGGGGCAGTACACACACTGATCCACTAAGTCAGTACCTGAGGGCAGTACACACATTGATCCTCTCAGGCAGTACCTGGGGGCAGTACACACACTGATCCTCTAAGGCAGTACTGAGGGGCAGTACACACACTGATCCTCTAAGGCAGTACCTGGGGGCAGTACACACACTGATCCTCTCAGGCAGTACTGAGGGGCAGTACACACACTGATCCTCTCAGGCAGTACCTGGGGGCAGTACACACACTGATCCTCTAAGTCATTACCTGGGGGCAGTACACACACTGATCCTCTAAGGCAGTACCTGGGGGCAGTACACACACTGATCCTCTAAGGCAGTACTGAGGGGCAGTACACACACTGATCCTCAAAGGCAGTACCTGGGGGCAGTACACACACTGATCCTCTAAGGCAGTACTGAGGGGCAGTACACACACTGATCCTCTAAGTCAGTACCTGGGGGCAGTACACACACTGATCCTCTAAGTCAGTACTGAGGGGCAGTACACACACTGATCCTCTAAGGCAGTACTGAGGGGCAGTACACACACTGATCCTCTAAGTCAGTACCTGGGGGCAGTACACACACTGATCCTCTAAGTCAGTACTGAGGGGCAGTACACACACTGATCCTCTGAGGCAGTACCTGGGGGCAGTAAACACACTGATCCTCTAAGTCAGTACCTGGGGGCAGTACACACACTGATCCTCCAAGGCAGTACTTGGGGGCAGTACACACACTGATCCTCTAAGGCAGTACTGAGGGGCAGTACACACACTGATCCTCTAAGGCAGTACCTGGGGGCAGTACACACACTGATCCTCTAAGGCAGTACCTGGGGGCAGTACACACACTGATCCTCTAAGGCAGTACCTGGGGGCAGTACACACACTGATCCTCTAAGTCAGTACCTGGGGGCAGTACACACACTGATCCTCTAAGTCAGTACCTGGGGGCAGTACACACACTGATCCTCTAAGTCAGTACCTGGGGGCAGTACACACACTGATCCTCTAAGGCAGTACCTGGGGCAGTACACACACTGATCCTCTAAGGCAGTACCAGAGGGCAGTACACACACTGATCCTCTAAGTCATTACCTGGGTGCAGTACACACACTGATCCTCTAAGGCAGTACCAGAGGGCAGTACACACACTGATCCTCTAAGGCAGTACCTGGGGGCAGTACACACACTGATCCTCTAAGGCAGTACCTGGGGGGCAGTACACACACTGATCCTCTAAGTCATCACCTAGGGGCAGTACACACACTGATCCTCTAAGGCAGTACCTGGGGGCAGTACACACACTGATCCTCTAAGGCAGTACCTGGGGGCAGTACACACACTGATCCTCGAAGGCAGTACTGAGGGGCAGTACACACACTGATCCTCTGAGGCAGTACTGAGGGGCAGTACACACACTGATCCTCTAAGGCAGTACCTGGGGGCAGTACACACACTGATCCTCTGAGGCAGCACCTGGGGGCAGTAAACACACTGATCCTCTAAGGCAGTACTGAGGGGCAGTACACACACTGATCCTCTAAGGCAGTACTGAGCGGCAGTACACACACTGATCCTCTGAGGCAGTACCTGGGGGCAGTAAACACACTGATCCTCTAAGGCAGTACTGAGGGGCAGTACACACACTGATCCTCTCAGGCAGTACCTGGGGGCAGTACACACACTGATCCTCTAAGGCAGTATCTGGGGGCAGTACACACACTGATCCTCTGAGGCAGTACTGAGGGGCAGTACACACACTGATCCTCTCAGGCAGTACCTGGGGGCAGTACACACACTGATCCTCGAAGGCAGTACCTGGGGGCAGTACACACACTGATCCTCTGAGGCAGTACTGAGGGGCAGTACACACACTGATCCTCTCAGGCAGTACCTGGGGGCAATACACACACTGATCCTCTCAGGCAGTACCTGGGGACAGTACACACACTGATCCTGTGAGGCAGTACTGAGGGGCAGTACACACACTGATTCTCTAAGTCAGTACTGAGGGGTAGTGCACACACTGATCCTCTGAGGCAGTACGTAGGGGCAGTACACACACTGATCCTCTAAGGCAGTACTGAGGGGCAGTACACACACTGATCCTCTAAGGCAGTACGTGGGGGCAGTACACACACTGATCCTCGAAGGCAGTACTGAGGGGTAGTACACAGACTGATCCTCGAAGGCAGTACTGAGGGGCAGTACACACACTGATCCTCTAAGGAAGTACCTGGGGGCAGTACACACACTGATCCTCTAAGGCAGTACTGACGGGCAGTACACACACTGATCCTCTAAGGCAGTACCTGGGGGCAGTACACACACTGATCCTCTAAGGCAGTACTGAGGGGCAGTACACACACTGATCCTCTAAGGCAGTACTGAGGGGCATTACACACACTGATCCTCTAAGGCAGTACTGAGGGGTAGTACACACACTGATCCTCTAAGGCATTACTGAGGGACAGTACACACACTGACCCTCTAAGGCAGTACTGAGGGACAGTACACACACTGATCCTCTAAGGCAGTACTGAGGGGTAGTACATACACTGATCCTCTAAGGCAGTACTGAGGGACAGTACACACACTGATCCTCTAAGGCAGAACTGAGGGGCAGGACACACACTGATCCTCTAAGGCAGTACCTGGGGGCAGTACACACACTGATCCTCTCAGGCAGTACCTGGGGGCAGTACACACACTGATCCTCTGAGGCAGTACTGAGGGGCAGTACACACACTGATCCTCTCAGGCAGTACCTGGGGGCAGTACACACACTGATCCTCTAAGGCAGTACCTGGGGGCAGTACACACACTGATGCTGTAAGGCAGTACCTGGGGGCAGTACACACACTGATCCTCTAAGGCAGTACAGAGGGGCAGTACACACACTGATCCTCGAAGGCAGTACCTGGCGGCAGGACACACACTGATCCTCTAAGGCAGTACCTGGGGGCAGTACACACACTGATTCTCTAAGGCAGTACTGAGGGGCAGTACACACACTGATCCTCTAAGGCAGTACCTGGGGGCAGTACACACACTGATCCTCTAAGGCAGTACCTGGGGGCAGTACACACACTGATCCTCTAAGGCAGTACTGAGGGGCAGTACACACACTGATCCTCTAAGGCAGTACCTGGGGGCAGTACACACACTGATCCTCTAAGGCAGTACTGAGGGGCAGTACACACACTGATCCTCTGAGGCAGTACCTGGGGGCAGTACACACACTGATCCTCTAAGGCAGTACCTGGGGGCAGTACACACACTGATACTCGAAGGCAGTACTGAGGGGCAGTACACACACTGATCCTCTGAGGCAGTACTGAGGGGCAGTACACACACTGATCCTCGAAGGCAGTACCTGGGGGCAGTACACACACTGATCCTCGAAGGCAGTACCTGGGGGCAGTACACACACTGATCCTCTAAGGCAGTACTGAGGGGCAGTACACACACTGATCCTCTAAGGCAGTACTGAGGGGCAGTACACACACTGATCCTCTAAGGCAGTACTGAGGGGCAGTACACACACTGATCCTCTCAGGCAGTACCTGGGGGCAGTACACACACTGATCCTCTAAGGCAGTATCTGGGGGCAGTACACACACTGATCCTCTGAGGCAGTACTGAGGGGCAGTACACACACTGATCCTCTCAGGCAGTACCTGGGGGCAGTACACACACTGATCCTCGAAGGCAGTACCTGGGGGCAGTACACACACTGATCCTCTGAGGCAGTACTGAGGGGCAGTACACACACTGATCCTCTCAGGCAGTACCTGGGGGCAATACACACACTGATCCTCTCAGGCAGTACCTGGGGACAGTACACACACTGATCCTGTGAGGCAGTACTGAGGGGCAGTACACACACTGATTCTCTAAGTCAGTACTGAGGGGTAGTGCACACACTGATCCTCTGAGGCAGTACGTAGGGGCAGTACACACACTGATCCTCTAAGGCAGTACTGAGGGGCAGTACACACACTGATCCTCTAAGGCAGTACGTGGGGGCAGTACACACACTGATCCTCGAAGGCAGTACTGAGGGGTAGTACACAGACTGATCCTCGAAGGCAGTACTGAGGGGCAGTACACACACTGATCCTCTAAGGAAGTACCTGGGGGCAGTACACACACTGATCCTCTAAGGCAGTACTGACGGGCAGTACACACACTGATCCTCTAAGGCAGTACCTGGGGGCAGTACACACACTGATCCTCTAAGGCAGTACTGAGGGGCAGTACACACACTGATCCTCTAAGGCAGTACTGAGGGGCATTACACACACTGATCCTCTAAGGCAGTACTGAGGGGTAGTACACACACTGATCCTCTAAGGCAGTACTGAGGGACAGTACACACACTGACCCTCTAAGGCAGTACTGAGGGACAGTACACACACTGATCCTCTAAGGCAGTACTGAGGGGTAGTACATACACTGATCCTCTAAGGCAGTACTGAGGGACAGTACACACACTGATCCTCTAAGGCAGAACTGAGGGGCAGGACACACACTGATCCTCTAAGGCAGTACCTGGGGGCAGTACACACACTGATCCTCTCAGGCAGTACCTGGGGGCAGTACACACACTGATCCTCTGAGGCAGTACTGAGGGGCAGTACACACACTGATCCTCTCAGGCAGTACCTGGGGGCAGTACACACACTGATCCTCTAAGGCAGTACTGAGGGGCAGTACACACACTGATCCTCTGAGGCAGTACCTGGGGGCAGTACACACACTGATCCTCTAAGGCAGTACCTGGGGGCAGTACACACACTGATACTCGAAGGCAGTACTGAGGGGCAGTACACACACTGATCCTCTGAGGCAGTACTGAGGGGCAGTACACACACTGATCCTCGAAGGCAGTACCTGGGGGCAGTACACACACTGATCCTCGAAGGCAGTACCTGGGGGCAGTACACACACTGATCCTCTAAGGCAGTACTGAGGGGCAGTACACACACTGATCCTCTAAGGCAGTACTGAGGGGCAGTACACACACTGATCCTCTGAGGCAGTACTGAGGAGAAGTACACACACTGATCCTCTAAGGCAGTACTGAGGAGCAGTACACACACTGATCCTCTAAGGCAGTACCTGGGGGCAGTACACACACTGATCCTCTCACGCAGTACCTGGGGGCAGTACACACACTGATCCTCTGAGGCAGTACCTGGTGGCAGTACACACACTGATCCTCAAAGGCAGTACCTGGGGGCAGTACACACACTGATCCTCTAAGGCAGTACCTGGGGGCAGTACACACACTGATCCTCTAAGGCAGTACTGAGGGGCAGTACACACACTGATCCTCCAAGGCAGTCCCTGGGGGCAGTACACACACTGATCCTCGAAGGCAGTACTGAGGGGCAGTACACACACTGATCCTCTAAGGCAGTACTGAGGGGCAGTACACACACTGATCCTCTAAGTCAGTACCTGGGGGCAGTACACACACTGATCCACTAAGTCAGTACCTGGGGGCAGTACACACATTGATCCTCTCAGGCAGTACCTGGGGGCAGTACACACATTGATCCTCTAAGGCAGTACCTGAGGGCAGTACACACATTGATCCTCTCAGGCAGTACCTGGGGGCAGTACACACACTGATCCTCTAAGGCAGTACTGAGGGGCAGTACACACACTGATCCTCTAAGGCAGTACCTGGGGGCAGTGCACACACTGATCCTCTCAGGCAGTACTGAGGGGCAGTACACACACTGATCCTCTCAGGCAGTACCTGGGGGCAGTACACACACTGATCCTCTAAGTCATTACCTGGGGGCAGTACACACACTGATCCTCTAAGGCAGTACCTGGGGGCAGTACACACACTGATCCTCCAAGGCAGTACTGAGGGGCAGTACACACACTGATCCTCAAAGGCAGTACCTGGGGGCAGTACACACACTGATCCTCTAAGGCAGTACTGAGGGGCAGTACACACACTGATCCTCTAAGTCAGTACCTGGGGGCAGTACACACACTGATCCTCTAAGTCAGTACTGAGGGGCAGTACACACACTGATCCTCTAAGGCAGTACTGAGGGGCAGTACACACACTGATCCTCTAAGTCAGTACCTGGGGGCAGTACACACACTGATCCTCCAAGTCAGTACTGAGGGGCAGTACACACACTGATCCTCGAAGGCAGTACTGAGGGGCAGTACACACACTGATCCTCTGAGGCAGTACTGAGGTGCAGTACACACACTGATCCTCTAAGGCAGTACCTGGGGGCAGTACACACACTGATCCTCTGAGGCAGCACCTGGGGGCAGTAAACACACTGATCCTCTAAGGCAGTACTGAGGGGCAGTACACACACTGATCCTCTAAGGCAGTACTGAGCGGCAGTACACACACTGATCCTCTGAGGCAGTACCTGGGGGCAGTAAACACACTGATCCTCTAAGGCAGTCCTGAGGGGCAGTGCACACACTGATCCTCTCAGGCAGTACCTGGGGGCAGTACACACACTGATCCTCGAAGGCAGTACCTGGGGGCAGTACACACACTGATCCTCTGAGGCAGTACTGAGGGGCAGTACACACACTGATCCTCTCAGGCAGTACCTGGGGGCAATACACACACTGATCCTCTCAGGCAGTACCTGGGGGCAGTACACACACTGATCCTGTGAGGCAGTACTGAGGGGCAGTACACACACTGATTCTCTAAGTCAGTACTGAGGGGTAGTGCACACACTGATCCTCTGAGGCAGTACTTAGGGGCAGTACACACACTGATCCTCTAAGGCAGTACTGAGGGGCAGTACACACACTGATCCTCTAAGGCAGTACGTGGGGGCAGTACACACACTGATCCTCGAAGGCAGTACTGAGGGGTAGTACACAGACTGATCCTCGAAGGCAGTACTGAGGGGCAGTACACACACTGATCCTCTAAGGAAGTACCTGGGGGCAGTACACACACTGATCCTCTAAGGCAGTACTGACGGGCAGTACACACACTGATCCTCTAAGGCAGTACCTGGGGGCAGTACACACACTGATCCTCTAAGGCAGTACTGAGGGGCAGTACACACACTGATCCTCTAAGGCAGTACTGAGGGGCATTACACACACTGATCCTCTAAGGCAGTACTGAGGGGTAGTACACACACTGATCCTCTAAGGCAGTACTGAGGGACAGTACACACACTGACCCTCTAAGGCAGTACTGAGGGACAGTACACACACTGATCCTCTAAGGCAGTACTGAGGGGTAGTACATACACTGATCCTCTAAGGCAGTACTGAGGGACAGTACACACACTGATCCTCTAAGGCAGAACTGAGGGGCAGGACACACACTGATCCTCTAAGGCAGTACCTGGGGGCAGTACACACACTGATCCTCTCAGGCAGTACCTGGGGGCAGTACACACACTGATCCTCTGAGGCAGTACTGAGGGGCAGTACACACACTGATCCTCTCAGGCAGTACCTGGGGGCAGTACACACACTGATCCTCTAAGGCAGTACCTGGGGGCAGTACACACACTGATGCTGTAAGGCAGTACCTGGGGGCAGTACACACACTGATCCTCTAAGGCAGTACTGAGGGACAGTACACACACTGATCCTCGAAGGCAGTACCTGGCGGCAGGACACACACTGATCCTCTAAGGCAGTACCTGGGGGCAGTACACACACTGATTCTCTAAGGCAGTACTGAGGGGCAGTACACACACTGATCCTCTAAGGCAGTACCTGGGGGCAGTACACACACTGATCCTCTAAGGCAGTACCTGGGGGCAGTACACACACTGATCCTCTAAGGCAGTACTGAGGGGCAGTACACACACTGATCCTCTAAGGCAGTACCTGGGGGCAGTACACACACTGATCCTCTAAGGCAGTACTGAGGGGCAGTACACACACTGATCCTCTGAGGCAGTACCTGGGGGCAGTACACACACTGATCCTCTAAGGCAGTACCTGGGGGCAGTACACACACTGATACTCGAAGGCAGTACTGAGGGGCAGTACACACACTGATCCTCTGAGGCAGTACTGAGGGGCAGTACACACACTGATCCTCGAAGGCAGTACCTGGGGGCAGTACACACACTGATCCTCGAAGGCAGTACCTGGGGGCAGTACACACACTGATCCTCTAAGGCAGTACTGAGGGGCAGTACACACACTGATCCTCTAAGGCAGTACTGAGGGGCAGTACACACACTGATCCTCTAAGGCAGTACTGAGGAGAAGTACACACACTGATCCTCTAAGGCAGTACTGAGGAGCAGTACACACACTGATCCTCCAAGGCAGTCCCTGGGGGCAGTACACACACTGATCCTCGAAGGCAGTACTGAGGGGCAGTACACACACTGATCCTCGAAGGCAGTACTGAGGGGCAGTACACACACTGATCCTCTAAGTCAGTACCTGGGGGCAGTACACACACTGATCCACTAAGTCAGTACCTGAGGGCAGTACACACATTGATCCTCTCAGGCAGTACCAGGGGGCAGTACACACACTGATCCTCTAAGGCAGTACTGAGGGGCAGTACACACACTGATCCTCTAAGGCAGTACCTGGGGGCAGTACACACACTGATCCTCTCAGGCAGTACTGAGGGGCAGTACACACACTGATCCTCTCAGGCAGTACCTGGGGGCAGTACACACACTGATCCTCTAAGTCATTACCTGGGGGCAGTACACACACTGATCCTCTAAGGCAGTACCTGGGGGCAGTACACACACTGATCCTCTAAGGCAGTACTGAGGGGCAGTACACACACTGATCCTCAAAGGCAGTACCTGGGGGCAGTACACACACTGATCCTCTAAGGCAGTACTGAGGGGCAGTACACACACTGATCCTCTAAGTCAGTACCTGGGGGCAGTACACACACTGATCCTCTAAGTCAGTACTGAGGGGCAGTACACACACTGATCCTCTAAGGCAGTACTGAGGGGCAGTACACACACTGATCCTCTAAGTCAGTACCTGGGGGCAGTACACACACTGATCCTCTAAGTCAGTACTGAGGGGCAGTACACACACTGATCCTCGAAGGCAGTACTGAGGGGCAGTACACACACTGATCCTCTGAGGCAGTACTGAGGTGCAGTACACACACTGATCCTCTAAGGCAGTTTCTGGGGGCAGTACACACACTGATTCTCTGAGGCAGTACTGAGGGGCAGTACACACACTGATCCTCTCAGGCAGTACCTGGGGGCAGTACACACACTGATCCTCGAAGGCAGTACCTGGGGGCAGTACACACACTGATCCTCTGAGGCAGTACTGAGGGGCAGTACACACACTGATCCTCTCAGGCAGTACCTGGGGGCAATACACACACTGATCCTCTCAGGCAGTACCTGGGGGCAGTACACACACTGATCCTGTGAGGCAGTACTGAGTGGCAGTACACACACTGATTCTCTAAGTCAGTACTGAGGGGTAGTGCACACACTGATCCTCTGAGGCAGTACTTAGGGGCAGTACACACACTGATCCTCTAAGGCAGTACTGAGGGGCAGTACACACACTGATCCTCTAAGGCAGTACGTGGGGGCAGTACACACACTGATCCTCGAAGGCAGTACTGAGGGGTAGTACACAGACTGATCCTCGAAGGCAGTACTGAGGGGCAGTACACACACTGATCCTCTAAGGAAGTACCTGGGGGCAGTACACACACTGATCCTCTAAGGCAGTACTGACGGGCAGTACACACACTGATCCTCTAAGGCAGTACCTGGGGGCAGTACACACACTGATCCTCTAAGGCAGTACTGAGGGGCAGTACACACACTGATCCTCTAAGGCAGTACTGAGGGGCATTACACACACTTATCCTCTAAGGCAGTACTGAGGGACAGTACACACACTGACCCTCTAAGGCAGTACTGAGGGACAGTACACACACTGATCCTCTAAGGCAGTACTGAGGGGTAGTACATACACTGATCCTCGAAGGCAGTACTGAGGGACAGTACACACACTGATCCTCTAAGGCAGAACTGAGGGGCAGGACACACACTGATTCTCTAAGGCAGTACTGAGGGGCAGTACACACACTGATCCTCTAAGGCAGTACCTGGGGGCAGTACACACAATGATCCTCTAAGGCAGTACCTGGGGGCAGTACACACACTGATCCTCTAAGGCAGTACTGAGGGGCAGTACACACACTGATCCTCTAAGGCAGTACCTGGGGGCAGTACACACACTGATCCTCTAAGGCAGTACTGAGGGGCAGTACACACACTGATCCTCTGAGGCAGTACCTGGGGGCAGTACACACACTGATCCTCTAAGGCAGTACCTGGGGGCAGTACACACACTGATACTCGAAGGCAGTACTGAGGGGCAGTACACACACTGATCCTCTGAGGCAGTACTGAGGGGCAGTACACACACTGATCCTCGAAGGCAGTACCTGGGGGCAGTACACACACTGATCCTCGAAGGCAGTACCTGGGGGCAGTACACACACTGATCCTCTAAGGCAGTACTGAGGGGCAGTACACACACTGATCCTCTAAGGCAGTACTGAGGGGCAGTACACACACTGATCCTCTAAGGCAGTACTGAGGAGAAGTACACACACTGATCCTCTAAGGCAGTACTGAGGAGCAGTACACACACTGATCCTCCAAGGCAGTCCCTGGGGGCAGTACACACACTGATCCTCGAAGGCAGTACTGAGGGGCAGTACACACACTGATCCTCGAAGGCAGTACTGAGGGGCAGTACACACACTGATCCTCTAAGTCAGTACCTGGGGGCAGTACACACACTGATCCACTAAGTCAGTACCTGAGGGCAGTACACACATTGATCCTCTCAGGCAGTACCTGGGGGCAGTACACACACTGATCCTCTAAGGCAGTACTGAGGGGCAGTACACACACTGATCCTCTAAGGCAGTACCTGGGGGCAGTACACACACTGATCCTCTCAGGCAGTACTGAGGGGCAGTACACACACTGATCCTCTCAGGCAGTACCTGGGGGCAGTACACACACTGATCCTCTAAGTCATTACCTGGGGGCAGTACACACACTGATCCTCTAAGGCAGTACCTGGGGGCAGTACACACACTGATCCTCTAAGGCAGTACTGAGGGGCAGTACACACACTGATCCTCAAAGGCAGTACCTGGGGGCAGTACACACACTGATCCTCTAAGGCAGTACTGAGGGGCAGTACACACACTGATCCTCTAAGTCAGTACCTGGGGGCAGTACACACACTGATCCTCTAAGTCAGTACTGAGGGGCAGTACACACACTGATCCTCTAAGGCAGTACTGAGGGGCAGTACACACACTGATCCTCTAAGTCAGTACCTGGGGGCAGTACACACACTGATCCTCTAAGTCAGTACTGAGGGGCAGTACACACACTGATCCTCGAAGGCAGTACTGAGGGGCAGTACACACACTGATCCTCTGAGGCAGTACTGAGGTGCAGTACACACACTGATCCTCTAAGGCAGTTTCTGGGGGCAGTACACACACTGATTCTCTGAGGCAGTACTGAGGGGCAGTACACACACTGATCCTCTCAGGCAGTACCTGGGGGCAGTACACACACTGATCCTCGAAGGCAGTACCTGGGGGCAGTACACACACTGATCCTCTGAGGCAGTACTGAGGGGCAGTACACACACTGATCCTCTCAGGCAGTACCTGGGGGCAATACACACACTGATCCTCTCAGGCAGTACCTGGGGGCAGTACACACACTGATCCTGTGAGGCAGTACTGAGTGGCAGTACACACACTGATTCTCTAAGTCAGTACTGAGGGGTAGTGCACACACTGATCCTCTGAGGCAGTACTTAGGGGCAGTACACACACTGATCCTCTAAGGCAGTACTGAGGGGCAGTACACACACTGATCCTCTAAGGCAGTACGTGGGGGCAGTACACACACTGATCCTCGAAGGCAGTACTGAGGGGTAGTACACAGACTGATCCTCGAAGGCAGTACTGAGGGGCAGTACACACACTGATCCTCTAAGGAAGTACCTGGGGGCAGTACACACACTGATCCTCTAAGGCAGTACTGACGGGCAGTACACACACTGATCCTCTAAGGCAGTACCTGGGGGCAGTACACACACTGATCCTCTAAGGCAGTACTGAGGGGCAGTACACACACTGATCCTCTAAGGCAGTACTGAGGGGCATTACACACACTTATCCTCTAAGGCAGTACTGAGGGACAGTACACACACTGACCCTCTAAGGCAGTACTGAGGGACAGTACACACACTGATCCTCTAAGGCAGTACTGAGGGGTAGTACATACACTGATCCTCTAAGGCAGTACTGAGGGACAGTACACACACTGATCCTCTAAGGCAGAACTGAGGGGCAGGACACACACTGATTCTCTAAGGCAGTACTGAGGGGCAGTACACACACTGATCCTCTAAGGCAGTACCTGGGGGCAGTACACACAATGATCCTCTAAGGCAGTACCTGGGGGCAGTACACACACTGATCCTCTAAGGCAGTACTGAGGGGCAGTACACACACTGATCCTCTAAGGCAGTACCTGGGGGCAGTACACACACTGATCCTCTAAGGCAGTACTGAGGGGCAGTACACACACTGATCCTCTGAGGCAGTACCTGGGGGCAGTACACACACTGATCCTCTAAGGCAGTACCTGGGGGCAGTACACACACTGATACTCGAAGGCAGTACTGAGGGGCAGTACACACACTGATCCTGTGAGGCAGTACTGAGGGGCAGTACACACACTGATCCTCTAAGGCAGTACCTGGGGGCAGTACACACACTGATCCTCGAAGGCAGTAGCTGGGGGCAGTACACACACTGATCCTCTAAGGCAGTACTGAGGGGCAGTACACACACTGATCCTCTAAGGCAGTACTGAGGGGCAGTACACACACTGATCCTCTAAGGCAGTACTGAGGAGAAGTACACACACTGATCCTCTAAGGCAGTACTGAGGAGCAGTACACACACTGATCCTCTAAGGCAGTACCTGGGGGCAGTACACACACTGATCCTCTCACGCAGTACCTGGGGGCAGTACACACACTGATCCTCTGAGGCAGTACCTGGGGGCAGTACACACACTGATCCTCAAAGGCAGTACCTGGGGGCAGTACACACACTGATCCTCTAAGGCAGTACCTGGGGGCAGTACACACACTGATCCTCTAAGGCAGTACTGAGGGGCAGTACACACACTGATCCTCCAAGGCAGTCCCTGGGGGCAGTACACACACTGATCCTCGAAGGCAGTACTGAGGGGCAGTACACACACTGATCCTCTAAGGCAGTACTGAGGGGCAGTACACACACTGATCCTCTAAGTCAGTACCTGGGGGCAGTACACACACTGATCCACTAAGTCAGTACCTGGGGGCAGTACACACATTGATCCTCTCAGGCAGTACCTGGGGGCAGTACACACATTGATCCTCTAAGGCAGTACCTGAGGGCAGTACACACATTGATCCTCTCAGGCAGTACCTGGGGGCAGTACACACACTGATCCTCTAAGGCAGTACCTGGGGGCAGTACACACACTGATCCTCTAAGGCAGTACTGAGGGGCAGTACACACACTGATCCTCTCAGGCAGTACCTGGGGGCAGTACACCCACTGATCCTCTAAGCCATTAACTGGGGGCAGTACACACACTGATCTTCTAAGGCAGTACCTGGGGGCAGTACACACACTGATCCTCTAAGGCAGTACTGAGGGGCAGTACACACACTGATCCTCAAAGGCAGTACCTGGGGGCAGTACACACACTGATCCTCTAAGGCAGGACTGAGGGGCAGTACACACACTGATCCTCTAAGTCAGTACCTGGGGGCAGTACACACACTGATCCTCTAAGGCAGTACTGAGGGGCAGTACACACACTGATCCTCTAAGTCAGTACCTGGGGGCAGTACACACACTGATCCTCTAAGTCAGTACTGAGGGGCAGTACACACACTGATCCTCTAAGGCAGTACTGAGGGGCAGTACACTCACTGATCCTCTCAGGCAGTACCTGGGGGCAGTACACACACTGATCCTCTAAGTCAGTACCTGGAGGCAGTACACACACTGATCCTCTAAGTCAGTACCTGGGGGCAGTACACACACTGATCCTCTAAGTCATTACCTGGGGGCAGTACACACACTGATCCTCTAAGGCAGTACTGAGGGGCAGTACACACACTGATCCTCTCAGGCAGTACTGAGGGGCAGTACACACACTGATCCTCTAAGGCAGTACTGAGGGGCAGTACATACACTGATCCTCTGAGGCAGTACCTGGGGGCAGTACACACACTGATCCTCTAAGGCAGTCCTGAGGGGCAGGACACACACTGATCCTCTAACGCAGTACCTGGGGGCAGTACACTCACTGATCCTCGAAGGCAGTACTGAGGGGTAGTACACACACTGCTCCTCTAAGGCAGTACTGAGGAGTAGTACACACACTGATCCTCGAAGGCAGTACTGAGGGGCAGTACACACACTGACCCTCTAAGGCAGTACTGAGGGGCAGAACACACACAGATCCTCTAAGGCAGTACCTGGGGGCAGTACACACACTGCTCCTCTAAGGCAGTACTGAGGGGCAGTACACACACTGATCCTCTAAGGCAGTAATGAGGGGCAGTACACACACTGAGCCTCTCAGGCAGTACTGAGGGGCAGTACACACACTGATCCTCTGAGGCAGTACTGAGGGGCAGTGCACACACTGATCCTCTAAGGCAGTACTGAGGGGCAGTACACACACTGATCCTCTAAGGCAGTACCTGGGGGCAGTACACACACTGATCCTCTAAGGCAGTACTGAGGGGCAGTACACACACTGATCCTCTGAGGCAGTACTGAGGGGCAGTACACACACTGATCCTCTAAGGCAGTACCTGGGGGCAGTACACACACTGATCCTCTAAGGCAGTACCTGGGGGCAGTACACACACTGATCCTCTAAGGCAGTACCTGGGGGCAGTACACACACTGATCCTCGAAGGCAGTACCTGCGGGCAGTACACACACTGATCCTCGAAGGCAGTACTGAGGTGCAGTACACACACTGATCCTCTAAGGCAGTACCTGGGGGCAGTACACACACTGATCCTCTAAGGCAGTACTGAGGGGTAGTGCACACACTGATCCTCAAAGGCAGTACTGAGGGGCAGTACACACACTGATCCTCGAAGGCAGTACCTGGGGGCAGTACACACACTGATCCTCTGAGGCAGTACCTGGGGGCAGTAAACACACTGATCCTCTAAGTCAGTACCTGGGGGCAGTACACACACTGATCCTCTAAGGCAGTACCTGGGGGCAGTACACACACTGATCCTCTAAGGCAGTACTGAGGGGCAGTACACACACTGATCCTCTAAGGCAGTACCTGGGGGCAGTACACACACTGATCCTCTAAGGCAGTACTGAGGGGCAGTACACACACTGATCCTCTAAGGCAGTACCTGGGGGCAGTACACACACTGATCCTCTAAGGCAGTACTGAGGGGCAGTACACACATTGATCCTCTAAGGCAGTACTGAGGGGCAGTACACACACTGATCCTCTCAGGCAGTACCTGGGGGCAGTACACACACTGATCCTCTAAGGCAGTACCTGGGGGCAGTACACACACTGATCCTCCAAGTCAGTACCTGGGGGCAGTACACACACTGATCCTCTAAGTCAGTACCTGGGGGCAGTACACACACTGATCCTCTAAGGCAGTACCTGGGGGCAGTACACACACTGATCCTCTAAGTCATTACCTGGGGGCAGTACACACACTGATCCTCAAAGGCAGTACCAGAGGGCAGTACACACACTGATCCTCTAAGGCAGGACCTGGGGGCAGTACACACACTGATCCTCTAAGGCAGTACCTGGGGGCAGTACACACACTGATCCTCTAAGTCATCACCTAGGGGCAGTACACACACTGATCCTCTGAGGCAGTACCTGGGGGCAGTACACACACTGATCCTCTAAGGCAGTACCTGAGGGCAGTACACACACTGATCCTCTAAGGCAGTACTGAGGGGCAGTACACACACTGATCCTCTGAGGCAGTACTGAGGGGCAGTACACACACTGATTCTCTAAGGCAGTACTGAGGGGCAGTGCACACACTGATCCTCTAAGGCAGTACTGAGGGGCAGTACACACACTGATCCTCTAAGGCAGTACTGAGGGGCAGTACACACACTGATCCTCTAAGTCATTACCTGGGGGCAGGACACACACTGATCCTCTAAGGCAGTACCAGGGGGCAGTACACACACTGATCCTCTAAGGCAGTACCTGGGGGCAGTACACACACTGATCCTCAAAGGCAGCACCTGGGGGCAGTACACACACTGATCCTCTAAGTCATCACCTGGGGGCAGTACACACACTGATCCTCGAAGGCAGTACCTGGGGGCAGTACACACACTGATCCTCTGAGGCAGTACTGAGGGGCAGGACACACACTGATCCTCTGAGGCAGTACCTGGGGGCAGTACACACACTGATCCTCTAAGGCAGTACTGAGGGGCAGTACACACACTGATCCTCTAAGGCAGTACCTGGGGGCAGTACACACACTGATCCTCTAAGGCAGTACTGAGGGGCAGTACACACACTGATTCTCTAAGGCAGTACTGAGGGGCAGTGCACACACTGATCCTCTAAGGCAGTACTGAGGGGCAGTACACACACTGATCCTCTAAGGCAGTACCTGGGGGCAGTACACACACTGATCTTCTAAGGCAGTCCTGAGGGGCAGTGCACACACTGATCCTCTCAGTCATTACCTGGGGGCAGTACACTCACTGATCCTCTAAGGCAGCACCAGGGGGCAGTACACACACTGATCCTCGAAGGCAGTACCTGGGGGCAGTACACACACTGATCCTCTAAGTCATCACCTGGGGGCAGTACACACACTGATCCTCGAAGGCAGTACCTGGGGGCAGTACACACACTGATCCTCTAAGGCAGTACCTGGGGGCAGGACACACACTGATCCTCTAAGGCAGTACTGAGGGGCAGTACACACACTGATCCTCTGAGGCAGTACTGAGGGGCAGTACACACACTGATCCTCTAAGGCAGTACCTGGGGGCAGTACACACACTGATCCTCTAAGGCAGTACTGAGGGACAGTGCACACACTGATCCTCTAAGGCAGTACTAAGGGGCAGTACACACACTGATCCTCTAAGGCAGTACCTGGGGGCAGTACACACACTGATCTTCTAAGGCAGTACTGAGGGACAGTGCACACACTGATCCTCTAAGGCAGTACCTGGGGGCAGTACACACACTGATCCTCTAAGGCAGTACCTGGGGGCAGTACACACACTGATCCGCTAAGTCAGTACCTGGGGGTAGTACAAACACTGATCCTCTCAGGCAGTACCTGGGGGCAGTACACACACTGATCCTCTGAGGCAGTACTGAGGGGCAGTACACACACTGATTCTCTAAGTCAGTACTGAGGGGTAGTACACACACTGATCCTCTAAGGCAGTACTTAGGGGCAGTACACACACTGATCCTCTAAGGCAGTACTGAGGGGCAGTACACACACTGATCCTCTAAGGCAGCACCTGGGGGCAGTAAACACACTGATCCTCGAAGGCAGTACTGAGGGGCAGTACACACACTGATCCTCTAAGGCAGTACTGAGGGGCAGTACACACACTGATCCTCTGAGGCAGTACCTGGGGGCAGTAAACACACTGATCCTCTAAGGCAGTACTGAGGGGCAGTACACACACTGATTCTCTCAGGCAGTACCTGGGGGCAGTACACACACTGATCCTCTCAGGCAGTACCTGGGGGCAGTACACACACTGATCCTCTAAGGCAGTACCTGGGGACAGTACACACACTGATCCTCTGAGGCAGTACTGAGGGGCAGTACACACACTGATCCTCTCAGGCAGTACCTGGGGGTAGTACAAACACTGATCCTCTCAGGCAGTACCTGGGGGCAGTACACACACTGATCCTCTGAGGCAGTACTGAGGGGCAGTACACACACTGATTCTCTAAGTCAGTACTGAGGGGTAGTACACACACTGATCCTCTAAGGCAGTACTTAGGGGCAGTACACACACTGATCCTCTAAGGCAGTACTGAGGGACAGTACACACACTGATCCTCTAAGGCAGTACGTGGGGGCAGTACACACACTGATCATCGAAGGCAGTACTGAGGGGTCGTGCACAGACTTATCCTCGAAGGCAGTACTGAGGGGCAGTACACACACTGATCCTCTAAGGAAGTACCTGGGGGCAGTACACACACTGATCCTCTAAGGCAGTACTGACGGGCAGTACACACACTGATCCTCTCAGGCAGTACCTTGGGGCAGTGCACACACTGATCCTCTAAGGCAGTACCTGGGGGCAGTACACACACTGATACTCGAAGGCAGTACTGAGGGGCAGTACACACACTGATCCTCTGAGGCAGTACTGAGGGGCAGTACACACACTGATCCTCGAAGGCAGTACCTGGGGGCAGTACACACACTGATCCTCTAAGGCAGTACCTGGGGGCAGTACACACACTGATCCTCTAAGGCAGTACTGAGGGGCAGTACACACACTGATCCTCTAAGGCAGTACTGAGGGGCAGTACACACACTGATCCTCGAAGGCAGTACTGAGGAGAAGTACACACACTGATCCTCTAAGGCAGTACTGAGGAGCAGTACACACACTGATCCTCTGAGGCAGTACCTGGGGGCAGTACACACACTGGTCCTCTCACACAGTACCTGGGGGCAGTACACACACTGATCCTCTAAGGCAGTACCTGGGGGCAGTACACACACTGATCCTCTAAGGCAGTACCTGGGGGCAGTACACACACTGATCCTCTAAGGCAGTACCTGGGGGCAGTACACACACTGATCCTCTAAGGCAGTACTGAGGGGCAGTACACACACTGATCCTCCAAGGCAGTACCTGGGGGCAGTACACACACTGATCCTCGAAGGCAGTACTGAGGGGCAGTACACACACTGATCCTCTAAGGCAGTACTGAGGGGCAGTACACACACTGATCCTCTCAGGCAGTACCTGGGGGCAGTACACACACTGATCCTCTAAGGCAGTACTGAGGGGCAGTACACACACTGATCCTCTAAGGCAGTACTGAGGGGCAGTACACACACTGATCCTCTAAGTCAGTACCTGGGGGCAGTACACACACTGATCCACTAAGTCAGTACCTGGGGGCAGTACACACATTGATCCTCTAAGGCAGTACCTGGGGGCAGTACACACATTGATCCTCTAAGGCAGTACCTGAGGGCAGTACACACATTGATCCTCTCAGGCAGTACCTGGGGGCAGTACACACACTGATCCTCTAAGGCAGTACTGAGGGGCAGTACACACACTGATCCTCTAAGGCAGTACTGAGGGGCAGTACACACACTGATCCTCTAAGGCAGTAATGAGGGGCAGAACACACACTGATCCTCTAAGGCAGTACCTGGGGGCAGTACACACACTGCTCCTCTAAGGCAGTACTGAGGGGCAGTACACACACTGATCCTCTAAGGCAGTAATGAGGGGCAGTACACACACTGAGCCTCTCAGGCAGTACTGAGGGGCAGTACACACACTGATCCTCTGAGGCAGTACTGAGGGGCAGTGCACACACTGATCCTCTAAGGCAGTACTGAGGGGCAGTACACACACTGATCCTCTAAGGCAGTACCTGGGGGCAGTACACACACTGATCCTCTAAGGCAGTACTGAGGGGCAGTACACACACTGATCCTCTGAGGCAGTACTGAGGGGCAGTACACACACTGATCCTCTAAGGCAGTACCTGGGGGCAGTACACACACTGATCCTCTAAGGCAGTACCTGGGGGCAGTACACACACTGATCCTCTAAGGCAGTACCTGGGGGCAGTACACACACTGATCCTCGAAGGCAGTACCTGCGGGCAGTACACACACTGATCCTCGAAGGCAGTACTGAGGTGCAGTACACACACTGATCCTCTAAGGCAGTACCTGGGGGCAGTACACACACTGATCCTCTAAGGCAGTACTGAGGGGTAGTGCACACACTGATCCTCAAAGGCAGTACTGAGGGGCAGTACACACACTGATCCTCGAAGGCAGTACCTGGGGGCAGTACACACACTGATCCTCTGAGGCAGTACCTGGGGGCAGTAAACACACTGATCCTCTAAGTCAGTACCTGGGGGCAGTACACACACTGATCCTCTAAGGCAGTACCTGGGGGCAGTACACACACTGATCCTCTAAGGCAGTACTGAGGGGCAGTACACACACTGATCCTCTAAGGCAGTACCTGGGGGCAGTACACACACTGATCCTCTAAGGCAGTACTGAGGGGCAGTACACACACTGATCCTCTAAGGCAGTACCTGGGGGCAGTACACACACTGATCCTCTAAGGCAGTACTGAGGGGCAGTACACACATTGATCCTCTAAGGCAGTACTGAGGGGCAGTACACACACTGATCCTCTCAGGCAGTACCTGGGGGCAGTACACACACTGATCCTCTAAGGCAGTACCTGGGGGCAGTACACACACTGATCCTCCAAGTCAGTACCTGGGGGCAGTACACACACTGATCCTCTAAGTCAGTACCTGGGGGCAGTACACACACTGATCCTCTAAGGCAGTACCTGGGGGCAGTACACACACTGATCCTCTAAGTCATTACCTGGGGGCAGTACACACACTGATCCTCTAAGGCAGTACCAGAGGGCAGTACACACACTGATCCTCTAAGGCAGGACCTGGGGGCAGTACACACACTGATCCTCTAAGGCAGTACCTGGGGGCAGTACACACACTGATCCTCTAAGTCATCACCTAGGGGCAGTACACACACTGATCCTCTGAGGCAGTACCTGGGGGCAGTACACACACTGATCCTCTAAGGCAGTACCTGAGGGCAGTACACACACTGATCCTCTAAGGCAGTACTGAGGGGCAGTACACACACTGATCCTCTGAGGCAGTACTGAGGGGCAGTACACACACTGATTCTCTAAGGCAGTACTGAGGGGCAGTGCACACACTGATCCTCTAAGGCAGTACTGAGGGGCAGTACACACACTGATCCTCTAAGGCAGTACTGAGGGGCAGTACACACACTGATCCTCTAAGTCATTACCTGGGGGCAGGACACACACTGATCCTCTAAGGCAGTACCAGGGGGCAGTACACACACTGATCCTCTAAGGCAGTACCTGGGGGCAGTACACACACTGATCCTCAAAGGCAGCACCTGGGGGCAGTACACACACTGATCCTCTAAGTCATCACCTGGGGGCAGTACACACACTGATCCTCGAAGGCAGTACCTGGGGGCAGTACACACACTGATCCTCTAAGGCAGTACTGAGGGGCAGGACACACACTGATCCTCTGAGGCAGTACTGAGGGGCAGTACACACACTGATCCTCTAAGGCAGTACCTGGGGGCAGTACACACACTGATCCTCTAAGGCAGTACTGAGGGGCAGTACACACACTGATTCTCTAAGGCAGTACTGAGGGGCAGTGCACACACTGATCCTCTAAGGCAGTACTGAGGGGCAGTACACACACTGATCCTCTAAGGCAGTACCTGGGGGTAGTACACACACTGATCTTCTAAGGCAGTCCTGAGGGGCAGTGCACACACTGATCCTCTCAGTCATTACCTGGGGGCAGTACACTCACTGATCCTCTAAGGCAGCACCAGGGGGCAGTACACACACTGATCCTCTAAGGCAGTACCTGGGGGCAGTGCACACACTGATCCTCTAAGTCATCACCTGGGGGCAGTACACACACTGATCCTCGAAGGCAGTACCTGGGGGCAGTACACACACTGATCCTCTAAGGCAGTACCTGGGGGCAGGACACACACTGATCCTCTAAGGCAGTACTGAGGGGCAGTACACACACTGATCCTCTGAGGCAGTACTGAGGGGCAGTACACACACTGATCCTCTAAGGCAGTACCTGGGGGCAGTACACACACTGATCCTCTAAGGCAGTACTGAGGGACAGTGCACACACTGATCCTCTAAGGCAGTACTAAGGGGCAGTACACACACTGATCCTCTAAGGCAGTACCTGGGGGCAGTACACACACTGATCTTCTAAGGCAGTACTGAGGGACAGTGCACACACTGATCCTCTAAGGCAGTACCTGGGGGCAGTACAAACACTGATCCTCTCAGGCAGTACCTGGGGGCAGTACACACACTGATCCTCTGAGGCAGTACTGAGGGGCAGTACACACACTGATTCTCTAAGTCAGTACTGAGGGGTAGTACACACACTGATCCTCTAAGGCAGTACTTAGGGGCAGTACACACACTGATCCTCTAAGGCAGTACTGAGGGGCAGTACACACACTGATCCTCTAAGGCAGCACCTGGGGGCAGTAAACACACTGATCCTCGAAGGCAGTACTGAGGGGCAGTACACACACTGATCCTCTAAGGCAGTACTGAGGGGCAGTACACACACTGATCCTCTGAGGCAGTACCTGGGGGCAGTAAACACACTGATCCTCTAATGCAGTACTGAGGGGCAGTACACACACTGATCCTCTCAGGCAGTACCTGGGGGCAGTACACACACTGATCCTCTAAGGCAGTACCTGGGGGCAGTACACACACTGATCCTCTAAGGCAGTACCTGGGGACAGTACACACACTGATCCTCTGAGGCAGTACTGAGGGGCAGTACACACACTGATCCTCTCAGGCAGTACCTGGGGGCAGTACACACACTGATCCTCTCAGGCAGTACCTGGGGGCAGTACACACACTGATCCTCTCAGGCAGTACCTGGGGGTAGTACAAACACTGATCCTCTAAGGCAGTACCTGGGGACAGTACACACACTGATCCTCTGAGGCAGTACTGAGGGGCAGTACACACACTGATCCTCTCAGGCAGTACCTGGGGGTAGTACAAACACTGATCCTCTAAGGCAGTACTGAGGGGCAGTACACACACTGATCCTCTAAGGCAGTACTGAGGGGCAGTACACACATTGATCCTCTAAGGCAGTACCTGGGGGCAGTACACACACTGATCCTCTAAGGCAGTACTGAGGGGCAGTACACACACTGATCCTCTAAGGCAGTAATGAGGGGCAGTACACACACTGAGCCTCTCAGGCAGTACTGAGGGGCAGTACACACACTGATCCTCTAAGGCAGTACTGAGGGGCAGTACACACACTGATCCTCTAAGGCAGTACTGAGGGGCAGTACACACACTGATCCTCTAAGGCAGTACCTGGGGGCAGTACACACACTGATCCTCTCAGGCAGTACCTGGGGGCAGTACACACACTGATCCTCTCAGGCAGTACCTGGGGGTAGTACAAACACTGATCCTCTCAGGCAGTACCTGGGGGCAGTACACGCACTGATCCTCTCACACAGTACCTGGGGGCAGTACACACACTGATCCTCTGAGGCAGTACCTGGGGGCAGTACACACACTGATCCTCTAAGGCAGTACCTGGGGGCAGTACACACACTGATCCTCTAAGGCAGTACCTGGGGGCAGTACACACACTGATCCTCTAAGGCAGTACTGAGGGGCAGTACACACACTGATCCTCCAAGGCAGTACCTGGGGGCAGTACACACACTGATCCTCGAAGGCAGTACTGAGGGGCAGTACACACACTGATCCTCTAAGGCAGTACTGAGGGGCAGTACACACACTGATCCTCTAAGTCAGTACCTGGGGGCAGTAGACACACTGATCCACTAAGTCAGTACCTGGGGGCAGTACACACATTGATCCTCTAAGGCAGTACCTGGGGGCAGTACACTCACTGATCCTCGAAGGCAGTACCTGAGGGCAGTACACACATTGATCCTCTAAGGCAGTACCTGGGGGCAGTACACACACTGATCCTCGAAGGCAGTACTGAGGGGCAGTACACACATTGATCGTCTAAGGCAGTACCTGGGGGCAGTACACACACTGATCCTCTAAGGCAGTACTGAGGGGCAGTACACACACTGATCCTCTCAGGCAGTACCTGGGGGCAGTACTCACACTGGTCCTCTAAGTCATTACCTGGGGGCAGTACACACACTGATCCTCTAAGGCAGTACCTGGGGGCAGTACACACACTGATCCTCTAAGTCAGTACTGAGGGGCAGTACACACACTGATCCTCTAAGGCAGTACTGAGGGGCAGTACACTCACTGATCCTCTCAGGCAGTACCTGGGGGCAGTACACACACTGATCCTCTAAGTCAGTACCTGGAGGCAGTACACACACTGATCCTCTAAGGCAGTACCTGGGAGCAGTACACACACTGATCCTCCAAGTCAGTACCTGGGGGCAGTACACACACTGATCCTGTAAGTCAGTACTGAGGGGCAGTACACACACTGATCCTCTAAGGCAGTACTGAGGGGCAGTACACTCACTGATCCTCTAAGGCAGTACTGAGGGGCAGTACACACACTGATCCTCTAAGGCAGTACCTGGGGGCAGTACACACACTGATCCTCTAAGGCAGTCCTGAGGGGCAGGACACACACTGATCCTCTAAGGCAGTACCTGGGGGCAGTACACTCACTGATCCTCGAAGGCAGTACTGAGGGGTAGTACACACACTGATCCTCTAAGGCAGTACTGAGGGGTAGTACACACACTGATCCTCTAAGGCAGTACTGAGGGGCAGTACACACACTGATCCTCTAAGGCAGTACTGAGGGGCAGTACACACACTGATCCTCTAAGGCAGTACCTGGGGGCAGTGCACACACTGATCCTCTAAGGCAGTACTGAGGGGCAGTACACACACTGATCCTCTAAGGCAGTACCTGGGGGCAGTGCACACACTGATCCTCTGAGGCAGTACCTGGGGGCAGTACACACACTGATCCTCTAAGGCAGTAATGAGGGGCAGTACACACACTGAGCCTCTCAGGCAGTACTGAGGGGCAGTACACACACTGATCCTCTAAGGCAGTACTGAGGGGCAGTACACACACTGATCCTCTAAGGCAGTAATGAGGGGCAGTGCACACACTGATCCTCTAAGGCAGTACCTGGGGGCAGTACACACACTGATCCTCTGAGGCAGTACCTGGGGGCAGTACACACACTGATCCTCTGAGGCAGTACTGAGGGGCAGTACACACACTGATCCTCTAAGGCAGTACCTGGGGGCAGTACACACACTGATCCTCTGAGGCAGTACCTGGGGGCAGTACACACACTGATCCTCTGAGGCAGTACTGAGGGGCAGTACACACACTGATCCTCTAAGACAGTACTGAGGGGCAGTACACACACTGATCCTCTAAGGCAGTACTGAGGGGCAGTACACACATTGATCCTCTAAGGCAGTACTGAGGGGCAGTACACACACTGATCCTCTCAGGCAGTACCTGGGGGCAGTACACACACTGATCCTCTAAGGCAGTACCTGGGGGCAGTACACACACTGATCCTCTAAGTCATTACCTGGGGGCAGTACACACACTGATCCTCTAAGGCAGTACCTGGGGGCAGTACACACACTGATCCTCTAAGTCATTACCTGGGGGCAGTACACACACTGATCCTCTAAGGCAGTACCAGAGGGCAGTACACACACTGATCCTCTAAGGCAGGACCTGGGGGCAGTACACACACTGATCCTCTAAGGCAGTACCTGGGGGCAGTACACACACTGATCCTCTAAGTCATCACCTAGGGGCAGTACACACACTGATCCTCGAAGGCAGTACCTGGGGGCAGTACACACACTGATCCTCTAAGGCAGTACCTGGGGGCAGTACACACACTGATCCTCTGAGGCAGTACTGAGGGGCAGTACACACACTGATCCTCTGAGGCAGTACTGAGGGGCAGTACACACACTGATCCTCTAAGGCAGTACCTGGGGGCAGTACACACACTGATCCCCTAAGGCAGTACTGAGGGGCAGTACAGACACTGATTCTCTAAGGCAGTACTGAGGGGCAGTGCACACACTGATCCTCTAAGGCAGTACTGAGGGGCAGTACACACACTGATCCTCTAAGGCAGTACTGAGGGGCAGTACACACACTGATCCTCTAAGTCATTACCTGGGGGCAGTACACACACTGATCCTCTAAGGCAGTACCAGGGGGCAGTACACACACTGATCCTCTAAGGCAGTACCTGGGGGCAGTACACACACTGATCCTCCAAGGCAGTACCTGGGGGCAGTACACACACTGATCCTCTAAGTCATCACCTGGGGGCAGTACACACACTGATCCTCTAAGGCAGTACCTGGGGGCAGTACACACACTGATCCTCTAAGGCAGTACTGAGGGGCAGGACACACACTGATCCTCTGAGGCAGTACTGAGGGGCAGTACACACACTGATCCTCTAAGGCAGTACCTGGGGGCAGTACACACACTGATCCTCTAAGGCAGTACTGAGGGGCAGTGCACACACTGATCCTCTAAGGCAGTACTGAGGGGCAGTACACACACTGATCCTCTAAGGCAGTACTGAGGGGCAGTGCACACACTGATCCTCTAAGGCACGACTGAGGGGCAGTACACACACTGATCCTCTAAGGCAGTACCTGGGGGCAGTAGACACACTGATCCTCTAAGGCAGTACCTGGGGGCAGTACACACACTGATCCTCTAAGGCAGTACTGAGGGGCAGTACACACACTGATCCTCTAAGGCAGTACCTGGGAGCAGTACACACACTGATCCTCTAAGGCAGTACCTGAAAACAGTACACACACTGATCCACGAAGGCAGTACCTGGGGGCAGTACACACACTGATCCTCTAAGGCAGTACCTGGGGGCAGTACACACACTGATCCTCCAAGGCAGTACTGAGGGGCAGTACACACACTGATCCTATAAGTCATTACCTGGGGGCAGTACACACACTGATCCTCTAAGGCAGTACTGAGGGGCAGTACACACACTGATCCTCTGAGGCAGTACTGAGGGGCAGTAGTCACACTGATCCTCTAAGGCAGTACCTGGGGGCAGTACACACACTGATCTTCTTAGGCAGTCCTGAGGGGCAGTGCACACACTGATCCTCGAAGGCAGTACCTGGGGGCAGTACACACACTGATCCTCTAAGGCAGTACCTGGGGGCAGGACACACACTGATCCTCTAAGGCAGTACTGAGGGGCAGTACACACACTGATCCTCTGAGGCAGTACTGAGGGGCAGTGCACACACTGATCCTCTAAGGCAGTACCTGGGGGCAGTACACACACTGATCCTCTAAGGCAGTACCTGGGGGCAGTACACACACTGATCCGCTAAGTCAGTACCTGGGGGCAGTACACACACTGATCCTATAAGTCATTACCTGGGGGCAGTACACACACTGATCCTCTGAGGCAGTACTGAGGGGCAGTACACACACTGATCCTCTAAGGCAGTACCTGGGGGCAGTACACACACTGATCCTCGAAGGCAGTACCTGGGGGCAGTACACACACTGATCCTCTAAGGCAGTACTGAGGGGCAGTACACACACTGATCCTCGAAGGCAGTACTGAGGGACAGTACACACACTGATCCTCCAAGGCAGTACTGAGGAGAAGTACACACACTGATCCTCTAAGGCAGTACTGAGGAGCAGTACACACACTGATCCTCTAAGGCAGTACCTGGGGGCAGTACACACACTGATCCTCTCAGGCAGTACCTGGGGGCAGTACACACACTGATCCTCTAAGGCAGTACCTGGGGGCAGTACACACACTGATCCTCTAAGGCAGTACCTGGGGGCAGTACACACACTGATCCTCGAAGGCAGTACTGAGGGGCAGTACACACACTGATCCTCTGAGGCAGTACTGAGGGGCAGTACACACACTGATCCTCTAAGGCAGTACCTAGGGGCAGTACACACACTGATCCTCTAAGGCAGTACCTGGGGGCAGTACACACACTGATCCTCTAAGGCAGTACTGAGGGGCAGTACACACACTGATCCTCAAAGGCAGTACTGAGGGGCAGTACACACACTGATCCTCTAAGGCAGTACCTGGGGGCAGTACACACACTGATCCGCGAAGGCAGTACCTGGGGGCAGTACACACACTGATCCTCTAAGGCAGTACTGAGGGGCAGTACACACACTGATCCTCTAAGGCAGTACTGAGGGGCAGTACACACACTGATCCTCTAAGGCAGTACTGAGGAGAAGTACACACACTGATCCTCTAAGGCAGTACTGAGGAGCAGTACACACACTGATCCTCTAAGGCAGTACCTGGAGGCAGTACACACACTGATCCTCTCAGGCAGTACCTGGGGGCAGTACACACACTGATCCTCTCACGCAGTACCTGGGGGCAGTACACACACTGATCCTCTGAGGCAGTACCTGGGGGCAGTACACACACTGATCCTCTCAGGCAGGACCTGGGGGCAGTACACACACTGATCCTCTAAGGCAGTACCTGGGGGCAGTACACACACTGATCCTCTAAGGCAGTACTGAGGGGCAGTACACACACTGATACTCTGAGACAGTACCTGGGGGCAGTACACATACTTATCCTCTAAGGCAGGACTGAGGGGCAGTACACACACTGATCCTCTAAGGCAGTACCTGGGGGCAGTACACACACTGATCCTCTAAGGCAGTACTGAGCGGCAGTACACACACTGATCCTCTAAGACAGTACCTGAGGGCAGTACACACACTGATCCTCTCAGTCATTACCTGGGAGCAGTACACACACTGATTCTCTAAGTCAGTACTGAGGGGCAGTACACACACTGATCCTCTAAGGCAGTACCGAGGGGCAGTACACACACTGATCCTCTAAGGCAGTACCTGGGGGCAGTACACACACTGATCCTCTAAGGCAGTACTGAGGGGCAGTACACACACTGATCCTCGAAGGCAGTACTTGGGGGCAGTACACACACTGATCCTCTAAGGCAGTACCTGGGGGCAGTACACAAACTGATCCGCTAAGGCAGTACTGAGGGGCAGTACACACACTGATCCTCTGAGGCAGTACCTGGGGGCAGTACACACACTGATCCTCTAAGGCAGTACCTGGGGGCAGTACACACACTGATCCTCTAAGGCAGTACCTGGGGGCAGTACACACACTGATCCTCTAAGGCAGTACTGAGGGGCAGTACACACACTGATTCTCGAAGGCAGTACTGAGGGGCAGTACACACACTGATCCTCTGAGGCAGTACTGAGGGGCAGTACACACACTGATCCTCGAAGGCAGTACTGAGGGGCAGTACACACACTGATCCTCTGAGGCAATAATGAGGGGCAGTACACACACTGATCCTCTAAAGCAGTCCTGAGGGGCAGTACACACACTGATCCTCTCAGGCAGTACTGAGGGGCAGTACACACACTGATCCTCTAAGGCAGTACTGAGGGGCAGTACACACACTGATCCTCTAAGGCAGTACTGAGGGGCAGTACACATTCTGATCCTCTCAGGCAGTACCTGGGGGCAGTACACACACTGATCCTCCAAGTCAGTACCTGGGGGCAGTACACACACTGATCCTCTAAGGCAGTACCTGGGAGCAGTACACACACTGATCCTCTCAGGCAGTACCTGGGGGCAGTACACACACTGATCCTCTAAGGCAGTACCTGGGGGCAGTACACACACTGATCCTCTAAGGCAGTACCTGGGGGCAGTACACACACTGATCCTCTAAAGCAGTACCTGGGGGCAGTACACACACTGATCCTCTAAAGCAGTACCTGGGGGCAGTACACACACTGATCCTCTAAGGCAGTACCTGGGGGCAGTACACACACTGATCCTCTAAGGCAGTACCTGGGGGCAGTACACACACTGATCCTCTAAGGCAGTACTGAGGGGCAGTACACACTCTGATTCTCTTAAGCAGTACTGAGGGGCAGTACACACACTGATCCTCCAAGTCATTATCTGGGGGCAGTACACGCACTGATCCTCTAAGGCAGTACTGAGGGGCAGTACACACACTGATCCTCTAAGGCAGTACCTGGGGGCAGTACACACACTGATCCTCTAAGGCAGTACCTGAGGGCAGTACACACACTGATCCTCTAAGGCAGTACTGAGGGGCAGTACACACACTGATCCTCTAAAGCAGTACCTGGGGGCAGTACACACACTGATCCTCTAAAGCAGTACCTGGGGGCAGTACACACACTGATCCTCTCAGGCAGTACCTGGGGGCAGTACACACACTGATCCTCTAAAGCAGTACCTGGGGGCAGTACACACACTGATCCTCTCAGGCAGTACCTGGGGGCAGTACACACACTGATCGTCGAAGGCAGTACCTGGGGGCAGTACACACACTGATTCTTTCAGGCAGTACCTGGGGGCAGTGCACACACTGATCCTCGAAGGCAGTACCTGGGGGCAGTACACACACTGATCCTCGAAGGCAGTACTGAGGGGCAGTACACACACTGATTCTTTCAGGCAGTACCTGGGGGCAGTGCACACACTGATCCTCGAAGGCAGTACCTGGGGGCAGTACACACACTGATCCTCGAAGGCAGTACTGAGGGGCAGTACACATTCTGATTCTTTCAGGCAGTACCTGGGGGCAGTGCACACACTGATCCTCGAAGGCAGTACCTGGGGGCAGTACACACACTGATCCTCGAAGGCAGTACTGAGGGGCAGTACACACACTGATTCTTTCAGGCAGTACCTGGGGGCAGTGCACACACTGATCCTCGAAGGCAGTACCTGGGGGCAGTACACACACTGATCCTCGAAGGCAGTACCTGGGGGCAGTACACACACTGATCCTCTAAGGCTGTACTGAGGGGCAGTACACACACTGATCCTCAAAGGCAGTACTGAGGGGCGGTACACACACTGATCCTCAAAGGCAGTACCGAGGGGTAGTAAACACACTAATCCTCTAAGGCAGTACCTGGGGGCAGTACACACACTGATGCTGTAAGGCAGTACCGAGGGGCAGTGCACATACTGATCCTCTGAGGCAGTACTGAGGGGCAGTACACACACCGATCCTGTAAGGCAGTACTGAGGGGCTGTTCACACACCGATCCTCTCAAGCAGTACCTGGGGGCAGGACACACACTGATCCTCGAAGGCAGTACTGAGGGGCAGTACACACACTGATCCTCGAAGGCAGTACTGAGGGGCAGTACACACTCTGATCCTCTAAGGCAGTACTGAGGGGCAGTACACACACTGATCCTCTCAGTCGTTACCTGGGGGCAGTACACACACTGATCCTCTAAGGCAGTACTGAGGGGCAGTACACACACTGATCCTCTAAGGCTGTACCTGGGGGCAGTACACACATTGATCCTCAAAGGCAGTACCTGGGGGCAGTACACACACTGATCCTCGAAGGCAGTACCTGGGGGCAGTGCACACACTGATCCTCTAAGGCAGTACTGAGGGGCAGTACACACACTGATCCTCTAAAGCAGTACCTGGGGGCAGTACACACACTGATCCTCGAAGGCAGTACTGAGGGGCAGTACACACACTGATCCTCGAAGTCAGTACCTGGGGGCAGTACACACACTGATCCTCTAAGGCAGTACTGAGGGGCAGTACACACACTGATCCTCTAAAGCAGTACCTGGGGGCAGTACACACACTGATCCTCGAAGGCAGTACCTGGGGGCAGTACACACATTGATCCTCTGAGGCAGTACTGAGGGGCAGTACACACACTGATCCTCTCAGGCAGTACCTGGGGGCAGTACACACACTGATCCTCTAAGGCAGTACTGAGGGGCAGTACACACACTGATCCTCTAAGGCAGTACCTGGGGGCAGTACACACACTGATCCTCTCAGGCAGTACCTGGGGGCAGTACACACACTGATCCTCTAAGGCAGTACTGAGGGGCAGTACACACACTGATCCACGAAGGCAGTACCTGGGGGCAGTACACACACTGATCCTCTAAGGCAGTACCTGGGGGCAGTACACACACTGATCCTTTGAGGCAGTACTGAGGGGCAGTACACACACTGATCCTCTAAGGCAGTACCTGGGGGCAGTAGACACACTGATCCTCTAAGGCAGTACCTGGGGGCAGTACACACACTGATCCTCGAAGGCAGTACCGAGGGACAGTACACACACTGATCCTCTAAGGCAGTACCTGGGGGCAGTCTACACACTGATCCTCTGAGTCAGTACTGAGGGGCAGTACACACACTGATCCTCTAAGGCACTACTGAGGGGCAGTACACACACTGATCCTCTAAGGCAGTACCTGGGGGCAGTAGACACACTGATCCTCTAAGGCAGTACCTGGGGGCAGTACACACACTGATCCTCTAAGGCAGTACTGAGGGGCAGTACACACACTGATCCTCTAAGGCAGTACCTGGGAGCAGTACACACACTGATCCTCTAAGGCAGTACCTGAAAACAGTACACACACTGATCCACGAAGGCAGTACCTGGGGGCAGTACACACACTGATCCTCTAAGGCAGTACCTGGGGGCAGTACACACACTGATCCTCCAAGGCAGTACTGAGGGGCAGTACACACACTGATCCTATAAGTCATTACCTGGGGGCAGTACACACACTGATCCTCTAAGGCAGTACTGAGGGGCAGTACACACACTGATCCTCTGAGGCAGTACTGAGGGGCAGTAGTCACACTGATCCTCTAAGGCAGTACCTGGGGGCAGTACACACACTGATCTTCTTAGGCAGTCCTGAGGGGCAGTGCACACACTGATCCTCGAAGGCAGTACCTGGGGGCAGTACACACACTGATCCTCTAAGGCAGTACCTGGGGGCAGGACACACACTGATCCTCTAAGGCAGTACTGAGGGGCAGTACACACACTGATCCTCTGAGGCAGTACTGAGGGGCAGTGCACACACTGATCCTCTAAGGCAGTACCTGGGGGCAGTACACACACTGATCCTCTAAGGCAGTACCTGGGGGCAGTACACACACTGATCCGCTAAGTCAGTACCTGGGGGCAGTACACACACTGATCCTATAAGTCATTACCTGGGGGCAGTACACACACTGATCCTCTGAGGCAGTACTGAGGGGCAGTACACACACTGATCCTCTAAGGCAGTACCTGGGGGCAGTACACACACTGATCCTCGAAGGCAGTACCTGGGGGCAGTACACACACTGATCCTCTAAGGCAGTACTGAGGGGCAGTACACACACTGATCCTCGAAGGCAGTACTGAGGGGCAGTACACACACTGATCCTCCAAGGCAGTACTGAGGAGAAGTACACACACTGATCCTCTAAGGCAGTACTGAGGAGCAGTACACACACTGATCCTCTAAGGCAGTACCTGGGGGCAGTACACACACTGATCCTCTCAGGCAGTACCTGGGGGCAGTACACACACTGATCCTCTAAGGCAGTACCTGGGGGCAGTACACACACTGATCCTCTAAGGCAGTACCTGGGGGCAGTACACACACTGATCCTCGAAGGCAGTACTGAGGGGCAGTACACACACTGATCCTCTGAGGCAGTACTGAGGGGCAGTACACACACTGATCCTCTAAGGCAGTACCTAGGGGCAGTACACACACTGATCCTCTAAGGCAGTACCTGGGGGCAGTACACACACTGATCCTCTAAGGCAGTACTGAGGGGCAGTACACACACTGATCCTCAAAGGCAGTACTGAGGGGCAGTACACACACTGATCCTCTAAGGCAGTACCTGGGGGCAGTACACACACTGATCCGCGAAGGCAGTACCTGGGGGCAGTACACACACTGATCCTCTAAGGCAGTACTGAGGGGCAGTACACACACTGATCCTCTAAGGCAGTACTGAGGGGCAGTACACACACTGATCCTCTAAGGCAGTACTGAGGAGAAGTACACACACTGATCCTCTAAGGCAGTACTGAGGAGCAGTACACACACTGATCCTCTAAGGCAGTACCTGGAGGCAGTACACACACTGATCCTCTCAGGCAGTACCTGGGGGCAGTACACACACTGATCCTCTCACGCAGTACCTGGGGGCAGTACACACACTGATCCTCTGAGGCAGTACCTGGGGGCAGTACACACACTGATCCTCTCAGGCAGGACCTGGGGGCAGTACACACACTGATCCTCTAAGGCAGTACCTGGGGGCAGTACACACACTGATCCTCTAAGGCAGTACTGAGGGGCAGTACACACACTGATACTCTGAGACAGTACCTGGGGGCAGTACACATACTTATCCTCTAAGGCAGGACTGAGGGGCAGTACACACACTGATCCTCTAAGGCAGTACCTGGGGGCAGTACACACACTGATCCTCTAAGGCAGTACTGAGCGGCAGTACACACACTGATCCTCTAAGACAGTACCTGAGGGCAGTACACACACTGATCCTCTCAGTCATTACCTGGGAGCAGTACACACACTGATTCTCTAAGTCAGTACTGAGGGGCAGTACACACACTGATCCTCTAAGGCAGTACCGAGGGGCAGTACACACACTGATCCTCTAAGGCAGTACCTGGGGGCAGTACACACACTGATCCTCTAAGGCAGTACTGAGGGGCAGTACACACACTGATCCTCGAAGGCAGTACTTGGGGGCAGTACACACACTGATCCTCTAAGGCAGTACCTGGGGGCAGTACACAAACTGATCCGCTAAGGCAGTACTGAGGGGCAGTACACACACTGATCCTCTGAGGCAGTACCTGGGGGCAGTACACACACTGATCCTCTAAGGCAGTACCTGGGGGCAGTACACACACTGATCCTCTAAGGCAGTACCTGGGGGCAGTACACACACTGATCCTCTAAGGCAGTACTGAGGGGCAGTACACACACTGATTCTCGAAGGCAGTACTGAGGGGCAGTACACACACTGATCCTCTGAGGCAGTACTGAGGGGCAGTACACACACTGATCCTCGAAGGCAGTACTGAGGGGCAGTACACACACTGATCCTCTGAGGCAGTAATGAGGGGCAGTACACACACTGATCCTCTAAAGCAGTCCTGAGGGGCAGTACACACACTGATCCTCTCAGGCAGTACTGAGGGGCAGTACACACACTGATCCTCTAAGGCAGTACTGAGGGGCAGTACACACACTGATCCTCTAAGGCAGTACTGAGGGGCAGTACACATTCTGATCCTCTCAGGCAGTACCTGGGGGCAGTACACACACTGATCCTCCAAGTCAGTACCTGGGGGCAGTACACACACTGATCCTCTAAGGCAGTACCTGGGAGCAGTACACACACTGATCCTCTCAGGCAGTACCTGGGGGCAGTACACACACTGATCCTCTAAGGCAGTACCTGGGGGCAGTACACACACTGATCCTCTAAGGCAGTACCTGGGGGCAGTACACACACTGATCCTCTAAAGCAGTACCTGGGGGCAGTACACACACTGATCCTCTAAAGCAGTACCTGGGGGCAGTACACACACTGATCCTCTAAGGCAGTACCTGGGGGCAGTACACACACTGATCCTCTAAGGCAGTACCTGGGGGCAGTACACACACTGATCCTCTAAGGCAGTACTGAGGGGCAGTACACACTCTGATTCTCTTAAGCAGTACTGAGGGGCAGTACACACACTGATCCTCCAAGTCATTATCTGGGGGCAGTACACGCACTGATCCTCTAATCAGTACTGAGGGGCAGTACACACACTGATCCTCTAAGGCAGTACCTGGGGGCAGTACACACACTGATCCTCTAAGGCAGTACCTGAGGGCAGTACACACACTGATCCTCTAAGGCAGTACTGAGGGGCAGTACACACACTGATCCTCTAAAGCAGTACCTGGGGGCAGTACACACACTGATCCTCTAAAGCAGTACCTGGGGGCAGTACACACACTGATCCTCTCAGGCAGTACCTGGGGGCAGTACACACACTGATCCTCTAAAGCAGTACCTGGGGGCAGTACACACACTGATCCTCTCAGGCAGTACCTGGGGGCAGTACACACACTGATCGTCGAAGGCAGTACCTGGGGGCAGTACACACACTGATTCTTTCAGGCAGTACCTGGGGGCAGTGCACACACTGATCCTCGAAGGCAGTACCTGGGGGCAGTACACACACTGATCCTCGAAGGCAGTACTGAGGGGCAGTACACACACTGATTCTTTCAGGCAGTACCTGGGGGCAGTGCACACACTGATCCTCGAAGGCAGTACCTGGGGGCAGTACACACACTGATCCTCGAAGGCAGTACTGAGGGGCAGTACACATTCTGATTCTTTCAGGCAGTACCTGGGGGCAGTGCACACACTGATCCTCGAAGGCAGTACCTGGGGGCAGTACACACACTGATCCTCGAAGGCAGTACTGAGGGGCAGTACACACACTGATTCTTTCAGGCAGTACCTGGGGGCAGTGCACACACTGATCCTCGAAGGCAGTACCTGGGGGCAGTACACACACTGATCCTCGAAGGCAGTACCTGGGGGCAGTACACACACTGATCCTCTAAGGCTGTACTGAGGGGCAGTACACACACTGATCCTCAAAGGCAGTACTGAGGGGCGGTACACACACTGATCCTCAAAGGCAGTACCGAGGGGTAGTAAACACACTAATCCTCTAAGGCAGTACCTGGGGGCAGTACACACACTGATGCTGTAAGGCAGTACCGAGGGGCAGTGCACATACTGATCCTCTGAGGCAGTACTGAGGGGCAGTACACACACCGATCCTGTAAGGCAGTACTGAGGGGCTGTTCACACACCGATCCTCTCAAGCAGTACCTGGGGGCAGGACACACACTGATCCTCGAAGGCAGTACTGAGGGGCAGTACACACACTGATCCTCGAAGGCAGTACTGAGGGGCAGTACACACTCTGATCCTCTAAGGCAGTACTGAGGGGCAGTACACACACTGATCCTCTCAGTCGTTACCTGGGGGCAGTACACACACTGATCCTCTAAGGCAGTACTGAGGGGCAGTACACACACTGATCCTCTAAGGCTGTACCTGGGGGCAGTACACACACTGATCCTCAAAGGCAGTACCTGGGGGCAGTACACACACTGATCCTCGAAGGCAGTACCTGGGGGCAGTGCACACACTGATCCTCTAAGGCAGTACTGAGGGGCAGTACACACACTGATCCTCTAAAGCAGTACCTGGGGGCAGTACACACACTGATCCTCGAAGGCAGTACTGAGGGGCAGTACACACACTGATCCTCTAAGGCAGTACTGAGGGGCAGTACACACACTGATCCACGAAGGCAGTACCTGGGGGCAGTACACACACTGATCCTCTAAGGCAGTACCTGGGGGCAGTACACACACTGATCCTTTGAGGCAGTACTGAGGGGCAGTACACACACTGATCCTCTAAGGCAGTACCTGGGGGCAGTAGACACACTGATCCTCTAAGGCAGTACCTGGGGGCAGTACACACACTGATCCTCGAAGGCAGTACCGAGGGACAGTACACACACTGATCCTCTAAGGCAGTACCTGGGGGCAGTCTACACACTGATCCTCTGAGTCAGTACTGAGGGGCAGTACACACACTGATCCTCTAAGGCACTACTGAGGGGCAGTACACACACTGATCCTCTAAGGCAGTACCTGGGGGCAGTAGACACACTGATCCTCTAAGGCAGTACCTGGGGGCAGTACACACACTGATCCTCTAAGGCAGTACTGAGGGGCAGTACACACACTGATCCTCTAAGGCAGTACCTGGGAGCAGTACACACACTGATCCTCTAAGGCAGTACCTGAAAACAGTACACACACTGATCCACGAAGGCAGTACCTGGGGGCAGTACACACACTGATCCTCTAAGGCAGTACCTGGGGGCAGTACACACACTGATCCTCCAAGGCAGTACTGAGGGGCAGTACACACACTGATCCTATAAGTCATTACCTGGGGGCAGTACACACACTGATCCTCTAAGGCAGTACTGAGGGGCAGTACACACACTGATCCTCTGAGGCAGTACTGAGGGGCAGTAGTCACACTGATCCTCTAAGGCAGTACCTGGGGGCAGTACACACACTGATCTTCTTAGGCAGTCCTGAGGGGCAGTGCACACACTGATCCTCGAAGGCAGTACCTGGGGGCAGTACACACACTGATCCTCTAAGGCAGTACCTGGGGGCAGGACACACACTGATCCTCTAAGGCAGTACTGAGGGGCAGTACACACACTGATCCTCTGAGGCAGTACTGAGGGGCAGTGCACACACTGATCCTCTAAGGCAGTACCTGGGGGCAGTACACACACTGATCCTCTAAGGCAGTACCTGGGGGCAGTACACACACTGATCCGCTAAGTCAGTACCTGGGGGCAGTACACACACTGATCCTATAAGTCATTACCTGGGGGCAGTACACACACTGATCCTCTAAGGCAGTACTGAGGGGCAGTACTCACACTGATCCTCTGAGGCAGTACTGAGGGGCAGTAGTCACACTGATCCTCTAAGGCAGTACCTGGGGGCAGTACACACACTGATCTTCTTAGGCAGTCCTGAGGGGCAGTGCACACACTGATCCTCGAAGGCAGTACCTGGGGGCAGTACACACACTGATCCTCTAAGGCAGTACCTGGGGGCAGGACACACACTGATCCTCTAAGGCAGTACCTGGGGGCAGTACACACACTGATCTTCTAAGGCAGTACTGAGGGACAGTGCACACACTGATCCTCTAAGGCAGTACCTGGGGGCAGTACACACACTGATCCTCTCAGGCAGTACCTGGGGGCAGTACACACACTGATCCGCTAAGTCAGTACCTGGGGGCAGTACACACACTGATCCTCTAAGGCAGTACCTGGGGGCAGTACACACACTGATCCTCGAAGCCAGTACTGAGGGGCAGTACACACACTGATCCTCGAAGGCAGTACTGAGGGGCAGTACACACACTGATCCTCTCAGGCAGTACCTGGGGGCAGTACACACACTGATCCTCTAAGTCAGTACCTGGGGGCAGTACACACACTGATCCTCGAAGGCAGTACCTGGGGGCGGTACACACACTGATCCTCTGAGGCAGCACCTGGGGGCAGTAAACACACTGATCCTCTAAGGCAGTACTGAGGGGCAGTACACACATTGATCCTCTGAGGCAGCACCTGGGGGCAGTAAACACACTGATCCTCGAAGGCAGTACTGAGGGGCAGTACACACACTGATCCTCTAAGGCAGTACTGAGGGGCAGTACACACACTGATCCTCTGAGGCAGTACTGAGGGGTAGTACACACACTGATCCTCTAAGGCAGTACCTGGGGGCAGTGCACACACTGATCCTCTAAGGCAGTACTGAGGGGTACTACACACACTGATCCTCTAAGGCAGTACTGAGGGGCAGTACACACACTGATCCTCTAAGGCATACTGAGGGGCAGTACACACACTGATCCTCTTAGGCAGTGCCGAGGGGCAGTACACACACTGATCCTCTAAGGCAGTACTGAGGGGTAGTACACACACTGATCCTCTAAGGCAGTACCTGGGGGCAGTACACACACTGATCCTCTGAGGCAGTACTGAGGGACAGTGCACACACTGATCCTCTAAGGCAGTACCTGGGGGCAGTACACACACTGATCCTCTAAGGCAGTACTGAGGGGTAGTACACACACTGATCCTCTAAGGCAGTACCTAGAGGCAGTATTCATACTGCTCAACTAATACTGTAGGCATTATTTGGACTTGTTGTTGTAGCCTCTAGGTAGTGTTCACATTGCTCCTGTAACAAATAGTGCCATTACTTACATTGTAGCTGTAATTATGACAGAACCTCTATTTATATAGCGCCGTATCATGTCTCAGGACATGCCAAGCGCTTTCCATTCCATGAATTACTATTGAAGTTCAATAACTGTTGTGTTGATAAATACGGCAGCCTAGTTCGACCAATTGAGCAATGAATCTGCTTGTGGTGGGGCTGGTTGAACGAGGAATGATTACCAGGAAAGCCCGAGAACTGCCAATGCCCTTCATCAAACAGCTCCACGGTTTCTTTCATGTTCACTTGAGAGGGCATGCATTTAGTGTCTTATCAGAAAAACGGCACCTCTGACAATGCAACACTCCCTCCATACTGCACTGGAGTGGCAGCCTCGTTTATGAGCTTAGGTCAAGAAATGCAGCTTGAACGCATAACCGTCTGACACAGGTGAGAGCATGACCAACTGAGTCAAGCTCACACTAATACGGTAATAGTAACTGCTGTAATAATAACTTGTAGTGAGTATTAATACTGCTGCTGTAATAGTAACGTAGTGAGTATTAATGCTGCTGCTGTAATAGTATCATAGTGCGTATTAATACTGCTGCTGTAATAGTAACGTAGTGAGTATTAATACTGCTGCTGTAATAGTAACTTGTAGTGAGTATTAATACTGCTGCTGTAATAGTAACGTAGTGAGTATTAATAATGCTGCTGTAATAGTAACTTGTAGTGAATATTAATGCTGTTGCTGTAATAGTAATGTAGTGAGTATTAATACTGCTGCTGTAATAGTAACTTGTAGTGAGTATTAATACTGCTGCTATAATAGTAACTAGTGAGTATTAATAATGCTGCTGTAATAGTAACTTGTAGTGAGTATTAATACTGTTGCTGTAATAGTAATGTAGTGAGTATTAATACTGCTGCTGTAATAGTAATGTAGTGAGTATTAATGCTGCTGCTGTAATAGTAACATAGTGAGTATTAATGCTGCTGCTGTAATCGTAATTTGTAGTGAATATTAATGCTGCTTCTATAATAGTAACTTGTAGTGAGTATTAACTCTGCTGCTGTAAGAGTAACGTAGTGAATATTAATACTGCTGCTATAATACAGTTCCTGTCGGCAATATCCACATTGCTCCTGTAATACAGTAACTGGTAATCAGTATTAACACTGTTCCTCTAATACAGGAGCATGTAGTCAGTATTAATGCTGCTCCTGTAATACAATACCTGTAGGCAGTATTCACACTGGTATGGTTTCTCCCCACTGTGAGTCCGTTTGTGTCGTTCCATGTGGTATTTCTGAATAAACCTCATGTCACATTCATCACAGTGGAATGGCTTCTCACCTGTGAAATCAAAGAAAGAATCTTCTAATGCACGGCTTTTTGCAATGTACAAGATCTTGTGATCTAAAATAGCTTTTAACTTGAGCTGCAAATTTCTGCTCCAAGTTTACTTCTCTTGGGAGTGTTTTAATCCAGGTAAATGGCTGGGAAAGCAGCCCAACTCTGAAGCAGATAAAATAGTAATTCATCCCCTCCGCCCCTTTCTGGAGATGCAAACTCTTGCTGGAGTGCAGTTCCAAAGGCAGTGTGTGCCTTTCAATACTTTGCTGGAGCAGCAACCTTCATGAGTGAGCCTGGACAGTGAATGCTGACAAACTATTCAATCACATGGGCCACTGCAGCAGAGTCCAATCCAGTCCTGACCTGAAGCCCACATTCATGGGCTTTCCAGCAGGTCATGGCCAGGAACCCTGGCTGATTTTTCCAATTACTAACCCAGGGGCACTGAAGCCAATTGTAACTCTTCAATTGTCCCGGCATATCACAGTGTCACACTGAGCAACCAGTAACGTCACAGTGAGTATTTCATGCATTTTATAGGGCCACAGCACCTAACAGTGTTGCAGGAGGAACCTTGGAATATTTGTGTCACATTGAGGGCCAAACACATTAGTATCATAGCAAGTTGTTAAAGTTCCCCAGTATATTACAGTGTCTCAGTGAAGGGCTTGGTATGGTACAGTGTAAAAGTGAGGGGTCGGTATGTTATAGACTCCATGGCCTGGTATATTAAACGAACACAGCAAGGAGACCAGTATATTAGTGAAACAATGAGAGCCAAGTACATTACACTGTCACACTGAGAGCATAGTATATTTGTACAACAGACTGAGTTTCCTGGCCAATTAGAGTCACATTAAGGAGGTGGTATGTTACAATTCCACAATGAGAATCCCTGTATACTGCAATGTCTGTTCCTGTCTATTCCATTGTCACAGTGATGTATCACATTATCACAGAGGGAAATTGGTACACTACATTGTCACTGAGAAGTGCCCAGTGCATTAAGTATCACAGTGAGAATCTGGGCATATTGCAGTGGCCCACTGAGAGGCTGACATATTAAGGGTGTCACTTTGATTGGACTGCAATATTACATTGTTGGAGTGAAGGCCCTGACATCTTAAAGTGTAGGTGAAATAGAGGACAAAAGCAAGGCAGTGATGCTGAACCTTTATAAAACACTGGTTAGGTCCCAGCTGGAGTATTGTGTCCAATTCTGGTCACCACAGTTTAGGGAGGATGTCGAGGCCTTGGAGAGGCTGCAGAGGAGATTTACTAGAATGGTACCTGGGATGAGGGACTTCAGTTATGTGGGGAGACTGAAGAAGCTGGAGCTGTTCTCCTTAGAGCAGGGAAGGTTAAGAGGAGATGTGATAGAGGTGTTGAAGATGAGGAAGGGTTTTGATCGAGTAAATAAGGAGAAACTATTTCCAATGGCAGAAAGGTTGGTAACCAGAGGGACACAGATTGAAAGTGATTGGCAAAAGAACGTAAGTCGACATGAGGGAACATTTTATTATGCAGCGAGTTGTGACCGGGAATGTGCTGCCTGAAAGCGGGGTGGGAGCAGATCCAATAGTAACATTCAAAAGAGAATTGGATAAATACTTGAAAGGGAAAAAATGACATGGCTATGGGACAAGAGCAGGGAGTGGAACTAATTGGAGAACTCTACCAAAGAGCGGGCACAGGCACGGTGTCACAGTGAGGGGTGGTATATCAGTGTCACAGTGAGGACTGTTATATCAGAGTCACAATGAGGGGTGGTATATCAGTGTCACAGTGAGGGTTGGTATATGAGTGTCACAGTGAGGGGTGGAATATCAGTGTCACAGTGAGGGCTGGTATATCAGTGTCACAGTGAGTCCTGGTATATCAGTGTCACAGTGAGTGGTGGTATATCAGTATCACAGTGAGGACCGGTATTTCAGTATCACAATGAGGACCGGTATATCAGTGTCACAGTGAGGATTGGTATATCAGTGTCACAGTGTGGGGTGGTATATCAGTGTCACAGCGAGGCCTGGTGCATCAGTGGTGCAGTGAGGGGTGGTATATCAGTGTCACAGCGAGGCCTGGTACATCAGTGTCACAGTGTGGGGTGGTATATCAGTGTCACAGTGAGGGGTGGTATACCAGTGTCACAGTGACTCCTGGTCGATCAGTGTAACAGTGAGGACTGGTATATCAGTGTCACAGTGATGGGTGGTACATCAGTGTCACAGTGAGAGGGGTATATCAGTGTCACAGTGAGTCCTGGTATATCAGTCTCACAGTGAGGGGTGGTAGAGCAGTGTCACAGTGAGGGGTGGTATATTAGTGTAACAGTAAAGACTGTTTTATCAGTGTCACAGTGAGGGATGGTATATCAGTGTCATCGTGAGGTGTGGAATATCAGTGTCACGGTGAGGTGTGGTATATCAGTATCACAGTGCGGCGTGGGAAATCAGTATCACAGTGAGGGGTGGTATATCAGTGTCACAGTGAGGACTGGTATATCAGTGTCAGTGAGGGGTGGTATAGCAGTGTCACAGTGAGGGATGGTATATCAGTGTCACAGTGAGGGGTTGTATATCAGTGTCACAGTGGGGTTGCATATCAGTGTCACAGTGAGAGGTGATATATCAGTGTCACAGTGAGGACTGGTATATCAGTGTCATAGTGAGGGGTGGTATAGCAGTGTCACAGTGAGGGATGGTAAATCAGTGTCACAGTGAGGTGTCGTATATCAGTGTCACAATGAGGTGTGGTATATCAGTGTTTTAGCAAGGTGTGGTATATCAGTGTCACAGTGAGAGGTGGTATATCAGTGTCACAGCGAGGTGTGGTATATCAGTGTCACAGTGAGGGATGGTATATCAGCATCACAGTGTGGCGTGGTATATCAGTGTCACAGTGAGGGATGGTATATCAGTGTCACAGTGAGGGATGGTATATCAGTGTCATCGAGAGGTGTGGAATATCAGTGTCACAGTGAGGTGTGGTATATCAGTGTCACACTGAGAGGTGGTATATCAGTGTCACAGTGAAGGGTGCTATATCAGTGTCACAGTGAGGGGTGGTATATCAGTGTCACAGTGAGGAATGGTATATCAGTGTCACAGTGAGGGCTGCTATATCTGTGTCACAGTGAGGGATGGTATATCAGCGTCTCAGTGAAGGGTGCAATATCAGTGTCACAGTGAGGGATGGTATATCAGTGTCATCGTGAGGTGTGGAATATCAGTGTCACAGTGAGGGGTGGTATATTAGTGTAACAGTAAAGACTGTTTTATCAGTGTAACAGTGAGGACTGGTATATCAGTGTCACAGTGAGGACTGGTATATCAGTGTCAGTGAGGGGTGGTATTGCAGTGTCAGAGTGAGGGGTGGTATATCAGTGTCACAGTGAGGGGTTGCATATCAGTGTCACAGTGAGAGGTGATATATCAGTGTCACAGTGAGTCCTGGTATATCAGTGTCACAGTGAGAGGTGATATATCAGTGTCACAGTGAGGACTGGTATATCAGTGTCATAGTGAGGGGTGGTATAGCAGTGTCACAGTGAGGGATGGTAAATCAGTGTCACAGTGAGGTGTCGTATATCAGTGTCACAATGAGGTGTGGTATATCAGTGTTTTAGCAAGGTGTGGTATATCAGTGTCACAGTGAGAGGTGGTATATCAGTGTCACAGCGAGGTGTGGTATATCAGTGTCACAGTGAGGGATGGTATATCAGCATCACAGTGTGGCGTGGTATATCAGTGTCACAGTGAGGGATGGTATATCAGTGTCACAGTGAGGGATGGTATATCAGTGTCATCGAGAGGTGTGGAATATCAGTGTCACAGTGAGGTGTGGTATATCAGTGTCACACTGAGAGGTGGTATATCAGTGTCACAGTGAAGGGTGCTATATCAGTGTCACAGTGAGGGGTGGTATATCAGTGTCACAGTGAGGAATGGTATATCAGTGTCACAGTGAGGGCTGCTATATCTGTGTCACAGTGAGGGATGGTATATCAGCGTCTCAGTGAAGGGTGCAATATCAGTGTCACAGTGAGGGATGGTATATCAGTGTCATCGTGAGGTGTGGAATATCAGTGTCACAGTGAGGGGTGGTATATTAGTGTAACAGTAAAGACTGTTTTATCAGTGTAACAGTGAGGACTGGTATATCAGTGTCACAGTGAGGACTGGTATATCAGTGTCAGTGAGGGGTGGTATAGCAGTGTCAGAGTGAGGGGTGGTATATCAGTGTCACAGTGAGGGGTTGCATATCAGTGTCACAGTGAGAGGTGATATATCAGTGTCACAGTGAGTCCTGGTATATCAGTGTCACAGTGAGGGGTGGTATATCAGTGTCACAGTGAGGGGTGGTATATCAATGTCACAGTGAGGACTGTTATATCAGAGTCACAATGAGGGGTGGTATATCAGTGTCACAGTGAGGGTTGGTATATTAGTGTCACAGTGAGGACTGGAACATCAGAGTCACAGTGAGGGATGGGATTTCAGTGTCACAGTGAGGACCGGTATATCAGTATCACAGTGAAGACCGGTATATCAGTTTCACAGTGAGGATTGGTATATCAGTGTCACAGTGATGGCTGGTATATCAGTGTCACAGCGAGGCCTGGTGCATCAGTGGCGCAGTGACGGGTGGTATATCAGTGTCACAGCGAGGCCTGGTACATCAGTGTCACAGTGTGGGGTGGTATATCAGTGTCACAGTGAGGGGTGGTATATCAGTGTCACAGTGACTCCTGGTCGATCAGTGTAACAGTGAGGACTGGTATATCAGTGTCACAGTGATGGGTGGTACATCAGTGTCACAGTGAGAGGGGTATATCAGTGTCACAGTGAGTCCTGGTATATCAGTCTCACAGTGAGGGGTGGTATAGCAGTGTCACAGTGAGGGGTGGTATATTAGTGGAACAGTAAAGACTGTTTTATCAGTGTCACAGTGAGGGATGGTATATCAGTGTCATCGTGAGGTGTGGAATATCAGTGTCACGGTGAGGTGTGGTAATCAGTATCACAGAGCGGCGTGGGAAATCAGTATCACAGTGAGGGGTGGTATATCAGTATCACAGTGAAGACCGGTATATCAGTTTCACAGTGAGGATTGGTATATCAGTGTCACAGTGATGGCTGGTATATCAGTGTCACAGCGAGGCCTGGTGCATCAGTGGCGCAGTGACGGGTGGTATATCAGTGTCACAGCGAGGCCTGGTACATCAGTGTCACAGTGTGGGGTGGCATATCAGTGTCACAGTGAGGGGTGGTATATCAGTGTCACAGTGAGGGGTGGTATATCAGTGTCACAGTGAGGGGTGGTATATCAGTGTCACAGTGAGGGTTGGTATATTAGTGTCACAGTGAGGACTGGAACATCAGAGTCACAGTGAGGGATGAGATTTCAGTGTCACAGTGAGGACCGGTATATCAGTATCACAGTGAAGACCGGTATATCAGTTTCACAGTGAGGATTGGTGTATCAGTGTCACAGTGATGGCTGGTATATCAGTGTCACAGCGAGGCCTGGTGCATCAGTGGCGCAGTGACGGGTGGTATATCAGTGTCACAGCGAGGCCTGGTACATCAGTGTCACAGTGTGGGGTGGTATATCAGTGTCACAGTGAGGGGTGGTATATCAGTGTCACAGTGACTCCTGGTCGATCAGTGTAACAGTGAGGACTGGTATATCAGTGTCACAGTGATGGGTGGTACATCAGTGTCACAGTGAGAGGGGTATATCAGTGTCACAGTGAGTCCTGGTATATCAGTCTCACAGTGAGGGGTGGTATAGCAGTGTCACAGTGAGGGGTGGTATATTAGTGGAACAGTAAAGACTGTTTTATCAGTGTCACAGTGAGGGATGGTATATCAGTGTCATCGTGAGGTGTGGAATATCAGTGTCACGGTGAGGTGTGGTAATCAGTATCACAGAGCGGCGTGGGAAATCAGTATCACAGTGAGGGGTGGTATATCAGTGTCACAGTGAGGACTGGTATATCAGTGTCAGTGAGGGGTGGTATAGCAGTGTCACAGTGAGGGGTGGTATATCAGTGTCACAGTGAGGGGTGGTATATCAGTGTCACAGTGGGGTTGCATATCAGTGTCACAGTGAGAGGTGATATATCAGTGTCACAGTGAGGACTGGTATATCAGTGTCACAGTGAGGGGTGGTATATCAGTGTCACAGTGAGGGGTGGTATATCAGTGTCACAGTGAGGGGTGGTATATCAGTGTCACAGTGAGGGGTTGCATATCAGTGTCACAGTGAGGGGTGATATATCAGTGTCACAGTGAGGACTGGTATATCAGTGTCAGTGAGGGGTGGTATAGCAGTGTCACAGTGAGGGGTGGTATATCAGTGTCACAGTGAGGGGTGGTATATCAGTGTCACAGTGGGGTTGCATATCAGTGTCACAGTGAGAGGTGATATATCAGTGTCACAGTGAGGACTGGTATATCAGTGTCACAGTGAGGACTGGTATATCAGTGTCAGTGAGGGGTGGTATAGCAGTGTCAGAGTGAGGGGTGGTATATCAGTGTCACAGTGAGGGGTTGCATATCAGTGTCACAGTGAGAGGTGATATATCAGTGTCACAGTGAGTCCTGGTATATCAGTGTCACAGTGAGGGTTGGTATATCAGTGTCACAGTGAGGGGTGGTATATCAATGTCACAGTGAGGACTGTTATATCAGAGTCACAATGAGGGGTGGTATATCAGTGTCACAGTGAGGGTTGGTATATTAGTGTCACAGTGAGGACTGGAACATCAGAGTCACAGTGAGGGATGAGATTTCAGTGTCACAGTGAGGACCGGTATATCAGTATCACAGTGAAGACCGGTATATCAGTTTCACAGTGAGGATTGGTGTATCAGTGTCACAGTGATGGCTGGTATATCAGTGTCACAGCGAGGCCTGGTGCATCAGTGGCGCAGTGACGGGTGGTATATCAGTGTCACAGCGAGGCCTGGTACATCAGTGTCACAGTGTGGGGTGGTATATCAGTGTCACAGTGAGGGGTGGTATATCAGTGTCACAGTGACTCCTGGTCGATCAGTGTAACAGTGAGGACTGGTATATCAGTGTCACAGTGATGGGTGGTACATCAGTGTCACAGTGAGAGGGGTATATCAGTGTCACAGTGAGTCCTGGTATATCAGTCTCACAGTGAGGGGTGGTATAGCAGTGTCACAGTGAGGGGTGGTATATTAGTGGAACAGTAAAGACTGTTTTATCAGTGTCACAGTGAGGGATGGTATATCAGTGTCATCGTGAGGTGTGGAATATCAGTGTCACGGTGAGGTGTGGTAATCAGTATCACAGAGCGGCGTGGGAAATCAGTATCACAGTGAGGGGTGGTATATCAGTGTCACAGTGAGGACTGGTATATCAGTGTCAGTGAGGGGTGGTATAGCAGTGTCACAGTGAGGGGTGGTATATCAGTATCACAGTGAGGGGTGGTATATCAGTGTCACAGTGGGGTTGCATATCAGTGTCACAGTGAGAGGTGATATATCAGTGTCACAGTGAGGACTGGTATATCAGTGTCACAGTGAGGGGTGGTATATCAGTGTCACAGTGAGGGGTGGTATATCAGTGTCACAGTGAGGGGTGGTATATCAGTGTCACAGTGAGGGGTTGCATATCAGTGTCACAGTGAGGGGTGATATATCAGTGTCACAGTGAGGACTGGTATATCAGTGTCAGTGAGGGGTGGTATAGCAGTGTCACAGTGAGGGGTGGTATATCAGTGTCACAGTGAGGGGTGGTATATCAGTGTCACAGTGGGGTTGCATATCAGTGTCACAGTGAGAGGTGATATATCAGTGTCACAGTGAGGACTGGTATATCAGTGTCACAGTGAGGGGTGGTATATCAGTGTCACAGTGAGGGGTGGTATATCAGTGTCACAGTGAGGGGTGGTATATCAGTGTCACAGTGAGGTGTGGTATATCAGTGTCACAGTGAGAGTTGATATATCAGTGTCACAGTGAGAGTTGATATCTCAGTGTCACAGCGAGGTGTGGTATATCAGTGTCACAGTGAGAGGTGGTGTATCAGTGTCACAGTGAGCGGTTGTATATCAGTATCACAGTGAGGTGTGGTGTATCAATGTCACACTGAGAGGTGGTATATCAGTGTCACAGTGAGGGATGGTATATCAGCATCACAGTGTGGCGTGGTATATCTGTGTCACAGTGAGGGATGGTATATCAGTGTCACAGTGAGGGATGGTATATCAGTGTCATCGTGAGGTGTGGAATATCAGTGTCACAGTGAGGTGTGGTATATCAGTGTCACAGCGAGGCCTGGTACATCAGTGTCACAGTCTGGGGTGGTATATCAGTGTCACAGTGAGGGGTGGTATATCAGTGTCACAGTGACTCCTGGTCGATCAGTGTAACAGTGACGACTGGTATATCAGTGTCACAGTGATGGGTGGTACATCAGTGTCACAGTGAGAGGGGTATATCAGTGTCACAGTGAGTCCTGGTATATCAGTCTCACAGTGAGGGGTGGTATAGCAGTGTCACAGCGAGTTGTGGTATATTAGTGTAACAGTAAAGACTGTTTTATCAGTGTCACAGTGAGGGATGGTATATCAGTGTCATCGTGAGGTGTGGAATATCAGTGTCGCGGTGAGGTGTGGTATCTCAGTATCACAGTGAGGGGTGGTATATCAGTGTCACAGTGAGAGGTGGTATATCAGTGTCACAGTGAGGACTGGTATATCAGTGTCAGTGAGGGGTGGTATAGCAGTGTCACAGTGAGGGGTGGTATATCAGTGTCACAGTGAGGGGTTGTATATCAGTGTCACAGTGGGGTTGCATATCAATGTCACAGTGAGAGGTGATATATCAGTGTCACAGTGAGTCCTGGTATATCAGTGTCATAGTGAGGGGTGGTATATTAGTGTCACAGTGAGGGGTGGTATATCAGTGTCACAGTCAGGGGTGGTATATCAGTGTTACAGTGAGGACGGTTATATCAGAGTCACAATGAGGGGTGGTATATCAGTGTCACAGTGAGGGTTGGTATATTAGTGTCACAGTGAGGTGTGTTATATCAGTGTCACAGTGAGGGGTGGTACGTCAGTGTCACAGTGAGGACTGTAACATCAGAGTCACAGTGAGGGGTTGTATATCAGTGTTACAGTGAGGGGTGGTATATCAGTGTCACAGTGAGTCCTGGTATATCAGTGTAACAGTGAGGACTGGTATATCAGTGTCACAGTGTGGGGCGGTATATCAGTGTCACAATTAGGGGTGGTATATCAGTGTCACAGTGCGGAATGGTATATCAGTGTCACACTGAGAGGTGGTATATCAGTGTCACAGTGAAGGGTGGTATATCAGCGTCTCAGTGAAGGGTGATATATCAGCGTCTCAGTGAAGGGTGCTATATCAGTGTCACAGTGAGGGATGGTATATCAGTGTTACAGTGAGGGGTGGTATATCAGTGTCACAGTGAGGGATGGTATATCAGCATCTCAGTGAAGGGTGATATATCAGTGTCACAGTGAAGGGTGGCATATCAGCGTCTCAGTGAAGGGTGCTATATCAGTGTCACAGTGAGGGATGGTATATCAGTGTTACAGTGAGGGGTGGTATATCAGTGTCACAGTGAGGGATGGTATATCAGTGTCACACTGAGAGGTGGTATATCAGTGTCACAGTGAAGGGTGGTATATCAGCGTCTCAGTGAAGGGTGATATATCAGCGTCTCAGTGAAGGGTGCTATATCAGTGTCACAGTGAGGGATGCTATATCAGTGTTACAGTGAGGGGTGGTATATCAGTGTCACAGTGAGGGATGGTATATCAGTGTCACACTGAGAGGTGGTATATCAGTGTCACAGTGAAGGGTGGTATATCAGCGTCTCAGTGAAGGGTGCTATATCAGTGTCACAGTGAGGGATGGTATATCAGTGTCATCGTGAGGTGTGGAATATCAGTGTCACAGTGAGGGGTGGTATATTAGTGTAACAGTAAAGACTGTTTTATCAGTGTAACAGTGAGGGGTGGAATAGCAGTGTCACAGTGAGGGGTGGTATATCAGTGTCACAGTGAGGGGTTGTATATCAGTGTCACAGTGGGGTTGCATATCAGTGTCACAGTGAGAGGTGATATATGAGTGTCACAGTGAGTCCTGGTATATCAGTGTCACAGTGAGGACTGGAACATCAGTGTCACAGTGAGGGGTGGTATATCAGTGTCACAGTGAGGGGTGGTATATCAGTGTCACAGTGAGGACTGGAATATCAGTGTCACAGTGAGGGGTGGTATATCAGTGTCACAGTGAGGGGTGGTATATCAGTGTCACAGTGAGGACTGGTATACCAGTGTCACAGTGAGGACTGGTATATCAGTGTCAGTGGGGGGTGGTATAGCAGTGTCACAGTGAGGGGTGGTATATCAGTGTCACAGTGAGGGGTGGTATATCAGTGTCACAGTGGGGTTGCATATCAGTGTCACAGTGAGGGGTGGTATATCAGTGTCACAGTGGGGTTGCACATCAGTGTCACAGTGAGAGGTGATATATCAGTGTCACAGTGAGGGGTGGTATATCAGTGTCACAGTGAGGGGTGGTATATCAGTGTCACAGTGAGGGATGGTATATCAGTGTCATCGTGAGGTGTGGAATATCAGTGTCACAGTGAGGGGTGGTATATTAGTGTAACAGTAAAGACTGTTTTATCAGTGTAACAGTGAGTCCTGGTATATCAGTGTCACAGTGAGGACTGGAACATCAGAGTCACAGTGAGGGATGGTATATCAGTGTCACAGTGAGGGGTGGAATATCAGTGTCACAGTGAGGGCTGGTATATCAGTGTCACAGTGAGTCCTGGTATATCAGTGTCACAGTGAGGGGTGGTATATCAGTGTCACAGTGAGGGGTTGAAAATCAGTGTGACAGTGGGGTTGCATATCAGTGTCACAGTGAGAGGTGATATATCAGTGTCACGGTGAGTCCTGGTATATTAGTGTCACAGTGAGGGGTGGTATATCAGTGTCACAGTGAGGGGTGGTATTTCAGTGTCACAGTGAGGGGTGGCATAGCAGTGTCACAGTGAGGGGTGGTATATTAGTGGAACAGTAAAGACTGTTTTATCAGTGTCACAGTGAGGGATGGTATATCAGTGTCATCGTGAGGTGTGGAATATCAGTGTCACGGTGAGGACTGGTATATCAGTGTCAGTGAGGGGTGGTATAGCAGTGTCACAGTGAGGGGTGGTATATCAGTGTCACAGTGAGGGGTGGTATATCAGTGTCACAGTGAGGACTGGTATATCAGTGTCACAGTTAGGGGTGGTATATCAGTGTCACAGTGAGGGGTGGTATATCAGTGTCACAGTGAGGGGTGGTATATCAGTGTCACAGTGAGGGGTGGTATATTAGTGTCAGAGTGATGGATGGTAAATCAGTGTCACAGTGAGGTGTGGTATATCAGTGTCACAGTTTGAGTTGATATATCAGTGTCACAGTGAGAGTTGATATATCAGTGTCACAGTGAGAGGTGGTATTTCAGTGTCACAGTGAGAGTTGATATATCAGTGTCACAGTGAGAGGTGGTATTTCAGTGTCACAGCGAGGTGTGGTATATCAGTGTCACAGTGAGAGGTGGTGTATCAGTGTCACAGTGAGCGGTTGTATATCAGTATCACAGTGAGGTGTGGTGTATCAATGTCACACTGAGAGGTGGTATATCAGTGTCACAGTGAGGGATGGTATATCAGCATCACAGTGTGGCGTGGTATATCTGTGTCACAGTGAGGGATGGTATATCAGTGTCACAGTGAGGGATGGTATATCAGTGTCATCGTGAGGTGTGGAATATCAGTGTCACAGTGAGGTGTGGTATATCAGTGTCACAGCGAGGCCTGGTACATCAGTGTCACAGTGTGGGGTGGTATATCAGTGTCACAGTGAGGGGTGGTATATCAGTGTCACAGTGACTCCTGGTCGATCAGTGTAACAGTGACGACTGGTATATCAGTGTCACAGTGATGGGTGGTACATCAGTGTCACAGTGAGAGGGGTATATCAGTGTCACAGTGAGTCCTGATATATCAGTCTCACAGTGAGGGGTGGTATAGCAGTGTCACAGCGAGTTGTGGTATATTAGTGTAACAGTAAAGACTGTTTTATCAGTGTCACAGTGAGGGATGGTATATCAGTGTCATCGTGAGGTGTGGAATATCAGTGTCGCGGTGAGGTGTGGTATCTCAGTATCACAGTGAGGGGTGGTATATCAGTGTCACAGTGAGAGGTGGTATATCAGTGTCACAGTGAGGACTGGTATATCAGTGTCAGTGAGGGGTGGTATAGCAGTGTCACAGTGAGGGGTGGTATATCAGTGTCACAGTGAGGGGTTGTATATCAGTGTCACAGTGGGGTTGCATATCAATGTCACAGTGAGAGGTGATATATCAGTGTCACAGTGAGTCCTGGTATATCAGTGTCACAGTGAGGGGTGGTATATTAGTGTCACAGTGAGGGGTGGTATATCAGTGTCACAGTCAGGGGTGGTATATCAGTGTTACAGTGAGGACGGTTATATCAGAGTCACAATGAGGGGTGGTATATCAGTGTCACAGTGAGGGTTGGTATATTAGTGTCACAGTGAGGTGTGTTATATCAGTGTCACAGTGAGGGGTGGTACGTCAGTGTCACAGTGAGGACTGTAACATCAGAGTCACAGTGAGGGGTTGTATATCAGTGTTACAGTGAGGGGTGGTATATCAGTGTCACAGTGAGTCCTGGTATATCAGTGTCACAGTGAGTCCTGGTATATCAGTGTCACAGTGAGGACTGGTATATCAGTGTCACAGTGCGGAATGGTATATCAGTGTCACAGCGAGGGCTGCTATATCTGTGTCACAGTGAGGGATGGTATATCAGCGTCTCAGTGAAGGGTGATATATCAGCGTCTCAGTGAAGGGTGCTATATCAGTGTCACAGTGAGGGATGGTATATCAGTGTTACAGTGAGGGGTGGTATATCAGTGTCACAGTGAGGGATGGTATATCAGTGTCACACTGAGAGGTGGTATATCAGTGTCACAGTGAAGGGTGGTATATCAGCGTCTCAGTGAAGGGTGATATATCAGCGTCTCAGTGAAGGGTGCTATATCAGTGTCACAGTGAGGGATGGTATATCAGTGTCACAGTGAGGGATGGTATATCAGTGTCACACTGAGAGGTGGTATATCAGTGTCACAGTGAAGGGTGGTATATCAGTGTCACAGTGAGGGATGGTATATCAGTGTCATCGTGAGGTGTGGAATATCAGTGTCACAGTGAGGGGTGGTATATTAGTGTAACAGTAAAGACTGTTTTATCAGTGTAACAGTGAGGGGTGGAATAGCAGTGTCACAGTGAGGGGTGGTATATCAGTGTCACAGTGAGGGGTTGTATATCAGTGTCACAGTGGGGTTGCATATCAGTGTCACAGTGAGAGGTGATATATGAGTGTCACAGTGAGTCCTGGTATATCAGTGTCACAGTGAGGACTGGAACATCAGAGTCACAGTGAGGGATGGTATATCAGTGTCACAGTGAGGGGTGGAATATCAGTGTCACAGTGAGGGCTGGTATATCAGTGTCACAGTGAGTCCTGGTATATCAGTGTCACAGTGAGGGGTGGTATATCACTATCACAGTGAGGACCGATATATCAGTGTCACAGTGAGGATTGGTATATCAGTGTCACAGTGAGGGGTGGTATATCAGTGTCACAGCGAGGCCTGGTGCATCAGTGGCGCAGTGAGGGGTGGTATATCAGTGTCACAGCGAGGCCTGGTACATCAGTGTCACAGTGTGGGGTGGTATATCAGTGTCACAGTGAGGGGTGGTATATCAGTGTCACAGTGAGGGGTGGTATATCAGTGTCACAGTGACTCCTGGTCGATCAGTGTAACAGTGAGGACTGGTATATCAGTGTCACAGTGATGGGTGGTACATCAGTGTCACAGTGAGACGGGTATATCCGTGTCACAGTGAGTCCTGGTATATCAGTCTCCCAGTGAGGGGTGGTATTGCAGTGTCACAGTGAGGGGTGGTATATTAGTGTAACAGTAAAGACTGTTTTATCAGTGTCACAGTGAGGGATGGTATATCAGTGTCATCGTGAGGTGTGGAATATCAGTGTCACGGTGAGGTGTGGTGTATCAGTATCACAGTGCGGCGTGGGAAATCAGTATCACAGTGAGGGGTGGTATATCAGTGTCACAGTGAGGACTGGTATATCAGTGTCAGTGAAGGGTGGTATAGCAGTGTCACAGTGAGGGGTGGTATATCAGTGTCACAGTGAGGGGTTGAAAATCAGTGTGACAGTGGGGTTGCATATCAGTGTCACAGTGAGAGGTGATATATCAGTGTCACGGTGAGTCCTGGTATATTAGTGTCACAGTGAGGGGTGGTATATCAGTGTCACAGTGAGTCCTGGTATATCAGTGTAACAGTGAGGACTGGTATATCAGTGTCACAGTGATGGGTGGTACATCAGTGTCACAGTGAGGTGTCGTATATCAGTGTCACAGTGAGAGGTGGTATATCAGTGTCACAGCGAGGTGTGGTATATCAGTGTCACAGTGAGAGGTGGTATATCAGTGTCACAATGAGGGGTGTTATATCAGTGTCACAGTGAGGACTGGTATATCAGTGTCACAGTGAGGGGTGGTATATCAGTGTCACAGTGAGGGGTGGTATATCAGTGTCACAGTGAGGGGTGGTATATCAGTGTCACAGTGAGGGGTTGCATATCAGTGTCACAGTGAGGGGTGATATATCAGTGTCACAGTGAGGACTGGTATATCAGTGTCAGTGAGGGGTGGTATAGCAGTGTCACAGTGAGGGGTGGTATATCAGTGTCACAGTGAGGGGTGGTATATCAGTGTCACAGTGGGGTTGCATATCGGTGTCACAGTGAGAGGTGATATATCAGTGTCACAGTGAGGACTGGTATATCAGTGTCACAGTGAGGACTGGTATATCAGTGTCAGTGAGGGGTGGTATAGCAGTGTCAGAGTGAGGGGTGGTATATCAGTGTCACAGTGAGGGGTTGCATATCAGTGTCACAGTGAGAGGTGATATATCAGTGTCACAGTGAGTCCTGGTATATCAGTGTCACAGTGAGGGGTGGTATATCAGTGTCACAGTGAGGGGTGGTATATCAATGTCACAGTGAGGACTGTTATATCAGAGTCACAATGAGGGGTGGTATATCAGTGTCACAGTGAGGGTTGGTATATTAGTGTCACAGTGAGGACTGGAACATCAGAGTCACAGTGAGGGATGAGATTTCAGTGTCACAGTGAGGACCGGTATATCAGTATCACAGTGAAGACCGGTATATCAGTTTCACAGTGAGGATTGGTGTATCAGTGTCACAGTGATGGCTGGTATATCAGTGTCACAGCGAGGCCTGGTGCATCAGTGGCGCAGTGACGGGTGGTATATCAGTGTCACAGCGAGGCCTGGTACATCAGTGTCACAGTGTGGGGTGGTATATCAGTGTCACAGTGAGGGGTGGTATATCAGTGTCACAGTGACTCCTGGTCGATCAGTGTAACAGTGAGGACTGGTATATCAGTGTCACAGTGATGGGTGGTACATCAGTGTCACAGTGAGAGGGGTATATCAGTGTCACAGTGAGTCCTGGTATATCAGTCTCACAGTGAGGGGTGGTATAGCAGTGTCACAGTGAGGGGTGGTATATTAGTGGAACAGTAAAGACTGTTTTATCAGTGTCACAGTGAGGGATGGTATATCAGTGTCATCGTGAGGTGTGGAATATCAGTGTCACGGTGAGGTGTGGTAATCAGTATCACAGAGCGGCGTGGGAAATCAGTATCACAGTGAGGGGTGGTATATCAGTGTCACAGTGAGGACTGGTATATCAGTGTCAGTGAGGGGTGGTATAGCAGTGTCACAGTGAGGGGTGGTATATCAGTGTCACAGTGAGGGGTGGTATATCAGTGTCACAGTGGGGTTGCATATCAGTGTCACAGTGAGAGGTGATATATCAGTGTCACAGTGAGGACTGGTATATCAGTGTCACAGTGAGGGGTGGTATATCAGTGTCACAGTGAGGGGTGGTATATCAGTGTCACAGTGAGGGGTGGTATATCAGTGTCACAGTGAGGGGTTGCATATCAGTGTCACAGTGAGGGGTGATATATCAGTGTCACAGTGAGGACTGGTATATCAGTGTCAGTGAGGGGTGGTATAGCAGTGTCACAGTGAGGGGTGGTATATCAGTGTCACAGTGAGGGGTGGTATATCAGTGTCACAGTGGGGTTGCATATCAGTGTCACAGTGAGAGGTGATATATCAGTGTCACAGTGAGGACTGGTATATCAGTGTCACAGTGAGGACTGGTATATCAGTGTCAGTGAGGGGTGGTATAGCAGTGTCAGAGTGAGGGGTGGTATATCAGTGTCACAGTGAGGGGTTGCATATCAGTGTCACAGTGAGAGGTGATATATCAGTGTCACAGTGAGTCCTGGTATATCAGTGTCACAGTGAGGGGTGGTATATCAGTGTCACAGTGAGGGGTGGTATATCAATGTCACAGTGAGGACTGTTATATCAGAGTCACAATGAGGGGTGGTATATCAGTGTCACAGTGAGGGTTGGTATATTAGTGTCACAGTGAGGACTGGAACATCAGAGTCACAGTGAGGGATGAGATTTCAGTGTCACAGTGAGGACCGGTATATCAGTATCACAGTGAAGACCGGTATATCAGTTTCACAGTGAGGATTGGTGTATCAGTGTCACAGTGATGGCTGGTATATCAGTGTCACAGCGAGGCCTGGTGCATCAGTGGCGCAGTGACGGGTGGTATATCAGTGTCACAGCGAGGCCTGGTACATCAGTGTCACAGTGTGGGGTGGTATATCAGTGTCACAGTGAGGGGTGGTATATCAGTGTCACAGTGACTCCTGGTCGATCAGTGTAACAGTGAGGACTGGTATATCAGTGTCACAGTGATGGGTGGTACATCAGTGTCACAGTGAGAGGGGTATATCAGTGTCACAGTGAGTCCTGGTATATCAGTCTCACAGTGAGGGGTGGTATAGCAGTGTCACAGTGAGGGGTGGTATATTAGTGGAACAGTAAAGACTGTTTTATCAGTGTCACAGTGAGGGATGGTATATCAGTGTCATCGTGAGGTGTGGAATATCAGTGTCACGGTGAGGTGTGGTAATCAGTATCACAGAGCGGCGTGGGAAATCAGTATCACAGTGAGGGGTGGTATATCAGTGTCACAGTGAGGACTGGTATATCAGTGTCAGTGAGGGGTGGTATAGCAGTGTCACAGTGAGGGGTGGTATATCAGTATCACAGTGAGGGGTGGTATATCAGTGTCACAGTGGGGTTGCATATCAGTGTCACAGTGAGAGGTGATATATCAGTGTCACAGTGAGGACTGGTATATCAGTGTCACAGTGAGGGGTGGTATATCAGTGTCACAGTGAGGGGTGGTATATCAGTGTCACAGTGAGGGGTGGTATATCAGTGTCACAGTGAGGGGTTGCATATCAGTGTCACAGTGAGGGGTGATATATCAGTGTCACAGTGAGGACTGGTATATCAGTGTCAGTGAGGGGTGGTATAGCAGTGTCACAGTGAGGGGTGGTATATCAGTGTCACAGTGAGGGGTGGTATATCAGTGTCACAGTGGGGTTGCATATCAGTGTCACAGTGAGAGGTGATATATCAGTGTCACAGTGAGGACTGGTATATCAGTGTCACAGTGAGGGGTGGTATATCAGTGTCACAGTGAGGGGTGGTATATCAGTGTCACAGTGAGGGGTGGTATATCAGTGTCACAGTGAGGTGTGGTATATCAGTGTCACAGTGAGAGTTGATATATCAGTGTCACAGTGAGAGTTGATATCTCAGTGTCACAGCGAGGTGTGGTATATCAGTGTCACAGTGAGAGGTGGTGTATCAGTGTCACAGTGAGCGGTTGTATATCAGTATCACAGTGAGGTGTGGTGTATCAATGTCACACTGAGAGGTGGTATATCAGTGTCACAGTGAGGGATGGTATATCAGCATCACAGTGTGGCGTGGTATATCTGTGTCACAGTGAGGGATGGTATATCAGTGTCACAGTGAGGGATGGTATATCAGTGTCATCGTGAGGTGTGGAATATCAGTGTCACAGTGAGGTGTGGTATATCAGTGTCACAGCGAGGCCTGGTACATCAGTGTCACAGTGTGGGGTGGTATATCAGTGTCACAGTGAGGGGTGGTATATCAGTGTCACAGTGACTCCTGGTCGATCAGTGTAACAGTGACGACTGGTATATCAGTGTCACAGTGATGGGTGGTACATCAGTGTCACAGTGAGAGGGGTATATCAGTGTCACAGTGAGTCCTGGTATATCAGTCTCACAGTGAGGGGTGGTATAGCAGTGTCACAGCGAGTTGTGGTATATTAGTGTAACAGTAAAGACTGTTTTATCAGTGTCACAGTGAGGGATGGTATATCAGTGTCATCGTGAGGTGTGGAATATCAGTGTCGCGGTGAGGTGTGGTATCTCAGTATCACAGTGAGGGGTGGTATATCAGTGTCACAGTGAGAGGTGGTATATCAGTGTCACAGTGAGGACTGGTATATCAGTGTCAGTGAGGGGTGGTATAGCAGTGTCACAGTGAGGGGTGGTATATCAGTGTCACAGTGAGGGGTTGTATATCAGTGTCACAGTGGGGTTGCATATCAATGTCACAGTGAGAGGTGATATATCAGTGTCACAGTGAGTCCTGGTATATCAGTTTCATAGTGAGGGGTGGTATATTAGTGTCACAGTGAGGGGTGGTATATCAGTGTCACAGTCAGGGGTGGTATATCAGTGTTACAGTGAGGACGGTTATATCAGAGTCACAATGAGGGGTGGTATATCAGTGTCACAGTGAGGGTTGGTATATTAGTGTCACAGTGAGGTGTGTTATATCAGTGTCACAGTGAGGGGTGGTACGTCAGTGTCACAGTGAGGACTGTAACATCAGAGTCACAGTGAGGGGTTGTATATCAGTGTTACAGTGAGGGGTGGTATATCAGTGTCACAGTGAGTCCTGGTATAGCAGTGTAACAGTGAGGACTGGTATATCAGTGTCACAGTGTGGGGCGGTATATCAGTGTCACAATTAGGGGTGGTATATCAGTGTCACAGTGCGGAATGGTATATCAGTGTCACAGCGAGGGCTGCTATATCTGTGTCACAGTGAGGGATGGTATATCAGCGTCTCAGTGAAGGGTGATATATCAGCGTCTCAGTGAAGGGTGCTATATCAGTGTCACAGTGAGGGATGGTATATCAGTGTTACAGTGAGGGGTGGTATATCAGTGTCACAGTGAGGGATGGTATATCAGTGTCACACTGAGAGGTGGTATATCAGTGTCACAGTGAAGGGTGGTATATCAGCGTCTCAGTGAAGGGTGATATATCAGCGTCTCAGTGAAGGGTGCTATATCAGTGTCACAGTGAGGGATGGTATATCAGTGTCACAGTGAGGGATGGTATATCAGTGTCACACTGAGAGGTGGTATATCAGTGTCACAGTGAAGGGTGGTATATCAGTGTCACAGTGAGGGATGGTATATCAGTGTCATCGTGAGATGTGGAATATCAGTGTCACAGTGAGGGGTGGTATATCAGTGTTACAGTGAGGGGTGGTATATCAGTGTCACAGTGAGGGATGGTATATCAGTGTCACACTGAGAGGTGGTATATCAGTGTCACAGTGAAGGGTGGTATATCAGCGTCTCAGTGAAGGGTGCTATATCAGTGTCACAGTGAGGGATGGTATATCAGTGTCATCGTGAGGTGTGGAATATCAGTGTCACAGTGAGGGGTGGTATATTAGTGTAACAGTAAAGACTGTTTTATCAGTGTAACAGTGAGGGGTGGAATAGCAGTGTCACAGTGAGGGGTGGTATATCAGTGTCACAGTGAGGGGTTGTATATCAGTGTCACAGTGGGGTTGCACATCAGTGTCACAGTGAGAGGTGATATATGAGTGTCACAGTGAGTCCTGGTATATCAGTGTCACAGTGAGGACTGGAACATCAGTGTCACAGTGAGGGGTGGTATATCAGTGTCACAGTGAGGGGTGGTATATCAGTGTCACAGTGAGGACTGGAATATCAGTGTCACAGTGAGGGGTGGTATATCAGTGTCACAGTGAGGACTGGTATACCAGTGTCACAGTGAGGACTGGTATATCAGTGTCAGTGGGGGGTGGTATAGCAGTGTCACAGTGAGGGGTGGTATATCAGTGTCACAGTGAGGGGTGGTATATCAGTGTCACAGTGGGGTTGCATATCAGTGTCACAGTGAGGGGTGGTATATCAGTGTCACAGTGGGGTTGCACATCAGTGTCACAGTGAGAGGTGATATATCAGTGTCACAGTGAGGGGTGGTATATCAGTGTCACAGTGAGGGGTGGTATATCAGTGTCACAGTGAGGGATGGTATATCAGTGTCATCGTGAGGTGTGGAATATCAGTGTCACAGTGAGGGGTGGTATATTAGTGTAACAGTAAAGACTGTTTTATCAGTGTAACAGTGAGTCCTGGTATATCAGTGTCACAGTGAGGACTGGAACATCAGAGTCACAGTGAGGGATGGTATATCAGTGTCACAGTGAGGGGTGGAATATCAGTGTCACAGTGAGGGCTGGTATATCAGTGTCACAGTGAGTCCTGGTATATCAGTGTCACAGTGAGGGGTGGTATATCAGTGTCACAGTGAGGGGTTGAAAATCAGTGTGACAGTGGGGTTGCATATCAGTGTCACAGTGAGAGGTGATATATCAGTGTCACGGTGAGTCCTGGTATATTAGTGTCACAGTGAGGGGTGGTATATCAGTGTCACAGTGAGGGGTGGTATTTCAGTGTCACAGTGAGGGGTGGCATAGCAGTGTCACAGTGAGGGGTGGTATATTAGTGGAACAGTAAAGACTGTTTTATCAGTGTCACAGTGAGGGATGGTATATCAGTGTCATCGTGAGGTGTGGAATATCAGTGTCACGGTGAGGTGTGGTAATCAGTATCACAGTGCGGCGTGGGAAATCAGTATCACAGTGAGGGGTGGTATATCAGTGTCACAGTGAGGACTGGTATATCAGTGTCAGTGAGGGGTGGTATAGCAGTGTCACAGTGAGGGGTGGTATATCAGTGTCACAGTGAGGGGTGGTATATCAGTGTCACAGTGAGGACTGGTATATCAGTGTCACAGTTAGGGGTGGTATATCAGTGTCACAGTGAGGGGTGGTATATCAGTGTCACAGTGAGGGGTGGTATATCAGTGTCACAGTGAGGGGTGGTATATTAGTGTCAGAGTGATGGATGGTAAATCAGTGTCACAGTGAGGTGTGGTATATCAGTGTCACAGTTTGAGTTGATATATCAGTGTCACAGTGAGAGTTGATATATCAGTGTCACAGTGAGAGGTGGTATTTCAGTGTCACAGTGAGAGTTGATATATCAGTGTCACAGTGAGAGGTGGTATTTCAGTGTCACAGCGAGGTGTGGTATATCAGTGTCACAGTGAGAGGTGGTGTATCAGTGTCACAGTGAGCGGTTGTATATCAGTATCACAGTGAGGTGTGGTGTATCAATGTCACACTGAGAGGTGGTATATCAGTGTCACAGTGAGGGATGGTGTATCAGCATCACAGTGTGGCGTGGTATATCTGTGTCACAGTGAGGGATGGTATATCAGTGTCACAGTGAGGGATGGTATATCAGTGTCATCGTGAGGTGTGGAATATCAGTGTCACAGTGAGGTGTGGTATATCAGTGTCACAGCGAGGCCTGGTACATCAGTGTCACAGTGTGGGGTGGTATATCAGTGTCACAGTGAGGGGTGGTATATCAGTGTCACAGTGACTCCTGGTCGATCAGTGTAACAGTGACGACTGGTATATCAGTGTCACAGTGATGGGTGGTACATCAGTGTCACAGTGAGAGGGGTATATCAGTGTCACAGTGAGTCCTGGTATATCAGTCTCACAGTGAGGGGTGGTATAGCAGTGTCACAGCGAGTTGTGGTATATTAGTGTAACAGTAAAGACTGTTTTATCAGTGTCACAGTGAGGGATGGTATATCAGTGTCATCGTGAGGTGTGGAATATCAGTGTCGCGGTGAGGTGTGGTATCTCAGTATCACAGTGAGGGGTGGTATATCAGTGTCACAGTGAGAGGTGGTATATCAGTGTCACAGTGAGGACTGGTATATCAGTGTCAGTGAGGGGTGGTATAGCAGTGTCACAGTGAGGGGTGGTATATCAGTGTCACAGTGAGGGGTTGTATATCAGTGTCACAGTGGGGTTGCATATCAATGTCACAGTGAGAGGTGATATATCAGTGTCACAGTGAGTCCTGGTATATCAGTGTCACAGTGAGGGGTGGTATATTAGTGTCACAGTGAGGGGTGGTATATCAGTGTCACAGTCAGGGGTGGTATATCAGTGTTACAGTGAGGACGGTTATATCAGAGTCACAATGAGGGGTGGTATATCAGTGTCACAGTGAGGGTTGGTATATTAGTGTCACAGTGAGGTGTGTTATATCAGTGTCACAGTGAGGGGTGGTACGTCAGTGTCACAGTGAGGACTGTAACATCAGAGTCACAGTGAGGGGTTGTATATCAGTGTTACAGTGAGGGGTGGTATATCAGTGTCACAGTGAGTCCTGGTATATCAGTGTCACAGTGAGTCCTGGTATATCAGTGTCACAGTGAGGACTGGTATATCAGTGTCACAGTGCGGAATGGTATATCAGTGTCACAGCGAGGGCTGCTATATCTGTGTCACAGTGAGGGATGGTATATCAGCGTCTCAGTGAAGGGTGATATATCAGCGTCTCAGTGAAGGGTGCTATATCAGTGTCACAGTGAGGGATGGTATATCAGTGGTACAGTGAGGGGTGGTATATCAGTGTCACAGTGAGGGATGGTATATCAGTGTCACACTGAGAGGTGGTATATCAGTGTCACAGTGAAGGGTGGTATATCAGCGTCTCAGTGAAGGGTGATATATCAGCGTCTCAGTGAAGGGTGCTATATCAGTGTCACAGTGAGGGATGGTATATCAGTGTCACAGTGAGGGATGGTATATCAGTGTCACACTGAGAGGTGGTATATCAGTGTCACAGTGAAGGGTGGTATATCAGTGTCACAGTGAGGGATGGTATATCAGTGTCATCGTGAGGTGTGGAATATCAGTGTCACAGTGAGGGGTGGTATATTAGTGTAACAGTAAAGACTGTTTTATCAGTGTAACAGTGAGGGGTGGAATAGCAGTGTCACAGTGAGGGGTGGTATATCAGTGTCACAGTGAGGGGTTGTATATCAGTGTCACAGTGGGGTTGCATATCAGTGTCACAGTGAGAGGTGATATATGAGTGTCACAGTGAGTCCTGGTATATCAGTGTCACAGTGAGGACTGGAACATCAGAGTCACAGTGAGGGATGGTATATCAGTGTCACAGTGAGGGGTGGAATATCAGTGTCACAGTGAGGGCTGGTATATCAGTGTCACAGTGAGTCCTGGTATATCAGTGTCACAGTGAGGGGTGGTATATCACTATCACAGTGAGGACCGATATATCAGTGTCACAGTGAGGATTGGTATATCAGTGTCACAGTGAGGGGTGGTATATCAGTGTCACAGCGAGGCCTGGTGCATCAGTGGCGCAGTGAGGGGTGGTATATCAGTGTCACAGCGAGGCCTGGTACATCAGTGTCACAGTGTGGGGTGGTATATCAGTGTCACAGTGAGGGGTGGTATATCAGTGTCACAGTGAGGGGTGGTATATCAGTGTCACAGTGACTCCTGGTCGATCAGTGTAACAGTGAGGACTGGTATATCAGTGTCACAGTGATGGGTGGTACATCAGTGTCACAGTGAGACGGGTATATCCGTGTCACAGTGAGTCCTGGTATATCAGTCTCCCAGTGAGGGGTGGTATTGCAGTGTCACAGTGAGGGGTGGTATATTAGTGTAACAGTAAAGACTGTTTTATCAGTGTCACAGTGAGGGATGGTATATCAGTGTCATCGTGAGGTGTGGAATATCAGTGTCACGGTGAGGTGTGGTATATCAGTATCACAGTGCGGCGTGGGAAATCAGTATCACAGTGAGGGGTGGTATATCAGTGTCACAGTGAGGACTGGTATATCAGTGTCAGTGAGGGGTGGTATAGCAGTGTCACAGTGAGGGGTGGTATATCAGTGTCACAGTGAGGGGTTGAAAATCAGTGTGACAGTGGGGTTGCATATCAGTGTCACAGTGAGAGGTGATATATCAGTGTCACGGTGAGTCCTGGTATATTAGTGTCACAGTGAGGGGTGGTATATCAGTGTCACAGTGAGGGGTGGTATTTCAGTGTCACAGTGAGGGGTGCTATATCAGTGTCACAGTGATGGGTGGTACATCAGTGTCACAGTGAGGGGTGGTATATCAGTGTCACAGTGAGGTGTGTAATATCAGTGTCACAGTGAGGAATGGTAAATCAGTGTCACAGTGAGGTGTGGTATATCAGTGTCACAGTGAGAGGTGGTATATCAGTGTCACAGTGAGAGGTGGTATATCAGTGTCACAGCGAGGTGTGGTATATCAGTGTCACAGTGAGAGGTGGTATATCAGTGTCACAGTGAGAGTTGATATATCAGTGTCACAGTGAGAGGTGGTATTTCAGTGTCACAGTGAGAGTTGATATATCAGTGTCACAGTGAGAGGTGGTATTTCAGTGTCACAGCGAGGTGTGGTATATCAGTGTCACAGTGAGAGGTGGTGTATCAGTGTCACAGTGAGCGGTTGTATATCAGTATCACAGTGAGGTGTGGTGTATCAATGTCACACTGAGAGGTGGTATATCAGTGTCACAGTGAGGGATGGTATATCAGCATCACAGTGTGGCGTGGTATATCTGTGTCACAGTGAGGGATGGTATATCAGTGTCACAGTGAGGGATGGTATATCAGTGTCATCGTGAGGTGTGGAATATCAGTGTCACAGTGAGGTGTGGTATATCAGTGTCACAGCGAGGCCTGGTACATCAGTGTCACAGTGTGGGGTGGTATATCAGTGTCACAGTGAGGGGTGGTATATCAGTGTCACAGTGACTCCTGGTCGATCAGTGTAACAGTGACGACTGGTATATCAGTGTCACAGTGATGGGTGGTACATCAGTGTCACAGTGAGAGGGGTATATCAGTGTCACAGTGAGTCCTGGTATATCAGTCTCACAGTGAGGGGTGGTATAGCAGTGTCACAGCGAGTTGTGGTATATTAGTGTAACAGTAAAGACTGTTTTATCAGTGTCACAGTGAGGGATGGTATATCAGTGTCATCGTGAGGTGTGGAATATCAGTGTCGCGGTGAGGTGTGGTATCTCAGTATCACAGTGAGGGGTGGTATATCAGTGTCACAGTGAGAGGTGGTATATCAGTGTCACAGTGAGGACTGGTATATCAGTGTCAGTGAGGGGTGGTATAGCAGTGTCACAGTGAGGGGTGGTATATCAGTGTCACAGTGAGGGGTTGTATATCAGTGTCACAGTGGGGTTGCATATCAATGTCACAGTGAGAGGTGATATATCAGTGTCACAGTGAGTCCTGGTATATCAGTGTCACAGTGAGGGGTGGTATATTAGTGTCACAGTGAGGGGTGGTATATCAGTGTCACAGTCAGGGGTGGTATATCAGTGTTACAGTGAGGACGGTTATATCAGAGTCACAATGAGGGGTGGTATATCAGTGTCACAGTGAGGGTTGGTATATTAGTGTCACAGTGAGGTGTGTTATATCAGTGTCACAGTGAGGGGTGGTACGTCAGTGTCACAGTGAGGACTGTAACATCAGAGTCACAGTGAGGGGTTGTATATCAGTGTTACAGTGAGGGGTGGTATATCAGTGTCACAGTGAGTCCTGGTATATCAGTGTCACAGTGAGTCCTGGTATATCAGTGTCACAGTGAGGACTGGTATATCAGTGTCACAGTGCGGAATGGTATATCAGTGTCACAGCGAGGGCTGCTATATCTGTGTCACAGTGAGGGATGGTATATCAGCGTCTCAGTGAAGGGTGATATATCAGCGTCTCAGTGAAGGGTGCTATATCAGTGTCACAGTGAGGGATGGTATATCAGTGGTACAGTGAGGGGTGGTATATCAGTGTCACAGTGAGGGATGGTATATCAGTGTCACACTGAGAGGTGGTATATCAGTGTCACAGTGAAGGGTGGTATATCAGCGTCTCAGTGAAGGGTGATATATCAGCGTCTCAGTGAAGGGTGCTATATCAGTGTCACAGTGAGGGATGGTATATCAGTGTCACAGTGAGGGATGGTATATCAGTGTCACACTGAGAGGTGGTATATCAGTGTCACAGTGAAGGGTGGTATATCAGTGTCACAGTGAGGGATGGTATATCAGTGTCATCGTGAGGTGTGGAATATCAGTGTCACAGTGAGGGGTGGTATATTAGTGTAACAGTAAAGACTGTTTTATCAGTGTAACAGTGAGGGGTGGAATAGCAGTGTCACAGTGAGGGGTGGTATATCAGTGTCACAGTGAGGGGTTGTATATCAGTGTCACAGTGGGGTTGCATATCAGTGTCACAGTGAGAGGTGATATATGAGTGTCACAGTGAGTCCTGGTATATCAGTGTCACAGTGAGGACTGGAACATCAGAGTCACAGTGAGGGATGGTATATCAGTGTCACAGTGAGGGGTGGAATATCAGTGTCACAGTGAGGGCTGGTATATCAGTGTCACAGTGAGTCCTGGTATATCAGTGTCACAGTGAGGGGTGGTATATCACTATCACAGTGAGGACCGATATATCAGTGTCACAGTGAGGATTGGTATATCAGTGTCACAGTGAGGGGTGGTATATCAGTGTCACAGCGAGGCCTGGTGCATCAGTGGCGCAGTGAGGGGTGGTATATCAGTGTCACAGCGAGGCCTGGTACATCAGTGTCACAGTGTGGGGTGGTATATCAGTGTCACAGTGAGGGGTGGTATATCAGTGTCACAGTGAGGGGTGGTATATCAGTGTCACAGTGACTCCTGGTCGATCAGTGTAACAGTGAGGACTGGTATATCAGTGTCACAGTGATGGGTGGTACATCAGTGTCACAGTGAGACGGGTATATCCGTGTCACAGTGAGTCCTGGTATATCAGTCTCCCAGTGAGGGGTGGTATTGCAGTGTCACAGTGAGGGGTGGTATATTAGTGTAACAGTAAAGACTGTTTTATCAGTGTCACAGTGAGGGATGGTATATCAGTGTCATCGTGAGGTGTGGAATATCAGTGTCACGGTGAGGTGTGGTATATCAGTATCACAGTGCGGCGTGGGAAATCAGTATCACAGTGAGGGGTGGTATATCAGTGTCACAGTGAGGACTGGTATATCAGTGTCAGTGAGGGGTGGTATAGCAGTGTCACAGTGAGGGGTGGTATATCAGTGTCACAGTGAGGGGTTGAAAATCAGTGTGACAGTGGGGTTGCATATCAGTGTCACAGTGAGAGGTGATATATCAGTGTCACGGTGAGTCCTGGTATATTAGTGTCACAGTGAGGGGTGGTATATCAGTGTCACAGTGAGGGGTGGTATTTCAGTGTCACAGTGAGGGGTGCTATATCAGTGTCACAGTGATGGGTGGTACATCAGTGTCACAGTGAGGGGTGGTATATCAGTGTCACAGTGAGGTGTGTAATATCAGTGTCACAGTGAGGAATGGTAAATCAGTGTCACAGTGAGGTGTGGTATATCAGTGTCACAGTGAGAGGTGGTATATCAGTGTCACAGTGAGAGGTGGTATATCAGTGTCACAGCGAGGTGTGGTATATCAGTGTCACAGTGAGAGGTGGTATATCAGTGTCACAGTGAGTGACGGTATATCAGCGTCACAGTGTGGCGCCATACATCAGTGTCACAGTGAGAGCTGGTATATCAGTGTCACAGTGAGAGGTGGTATATCAGTGTCACAGTGAGTGACGGTATATCAGCGTCACAGTGTGGCGTCATACATCAGTGTCACAGTGAGAGCTGGTATATCAGTGTCACAGCGAGGTGTGGTATATCAGTGTCACAGTGAGAGGTGGTATATCAGTGTCACAGTGATGGGTTGTTTATCAGTGTCACAGTGAGGTGTGGTATATCAGTGTCACACTGAGAGGTGGTATATCAGTGTCACAGTGAGGGATGGTATATCAGCGTCACTGTGTGGCGTGGAATATCAGTGTCACAGTGAGGTGTGGTATTTCAGTGTCACAGTGCAGCGAGGTCTATCAGTTTCACAGTGATTGTGTTATCAGTGTCACAGTGAGGACAGGTACATCAGTGTCACAATGAGGGGTGTTATATCAGTGTCACAGTGAGGGATGGTATATCAGCATCATAGTGTGGCGTGGTATATCAGTGTCACAGTGAGGGATGGTATATCAGTGTCACAGTGAGGGGTGGTATATCAGTGTCACAGTGAGTCCTGGTATATCAGTGTAACAGTGAGGACTGGTATATCAGTGTCACAGTGATGGGTGGTACATCAGTGTCACAGTGAGGGGTGGTATATCAGTGTCACAGTGAGGTGTGTAATATCAGTGTCACAGTGAGGGGTGGTATATTAGTGTCAGAGTGAGGGATGGTAAATCAGTGTCACAGTGAGGGATGGTAAATCAGTGTCACAGTGAGGTGTCGTATATCAGTGTCACAGTGAGAGGTGGTATATCAGTGTCACAGCGAGGTGTGGTATATCAGTGTCACAGTGAGAGGTGGTATATCAGTGTCACAGTGAGGGGTTGTATATCAGTGTCACAGTGAGGTGTGGTATATCAGTGTCACACTGAGAGGTGGTATATCAGTGTCACAGTGAGGGATGGTATATCAGCGTCACAGTGTGGCGTGGTATATCAGTGTCACAGTGAGGGGTGGTATATTAGTGGAACAGTAAAGACTGTTTTATCAGTGTCACATTGAGGGATGGTATATCAGTGTCATCGTGAGGTGTGATATATCAGTGTCACAGCGAGGCCTGGTACATCAATGTCGCAGTGTGGAGTGGGATATCAGTGTCACAGTGAGGGGTGCTATATCAGTGTCACAGTGACTCCTGGTCGATCATTGTAACAGTGAGGACTGGTATATCAGTGTCACAGTGATGGGTGGTACATCAGTGTCACAGTGAGAGCGGGTATATCAGTGTCACAGTGAGTCCTGGTATATCAGTCTCACAGTGAGGGGTGGTATATCAGTGTCACAGTGAGGGGTGGTATATTAGTGTCACAGTGACGCCTGGTACATCAGTGTCAAAGTGAGGTGTGTTATCAGTGTCACAGTGAGGTTGGTATATCAGTGTCACAGTGCGGCGTGGGAAATCAGTATCACAGTGAGGGGTGGTATATCAGTGTCACAGTGAGGGGTGGTATATCAGTGACACAGTGAGGACTGGTATATCAGTGTCAGTGAGGGGTGGTGTAGCAGTGTCACAGTGATGGGTGGTATATCAGTGTAACAGTGAGGGGTGTAATATCAGTGTCACAGTGAGGTGTGGTATATCAGTGTCACAGTGAGAGGTGGTATATCAGTGTCACAGTGAGGGATGGTAAATCAGTGTCACAGTGAGGTGTCGTATATCAGTGTCACAGTGAGAGGTGGTACATCAGTGTCACCGCGAGGTGTGGTATATCAGTGTCACAGTGAGAGGTGGGATATCAGTGTCCCAGTGAGGGGTTGTATATCAGTGTCATCGTGAGGTGTGGAATATCAGTGTCACAGTGAGGGGTGGTATATCAGTGTCACAGTGAGGGGTGGTATATCAGTGTCACAGTGAGGGGTGGTCTATCAGCGTCACAGTGAGGGGTGGTCTATCAGCGTCACAGTGAGGGGTGGTATATCAGTGTCACAGTGAGGGTTGGTATATCAGTGTCACAGTGAAGAGTGGTATATCAGTGTCGCAGTGAGGGGTGGTATATCAGTGTCACAGTGAGGGGTGGTATATCAGTGTCACAGTGAGGGATGGCATATCAGCGTCTCATTGAAGGGTGCTATATCAGTGTCACAGTGAGGGATGGTATATCAGTGTCATCGTGAGGTGTGGAATATCAGTGTCACAGTGAGGGGTGGTATAGTAGTGTAACAGTAAAGACTGTTTTATCAGTGTCACAGTGGGGACTGGTATATCAGTGTCAGTGAGGGATGGTATAGCAGTGTCACAGTGAGGGGTGGTATATCAGTGTCACAGTGAGGGGTTGTATATCAGTGTCACAGTGGGGTTGCATATCAGTATAACAGTGAGAGGTGATATATCAGTGTCACAGTGAGTCCTGGTATATCAGTGTCACAGTGAGGGATGTTGGGTATATCAATGTCACAGTGAGTGGTGGTATTTCAGTGTCACAGTGTGGACTGGGATATTAGTGTCACAGTGTTGGGTTGGTATCTCAGTGTCACAGTTAGTGTGGTATATCAGTATAACAGTGAGTGGTGGTACGTCAGTGTCACAGTGAGGGATAGAATATCAGTGTCACAGTGAGGAGTGGTATATCAGTCTCACAGTGAGGGGTGGTATATCAGTATCACAGTGAGGTGTGTTATCAGTGCAACAGTGAGGACTGGTATATCAGTGTCACAGTGAGGGATAGAATATCAGTGTCACAGTGAGGGGTGGTATATCAGTATCACAGTGAGGTGTGTTATCAGTGCAACAGTGAGGGGTGTTAAATCAGTGTCACAGTGAGGGATGGTATATCAGTGTCACAGTGAGGGATGGCATATCAGTGTCATCGTGAGGTGCGGAATATCAGTGTCACAGTGAGGTGTGGTATATCAGTGTCAAACTGAGAGGTGGTATATCAGTGTCACAGTGAAGGGTGGTATATCAGTGTCACAGTGAGGGCTGCTATATTTGTGTCACAGTGAGGGATGGCATATCAGCGTTTCAGTGAAGGGTGCTATATCAGTGTCACAGTGAGGGATGGTATATCAGTGTCACAGTGAGGGATGGTTTATCAGTGTCAATGTGATATGTGTTATCAGTGTGACAGTGAGGGGTGGTATATTAGTGTCAGAGTGAGAGGTGTTATATCAGTGTCAAAGTGAGGGGTGGTACATCAGTGTCACAGTAAGGACTGGTGCATCAGAGTCACAATGAAGGATGGTATATCAGTGTCACAGTGAGGGGTGGTATATTCGTGTCACAGTGAGGTGTGGTATATCAGTGTCACAGTGAGAGGTCGGATATCAGTGTCACAGTGAGGGGTGGTACGTCAGAGTCACAGTGAGGGGTGGTATATCAGTGTCACAGTGACGGGTGGTATATTAGTGTCACAGTGAGGGGTGGTATATTAGTGTCACAGTGAGGTGTGGCATATCAGTGTCACAGTGAGAGGTGGTATATCAGTGTCACAGTGAGTGGTGGTACGTCAGTGTCACAGTGAGGACTGGTATATCAGTGTCACAGTGAGGGATAGACTATCAGTGTCACAGTGAGGAGTGGTCTATCAGTCTCACAGTGAGGGGTGTTAAATCAGTGTCACAGTGAGGGATGGTATATTAGTGTCACAGTGAGGGCTGCTATATCTGTGTCACAGTGAGGGTTGGTATATCAGTGTCACAGTGAAGAGTGGTATATCAGTGTCACAGTGAGGGGTGGTATATCAGTGTCACAGTGAGGGGTGGTATATCAGTGTCACAGTGAGGGATGGCATATCAGCGTCTCATTGAAGGGTGCTATATCAGTGTCACAGTGAGGGATGGTATATCAGTGTCATCGTGAGGTGTGGAATATCAGTGTCACAGTGAGGGGTGGTATAGTAGTGTAACAGTAAAGACTGTTTTATCAGTGTCACAGTGAGGGATGTGGGGTATATCAATGTCACAGTGAGTGGTGGTATTTCAGTGTCACAGTGAGGACTGGTATATCAGTGTCACAGTGTAGACTGGGATATCAGTGTCACAGTGTTGGGTTGGTATCTCAGTGTCACAGTGAGTGTAGTATATCAGTGTAACAGTGAGCAGTGGTATATCAGTGTAACAGTGAGGGGTGGTAGATGAGTGTCACAGTGAAGGGTGGTATATCAGTATCACAGTGAGGTGTGTTATATCAGTGTCGCAGTGAGGGGTGGTACATTAGTGTAACAGTGAGCAGTGGTACATCAGTGTCACAGTGAGGACTGGTACGTCAGAGTCACAATGAGGGATGGTATATCAGTGTCACAGTGAGGGATGGTATATCAGTGTCACAGTGAGGGATGGTATATCAGTGTCATCGTGAGGTGTGGAATATCAGTGTCACAGTGAGGTGTGGTATCTCAGTGTCACATTGAGAGGTGGGATATCAGTGTCACAGTGAAGGGTGGTATATCAGTGTCACAGTGAGGGCTGCTATATCTGTGTCACAGTGAGGGATGGTATATCAGCATCTCAGTGAAGGGTGCTATATCAGTGTCACAGTGAGGGATGGTATATCAGTGTCACAGTGAGGGATGGTATATCAGTGTCAATGTGATATGTGTTATCAGTGTGACAGTGAAGCGTGGTATATTCGTGTCACAGTGAGGTGTGGTATATCAGTGTCACAGTGAGGGGTGGTATATTCGTGTCACAGTGAGGTGTGGTATATCAGTGTCACAGTGATAGATGGGATATCAGTGTCACAGTGAGGGGTGGTACGTCAGAGTCACAGTGAGGACTGGTATATCAGTGTCACAGTGAGGGGCGGTATATTAGTGTCACAGTGAGGGGTGGTATATTAGTGTCACAGTGAGGTGTGGCATATCAATGTCACAGTGAGAGGTGGTATATCAGTGTCACAGTGAGTGGTGGTACGTCAGTGTCACAGTGAAGGGTGGTATATCAGTGTCACAGTGAGGGGTGGTATATCAGTGTCACAGTGAGGTGTGGTATATCAGTGTCACAGTGAAAGGTGGTATATCAGTGTCACAGTGAGGGGTTGTATATCAGTGTCACAGTGAGAGATGGTATATCAGCGTCACAGTGTGGCGTGATATATCAGTGTCACAGTGAGGGATGGTATATCAGTGTCATCGTGAGGTGTGGTATATCAGTGTCAATGTGAGCTGTGTTATCAGTGTGACAGTGAGGGGTAGTATATTAGTGTCAGAGTGAGAGGTGTTATATCAGTGTCACAGTGAGGGGTGGTACATCAGTGTCACAGTGAGGACTGGTACATCAGAGTCACAATGAGGGATGGTATATCAGTGTCACAGTGAGGGGTGGTACGTCAGTGTCACAGTGAGGGGTGGAACATCAGTGTCACAGTGAGGGGTGGTATATTCGTGTCACAGTGAGGTGTGTTATATCAGTGTCACAGTGAGTGGTGGTATATTCGTGTCGCAGTGAGGTGTGGTATATCAGTGTCACAGTGAGAGGTGGGATATCAGTGTCACAGTGAGGGGTGGTACGTCAGAGTCACAGTGAGGGCTGATATATCAGTGTCACAGTGAGGGGTGGTATATTAGTGTCACAGTGAGGGGTGGGATATTAGTGTCACATGAGGGATGGTATATCAGTGTCACAGTGAGGGTGGAATGTCAGTGTCACAGTGATGGGTGGTACATCAGTGTCACAGTGAGGGGTGGTATATCAGTGTTACAGTGAGAGATGGTATATCAGCGTCACAGTGAGAGATGGTATATCAGCGTCACAGTGTGGCGTGATATATCAGTGTTACAGTGAGGGATGGCATATCAGTGTCATCGTGAGGTGTGGTATATCAGTGTCAATGTGAGATGTGTTATCAGTCTGACAGTGAGGGGTGGTATATTAGTGTCAGAGTGAGGACTGGTACATCAGAGTCACAATGAGGGATGGTATATCAGTGGCGCAGTGAGGTGTGGTATATCAGTGACACAGCGAGGCCTGGTACATCAGTGTCACAGTGAGGTGTGGTATGTCAGTGTCACACTGAGAGGTGGTATATCAGTGTCACAGTGAGGGATGGTATATCAGCATCACAGTGTGGCGTGGTATATCAGCATCTCATTGAAGGGTGCTATATCACTGTCACAGTGAGGGATGGTATATCAGTGTCATCGTGAGGTGTGGAATATCAGTGTCACAGTGAGGGGTGGTATAGTAGTGTAACAGTAAAGACTGTTTTATCAGTGTAACAGTGAGGTGTTGTATATCAGTGTCACACTGAGAGGTGGTATATCAGTGTCACAGTGAGTGATGGTATATCAGTGTCACAGTGTGGCGTGGAATATCAGTGTCACAGTGAGGTGTGGTATTTCAGTGTCACAGTGCAGCGAGGTCTATCAGTATCACAGTGAGTGCGTTATCAGTGTCACAGTGAGGACAGGTACATCAGTGTCACAATGAGGGGTGGTATATCAGTGTCACAGTGAGGGATGGTATATCAGCATCACAGTGTGGCGTGGTATATCAGTGTCGCAGTGAGGGATGGTATATCAGTGTCACAGTGAGGTGTGTAATATCAGTGTCACAGTGAGGGGTGGTATATTAGTGTCAGAGTGAGGTATGGTAAATCAGTGTCACAGTGAGGTGTCGTATATCAGTGTCACAGTGAGAGGTGGTATATCAGTGTCACAGCGAGGTGTGGTATATCAGTGTCACAGTGAGGGGTGGTATATCAGTGTCACAGTGAGGGATTGTATATCAGTGTCACAGTGAGGTGTGGTATATCAGTGTCACACTGAGAGGTGGTATATCAGTGTCACAGTGAGGGATGGTATATCAGCGTCAGTGTGGCGTGGTATATCAGTGTCACAGTAAGGGATGGTATATTCGTGTCACAGTGAAGTGTGGTATATCAGTGTCACAGTGAGAGGTGGGATATCAGTGTCACAGTGAGGGGTGGTACGTCAGAGTCACAGTGAGGACTGGTATCTCAGTGTCACAGTGAGGGGTGGTATATTAGTGTCACAGTGAGTGGTGGTACGTCAGTGTCACAGTGAGGACTGGTATATCAGTGTTACAGTGAGGGATAGAATATCAGTGTCACAGTGAGGGGTGGTATATCAGTCTCACAGTGAGGGGTGGTATATCAGTATCACAGTGAGGTGTGTTATCAGTGCAACAGTGAGGGGTGTTAAATCAGTGTCACAGTGAGGGATGGTATATCAGTGTCACAGTGAGGGATGGTATATCAGTGTCATCGTGAGGTGAGAAATATCAGTGTCACAGTGAGGTGTGGTATATCAGTGTCACACTGCGAGGTGGTATATCAGTGTCACAATGAAGGGTGGTATATCAGTGTCACAGTGAGGAATGGTATATCAGTGTCACAGTGAGGGCTGCTATATCTGTGTCACAGTGAGGGATGGTATATCAGCGTCTCAGTGAAGGGTGCTATATCAGTGTCACAGTGAGGGATGGTATATCAGTGTCACAGTGAGGGATGGTATATCAGTGTCACAATGAGGGATGGTATATCAGTGTCACAGTGAGGGGTGGTACGTCAGTGTCACAGTGAGGGGTGGTATATTCGTGTCACAGTGAGGTGTGGTATATCAGTGTCACAGCGAGGCCGGGTACATCAGTGTCACAGTGTGGGGTGGTATATCAGTGTCACAGTGAGGGGTGGTATATCAGTGTCACAGTGACTCCTGGTCGATCAGTGTAACATGTCGAAATCTCGACCTCAGAAAAGAATGACTCCGACACTTACAGCTCCGATGGAAGTTTCCCTTTTAATTTACTTGCTCGCAAGGGGTAGGTTTCACTCAGTCAAGGGCTAAATGAAACCTCCGCAATGGTACAGCTTCACAAGATATTTATACAGTAAAACCCAAGTTCTGGCCTCTCCCTGTGTATTGCTCTGTCTCACAGTCAGTGAATACAGATAAAGAGTTAATTACTATATCCTGGTCCTGAAATGGTGTCAAGATATTTCCTTTTGTCAGGGTTATCAGAAAGCCAAACGGCCATTACTCCACGAGTCACAGGTAATGGGCTATCACCTGTCTTGTATTGTATCAGGATTATCCAATTTCCTGGTCAGTTTACCTGTTTGCTTCAAATAGATGAGGTAAAGGAAAGAGATAATGGCTAGAAGATAAGGGTGGGGTGACATGGAACTCCTGTAGTGTAGACAATAGGAGAGCACCATGGGGGGTTACTTGTCTCAGCATGACTTGTCTCCTAGCTGTCTGATAACCATCAGCCATCTAACAGCAGGTTTAGCTGTTCATAATAAGCTGGCTGCAAAAATGCAGAAAGTTCTGGAAGGGCCAGGACTCCATTTTAATCAAAAGGCACACAAATACCGTATGGTATCAGCTTAGATAAAAATACATTTCCACAAACAGTGAGGACTGGTATATCAGTGTCACAGTGATGGGTGGTACATCAGTGTCACAGTGAGAGGGGTATATCAGTGTCACAGTGAGTCCTGGTATATCAGTCTCACAGTGAGGACTGGAAAATCAGTGTCAGTGAGGGGTGGTATAGCAGTGTCACAGTGAGGGGTGGTATATCAGTGTCACAGTGAGGACTGGTATATCAGTGTCAGTGAGGGGTGGTATAGCAGTGTCACAGTGAGGGGTTGTATATCAGTGTCACAGTGAGGACTGGTATATCAGTGTCAGTGAGGGGTGGTATAGCAGTGTCACAGTGAGGGGTTGTATATCAGTGTCACACTGAGGGGTCTGGTCTATGATAGTGTCACACTGAGGGGTCTGGTTTATTATACTGTCACACTGAGGGGTCTGGTCTATTATACTGTCACACTGAGGGGTCTGGTCTATCACAGTGTCACACTGAGGGGTCTGGTCTATTATACTGTCACACTGAGGGGTCTGGTCTATTATACTGTCACACTGAGGGGTCCGGTCTATTATACTGTCACACTGAGGGGTCTGGTCTATTTTCCTGTCACACTGAGGGGTCTGGTCTATTATACTGTCACATTGAGGGGCCTGGTCTATTATACTGTCACACTGAGGGGTCTGGTCTGTTATAGTGTCACACTGAGGGGCTTGGTCTATTATAGTGTCACACTGAGGGGTCTGGTCTATTATACTGTCACGCTGAGGGGTCTGGTCTATTGTAGTGTCACACTGAGGGGTCTGGTCTATCATAGTGTCACACTGAGGGGTCTGGTCTATTATACTGTCACACTGAGGGATCTGGTCTATTATAGTGTCACACTGAGGGGTCTGGTCTGTTATAGTGTCACACTGAGGGGTCTGGTCTATTATAGTGTCACACTGAGGGGTCTGGTCTATTATAGTGTCACACTGAGGGGTCTGGTCTATTTTGTGTCACACTGAGGGGTCTGGTCTATTATAGTGTCACACTGAGGGGTCTGGTCTATTTCCTGTCTCACTGAGGGGTCTGGTCTATTATAGTGTCACACAGAGGGGTCTGGTCTATTATAGTGTCACAATGAGGGGTCTGGTCTATTTCCTGTCACACTGAGGGGTCTGGTCGATTATAGTGTCACACTGAGTGGTCTGGTCTATTATACTGTCACACTGAGGGACCTGGTCTATTATACTGTCACCATGAGGGTTCTGGTCTATTATACTGTCACACTGAGGGGTCTGATCTATTATAGTGTCACACTGAGGGGTCTGGTCTATTATAGTGTCACACTGAGGGGTCTGGTCTATTATAGTGTCACACTGAGGGGTCTGGTCCATTATAGGGTCACACTGATGTGTCTGGTCTATTATACTGTCACACTGAGGGACCTGGTCTATTATACTGTGACACTGAGGCTTCTGGTCTATTATATTGTCACACTGAGGGGTCTGGTCTATCATCGTGTCACACTGAGGGGTATGGTCTATTATAGTGTCACACTGAGGGGTCTGTTTTTTATACTGTCACACTGAGGGGTCCGGTCTATTATACTGTCACACTGAGAGGTCTGGTCTATTATACTGTCACACTGAGGGGCCTGGTCTATTATACTGTCACACTGAGAGGTCTGGTCTATTATACTGTCACACTGAGGGGACCGGTCTATTATACTGTCACACTGAGGGGTCTGGTCTATTATACTGTCACACTGAGGGGCCTGGTCTATTATACTGTCACACTGAGGGGTCTGGTCTATTATAGTGTCACACTGAGGGGTCTGGTCTATTACAGTGTCACACTGAGGCGTCTGGTCTATTATAGTGTCACACTGAGGGGTCAGGTCTATTATCGTGTCACACTGAGGGGTCTGGTCTATTATAGTGTCACACTGAGGGGCCTGGTCTATTTCCTGTCACACTGAGGGGTCTGGTCTATTATAGTGTCACACTGAAGGGCTTGGTCTATTATAATGTCACACTGAGGGGTCTGGTCTATTATAGTGTCACACTGAGGGGCCTGGTCTATTATACTGTCACACTGAGGGGTCTGGTCTATTATACTGTCATACTGAGGGGTCTGGTCTATTATAGTGTCACACTGAGGGGCCTGGTCCATTATGCTGTCACACTGAGGGGTCTGGTCTATTATACTGTCACACTGAGGGGTCTGGTCTATTATAGTGTCACACTGAGTGGTCTGGTCTATTATACTGTCACACTGAGGGGTCTGGTCTATTATACTGTCACACTGAGGGGTCAGGTCTTTTATAGTGTCACACTGAGGGGCCTGGTCTATTATAGTGTCACACTGAGGGGCCTGGTCTATTATACTGTCACACTGAGGGGTCTGGACTATTATAGTGTCGCACTGAGGGGCCTGGTCTATTATACTGTCACACTGAGGGGTCTGGTCTATTATAGTGTCACACTGAGGGGTCTGGTCTATTCTACTGTCACACTGAGGGGTCTGGTCTATTCTACTGTCACACTGAGGGGTCTGGTCTATTCTACTGTCACACTGAGTGGTCTGGTCTATTCTACTGTCACACTGAGGGGTCTGTTCTATTATAGTGTCACACTGAGGGGCCTGGTCTATTATAGGTTCACACTGATGGGTCTGGTCTATTTTCGTGTCACACTGAGGGGTCTGGTCTATTATACTGTCACACTGAGGGGCCTGGTCTATTATAGGTTCACACTGATGGGTCTGGTCTATTTTCGTGTCACACTGAGGGGTCTGGTCTATTATACTGTCACACTGAGGGGTCTGGTCTATTATACTGTCACACTGAGGGGTCTGGTCTATTATAGTGTCACACTGAGGGGTCTGGTCTATTCTACTGTCACACTGAGGGGTCTGGTCTATTCTACTGTCACACTGAGGGGTCTGGTCTATTCTACTGTCACACTGAGTGGTCTGGTCTATTATACTGTCACACTGAGGGGTCTGGTCTATTATAGTGTCACACTGAGGGGCCTGGTCTATTATAGGTTCACACTGATGGGTCTGGTCTATTTTCGTGTCACACTGAGGGGTCTGGTCTATTATACTGTCACACTGAGGGGTCTGGTCTATTATACTGTCACACTGAGGGGTCTGGTCTATTATAGTGTCACACTGAGGGGTCTGGTCTCTTATAGTGTCACGCGAAGGGGTCTGGTCTATTATCGTGTCACACTGAGGGTTCTGGACTATTATAGGGTCACACTGAGGGGTCTGGTCTATTATAGTGTCACACTGAGGGGTCTGGACTATTATAGTGTCACACTGAGGGGTCTGGTCTACTATCGTGTCACACTGAGGGGCCTGGTCTATTATAGTGTCACACTGAGGGGTCTGGTCTATTATACTGTCACACTGAGGGGTCTGGTCTATTATAGTGTCACACTGAGGGGTCTGGACTATTATAGTGTCACACTGAGGGGCCTGGACTATTGTACTGTCACACTGAGGGGCCTGGTCTATTATACTGTCACACTGAGGGGTCTGGTCTATTATAGTGTCACACTGAGGGGTCTGGTCTATTATACTGTCACACTGAGGGGTCTGGTCTATTATAGTGTCACACTGAGTGGTCTGTTCTATTATACTGTCACACTGTAGGGTCTGGTCTATTATACTGACACACTGAGGGTCTTGTCTATTATACTGTCACACTGAGGGGTCTGGTCTATTATACAGTCACACTGAGGGGTCTGGTCTATTATACTGTCACACTGAGGGGTCTGGTCTATTATACTGTCACACTGAGGGGTCTGGTCTATTATAGTGTCACACTGAGGGGTCTGGTCTATTACAGTGTCACACTGAGGGGCCTGGTCAATTATACTGTCACACTGAGGGTTCTGGTCTATTATAGTGTCACACTGAGGGGCCTGGTCTATTATAGTGTCACACTGAGGGGTCTGGTCTATTATAGTGTCACACTGAGGTGCCTGGTCTATTATACTGTCACACTGAGGGGCCTGGTCTATTATAGTGTCACACTGAGGGGTCCGCTCTATTATACTGTCACACTGAGGGGTCTGGTCTATTATAGTGTCACACTGAGCGGCCTGGTCTATTATACTGTCACACTGAGGGGTCTGGTCTATTACAGTGTCACACTGAGGGGTCTGGTCTCTTATAGTGTCACGCGAAGGGGTCTGGTCTATTATAGTGTCACACTGAGGGTTCTGGACTATTATAGGGTCACACTGAGGGGTCTGGTCTATTATAGTGTCACACTGAGGGGTCTGGACTATTATAGTGTCACACTGAGGGGTCTGGTCTACTATCGTGTCACACTGAGGGGCCTGGTCTATTATAGTGTCACACTGAGGGGCCTGGTCTATTATAGGTTCACACTGATGGGTCTGGTCTATTATAGTGTCACACTGAGGGGTCTGGACTATTATAGTGTCACACTGAGGGGTCTGGTCTACTATCGTGTCACACTGAGGGGCCTGGTCTATTATACTGTCACACTGACGGGCCTGGTCTATTATAGTGTCACACTGAGGGGTCTGGTCTATTTCCTGTCACACTGAGGGGTCTGGTCTATTATAGTGTCACACTGAGGGTCTGGTCTATTATACTGTCACACTGAGGGGTCTGGTCTATTTCCTGTCACACTGAGGGGTCTGGTCTATTATACTGTCACACTGAGGGGTCTGGTCTATTATAGTGTCACACGGAGGGGTCTGGTCTATTATCGTGTCACACTGAGGGGTCTGGTCTATTAAAGTGTCACACTGAGGGGCCTGGTCTATTATACTGTCATACTGAGGGGTCTGGTCTATTCTACTGTCACACTGAGGGGTCTGGTCTATTATACTGTCACACTGAGGGGTCTGGTCTATTATAGTGTCACACTGAGGGGTCTGGTCTATTATACTGTCACACTGAGGGGTCTGGTCTATTATAGTGTCACACTGAGGGGTCTGGTCTATTCTACTGTCACACTGAGGGGTCTGGTCTATTCTACTGTCACACTGAGGGACCTGGTCTATTATAGTGTCACACTGAGGGACCTGGTCTATTATAGTGTCACACTGAGGGGTCTGGTCTATTCTACTGTCACACTGAGGGGTCTGGTCTATTATAGTGTCACACTGAGGGGTCTGGTCTATTCTACTGTCACACTGAGGGGTCTGGTCTATTCTACTGTCACACTGAGGGACCTGGTCTATTATAGTGTCACACTGAGGGACCTGGTCTATTATAGTGTCACACTGAGGGGTCTGGTCTATTCTACTGTCACACTGAGGGGTCTGGTCTATTCCACTGACACACTGAGTGGTCTGGTCTATTATACTGTCACACTTAGGGGTCTGGTCTATTATAGTGTCACACTGAGGGGTCTGGTCTATTATAGTGTCACACTGAGGGGTCTGGTCTATTCTACTGTCACACTGAGGGGTCTGGTCTATTCTACTGTCACACTGAGTGGTCTGGTCTATTATACTGTCACACTTAAGGGTTGGTCTATTATAGTGTCACACTGATGGGTCTGGTCTATTTTCGTGTCACACTGAGGGGTCTGGTCTATTATACTGTCACACTGAGGGGTCTGGTCTATTATAGTGTCACACTGAGGGGTCTGGTCTATTATAGTTTCACACTGAGGGGTTTGGTCCATTATAGTGTCACACTGAGGGGTCTGGTCTATTATACTGTCACACTGAGGTGCCTGGTCTATTATAGTGTCGCACTGAGGGGCCTGGTCTATTATACCGTCACACTGAGGGTCTGGTCTATTATTGTGTCACACTGAGGGGTCTGGTCTATTATACTGTCACACTGAGGGGTCTGGTCTATTATACTGTCACACTGAGGGGACTGGTCTATTATACTGTCGCACTGAGGGGCCTGGTCTATTATACTGTCACACTGAGGGGACTGGTCTATTATACTGTCACACTGAGGGGTCTGGTCTATTATAGTGTCACACTGAGGGATCTGGTCTTTTATACTGTCACACTGAGGGGCCTGGTCTATTATAGTGTCACACTGAGGGGTCTGGTCTATTAAGGGTCACACTGAGGGGTCTGGTCTATTATAGTTTCACACTGAGGGTCTGGTATATTATTGTGTCACACTGAGGGGTCTGGTCTATTTTACTGTCACACTGAGGGACCTGGTCTATTATAGTGTCACACTGAGGGACCTGGTCTATTATAGTGTCACACTGAGGGATCTGGTCTTTTATACTGTCACACTGAGGGGCCTGGTCTATTATAGTGTCACACTGAGGGGTCTGGTCTATTAAGGGTCACACTGAGGGGTCTGGTCTATTATACTGTCACACTGAGGGGTCTGGTCTATTATACTGTCACACTGAGGGGCCTGGTCTATTATAGGTTCACACTGATGGGTCTGGTCTATTATAGTGTCACACTGAGGGGTCTGGTCTATTATAGTGTCACACTGAGGGGTCTGGTCTATTATAGGGTCACACTGAGGGGTCTGGTCTATTATACTGTCACACTGAGGGGTCTGGTCTATTATACTGTCACACTGAGGGGTCTGGTCTATTATAGTGTCATACTGAGGGGTCTGGTCTAATATAGTGTCACACTGAGGGGTCTGGTCTATTATAGTGTCACACTGAGGGGTCTGGTCTATTCTATTGTCACACTGAGGGGTCTGGTCTATTATAGTGTCACACTGAGGGGTCTGGTCTATTATCGTGTCACACTGAGGGGCCTGGTCTATTATAGTGTCACACTGAGGGGCCTGGTCTATTATACTGTCACACTGAGGGGTCTGGTCTAATATCGTGTCACACTGAGTGGTCTGGTCTATTATAGTGTCATACTGAGGGGTCTGGTCTATTATAGTGTCACACTGAGGGGTCTGGTCTATTATAGTGTCACACTGAGGGGTCTGGTCTATTATACTGTCACACTGAGGGTTCTGGTCTATTCTACTGTCACACTGAGGGGTCTGGTCTATTATAGTGTCACACTGAGGGGTCTGGTCTATTCTATTGTCACACTGAGGGGTCTGGTCTATTCTACTGTCACACTGAGGGGTCTGGTCTATTATAGTGTCACACTGAGGGGTCTGGTCTATTATAGGGTCACACTGAGGGGTCTGGTCTATTATAGTGTCACACTGAGGGGTCTGGTCTATTATACTGTCACACTGAGGGTTCTGGTCTATTCTACTGTCACACTGAGGGGTCTGGTCTATTATAGTGTCACACTGAGGGGTCTGGTCTATTCTATTGTCACACTGAGGGGTCTGGTCTATTCTACTGTCACACTGAGGGGTCTGGTCTATTATAGTGTCACACTGAGGGGTCTGGTCTATTATAGGGTCACACTGAGGGGTCTGGTCTATTATACTGTCACACTGAGGGGTCTGGTCTATTATACTGTCACACTGAGGGGCCTGGTCTATTATAGGTTCACACTGAGGGGTCTGGTCTATTATAGGGTCACACTGAGGGGTCTGGTCTATTATAGTGTCACACTGAGGGGTCATGGTCTATTATAGTATCACACTGAGGGGTCTGGTCTATTCTACTGTCACACTGAGGGGTCTGGTCTATTCGACTGTCACACTGAGTGGTCTGGTCTATTATACTGTCACACTGAGGGGTCTGGTCTATTATACTGTCACACTGAGGGGCCTGGTCTATTATAGTGTCACACTAAGGGGTCTGGTCTATTCTACTGTCACACTGAGGGGTCTGGTCTATTCTACTGTCACACTGAGGGACCTGGTCTATTATAGTGTCACACTGAGGGACCTGGTCTATTCTAGTGTCACACTGAGGGGTCTGGTCTATTCTACTGTCACACTGAGGGGTCTGGTCTATTCTACTGTCACACTGAGTGATCTGGTCTGTTATACTGTCACACTGAGGGGTCTGGTCTATTATAGTGTCACACTGAGGGGTCTGGTCTATTTTCGTGTCACACTGAGGGGTCTGGTCTATTATACTGTCACACTGAGGGGTCTGGTCTATTATAGTGTCACACTGAGGGGTCTGGTCTATTATACTGTCACACTGAGGGGTCTGGTCTATTATAGTGTCACACTGAGGGTTCTGGTCTATTATACTGTCGCACTGAGGGGTCTGGTCTATTATAGTGTCACACTGAGGGGTCTGGTCTATTATAGTTTCACACTGAGGGGTCTGGTCCATTATAGTGTCACACTGAGGGGTCTGGTCTATTATACTGTCACACTGAGGTGCCTGGTCTATTATAGTGTCGCACTGAGGGGCCTGGTCTATTATCGTGTCACACTGAGGGGACTGGTCTATTATTGTGTCACACTGAGAGGCCTGGCCTATTATACTGTCACACTGAGGGGTCTGGTCTATTATTGTGTCACACTGAGGGGACTGGTCTATTATACTGTCACACTGAGGGGTCTGGTCTATTATACTGTCACACTGAGGGGTCTGGTCTATTATAGTTTCACACTGAGGGGTCTGGTCTATTATAGTGTCACACTGAGGGGTCTGGTCTATTCTACTGTCACACTGAGGGGTCTGGTCTATTATAGTGTCACACTGAGGGGTCTGGTCTATTATAGGGTCACACTGAGGGGTCTGGTCTATTATACTGTCACACTGAGGGGTCTGGTCTATTATACTCTCACACTGAGGGGCCTGGTCTATTATAGGTTCACACTGATGGGTCTGGTCTATTTACATGTCACACTGAGGGGTCTGGTCTATTATAGTGTCACACTGAGGGGTCATGGTCTATTATAGTGTCACACTGAGGGGTCTGGTCTATTCTACTGTCACACTGAGGGGTCCGGTCTATTCGACTGTCACACTGAGTGGTCTGGTCTATTATACTGTCACACTGAGGGGTCTGGTCTATTATACTGTCACACTGAGGGGTAATGGTCTATTATAGTGTCATACTGAGGGGTCTGGTCTATTATAGTGTCACACTGAGGGGTCTGGTCTATTATAGTGTCACACTGAGGGGTCTGGTCTATTCTATTGTCACACTGAGGGGTCTGGTCTATTCTACTGTCACACTGAGGGGTCTGGTCTATTCTACTGTCACACTGAGGTGTCTGGTCTATTATACTGTCACACTGAGGGGCCTGGTCTATTATAGTGTCACACTGAGGGGTCTGGTCTATTATAGTGTCACACTGAGGGGTCTGGTCTAATACAGCATCACACTGAGCGGTCTGGTCCATTATACTGTCACACTGAGGGTCTGGTCTATTATACTGTCACACTGAGGAGTCTGGTCTATTATAGTGTCACACTGAGGGGTCTGGTCTATTATACTGTCACACTGAGGGGTCTGGTTTATTATAGTGTCACACTGAGGGGTCTGGTCTATTTTCCTGTCACAATGAGGTGTCTGGTCTATTATACTGTCACACTGAGGGGTCTGGTCTACTATACTGTCACACTGAGGGGTCTGGTCTATTATACTGTCACACTGAGGGGCCTAGTCTATTATACTGTCAAACTGAGGGGTCTGGTCTATTATTGTGTCATACTGAGGGGCCTGGTCTATTATAGTGTCACACTGAGGGGCCTGGTCTATTATACTGTCACACTGAGGGGTCTGGTCTATTATAGTGTCACACTGAGGGATCTGGACTATTATAGTGTCACACTGAGGGGCCTGGTCTAATATAGTGTCACACTGAGGGGTCTGGTCCATTATACTATCACACTGAGGGTCTGGTCTATTATACTGTCACACTGAGGGGTCTGGTCTCTTATAGTGTCACACTGAGGGGTCTGGTCTATTATAGTGTCACACTGAGGGGTCTGGTCTATTATCCTGTCACACTGAGGGGTCTGGTCTATTATAGTGTCACACTGAGGGGTCTGGTCTCTTCTCGTGTCACACTGAGAGGCCTGGTCTATTATAGTGTCGCACTGAGGGGTCTGGTCTATTATAGTGTCACACTGAGGGGCCTGGTCTATTATACTGTCACACTGAGGGGCCTGGTCTATTATAGTGTCACACTGAGGGGTCTGGTCTATTTCCTGTCACACTGAGGGGTCTGGTCTATTATACTGTCACACTGAGGGTCTGGTCTATTATACTGTCACACTGAGGGGTCTGGTCTATTTCCTGTCACACTGAGGGGTCTGGTCTATCATAGTGTCACACTGAGGGGTCTGGTCTATTATAGTGTCACACTGAGGGGCCTGGTCTATTATACTGTCACTCTGAGGGGCCTGGTCTATTACACTGTCACACTGAGGGGTCTGGTCTATTATAGTGTCACACTGAGGGGTCTGGTCTATTATAGTGTCACACTGAGGGGTCTGGTCTATTATAGTGTCACACTGAGGGGTCTGGTCTATTATACTGTCACACTGAGAGGTTTGGTCTATTATAGTGTCACACTGAGGGGCCTGGTCTATTATACTGTCACACTGAGGGGTCTGGTCTATTATAGTGTCACACTGAGGGGTCTGGTCTATTATAGTGTCACACTGAGGGGTCTGGTCTCTTATTGTGTCACACTGAGGGGTCTGGTCTATTATAGTGTCACACTGAGGGGTCTGGTCGATTATACTGTCACACTGAGGGACCTGGTCTATTTCCTGTCACACTGAGGGGTCCGGTCTATTATAATGTCACACTGAGGGGTCTGGTCTATTATAGTGTCACACTGAGGGGTCTGGTCTATCATACTGTCACACTGAGGGATCTGGACTATTATAGGGTCACACTGAGGGGCCTGGTCTATTATAGTGTCACACTGAGGGGTCTGGTCTATTATACTGTCACACTGAGTGGTCTGGTCTATTATACTGTCACACTGAGGGGTCTGGTCTATTATCCTGTCACACTGAGGGTTCTGGTATATTATAATGTCACACTGAGGGGTCTGGTCTATTATAGTGTCACACTGAGGGGTCTGGTCTATTATACTGCCACACTGAGGGGTCTGGTCTATTATACTGTCACACTGAGGGGTCTGGTCTCTCAGAGTGTCACACTGAGTGGGCTGGTCTATTATAGTGTCACACTGAGGGGTCTGGTCTCTTATAGTGTCACACTGAGGGGTCTGGTCTATTATTGTGTCGCACTGAGGGGTCTAGTCTATTATAGTGTCACACTGAGGGGTCTGGTCTATGATTCTGTCACACTGAGGGGTTTGGTCTATTATAGTGTCACACTGAGGGGTCTGGTCTATTATAGTGTCACACTGAGGGGCCTGGTCTATTATACTGTCACACTGAGGGGCCTGGTCTATTATAGTGTCACACTGAGGGGTCTGGTCTATTTCCTGTCACACTGAGGGGTCTGGTCTATTATACTGTCACACTGACGGTCTGGTCTATTATACTGTCACACTGAGGGGTCTGGTCTATTTCCTGTCACACTGAGGGGTCTGGTCTATTATAGTGTCACACTGAGGGGTCTGGTCTATTATAGTGTCACACTGAGGGGCCTGGACTATTGTACTGTCACACTGAGGGGCCTGGTCTATTATACTGTCACACTGAGGGGTCTGGTCTATTATAGTGTCACACTGAGGGGTCTGGTCTATTATACTGTCACACTGAGGGGTCTGGTCTATTATAGTGTCACACTGAGTGGTCTGTTCTATTATACTGTCACGCTGTAGGGTCTGGTCTATTATACTGACACACTGAGGGTCTTGTTTATTATACTGTCACACTGAGGGGTCTGGTCTATTATACAGTCACACTGAGGGGTCTGGTCTATTATACTGTCACACTGAGGGGTCTGGTCTATTATACTGTCACACTGAGGGGTCTGGTCTATTATAGTGTCACACTGAGGGGTCTGGTCTATTACAGTGTCACACTGAGGGGCCTGGTCAATTATACTGTCACACTGAGGGTTCTGGTCTATTATAGTGTTTACTGAGGGGCCTGGTCTATTATAGTGTCACACTGAGGGGTCTGGTCTATTATAGTGTCACACTGAGGTGCCTGGTCTATTATACTGTCACACTGAGGGGCCTGGTCTATTATAGTGTCACACTGAGGGGTCCGCTCTATTATACTGTCACACTGAGGGGTCTGGTCTATTATAGTGTCACACTGAGCGGCCTGGTCTATTATACTGTCACACTGAGGGGTCTGGTCTATTACAGTGTCACACTGAGGGGTCTGGTCTCTTATAGTGTCACGCGAAGGGGTCTGGTCTATTATAGTGTCACACTGAGGGTTCTGGACTATTATAGGGTCACACTGAGGGGTCTGGTCTATTATAGTGTCACACTGAGGGGTCTGGACTATTATAGTGTCACACTGAGGGGTCTGGTCTACTATCGTGTCACACTGAGGGGCCTGGTCTATTATAGTGTCACACTGAGGGGTCTGGTCTATTATACTGTCACACTGAGGGGTCTGGTCTATTATAGTGTCACACTGAGGGGTCTGGACTATTATAGTGTCACACTGAGGGGTCTGGTCTACTATCGTGTCACACTGAGGGGCCTGGTCTATTATACTGTCACACTGACGGGCCTGGTCTATTATAGTGTCACACTGAGGGGTCTGGTCTATTTCCTGTCACACTGAGGGGTCTGGTCTATTATAGTGTCACACTGAGGGTCTGGTCTATTATACTGTCACACTGAGGGGTCTGGTCTATTTCCTGTCACACTGAGGGGTCTGGTCTATTATACTGTCACACTGAGGGGTCTGGTCTATTATAGTGTCACACGGAGGGGTCTGGTCTATTATCGTGTCACACTGAGGGGTCTGGTCTATTAAAGTGTCACACTGAGGGGCCTGGTCTATTATACTGTCATACTGAGGGGTCTGGTCTATTCTACTGTCACACTGAGGGGTCTGGTCTATTATACTGTCACACTGAGGGGTCTGGTCTATTATAGTGTCACACTGAGGGGTCTGGTCTATTATACTGTCACACTGAGGGGTCTGGTCTATTATAGTGTCACACTGAGGGGTCTGGTCTATTCTACTGTCACACTGAGGGGTCTGGTCTATTCTACTGTCACACTGAGGGACCTGGTCTATTATAGTGTCACACTGAGGGACCTGGTCTATTATAGTGTCACACTGAGGGGTCTGGTCTATTCTACTGTCACACTGAGGGGTCTGGTCTATTATAGTGTCACACTGAGGGGTCTGGTCTATTCTACTGTCACACTGAGGGGTCTGGTCTATTCTACTGTCACACTGAGGGACCTGGTCTATTATAGTGTCAAACTGAGGGACCTGGTCTATTATAGTGTCACACTGAGGGGTCTGGTCTATTCTACTGTCACACTGAGGGGTCTGGTCTATTCTACTGACAAACTGAGTGGTCTGGTCTATTATACTGTCACACTTAGGGGTCAGGTCTATTATAGTGTCACACTGAGGGGTCTGGTCTATTCTACTGACACACTGAGTGGTCTGGTCTATTATACTGTCACACTTAGGGGTCTGGTCTATTATAGTGTCACACTGAGGGGTCTGGTCTATTATAGTGTCACACTGATGGGTCTGGTCTATTTTCGTGTCACACTGAGGGGTCTGGTCTATTATACTGTCACACTGAGGGGTCTGGTCTATTATACTGTCACACTGAGGGGTCTGGTCTATTATAGTGTCGCACTGAGGGGTCTGGTCTATTATAGTGTCACACTGAGGGGTCTGGTCTATTATAGTTTCACACTGAGGGGTTTGGTCCATTATAGTGTCACACTGAGGGGTCTGGTCTATTATACTGTCACACTGAGGTGCCTGGTCTATTATAGTGTCGCACTGAGGGGCCTGGTCTATTATACTGTCACACTGAGGGTCTGGTCTATTATTGTGTCACACTGAGGGGTCTGGTCTATTATACTGTCACACTGAGGGGTCTGGTCTATTATACTGTCACACTGAGGGGACTGGTCTATTATACTGTCGCACTGAGGGGCCTGGTCTATTATACTGTCACACTGAGGGTCTGGTCTATTATTGTGTCACACTGAGGGGTCTGGTCTATTATACTGTCACACTGAGGGGTCTGGTCTATTATACTGTCACACTGAGGGGACTGGTCTATTATACTGTCACACTGAGGGGTCTGGTCTATTATTGTGTCACACTGAGAGGCCTGGTCTATTATACTGTCACACTGAGGGGTCTGGTCTATTATTGTGTCACACTGAGGGGTCTGGTCTATTATACTGTCACACTGAGGGGTCTGGTCTATTATACTGTCACACTGAGGGGACTGGTCTATTATACTGTCACACTGAGGGGTCTGGTCTATTATAGTGTCACACTGAGGGTTCTGGTCTTTTATACTGTCACACTGAGGGGCCTGGTCTATTATAGTGTCACACTGAGGGGTCTGGTCTATTAAGGGTCACACTGAGGGGTCTGGTCTATTATACTGTCACACTGAGGGGTCTGGTCTATTATACTGTCACACTGAGGGGCCTGGTCTATTATAGGTTCACACTGATGGGTCTGGTCTATTATAGTGTCACACTGAGGGGTCTGGTCTATTATAGTGTCACACTGAGGGCTCTGGTCTATTATAGGGTCACACTGAGGGGTCTGGTCTATTATACTGTCACACTGAGGGGTCTGGTCTATTATACTGTCACACTGAGGGGTCTGGTCTATTATAGTGTCATACTGAGGGGTCTGGTCTATTATAGTGTCACACTGAGGGGTCTGGTCTATTATAGTGTCACACTGAGGGGTCTGGTCTATTCTATTGTCACACTGAGGGGTCTGGTCTATTATAGTGTCACACTGAGGGGTCTGGTCTATTATCGTGTCACACTGAGGGGCCTGGTCTATTATAGTGTCACACTGAGGGGCCTGGTCTATTATACTGTCACACTGAGGGGTCTGGTCTAATATCGTGTCACACTGAGTGGTCTGGTCTATTATAGTGTCATACTGAGGGGTCTGGTCTATTATAGTGTCACACTGAGGGGTCTGGTCTATTATAGTGTCACACTGAGGGGTCTGGTCTATTATACTGTCACACTGAGGGTTCTGGTCTATTATACTGTCACACTGAGGGGTCTGGACTATTATAGTGTCGCACTGAGGGGCCTGGTCTCTTATACTGTCACACTGAGGGGACTGGTCTATTATAGTGTCACACTGAGGTGTCTGGTCTATTCTACTGTCACACTGAGGGGTCTGGTCTATTCTACTGTCACACTGAGGGGTCTGGTCTATTCTACTGTCACACTGAGTGGTCTGGACTATTCTACTGTCACACTGAGGGGGCTGTTCTATTATAGTGTCACACTGAGGGGCCTGGTCTATTATAGGTTCACACTGATGGGTCTGGTCTATTTTCGTGTCACACTGAGGGGTCTGGTCTATTATACTGTCACACTGAGGGGTCTGGTCTATTATACTGTCACACTGAGGGGTCTGGTCTATTATAGTGTCACACTGAGGGGTCTGGTCTATTCTACTGTCACACTGAGGGGTCTGGTCTATTCTACTGTCACACTGAGGGGTCTGGTCTATTCTACTGTCACACTGAGTGGTCTGGTCTATTATACTGTCACACTGAGGGGTCTGGTCTATTATAGTGTCACACTGAGGGGCCTGGTCTATTATAGGTTCACACTGATGGGTCTGGTCTATTTTCGTGTCACACTGAGGGGTCTGGTCTATTATACTGTCACACTGAGGGGTCTGGTCTATTATACTGTCACACTGAGGTGCCTGGTCTATTATAGTGTCGCACTGAGGGGCCTGGTCTATTATCGTGTCACACTGAGGGGTCTGGTCTATTATTGTGTCACACTGAGGGGCCTGGTCTATTATACTGTCACACTGAGGGGTCTGGTCTATTATTGTGTCACACTGAGGGGTCTGGTCGATTATACTGTCACACTGAGGGGTCTGGTCTATTATACTGTCACACTGAGGGGTCTGGTCTATTATACTGTCACACTGAGTGGTCTGGTCTATTATAGTGTCACACTGAGGGATCTGGTCTTTTATACTGTCACACTGAGGGGCCTGGTCTATTATAGTGTCACGCTGAGCGGTCTGGTCTATTATAGGGTCACACTGAGGGGTCTGGTCTATTATACTGTCACACTGAGGGGTCTGGTCTATTATACTGTCACACTGAGGGGCCTGGTCTATTATAGGTTCACACTGATGGGTCTGGTCTATTTACATGTCACACTGAGGGGTCTGGTCTATTATAGTGTCACACTGAGGGGTCTGGTCTATTATAGTGTCACACTGAGGGGTCTGGTCTATTCTACTGTCACACTGAGGGGTCTGGTCTATTCGACTGTCACACTGAGTGGTCTGGTCTATTATACTGTCACACTGAGGGGTCTGGTCTATTATAGTGTCATACTGAGGGGTCTGGTCTATTATAGTGTCACACTGAGGGGTCTGGTCTATTATAGTGTCACACTGAGGGGTCTGGTCTATTATAGGGTCACACTGAGGGGTCTGGTCTATTATACTGTCACACTGAGGGGTCTGGTCTGTTATACTGTCACACTGAAGGGTCTGGTCTATTATAGTGTCATACTGAGGGGTCTGGTCTATTATAGTGTCACACTGAGGGGTCTGGTCTATTATAGTGTCACACTGATGACTCTGGTCTATTCTATTGTCACACTGAGGGGTCTGGTCTATTCTACTGTCACACTGAGGGGTCTGGTCTATTATAGTGTCACACTGAGGGGTCTGGTCTATTATACGGTCACACTGAGGGGTCTGGTCTATTATACTGTCACACTGAGGGGTCTGGTCTATTATACTGTCACACTGTGGGGCCTGGTCTATTATAGGTTCACACTGAGGGGTCTGGTCTATTCTACTGTCACACTGAGGGGTCTGGTCTATTATAGTGTCACACTGAGGGGTCTGGTCTATTCTATTGTCACACTGAGGGGTCTGGTCTATTCTACTGTCACACTGAGGGGTCTGGTCTATTATAGTGTCACACTGAGGGGTCTGGTCTATTATAGGGTCACACTGAGGGGTCTGGTCTATTATACTGTCACACTGAGGGGTCTGGTCTATTATACTGTCACACTGAGGGGTCTGGTCTATTATAGTGTCACACTGAGGGGTCTGGTCTATTATAGGGTCACACTGAGGGGTCTGGTCTATTATACTGTCACACTGAGGGGTCTGGTCTATTATACTGTCACACTGAGGGGCCTGGTCTATTATAGGTTCACACTGAGGGGTCTGGTCTATTCTACTGTCACACTGAGGGGTCTGGTCTATTATAGTGTCACACTGAGGGGTCTGGTCTATTCTATTGTCACACTGAGGGGTCTGGTCTATTCTACTGTCACACTGAGGGGTCTGGTCTATTATAGTGTCACACTGAGGGGTCTGGTCTATTATAGGGTCACACTGAGGGGTCTGGTCTATTATACTGTCACACTGAGGGGTCTGGTCTATTATACTGTCACACTGAGGGGCCTGGTGTATTATAGGTTCACACTGAGGGGTCTGGTCTATTATAGGGTCACACTGAGGGGTCTGGTCTATTATACTGTCACACTGAGGGGTCTGGTCTATTATACTGTCACACTGAGGGGCCTGGTCTATTATAGGTTCACACTGAGGGGTCTGGTCTATTTACATGTCACACTGAGGGGTCTGGTCTATTATAGTGTCACACTGAGGGGTCTGGTCTATTATAGTGTCACACTGAGGGGTCTGGTCTATTATAGTGTCATACTGAGGGGTCTGGTCTATTATAGTGTCACACTGAGGGACCTGGTCTATTATAGTGTCACACTGAGGGGTCTGGTCTATTATAGTGTCACACTGAGGGGTCTGGTCTATTCTACTGTCACACTGAGGGGACTGGTCTATTCTACTGTCACACTGAGGGGTCTGGTCTATGATACTGTCACACTGAGGGGCCTGGTCGATTATAGTGTCACACTGAGGGGTCTGGTCTATTCTACTGTCACACTGAGGGGTCTGGTCTATTCTACTGTCACACTGAGGGACCTGGTCTATTATAGTGTCACACTGAGGGACCTGGTCTATTATAGTGTCACACTGAGGGGTCTGGTCTATTCTACTTTCACACTGAGGGGTCTGGTCTATTCTACTGTCACACTGAGTGGTCTGGTCTGTTATACTGTCACACTGAGGGGTCTGGTCTATTATAGTGTCACACTGAGGGGTCTGGTCTATTATAGGTTCACACTGATGGGTCTGGTCTATTTTCGTGTCACACTGAGGGGTCTGGTCTATTATACTGTCACACTGAGGGGTCTGGTCTATTATAGTGTCACACTGAGGGGTCTGGTCTATTATACTGTCACACTGAGGGGTCTGGTCTATTATAGTGTCACACTGAGGGTTCTGGTCTATTATACTGTCGCACTGAGGGGTCTGGTCTATTATAGTGTCACACTGAGGGGTCTGGTCTATTATAGTTTCACACTGAGGGGTCTGGTCCATTATAGTGTCACACTGAGGGGTCTGGTCTATTATACTGTCACACTGAGGTGCCTGGTCTATTATAGTGTCGCACTGAGGGGCCTGGTCTATTATCGTGTCACACTGAGGGGACTGGTCTATTATTGTGTCACACTGAGAGGCCTGGTCTATTATACTGTCACACTGAGGGGTCTGGTCTATTATTGTGTCACACTGAGGGGACTGGTCTATTATACTGTCACACTGAGGTGTCTGGTCTATTATACTGTCACACTGAGGGGTCTGGTCTATTATACTGTCACACTGAGGGGTCTGGTCTATTAGACTGTCACACTGAGGGGTCTGGTCTATTATAGTGTCACACTGAGGGATCTGGTCTTTTATACTGTCACACTGAGGGGCCTGGTCTATTATAGTGTCACACTGAGGGGTCTGGTCTATTATAGGGTCACACTGAGGGGTCTGGTCTATTATACTGTCACACTGAGGGTTCTGGTCTATTATACTGTCACACTGAGGGGCCTGGTCTATTATAGGTTCACACTGATGGGTCTGGTCTATTTACATGTCACACTGAGGGGTCTGGTCTATTATAGTTTCACACTGAGGGGTCTGGTCTATTATAGTGTCACACTGAGGGGTCTGGTCTATTCTACTGTCACACTGAGGGGTCTGGTCTATTATAGTGTCACACTGAGGGGTCTGGTCTATTATAGGGTCACACTGAGGGGTCTGGTCTATTATACTGTCACACTGAGGGGTCTGGTCTATTATACTCTCACACTGAGGGGCCTGGTCTATTATAGGTTCACACTGATGGGTCTGGTCTATTTACATGTCACACTGAGGGGTCTGGTCTATTATAGTGTCACACTGAGGGGTCATGGTCTATTATAGTGTCACACTGAGGGGTCTGGTCTATTCTACTGTCACACTGAGGGGTCTGGTCTATTCGACTGTCACACTGAGTGGTCTGGTCTATTATACTGTCACACTGAGGGGTCTGGTCTATTATACTGTCACACTGAGGGGTAATGGTCTATTATAGTGTCATACTGAGGGGTCTGGTCTATTATAGTGTCACACTGAGGGGTCTGGTCTATTATAGTGTCACACTGAGGGGTCTGGTCTATTCTATTGTCACACTGAGGGGTCTGGTCTATTCTACTGTCACACTGAGGGGTCTGGTCTATTCTACTGTCACACTGAGGGGTCTGGTCTATTATACTGTCACACTGAGGGGCCTGGTCTATTATAGTGTCACACTGAGGGGTCTGGTCTATTATAGTGTCACACTGAGGGGTCTGGTCTAATACAGTATCACACTGAGCGGTCTGGTCCATTATACTGTCACACTGAGGGTCTGGTCTATTATACTGTCACACTGAGGAGTCTGGTCTATTATAGTGTCACACTGAGGGGTCTGGTCTATTATACTGTCACACTGAGGGGTCTGGTTTATTATAGTGTCACACTGAGGGGTCTGGTCTATTATACTGTCACAATGAGGTGTCTGGTCTATTATACTGTCACACTGAGGGGTCTGGTCTACTATACTGTCACACTGAGGGGTCTGGTCTATTATACTGTCACACTGAGGGGCCTAGTCTATTATACTGTCAAACTGAGGGGTCTGGTCTATTATTGTGTCATACTGAGGGGCCTGGTCGATTATAGTGTCACACTGAGGGGCCTGGTCTATTATACTGTCACACTGAGGGGTCTGGTCTATTATAGTGTCGCACTGAGGGGTCTGGTCTATTATAGTGTCACACTGAGGGGTCTGGTCTATTATACTGTCACACTGAGGGGTTTGGTCTATTGTCGTGTCACACTGAGGGGTCTGGACTATTATAGTGTCACACTGAGGGGTCTGGTCTATTATAGTGCCACACTGAGGGGCCTGGTCTATTATACTGTCACACTGAGGGGCCTGGTCTATTATAGTGTCACACTGAGGGGTCTGGTCTATTTCCTGTCACACTGAGGGGTCTGGTCTATTATACTGTCACACTGAGGGTCTGGTCTATTATACTGTCACACTGAGGGGTCTGGTCTATTTCCTGTCACACTGAGGGGTCTGGTCTATCATAGTGTCACACTGAGGGGTCTGGTCTATTATAGTGTCACACTGAGGGGCCTGGTCTATTATACTGTCACACTGAGGGGCCTGGTCTATTATACTGTCACACTGAGGGGTCTGGTCTATTATAGTGTCACACTGAGGGGTCTGGTCTATTATAGTGTCACACTGAGGGGTCTGGTCGATTATAGTGTCACACTGAGGGGTCTGGTCTATTATACTGTCACACTGAGAGGTTTGGTCTATTATAGTGTCACACTGAGGGGCCTGGTCTATTATACTGTCACACTGAGGGGTCTGGTCTATTATAGTGTCACACTGAGGGGTCTGGTCTATTATAGTGTCACACTGAGGGGTCTGGTCTCTTATTGTGTCACACTGAGGGGTCTGGTCTATTATAGTGTCACACTGAGGGGTCTGGTCGATTATACTGTCACACTGAGGGACCTGGTCTATTTCCTGTCACACTGAGGGGTCCGGTCTATTATAATGTCACACTGAGGGGTCTGGTCTATTATAGTGTCACACTGAGGGGTCTGGTCTATCATACTGTCACACTGAGGGATCTGGACTATTATAGGGTCACACTGAGGGGCCTGGTCTATTATTGTGTCACACTGAGGGGTCTGGTCTATTATACTGTCACACTGAGTGGTCTGGTCTATTATACTGTCACACTGAGGGGTCTGGTCTATTATCCTGTCACACTGAGGGTTCTGGTATATTATAATGTCACACTGAGGGGTCTGGTCTATTATAGTGTCACACTGAGGGGTCTGGTCTATTATACTGCCACACTGAGGGGTCTGGTCTATTATACTGTCACACTGAGGGGTCTGGTCTCTTAGAGTGTCACACTGAGTGGGCTGGTCTATTATAGTGTCACACTGAGGGGTCTGGTCTCTTATAGTGTCACACTGAGGGGCCTGGTCTATTATTGTGTCGCACTGAGGGGTCTAGTCTATTATAGTGTCACACTGAGGGGTCTGGTCTATGATTCTGTCACACTGAGGGGTTTGGTCTATTATAGTGTCACACTGAGGGGTCTGGTCTATTATAGTGTCACACTGAGGGGCCTGGTCTATTATACTGTCACACTGAGGGGCCTGGTCTATTATAGTGTCACACTGAGGGGTCTGGTCTATTTCCTGTCACACTGAGGGGTCTGGTCTATTATAGTGTCACACTGAGGGGTCTGGTCTATTATAGTGTCACACTGAGGGGCCTGGTCTATTATACTGTCACACTGAGGGGTCTGGTCTATTATAGTGTCACACTGAGGGGTCTGGTCTATTATACTGTCACACTGAGGGGTCTGGTCTATTATAGTGTCACACTGAGTGGTCTGTTCTATTATACTGTCACACTGTAGGGTCTGGTCTATTATACTGACACACTGAGGGTCTTGTCTATTATACTGTCACACTGAGGGGTCTGGTCTATTATACAGTCACACTGAGGGGTCTGGTCTATTATACTGTCACACTGAGGGGTCTGGTCTATTATACTGTCACACTGAGGGGTCTTGTCTATTATAGTGTCACACTGAGGTGTCTGGTCTATTACAGTGTCACACTGAGGGGCCTGGTCAATTATACTGTCAAACTGAGGGTTCTGGTCTATTATAGTGTCACACTGAGGGGCCTGGTCTATTATAGTGTCACACTGAGGGGTCTGGTCTATTATAGTGTCACACTGAGGTGCCTGGTCTATTATACTGTCACACTGAGGGGCCTGGTCTATTATAGTGTCACACTGAGGGGTCCGCTCTATTATACTGTCACACTGAGGGGTCTGGTCTATTATAGTGTCACACTGAGCGGCCTGGTCTATTATACTGTCACACTGAGGGGTCTGGTCTATTACAGTGTCACACTGAGGGGTCTGGTCTCTTATAGTGTCACGCGAAGGGGTCTGGTCTATTATAGTGTCACACTGAGGGTTCTGGACTATTATAGGGTCACACTGAGGGGTCTGGTCTATTATAGTGTCACACTGAGGGGTCTGGACTATTATAGTGTCACACTGAGGGGTCTGGTCTACTATCGTGTCACACTGAGGGGCCTGGTCTATTATAATGTCACACTGAGGGGTCTGGTCTATTATACTGTCACACTGAGGGGTCTGGTCTATTATAGTGTCACACTGAGGGGTCTGGACTATTATAGTGTCACACTGAGGGGTCTGGTCTACTATCGTGTCACACTGAGGGGCCTGGTCTATTATACTGTCACACTGACGGGCCTGGTCTATTATAGTGTCACACTGAGGGGTCTGGTCTATTTCCTGTCACACTGAGGGTCTGGTCTATTATACTGTCACACTGAGGGGTCTGGTCTATTTCCTGTCACACTGAGGGGTCTGGTCTATTATACTGTCACACTGAGGGGTCTGGTCTATTATAGTGTCACACGGAGGGGTCTGGTCTATTATCGTGTCACACTGAGGGGTCTGGTCTATTAAAGTGTCACACTGAGGGGCCTGGTCTATTATACTGTCATACTGAGGGGTCTGGTCTATTATAGTGTCACACTGAGGGGCCTGGTCCATTATACTGTCACACTGAGGGGTCTGGTCTATTATAGTGTCACACTGAGGGGTCTGGTCTATTATACTGTCACACTGAGGGGCCTGGTCTATTATACTGTCACACTGAGGGGTCTGGTCTATTATTGTGTCACACTGAGGGGTCTGGTCTATTATAGGGTCACACTGATGGGTCTGGTATATTATAGTGTCACACTGAGGGGTCTGATGTATTGTAGTGTCACACTGAGGGGTCTGGTCTATTATAGTGTCACACTGAGGGGTCTGGTCTATTATAGTGTCACACTGATGGGTCTGGTCTACTATACTGTCACACTGAGGGGTCTGGTCTATTATACTGTCACACTGAGGGTTCTGGTCTATTATAGTGTCACACTGAGGGGCCTGGTCTATTATAGTGTCACACTGAGGGGTCTGGTCTATTATAGTGTCACACTGAGGTGCCTGGTCTATTATACTGTCACACTGAGGGGCCTGGTCTATTATAGTGTCACACTGAGGGGTCCGCTCTATTATACTGTCACACTGAGGGGTCTGGTCTATTATAGTGTCACACTGAGCGGCCTTGTCTATTATACTGTCACACTGAGGGGTCTGGTCTATTACAGTGTCACACTGAGGGGTCTGGTCTCTTATAGTGTCACGCGAAGGGGTCTGGTCTATTATAGTGTCACACTGAGGGTTCTGGACTATTATAGGGTCACACTGAGGGGTCTGGTCTATTATAGTGTCACACTGAGGGGTCTGGACTATTATAGTGTCACACTGAGGGGTCTGGTCTACTATCGTGTCACACTGAGGGGCCTGGTCTATTATAGTGTCACACTGAGGGGTCTGGTCTATTTCCTGTCACACTGAGGGGTCTGGTCTATTATACTGTCACACTGAGGGGTCTGGTCTATTATAGTGTCACACGGAGGGGTCTGGTCTATTATCGTGTCACACTGAGGGGTCTGGTCTATTAAAGTGTCACACTGAGGGGCCTGGTCTATTATACTGTCATACTGAGGGGTCTGGTCTATTATAGTGTCACACTGAGGGGCCTGGTCCATTATACTGTCACACTGAGGGGTCTGTTCTATTATAGTGTCACAATGAGGGGTCTGGTCTATTATACTGTCACACTGAGGGGCCTGGTCTATTATACTGTCACACTGAGGGGTCTGGTCTATTATTGTGTCACACTAAGGGGTCTGGTCTATTATAGGGTCACACTGATGGGTCTGGTATATTATAGTGTCACACTGAGGGGTCTGATGTATTGTAGTGTCACACTGAGGGGTCTGGTCCATTATAGTGTCACACTGAGGGGTCTGGTCTATTATAGTGTCACACTGAGGGGTCTGGTCTCTTATTGTGTCACACTGAGGGGTCTGGTCTATTATAGTGTCACACTGAGGGGTCTGGTCTATTATAGTGTCACACTGAGGGGCCTGGTCTATTACAGTGTCAAACGGAGGGGTCTGGTCTATCAAACTGTCACACTGAGGGGTCTGGTCTATTATAGTGTCACACTGAGGGGTCTGGTCTATTATAGTGTCACACTGATGGGTCTGGTCTATTATACTGACACACTGAGGGTCTGGTCTATTATACTGTCACACTGAGGGGTCTGGTCTATTATACAGTCACGCTGAGGGGTCTGGTCTATTATACTGTCACACTGAGGGGTCTGGTCTATTATAGTGTCACACTGAGGGGCCTGGTCTATTATAGTGTCACACTGAGGGGTCTGGACTATTATAGGGTCACACTGAGGGGCCTGGTCTATTATAGTGTTACACTGAGGGGTCTGGTCTATTATACTGTCACACTGAGGGGTCTGGTCTATTATACTGTCACACTGAGGGGTCTGGTCTATTATCGTGTCACACTGAGGGGTCTGGTCTATTATAGTGTCACACTGAGGGGTCTGGTCTATTATAGTGTCACACTGAGGTGCCTGGTTTATTATACTGTCACACTGAGGGGTCTGGTCTATTATACTGACACACTGAGGGTCTGGTCTATTATACTGTCACACTGAGGGGTCTGGTCTATTATACAGTCACGCTGAGGGGTCTGGTCTATTATACTGTCACACTGAGGGGTCTGTTCTATTATACTGTCACACTGAGGGGTCTGGTCTTTTATAGTGTCACACTGAGGGGCCTGGTCAATTATACTGTCACACTGAGGGGTCTGGTCTATTATAGTGTCACACTGAGGGGCCTGGTCTATTATAGTGTCACACTGAGGGGTCTGGTCTATTATAGTGTCACACTGAGGTGCCTGGTCTATTATACTGTCACACTGAGGGGCCTGGTCTATTATAGTGTCACACTGAGGGGTCTGGTCTATTATACTGTCACACTGAGGGGTCTGGTCTATTATAGTGTCACACTGTGGGGCCTGGTCTATTATAACTGTCACACTGAGGGGTCTGGTCTATTACAGTGTCACACTGAGGGGTCTGGTCTCTTATAGTGTCACGCTAAGGGGTCTGGTCTATTATAGTGTCACACTGAGGGTTCTGGACTATTATAGGGTCACACTGAGGGGTCTGGTCTATTATAGTGTCACAATGAGGGGCCTGGTCTATTATAGTGTCACACTGAGGGGTCTGGACTATTATAGTGTCACACTGAGGGGTCTGGTCTACTATCGTGTCACACTGAGGGGCCTGGTCTATTATAGTGTCACACTGAGGAGTCTGGTCGAATACAGTATCACACTGAGGGGTCTGGTCCATTATACTGTCACACTGAGGGTCTGGTCTATTATACTGTCACACTGAGGAGTCTGGTCTATTATAGTGTCACACTGAGGGGTCTGGTCTATTATACTGTCACACTGAGGGGTCTGGTTTATTATAGTGTCACACTGAGGGGTCTGGTCTATTATACTGTCACACTGAGGGGTCTGGTCTATTATACTGTCACACTGAGGGGTCTGGTCTACTATACTGTCACACTGAGGGGTCTGGTCTATTATACTGTCACACTGAGGGGCCTAGTCTATTATACTGTCAAACTGAGGGGTCTGGTCTATTATTGTGTCATACTGAGGGGCCTGGTCTATTATAGTGTCACACTGAGGGGCCTGGTCTATTATACTGTCACACTGAGGGGTCTGGTCTATTATAGTGTCACACTGAGGGATCTGGTCTATTATAGTGTCACACTGAGGGGCCTGGTCTAATATAGTGTCACACTGAGGGGTCTGGTCCATTATACTATCACACTGAGGGTCTGGTCTATTATACTGTCACACTGAGGGGTCTGGTCTATTATAGTGTCACACTGAGGGGTCTGGTCTATTATAGTGTCACACTGAGGGGTCTGGTCTATTATCCTGTCACACTGAGGGGTCTGGTCTATTATAGTGTCACACTGAGGGGTCTGGTCTCTTATAGTGTCACACTGAGGGACCTGGTCTATTATCGTGTCGCACTGAGGGGTCTGGTCTATTATAGTGTCACACTGAGGGGTCTGGTCTATTATACTGTCACACTGAGGGGTTTGGTCTATTATAGTGTCACACTGAGGGGTCCGGACTATTATAGTGTCACACTGAGGGGTCTGGTCTATTATAGTGTCACACTGAGGGGCCTGGTCTATTATACTGTCACACTGAGGGGCCTGGTCTATTATAGTGTCGCACTGAGGGGTCTGGTCTATTATAGTGTCACACTGAGGGGTCTGGTCTATTATACTGTCACACTGAGGGGTTTGGTCTATTATAGTGTCACACTGAGGGGTCCGGACTATTATAGTGTCACACTGAGGGGTCTGGTCTATTATAGTGTCACACTGAGGGGCCTGGTCTATTATACTGTCACACTGAGGGGCCTGGTCTATTATAGTGTCACACTGAGGGGTCTGGTCTATTTCCTGTCACACTGAGGGGTCTGGTCTATTATACTGTCACACTGAGGGTCTGGTCTATTATACTGTCACACTGAGGGGTCTGGTCTATTTCCTGTCACACTGAGGGGTCTGGTCTATCATAGTGTCACACTGAGGGGTCTGGTCTATTATAGTGTCACACTGAGGGGCCTGGTCTATTATACTGTCACACTGAGGGGCCTGGTCTATTATACTGTCACACTGAGGGGTCTGGTCTATTATAGTGTCACACTGAGGGGCCTGGTCTATTATACTGTCACACTGAGGGGTCTGGTCTATTATAGTGTCACACTGAGGGGTCTGGTCTCTAATAGTATCACACTGAGGGGCCTGGTCTATTATAGTGTCGCACTGAGGGGTCTGGTCTATTATAGTGTCACACTGAGGGGTCTGGTCTATTATACTGTCACACTGAGGGGTTTGGTCTATTATAGTGTCACACTGAGGGGTCTGGACTATTATAGTGTCACACTGAGGGGCCTCGTCTATTATACTGTCACACTGAGGGGTCTGGTCTATTATACTGTCACACTGAGGGGCCTGGTCTATTATAGTGTCACACTGAGGGGTCTGGTCTATTATAATGTCACACTGAGGGTCTGGTCTATTATACTGTCACACTGAGGGGTCTGGTCTATTTCCTGTCACACTGAGGGGTCTGGTCTATCATAGTGTCACACTGAGGGGTCTGGTCTATTATAGTGTCACACTGAGGGGCCTCGTCTATTATAGTGTCACACTGAGGGGCCTCGTCTATTATAGTGTCACACTGAGGGGTCTGGTCTGTTATAGTGTCACACTGAGGGGTCTGGTCTATTATAGTGTCACACTGAGGGGTCTGGTCTATTATAGTGCCATACGGAGGGGCCTGGTCTATTATACTGTCACACTGAGGGGCCTGGTCTATTATAGTGTCACACTGAGGGGTCTGGTCTATTTCCTGTCACACTGAGGGGTCTGGTCTATTATACTGTCACACTGAGGGTCTGGTCTATTATACTGTCACACTGAGGGGTCTGGTCTATTTCCTGTCACACTGAGGGGTCTGGTCTATCATAGTGTCACACTGAGGGGTCTGGTCTATTATAGTGTCACACTGAGGGGCCTGGTCTATTGTACTGTCACACTGAGGGGCCTGGTCTATTATACTGTCACACTGAGGGGTCTGGTCTATTATAGTGTCACACTGAGGGGTCTGGTCTATTATAGTGTCACACTGAGGGGTCTGGTCTATTATAGTGTCACACTGAGGGGTCTGGTCTATTATACTGTCACACTGAGAGGTTTGGTCTATTATAGTGTCACACTGAGGGGCCTGGTCTATTATCCTGTCACACTGAGGGGTCTGGTCTATTATAGTGTCACACTGAGGGGTCTGGTCTCTATTATTGTGTCACACTGAGGGGTCTGGTCTATTATAGTGTCACACTGAGGGGTCTGGTCGATTATACTGTCACACTGAGGGACCTGGTCTATTTCCTGTCACACTGAGGGGTCCGGTCTATTATAATGTCACACTGAGGGGTCTGGTCTATTATAGTGTCACACTGAGGGGTCTGGTCTATCATACTGTCACACTGAGGGATCTGGACTATTATAGGGTCACACTGAGGGGCCTGGTCTATTATAGTGTCACACTGAGGGGTCTGGTCTATTATACTGTCACACTGAGTGGTCTGGTCTATTATACTGTCACACTGAGGGGTCTGGTCTATTATCCTGTCACACTGAGGGTTCTGGTATATTATAATGTCACACAGAGGGGTCTGGTCTATTATAGTGTCACACTGAGGGGTCTGGTCGATTATACTGTCACACTGAGGGACCTGGTCTATTTCCTGTCACACTGAGGGGTCCGGTCTATTATAATGTCACACTGAGGGGTCTGGTCTATTATAGTGTCACACTGAGGGGTCTGGTCTATCATACTGTCACACTGAGGGATCTGGACTATTATAGGGTCACACTGATGTGTCTGGTCTATTATACTGTCACACTGAGGGACCTGGTCTATTATAATGTCACACTGAGGCTTCTGGTCTATTATATTGTCACACTGAGGGGTCTGGTCTATCATCGTGTCACACTGAGGGGTATGGTCTATTATAGTGTCACACTGAGGGGTCTGTTTTTTATACTGTCACACTGAGGGGTCCGGTCTATTATACTGTCACACTGAGAGGTCTGGTCTATTATACTGTCACACTGAGGGGCCTGGTCTATTATACTGTCACACTGAGAGGTCTGGTCTATTATACTGTCACACTGAGGGGTCCGGTCTATTATACTGTCACACTGAGGGGTCTGGTCTATTATACTGTCACACTGAGGGGCCTGGTCTATTATACTGTCACACTGAGGGGTCTGGTCTATTATAGTGTCACACTGAGGGGTCTGGTCTATTACAGTGTCAGACTGAGGCGTCTGGTCTATTATAGTGTCACACTGAGGGGTCTGGTCTATTATAGTGTCACACTGAGGGGTCTGGTCTCTTATAGTGTCACACTGAGGGGTCAGGTCTATTATCGTGTCACACTGAGGGGTCTGGTCTATTATAGTGTCACACTGAGGGGCCTGGTCTATTTCCTGTCACACTGAGGGGTCTGGTCTATTATAGTGTCACACTGAAGGGCTTGGTCTATTATAATGTCACACTGAGGGGTCTGGTCTATTATAGTGTCACACTGAGGGGCCTGGTCTATTATCCTGTCACACTGAGGGGTCTGGTCTATTATACTGTCATACTGAGGGGTCTGGTCTATTATACTGTCACACTGATGGGCCTGGTCCATTATGCTGTCACACTGAGGGGTCTGGTCTATTATACTGTCACACTGAGGGGTCTGGTCTATTATAGTGTCACACTGAGTGGTCTGGTCTATTATACTGTCACACTGAGGGGTCTGGTCTATTATACTGTCACACTGAGGGGTCAGGTCTTTTATAGTGTCACACTGAGGGGCCTGGTCTATTATAGTGTCACACTGAGGGGCCTGGTCTATTATAGTGTCGCACTGAGGGGTCTGGTCTATTATAGTGTCACACTGAGGGGTCTGGTCTATTATACTGTCACACTGAGGGGTTTGGTCTATTATAGTGTCACACTGAGGGGTCTGGACTATTATAGTGTCACACTGAGGGGCCTCGTCTATTATACTGTCACACTGAGGGGTCTGGTCTATTATACTGTCACACTGAGGGGCCTGGTCTATTATAGTGTCACACTGAGGGGTCTGGTCTATTATAATGTCACACTGAGGGTCTGGTCTATTATACTGTCACACTGAGGGGTCTGGTCTATTTCCTGTCACACTGAGGGGTCTGGTCTATCATAGTGTCACACTGAGGGGTCTGGTCTATTATAGTGTCACACTGAGGGGCCTCGTCTATTATAGTGTCACACTGAGGGGCCTCGTCTATTATAGTGTCACACTGAGGGGTCTGGTCTGTTATAGTGTCACACTGAGGGGTCTGGTCTATTATAGTGTCACACTGAGGGGTCTGGTCTATTATAGTGCCATACGGAGGGGCCTGGTCTATTATACTGTCACACTGAGGGGCCTGGTCTATTATAGTGTCACACTGAGGGGTCTGGTCTATTTCCTGTCACACTGAGGGGTCTGGTCTATTATACTGTCACACTGAGGGTCTGGTCTATTATACTGTCACACTGAGGGGTCTGGTCTATTTCCTGTCACACTGAGGGGTCTGGTCTATCATAGTGTCACACTGAGGGGTCTGGTCTATTATAGTGTCACACTGAGGGGCCTGGTCTATTGTACTGTCACACTGAGGGGCCTGGTCTATTATACTGTCACACTGAGGGGTCTGGTCTATTATAGTGTCACACTGAGGGGTCTGGTCTATTATAGTGTCACACTGAGGGGTCTGGTCTATTATAGTGTCACACTGAGGGGTCTGGTCTATTATACTGTCACACTGAGAGGTTTGGTCTATTATAGTGTCACACTGAGGGGCCTGGTCTATTATCCTGTCACACTGAGGGGTCTGGTCTATTATAGTGTCACACTGAGGGGTCTGGTCTCTATTATTGTGTCACACTGAGGGGTCTGGTCTATTATAGTGTCACACTGAGGGGTCTGGTCGATTATACTGTCACACTGAGGGACCTGGTCTATTTCCTGTCACACTGAGGGGTCCGGTCTATTATAATGTCACACTGAGGGGTCTGGTCTATTATAGTGTCACACTGAGGGGTCTGGTCTATCATACTGTCACACTGAGGGATCTGGACTATTATAGGGTCACACTGAGGGGCCTGGTCTATTATAGTGTCACACTGAGGGGTCTGGTCTATTATACTGTCACACTGAGTGGTCTGGTCTATTATACTGTCACACTGAGGGGTCTGGTCTATTATCCTGTCACACTGAGGGTTCTGGTATATTATAATGTCACACAGAGGGGTCTGGTCTATTATAGTGTCACACTGAGGGGTCTGGTCGATTATACTGTCACACTGAGGGACCTGGTCTATTTCCTGTCACACTGAGGGGTCCGGTCTATTATAATGTCACACTGAGGGGTCTGGTCTATTATAGTGTCACACTGAGGGGTCTGGTCTATCATACTGTCACACTGAGGGATCTGGACTATTATAGGGTCACACTGATGTGTCTGGTCTATTATACTGTCACACTGAGGGACCTGGTCTATTATACTGTCACACTGAGGCTTCTGGTCTATTATACTGTCACACTGAGGGGTCTGGTCTATCATCGTGTCACACTGAGGGGTATGGTCTATTATAGTGTCACACTGAGGGGTCTGTTTTTTATACTGTCACACTGAGGGGTCCGGTCTATTATACTGTCACACTGAGAGGTCTGGTCTATTATACTGTCACACTGAGGGGCCTGGTCTATTATACTGTCACACTGAGAGGTCTGGTCTATTATACTGTCACACTGAGGGGTCCGGTCTATTATACTGTCACACTGAGGGGTCTGGTCTATTATACTGTCACACTGAGGGGCCTGGTCTATTATACTGTCACACTGAGGGGTCTGGTCTATTATAGTGTCACACTGAGGGGTCTGGTCTATTACAGTGTCAGACTGAGGCGTCTGGTCTATTATAGTGTCACACTGAGGGGTCTGGTCTATTATAGTGTCACACTGAGGGGTCTGGTCTCTTATAGTGTCACACTGAGGGGTCAGGTCTATTATCGTGTCACACTGAGGGGTCTGGTCTATTATAGTGTCACACTGAGGGGCCTGGTCTATTTCCTGTCACACTGAGGGGTCTGGTCTATTATAGTGTCACACTGAAGGGCTTGGTCTATTATAATGTCACACTGAGGGGTCTGGTCTATTATAGTGTCACACTGAGGGGCCTGGTCTATTATCCTGTCACACTGAGGGGTCTGGTCTATTATACTGTCATACTGAGGGGTCTGGTCTATTATACTGTCACACTGAGGGGCCTGGTCCATTATGCTGTCACACTGAGGGGTCTGGTCTATTATACTGTCACACTGAGGGGTCTGGTCTATTATAGTGTCACACTGAGTGGTCTGGTCTATTATACTGTCACACTGAGGGGTCTGGTCTATTATACTGTCACACTGAGGGGTCAGGTCTTTTATAGTGTCACACTGAGGGGCCTGGTCTATTATAGTGTCACACTGAGGGGCCTGGTCTATTATACTGTCACACTGAGGGGTCTGGACTATTATAGTGTCGCACTGAGGGGCCTGGTCTATTATACTGTCACACTGAGGGGTCTGGTCTATTATAGTGTCATACTGAGGGGTCTGGTCTATTCTACTGTCACACTGAGGGGTCTGGTCTATTCTACTGTCACACTGAGGGGTCTGGTCTATTCTACTGTCACACTGAGTGGTCTGGTCTATTCTACTGTCACACTGAGGGGTCTGTTCTATTATAGTGTCACACTGAGGGGCCTGGTCTATTATAGGTTCACACTGATGGGTCTGGTCTATTTTCGTGTCACACTGAGGGGTCTGGTCTATTATACTGTCACACTGAGGGGTCTGGTCTATTATACTGTCACACTGAGGGGTCTGGTCTATTATAGTGTCACACTGAGGGGTCTGGTCTATTCTACTGTCACACTGAGGGGTCTGGTCTATTCTACTGTCACACTGAGGGGTCTGGTCTATTCTACTGTCACACTGAGTGGTCTGGTCTATTATACTGTCACACTGAGGGGTCTGGTCTATTATAGTGTCACACTGAGGGGCCTGGTCTATTATAGGTTCACACTGATGGGTCTGGTCTATTTTCGTGTCACACTGAGGGGTCTGGTCTATTATACTGTCACACTGAGGGGTCTGGTCTATTATACTGTCACACTGAGGGGTCTGGTCTATTATAGTGTCACACTGAGGGGTCTGGTCTCTTATAGTGTCACGCGAAGGGGTCTGGTCTATTATAGTGTCACACTGAGGGTTCTGGACTATTATAGGGTCACACTGAGGGGTCTGGTCTATTATAGTGTCACACTGAGGGGTCTGGACTATTATAGTGTCACACTGAGGGGTCTGGTCTACTATCGTGTCACACTGAGGGGCCTGGTCTATTATAGTGTCACACTGAGGGGTCTGGTCTATTATACTGTCACACTGAGGGGTCTGGTCTATTATAGTGTCACACTGAGGGGTCTGGACTATTATAGTGTCACACTGAGGGGTCTGGTCTACTATCGTGTCACACTGAGGGGCCTGGTCTATTATACTGTCACACTGAGGGGTCTGGCCTATTATAGTGTCACACTGAGGGGCCTGGACTATTGTACTGTCACACTGAGGGGCCTGGTCTATTATACTGTCACACTGAGGGGTCTGGTCTATTATAGTGTCACACTGAGTGGTCTGTTCTATTATACTGTCACACTGTAGGGTCTGGTCTATTATACTGACACACTGAGGGTCTTGTCTATTATACTGTCACACTGAGGGGTCTGGTCTCTTATAGTGTCACGCGAAGGGGTCTGGTCTATTATAGTGTCACACTGAGGGTTCTGGACTATTATAGGGTCACACTGAGGGGTCTGGTCTATTATAGTGTCACACTGAGGGGTCTGGACTATTATAGTGTCACACTGAGGGGTCTGGTCTACTATCGTGTCACACTGAGGGGCCTGGTCTATTATAGTGTCACACTGAGGGGTCTGGTCTATTATACTGTCACACTGAGGGGTCTGGTCTATTATAGTGTCACACTGAGGGGTCTGGACTATTATAGTGTCACACTGAGGGGTCTGGTCTACTATCGTGTCACACTGAGGGGCCTGGTCTATTATACTGTCACACTGAGGGGTCTGGCCTATTATAGTGTCACACTGAGGGGCCTGGACTATTGTACTGTCACACTGAGGGGCCTGGTCTATTATACTGTCACACTGAGGGGTCTGGTCTATTATAGTGTCACACTGAGTGGTCTGTTCTATTATACTGTCACACTGTAGGGTCTGGTCTATTATACTGACACACTGAGGGTCTTGTCTATTACACTGTCACACTGAGGGGTCTGGTCTATTATAGTGTCACACTGAGCGGCCTGGTCTATTATACTGTCACACTGAGGGGTCTGGTCTATTACAGTGGCACACTGAGGGGTCTGGTCTCTTATAGTGTCACGCGAAGGGGTCTGGTCTATTATAGTGTCACACTGAGGGTTCTGGACTATTATAGGGTCACACTGAGGGGTCTGGTCTATTATAGTGTCACACTGAGGGGTCTGGACTATTATAGTGTCACACTGAGGGGTCTGGTCTACTATCGTGTCACACTGAGGGACCTGGTCTATTATAGTGTCACACTGAGGGGTCTGGTCTATTATACTGTCACACTGAGGGGTCTGGTCTATTATAGTGTCACACTGAGGGTCTGGTCTATTATACTGTCACACTGAGGGGTCTGGTCTATTTCCTGTCACACTGAGGGGTCTGGTCTATTATACTGTCACACTGAGGGGTCTGGTCTATTATAGTGTCACACGGAGGGGTCTGGTCTATTATCGTGTCACACTGAGGGGTCTGGTCTATTAAAGTGTCACACTGAGGGGTCTGGTCTATTATACTGTCACACTGAGGGGTCTGGTCTATTCTACTGTCACACTGAGGGGTCTGGTCTATTATACTGTCACACTGAGGGGTCTGGTCTATTATAGTGTCACACTGAGGGGTCTGGTCTATTATACTGTCACACTGAGGGGTCTGGTCTATTATAGTGTCACACTGAGGGGTCTGGTCTATTCTACTGTCACACTGAGGGGTCTGGTGTATTCTACTGTCACACTGAGGGACCTGGTCTATTATAGTGTCACACTGAGGGACCTGGTCTATTATAGTGTCACACTGAGGGGTCTGGTCTATTCTACTGTCACACTGAGGGGTCTGGTCTATTATAGTGTCACACTGAGGGGTCTGGTCTATTCTACTGTCAAACTGAGGGGTCTGGTCTATTCTACTGTCACACTGAGGGACCTGGTCTATTATAGTGTCACACTGAGGGACCTGGTCTATAATAGTGTCACACTGAGGGGTCTGGTCTATTCTACTGTCACACTGAGGGGTCTGGTCTATTCTACTGACACACTGAGTGGTCTGGTCTATTATACTGTCACACTTAGGGGTCTGGTCTATTATAGTGTCACACTGAGGGGTCTGGTCTATTATAGTGTCACACTGAGGGGTCTGGTCTATTCTACTGTCACACTGAGGGGTCTGGTCTATTCTACTGTCACACTGAGTGGTCTGGTCTATTATACTGTCACACTTAAGGGTCTGGTCTATTATAGTGTCACACTGATGGGTCTGGTCTATTTTCGTGTCACACTGAGGGGTCTGGTCTATTATAGTGTCACACTGAGGGGTCTGGTCTATTATAGTTTCACACTGAGGGGTTTGGTCCATTATAGTGTCACACTGAGGGGTCTGGTCTATTATACTGTCACACTGAGGTGCCTGGTCTATTATAGTGTCGCACTGAGGGGCCTGGTCTATTATACTGTCACACTGAGGGTCTGGTCTATTATTGTGTAACACTGAGGGGTCTGGTCTATTATACTGTCACACTGAGGGGTCTGGTCTATTATACTGTCACACTGAGGGGACTGGTCTATTATACTGTCGCACTGAGGGGCCTGGTCTATTATACTGTCACACTGAGGGTCTGGTATATTATTGTGTCACACTGAGGGGTCTGGTCTATTATACTGTCACACTGAGGGGTCTGGTCTATTATACTGTCACACTGAGGGGACTGGTCTATTATACTGTCACACTGAGGGGTCTGGTCTATTATAGTGTCACACTGAGGTGCCTGGTCTATTATACTGTCACACTGAGGGGTCTGGTCTATTATTGTGTCACACTGAGGGGTCTGGTCTATTATACTGTCACACTGAGGGGTCTGGTCTATTATACTGTCACACTGAGGGGACTGGTCTATTATACTGTCACACTGAGGGGTCTGGTCTATTATAGTGTCACACTGAGGGATCTGGTCTTTTATACTGTCACACTGAGGGGCCTGGTCTATTATAGTGTCACACTGAGGGGTCTGGTCTATTATAGGGTCACACTGAGGGGTCTGGTCTATTATACTGTCACACTGAGGGGTCTGGTCTATTATACTGTCACACTGAGGGGCCTGGTCTATTATAGTGTCACACTGAGGGGTCTGGTCTATTATACTGTCACACTGAGGGTTCTGGTCTATTCTACTGTCACACTGAGGGGTCTGGTCTATTATAGTGTCACACTGAGGGGTCTGGTCTATTCTATTGTCACACTGAGGGGTCTGGTCTATTCTACTGTCACACTGAGGGGTCTGGTCTATTATAGTGTCACACTGAGGGGTCTGGTCTATTATAGGGTCACACTGAGGGGTCTGGTCTATTATACTGTCACACTGAGGGGTCTGGTCTATTATACTGTCACACTGAGGGGCCTGGTCTATTATAGGGTCACACTGAGGGGTCTGGTCTATTATACTGTCACACTGAGGGGTCTGGTCTATTATACTGTCACACTGAGGGGCCTGGTCTATTATAGGTTCACACTGAGGGGTCTGGTCTATTTACATGTCACACTGAGGGGTCTGGTCTATTATAGTGTCACACTGAGGGGTCATGGTCTATTATAGTATCACACTGAGGGGTCTGGTCTATTCTACTGTCACACTGAGGGGTCTGGTCGATTCGACTGTCACACTGAGTGGTCTGGTCTATTATACTGTCACACTGAGGGGTCTGGTCTATTATAGTGTCATACTGAGGGGTCTGGTCTATTATAGTGTCACACTGAGGGGTCTGGTCTATTCTACTGTCACACTGAGGGGTCTGGTCTATTCGACTGTCACACTGAGGGGTCTGGTCTATTATACTGTCACACTGAGGGGTCTGGTCTATTATACTGTCACACTGAGGGGTAATGGTCTATTATAGTGTCATACTGAGGGGTCTGGTCTATTATAGTGTCACACTGAGGGACCTGGTCTATTATAGTGTCACACTGAGGGGTCTGGTCTATTATAGTGTCACACTGAGGGGTCTGGTCTATTCTACTGTCACACTGAGGGGTCTGGTCTATTCTACTGTCACACTGAGGGGTCTGGTCTATTATACTGTCACACTGAGGGGCCTGGTCTATTATAGTGTCACACTGAGGGGTCTGGTCTATTCTACTGTCACACTAAGGGGTCTGGTCTATTCTACTGTCACACTGAGGGACCTGGTCTATTATAGTGTCACACTGAGGGACCTGGTCTATTATAGTGTCACACTGAGGGGTCTGGTCTATTCTACTGTCACACTGAGGGGTCTGGTCTATTCTACTGTCACACTGAGTGGTCTGGTCTGTTATACTGTCACACTGAGGGGTCTGGTCTATTATAGTGTCACACTGAGGGGTCTGGTCTATTATAGGTTCACACTGATGGGTCTGGTCTATTTTCGTGTCACACTGAGGGGTCTGGTCTATTATACTGTCACACTGAGGGGTCTGGTCTATTATAGTGTCACACTGAGGGGTCTGGTCTATTATACTGTCACACTGAGGGGTCTGGTCTATTATAGTGTCACACTGAGGGTTCTGGTCTATTATACTGTCGCACTGAGGGGTCTGGTCTATTATAGTGTCACACTGAGGGGTCTGGTCTATTATAGTTTCACACTGAGGGGTCTGGTCCATTATAGTGTCACACTGAGGGGTCTGGTGTATTATACTGTCACACTGAGGTGCCTGGTCTATTATCGTGTCACACTGAGGGGACTGGTCTATTATTGTGTCACACTGAGAGGCCTGGTCTATTATACTGTCACACTGAGGGGTCTGGTCTATTATTGTGTCACACTGAGGGGACTGGTCTATTATACTGTCACACTGAGGGGTCTGGTCTATTACACTGTCACACTGAGGGGTCTGGTCTATTATACTGTCACACTGAGGGGTCTGGTCTATTAGACTGTCACACTGAGGGGTCTGGTCTATTATAGTGTCACACTGAGGGATCTGGTCTTTTATACTGTCACACTGAGGGGCCTGGTCTATTGTAGTGTCACACTGAGGGGTCTGGTCTATTATAGGGTCACACTGAGGGGTCTGGTCTATTATACTGTCACACTGAGGGTTCTGGTCTATTATACTGTCACACTGAGGGGCCTGGTCTATTATAGGTTCACACTGATGGGTCTGGTCTATTTACATGTCACACTGAGGGGTCTGGTCTATTATAGTTTCACACTGAGGGGTCTGGTCTATTATAGTGTCACACTGAGGGGTCTGGTCTATTCTACTGTCACACTGAGGGGTCTGGTCTATTATAGTGTCACACTGAGGGGTCTGGTCTATTATAGGGTCACACTGAGGGGTCTGGTCTATTATACTGTCACACTGAGGGGTCTGGTCTATTATACTCTCACACTGAGGGGCCTGGTCTATTATAGGTTCACACTGATGGGTCTGGTCTATTTACATGTCACACTGAGGGGTCTGGTCTATTATAGTGTCACACTGAGGGGTCATGGTCTATTATAGTGTCACACTGAGGGGTCTGGTCTATTCTACTGTCACACTGAGGGGTCTGGTCTATTCGACTGTCACACTGAGTGGTCTGGTCTATTATACTGTCACACTGAGGGGTCTGGTCTATTATACTGTCACACTGAGGGGTAATGGTCTATTATAGTGTCATACTGAGGGGTCTGGTCTATTATAGTGTCACACTGAGGGGTCTGGTCTATTATAGTGTCACACTGAGGGGTCTGGTCTATTCTATTGTCACACTGAGGGGTCTGGTCTATTCTACTGTCACACTGAGGGGTCTGGTCTATTCTACTGTCACACTGAGGGGTCTGGTCTATTATACTGTCACACTGAGGGGCCTGGTCTATTATAGTGTCACACTGAGGGGTCTGGTCTATTATAGTGTCACACTGAGGGGTCTGGTCTAATACAGCATCACACTGAGCGGTCTGGTCCATTATACTGTCACACTGAGGGTCTGGTCTATTATACTGTCACCCTGAGGAGTCTGGTCTATTATACTGTCACACTGAGGGGTCTGGTCTATTATACTGTCACACTGAGGGGTCTGATTTATTATAGTGTCACACTGAGGGGTCTGGTCTATTATACTGTCACAATGAGGTGCCTGGTCTATTATACTGTCACACTGAGGGGTCTGGTCTACTATACTGTCACACTGAGGGGTCTGGTCTATTATACTGTCACACTGAGGGGCCTAGTCTATTATACTGTCAAACTGAGGGGTCTGGTCTATTATTGTGTCATACTGAGGGGCCTGGTCGATTATAGTGTCACACTGAGGGGCCTGGTCTATTATACTGTCACACTGAGGGGTCTGGTCTATTATAGTGTCACACTGAGGGATCTGGACTATTATAGTGTCACACTGAGGGGTCTGGTCTATTATACTGTCACACTGAGGGGTTTGGTCTATTGTAGTGTCACACTGAGGGGTCTGGACTATTATAGTGTCACACTGAGGGGTCTGGTCTATTATAGTGCCACACTGAGGGGCCTGGTCTATTATACTGTCACACTGAGGGGCCTGGTCTATTATAGTGTCACACTGAGGGGTCTGGTCTATTTCCTGTCACACTGAGGGGTCTGGTCTATTATACTGTCACACTGAGGGTCTGGTCTATTATACTGTCACACTGAGGGGTCTGGTCTATTTCCTGTCACACTGAGGGGTCTGGTCTATCATAGTGTCACACTGAGGGGTCTGGTCTATTATAGTGTCACACTGAGGGGCCTGGTCTATTATACTGTCACACTGAGGGGCCTGGTCTATTATACTGTCACACTGAGGGGTCTGGTCTATTATAGTGTCACACTGAGGGGTCTGGTCTATTATAGTGTCACACTGAGGGGTCTGGTCTATTATAGTGTCACACTGAGGGGTCTGGTCTATTATTCTGTCACACTGAGAGGTTTGGTCTATTATAGTGTCACACTGAGGGGCCTGGTCTATTATACTGTCACACTGAGGGGTCTGGTCTATTATAGTGTCACACTGAGGGGTCTGGTCTATTATAGTGTCACACTGAGGGGTCTGGTCTCTTATTGTGTCACACTGAGGGGTCTGGTCTATTATAGTGTCACACTGAGGGGTCTGGTCGATTATACTGTCACACTGAGGGACCTGGTCTATTTCCTGTCACACTGAGGGGTCCGGTCTATTATAATGTCACACTGAGGGGTCTGGTCTATTATAGTGTCACACTGAGGGGTCTGGTCTATCATACTGTCACACTGAGGGATCTGGACTATTATAGGGTCACACTGAGGGGCCTGGTCTATTATAGTGTCACACTGAGGGGTCTGGTCTATTATACTGTCACACTGAGTGGTCTGGTCTATTATACTGTCACACTGAGGGGTCTGGTCTATTATCCTGTCACACTGAGGGTTCTGGTATATTATAATGTCACACTGAGGGGTCTGGTCTATTATAGTGTCACACTGAGGGGTCTGGTCTATTATACTGCCACACTGAGGGGTCTGGTCTATTATACTGTCACACTGAGGGGTCTGGTCTCTTAGAGTGTCACACTGAGTGGGCTGGTCTATTATAGTGTCACACTGAGGGGTCTGGTCTCTTATAGTGTCACACTGAGGGGCCTGGTCTATTATTGTGTCGCACTGAGGGGTCTAGTCTATTATAGTGTCACACTGAGGGGTCTGGTCTATGATTCTGTCACACTGAGGGGTTTGGTCTATTATAGTGTCACACTGAGGGGTCTGGTCTATTATAGTGTCACACTGAGGGGCCTGGTCTATTATACTGTCACACTGAGGGGCCTGGTCTATTATAGTGTCACACTGAGGGGTCTGGTCTATTTCCTGTCACACTGAGGGGTCTGGTCTATTATACTGTCACACTGACGGTCTGGTCTATTATACTGTCACACTGAGGGGTCTGGTCTATTTCCTGTCACACTGAGGGGTCTGGTCTATTATAGTGTCACACTGAGGGGTCTGGTCTATTATACTGTCACACTGAGGGGTCTGGTCTATTATAGTGTCACACTGAGTGGTCTGTTCTATTATACTGTCACACTGTAGGGTCTGGTCTATTATACTGACACACTGAGGGTCTTGTCTATTATACTGTCACACTGAGGGGTCTGGTCTATTATACAGTCACACTGAGGGGTCTGGTCTATTATACTGTCACACTGAGGGGTCTGGTCTATTATACTCTCACACTGAGGGGTCTGGTCTATTATAGTGTCACACTGAGGGGTCTGGTCTATTACAGTGTCACACTGAGGGGCCTGGTCAATTATACTGTCACACTGAGGGTTCTGGTCTATTATAGTGTCACACTGAGGGGCCTGGTCTATTATAGTGTCACACTGAGGGGTCTGGTCTATTATAGTGTCACACTGAGGTGCCTGGTCTATTATACTGTCACACTGAGGGGCCTGGTCTATTATAGTGTCACACTGAGGGGTCCGCTCTATTATACTGTCACACTGAGGGGTCTGGTCTATTATAGTGTCACACTGAGCGGCCTGGTCTATTATACTGTCACACTGAGGGGTCTGGTCTATTACAGTGTCACACTGAGGGGTCTGGTCTCTTATAGTGTCACGCGAAGGGGTCTGGTCTATTATAGTGTCACACTGAGGGTTCTGGACTATTATAGGGTCACACTGAGGGGTCTGGTCTATTATAGTGTCACACTGAGGGGTCTGGACTATTATAGTGTCACACTGAGGGGTCTGGTCTACTATCGTGTCACACTGAGGGGCCTGGTCTATTATAGTGTCACACTGAGGGGTCTGGTCTATTATACTGTCACACTGAGGGGTCTGGTCTATTATAGTGTCACACTGAGGGGTCTGGACTATTATAGTGTCACACTGAGGGGTCTGGTCTACTATCGTGTCACACTGAGGGGCCTGGTCTATTATACTGTCACACTGACGGGCCTGGTCTATTATAGTGTCACACTGAGGGGTCTGGTCTATTTCCTGTCACACTGAGGGGTCTGGTCTATTATAGTGTCACACTGAGGGTCTGGTCTATTATACTGTCACACTGAGGGGTCTGGTCTATTTCCTGTCACACTGAGGGGTCTGGTCTATTATACTGTCACACTGAGGGGTCTGGTCTATTATAGTGTCACACGGAGGGGTCTGGTCTATTATCGTGTCACACTGAGGGGTCTGGTCTATTAAAGTGTCACACTGAGGGGCCTGGTCTATTATACTGTCATACTGAGGGGTCTGGTCTATTCTACTGTCACACTGAGGGGTCTGGTCTATTATACTGTCACACTGAGGGGTCTGGTCTATTATAGTGTCACACTGAGGGGTCTGGTCTATTATACTGTCACACTGAGGGGTCTGGTCTATTATAGTGTCACACTGAGGGGTCTGGTCTATTATAGTGTCACACTGAGGGGTCTGGTCTATTCTACTGTCACACTGAGTGGTCTGGTCTGTTATACTGTCACACTGAGGGGTCTGGTCTATTATAGTGTCACACTGAGGGGTCTGGTCTATTATAGGTTCACACTGATGGGTCTGGTCTATTTTCGTGTCACACTGAGGGGTCTGGTCTATTATACTGTCACACTGAGGGGTCTGGTCTATTATAGTGTCACACTGAGGGGTCTGGTCTATTATACTGTCACACTGAGGGGTCTGGTCTATTATAGTGTCACACTGAGGGTTCTGGTCTATTATACTGTCGCACTGAGGGGTCTGGTCTATTATAGTGTCACACTGAGGGATCTGGTCTATTATAGTTTCACACTGAGGGGTCTGGTCCATTATAGTGTCACACTGAGGGGTCTGGTGTATTATACTGTCACACTGAGGTGCCTGGTCTATTATCGTGTCACACTGAGGGGACTGGTCTATTATTGTGTCACACTGAGAGGCCTGGTCTATTATACTGTCACACTGAGGGGTCTGGTCTATTATTGTGTCACACTGAGGGGACTGGTCTATTATACTGTCACACTGAGGGGTCTGGTCTATTACACTGTCACACTGAGGGGTCTGGTCTATTATACTGTCACACTGAGGGGTCTGGTCTATTAGACTGTCACACTGAGGGGTCTGGTCTATTATAGTGTCACACTGAGGGATCTGGTCTTTTATACTGTCACACTGAGGGGCCTGGTCTATTGTAGTGTCACACTGAGGGGTCTGGTCTATTATAGGGTCACACTGAGGGGTCTGGTCTATTATACTGTCACACTGAGGGTTCTGGTCTATTATACTGTCACACTGAGGGGCCTGGTCTATTATAGGTTCACACTGATGGGTCTGGTCTATTTACATGTCACACTGAGGTGTCTGGTCTATTATAGTTTCACACTGAGGGGTCTGGTCTATTATAGTGTCACACTGAGGGGTCTGGTCTATTCTACTGTCACACTGAGGGGTCTGGTCTATTATAGTGTCACACTGAGGGGTCTGGTCTATTATAGGGTCACACTGAGGGGTCTGGTCTATTATACTGTCACACTGAGGGGTCTGGTCTATTATACTCTCACACTGAGGGGCCTGGTCTATTATAGGTTCACACTGATGGGTCTGGTCTATTTACATGTCACACTGAGGGGTCTGGTCTATTATAGTGTCACACTGAGGGGTCATGGTCTATTATAGTGTCACACTGAGGGGTCTGGTCTATTCTACTGTCACACTGAGGGGTCTGGTCTATTCGACTGTCACACTGAGTGGTCTGGTCTATTATACTGTCACACTGAGGGGTCTGGTCTATTATACTGTCACACTGAGGGGTAATGGTCTATTATAGTGTCATACTGAGGGGTCTGGTCTATTATAGTGTCACACTGAGGGGTCTGGTCTATTATAGTGTCACACTGAGGGGTCTGGTCTATTCTATTGTCACACTGAGGGGTCTGGTCTATTCTACTGTCACACTGAGGGGTCTGGTCTATTCTACTGTCACACTGAGGGGTCTGGTCTATTATACTGTCACACTGAGGGGCCTGGTCTATTATAGTGTCACACTGAGGGGTCTGGTCTATTATAGTGTCACACTGAGGGGTCTGGTCTAATACAGCATCACACTGAGCGGTCTGGTCCATTATACTGTCACACTGAGGGTCTGGTCTATTATACTGTCACCCTGAGGAGTCTGGTCTATTATAGTGTCACACTGAGGGGTCTGGTCTATTATACTGTCACACTGAGGGGTCTGATTTATTATAGTGTCACACTGAGGGGTCTGGTCTATTATACTGTCACAATGAGGTGCCTGGTCTATTATACTGTCACACTGAGGGGTCTGGTCTACTATACTGTCACACTGAGGGGTCTGGTCTATTATACTGTCACACTGAGGGGCCTAGTCTATTATACTGTCAAACTGAGGGGTCTGGTCTATTATTGTGTCATACTGAGGGGCCTGGTCGATTATAGTGTCACACTGAGGGGCCTGGTCTATTATACTGTCACACTGAGGGGTCTGGTCTATTATAGTGTCACACTGAGGGATCTGGACTATTATAGTGTCACACTGAGGGGTCTGGTCTATTATACTGTCACACTGAGGGGTTTGGTCTATTGTAGTGTCACACTGAGGGGTCTGGACTATTATAGTGTCACACTGAGGGGTCTGGTCTATTATAGTGCCACACTGAGGGGCCTGGTCTATTATACTGTCACACTGAGGGGCCTGGTCTATTATAGTGTCACACTGAGGGGTCTGGTCTATTTCCTGTCACACTGAGGGGTCTGGTCTATTATACTGTCACACTGAGGGTCTGGTCTATTATACTGTCACACTGAGGGGTCTGGTCTATTTCCTGTCACACTGAGGGGTCTGGTCTATCATAGTGTCACACTGAGGGGTCTGGTCTATTATAGTGTCACACTGAGGGGCCTGGTCTATTATACTGTCACACTGAGGGGCCTGGTCTATTATACTGTCACACTGAGGGGTCTGGTCTATTATAGTGTCACACTGAGGGGTCTGGTCTATTATAGTGTCACACTGAGGGGTCTGGTCTATTATAGTGTCACACTGAGGGGTCTGGTCTATTATTCTGTCACACTGAGAGGTTTGGTCTATTATAGTGTCACACTGAGGGGCCTGGTCTATTATACTGTCACACTGAGGGGTCTGGTCTATTATAGTGTCACACTGAGGGGTCTGGTCTATTATAGTGTCACACTGAGGGGTCTGGTCTCTTATTGTGTCACACTGAGGGGTCTGGTCTATTATAGTGTCACACTGAGGGGTCTGGTCGATTATACTGTCACACTGAGGGACCTGGTCTATTTCCTGTCACACTGAGGGGTCCGGTCTATTATAATGTCACACTGAGGGGTCTGGTCTATTATAGTGTCACACTGAGGGGTCTGGTCTATCATACTGTCACACTGAGGGATCTGGACTATTATAGGGTCACACTGAGGGGCCTGGTCTATTATAGTGTCACACTGAGGGGTCTGGTCTATTATACTGTCACACTGAGTGGTCTGGTCTATTATACTGTCACACTGAGGGGTCTGGTCTATTATCCTGTCACACTGAGGGTTCTGGTATATTATAATGTCACACTGAGGGGTCTGGTCTATTATAGTGTCACACTGAGGGGTCTGGTCTATTATACTGCCACACTGAGGGGTCTGGTCTATTATACTGTCACACTGAGGGGTCTGGTCTCTTAGAGTGTCACACTGAGTGGGCTGGTCTATTATAGTGTCACACTGAGGGGTCTGGTCTCTTATAGTGTCACACTGAGGGGCCTGGTCTATTATTGTGTCGCACTGAGGGGTCTAGTCTATTATAGTGTCACACTGAGGGGTCTGGTCTATGATTCTGTCACACTGAGGGGTTTGGTCTATTATAGTGTCACACTGAGGGGTCTGGTCTATTATAGTGTCACACTGAGGGGCCTGGTCTATTATACTGTCACACTGAGGGGCCTGGTCTATTATAGTGTCACACTGAGGGGTCTGGTCTATTTCCTGTCACACTGAGGGGTCTGGTCTATTATACTGTCACACTGACGGTCTGGTCTATTATACTGTCACACTGAGGGGTCTGGTCTATTTCCTGTCACACTGAGGGGTCTGGTCTATTATAGTGTCACACTGAGGGGTCTGGTCTATTATAGTGTCACACTGAGTGGCCTGGACTATTGTACTGTCACACTGAGGGGCCTGGTCTATTATACTGTCACACTGAGGGGTCTGGTCTATTATAGTGTCACACTGAGGGGTCTGGTCTATTATACTGTCACACTGAGGGGTCTGGTCTATTATAGTGTCACACTGAGTGGTCTGTTCTATTATACTGTCACACTGTAGGGTCTGGTCTATTATACTGACACACTGAGGGTCTTGTCTATTATACTGTCACACTGAGGGGTCTGGTCTATTATACAGTCACACTGAGGGGTCTGGTCTATTATACTGTCACACTGAGGGGTCTGGTCTATTATACTCTCACACTGAGGGGTCTGGTCTATTATAGTGTCACACTGAGGGGTCTGGTCTATTACAGTGTCACACTGAGGGGCCTGGTCAATTATACTGTCACACTGAGGGTTCTGGTCTATTATAGTGTCACACTGAGGGGCCTGGTCTATTATAGTGTCACACTGAGGGGTCTGGTCTATTATAGTGTCACACTGAGGTGCCTGGTCTATTATACTGTCACACTGAGGGGCCTGGTCTATTATAGTGTCACACTGAGGGGTCTGGTCTCTTATAGTGTCACGCGAAGGGGTCTGGTCTATTATAGTGTCACACTGAGGGTTCTGGACTATTATAGGGTCACACTGAGGGGTCTGGTCTATTATAGTGTCACACTGAGGGGTCTGGACTATTATAGTGTCACACTGAGGGGTCTGGTCTACTATCGTGTCACACTGAGGGGCCTGGTCTATTATAGTGTCACACTGAGGGGTCTGGTCTATTATACTGTCACACTGAGGGGTCTGGTCTATTATAGTGTCACACTGAGGGGTCTGGACTATTATAGTGTCACACTGAGGGGTCTGGTCTACTATCGTGTCACACTGAGGGGCCTGGTCTATTATACTGTCACACTGACGGGCCTGGTCTATTATAGTGTCACACTGAGGGGTCTGGTCTATTTCCTGTCACACTGAGGGGTCTGGTCTATTATAGTGTCACACTGAGGGTCTGGTCTATTATAGTGTCACACTGAGGGGTCTGGTCTATTTCCTGTCACACTGAGGGGTCTGGTCTATTATACTGTCACACTGAGGGGTCTGGTCTATTATAGTGTCACACGGAGGGGTCTGGTCTATTATCGTGTCACACTGAGGCGTCTGGTCTATTAAAGTGTCACACTGAGGGGCCTGGTCTATTATACTGTCATACTGAGGGGTCTGGTCTATTCTACTGTCACACTGAGGGGTCTGGTCTATTATACTGTCACACTGAGGGGTCTGGTCTATTATAGTGTCACACTGAGGGGTCTGGTCTATTATACTGTCACACTGAGGGGTCTGGTCTATTATAGTGTCACACTGAGGGGTCTGGTCTATTATAGTGTCACACTGAGGGGTCTGGTCTATTCTACTGTCACACTGAGGGGTCTGGTCTATTCTACTGACACACTGAGTGGTCTGGTCTATTATACTGTCACACTTAGGGGTCTGGTCTATTATAGTGTCACACTGAGGGGTCTGGTCTATTATAGTGTCACACTGAGGGGTCTGGTCTATTCTACTGTCACACTGAGGGGTCTGGTCTATTCTACTGTCACACTGAGTGGTCTGGTCTATTATACTGTCACACTTAAGGGTCTGGTCTATTATACTGTCACACTGAGGGGTCTGGTCTATTATACTGTCACACTGAGGGGTCTGGTCTATTATAGTGTCGCACTGAGGGGTCTGGTCTATTATAGTGTCACACTGAGGGGTCTGGTCTATTATAGTTTCACACTGAGGGGTTTGGTCCATTATAGTGTCACACTGAGGGGTCTGGTCTATTATACTGTCACACTGAGGTGCCTGGTCTATTATAGTGTCGCACTGAGGGGCCTGGTCTATTATACTGTCACACTGAGGGTCTGGTCTATTATTGTGTCACACTGAGGGGTCTGGTCTATTATACTGTCACACTGAGGGGTCTGGTCTATTATACTGTCACACTGAGGGGACTGGTCTATTATACTGTCGCACTGAGGGGCCTGGTCTATTATACTGTCACACTGAGGGTCTGGTCTATTATTGTGTCACACTGAGGGGTCTGGTCTATTATACTGTCACACTGAGGGGACTGGTCTATTATACTGTCACACTGAGGGGTCTGGTCTATTATTGTGTCACACTGAGAGGCCTGGTCTATTATACTGTCACACTGAGGGGTCTGGTCTATTATTGTGTCACACTGAGGGGTCTGGTCTATTATACTGTCACACTGAGGGGTCTGGTCTATTATACTGTCACACTGAGGGATCTGGTCTTTTATACTGTCACACTGAGGGGCCTGGTCTATTATAGTGTCACACTGAGGGGTCTGGTCTATTAAGGGTCACACTGAGGGGTCTGGTCTATTATACTGTCACACTGAGGGGTCTGGTCTATTATACTGTCACACTGAGGGGCCTGGTCTATTATAGGTTCACACTGATGGGTCTGGTCTATTATAGTGTCACACTGAGGGGTCTGGTCTATTATAGTGTCACACTGAGGGGTCTGGTCTATTATAGGGTCACACTGAGGGGTCTGGTCTATTATACTGTCACACTGAGGGGTCTGGTCTATTATACTGTCACACTGAGGGGTCTGGTCTATTATAGTGTCATACTGAGGGGTCTGGTCTATTATAGTGTCACACTGAGGGGTCTCGTCTATTATAGTGTCACACTGAGGGGTCTGGTCTATTCTATTGTCACACTGAGGGGTCTGGTCTATTATAGTGTCACACTGAGGGGTCTGGTCTATTATCGTGTCACACTGAGGGGCCTGGTCTATTATAGTGTCACACTGAGGGGCCTGGTCTATTATACTGTCACACTGAGGGGTCTGGTCTAATATCGTGTCACACTGAGTGGTCTGGTCTATTATAGTGTCATACTGAGGGGTCTGGTCTATTATAGTGTCACACTGAGGGGTCTGGTCTATTATAGTGTCACACTGAGGGGTCTGGTCTATTATACTGTCACACTGAGGGTTCTGGTCTATTATACTGTCACACTGAGGGGTCTGGACTATTATAGTGTCGCACTGAGGGGCCTGGTCTCTTATACTGTCACACTGAGGGGACTGGTCTATTATAGTGTCACACTGAGGTGTCTGGTCTATTCTACTGTCACACTGAGGGGTCTGGTCTATTCTACTGTCACACTGAGGGGTCTGGTCTATTCTACTGTCACACTGAGTGGTCTGGACTATTCTACTGTCACACTGAGGGGGCTGTTCTATTATAGTGTCACACTGAGGGGCCTGGTCTATTATAGGTTCACACTGATGGGTCTGGTCTATTTTCGTGTCACACTGAGGGGTCTGGTCTATTATACTGTCACACTGAGGGGTCTGGTCTATTATACTGTCACACTGAGGGGTCTGGTCTATTATAGTGTCACACTGAGGGGTCTGGTCTATTCTACTGTCACACTGAGGGGTCTGGTCTATTCTACTGTCACACTGAGGGGTCTGGTCTATTCTACTGTCACACTGAGTGGTCTGGTCTATTATACTGTCACACTGAGGGGTCTGGTCTATTATAGTGTCACACTGAGGGGCCTGGTCTATTATAGGTTCACACTGATGGGTCTGGTCTATTTTCGTGTCACACTGAGGGGTCTGGTCTATTATACTGTCACACTGAGGGGTCTGGTCTATTATACTGTCACACTGAGGGGTCTGGTCTATTATAGTGTCACACTGAGGGGTCTGGTCTATTATACTGTCACACTGAGGGGTCTGGTCTATTATAGTGTCACACTGAGGGTTCTGGTCTATTATACTGTCGCACTGAGGGGTCTGGTCTATTATAGTGTCACACTGAGGGGTCTGGTCTATTATAGTTTCACACTGAGGGGTTTGGTCCATTATAGTGTCACACTGAGGGGTCTGGTCTATTATACTGTCACACTGAGGTGCCTGGTCTATTATAGTGTCGCACTGAGGGGCCTGGTCTATTATCGTGTCACACTGAGGGGTCTGGTCTATTATTGTGTCACACTGAGGGGCCTGGTCTATTATACTGTCACACTGAGGGGTCTGGTCTATTATTGTGTCACACTGAGGGGTCTGGTCTATTATACTGTCACACTGAGGGGTCTGGTCTATTATACTGTCACACTGAGGGGTCTGGTCTATTATACTGTCACACTGAGGGGTCTGGTCTATTATAGTGTCACACTGAGGGATCTGGTCTTTTATACTGTCACACTGAGGGGCCTGGTCTATTATAGTGTCACACTGAGGGGTCTGGTCTATTATAGGGTCACACTGAGGGGTCTGGTCTATTATACTGTCACACTGAAGGGTCTGGTCTATTATAGGTTCACACTGATGGGTCTGGTCTATTTACATGTCACACTGAGGGGTCTGGTCTATTATAGTGTCACACTGAGGGGTCTGCTCTATGAAAGTGTCACACTGAGGGGTCTGGTCTATTCTACTGTCACACTGAGGGGTCTGGTCTATTCGACTGTCACACTGAGTGGTCTGGTCTATTATACTGTCACACTGAGGGGTCTGGTCTATTATAGTGTCATACTGAGGGGTCTGGTCTATTATAGTGTCACACTGAGGGGTCTGGTCTATTATAGTGTCACACTGAGGGGTCTGGTCTATTATAGGGTCACACTGAGGGGTCTGGTCTATTATACTGTCACACTGAGGGGTCTGGTCTATTATACTGTCACACTGAAGGGTCTGGTCTATTATAGTGTCATACTGAGGGGTCTGGTCTATTATAGTGTCACACTGAGGGGTCTGGTCTATTATAGTGTCACACTGAGGGGTCTGGTCTATTCTATTGTCACACTGAGGGGTCTGGTCTATTCTACTGTCACACTGAGGGGTCTGGTCTATTATAGTGTCACACTGAGGGGTCTGGTCTATTATAGGGTCACACTGAGGGGTCTGGTCTATTATACTGTCACACTGAGGGGTCTGGTCTATTATACTGTCACACTGAGGGGCCTGGTCTATTATAGGTTCACACTGAGGCGTCTGGTCTATTCTACTGTCACACTGAGGGGTCTGGTCTATTATAGTGTCACACTGAGGGGTCTGGTCTATTCTATTGTCACACTGAGGGGTCTGGTCTATTCTACTGTCACACTGAGGGGTCTGGTCTATTATAGTGTCACACTGAGGGGTCTGGTCTATTATAGGGTCACACTGAGGGGTCTGGTCTATTATACTGTCACACTGAGGGGTCTGGTCTATTATACTGTCACACTGAGGGGCCTGGTCTATTATAGGTTCACACTGAGGGGTCTGGTCTATTATAGGGTCACACTGAGGGGTCTGGTCTATTATACTGTCACACTGAGGGGTCTGGTCTATTATACTGTCACACTGAGGGGCCTGGTCTATTATAGGTTCACGCTGAGGGGTCTGGTCTATTTACATGTCACACTGAGGGGTCTGGTCTATTATAGTGTCACACTGAGGGGTCATGGTCTATTATAGTATCACACTGAGGGGTCTGGTCTATTCTACTGTCACACTGAGGGGTCTGGTCTATTCGACTGTCACACTGAGTGGTCTGGTCTATTATACTGTCACACTGAGGGGTCTGGTCTATTATAGTGTCATACTGAGGGGTCTGGTCTATTATAGTGTCACACTGAGGGGTCTGGTCTATTATAGTGTCACACTGAGGGGTCTGGTCTATTATAGTGTCACACTGAGGGGTCTGGTCTATTATACTGTCACACTGAGGGGTCTGGTCTATTATACTGTCACACTGAGGGGTAATGGTCTATTATAGTGTCATACTGAGGGGTCTGGTCTATTATAGTGTCACACTGAGGGACCTGGTCTATTATAGTGTCACACTGAGGGGTCTGGTCTATTATAGTGTCACACTGAGGGGTCTGGTCTATTCTACTGTCACACTGAGGGGTCTGGTCTATTCTACTGTCACACTGAGGGGTCTGGTCTATGATACTGTCACACTGAGGGGCCTGGTCGATTATAGTGTCACACTGAGGGGTCTGGTCTATTCTACTGTCACACTGAGTGGTCTGGTCTGTTATACTGTCACACTGAGGGGTCTGGTCTATTATAGTGTCACACTGAGGGGTCTGGTCTATTATAGGTTCACACTGATGGGTCTGGTCTATTTTCGTGTCACACTGAGGGGTCTGGTCTATTATACTGTCACACTGAGGGGTCTGGTCTATTATAGTGTCACACTGAGGGGTCTGGTCTATTATACTGTCACACTGAGGGGTCTGGTCTATTATAGTGTCACACTGAGGGTTCTGGTCTATTATACTGTCGCACTGAGGGGTCTGGTCTATTATAGTGTCACACTGAGGGGTCAGGTGTATTATAGTTTCACACTGAGGGGTCTGGTCCATTATAGTGTCACACTGAGGGGTCTGATCTATTATACTGTCACACTGAGGTGCCTGGTCTATTATAGTGTCGCACTGAGGGGCCTGGTCTATTATCGTGTCACACTGAGGGGACTGGTCTATTATTGTGTCACACTGAGAGGCCTGGTCTATTATACTGTCACACTGAGGGGTCTGGTCTATTATTGTGTCACACTGAGGGGACTGGTCTATTATACTGTCACACTGAGGGGTCTGGTCTATTATACTGTCACACTGAGGGGTCTGGTCTATTATACTGTCACACTGAGGGGTCTGGTCTATTAGACTGTCACACTGAGGGGTCTGGTCTATTAGACTGTCACACTGAGGGATCTGGTCTTTTATACTGTCACACTGAGGGGCCTGGTCTATTATAGTGTCACACTGAGGGGTCTGGTCTATTATAGGGTCACACTGAGGGGTCTGGTCTATTATACTGTCACACTGAGGGTTCTGGTCTATTATACTGTCACACTGAGGGGCCTGGTCTATTATAGGTTCACACTGATGGGTCTGGTCTATTTACATGTCACACTGAGGGGTCTGGTCTATTATAGATTCACACTGAGGGGTCTGGTCTATTATAGTGTCACACTGAGGGGTCTGGTCTATTCTACTGTCACACTGAGGGGTCTGGTCTATTATAGTGTCACACTGAGGGGTCTGGTCTATTATAGGGTCACACTGAGGGGTCTGGTCTATTATACTGTCACACTGAGGGGTCTGGTCTATTATACTCTCACACTGAGGGGCCTGGTCTATTATAGGTTCACACTGATGGGTCTGGTCTATTTACATGTCACACTGAGGGGTCTGGTCTATTATAGTGTCACACTGAGGGGTCATGGTCTATTATAGTGTCACACTGAGGGGTCTGGTCTATTCTACTGTCACACTGAGGGGTCTGGTCTATTCGACTGTCACACTGAGTGGTCTGGTCTATTATACTGTCACACTGAGGGGTCTGGTCTATTATACTGTCACACTGAGGGGTAATGGTCTATTATAGTGTCATACTGAGGGGTCTGGTCTATTATAGTGTCACACTGAGGGGTCTGGTCTATTATAGTGTCACACTGAGGGGTCTGGTCTATTCTATTGTGACACTGAGGGGTCTGGTCTATTCTACTGTCACACTGAGGGGTCTGGTCTATTCTACTGTCACACTGAGGGGTCTGGTCTATTATACTGTCACACTGAGGGGCCTGGTCTATTATAGTGTCACACTGAGGGGTCTGGTCTATTATAGTGTCACACTGAGGGGTCTGGTCTAATACAGTATCACACTGAGCGGTCTGGTCCATTATACTGTCACACTGAGGGTCTGGTCTATTATACTGTCACACTGAGGAGTCTGGTCTATTATAGTGTCACACTGAGGGGTCTGGTCTATTATACTGTCACACTGAGGGGTCTGGTCGATTATAGTGTCACACTGAGGGGCCTGGTCTATTATACTGTCACACTGAGGGGTCTGGTCTATTATAGTGTCACACTGAGGGATCTGGACTATTATAGTGTCACACTGAGGGGCCTGGTCTAATATAGTGTCACACTGAGGGGTCTGGTCCATTATACTATCACACTGAGGGTCTGGTCTATTATACTGTCACACTGAGAGGTCTGGTCTATTATAGTGTCACACTGAGGGGTCTGGTCTATTATAGTGTCACACTGAGGGGTCTGGTCTATTATCCTGTCACACTGAGGGGTCTGGTCTAGTATAGTGTCACACTGAGGGGTCTGGTCTCTTCTCGTGTCACACTGAGAGGCCTGGTCTATTATAGTGTCGCACTGAGGGGTCTGGTCTATTATAGTGTCACACTGAGGGGTCTGGTCTATTATACTGTCACACTGAGGGGTTTGGTCTATTGTAGTGTCACACTGAGGGGTCTGGACTATTATAGTGTCACACTGAGGGGTCTGGTCTATTATAGTGCCACACTGAGGGGCCTGGTCTATTATACTGTCACACTGAGGGGCCTGGTCTATTATAGTGTCACACTGAGGGGTCTGGTCTATTTCCTGTCACACTGAGGGGTCTGGTCTATTATACTGTCACACTGAGGGTCTGGTCTATTATACTGTCACACTGAGGGGTCTGGTCTATTTCCTGTCACACTGAGGGGTCTGGTCTATCATAGTGTCACACTGAGGGGTCTGGTCTATTATAGTGTCACACTGAGGGGCCTGGTCTATTATACTGTCACACTGAGGGGCCTGGTCTATTATACTGTCACACTGAGGGGTCTGGTCTATTATAGTGTCACACTGAGGGGTCTGGTCTATTATAGTGTCACACTGAGGGGTCTGGTCTATTATAGTGTCACACTGAGGGGTCTGGTCTATTATACTGTCACACTGAGAGGTTTGGTCTATTATAGTGTCACACTGAGGGGCCTGGTCTATTATACTGTCACACTGAGGGGTCTGGTCTATTATAGTGTCACACTGAGGGGTCTGGTCTATTATAGTGTCACACTGAGGGGTCTGGTCTCTTATTGTGTCACACTGAGGGGTCTGGTCTATTATAGTGTCACACTGAGGGGTCTGGTCGATTATACTGTCACACTGAGGGACCTGGTCTATTTCCTGTCACACTGAGGGGTCCGGTCTATTATAATGTCACACTGAGGGGTCTGGTCTATTATAGTGTCACACTGAGGGGTCTGGTCTATCATACTGTCACACTGAGGGATCTGGACTATTATAGGGTCACACTGAGGGGCCTGGTCTATTATAGTGTCACACTGAGGGGTCTGGTCTATTATACTGTCACACTGAGTGGTCTGGTCTATTATACTGTCACACTGAGGGGTCTGGTCTATTATCCTGTCACACTGAGGGTTCTGGTATATTATAATGTCACACTGAGGGGTCTGGTCTATTATAGTGTCACACTGAGGGGTCTGGTCTATTATACTGCCACACTGAGGGGTCTGGTCTATTATACTGTCACACTGAGGGGTCTGGTCTCTTAGAGTGTCACACTGAGTGGGCTGGTCTATTATAGTGTCACACTGAGGGGTCTGGTCTCTTATAGTGTCACACTGAGGGGCCTGGTCTATTATTGTGTCGCACTGAGGGGTCTAGTCTATTATAGTGTCACACTGAGGGGTCTGGTCTATGATTCTGTCACACTGAGGGGTTTGGTCTATTATAGTGTCACACTGAGGGGTCTGGTCTATTATAGTGTCACACTGAGGGGCCTGGTCTATTATACTGTCACACTGAGGGGCCTGGTCTATTATAGTGTCACACTGAGGGGTCTGGTCTATTTCCTGTCACACTGAGGGGTCTGGTCTATTATACTGTCACACTGACGGTCTGGTCTATTATACTGTCACACTGAGGGGTCTGGTCTATTTCCTGTCACACTGAGGGGTCTGGTCTATTATAGTGTCACACTGAGGGGTCTGGTCTATTATAGTGTCACACTGAGGGGCCTGGACTATTGTACTGTCACACTGGGGGGCCTGGTCTATTATACTGTCACACTGAGGGGTCTGGTCTATTATAGTGTCACACTGAGGGGTCTGGTCTATTATACTGTCACACTGAGGGGTCTGGTCTATTATAGTGTCACACTGAGTGGTCTGTTCTATTATACTGTCACACTGTAGGGTCTGGTCTATTATACTGACACAATGAGGGTCTTGTCTTTTATACTGTCACACTGAGGGGTCTGGTCTATTATACAGTCACACTGAGGGGTCTGGTCTATTATACTGTCACACTGAGGGGTCTGGTCTATTATACTGTCACACTGAGGGGTCTGGTCTATTATAGTGTCACACTGAGGGGTCTGGTCTATTACAGTGTCACACTGAGGGGCCTGGTCAATTATACTGTCACACTGAGGGTTCTGGTCTATTATAGTGTCACACTGAGGGGCCTGGTCTATTATAGTGTCACACTGAGGGGTCTGGTCTATTATAGTGTCACACTGAGGTGCCTGGTCTATTATACTGTCACACTGAGGGGCCTGGTCTATTATAGTGTCACACTGAGGGGTCCGCTCTATTATACTGTCACACTGAGGGGTCTGGTCTATTATAGTGTCACACTGAGCGGCCTGGTCTATTATACTGTCACACTGAGGGGTCTGGTCTATTACAGTGTCACACTGAGGGGTCTGATCTCTTATAGTGTCACGCGAAGGGGTCTGGTCTATTATAGTGTCACACTGAGGGTTCTGGACTATTATAGGGTCACACTGAGGGGTCTGGTCTATTATAGTGTCACACTGAGGGGTCTGGACTATTATAGTGTCACACTGAGGGGTCTGGTCTACTATCGTGTCACACTGAGGGGCCTGGTCTATTATAGTGTCACACTGAGGGGTCTGGTCTATTATACTGTCACACTGAGGGGTCTGGTCTATTATAGTGTCACACTGAGGGGTCTGGACTATTATAGTGTCACACTGAGGGGTCTGGTCTACTATCGTGTCACACTGAGGGGCCTGGTCTATTATACTGTCACACTGACGGGCCTGGTCTATTATAGTGTCACACTGAGGGGTCTGGTCTATTTCCTGTCACACTGAGGGGTCTGGTCTATTATAGTGTCACACTGAGGGTCTGGTCTATTATACTGTCACACTGAGGGGTCTGGTCTATTTCCTGTCACACTGAGGGGTCTGATCTATTATACTGTCACACTGAGGGGTCTGGTCTATTATAGTGTCACACGGAGGGGTCTGGTCTATTATCGTGTCACACTGAGGGGTCTGGTCTATTAAAGTGTCACACTGAGGGGCCTGGTCTATTATACTGTCATACTGAGGGGTCTGGTCTATTATAGTGTCACACTGAGGGGCCTGGTCCATTATACTGTCACACTGAGGGGTCTGGTCTATTATAGTGTCACACTGAGGGGTCTGGTCTATTATACTGTCACACTGAGGGGTCTGGTCTATTATAGTGTCACACTGAGGGGTCTGGTCTATTACAGTGTCACACTGAGGGGCCTGGTCAATTATACTGTCACACTGAGGGTTCTGGTCTATTATAGTGTCACACTGAGGGGCCTGGTCTATTATAGTGTCACACTGAGGGGTCTGGTCTATTATAGTGTCACACTGAGGTGCCTGGTCTATTATACTGTCACACTGAGGGGCCTGGTCTATTATAGTGTCACACTGAGGGGTCCGCTCTATTATACTGTCACACTGAGGGGTCTGGTCTATTATAGTGTCACACTGAACGGCCTGGTCTATTATACTGTCACACTGAGGGGTCTGGTCTATTACAGTGTCACACTGAGGGGTCTGGTCTCTTATAGTGTCACGCGAAGGGGTCTGGTCTATTATAGTGTCACACTGAGGGTTCTGGACTATTATAGGGTCACACTGAGGGGTCTGGTCTATTATAGTGTCACACTGAGGGGTCTGGACTATTATAGTGTCACACTGAGGGGTCTGGTCTACTATCGTGTCACACTGAGGGGCCTGGTCTATTATAGTGTCACACTGAGGGGTCTGGTCTATTATACTGTCACACTGAGGGGTCTGGTCTATTATAGTGTCACACTGAGGGGTCTGGACTATTATAGTGTCACACTGAGGGGTCTGGTCTACTATCGTGTCACACTGAGGGGCCTGGTCTATTATACTGTCACACTGACGGGCCTGGTCTATTATAGTGTCACACTGAGGGGTCTGGTCTATTTCCTGTCACACTGAGGGGTCTGGTCTATTATAGTGTCACACTGAGGGTCTGGTCTATTATACTGTCACACTGAGGGGTCTGGTCTATTTCCTGTCACACTGAGGGGTCTGATCTATTATACTGTCACACTGAGGGGTCTGGTCTATTATAGTGTCACACGGAGGGGTCTGGTCTATTATCGTGTCACACTGAGGGGTCTGGTCTATTAAAGTGTCACACTGAGGGGCCTGGTCTATTATACTGTCATACTGAGGGGTCTGGTCTATTATAGTGTCACACTGAGGGGCCTGGTCCATTATACTGTCACACTGAGGGGTCTGGCCTATTATAGTGTCACACTGAGGGGTCTGGTCTATTATACTGTCACACTGAGGGGCCTGGTCTATTATACTGTCACACTGAGGGGTCTGGTCTATTATTGTGTCACACTGAGGGGTCTGGTCTATTATAGGGTCACACTGATGGGTCTGGTATATTATAGTGTCACACTGAGGGGTCTGATGTATTGTAGTGTCACACTGAGGGGTCTGGTCCATTATAGTGTCACACTGAGGGGTCTGGTCTATTATAGTGTCACACTGAGGGGTCTGGTCTCTTATTGTGTCACACTGAGGGGTCTGGTCTATTATAGTGTCACACTGAGGGGTCTGGTCTATTATACTGTCACACTGAGGGGTCTGGTCTATTATAGTGTCACACTGAGGGGCCTGGTCTATTACAGTGTCAAACGGAGGGGTCTGGTCTATCAAACTGTCACACTGAGGGGTCTGGTCTATTATAGTGTCACACTGAGGGGTCTGGTCTATTATAGTGTCACACTGATGGGTCTGGTCTACTATACTGTCACACTGAGGGGTCTGGTCTATTATACTGTCACACTGAGGGTTCTGGTCTATTATAGTGTCACACTGAGGGGCCTGGTCTATTATAGTGTCACACTGAGGGGTCTGGTCTATTATAGTGTCACACTGAGGTGCCTGGTCTATTATACTGTCACACTGAGGGGCCTGGTCTATTATAGTGTCACACTGAGGGGTCCGCTCTATTATACTGTCACACTGAGGGGTCTGGTCTATTATAGTGTCACACTGAGCGGCCTGGTCTATTATACTGTCACACTGAGGGGTCTGGTCTATTACAGTGTCACACTGAGGGGTCTGGTCTCTTATAGTGTCACGCGAAGGGGTCTGGTCTATTATAGTGTCACACTGAGGGTTCTGGACTATTATAGGGTCACACTGAGGGGTCTGGTCTATTATAGTGTCACACTGAGGGGTCTGGACTATTATAGTGTCACACTGAGGGGTCTGGTCTACTATCGTGTCACACTGAGGGGCCTGGTCTATTATAGTGTCACACTGAGGGGTCTGGTCTATTTCCTGTCACACTGAGGGGTCTGGTCTATTTCCTGTCACACTGAGGGGTCTGGTCTATTATACTGTCACACTGAGGGGTCTGGTCTATTATAGTGTCACACGGAGGGGTCTGGTCTATTATCGTGTCACACTGAGGGGTCTGGTCTATTAAAGTGTCACACTGAGGGGCCTGGTCTATTATACTGTCATACTGAGGGGTCTGGTCTATTATAGTGTCACACTGAGGGGCCTGGTCCATTATACTGTCACACTGAGGGGTCTGGTCTATTATAGTGTCACAATGAGGGGTCTGGTCTATTATACTGTCACACTGAGGGGCCTGGTCTATTATACTGTCACACTGAGGGGTCTGGTCTATTATTGTGTCACACTGAGGGGTCTGGTCTTTTATAGGGTCACACTGATGGGTCTGGTATATTATAGTGTCACACTGAGGGGTCTGATGTATTGTAGTGTCACACTGAGGGGTCTGGTCCATTATAGTGTCACACTGAGGGGTCTGGTCTATTATAGTGTCACACTGAGGGGTCTGGTCTCTTATTGTGTCACACTGAGGGGTCTGGTCTATTATAGTGTCACACTGAGGGGTCTGGTCTATTATAGTGTCACACTGAGGGGTCTGGTCTATTACAGTGTCACACTGATGTGTCTGGTCTATTATACTGACACACTGAGGGGTCTGGTCTATTATACAGTCACGCTGAGGGGTCTGGTCTATTATACTGTCACACTGAGGGGTCTGGTCTATTACAGTGTCACACTGAGGGGTCTGGTCTCTTATAGTGTCACGCGAAGGGGTCTGGTCTATTATAGTGTCACACTGAGGGTTCTGGACTATTATAGGGTCACACTGAGGGGTCTGGTCTATTATAGTGTCACACTGAGGGGTCTGGACTATTATAGTGTCACACTGAGGGGTCTGGTCTACTATCGTGTCACACTGAGGGGCCTGGTCTATTATAGTGTCACACTGAGGGGTCTGGTCTATTATACTGTCACACTGAGGGGTCTGGTCTATTATAGTGTCACACTGAGGGGTCTGGACTATTATAGTGTCACACTGAGGGGTCTGGTCTACTATCGTGTCACACTGAGGGGCCTGGTCTATTATACTGTCACACTGACGGGCCTGGTCTATTATAGTGTCACACTGAGGGGTCTGGTCTATTTCCTGTCACACTGAGGGGTCTGGTCTATTATAGTGTCACACTGAGGGTCTGGTCTATTATACTGTCACACTGAGGGGTCTGGTCTATTTCCTGTCACACTGAGGGGTCTGGTCTATTATACTGTCACACTGAGGGGTCTGGTCTATTATAGTGTCACACGGAGGGGTCTGGTCTATTATCGTGTCACACTGAGGGGTCTGGTCTATTAAAGTGTCACACTGAGGGGCCTGGTCTATTATACTGTCATACTGAGGGGTCTGGTCTATTATAGTGTCACACTGAGGGGCCTGGTCCATTATACTGTCACACTGAGGGGTCTGGTCTATTATAGTGTCACACTGAGGGGTCTGGTCTATTATACTGTCACACTGAGGGGCCTGGTCTATTATACTGTCACACTGAGGGGTCTGGTCTATTATTGTGTCACACTGAGGGGTCTGGTCTATTATAGGGTCACACTGATGGGTCTGGTATATTATAGTGTCACACTGAGGGGTCTGATGTATTGTAGTGTCACACTGAGGGGTCTGGTCCATTATAGTGTCACACTGAGGGGTCTGGTCTATTATAGTGTCACACTGAGGGGTCTGGTCTCTTATTGTGTCACACTGAGGGGTCTGGTCTATTATAGTGTCACACTGAGGGGTCTGGTCTATTATACTGTCACACTGAGGGGTCTGGTCTATTATAGTGTCACACTGAGGGGCCTGGTCTATTACAGTGTCAAACGGAGGGGTCTGGTCTATCAAACTGTCACACTGAGGGGTCTGGTCTATTATAGTGTCACACTGAGGGGTCTGGTCTATTATAGTGTCACACTGATGGGTCTGGTCTACTATACTGTCACACTGAGGGGTCTGGTCTATTATACTGTCACACTGAGGGTTCTGGTCTATTATAGTGTCACACTGAGGGGCCTGGTCTATTATAGTGTCACACTGAGGGGTCTGGTCTATTATAGTGTCACACTGAGGTGCCTGGTCTATTATACTGTCACACTGAGGGGCCTGGTCTATTATAGTGTCACACTGAGGGGTCCGCTCTATTATACTGTCACACTGAGGGGTCTGGTCTATTATAGTGTCACACTGAGCGGCCTGGTCTATTATACTGTCACACTGAGGGGTCTGGTCTATTACAGTGTCACACTGAGGGGTCTGGTCTCTTATAGTGTCACGCGAAGGGGTCTGGTCTATTATAGTGTCACACTGAGGGTTCTGGACTATTATAGGGTCACACTGAGGGGTCTGGTCTATTATAGTGTCACACTGAGGGGTCTGGACTATTATAGTGTCACACTGAGGGGTCTGGTCTACTATCGTGTCACACTGAGGGGCCTGGTCTATTATAGTGTCACACTGAGGGGTCTGGTCTATTTCCTGTCACACTGAGGGGTCTGGTCTATTATACTGTCACACTGAGGGTCTGGTCTATTATACTGTCACACTGAGGGGTCTGGTCTATTTCCTGTCACACTGAGGGGTCTGGTCTATTATACTGTCACACTGAGGGGTCTGGTCTATTATAGTGTCACACGGAGGGGTCTGGTCTATTATCGTGTCACACTGAGGGGTCTGGTCTATTAAAGTGTCACACTGAGGGGCCTGGTCTATTATACTGTCATACTGAGGGGTCTGGTCTATTATAGTGTCACACTGAGGGGCCTGGTCCATTATACTGTCACACTGAGGGGTCTGGTCTATTATAGTGTCACAATGAGGGGTCTGGTCTATTATACTGTCACACTGAGGGGCCTGGTCTATTATACTGTCACACTGAGGGGTCTGGTCTATTATTGTGTCACACTGAGGGGTCTGGTCTATTATAGGGTCACACTGATGGGTCTGGTATATTATAGTGTCACACTGAGGGGTCTGATGTATTGTAGTGTCACACTGAGGGGTCTGGTCCATTATAGTGTCACACTGAGGGGTCTGGTCTATTATAGTGTCACACTGAGGGGTCTGGTCTCTTATTGTGTCACACTGAGGGGTCTGGTCTATTATAGTGTCACACTGAGGGGTCTGGTCTATTATACTGTCACACTGAGGGGTCTGGTCTATTATAGTGTCACACTGAGGGGCCTGGTCTATTACAGTGTCAAACGGAGGGGTCTGGTCTATCAAACTGTCACACTGAGGGGTCTGGTCTATTATAGTGTCACACTGAGGGGTCTGGTCTATTATAGTGTCACACTGATGGGTCTGGTCTATTATACTGACACACTGAGGGTCTGGTCTATTATACTGTCACACTGAGGGGTCTGGTCTATTATACAGTCACGCTGAGGGGTCTGGTCTATTATACTGTCACACTGAGGGGTCTGGTCTATTATAGTGTCACACTGAGGGGCCTGGTCTATTATAGTGTCACACTGAGGGGTCTGGACTATTATAGGGTCACACTGAGGGGCCTGGTCTATTATAGTGTTGCACTGAGGGGTCTGGTCTATTATACTGTCACACTGAGGGGTCTGGTCTATTATACTGTCACACTGAGGGGTCTGGTCTATTATCGTGTCACACTGAGGGGTCTGGTCTATTATAGTGTCACACTGAGGGGTCTGGTCTATTATAGTGTCACACTGAGGTGCCTGGTTTATTATACTGTCACACTGAGGGGTCTGGTCTATTATACTGACACACTGAGGGTCTGGTCTATTATACTGTCACACTGAGGGGTCTGGTCTATTATACAGTCACGCTGAGGGGTCTGGTCTATTATACTGTCACACTGAGGGGTCTGTTCTATTATACTGTCACACTGAGGGGTCTGGTCTATTATAGTGTCACACTGAGGGGCCTGGTCAATTATACTGTCACACTGAGGGGTCTGGCCTATTATAGTGTCACACTGAGGGGCCTGGTCTATTATAGTGTCACACTGAGGGGTCTGGTCTATTATAGTGTCACACTGAGGTGCCCGGTCTATTATACTGTCACACTGAGGGGCCTGGTCTATTATAGTGTCACACTGAGGGGTCTGGTCTATTATACTGTCACACTGATGGGTCTGGTATATTATAGTGTCACACTGAGGGGTCTGATGTATTGTAGTGTCACACTGAGGGGTCTGGTCCATTATAGTGTCACACTGAGGGGTCTGGTCTATTATAGTGTCACACTGAGGGGTCTGGTCTCTTATTGTGTCACACTGAGGGGTCTGGTCTATTATAGTGTCACACTGAGGGGTCTGGTCTATTATACTGTCACACTGAGGGGTCTGGTCTATTATAGTGTCACACTGAGGGGCCTGGTCTATTACAGTGTCAAACGGAGGGGTCTGGTCTATCAAACTGTCACACTGAGGGGTCTGGTCTATTATAGTGTCACACTGAGGGGTCTGGTCTATTATAGTGTCACACTGAGGGGTCTGGTCTATTATAGTGTCACACTGAGGGGTCTGGTCTCTTATTGTGTCACACTGAGGGGTCTGGTCTATTATAGTGTCACACTGAGGGGTCTGGTCTATTATACTGTCACACTGAGGGGTCTGGTCTATTATAGTGTCACACTGAGGGGCCTGGTCTATTACAGTGTCAAACGGAGGGGTCTGGTCTATCAAACTGTCACACTGAGGGGTCTGGTCTATTATAGTGTCACACTGAGGGGTCTGGTCTATTATAGTGTCACACTGATGGGTCTGGTCTATTATACTGACACACTGAGGGTCTGGTCTATTATACTGTCACACTGAGGGGTCTGGTCTATTATACAGTCACGCTGAGGGGTCTGGTCTATTATACTGTCACACTGAGGGGTCTGGTCTATTATAGTGTCACACTGAGGGGCCTGGTCTATTATAGTGTCACACTGAGGGGTCTGGACTATTATAGGGTCACACTGAGGGGCCTGGTCTATTATAGTGTTGCACTGAGGGGTCTGGTCTATTATACTGTCACACTGAGGGGTCTGGTCTATTATACTGTCACACTGAGGGGTCTGGTCTATTATCGTGTCACACTGAGGGGTCTGGTCTATTATAGTGTCACACTGAGGGGTCTGGTCTATTATAGTGTCACACTGAGGTGCCTGGTTTATTATACTGTCACACTGAGGGGTCTGGTCTATTATACTGACACACTGAGGGTCTGGTCTATTATACTGTCACACTGAGGGGTCTGGTCTATTATACAGTCACGCTGAGGGGTCTGGTCTATTATACTGTCACACTGAGGGGTCTGTTCTATTATACTGTCACACTGAGGGGTCTGGTCTATTATAGTGTCACACTGAGGGGCCTGGTCAATTATACTGTCACACTGAGGGGTCTGGCCTATTATAGTGTCACACTGAGGGGCCTGGTCTATTATAGTGTCACACTGAGGGGTCTGGTCTATTATAGTGTCACACTGAGGTGCCCGGTCTATTATACTGTCACACTGAGGGGCCTGGTCTATTATAGTGTCACACTGAGGGGTCTGGTCTATTATACTGTCACACTGAGGGGTCTGGTCTATTATACTGTCACACTGTGGGGCCTGGTCTATTATAACTGTCACACTGAGGGGTCTGGTCTATTACAGTGTCACACTGAGGGGTCTGGTCTCTTATAGTGTCACGCTAAGGGGTCTGGTCTATTATAGTGTCACACTGAGGGTTCTGGACTGTTATAGGGTCACACTGAGGGGTCTGGTCTATTATAGTGTCACAATGAGGGGCCTGGTCTATTATAGTGTCACACTGAGGGGTCTGGACTATTATAGTGTCACACTGAGGGGTCTGGTCTACTATCGTGTCACACTGAGGGGCCTGGTCTATTATAGTGTCACACTGAGGAGTCTGGTCTAATACAGTATCACACTGAGGGGTCTGGTCCATTTTCCTGTCACACTGAGGGTCTGGTCTATTATACTGTCACACTGAGGAGTCTGGTCTATTATAGTGTCACACTGAGGGGTCTGGTCTATTATACTGTCACACTGAGGGGTCTGGTTTATTATAGTGTCACACTGAGGGGTCTGGTCTATTATACTGTCACACTGAGGGGTCTGGTCTATTATACTGTCACACTGAGGGGTCTGGTCTACTATACTGTCACACTGAGGGGTCTGGTCTATTATACTGTCACATTGAGGGGCCTAGTCTATTATACTGTCAAACTGAGGGGTCTGGTCTATTATTGTGTCATACTGAGGGGCCTGGTCTATTATAGTGTCACACTGAGGGGCCTGGTCTATTATACTGTCACACTGAGGGGTCTGGTCTATTATAGTGTCACACTGAGGGATCTGGTCTATTATAGTGTCACACTGAGGGGCCTGGTCTAATATAGTGTCACACTGAGGGGTCTGGTCCATTATACTATCACACTGAGGGTCTGGTCTATTATACTGTCACACTGAGGGGTCTGGTCTATTATAGTGTCACACTGAGGGGTCTGGTCTATTATAGTGTCACACTGAGGGGTCTGGTCTATTATCCTGTCACACTGAGGGGTCTGGTCTATTATAGTGTCACACTGAGGGGTCTGGTCTCTTGTAGTGTCACACTGAGGGACCTGGTCTATTATAGTGTCGCACTGAGGGGTCTGGTCTATTATAGTGTCACACTGAGGGGTCTGGTCTATTATACTGTCACACTGAGGGGTTTGGTCTATTATAGTGTCACACTGAGGGGTCCGGACTATTATAGTGTCACACTGAGGGGTCTGGTCTATTATAGTGTCACACTGAGGGGCCTGGTCTATTATACTGTCACACTGAGGGGCCTGGTCTATTATACTGTCGCACTGAGGGGTCTGGTCTATTATAGTGTCACACTGAGGGGTCTGGTCTATTATACTGTCACACTGAGGGGTTTGGTCTATTATAGTGTCACACTGAGGGGTCCGGACTATTATAGTGTCACACTGAGGGGTCTGGTCTATTATAGTGTCACACTGAGGGGCCTGGTCTATTATACTGTCACACTGAGGGGCCTGGTCTATTATAGTGTCACACTGAGGGGTCTGGTCTATTTCCTGTCACACTGAGGGGTCTGGTCTATTATACTGTCACACTGAGGGTCTGGTCTATTATACTGTCACACTGAGGGGTCTGGTCTATTTCCTGTCACACTGAGGGGTCTGGTCTATCATAGTGTCACACTGAGGGGTCTGGTCTATTATAGTGTCACACTGAGGGGCCTGGTCTATTATACTGTCACACTGAGGGGCCTGGTCTATTATACTGTCACACTGAGGGGTCTGGTCTATTATAGTGTCACACTGAGGGGTCTGGTCTATTATAGTGTCACACTGAGGGGTCTGGTCTATTATAGTGTCACACTGAGGGGCCTGGTCTATTATACTGTCACACTGAGGGGTCTGGTCTATTATAGTGTCACACTGAGGGGCCTGGTCTATTATACTGTCACACTGAGGGGTCTGGTCTATTATAGTGTCACACTGAGGGGTCTGGTCTCTAATAGTGTCACACTGAGGGGCCTGGTCCATTATAGTGTCGCACTGAGGGGTCTGGTCTATTATAGTGTCACACTGAGGGGTCTGGTCTATTATACTGTCACACTGAGGGGTTTGGTCTATTATAGTGTCACACTGAGGGGTCTGGACTATTATAGTGTCACACTGAGGGGCCTCGTCTATTATACTGTCACACTGAGGGGTCTGGTCTATTATACTGTCACACTGAGAGGCCTGGTCTATTATAGTGTCACACTGAGGGGTCTGGTCTATTATAATGTCACACTGAGGGTCTGGTCTATTATACTGTCACACTGAGGGGTCTGGTCTATTTCCTGTCACACTGAGGGGTCTGGTCTATCATAGTGTCACACTGAGGGGTCTGGTCTATTATAGTGTCACACTGAGGGGCCTCGTCTATTATAGTGTCACACTGAGGGGTCTGGTCTGTTATAGTGTCACACTGAGGGGTCTGGTCTATTATAGTGTCACACTGAGGGGTCTGGTCTATTATAGTGCCACACTGAGGGGCCTGGTCTATTATACTGTCACACTGAGGGGCCTGGTCTATTATAGTGTCACACTGAGGGGTCTGGTCTATTTCCTGTCACACTGAGGGGTCTGGTCTATTATACTGTCACACTGAGGGTCTGGTCTATTATACTGTCACACTGAGGGGTCTGGTCTATTTCCTGTCACACTGAGGGGTCTGGTCTATCATAGTGTCACACTGAGGGGTCTGGTCTATTATAGTGTCACACTGAGGGGCCTGGTCTATTATAGTGTCACACTGAGGGGCCTGGTCTATTATACTGTCACACTGAGGGGCCTGGTCTATTATAGTGTCACACTGAGGGGTCTGGTCTATTTCCTGTCACACTGAGGGGCCTGGTCTATTATAGTGTCACACTGAGGGGTCTGGTCTATTATACTGTCACACTGAGGGGTTTGGTCTATTATAGTGTCACACTGAGGGGTCCGGACTATTATAGTGTCACACTGAGGGGTCTGGTCTATTATAGTGTCACACTGAGGGGCCTGGTCTATTATACTGTCACACTGAGGGGCCTGGTCTATTATAGTGTCACACTGAGGGGTCTGGTCTATTTCCTGTCACACTGAGGGGTCTGGTCTATTATACTGTCACACTGAGGGTCTGGTCTATTATACTGTCACACTGAGGGGTCTGGTCTATTTCCTGTCACACTGAGGGGTCTGGTCTATCATAGTGTCACACTGAGGGGTCTGGTCTATTATAGTGTCACACTGAGGGGCCTGGTCTATTATACTGTCACACTGAGGGGCCTGGTCTATTATACTGTCACACTGAGGGGTCTGGTCTATTATAGTGTCACACTGAGGGGTCTGGTCTATTATAGTGTCACACTGAGGGGTCTGGTCTATTATAGTGTCACACTGAGGGGCCTGGTCTATTATACTGTCACACTGAGGGGTCTGGTCTATTATAGTGTCACACTGAGGGGCCTGGTCTATTATACTGTCACACTGAGGGGTCTGGTCTATTATAGTGTCACACTGAGGGGTCTGGTCTCTAATAGTGTCACACTGAGGGGCCTGGTCCATTATAGTGTCGCACTGAGGGGTCTGGTCTATTATAGTGTCACACTGAGGGGTCTGGTCTATTATACTGTCACACTGAGGGGTTTGGTCTATTATAGTGTCACACTGAGGGGTCTGGACTATTATAGTGTCACACTGAGGGGCCTCGTCTATTATACTGTCACACTGAGGGGTCTGGTCTATTATACTGTCACACTGAGAGGCCTGGTCTATTATAGTGTCACACTGAGGGGTCTGGTCTATTATAATGTCACACTGAGGGTCTGGTCTATTATACTGTCACACTGAGGGGTCTGGTCTATTTCCTGTCACACTGAGGGGTCTGGTCTATCATAGTGTCACACTGAGGGGTCTGGTCTATTATAGTGTCACACTGAGGGGCCTCGTCTATTATAGTGTCACACTGAGGGGTCTGGTCTGTTATAGTGTCACACTGAGGGGTCTGGTCTATTATAGTGTCACACTGAGGGGTCTGGTCTATTATAGTGCCACACTGAGGGGCCTGGTCTATTATACTGTCACACTGAGGGGCCTGGTCTATTATAGTGTCACACTGAGGGGTCTGGTCTATTTCCTGTCACACTGAGGGGTCTGGTCTATTATACTGTCACACTGAGGGTCTGGTCTATTATACTGTCACACTGAGGGGTCTGGTCTATTTCCTGTCACACTGAGGGGTCTGGTCTATCATAGTGTCACACTGAGGGGTCTGGTCTATTATAGTGTCACACTGAGGGGCCTGGTCTATTGTACTGTCACACTGAGGGGCCTGGTCTATTATACTGTCACACTGAGGGGTCTGGTCTATTATAGTGTCACACTGAGGGGTCTGGTCTATTATAGTGTCACACTGAGGGGTCTGGTCTATTATAGTGTCACACTGAGGGGTCTGGTCTATTATACTGTCACACTGAGAGGTTTGGTCTATTATAGTGTCACACTGAGGGGCCTGGTCTATTATACTGTCACACTGAGGGGTCTGGTCTATTATAGTGTCACACTGAGGGGTCTGGTCTATTATAGTGTCACACTGAGGGGTCTGGTCTCTTATTGTGTCACACTGAGGGGTCTGGTCTATTATAGTGTCACACTGAGGGGTCTGGTCGATTATACTGTCACACTGAGGGACCTGGTCTATTTCCTGTCACACTGAGGGGTCCGGTCTATTATAATGTCACACTGAGGGGTCTGGTCTATTATAGTGTCACACTGAGGGGTCTGGTCTATCATACTGTCACACTGAGGGATCTGGACTATTATAGGGTCACACTGAGGGGCCTGGTCTATTATAGTGTCACACTGAGGGGTCTGGTCTATTATACTGTCACACTGAGTGGTCTGATCTATTATACTGTCACACTGAGGGGTCTGGTCTATTATCCTGTCACACTGAGGGTTCTGGTATATTATAATGTCACACTGAGGGGTCTGGTCTATTATAGTGTCACACTGAGGGGTCTGGTCTATTATACTGCCACACTGAGGGGTCTGGTCTATTATACTGTCACACTGACGGTCTGGTCTATTGTACTGTCACACTGAGGGGTCTGGTCTATTTCCTGTCACACTGAGGGGTCTGGTCTATTATAGTGTCACACTGAGGGGTCTGGTCTATTATAGTGTCACACTGAGGGGCCTGGACTATTGTACTGTCACACTGAGGGGCCTGGTCTATTATACTGTCACACTGAGGGGTCTCGTCTATTATAGTGTCACACTGAGGGGTCTGGTCTATTATACTGTCACACTGAGGGGTCTGGTCTATTATAGTGTCACACTGAGTGGTCTGTTCTATTATACTGTCACACTGTAGGGTCTGGTCTATTATACTGACACACTGAGGGTCTTGTCTATTATACTGTCACACTGAGGGGTCTGGTCTATTATACAGTCACACTGAGGGGTCTGGTCTATTATACTGTCACACTGAGGGGTCTGGTCTATTATACTGTCACACTGAGGGGTCTGGTCTATTATAGTGTCACACTGAGGGGTCTGGTCTATTACAGTGTCACACTGAGGGGCCTGGTCAATTATACTGTCACACTGAGGGTTCTGGTCTATTATAGTGTCACACTGAGGGGCCTGGTCTATTATAGTGTCACACTGAGGGGTCTGGTCTATTATAGTGTCACACTGAGGTGCCTGGTCTATTATACTGTCACACTGAGGGGCCTGGTCTATTATAGTGTCACACTGAGGGGTCCGCTCTATTATACTGTCACACTGAGGGGTCTGGTCTATTATAGTGTCACACTGAGCGGCCTGGTCTATTATACTGTCACACTGAGGCGTCTGGTCTATTACAGTGTCACACTGAGGGGTCTGGTCTCTTATAGTGTCACGCGAAGGGGTCTGGTCTATTATAGTGTCACACTGAGGGTTCTGGACTATTATAGGGTCACACTGAGGGGTCTGGTCTATTATAGTGTCACACTGAGGGGTCTGGACTATTATAGTGTCACACTGAGGGGTCTGGTCTACTATCGTGTCACACTGAGGGGCCTGGTCTATTATAGTGTCACACTGAGGGGTCTGGTCTATTATACTGTCACACTGAGGGGTCTGGTCTATTATAGTGTCACACTGAGGGGTCTGGACTATTATAGTGTCACACTGAGGGGTCTGGTCTACTATCGTGTCACACTGAGGGGCCTGGTCTATTATACTGTCACACTGACGGGCCTGGTCTATTATAGTGTCACACTGAGGGGTCTGGTCTATTTCCTGTCACACTGAGGGGTCTGGTCTATTATAGTGTCACACTGAGGGTCTGGTCTATTATACTGTCACACTGAGGGGTCTGGTCTATTTCCTGTCACACTGAGGGGTCTGGTCTATTATACTGTCACACTGAGGGGTCTGGTCTATTATAGTGTCACACGGAGGGGTCTGGTCTATTATCGTGTCACACTGAGGGGTCTGGTCTATTAAAGTGTCACACTGAGGGGCCTGGTCTATTATACTGTCATACTGAGGGGTCTGGTCTATTATAGTGTCACACTGAGGGGCCTGGTCCATTATACTGTCACACTGAGGGGTCTGGTCTATTATAGTGTCACACTGAGGGGTCTGGTCTATTATACTGTCACACTGAGGGGCCTGGTCTATTATACTGTCACACTGAGGGGTCTGGTCTATTATTGTGTCACACTGAGGGGTCTGGTCTATTATAGGGTCACACTGATGGGTCTGGTATATTATAGTGTCACACTGAGGGGTCTGATGTATTGTAGTGTCACACTGAGGGGTCTGGTCCATTATAGTGTCACACTGAGGGGTCTGGTCTATTATAGTGTCACACTGAGGGGTCTGGTCTCTTATTGTGTCACACTGAGGGGTCTGGTCTATTATAGTGTCACACTGAGGGGTCTGGTCTATTATACTGTCACACTGAGGGGTCTGGTCTATTATAGTGTCACACTGAGGGGCCTGGTCTATTACAGTGTCAAACGGAGGGGTCTGGTCTATCAAACTGTCACACTGAGGGGTCTGGTCTATTATAGTGTCACACTGAGGGGTCTGGTCTATTATAGTGTCACACTGATGGGTCTGGTCTACTATACTGTCACACTGAGGGGTCTGGTCTATTATACTGTCACACTGAGGGTTCTGGTCTATTATAGTGTCACACTGAGGGGCCTGGTCTATTATAGTGTCACACTGAGGGGTCTGGTCTATTATAGTGTCACACTGAGGTGCCTGGTCTATTATACTGTCACACTGAGGGGCCTGGTCTATTATAGTGTCACACTGAGGGGTCCGCTCTATTATACTGTCACACTGAGGGGTCTGGTCTATTATAGTGTCACACTGAGCGGCCTGGTCTATTATACTGTCACACTGAGGGGTCTGGTCTATTACAGTGTCACACTGAGGGGTCTGGTCTCTTATAGTATCACGCGAAGGGGTCTGGTCTATTATAGTGTCACACTGAGGGTTCTGGACTATTATAGGGTCACACTGAGGGGTCTGGTCTATTATAGTGTCACACTGAGGGGCCTGGTCTATTATAGTGTCACACTGAGGGGTCTGGTCTATTATACTGTCACACTGAGGGGTCTGGTCTATTATAGTGTCACACTGAGGGGTCTGGACTATTATAGTGTCACACTGAGGGGTCTGGTCTACTATCGTGTCACACTGAGGGGCCTGGTCTATTATACTGGCACACTGACGGGCCTGGTCTATTATAGTGTCACACTGAGGGGTCTGGTCTATTTCCTGTCACACTGAGGGGTCTGGTCTATTATAGTGTCACACTGAGGGTCTGGTCTATTATACTGTCACACTGAGGGGTCTGGTCTATTTCCTGTCACACTGAGGGGTCTGGTCTATTATACTGTCACACTGAGGGGTCTGGTCTATTATAGTGTCACACGGAGGGGTCTGGTCTATTATCGTGTCACACTGAGGGGTCTGGTCTATTAAAGTGTCACACTGAGGGGCCTGGTCTATTATACTGTCATACTGAGGGGTCTGGTCTATTATAGTGTCACACTGAGGGGCCTGGTCCATTATACTGTCACACCGAGGGGTCTGGTCTATTATAGTGTCACACTGAGGGGTCTGGTCTATTATACTGTCACACTGAGGGGCCTGGTCTATTATACTGTCACACTGAGAGGTCTGGTCTATTATTGTGTCACACTGAGGGGTCTGGTCTATTATAGGGTCACACTGATGGGTCTGGTATATTATAGTGTCACACTGAGGGGTCTGATGTATTGTAGTGTCACACTGAGGGGTCTGGTCCATTATAGTGTCACACTGAGGGGTCTGGTCTATTATAGTGTCACACTGAGGGGTCTGGTCTCTTATTGTGTCACACTGAGGGGTCTGGTCTATTATAGTGTCACACTGAGGGGTCTGGTCTATTATACTGTCACACTGAGGGGTCTGGTCTATTATAGTGTCACACTGAGGGGCCTGGTCTATTACAGTGTCAAACGGAGGGGTCTGGTCTATCAAACTGTCACACTGAGGGGTCTGGTCTATTATAGTGTCACACTGAGGGGTCTGGTCTATTATAGTGTCACACTGATGGGTCTGGTCTACTATACTGTCACACTGAGGGGTCTGGTCTATTATACTGTCACACTGAGGGTTCTGGTCTATTATAGTGTCACACTGAGGGGCCTGGTCTATTATAGTGTCACACTGAGGGGTCTGGTCTATTATAGTGTCACACTGAGGTGCCTGGTCTATTATACTGTCACACTGAGGGGCCTGGTCTATTATAGTGTCACACTGAGGGGTCCGCTCTATTATACTGTCACACTGAGGGGTCTGGTCTATTATAGTGTCACACTGAGCGGCCTGGTCTATTATACTGTCACACTGAGGGGTCTGGTCTATTATTGTGTCACACTGAGGGGTCTGGTCTATTATACTGTCACACTGAGGGGTCTGGTCTATTATACTGTCACACTGAGGGATCTGGTCTTTTATACTGTCACACTGAGGGGCCTGGTCTATTATAGTGTCACACTGAGGGGTCTGGTCTATTAAGGGTCACACTGAGGGGTCTGGTCTATTATACTGTCACACTGAGGGGTCTGGTCTATTATACTGTCACACTGAGGGGCCTGGTCTATTATAGGTTCACACTGATGGGTCTGGTCTATTATAGTGTCACACTGAGGGGTCTGGTCTATTATAGTGTCACACTGAGGGGTCTGGTCTATTATAGGGTCACACTGAGGGGTCTGGTCTATTATACTGTCACACTGAGGGGTCTGGTCTATTATACTGTCACACTGAGGGGTCTGGTCTATTATAGTGTCATACTGAGGGGTCTGGTCTATTATAGTGTCACACTGAGGGGTCTCGTCTATTATAGTGTCACACTGAGGGGTCTGGTCTATTCTATTGTCACACTGAGGGGTCTGGTCTATTATAGTGTCACACTGAGGGGTCTGGTCTATTATCGTGTCACACTGAGGGGCCTGGTCTATTATAGTGTCACACTGAGGGGCCTGGTCTATTATACTGTCACACTGAGGGGTCTGGTCTAATATCGTGTCACACTGAGTGGTCTGGTCTATTATAGTGTCATACTGAGGGGTCTGGTCTATTATAGTGTCACACTGAGGGGTCTGGTCTATTATAGTGTCACACTGAGGGGTCTGGTCTATTATACTGTCACACTGAGGGTTCTGGTCTATTATACTGTCACACTGAGGGGTCTGGACTATTATAGTGTCGCACTGAGGGGCCTGGTCTCTTATACTGTCACACTGAGGGGACTGGTCTATTATAGTGTCACACTGAGGGGTCTGGTCTATTCTACTGTCACACTGAGGGGTCTGGTCTATTCTACTGTCACACTGAGTGGTCTGGACTATTCTACTGTCACACTGAGGGGGCTGTTCTATTATAGTGTCACACTGAGGGGCCTGGTCTATTATAGGTTCACACTGATGGGTCTGGTCTATTTTCGTGTCACACTGAGGGGTCTGGTCTATTATACTGTCACACTGAGGGGTCTGGTCTATTATACTGTCACACTGAGGGGTCTGGTCTATTATAGTGTCACACTGAGGGGTCTGGTCTATTCTACTGTCACACTGAGGGGTCTGGTCTATTCTACTGTCACACTGAGGGGTCTGGTCTATTCTACTGTCACACTGAGTGGTCTGGTCTATTATACTGTCACACTGAGGGGTCTGGTCTATTATAGTGTCACACTGAGGGGCCTGGTCTATTATAGGTTCACACTGATGGGTCTGGTCTATTTTCGTGTCACACTGAGGGGTCTGGTCTATTATACTGTCACACTGAGGGGTCTGGTCTATTATACTGTCACACTGAGGGGTCTGGTCTATTATAGTGTCACACTGAGGGGTCTGGTCTATTATACTGTCACACTGAGGGGTCTGGTCTATTATAGTGTCACACTGAGGGTTCTGGTCTATTATACTGTCGCACTGAGGGGTCTGGTCTATTATAGTGTCACACTGAGGGGTCTGGTCTATTATAGTTTCACACTGAGGGGTTTGGTCCATTATAGTGTCACACTGAGGGGTCTGGTCTATTATAGGTTCACACTGATGGGTCTGGTCTATTATAGTGTCACACTGAGGGGTCTGGTCTATTATACTGTCACACTGAGGGGTCTGGTCTATTATACTGTCACACTGAGGGATCTGGTCTTTTATACTGTCACACTGAGGGGCCTGGTCTATTATAGTGTCACACTGAGGGGTCTGGTCTATTAAGGGTCACACTGAGGGGTCTGGTCTATTATACTGTCACACTGAGGGGTCTGGTCTATTATACTGTCACACTGAGGGGCCTGGTCTATTATAGGTTCACACTGATGGGTCTGGTCTATTATAGTGTCACACTGAGGGGTCTGGTCTATTATAGTGTCACACTGAGGGGTCTGGTCTATTATAGGGTCACACTGAGGGGTCTGGTCTATTATACTGTCACACTGAGGGGTCTGGTCTATTATACTGTCACACTGAGGGGTCTGGTCTATTATAGTGTCATACTGAGGGGTCTGGTCTATTATAGTGTCACACTGAGGGGTCTCGTCTATTATAGTGTCACACTGAGGGGTCTGGTCTATTCTATTGTCACACTGAGGGGTCTGGTCTATTATAGTGTCACACTGAGGGGTCTGGTCTATTATCGTGTCACACTGAGGGGCCTGGTCTATTATAGTGTCACACTGAGGGGCCTGGTCTATTATACTGTCACACTGAGGGGTCTGGTCTAATATCGTGTCACACTGAGGGGTCTGGTCTATTATAGTTTCACACTGAGGGGTTTGGTCCATTATAGTGTCACACTGAGGGGTCTGGTCTATTATAGGTTCACACTGATGGGTCTGGTCTATTATAGTGTCACACTGAGGGGTCTGGTCTATTATACTGTCACACTGAGGGGTCTGGTCTATTATACTGTCACACTGAGGGATCTGGTCTTTTATACTGTCACACTGAGGGGCCTGGTCTATTATAGTGTCACACTGAGGGGTCTGGTCTATTAAGGGTCACACTGAGGGGTCTGGTCTATTATACTGTCACACTGAGGGGTCTGGTCTATTATACTGTCACACTGAGGGGCCTGGTCTATTATAGGTTCACACTGATGGGTCTGGTCTATTATAGTGTCACACTGAGGGGTCTGGTCTATTATAGTGTCACACTGAGGGGTCTGGTCTATTATAGGGTCACACTGAGGGGTCTGGTCTATTATACTGTCACACTGAGGGGTCTGGTCTATTATACTGTCACACTGAGGGGTCTGGTCTATTATAGTGTCATACTGAGGGGTCTGGTCTATTATAGTGTCACACTGAGGGGTCTCGTCTATTATAGTGTCACACTGAGGGGTCTGGTCTATTCTATTGTCACACTGAGGGGTCTGGTCTATTATAGTGTCACACTGAGGTGTCTGGTCTATTATCGTGTCACACTGAGGGGCCTGGTCTATTATAGTGTCACACTGAGGGGCCTGGTCTATTATACTGTCACACTGAGGGGTCTGGTCTAATATCGTGTCACACTGAGTGGTCTGGTCTATTATAGTGTCATACTGAGGGGTCTGGTCTATTATAGTGTCACACTGAGGGGTCTGGTCTATTATAGTGTCACACTGAGGGGTCTGGTCTATTATACTGTCACACTGAGGGTTCTGGTCTATTATACTGTCACACTGAGGGGTCTGGACTATTATAGTGTCGCACTGAGGGGCCTGGTCTCTTATACTGTCACACTGAGGGGACTGGTCTATTATAGTGTCACACTGAGGTGTCTGGTCTATTCTACTGTCACACTGAGGGGTCTGGTCTATTCTACTGTCACACTGAGGGGTCTGGTCTATTCTACTGTCACACTGAGTGGTCTGGACTATTCTACTGTCACACTGAGGGGGCTGTTCTATTATAGTGTCACACTGAGGGGCCTGGTCTATTATAGGTTCACACTGATGGGTCTGGTCTATTTTCGTGTCACACTGAGGGGTCTGGTCTATTATACTGTCACATTGAGGGGTCTGGTCTATTATAGTGTCACACTGAGGGGTCTGGTCTATTCTACTGTCACACTGAGGGGTCTGGTCTATTCTACTGTCACACTGAGGGGTCTGGTCTATTCTACTGTCACACTGAGTGGTCTGGTCTATTATACTGTCACACTGAGGGGTCTGGTCTATTATAGTGTCACACTGAGGGGCCTGGTCTATTATAGGTTCACACTGATGGGTCTGGTCTATTTTCGTGTCACACTGAGGGGTCTGGTCTATTATACTGTCACACTGAGGGGTCTGGTCTATTATACTGTCACACTGAGGGGTCTGGTCTATTATAGTGTCACACTGAGGGGTCTGGTCTATTATACTGTCACACTGAGGGGTCTGGTCTATTATAGTGTCACACTGAGGGTTCTGGTCTATTATACTGTCGCACTGAGGGGTCTGGTCTATTATAGTGTCACACTGAGGGGTCTGGTCTATTATAGTTTCACACTGAGGGGTTTGGTCCATTATAGTGTCACACTGAGGGGTCTGGTCTATTATACTGTCACACTGAGGTGCCTGGTCTATTATAGTGTCGCACTGAGGGGCCTGGTCTATTATCGTGTCACACTGAGGGGTCTGGTCTATTATTGTGTCACACTGAGGGGCCTGGTCTATTATACTGTCACACTGAGGGGTCTGGTCTATTATTGTGTCACACTGAGGGGTCTGGTCTATTATACTGTCACACTGAGGGGTCTGGTCTATTATACTGTCACACTGAGGGGTCTGGTCTATTATACTGTCACACTGAGGGGTCTGGTCTATTATAGTGTCACACTGAGGGATCTGGTCTTTTATACTGTCACACTGAGGGGCCTGGTCTATTATAGTGTCACACTGAGGGGTCTGGTCTATTATAGGGTCACACTGAGGGGTCTGGTCTATTATACTGTCACACTGAAGGGTCTGGTCTATTATAGGTTCACACTGATGGGTCTGGTCTATTTACATGTCACACTGAGGGGTCTGGTCTATTATAGTGTCACACTGAGGGGTCTGCTCTATGAAAGTGTCACACTGAGGGGTCTGGTCTATTCTACTGTCACACTGAGGGGTCTGGTCTATTCGACTGTCACACTGAGTGGTCTGGTCTATTATACTGTCACACTGAGGGGTCTGGTCTATTATAGTGTCATACTGAGGGGTCTGGTCTATTATAGTGTCACACTGAGGGGTCTGGTCTATTATAGTGTCACACTGAGGGGTCTGGTCTATTATAGGGTCACACTGAGGGGTCTGGTCTATTGTACTGTCACACTGAGGGGTCTGGTCTATTATACTGTCACACTGAAGGGTCTGGTCTATTATAGTGTCATACTGAGGGGTCTGGTCTATTATAGTGTCACACTGAGGGGTCTGGTCTATTATAGTGTCACACTGAGGGGTCTGGTCTATTCTATTGTCACACTGAGGGGTCTGGTCTATTCTACTGTCACACTGAGGGGTCTGGTCTATTATAGTGTCACACTGAGGGGTCTGGTCTATTATAGGGTCACACTGAGGGGTCTGGTCTATTATACTGTCACACTGAGGGGTCTGGTCTATTATACTGTCACACTGAGGGGCCTGGTCTATTATAGGTTCACACTGAGGCGTCTGGTCTATTCTACTGTCACACTGAGGGGTCTGGTCTATTATAGTGTCACACTGAGGGGTCTGGTCTATTCTATTGTCACACTGAGGGGTCTGGTCTATTCTACTGTCACACTGAGGGGTCTGGTCTATTATAGTGTCACACTGAGGGGTCTGGTCTATTATAGGGTCACACTGAGGGGTCTGGTCTATTATACTGTCACACTGAGGGGTCTGGTCTATTATACTGTCACACTGAGGGGCCTGGTCTATTATAGGTTCACACTGAGGGGTCTGGTCTATTATAGGGTCACACTGAGGGGTCTGGTCTATTATACTGTCACACTGAGGGGTCTGGTCTATTATACTGTCACACTGAGGGGCCTGGTCTATTATAGGTTCACGCTGAGGGGTCTGGTCTATTTACATGTCACACTGAGGGGTCTGGTCTATTATAGTGTCACACTGAGGGGTCATGGTCTATTATAGTATCACACTGAGGGGTCTGGTCTATTCTACTGTCACACTGAGGGGTCTGGTCTATTCGACTGTCACACTGAGTGGTCTGGTCTATTATACTGTCACACTGAGGGGTCTGGTCTATTATAGTGTCATACTGAGGGGTCTGGTCTATTATAGTGTCACACTGAGGGGTCTGGTCTATTATAGTGTCACACTGAGGGGTCTGGTCTATTATAGTGTCACACTGAGGGGTCTGGTCTATTATACTGTCACACTGAGGGGTCTGGTCTATTATACTGTCACACTGAGGGGTAATGGTCTATTATAGTGTCATACTGAGGGGTCTGGTCTATTATAGTGTCACACTGAGGGACCTGGTCTATTATAGTGTCACACTGAGGGGTCTGGTCTATTATAGTGTCACACTGAGGGGTCTGGTCTATTCTACTGTCACACTGAGGGGTCTGGTCTATTCTACTGTCACACTGAGGGGTCTGGTCTATGATACTGTCACACTGAGGGGCCTGGTCGATTATAGTGTCACACTGAGGGGTCTGGTCTATTCTACTGTCACACTGAGTGGTCTGGTCTGTTATACTGTCACACTGAGGGGTCTGGTCTATTATAGTGTCACACTGAGGGGTCTGGTCTATTATAGGTTCACACTGATGGGTCTGGTCTATTTTCGTGTCACACTGAGGGGTCTGGTCTATTATACTGTCACACTGAGGGGTCTGGTCTATTATAGTGTCACACTGAGGGGTCTGGTCTATTATACTGTCACACTGAGGGGTCTGGTCTATTATAGTGTCACACTGAGGGTTCTGGTCTATTATACTGTCGCACTGAGGGGTCTGGTCTATTATAGTGTCACACTGAGGGGTCAGGTGTATTATAGTTTCACACTGAGGGGTCTGGTCCATTATAGTGTCACACTGAGGGGTCTGATCTATTATACTGTCACACTGAGGTGCCTGGTCTATTATAGTGTCGCACTGAGGGGCCTGGTCTATTATCGTGTCACACTGAGGGGACTGGTCTATTATTGTGTCACACTGAGAGGCCTGGTCTATTATACTGTCACACTGAGGGGTCTGGTCTATTATTGTGTCACACTGAGGGGACTGGTCTATTATACTGTCACACTGAGGGGTCTGGTCTATTATACTGTCACACTGAGGGGTCTGGTCTATTATACTGTCACACTGAGGGGTCTGGTCTATTAGACTGTCACACTGAGGGGTCTGGTCTATTAGACTGTCACACTGAGGGATCTGGTCTTTTATACTGTCACACTGAGGGGCCTGGTCTATTATAGTGTCACACTGAGGGGTCTGGTCTATTATAGGGTCACACTGAGGGGTCTGGTCTATTATACTGTCACACTGAGGGTTCTGGTCTATTATACTGTCACACTGAGGGGCCTGGTCTATTATAGGTTCACACTGATGGGTCTGGTCTATTTACATGTCACACTGAGGGGTCTGGTCTATTATAGATTCACACTGAGGGGTCTGGTCTATTATAGTGTCACACTGAGGGGTCTGGTCTATTCTACTGTCACACTGAGGGGTCTGGTCTATTATAGTGTCACACTGAGGGGTCTGGTCTATTATAGGGTCACACTGAGGGGTCTGGTCTATTATACTGTCACACTGAGGGGTCTGGTCTATTATACTCTCACACTGAGGGGCCTGGTCTATTATAGGTTCACACTGATGGGTCTGGTCTATTTACATGTCACACTGAGGGGTCTGGTCTATTATAGTGTCACACTGAGGGGTCATGGTCTATTATAGTGTCACACTGAGGGGTCTGGTCTATTCTACTGTCACACTGAGGGGTCTGGTCTATTCGACTGTCACACTGAGTGGTCTGGTCTATTATACTGTCACACTGAGGGGTCTGGTCTATTATACTGTCACACTGAGGGGTAATGGTCTATTATAGTGTCATACTGAGGGGTCTGGTCTATTATAGTGTCACACTGAGGGGTCTGGTCTATTATAGTGTCACACTGAGGGGTCTGGTCTATTCTATTGTGACACTGAGGGGTCTGGTCTATTCTACTGTCACACTGAGGGGTCTGGTCTATTCTACTGTCACACTGAGGGGTCTGGTCTATTATACTGTCACACTGAGGGGCCTGGTCTATTATAGTGTCACACTGAGGGGTCTGGTCTATTATAGTGTCACACTGAGGGGTCTGGTCTAATACAGTATCACACTGAGCGGTCTGGTCCATTATACTGTCACACTGAGGGTCTGGTCTATTATACTGTCACACTGAGGAGTCTGGTCTATTATAGTGTCACACTGAGGGGTCTGGTCTATTATACTGTCACACTGAGGGGTCTGGTCGATTATAGTGTCACACTGAGGGGCCTGGTCTATTATACTGTCACACTGAGGGGTCTGGTCTATTATAGTGTCACACTGAGGGATCTGGACTATTATAGTGTCACACTGAGGGGCCTGGTCTAATATAGTGTCACACTGAGGGGTCTGGTCCATTATACTATCACACTGAGGGTCTGGTCTATTATACTGTCACACTGAGAGGTCTGGTCTATTATAGTGTCACACTGAGGGGTCTGGTCTATTATAGTGTCACACTGAGGGGTCTGGTCTATTATCCTGTCACACTGAGGGGTCTGGTCTAGTATAGTGTCACACTGAGGGGTCTGGTCTCTTCTCGTGTCACACTGAGAGGCCTGGTCTATTATAGTGTCGCACTGAGGGGTCTGGTCTATTATAGTGTCACACTGAGGGGTCTGGTCTATTATACTGTCACACTGAGGGGTTTGGTCTATTGTAGTGTCACACTGAGGGGTCTGGACTATTATAGTGTCACACTGAGGGGTCTGGTCTATTATAGTGCCACACTGAGGGGCCTGGTCTATTATACTGTCACACTGAGGGGCCTGGTCTATTATAGTGTCACACTGAGGGGTCTGGTCTATTTCCTGTCACACTGAGGGGTCTGGTCTATTATACTGTCACACTGAGGGTCTGGTCTATTATACTGTCACACTGAGGGGTCTGGTCTATTTCCTGTCACACTGAGGGGTCTGGTCTATCATAGTGTCACACTGAGGGGTCTGGTCTATTATAGTGTCACACTGAGGGGCCTGGTCTATTATACTGTCACACTGAGGGGCCTGGTCTATTATACTGTCACACTGAGGGGTCTGGTCTATTATAGTGTCACACTGAGGGGTCTGGTCTATTATAGTGTCACACTGAGGGGTCTGGTCTATTATAGTGTCACACTGAGGGGTCTGGTCTATTATACTGTCACACTGAGAGGTTTGGTCTATTATAGTGTCACACTGAGGGGCCTGGTCTATTATACTGTCACACTGAGGGGTCTGGTCTATTATAGTGTCACACTGAGGGGTCTGGTCTATTATAGTGTCACACTGAGGGGTCTGGTCTCTTATTGTGTCACACTGAGGGGTCTGGTCTATTATAGTGTCACACTGAGGGGTCTGGTCGATTATACTGTCACACTGAGGGACCTGGTCTATTTCCTGTCACACTGAGGGGTCCGGTCTATTATAATGTCACACTGAGGGGTCTGGTCTATTATAGTGTCACACTGAGGGGTCTGGTCTATCATACTGTCACACTGAGGGATCTGGACTATTATAGGGTCACACTGAGGGGCCTGGTCTATTATAGTGTCACACTGAGGGGTCTGGTCTATTATACTGTCACACTGAGTGGTCTGGTCTATTATACTGTCACACTGAGGGGTCTGGTCTATTATCCTGTCACACTGAGGGTTCTGGTATATTATAATGTCACACTGAGGGGTCTGGTCTATTATAGTGTCACACTGAGGGGTCTGGTCTATTATACTGCCACACTGAGGGGTCTGGTCTATTATACTGTCACACTGAGGGGTCTGGTCTCTTAGAGTGTCACACTGAGTGGGCTGGTCTATTATAGTGTCACACTGAGGGGTCTGGTCTCTTATAGTGTCACACTGAGGGGCCTGGTCTATTATTGTGTCGCACTGAGGGGTCTAGTCTATTATAGTGTCACACTGAGGGGTCTGGTCTATGATTCTGTCACACTGAGGGGTTTGGTCTATTATAGTGTCACACTGAGGGGTCTGGTCTATTATAGTGTCACACTGAGGGGCCTGGTCTATTATACTGTCACACTGAGGGGCCTGGTCTATTATAGTGTCACACTGAGGGGTCTGGTCTATTTCCTGTCACACTGAGGGGTCTGGTCTATTATACTGTCACACTGACGGTCTGGTCTATTATACTGTCACACTGAGGGGTCTGGTCTATTTCCTGTCACACTGAGGGGTCTGGTCTATTATAGTGTCACACTGAGGGGTCTGGTCTATTATAGTGTCACACTGAGGGGCCTGGACTATTGTACTGTCACACTGGGGGGCCTGGTCTATTATACTGTCACACTGAGGGGTCTGGTCTATTATAGTGTCACACTGAGGGGTCTGGTCTATTATACTGTCACACTGAGGGGTCTGGTCTATTATAGTGTCACACTGAGTGGTCTGTTCTATTATACTGTCACACTGTAGGGTCTGGTCTATTATACTGACACAATGAGGGTCTTGTCTTTTATACTGTCACACTGAGGGGTCTGGTCTATTATACAGTCACACTGAGGGGTCTGGTCTATTATACTGTCACACTGAGGGGTCTGGTCTATTATACTGTCACACTGAGGGGTCTGGTCTATTATAGTGTCACACTGAGGGGCCTGGTCAATTATACTGTCACACTGAGGGTTCTGGTCTATTATAGTGTCACACTGAGGGGCCTGGTCTATTATAGTGTCACACTGAGGGGTCTGGTCTATTATAGTGTCACACTGAGGTGCCTGGTCTATTATACTGTCACACTGAGGGGCCTGGTCTATTATAGTGTCACACTGAGGGGTCTGGTCTATTACAGTGTCACACTGAGGGGTCTGGTCTCTTATAGTGTCACGCGAAGGGGTCTGGTCTATTATAGTGTCACACTGAGGGTTCTGGACTATTATAGGGTCACACTGAGGGGTCTGGTCTATTATAGTGTCACACTGAGGGGTCTGGACTATTATAGTGTCACACTGAGGGGTCTGGTCTACTATCGTGTCACACTGAGGGGCCTGGTCTATTATAGTGTCACACTGAGGGGTCTGGTCTATTATAGTGTCACACTGAGGGGTCTGGACTATTATAGTGTCACACTGAGGGGTCTGGTCTACTATCGTGTCACACTGAGGGGCCTGGTCTATTATACTGTCACACTGACGGGCCTGGTCTATTATAGTGTCACACTGAGGGGTCTGGTCTATTTCCTGTCACACTGAGGGGTCTGGTCTATTATAGTGTCACACTGAGGGTCTGGTCTATTATACTGTCACACTGAGGGGTCTGGTCTATTTCCTGTCACACTGAGGGGTCTGATCTATTATACTGTCACACTGAGGGGTCTGGTCTATTATAGTGTCACACGGAGGGGTCTGGTCTATTATCGTGTCACACTGAGGGGTCTGGTCTATTAAAGTGTCACACTGAGGGGCCTGGTCTATTATACTGTCATACTGAGGGGTCTGGTCTATTATAGTGTCACACTGAGGGGCCTGGTCCATTATACTGTCACACTGAGGGGTCTGGTCTATTATAGTGTCACACTGAGGGGTCTGGTCTATTATACTGTCACACTGAGGGGTCTGGTCTATTATAGTGTCACACTGAGGGGTCTGGTCTATTACAGTGTCACACTGAGGGGCCTGGTCAATTATACTGTCACACTGAGGGTTCTGGTCTATTATAGTGTCACACTGAGGGGCCTGGTCTATTATAGTGTCACACTGAGGGGTCTGGTCTATTATAGTGTCACACTGAGGTGCCTGGTCTATTATACTGTCACACTGAGGGGCCTGGTCTATTATAGTGTCACACTGAGGGGTCCGCTCTATTATACTGTCACACTGAGGGGTCTGGTCTATTATAGTGTCACACTGAGCGGCCTGGTCTATTATACTGTCACACTGAGGGGTCTGGTCTATTACAGTGTCACACTGAGGGGTCTGGTCTCTTATAGTGTCACGCGAAGGGGTCTGGTCTATTATAGTGTCACACTGAGGGTTCTGGACTATTATAGGGTCACACTGAGGGGTCTGGTCTATTATAGTGTCACACTGAGGGGTCTGGACTATTATAGTGTCACACTGAGGGGTCTGGTCTACTATCGTGTCACACTGAGGGGCCTGGTCTATTATAGTGTCACACTGAGGGGTCTGGTCTATTATACTGTCACACTGAGGGGTCTGGTCTATTATAGTGTCACACTGAGGGGTCTGGACTATTATAGTGTCACACTGAGGGGTCTGGTCTACTATCGTGTCACACTGAGGGGCCTGGTCTATTATACTGTCACACTGACGGGCCTGGTCTATTATAGTGTCACACTGAGGGGTCTGGTCTATTTCCTGTCACACTGAGGGGTCTGGTCTATTATAGTGTCACACTGAGGGTCTGGTCTATTATACTGTCACACTGAGGGGTCTGGTCTATTTCCTGTCACACTGAGGGGTCTGATCTATTATACTGTCACACTGAGGGGTCTGGTCTATTATAGTGTCACACGGAGGGGTCTGGTCTATTATCGTGTCACACTGAGGGGTCTGGTCTATTAAAGTGTCACACTGAGGGGCCTGGTCTATTATACTGTCATACTGAGGGGTCTGGTCTATTATAGTGTCACACTGAGGGGCCTGGTCCATTATACTGTCACACTGAGGGGTCTGGCCTATTATAGTGTCACACTGAGGGGTCTGGTCTATTATACTGTCACACTGAGGGGCCTGGTCTATTATACTGTCACACTGAGGGGTCTGGTCTATTATTGTGTCACACTGAGGGGTCTGGTCTATTATAGGGTCACACTGATGGGTCTGGTATATTATAGTGTCACACTGAGGGGTCTGATGTATTGTAGTGTCACACTGAGGGGTCTGGTCCATTATAGTGTCACACTGAGGGGTCTGGTCTATTATAGTGTCACACTGAGGGGTCTGGTCTCTTATTGTGTCACACTGAGGGGTCTGGTCTATTATAGTGTCACACTGAGGGGTCTGGTCTATTATACTGTCACACTGAGGGGTCTGGTCTATTATAGTGTCACACTGAGGGGCCTGGTCTATTACAGTGTCAAACGGAGGGGTCTGGTCTATCAAACTGTCACACTGAGGGGTCTGGTCTATTATAGTGTCACACTGAGGGGTCTGGTCTATTATAGTGTCACACTGATGGGTCTGGTCTACTATACTGTCACACTGAGGGGTCTGGTCTATTATACTGTCACACTGAGGGTTCTGGTCTATTATAGTGTCACACTGAGGGGCCTGGTCTATTATAGTGTCACACTGAGGGGTCTGGTCTATTATAGTGTCACACTGAGGTGCCTGGTCTATTATACTGTCACACTGAGGGGCCTGGTCTATTATAGTGTCACACTGAGGGGTCCGCTCTATTATACTGTCACACTGAGGGGTCTGGTCTATTATAGTGTCACACTGAGCGGCCTGGTCTATTATACTGTCACACTGAGGGGTCTGGTCTATTACAGTGTCACACTGAGGGGTCTGGTCTCTTATAGTGTCACGCGAAGGGGTCTGGTCTATTATAGTGTCACACTGAGGGTTCTGGACTATTATAGGGTCACACTGAGGGGTCTGGTCTATTATAGTGTCACACTGAGGGGTCTGGACTATTATAGTGTCACACTGAGGGGTCTGGTCTACTATCGTGTCACACTGAGGGGCCTGGTCTATTATAGTGTCACACTGAGGGGTCTGGTCTATTTCCTGTCACACTGAGGGGTCTGGTCTATTTCCTGTCACACTGAGGGGTCTGGTCTATTATACTGTCACACTGAGGGGTCTGGTCTATTATAGTGTCACACGGAGGGGTCTGGTCTATTATCGTGTCACACTGAGGGGTCTGGTCTATTAAAGTGTCACACTGAGGGGCCTGGTCTATTATACTGTCATACTGAGGGGTCTGGTCTATTATAGTGTCACACTGAGGGGCCTGGTCCATTATACTGTCACACTGAGGGGTCTGGTCTATTATAGTGTCACAATGAGGGGTCTGGTCTATTATACTGTCACACTGAGGGGCCTGGTCTATTATACTGTCACACTGAGGGGTCTGGTCTATTATTGTGTCACACTGAGGGGTCTGGTCTATTATAGGGTCACACTGATGGGTCTGGTCCATTATAGTGTCACACTGAGGGGTCTGGTCTATTATAGTGTCACACTGAGGGGTCTGGTCTCTTATTGTGTCACACTGAGGGGTCTGGTCTATTATAGTGTCACACTGAGGGGTCTGGTCTATTATAGTGTCACACTGAGGGGTCTGGTCTATTACAGTGTCACACTGATGTGTCTGGTCTATTATACTGACACACTGAGGGGTCTGGTCTATTATACAGTCACGCTGAGGGGTCTGGTCTATTATACTGTCACACTGAGGGGTCTGGTCTATTACAGTGTCACACTGAGGGGTCTGGTCTCTTATAGTGTCACGCGAAGGGGTCTGGTCTATTATAGTGTCACACTGAGGGTTCTGGACTATTATAGGGTCACACTGAGGGGTCTGGTCTATTATAGTGTCACACTGAGGGGTCTGGACTATTATAGTGTCACACTGAGGGGTCTGGTCTACTATCGTGTCACACTGAGGGGCCTGGTCTATTATAGTGTCACACTGAGGGGTCTGGTCTATTATACTGTCACACTGAGGGGTCTGGTCTATTATAGTGTCACACTGAGGGGTCTGGACTATTATAGTGTCACACTGAGGGGTCTGGTCTACTATCGTGTCACACTGAGGGGCCTGGTCTATTATACTGTCACACTGACGGGCCTGGTCTATTATAGTGTCACACTGAGGGGTCTGGTCTATTTCCTGTCACACTGAGGGGTCTGGTCTATTATAGTGTCACACTGAGGGTCTGGTCTATTATACTGTCACACTGAGGGGTCTGGTCTATTTCCTGTCACACTGAGGGGTCTGGTCTATTATACTGTCACACTGAGGGGTCTGGTCTATTATAGTGTCACACGGAGGGGTCTGGTCTATTATCGTGTCACACTGAGGGGTCTGGTCTATTAAAGTGTCACACTGAGGGGCCTGGTCTATTATACTGTCATACTGAGGGGTCTGGTCTATTATAGTGTCACACTGAGGGGCCTGGTCCATTATACTGTCACACTGAGGGGTCTGGTCTATTATAGTGTCACACTGAGGGGTCTGGTCTATTATACTGTCACACTGAGGGGCCTGGTCTATTATACTGTCACACTGAGGGTCTGGTCTATTATTGTGTCACACTGAGGGGTCTGGTCTATTATAGGGTCACACTGATGGGTCTGGTATATTATAGTGTCACACTGAGGGGTCTGATGTATTGTAGTGTCACACTGAGGGGTCTGGTCCATTATAGTGTCACACTGAGGGGTCTGGTCTATTATAGTGTCACACTGAGGGGTCTGGTCTCTTATTGTGTCACACTGAGGGGTCTGGTCTATTATAGTGTCACACTGAGGGGTCTGGTCTATTATACTGTCACACTGAGGGGTCTGGTCTATTATAGTGTCACACTGAGGGGCCTGGTCTATTACAGTGTCAAACGGAGGGGTCTGGTCTATCAAACTGTCACACTGAGGGGTCTGGTCTATTATAGTGTCACACTGAGGGGTCTGGTCTATTATAGTGTCACACTGATGGGTCTGGTCTACTATACTGTCACACTGAGGGGTCTGGTCTATTATACTGTCACACTGAGGGTTCTGGTCTATTATAGTGTCACACTGAGGGGCCTGGTCTATTATAGTGTCACACTGAGGGGTCTGGTCTATTATAGTGTCACACTGAGGTGCCTGGTCTATTATACTGTCACACTGAGGGGCCTGGTCTATTATAGTGTCACACTGAGGGGTCCGCTCTATTATACTGTCACACTGAGGGGTCTGGTCTATTATAGTGTCACACTGAGCGGCCTGGTCTATTATACTGTCACACTGAGGGGTCTGGTCTATTACAGTGTCACACTGAGGGGTCTGGTCTCTTATAGTGTCACGCGAAGGGGTCTGGTCTATTATAGTGTCACACTGAGGGTTCTGGACTATTATAGGGTCACACTGAGGGGTCTGGTCTATTATAGTGTCACACTGAGGGGTCTGGACTATTATAGTGTCACACTGAGGGGTCTGGTCTACTATCGTGTCACACTGAGGGGCCTGGTCTATTATAGTGTCACACTGAGGGGTCTGGTCTATTTCCTGTCACACTGAGGGGTCTGGTCTATTATACTGTCACACTGAGGGTCTGGTCTATTATACTGTCACACTGAGGGGTCTGGTCTATTTCCTGTCACACTGAGGGGTCTGGTCTATTATACTGTCACACTGAGGGGTCTGGTCTATTATAGTGTCACACGGAGGGGTCTGGTCTATTATCGTGTCACACTGAGGGGTCTGGTCTATTAAAGTGTCACACTGAGGGGCCTGGTCTATTATACTGTCATACTGAGGGGTCTGGTCTATTATAGTGTCACACTGAGGGGCCTGGTCCATTATACTGTCACACTGAGGGGTCTGGTCTATTATAGTGTCACAATGAGGGGTCTGGTCTATTATACTGTCACACTGAGGGGCCTGGTCTATTATACTGTCACACTGAGGGGTCTGGTCTATTATTGTGTCACACTGAGGGGTCTGGTCTATTATAGGGTCACACTGATGGGTCTGGTATATTATAGTGTCACACTGAGGGGTCTGATGTATTGTAGTGTCACACTGAGGGGTCTGGTCCATTATAGTGTCACACTGAGGGGTCTGGTCTATTATAGTGTCACACTGAGGGGTCTGGTCTCTTATTGTGTCACACTGAGGGGTCTGGTCTATTATAGTGTCACACTGAGGGGTCTGGTCTATTATACTGTCACACTGAGGGGTCTGGTCTATTATAGTGTCACACTGAGGGGCCTGGTCTATTACAGTGTCAAACGGAGGGGTCTGGTCTATCAAACTGTCACACTGAGGGGTCTGGTCTATTATAGTGTCACACTGAGGGGTCTGGTCTATTATAGTGTCACACTGATGGGTCTGGTCTATTATACTGACACACTGAGGGTCTGGTCTATTATACTGTCACACTGAGGGGTCTGGTCTATTATACAGTCACGCTGAGGGGTCTGGTCTATTATACTGTCACACTGAGGGGTCTGGTCTATTATAGTGTCACACTGAGGGGCCTGGTCTATTATAGTGTCACACTGAGGGGTCTGGACTATTATAGGGTCACACTGAGGGGCCTGGTCTATTATAGTGTTGCACTGAGGGGTCTGGTCTATTATACTGTCACACTGAGGGGTCTGGTCTATTATACTGTCACACTGAGGGGTCTGGTCTATTATCGTGTCACACTGAGGGGTCTGGTCTATTATAGTGTCACACTGAGGGGTCTGGTCTATTATAGTGTCACACTGAGGTGCCTGGTTTATTATACTGTCACACTGAGGGGTCTGGTCTATTATACTGACACACTGAGGGTCTGGTCTATTATACTGTCACACTGAGGGGTCTGGTCTATTATACAGTCACGCTGAGGGGTCTGGTCTATTATACTGTCACACTGAGGGGTCTGTTCTATTATACTGTCACACTGAGGGGTCTGGTCTATTATAGTGTCACACTGAGGGGCCTGGTCAATTATACTGTCACACTGAGGGGTCTGGCCTATTATAGTGTCACACTGAGGGGCCTGGTCTATTATAGTGTCACACTGAGGGGTCTGGTCTATTATAGTGTCACACTGAGGTGCCCGGTCTATTATACTGTCACACTGAGGGGCCTGGTCTATTATAGTGTCACACTGAGGGGTCTGGTCTATTATACTGTCACACTGAGGGGTCTGGTCTATTATACTGTCACACTGTGGGGCCTGGTCTATTATAACTGTCACACTGAGGGGTCTGGTCTATTACAGTGTCACACTGAGGGGTCTGGTCTCTTATAGTGTCACGCTAAGGGGTCTGGTCTATTATAGTGTCACACTGAGGGTTCTGGACTGTTATAGGGTCACACTGAGGGGTCTGGTCTATTATAGTGTCACAATGAGGGGCCTGGTCTATTATAGTGTCACACTGAGGGGTCTGGACTATTATAGTGTCACACTGAGGGGTCTGGTCTACTATCGTGTCACACTGAGGGGCCTGGTCTATTATAGTGTCACACTGAGGAGTCTGGTCTAATACAGTATCACACTGAGGGGTCTGGTCCATTTTCCTGTCACACTGAGGGTCTGGTCTATTATACTGTCACACTGAGGAGTCTGGTCTATTATAGTGTCACACTGAGGGGTCTGGTCTATTATACTGTCACACTGAGGGGTCTGGTTTATTATAGTGTCACACTGAGGGGTCTGGTCTATTATACTGTCACACTGAGGGGTCTGGTCTATTATACTGTCACACTGAGGGGTCTGGTCTACTATACTGTCACACTGAGGGGTCTGGTCTATTATACTGTCACATTGAGGGGCCTAGTCTATTATACTGTCAAACTGAGGGGCCTGGTCTATTATAGTGTCACACTGAGGGGCCTGGTCTATTATACTGTCACACTGAGGGGTGTGGTCTATTATAGTGTCACACTGAGGGATCTGGTCTATTATAGTGTCACACTGAGGGGCCTGGTCTAATATAGTGTCACACTGAGGGGTCTGGTCCATTATACTATCACACTGAGGGTCTGGTCTATTATACTGTCACACTGAGGGGTCTGGTCTATTATAGTGTCACACTGAGGGGTCTGGTCTATTATAGTGTCACACTGAGGGGTCTGGTCTATTATCCTGTCACACTGAGGGGTCTGGTCTATTATAGTGTCACACTGAGGGGTCTGGTCTCTTGTAGTGTCACACTGAGGGACCTGGTCTATTATAGTGTCGCACTGAGGGGTCTGGTCTATTATAGTGTCACACTGAGGGGTCTGGTCTATTATACTGTCACACTGAGGGGTTTGGTCTATTATAGTGTCACACTGAGGGGTCCGGACTATTATAGTGTCACACTGAGGGGTCTGGTCTATTATAGTGTCACACTGAGGGGCCTGGTCTATTATACTGTCACACTGAGGGGCCTGGTCTATTATACTGTCGCACTGAGGGGTCTGGTCTATTATAGTGTCACACTGAGGGGTCTGGTCTATTATACTGTCACACTGAGGGGTTTGGTCTATTATAGTGTCACACTGAGGGGTCCGGACTATTATAGTGTCACACTGAGGGGTCTGGTCTATTATAGTGTCACACTGAGGGGCCTGGTCTATTATACTGTCACACTGATGGGCCTGGTCTATTATAGTGTCACACTGAGGGGTCTGGTCTATTTCCTGTCACACTGAGGGGTCTGGTCTATTATACTGTCACACTGAGGGTCTGGTCTATTATACTGTCACACTGAGGGGTCTGGTCTATTTCCTGTCACACTGAGGGGTCTGGTCTATCATAGTGTCACACTGAGGGGTCTGGTCTATTATAGTGTCACACTGAGGGGCCTGGTCTATTATACTGTCACACTGAGGGGCCTGGTCTATTATACTGTCACACTGAGGGGTCTGGTCTATTATAGTGTCACACTGAGGGGTCTGGTCTATTATAGTGTCACACTGAGGGGTCTGGTCTATTATAGTGTCACACTGAGGGGCCTGGTCTATTATACTGTCACACTGAGGGGTCTGGTCTATTATAGTGTCACACTGAGGGGCCTGGTCTATTATACTGTCACACTGAGGGGTCTGGTCTATTATAGTGTCACACTGAGGGGTCTGGTCTCTAATAGTGTCACACTGAGGGGCCTGGTCCATTATAGTGTCGCACTGAGGGGTCTGGTCTATTATAGTGTCACACTGAGGGGTCTGGTCTATTATACTGTCACACTGAGGGGTTTGGTCTATTATAGTGTCACACTGAGGGGTCTGGACTATTATAGTGTCACACTGAGGGGCCTCGTCTATTATACTGTCACACTGAGGGGTCTGGTCTATTATACTGTCACACTGAGAGGCCTGGTCTATTATAGTGTCACACTGAGGGGTCTGGTCTATTATAATGTCACACTGAGGGTCTGGTCTATTATACTGTCACACTGAGGGGTCTGGTCTATTTCCTGTCACACTGAGGGGTCTGGTCTATCATAGTGTCACACTGAGGGGTCTGGTCTATTATAGTGTCACACTGAGGGGCCTCGTCTATTATAGTGTCACACTGAGGGGTCTGGTCTGTTATAGTGTCACACTGAGGGGTCTGGTCTATTATAGTGTCACACTGAGGGGTCTGGTCTATTATAGTGCCACACTGAGGGGCCTGGTCTATTATACTGTCACACTGAGGGGCCTGGTCTATTATAGTGTCACACTGAGGGGTCTGGTCTATTTCCTGTCACACTGAGGGGTCTGGTCTATTATACTGTCACACTGAGGGTCTGGTCTATTATACTGTCACACTGAGGGGTCTGGTCTATTTCCTGTCACACTGAGGGGTCTGGTCTATCATAGTGTCACACTGAGGGGTCTGGTCTATTATAGTGTCACACTGAGGGGCCTGGTCTATTGTACTGTCACACTGAGGGGCCTGGTCTATTATACTGTCACACTGAGGGGTCTGGTCTATTATAGTGTCACACTGAGGGGTCTGGTCTATTATAGTGTCACACTGAGGGGTCTGGTCTATTATAGTGTCACACTGAGGGGTCTGGTCTATTATACTGTCACACTGAGAGGTTTGGTCTATTATAGTGTCACACTGAGGGGCCTGGTCTATTATACTGTCACACTGAGGGGTCTGGTCTATTATAGTGTCACACTGAGGGGTCTGGTCTATTATAGTGTCACACTGAGGGGTCTGGTCTCTTATTGTGTCACACTGAGGGGTCTGGTCTATTATAGTGTCACACTGAGGGGTCTGGTCGATTATACTGTCACACTGAGGGACCTGGTCTATTTCCTGTCACACTGAGGGGTCCGGTCTATTATAATGTCACACTGAGGGGTCTGGTCTATTATAGTGTCACACTGAGGGGTCTGGTCTATCATACTGTCACACTGAGGGATCTGGACTATTATAGGGTCACACTGAGGGGCCTGGTCTATTATAGTGTCACACTGAGGGGTCTGGTCTATTATACTGTCACACTGAGTGGTCTGATCTATTATACTGTCACACTGAGGGGTCTGGTCTATTATCCTGTCACACTGAGGGTTCTGGTATATTATAATGTCACACTGAGGGGTCTGGTCTATTATAGTGTCACACTGAGGGGTCTGGTCTATTATACTGCCACACTGAGGGGTCTGGTCTATTATACTGTCACACTGACGGTCTGGTCTATTGTACTGTCACACTGAGGGGTCTGGTCTATTTCCTGTCACACTGAGGGGTCTGGTCTATTATAGTGTCACACTGAGGGGTCTGGTCTATTATAGTGTCACACTGAGGGGCCTGGACTATTGTACTGTCACACTGAGGGGCCTGGTCTATTATACTGTCACACTGAGGGGTCTCGTCTATTATAGTGTCACACTGAGGGGTCTGGTCTATTATACTGTCACACTGAGGGGTCTGGTCTATTATAGTGTCACACTGAGTGGTCTGTTCTATTATACTGTCACACTGTAGGGTCTGGTCTATTATACTGACACACTGAGGGTCTTGTCTATTATACTGTCACACTGAGGGGTCTGGTCTATTATACAGTCACACTGAGGGGTCTGGTCTATTATACTGTCACACTGAGGGGTCTGGTCTATTATACTGTCACACTGAGGGGTCTGGTCTATTATAGTGTCACACTGAGGGGTCTGGTCTATTACAGTGTCACACTGAGGGGCCTGGTCAATTATACTGTCACACTGAGGGTTCTGGTCTATTATAGTGTCACACTGAGGGGCCTGGTCTATTATAGTGTCACACTGAGGGGTCTGGTCTATTATAGTGTCACACTGAGGTGCCTGGTCTATTATACTGTCACACTGAGGGGCCTGGTCTATTATAGTGTCACACTGAGGGGTCCGCTCTATTATACTGTCACACTGAGGGGTCTGGTCTATTATAGTGTCACACTGAGCGGCCTGGTCTATTATACTGTCACACTGAGGCGTCTGGTCTATTACAGTGTCACACTGAGGGGTCTGGTCTCTTATAGTGTCACGCGAAGGGGTCTGGTCTATTATAGTGTCACACTGAGGGTTCTGGACTATTATAGGGTCACACTGAGGGGTCTGGTCTATTATAGTGTCACACTGAGGGGTCTGGACTATTATAGTGTCACACTGAGGGGTCTGGTCTACTATCGTGTCACACTGAGGGGCCTGGTCTATTATAGTGTCACACTGAGGGGTCTGGTCTATTATACTGTCACACTGAGGGGTCTGGTCTATTATAGTGTCACACTGAGGGGTCTGGACTATTATAGTGTCACACTGAGGGGTCTGGTCTACTATCGTGTCACACTGAGGGGCCTGGTCTATTATACTGTCACACTGACGGGCCTGGTCTATTATAGTGTCACACTGAGGGGTCTGGTCTATTTCCTGTCACACTGAGGGGTCTGGTCTATTATAGTGTCACACTGAGGGTCTGGTCTATTATACTGTCACACTGAGGGGTCTGGTCTATTTCCTGTCACACTGAGGGGTCTGGTCTATTATACTGTCACACTGAGGGGTCTGGTCTATTATAGTGTCACACGGAGGGGTCTGGTCTATTATCGTGTCACACTGAGGGGTCTGGTCTATTAAAGTGTCACACTGAGGGGCCTGGTCTATTATACTGTCATACTGAGGGGTCTGGTCTATTATAGTGTCACACTGAGGGGTCTGGTCCATTATACTGTCACACTGAGGGGTCTGGTCTATTATAGTGTCACACTGAGGGGTCTGGTCTATTATACTGTCACACTGAGGGGCCTGGTCTATTATACTGTCACACTGAGGGGTCTGGTCTATTATTGTGTCACACTGAGGGGTCTGGTCTATTATAGGGTCACACTGATGGGTCTGGTATATTATAGTGTCACACTGAGGGGTCTGATGTATTGTAGTGTCACACTGAGGGGTCTGGTCCATTATAGTGTCACACTGAGGGGTCTGGTCTATTATAGTGTCACACTGAGGGGTCTGGTCTCTTATTGTGTCACACTGAGGGGTCTGGTCTATTATAGTGTCACACTGAGGGGTCTGGTCTATTATACTGTCACACTGAGGGGTCTGGTCTATTATAGTGTCACACTGAGGGGCCTGGTCTATTACAGTGTCAAACGGAGGGGTCTGGTCTATCAAACTGTCACACTGAGGGGTCTGGTCTATTATAGTGTCACACTGAGGGGTCTGGTCTATTATAGTGTCACACTGATGGGTCTGGTCTACTATACTGTCACACTGAGGGGTCTGGTCTATTATACTGTCACACTGAGGGTTCTGGTCTATTATAGTGTCACACTGAGGGGCCTGGTCTATTATAGTGTCACACTGAGGGGTCTGGTCTATTATAGTGTCACACTGAGGTGCCTGGTCTATTATACTGTCACACTGAGGGGCCTGGTCTATTATAGTGTCACACTGAGGGGTCCGCTCTATTATACTGTCACACTGAGGGGTCTGGTCTATTATAGTGTCACACTGAGCGGCCTGGTCTATTATACTGTCACACTGAGGGGTCTGGTCTATTACAGTGTCACACTGAGGGGTCTGGTCTCTTATAGTATCACGCGAAGGGGTCTGGTCTATTATAGTGTCACACTGAGGGTTCTGGACTATTATAGGGTCACACTGAGGGGTCTGGTCTATTATAGTGTCACACTGAGGGGCCTGGTCTATTATAGTGTCACACTGAGGGGTCTGGTCTATTATACTGTCACACTGAGGGGTCTGGTCTATTATAGTGTCACACTGAGGGGTCTGGACTATTATAGTGTCACACTGAGGGGTCTGGTCTACTATCGTGTCACACTGAGGGGCCTGGTCTATTATACTGGCACACTGACGGGCCTGGTCTATTATAGTGTCACACTGAGGGGTCTGGTCTATTTCCTGTCACACTGAGGGGTCTGGTCTATTATAGTGTCACACTGAGGGTCTGGTCTATTATACTGTCACACTGAGGGGTCTGGTCTATTTCCTGTCACACTGAGGGGTCTGGTCTATTATACTGTCACACTGAGGGGTCTGGTCTATTATAGTGTCACACGGAGGGGTCTGGTCTATTATCGTGTCACACTGAGGGGTCTGGTCTATTAAAGTGTCACACTGAGGGGCCTGGTCTATTATACTGTCATACTGAGGGGTCTGGTCTATTATAGTGTCACACTGAGGGGCCTGGTCCATTATACTGTCACACCGAGGGGTCTGGTCTATTATAGTGTCACACTGAGGGGTCTGGTCTATTATACTGTCACACTGAGGGGCCTGGTCTATTATACTGTCACACTGAGAGGTCTGGTCTATTATTGTGTCACACTGAGGGGTCTGGTCTATTATAGGGTCACACTGATGGGTCTGCTATATTATAGTGTCACACTGAGGGGTCTGATGTATTGTAGTGTCACACTGAGGGGTCTGGTCCATTATAGTGTCACACTGAGGGGTCTGGTCTATTATAGTGTCACACTGAGGGGTCTGGTCTCTTATTGTGTCACACTGAGGGGTCTGGTCTATTATAGTGTCACACTGAGGGGTCTGGTCTATTATACTGTCACACTGAGGGGTCTGGTCTATTATAGTGTCACACTGAGGGGCCTGGTCTATTACAGTGTCAAACGGAGGGGTCTGGTCTATCAAACTGTCACACTGAGGGGTCTGGTCTATTATAGTGTCACACTGAGGGGTCTGGTCTATTATAGTGTCACACTGATGGGTCTGGTCTACTATACTGTCACACTGAGGGGTCTGGTCTATTATACTGTCACACTGAGGGTTCTGGTCTATTATAGTGTCACACTGAGGGGCCTGGTCTATTATAGTGTCACACTGAGGGGTCTGGTCTATTATAGTGTCACACTGAGGTGCCTGGTCTATTATACTGTCACACTGAGGGGCCTGGTCTATTATAGTGTCACACTGAGGGGTCCGCTCTATTATACTGTCACACTGAGGGGTCTGGTCTATTATAGTGTCACACTGAGCGGCCTGGTCTATTATACTGTCACACTGAGGGGTCTGGTCTATTACAGTGTCACACTGAGGGGTCTGGTCTCTTATAGTGTCACGCGAAGGGGTCTGGTCCATTATAGTGTCATACTGAGGGTTCTGGACTATTATAGGGTCACACTGAGGGGTCTGGTCTATTATAGTGTCACACTGAGGGGTCTGGACTATTATAGTGTCACACTGAGGGGTCTGGTCTACTATCGTGTCACACTGAGGGGCCTGGTCTATTATAGTGTCACACTGAGGGGTCTGGTCTATTATACTGTCACACTGAGGGGTCTGGTCGATTATAGTGTCACACTGAGGGGTCTGGACTATTATAGTGTCACACTGAGGGGTCTGGTCTACTATCGTGTCACACTGAGGGGCCTGGTCTATTATACTGTCACACTGACGGGCCTGGTCTATTATAGTGTCACACTGAGGGGTCTGGTCTATTTCCTGTCACACTGAGGGGTCTGATGTATTGTAGTGTCACACTGAGGGGTCTGGTCCATTATAGTGTCACACTGAGGGGTCTGGTCTATTATAGTGTTACACTGAGGGGTCTGGTCTCTTATTGTGTCACACTGAGGGGTCTGGTCTATTATAGTGTCACACTGAGGGTTCTGGTCTATTATACTGTCACACTGAGGTGTCTGGTCTATTATAGTGTCACACTGAGGGGCCTGGTCTATTACAGTGTCAAACGGAGGGGTCTGGTCTATCAAACTGTCACACTGAGGGGTCTGGTCTATTATAGTGTCACACTGAGGGGTCTGGTCTATTATAGTGTCACACTGATGGGTCTGGTCTACTATACTGTCACACTGAGGGGTCTGGTCTATTATACTGTCACACTGAGGGTTCTGGTCTATTATAGTGTCACACTGAGGGGCCTGGTCTATTATAGTGTCACACTGAGGGGTCTGGTCTATTATAGTGTCACACTGAGGTGCCTGGTCTATTATACTGTCACACTGAGGGGCCTGGTCTATTATAGTGTCACACTGAGGGGTCCGCTCTATTATACTGTCACACTGAGGGGTCTGGTCTATTATAGTGTCACACTGAGCGGCCTGGTCTATTATACTGTCACACTGAGGGGTCTGGTCTATTACAGTGTCACACTGAGGGGTCTGGTCTCTTATAGTGTCACGCGAAGGGGTCTGGTCTATTATAGTGTCACACTGAGGGTTCTGGACTATTATAGGGTCACACTGAGGGGTCTGGTCTATTATAGTGTCACACTGAGGGGCCTGGTCTATTATAGTGTCACACTGAGGGGTCTGGTCTATTATACTGTCACACTGAGGGGTCTGGTCTATTATAGTGTCACACTGAGGGGTCTGGACTATTATAGTGTCACACTGAGGGGTCTGGTCTACTATCGTGTCACACTGAGGGGCCTGGTCTATTATACTGGCACACTGACGGGCCTGGTCTATTATAGTGTCACACTGAGGGGTCTGGTCTATTTCCTGTCACACTGAGGGGTCTGGTCTATTATAGTGTCACACTGAGGGTCTGGTCTATTATACTGTCACACTGAGGGGTCTGGTCTATTTCCTGTCACACTGAGGGGTCTGGTCTATTATACTGTCACACTGAGGGGTCTGGTCTATTATAGTGTCACACGGAGGGGTCTGGTCTATTATCGTGTCACACTGAGGGGTCTGGTCTATTAAAGTGTCACACTGAGGGGCCTGGTCTATTATACTGTCACACTGAGGGGTCTGGTCTATTATAGTGTCACACTGAGGGGCCTGGTCCATTATACTGTCACACCGAGGGGTCTGGTCTATTATAGTGTCACACTGAGGGGTCTGGTCTATTATACTGTCACACTGAGGGGCCTGGTCTATTATACTGTCACACTGAGAGGTCTGGTCTATTATTGTGTCACACTGAGGGGTCTGGTCTATTATAGGGTCACACTGATGGGTCTGGTATATTATAGTGTCACACTGAGGGGTCTGATGTATTGTAGTGTCACACTGAGGGGTCTGGTCCATTATAGTGTCACACTGAGGGGTCTGGTCTATTATAGTGTCACACTGAGGGGTCTGGTCTCTTATTGTGTCACACTGAGGGGTCTGGTCTATTTTCGTGTCACACTGAGGGGTCTGGTCTATTATACTGTCACACTGAGGGGTCTGGTCTATTATAGTGTCACACTGAGGGGCCTGGTCTATTACAGTGTCAAACGGAGGGGTCTGGTCTATCAAACTGTCACACTGAGGGGTCTGGTCTATTATAGTGTCACACTGAGGGGTCTGGTCTATTATAGTGTCACACTGATGGGTCTTGTCTACTATACTGTCACACTGAGGGGTCTGGTCTATTATACTGTCACACTGAGGGTTCTGGTCTATTATAGTGTCACACTGAGGGGCCTGGTCTATTATAGTGTCACACTGAGGGGTCTGGTCTATTATAGTGTCACACTGAGGTGCCTGGTCTATTATACTGTCACACTGAGGGGCCTGGTCTATTATAGTGTCACACTGAGGGGTCCGCTCTATTATACTGTCACACTGAGGGGTCTGGTCTATTATAGTGTCACACTGAGCGGCCTGGTCTATTATACTGTCACACTGAGGGGTCTGGTCTATTACAGTGTCACACTGAGGGGTCTGGTCTCTTATAGTGTCACGCGAAGGGGTCTGGTCTATTATAGTGTCACACTGAGGGTTCTGGACTATTATAGGGTCACACTGAGGGGTCTGGTCTATTATAGTGTCACACTGAGGGGTCTGGACTATTATAGTGTCACACTGAGGGGTCTGGTCTACTATCGTGTCACACTGAGGGGCCTGGTCTATTATAGTGTCACACTGAGGGGTCTGGTCTATTTCCTGTCACACTGAGGGGTGTGGTCTATTATAGTGTCACACTGAGGGTCTGGTCTATTATACTGTCACACTGAGGGGTCTGGTCTATTTCCTGTCACACTGAGGGGTCTGGTCTATTATACTGTCACACTGAGGGGTCTGGTCTATTATAGTGTCACACGGAGGGGTCTGGTCTATTATCGTGTCACACTGAGGGGTCTGGTCTATTAAAGTGTCACACTGAGGGGCCTGGTCTATTATACTGTCATACTGAGGGGTCTGGTCTATTATAGTGTCACACTGAGGGGCCTGGTCCATTATACTGTCACACTGAGGGGTCTGGTCTATTATAGTGTCACAATGAGGGGTCTGGTCTATTATACTGTCACACTGAGGGGCCTGGTCTATTATACTGTCACACTGAGGGGTCTGGTCTATTATTGTGTCATACTGAGGGGCCTGGTCTATTATAGTGTCACACTGAGGGGCCTGGTCTATTATACTGTCACACTGAGGGGTCTGGTCTATTATTGTGTCATACTGAGGGGTCTGGTCCATTATACTATCACACTGAGGGTCTGGTCTATTATACTGTCACACTGAGGGGTCTGGTCTATTATAGTGTCACACTGAGGGGTCTGGTCTATTATAGTGTCACACTGAGGGGTCTGGTCTATTATCCTGTCACACTGAGGGGTCTGGTCTATTATAGTGTCACACTGAGGGGTCTGGTCTCTTGTAGTGTCACACTGAGGGACCTGGTCTATTATAGTGTCGCACTGAGGGTTCTGGTCTATTATAGTGTCACACTGAGGGGTCTGGTCTATTATACTGTCACACTGAGGGGTTTGGTCTATTATAGTGTCACACTGAGGGGTCCGGACTATTATAGTGTCACACTGAGGGGTCTGGTCTATTATAGTGTCACACTGAGGGGCCTGGTCTATTATACTGTCACACTGAGGGGCCTGGTCTATTATACTGTCGCACTGAGGGGTCTGGTCTATTATAGTGTCACACTGAGGGGTCTGGTCTATTATACTGTCACACTGAGGGGTTTGGTCTATTATAGTGTCACACTGAGGGGTCCGGACTATTATAGTGTCACACTGAGGGGTCTGGTCTATTATAGTGTCACACTGAGGGGCCTGGTCTATTATACTGTCACACTGAGGGGCCTGGTCTATTATAGTGTCACACTGAGGGGTCTGGTCTATTTCCTGTCACACTGAGGGGTCTGGTCTATTATACTGTCACACTGAGGGTCTGGTCTATTATACTGTCACACTGAGGGGTCTGGTCTATTTCCTGTCACACTGAGGGGTCTGGTCTATCATAGTGTCACACTGAGGGGTCTGGTCTATTATAGTGTCACACTGAGGGGCCTGGTCTATTATACTGTCACACTGAGGGGCCTGGTCTATTATACTGTCACACTGAGGGGTCTGGTCTATTATAGTGTCACACTGAGGGGTCTGGTCTATTATAGTGTCACACTGAGGGGTCTGGTCTATTATAGTGTCACACTGAGGGGCCTGGTCTATTATACTGTCACACTGAGGGGTCTGGTCTATTATAGTGTCACACTGAGGGGCCTGGTCTATTATACTGTCACACTGAGGGGTCTGGTCTATTATAGTGTCACACTGAGGGGTCTGGTCTCTAATAGTGTCACACTGAGGGGCCTGGTCCATTATAGTGTCGCACTGAGGGGTCTGGTCTATTATAGTGTCACACTGAGGGGTCTGGTCTATTATACTGTCACACTGAGGGGTTTGGTCTATTATAGTGTCACACTGAGGGGTCTGGACTATTATAGTGTCACACTGAGGGGCCTCGTCTATTATACTGTCACACTGAGGGGTCTGGTCTATTATACTGTCACACTGAGAGGCCTGGTCTATTATAGTGTCACACTGAGGGGTCTGGTCTATTATAATGTCACACTGAGGGTCTGGTCTATTATACTGTCACACTGAGGGGTCTGGTCTATTTCCTGTCACACTGAGGGGTCTGGTCTATCATAGTGTCACACTGAGGGGTCTGGTCTATTATAGTGTCACACTGAGGGGCCTCGTCTATTATAGTGTCACACTGAGGGGTCTGGTCGATTATAGTGTCACACTGAGGGGTCTGGTCTATTATAGTGCCACACTGAGGGGCCTGGTCTATTATACTGTCACACTGAGGGGCCTGGTCTATTATAGTGTCACACTGAGGGGTCTGGTCTATTTCCTGTCACACTGAGGGGTCTGGTCTATTATACTGTCACACTGAGGGTCTGGTCTATTATACTGTCACACTGAGGGGTCTGGTCTATTTCCTGTCACACTGAGGGGTCTGGTCTATCATAGTGTCACACTGAGGGGTCTGGTCTATTATAGTGTCACACTGAGGGGCCTGGTCTATTGTACTGTCACACTGAGGGGCCTGGTCTATTATACTGTCACACTGAGGGGTCTGGTCTATTATAGTGTCACACTGAGGGGTCTGGTCTATTATAGTGTCACACTGAGGGGTCTGGTCTATTATAGTGTCACACTGAGGGGTCTGGTCTATTATACTGTCACACTGAGAGGTTTGGTCTATTACAGTGTCACACTGAGGGGCCTGGTCTATTATACTGTCACACTGAGGGGTCTGGTCTATTATAGTGTCACACTGAGGGGTCTGGTCTATTATAGTGTCACACTGAGGGGTCTGGTCTCTTATTGTGTCACACTGAGGGGTCTGGTCTATTATAGTGTCACACTGAGGGGTCTGGTCGATTATACTGTCACACTGAGGGACCTGGTCTATTTCCTGTCACACTGAGGGGTCCGGTCTATTATAATGTCACACTGAGGGGTCTGGTCTATTATAGTGTCACACTGAGGGGTCTGGTCTATCATACTGTCACACTGAGGGATCTGGACTATTATAGGGTCACACTGAGGGGCCTGGTCTATTATAGTGTCACACTGAGGGGTCTGGTCTATTATACTGTCACACTGAGTGGTCTGATCTATTATACTGTCACACTGAGGGGTCTGGTCTATTATCCTGTCACACTGAGGGTTCTGGTATATTATAATGTCACACTGAGGGGTCTGGTCTATTATAGTGTCACACTGAGGGGTCTGGTCTATTATACTGCCACACTGAGGGGTCTGGTCTATTATACTGTCACACTGACGGTCTGGTCTATTGTACTGTCACACTGAGGGGTCTGGTCTATTTCCTGTCACACTGAGGGGTCTGGTCTATTATAGTGTCACACTGAGGGGTCTGGTCTATTATAGTGTCACACTGAGGGGCCTGGACTATTGTACTGTCACACTGAGGGGCCTGGTCTATTATACTGTCACACTGAGGGGTCTCGTCTATTATAGTGTCACACTGAGGGGTCTGGTCTATTATACTGTCACACTGAGGGGTCTGGTCTATTATAGTGTCACACTGAGTGGTCTGTTCTATTATACTGTCACACTGTAGGGTCTGGTCTATTATACTGACACACTGAGGATCTTGTCTATTATACTGTCACACTGAGGGGTCTGGTCTATTATACAGTCACACTGAGGGGTCTGGTCTATTATACTGTCACACTGAGGGGTCTGGTCTATTATACTGTCACACTGAGGGGTCTGGTCTATTATAGTGTCACACTGAGGGGTCTGGTCTATTACAGTGTCACACTGAGGGGCCTGGTCAATTATACTGTCACACTGAGGGTTCTGGTCTATTATAGTGTCACACTGAGGGGCCTGGTCTATTATAGTGTCACACTGAGGGGTCTGGTCTATTATAGTGTCACACTGAGGTGCCTGGTCTATTATACTGTCACACTGAGGGGCCTGGTCTATTATAGTGTCACACTGAGGGGTCCGCTCTATTATACTGTCACACTGAGGGGTCTGGTCTATTATAGTGTCACACTGAGCGGCCTGGTCTATTATACTGTCACACTGAGGCGTCTGGTCTATTACAGTGTCACACTGAGGGGTCTGGTCTCTTATAGTGTCACGCGAAGGGGTCTGGTCTATTATAGTGTCACACTGAGGGTTCTGGACTATTATAGGGTCACACTGAGGGGTCTGGTCTATTATAGTGTCACACTGAGGGGTCTGGACTATTATAGTGTCACACTGAGGGGTCTGGTCTACTATCGTGTCACACTGAGGGGCCTGGTCTATTATAGTGTCACACTGAGGGGTCTGGTCTATTATAGTGTCACACTGAGGGGTCTGGACTATTATAGTGTCACACTGAGGGGTCTGGTCTACTATCGTGTCACACTGAGGGGCCTGGTCTATTATACTGTCACACTGACGGGCCTGGTCTATTATAGTGTCACACTGAGGGGTCTGGTCTATTTCCTGTCACACTGAGGGGTCTGGTCTATTATAGTGTCACACTGAGGGTCTGGTCTATTATACTGTCACACTGAGGGGTCTGGTCTATTTCCTGTCACACTGAGGGGTCTGGTCTATTATACTGTCACACTGAGGGGTCTGGTCTATTATAGTGTCACACGGAGGGGTCTGGTCTATTATCGTGTCACACTGAGGGGTCTGGTCTATTAAAGTGTCACACTGAGGGGCCTGGTCTATTATACTGTCATACTGAGGGGTCTGGTCTATTATAGTGTCACACTGAGGGGCCTGGTCCATTATACTGTCACACTGAGGGGTCTGGTCTATTATAGTGTCACACTGAGGGGTCTGGTCTATTATACTGTCACACTGAGGGGCCTGGTCTATTATACTGTCACACTGAGGGGTCTGGTCTATTATTGTGTCACACTGAGGGGTCTGGTCTATTATAGGGTCACACTGATGGGTCTGGTATATTATAGTGTCACACTGAGGGGTCTGATGTATTGTAGTGTCACTCTGAGGGGTCTGGTCCATTATAGTGTCACACTGAGGGGTCTGGTCTATTATAGTGTCACACTGAGGGGTCTGGTCTCTTATTGTGTCACACTGAGGGGTCTGGTCTATTATAGTGTCACACTGAGGGGTCTGGTCTATTATACTGTCACACTGAGGGGTCTGGTCTATTATAGTGTCACACTGAGGGGCCTGGTCTATTACAGTGTCAAACGGAGGGGTCTGGTCTATCAAACTGTCACACTGAGGGGTCTGGTCTATTATAGTGTCACACTGAGGGGTCTGGTCTATTATAGTGTCACACTGATGGGTCTGGTCTACTATACTGTCACACTGAGGGGTCTGGTCTATTATACTGTCACACTGAGGGTTCTGGTCTATTATAGTGTCACACTGAGGGGCCTGGTCTATTATAGTGTCACACTGAGGGGTCTGGTCTATTATAGTGTCACACTGAGGTGCCTGGTCTATTATACTGTCACACTGAGGGGCCTGGTCTATTATAGTGTCACACTGAGGGGTCCGCTCTATTATACTGTCACACTGAGGGGTCTGGTCTATTATAGGTCACACTGAGCGGCCTGGTCTATTATACTGTCACACTGAGGGGTCTGGTCTATTACAGTGTCACACTGAGGGGTCTGGTCTCTTATAGTGTCACGCGAAGGGGTCTGGTCTATTATAGTGTCACACTGAGGGTTCTGGACTATTATAGGGTCACACTGAGGGGTCTGGTCTATTATAGTGTCACACTGAGGGGCCTGGTCTATTATAGTGTCACACTGAGGGGTCTGGTCTATTATACTGTCACACTGAGGGGTCTGGTCTATTATAGTGTCACACTGAGGGGTCTGGACTATTATAGTGTCACACTGAGGGGTCTGGTCTACTATCGTGTCACACTGAGGGGCCTGGTCTATTATACTGGCACACTGACGGGCCTGGTCTATTATAGTGTCACACTGAGGGGGTCTGGTCTATTTCCTGTCACACTGAGGGGTCTGGTCTATTATAGTGTCACACTGAGGGTCTGGTCTATTATACTGTCACACTGAGGGGTCTGGTCTATTTCCTGTCACACTGAGGGGTCTGGTCTATTATACTGTCACACTGAGGGGTCTGGTCTATTATAGTGTCACACGGAGGGGTCTGGTCTATTATCGTGTCACACTGAGGGGTCTGGTCTATTAAAGTGTCACACTGAGGGGCCTGGTCTATTATACTGTCATACTGAGGGGTCTGGTCTATTATACTGACACACTGAGGGTCTGGTCTATTATACTGTCACACTGAGGGGTCTGGTCTATTATACAGTCACGCTGAGGGGTCTGGTCTATTATACTGTCACACTGAGGGGTCTGGTCTATTATAGTGTCACACTGAGGGGCCTGGTCTATTATAGTGTCACACTGAGGGGTCTGGACTATTATAGGGTCACACTGAGGGGCCTGGTCTATTATAGTGTTACACTGAGGGGTCTGGTCTATTATACTGTCACACTGAGGGGTCTGGTCTATTATACTGTCACACTGAGGGGTCTGGTCTATTATCGTGTCACACTGAGGGGTCTGGTCTATTATAGTGTCACACTGAGGGGTCTGGTCTATTATAGTGTCACACTGAGGTGCCTGGTTTATTATACTGTCACACTGAGGGGTCTGGTCTATTATACTGACACACTGAGGGTCTGGTCTATTATACTGTCACACTGAGGGGTCTGGTCTATTATACAGTCACACTGAGGGGTCTGGTCTATTATAGTGTCACACTGAGGTGCCTGGTCTATTATACTGTCACACTGAGGGGCCTGGTCTATTATAGTGTCACACTGAGGGGTCTGGTCTATTATACTGTCACACTGAGGCGTCTGGTCTATTATAGTGTCACACTGTGGGGCCTGGTCTATTATAACTGTCACACTGAGGGGTCTGGTCTATTACAGTGTCACACTGAGGGGTCTGGTCTCTTATAGTGTCACGCTAAGGGGTCTGGTCTATTATAGTGTCACACTGAGGGTTCTGGACTATTATAGGGTCACACTGAGGGGTCTGGTCTATTATAGTGTCACAATGAGGGGCCTGGTCTATTATAGTGTCACACTGAGGGGTCTGGACTATTATAGTGTCACACTGAGGGGTCTGGTCTACTATCGTGTCACACTGAGGGGCCTGGTCTATTATAGTGTCACACTGAGGAGTCTGGTCTAATACAGTATCACACTGAGGGGTCTGGTCTATTATACTGTCACACTGAGGGGTCTGGTCTATTATAGTGTCACACTGAGGGGTCTGGTCTATTATAGTGTCACACTGAGTGGTCTGTTCTATTATACTGTCACACTGTAGGGTCTGGTCTATTATACTGACACACTGAGGGTCTTGTCTATTATACTGTCACACTGAGGGGTCTGGTCTATTATACAGTCACACTGAGGGGTCTGGTCTATTATACTGTCACACTGAGGGGTCTGGTCTATTATACTGTCACACTGAGGGGTCTGGTCTATTATAGTGTCACACTGAGGGGTCTGGTCTATTATAGTGTCACACTGAGGGGCCTGGTCAATTATACTGTCACACTGAGGGTTCTGGTCTATTATAGTGTCACACTGAGGGGCCTGGTCTATTACAGTGTCACACTGAGGGGTCTGGTCTATTATAGTGTCACACTGAGGTGCCTGGTCTATTATAGTGTCACACTGAGGGGTCCGCTCTATTATACTGTCACACTGAGGGGTCTGGTCTATTATAGTGTCACACTGAGCGGCCTGGTCTATTATACTGTCACACTGAGGGGTCTGGTCTATTATACTGTCACACTGAGGGGTCTGGTCTCTTATAGTGTCACGCGAAGGGGTCTGGTCTATTATAGTGTCACACTGAGGGTTCTGGACTATTATAGGGTCACACTGAGGGGTCTGGTCTATTATAGTGTCACACTGAGGGGTCTGGACTATTATAGTGTCACACTGAGGGGTCTGGTCTACTATCGTGTCACACTGAGGGGCCTGGTCTATTATAGTGTCACACTGAGGGGTCTGGTCTATTATACTGTCACACTGAGGGGTCTGGTCTATTATAGTGTCACACTGAGGGGTCTGGACTATTATAGTGTCACACTGAGGGGTCTGGTCTACTATCGTGTCACACTGAGGGGCCTGGTCTATTATACTGTCACACTGACGGGCCTGGTCTATTATAGTGTCACACTGAGGGGTCTGGTCTATTTCCTGTCACACTGAGGGGTCTGGTCTATTATAGTGTCACACTGAGGGTCTGGTCTATTATACTGTCACACTGAGGGGTCTGGTCTATTTCCTGTCACACTGAGGGGTCTGGTCTATTATACTGTCACACTGAGGGGTCTGGTCTATTATAGTGTCACACGGAGGGGTCTGGTCTATTATCGTGTCACACTGAGGGGTCTGGTCTATTAAAATGTCACACTGAGGGGCCTGGTCTATTATACTGTCATACTGAGGGGTCTGGTCTATTATAGTGTCACACTGAGGAGCCTGGTCCATTATACTGTCACACTGAGGGGTCTGGTCTATTATAGTGTCACACTGAGGGGTCTGGTCTATTATACTGTCACACTGAGGGGCCTGGCCTATTATACTGTCACACTGAGGGGTCTGGTCTATTATTGTGTCACACTGCGGGGTCTGGTCTATTATAGTGTCACACTGAGGGGCCTGGTCTATTACAGTGTCAAACGGAGGGGTCTGGTCTATCAAACTGTCACACTGATGGGTCTGGTCTATTATAGTGTCACACTGAGGGGTCTGGTCTATTATAGTGTCACACTGATGGGTCTGGTCTATTATACTGACACACTGAGGGTCTGGTCTATTATACTGTCACACTGAGGGGTCTGGTCTATTATACAGTCACGCTGAGGGGTCTGGTCTATTATACTGTCACACTGAGGGGTCTGTTCTATTATACTGTCACACTGAGGGGTCTGGTCTATTATAGTGTCACACTGAGGGGCCTGGTCAATTATACTGTCACACTGAGGGGTCTGGTCTATTATAGTTTCACACTGAGGGGCCTGGTCTATTATAGTGTCACACTGAGGGGCCTGGTCTATTACAGTGTCACACTGAGGGGTCTGGACTATTATAGGGTCACACTGAGGGGCCTGGTCTATTATAGTGTTACACTGAGGGGTCTGGTCTATTATACTGTCACACTGAGGGGTCTGGTCTATTATACTGTCACACTGAGGGGTCTGGTCTATTATCGTGTCACACTGAGGGGTCTGGTCTATTATAGTGTCACACTGAGGGGTCTGGTCTATTATAGTGTCACACTGAGGTGCCTGGTTTATTATACTGTCACACTGAGGGGTCTGGTCTATTATAGTGTCACACTGAGGTGCCTGCTTTATTATACTGTCACACTGAGGGGTCTGGTCTATTATACTGACACACTGAGGGTCTGGTCTATTATACTGTCACACTGAGGGGTCTGGTCTATTATACAGTCACGCTGAGGGGTCTGGTCTATTATACTGTCACACTGAGGGGTCTGTTCTATTATACTGTCACACTGAGGGGTCTGGTCTATTATAGTGTCACACTGAGGGGCCTGGTCAATTATACTGTCACACTGAGGGGTCTGGTCTATTATAGTTTCACACTGAGGGGTCTGGTCTATTATAGTGTCACACTGAGGGGCCTGGTCTATTATAGTGTCACACTGAGGGGTCTGGACTATTATAGGGTCACACTGAGGGGCCTGGTCTATTATAGTGTTACACTGAGGGGTCTGGTCTATTATACTGTCACACTGAGGGGTCTGGTCTATTATACTGTCACACTGAGGGGTCTGGTCTATTATCGTGTCACACTGAGGGGTCTGGTCTATTATAGTGTCACACTGAGGGGTCTGGTCTATTATAGTGTCACACTGAGGTGCCTGGTTTATTATACTGTCACACTGAGGGGTCTGGTCTATTATACTGACACACTGAGGGTCTGGTCTATTATACTGTCACACTGAGGGGTCTGGTCTATTATACAGTCACACTGAGGGGTCTGGTCTATTATAGTGTCACACTGAGGTGCCTGGTCTATTATACTGTCACACTGAGGGGCCTGGTCTATTATAGTGTCACACTGAGGGGTCTGGTCTATTATACTGTCACACTGAGGGGTCTGGTCTATTATAGTGTCACACTGTGGGGCCTGGTCTATTATAACTGTCACACTGAGGGGTCTGGTCTATTACAGTGTCACACTGAGGGGTCTGGTCTCTTATAGTGTCACGCTAAGGGGTCTGGTCTATTATAGTGTCACACTGAGGGTTCTGGACTATTATAGGGTCACACTGAGGGGTCTGGTCTATTATAGTGTCACAATGAGGGGCCTGGTCTATTATAGTGTCACACTGAGGGGTCTGGACTATTATAGTGTCACACTGAGGGGTCTGGTCTACTATCGTGTCACACTGAGGGGCCTGGTCTATTATAGTGTCACACTGAGGAGTCTGGTCTAATACAGTATCACACTGAGGGGTCTGGTCTATTATACTGTCACACTGAGGGGTCTGGTCTATTATAGTGTCACACTGAGGGGTCTGGTCTATTATAGTGTCACACTGAGTGGTCTGTTCTATTATACTGTCACACTGTAGGGTCTGGTCTATTATACTGACACACTGAGGGTCTTGTCTATTATACTGTCACACTGAGGGGTCTGGTCTATTATACAGTCACACTGAGGGGTCTGGTCTATTATACTGTCACACTGAGGGGTCTGGTCTATTATACTGTCACACTGAGGGGTCTGGTCTATTATAGTGTCACACTGAGGGGTCTGGTCTATTATAGTGTCACACTGAGGGGCCTGGTCAATTATACTGTCACACTGAGGGTTCTGGTCTATTATAGTGTCACACTGAGGGGCCTGGTCTATTACAGTGTCACACTGAGGGGTCTGGTCTATTATAGTGTCACACTGAGGTGCCTGGTCTATTATAGTGTCACACTGAGGGGTCCGCTCTATTATACTGTCACACTGAGGGGTCTGGTCTATTATAGTGTCACACTGAGCGGCCTGGTCTATTATACTGTCACACTGAGGGGTCTGGTCTATTATACTGTCACACTGAGGGGTCTGGTCTCTTATAGTGTCACGCGAAGGGGTCTGGTCTATTATAGTGTCACACTGAGGGTTCTGGACTATTATAGGGTCACACTGAGGGGCCTGGTCTATTATAGTGTTACACTGAGGGGTCTGGTCTATTATACTGTCACACTGAGGGGTCTGGTCTATTATACTGTCACACTGAGGGGTCTGGTCTATTATCGTGTCACACTGAGGGGTCTGGTCTATTATAGTGTCACACTGAGGGGTCTGGTCTATTATAGTGTCACACTGAGGTGCCTGGTTTATTATACTGTCACACTGAGGGGTCTGGTCTATTATACTGACACACTGAGGGTCTGGTCTATTATACTGTCACACTGAGGGGTCTGGTCTATTATACAGTCACACTGAGGGGTCTGGTCTATTATAGTGTCACACTGAGGTGCCTGGTCTATTATACTGTCACACTGAGGGGCCTGGTCTATTATAGTGTCACACTGAGGGGTCTGGTCTATTATACTGTCACACTGAGGGGTCTGGTCTATTATAGTGTCACACTGTGGGGCCTGGTCTATTATAACTGTCACACTGAGGGGTCTGGTCTATTACAGTGTCACACTGAGGGGTCTGGTCTCTTATAGTGTCACGCTAAGGGGTCTGGTCTATTATAGTGTCACACTGAGGGTTCTGGACTATTATAGGGTCACACTGAGGGGTCTGGTCTATTATAGTGTCACAATGAGGGGCCTGGTCTATTATAGTGTCACACTGAGGGGTCTGGACTATTATAGTGTCACACTGAGGGGTCTGGTCTACTATCGTGTCACACTGAGGGGCCTGGTCTATTATAGTGTCACACTGAGGAGTCTGGTCTAATACAGTATCACACTGAGGGGTCTGGTCTATTATACTGTCACACTGAGGGGTCTGGTCTATTATAGTGTCACACTGAGGGGTCTGGTCTATTATAGTGTCACACTGAGTGGTCTGTTCTATTATACTGTCACACTGTAGGGTCTGGTCTATTATACTGACACACTGAGGGTCTTGTCTATTATACTGTCACACTGAGGGGTCTGGTCTATTATACAGTCACACTGAGGGGTCTGGTCTATTATACTGTCACACTGAGGGGTCTGGTCTATTATACTGTCACACTGAGGGGTCTGGTCTATTATAGTGTCACACTGAGGGGTCTGGTCTATTATAGTGTCACACTGAGGGGCCTGGTCAATTATACTGTCACACTGAGGGTTCTGGTCTATTATAGTGTCACACTGAGGGGCCTGGTCTATTACAGTGTCACACTGAGGGGTCTGGTCTATTATAGTGTCACACTGAGGTGCCTGGTCTATTATAGTGTCACACTGAGGGGTCCGCTCTATTATACTGTCACACTGAGGGGTCTGGTCTATTATAGTGTCACACTGAGCGGCCTGGTCTATTATACTGTCACACTGAGGGGTCTGGTCTATTATACTGTCACACTGAGGGGTCTGGTCTCTTATAGTGTCACGCGAAGGGGTCTGGTCTATTATAGTGTCACACTGAGGGTTCTGGACTATTATAGGGTCACACTGAGGGGTCTGGTCTATTATAGTGTCACACTGAGGGGTCTGGACTATTATAGTGTCACACTGAGGGGTCTGGTCTACTATCGTGTCACACTGAGGGGCCTGGTCTATTATAGTGTCACACTGAGGGGTCTGGTCTATTATACTGTCACACTGAGGGGTCTGGTCTATTATAGTGTCACACTGAGGGGTCTGGACTATTATAGTGTCACACTGAGGGGTCTGGTCTACTATCGTGTCACACTGAGGGGCCTGGTCTATTATACTGTCACACTGACGGGCCTGGTCTATTATAGTGTCACACTGAGGGGTCTGGTCTATTTCCTGTCACACTGAGGGGTCTGGTCTATTATAGTGTCACACTGAGGGTCTGGTCTATTATACTGTCACACTGAGGGGTCTGGTCTATTTCCTGTCACACTGAGGGGTCTGGTCTATTATACTGTCACACTGAGGGGTCTGGTCTATTATAGTGTCACACGGAGGGGTCTGGTCTATTATCGTGTCACACTGAGGGGTCTGGTCTATTAAAATGTCACACTGAGGGGCCTGGTCTATTATACTGTCATACTGAGGGGTCTGGTCTATTATAGTGTCACACTGAGGAGCCTGGTCCATTATACTGTCACACTGAGGGGTCTGGTCTATTATAGTGTCACACTGAGGGGTCTGGTCTATTATACTGTCACACTGAGGGGCCTGGCCTATTATACTGTCACACTGAGGGGTCTGGTCTATTATTGTGTCACACTGCGGGGTCTGGTCTATTATAGTGTCACACTGAGGGGCCTGGTCTATTACAGTGTCAAACGGAGGGGTCTGGTCTATCAAACTGTCACACTGATGGGTCTGGTCTATTGTACTGTCACACTGAGGGGTCTGGTCTATTTCCTGTCACACTGAGGGGTCTGGTCTATTATAGTGTCACACTGAGGGGTCTGGTCTATTATAGTGTCACACTGAGGGGTCTGGTCTATTTCCTGTCACACTGAGGGGTCTGGTCTATTATAGTGTCACACTGAGGGTCTGGTCTATTATACTGTCACACTGAGGGGTCTGGTCTATTTCCTGTCACACTGAGGGGTCTGGTCTATTATACTGTCACACTGAGGGGTCTGGTCTATTATAGTGTCACACGGAGGGGTCTGGTCTATTATCGTGTCACACTGAGGGGTCTGGTCTATTAAAATGTCACACTGAGGGGCCTGGTCTATTATACTGTCATACTGAGGGGTCTGGTCTATTATAGTGTCACACTGAGGAGCCTGGTCCATTATACTGTCACACTGAGGGGTCTGGTCTATTATAGTGTCACACTGAGTGGTCTGATCTATTATACTGTCACACTGAGGGGTCTGGTCTATTATCCTGTCACACTGAGGGTTCTGGTATATTATAATGTCACACTGAGGGGTCTGGTCTATTATAGTGTCACACTGAGGGGTCTGGTCTATTATACTGCCACACTGAGGGGTCTGGTCTATTATACTGTCACACTGACGGTCTGGTCTATTGTACTGTCACACTGAGGGGTCTGGTCTATTTCCTGTCACACTGAGGGGTCTGGTCTATTATAGTGTCACACTGAGGGGTCTGGTCTATTATAGTGTCACACTGAGGGGCCTGGACTATTGTACTGTCACACTGAGGGGCCTGGTCTATTATACTGTCACACTGAGGGGTCTCGTCTATTATAGTGTCACACTGAGGGGTCTGGTCTATTATACTGTCACACTGAGGGGTCTGGTCTATTATAGTGTCACACTGAGTGGTCTGTTCTATTATACTGTCACACTGTAGGGTCTGGTCTATTATACTGACACACTGAGGATCTTGTCTATTATACTGTCACACTGAGGGGTCTGGTCTATTATACAGTCACACTGAGGGGTCTGGTCTATTATACTGTCACACTGAGGGGTCTGGTCTATTATACTGTCACACTGAGGGGTCTGGTCTATTATAGTGTCACACTGAGGGGTCTGGTCTATTACAGTGTCACACTGAGGGGCCTGGTCAATTATACTGTCACACTGAGGGTTCTGGTCTATTATAGTGTCACACTGAGGGGCCTGGTCTATTATAGTGTCACACTGAGGGGTCTGGTCTATTATAGTGTCACACTGAGGTGCCTGGTCTATTATACTGTCACACTGAGGGGCCTGGTCTATTATAGTGTCACACTGAGGGGTCCGCTCTATTATACTGTCACACTGAGGGGTCTGGTCTATTATAGTGTCACACTGAGCGGCCTGGTCTATTATACTGTCACACTGAGGCGTCTGGTCTATTACAGTGTCACACTGAGGGGTCTGGTCTCTTATAGTGTCACGCGAAGGGGTCTGGTCTATTATAGTGTCACACTGAGGGTTCTGGACTATTATAGGGTCACACTGAGGGGTCTGGTCTATTATAGTGTCACACTGAGGGGTCTGGACTATTATAGTGTCACACTGAGGGGTCTGGTCTACTATCGTGTCACACTGAGGGGCCTGGTCTATTATAGTGTCACACTGAGGGGTCTGGTCTATTATAGTGTCACACTGAGGGGTCTGGACTATTATAGTGTCACACTGAGGGGTCTGGTCTACTATCGTGTCACACTGAGGGGCCTGGTCTATTATACTGTCACACTGACGGGCCTGGTCTATTATAGTGTCACACTGAGGGGTCTGGTCTATTTCCTGTCACACTGAGGGGTCTGGTCTATTATAGTGTCACACTGAGGGTCTGGTCTATTATACTGTCACACTGAGGGGTCTGGTCTATTTCCTGTCACACTGAGGGGTCTGGTCTATTATACTGTCACACTGAGGGGTCTGGTCTATTATAGTGTCACACGGAGGGGTCTGGTCTATTATCGTGTCACACTGAGGGGTCTGGTCTATTAAAGTGTCACACTGAGGGGCCTGGTCTATTATACTGTCATACTGAGGGGTCTGGTCTATTATAGTGTCACACTGAGGGGCCTGGTCCATTATACTGTCACACTGAGGGGTCTGGTCTATTATAGTGTCACACTGAGGGGTCTGGTCTATTATACTGTCACACTGAGGGGCCTGGTCTATTATACTGTCACACTGAGGGGTCTGGTCTATTATTGTGTCACACTGAGGGGTCTGGTCTATTATAGGGTCACACTGATGGGTCTGGTATATTATAGTGTCACACTGAGGGGTCTGATGTATTGTAGTGTCACTCTGAGGGGTCTGGTCCATTATAGTGTCACACTGAGGGGTCTGGTCTATTATAGTGTCACACTGAGGGGTCTGGTCTCTTATTGTGTCACACTGAGGGGTCTGGTCTATTATAGTGTCACACTGAGGGGTCTGGTCTATTATACTGTCACACTGAGGGGTCTGGTCTATTATAGTGTCACACTGAGGGGCCTGGTCTATTACAGTGTCAAACGGAGGGGTCTGGTCTATCAAACTGTCACACTGAGGGGTCTGGTCTATTATAGTGTCACACTGAGGGGTCTGGTCTATTATAGTGTCACACTGATGGGTCTGGTCTACTATACTGTCACACTGAGGGGTCTGGTCTATTATACTGTCACACTGAGGGTTCTGGTCTATTATAGTGTCACACTGAGGGGCCTGGTCTATTATAGTGTCACACTGAGGGGTCTGGTCTATTATAGTGTCACACTGAGGTGCCTGGTCTATTATACTGTCACACTGAGGGGCCTGGTCTATTATAGTGTCACACTGAGGGGTCCGCTCTATTATACTGTCACACTGAGGGGTCTGGTCTATTATAGGTCACACTGAGCGGCCTGGTCTATTATACTGTCACACTGAGGGGTCTGGTCTATTACAGTGTCACACTGAGGGGTCTGGTCTCTTATAGTGTCACGCGAAGGGGTCTGGTCTATTATAGTGTCACACTGAGGGTTCTGGACTATTATAGGGTCACACTGAGGGGTCTGGTCTATTATAGTGTCACACTGAGGGGCCTGGTCTATTATAGTGTCACACTGAGGGGTCTGGTCTATTATACTGTCACACTGAGGGGTCTGGTCTATTATAGTGTCACACTGAGGGGTCTGGACTATTATAGTGTCACACTGAGGGGTCTGGTCTACTATCGTGTCACACTGAGGGGCCTGGTCTATTATACTGGCACACTGACGGGCCTGGTCTATTATAGTGTCACACTGAGGGGGTCTGGTCTATTTCCTGTCACACTGAGGGGTCTGGTCTATTATAGTGTCACACTGAGGGTCTGGTCTATTATACTGTCACACTGAGGGGTCTGGTCTATTTCCTGTCACACTGAGGGGTCTGGTCTATTATACTGTCACACTGAGGGGTCTGGTCTATTATAGTGTCACACGGAGGGGTCTGGTCTATTATCGTGTCACACTGAGGGGTCTGGTCTATTAAAGTGTCACACTGAGGGGCCTGGTCTATTATACTGTCATACTGAGGGGTCTGGTCTATTATACTGACACACTGAGGGTCTGGTCTATTATACTGTCACACTGAGGGGTCTGGTCTATTATACAGTCACGCTGAGGGGTCTGGTCTATTATACTGTCACACTGAGGGGTCTGGTCTATTATAGTGTCACACTGAGGGGCCTGGTCTATTATAGTGTCACACTGAGGGGTCTGGACTATTATAGGGTCACACTGAGGGGCCTGGTCTATTATAGTGTTACACTGAGGGGTCTGGTCTATTATACTGTCACACTGAGGGGTCTGGTCTATTATACTGTCACACTGAGGGGTCTGGTCTATTATCGTGTCACACTGAGGGGTCTGGTCTATTATAGTGTCACACTGAGGGGTCTGGTCTATTATAGTGTCACACTGAGGTGCCTGGTTTATTATACTGTCACACTGAGGGGTCTGGTCTATTATACTGACACACTGAGGGTCTGGTCTATTATACTGTCACACTGAGGGGTCTGGTCTATTATACAGTCACACTGAGGGGTCTGGTCTATTATAGTGTCACACTGAGGTGCCTGGTCTATTATACTGTCACACTGAGGGGCCTGGTCTATTATAGTGTCACACTGAGGGGTCTGGTCTATTATACTGTCACACTGAGGGGTCTGGTCTATTATAGTGTCACACTGTGGGGCCTGGTCTATTATAACTGTCACACTGAGGGGTCTGGTCTATTACAGTGTCACACTGAGGGGTCTGGTCTCTTATAGTGTCACGCTAAGGGGTCTGGTCTATTATAGTGTCACACTGAGGGTTCTGGACTATTATAGGGTCACACTGAGGGGTCTGGTCTATTATAGTGTCACAATGAGGGGCCTGGTCTATTATAGTGTCACACTGAGGGGTCTGGACTATTATAGTGTCACACTGAGGGGTCTGGTCTACTATCGTGTCACACTGAGGGGCCTGGTCTATTATAGTGTCACACTGAGGAGTCTGGTCTAATACAGTATCACACTGAGGGGTCTGGTCTATTATACTGTCACACTGAGGGGTCTGGTCTATTATAGTGTCACACTGAGGGGTCTGGTCTATTATAGTGTCACACTGAGTGGTCTGTTCTATTATACTGTCACACTGTAGGGTCTGGTCTATTATACTGACACACTGAGGGTCTTGTCTATTATACTGTCACACTGAGGGGTCTGGTCTATTATACAGTCACACTGAGGGGTCTGGTCTATTATACTGTCACACTGAGGGGTCTGGTCTATTATACTGTCACACTGAGGGGTCTGGTCTATTATAGTGTCACACTGAGGGGTCTGGTCTATTATAGTGTCACACTGAGGGGCCTGGTCAATTATACTGTCACACTGAGGGTTCTGGTCTATTATAGTGTCACACTGAGGGGCCTGGTCTATTACAGTGTCACACTGAGGGGTCTGGTCTATTATAGTGTCACACTGAGCGGCCTGGTCTATTATACTGTCACACTGAGGGGTCTGGTCTATTATACTGTCACACTGAGGGGTCTGGTCTCTTATAGTGTCACGCGAAGGGGTCTGGTCTATTATAGTGTCACACTGAGGGTTCTGGACTATTATAGGGTCACACTGAGGGGTCTGGTCTATTATAGTGTCACACTGAGGGGTCTGGACTATTATAGTGTCACACTGAGGGGTCTGGTCTACTATCGTGTCACACTGAGGGGCCTGGTCTATTATAGTGTCACACTGAGGGGTCTGGTCTATTATACTGTCACACTGAGGGGTCTGGTCTATTATAGTGTCACACTGAGGGGTCTGGACTATTATAGTGTCACACTGAGGGGTCTGGTCTACTATCGTGTCACACTGAGGGGCCTGGTCTATTATACTGTCACACTGACGGGCCTGGTCTATTATAGTGTCACACTGAGGGGTCTGGTCTATTTCCTGTCACACTGAGGGGTCTGGTCTATTATAGTGTCACACTGAGGGTCTGGTCTATTATACTGTCACACTGAGGGGTCTGGTCTATTTCCTGTCACACTGAGGGGTCTGGTCTATTATACTGTCACACTGAGGGGTCTGGTCTATTATAGTGTCACACGGAGGGGTCTGGTCTATTATCGTGTCACACTGAGGGGTCTGGTCTATTAAAATGTCACACTGAGGGGCCTGGTCTATTATACTGTCATACTGAGGGGTCTGGTCTATTATAGTGTCACACTGAGGAGCCTGGTCCATTATACTGTCACACTGAGGGGTCTGGTCTATTATAGTGTCACACTGAGGGGTCTGGTCTATTATACTGTCACACTGAGGGGCCTGGCCTATTATACTGTCACACTGAGGGGTCTGGTCTATTATTGTGTCACACTGCGGGGTCTGGTCTATTATAGTGTCACACTGAGGGGCCTGGTCTATTACAGTGTCAAACGGAGGGGTCTGGTCTATCAAACTGTCACACTGATGGGTCTGGTCTATTATAGTGTCACACTGAGGGGTCTGGTCTATTATAGTGTCACACTGATGGGTCTGGTCTATTATACTGACACACTGAGGGTCTGGTCTATTATACTGTCACACTGAGGGGTCTGGTCTATTATACAGTCACGCTGAGGGGTCTGGTCTATTATACTGTCACACTGAGGGGTCTGGTCTATTATAGTGTCACACTGAGGGGCCTGGTCTATTATAGTGTCACACTGAGGGGTCTGGACTATTATAGGGTCACACTGAGGGGCCTGGTCTATTATAGTGTCACACTGAGGGGTCTGGTCTATTATACTGTCACACTGAGGGGTCTGGTCTATTATACTGTCACACTGAGGGGTCTGGTCTATTATCGTGTCACACTGAGGGGTCTGGTCTATTATAGTGTCACACTGAGGGGTCTGGTCTATTATAGTGTCACACTGAGGTGCCTGCTTTATTATACTGTCACACTGAGGGGTCTGGTCTATTATACTGACACACTGAGGGTCTGGTCTATTATACTGTCACACTGAGGGGTCTGGTCTATTATACAGTCACGCTGAGGGGTCTGGTCTATTATACTGTCACACTGAGGGGTCTGTTCTATTATACTGTCACACTGAGGGGTCTGGTCTATTATAGTGTCACACTGAGGGGCCTGGTCAATTATACTGTCACACTGAGGGGTCTGGTCTATTATAGTTTCACACTGAGGGGCCTGGTCTATTATAGTGTCACACTGAGGGGCCTGGTCTATTACAGTGTCACACTGAGGGGTCTGGACTATTATAGGGTCACACTGAGGGGCCTGGTCTATTATAGTGTTACACTGAGGGGTCTGGTCTATTATACTGTCACACTGAGGGGTCTGGTCTATTATACTGTCACACTGAGGGGTCTGGTCTATTATCGTGTCACACTGAGGGGTCTGGTCTATTATAGTGTCACACTGAGGGGTCTGGTCTATTATAGTGTCACACTGAGGTGCCTGGTTTATTATACTGTCACACTGAGGGGTCTGGTCTATTATAGTGCCACACTGAGGTGCCTGCTTTATTATACTGTCACACTGAGGGGTCTGGTCTATTATACTGACACACTGAGGGTCTGGTCTATTATACTGTCACACTGAGGGGTCTGGTCTATTATACAGTCACGCTGAGGGGTCTGGTCTATTATACTGTCACACTGAGGGGTCTGTTCTATTATACTGTCACACTGAGGGGTCTGGTCTATTATAGTGTCACACTGAGGGGCCTGGTCAATTATACTGTCACACTGAGGGGTCTGGTCTATTATAGTTTCACACTGAGGGGTCTGGTCTATTATAGTGTCACACTGAGGGGCCTGGTCTATTATAGTGTCACACTGAGGGGTCTGGACTATTATAGGGTCACACTGAGGGGCCTGGTCTATTATAGTGTTACACTGAGGGGTCTGGTCTATTATACTGTCACACTGAGGGGTCTGGTCTATTATACTGTCACACTGAGGGGTCTGGTCTATTATCGTGTCACACTGAGGGGTCTGGTCTATTATAGTGTCACACTGAGGGGTCTGGTCTATTATAGTGTCACACTGAGGTGCCTGGTTTATTATACTGTCACACTGAGGGGTCTGGTCTATTATACTGACACACTGAGGGTCTGGTCTATTATACTGTCACACTGAGGGGTCTGGTCTATTATACAGTCACACTGAGGGGTCTGGTCTATTATAGTGTCACACTGAGGTGCCTGGTCTATTATACTGTCACACTGAGGGGCCTGGTCTATTATAGTGTCACACTGAGGGGTCTGGTCTATTATACTGTCACACTGAGGGGTCTGGTCTATTATAGTGTCACACTGTGGGGCCTGGTCTATTATAACTGTCACACTGAGGGGTCTGGTCTATTACAGTGTCACACTGAGGGGTCTGGTCTCTTATAGTGTCACGCTAAGGGGTCTGGTCTATTATAGTGTCACACTGAGGGTTCTGGACTATTATAGGGTCACACTGAGGGGTCTGGTCTATTATAGTGTCACAATGAGGGGCCTGGTCTATTATAGTGTCACACTGAGGGGTCTGGACTATTATAGTGTCACACTGAGGGGTCTGGTCTACTATCGTGTCACACTGAGGGGCCTGGTCTATTATAGTGTCACACTGAGGAGTCTGGTCTAATACAGTATCACACTGAGGGGTCTGGTCTATTATACTGTCACACTGAGGGGTCTGGTCTATTATAGTGTCACACTGAGGGGTCTGGTCTATTATAGTGTCACACTGAGTGGTCTGTTCTATTATACTGTCACACTGTAGGGTCTGGTCTATTATACTGACACACTGAGGGTCTTGTCTATTATACTGTCACACTGAGGGGTCTGGTCTATTATACAGTCACACTGAGGGGTCTGGTCTATTATACTGTCACACTGAGGGGTCTGGTCTATTATACTGTCACACTGAGGGGTCTGGTCTATTATAGTGTCACACTGAGGGGTCTGGTCTATTATAGTGTCACACTGAGGGGCCTGGTCAATTATACTGTCACACTGAGGGTTCTGGTCTATTATAGTGTCACACTGAGGGGCCTGGTCTATTACAGTGTCACACTGAGGGGTCTGGTCTATTATAGTGTCACACTGAGGTGCCTGGTCTATTATAGTGTCACACTGAGGGGTCCGCTCTATTATACTGTCACACTGAGGGGTCTGGTCTATTATAGTGTCACACTGAGCGGCCTGGTCTATTATACTGTCACACTGAGGGGTCTGGTCTATTATACTGTCACACTGAGGGGTCTGGTCTCTTATAGTGTCACGCGAAGGGGTCTGGTCTATTATAGTGTCACACTGAGGGTTCTGGACTATTATAGGGTCACACTGAGGGGTCTGGTCTATTATAGTGTCACACTGAGGGGTCTGGACTATTATAGTGTCACACTGAGGGGTCTGGTCTACTATCGTGTCACACTGAGGGGCCTGGTCTATTATAGTGTCACACTGAGGGGTCTGGTCTATTATACTGTCACACTGAGGGGTCTGGTCTATTATAGTGTCACACTGAGGGGTCTGGACTATTATAGTGTCACACTGAGGGGTCTGGTCTACTATCGTGTCACACTGAGGGGCCTGGTCTATTATACTGTCACACTGACGGGCCTGGTCTATTATAGTGTCACACTGAGGGGTCTGGTCTATTTCCTGTCACACTGAGGGGTCTGGTCTATTATAGTGTCACACTGAGGGTCTGGTCTATTATACTGTCACACTGAGGGGTCTGGTCTATTTCCTGTCACACTGAGGGGTCTGGTCTATTATACTGTCACACTGAGGGGTCTGGTCTATTATAGTGTCACACGGAGGGGTCTGGTCTATTATCGTGTCACACTGAGGGGTCTGGTCTATTAAAATGTCACACTGAGGGGCCTGGTCTATTATACTGTCATACTGAGGGGTCTGGTCTATTATAGTGTCACACTGAGGAGCCTGGTCCATTATACTGTCACACTGAGGGGTCTGGTCTATTATAGTGTCACACTGAGGGGTCTGGTCTATTATACTGTCACACTGAGGGGCCTGGCCTATTATACTGTCACACTGAGGGGTCTGGTCTATTATTGTGTCACACTGCGGGGTCTGGTCTATTATAGTGTCACACTGAGGGGCCTGGTCTATTACAGTGTCAAACGGAGGGGTCTGGTCTATCAAACTGTCACACTGATGGGTCTGGTCTATTATAGTGTCACACTGAGGGGTCTGGTCTATTATAGTGTCACACTGATGGGTCTGGTCTATTATACTGACACACTGAGGGTCTGGTCTATTATACTGTCACACTGAGGGGTCTGGTCTATTATACAGTCACGCTGAGGGGTCTGGTCTATTATACTGTCACACTGAGGGGTCTGGTCTATTATAGTGTCACACTGAGGGGCCTGGTCTATTATAGTGTCACACTGAGGGGTCTGGACTATTATAGGGTCACACTGAGGGGCCTGGTCTATTATAGTGTCACACTGAGGGGTCTGGTCTATTATACTGTCACACTGAGGGGTCTGGTCTATTATACTGTCACACTGAGGGGTCTGGTCTATTATCGTGTCACACTGAGGGGTCTGGTCTATTATAGTGTCACACTGAGGGGTCTGGTCTATTATAGTGTCACACTGAGGTGCCTGCTTTATTATACTGTCACACTGAGGGGTCTGGTCTATTATACTGACACACTGAGGGTCTGGTCTATTATACTGTCACACTGAGGGGTCTGGTCTATTATACAGTCACGCTGAGGGGTCTGGTCTATTATACTGTCACACTGAGGGGTCTGTTCTATTATACTGTCACACTGAGGGGTCTGGTCTATTATAGTGTCACACTGAGGGGCCTGGTCAATTATACTGTCACACTGAGGGGTCTGGTCTATTATAGTTTCACACTGAGGGGCCTGGTCTATTATAGTGTCACACTGAGGGGTCTGGTCTATTATAGTGTCACACTGAGGTGCCTGGTCTATTATACTGTCACACTGAGGGGCCTGGTCTATTATAGTGTCACACTGAGGGGTCTGGTCTATTATAGTGTCACACTGTGGGGCCTGGTGTATTATAACTGTCACACTGAGGGGTCTGGTCTATTACAGTGTCACACTGAGGGGTCTGGTCTCTTATCGTGTCACGCTAAGGGGTCTGGTCTATTATAGGGTCACACTGAGGGGTCTGGTCTATTATAGTGTCACAATGAGGGGCCTGGTCTATTATAGTGTCACACTGAGGGGTCTGGACTATTATAGTGTCACACTGAGGGGTCTGGTCTACTATCGTGTCACACTGAGGGGCCTGGTCTATTATAGTGTCACACTGAGGGGTCTGGTCTTATACAGTATCACACTGAGGGGTCTGGTCCATTATACTGTCACACTGAGGGTCTGGTCTATTATACTGTCACACTGAGGGGTCTGGTTTATTATAGTGTCACACTGAGGGGTCTGGTCTATTATACTGTCACACTGAGGGGTCTGGTCTATTATACTGTCACACTGAGGGGCCTAGTCTATTATACTGTCAAACTGAGGGGTCTGGTCTATTATTGTGTCATACTGAGGGGCCTGGTCTATTATAGTGTCACACTGAGGGGCCTGGTCTATTATACTGTCACACTGAGGGGTCTGGTCTATTATAGTTTCACACTGAGGGATCTGGTCTATTATAGTGTCACACTGAGGGGTCTGGTCCATTATACTATCACACTGAGGGTCTGGTCTATTATACTGTCACACTGAGGGGTCTGGTCTATTATAGTGTCACACTGAGGGGTCTGGTCTATTATAGTGTCACACTGAGGGGTCTGGTCTATTATCCTGTCACACTGAGGGGTCTGGTCTATTATAGTGTCACACTGAGGGGTCTGGTCTCTTATAGTGTCACACTGAGGGGCCTGGTCTATTATAGTGTCGCACTGAGGGGTCTGGTCTATTATAGTGTCACACTGAGGGGTCTGGTCTATTATAGTGTCACACTGAGGGGTCTGGTCTCTTATAGTGTCACGCTAAGGGGTCTGGTCTATTTTCGTGTCACACTGAGGGTTCTGGACTATTATAGGGTCACACTGAGGGGTCTGGTCTATTATAGTGTCACAATGAGGGGCCTGGTCTATTATAGTGTCACACTGAGGGGTCTGGTCTACTATCGTGTCACACTGAGGGGCCTGGTCTATTATAGTGTCACACTGAGGGGTCCGGTCTAATACAGTATCACACAGAGGGGTCTGGTCCATTATACTGTCACACTGAGGGTCTGGTCTATTATACTGTCACACTGAGGAGTCTGGTCTATTATAGTGTCACACTGAGGGGTCTGGTCTATTATACTGTCACACTGAGGGGTCTGGTTTATTATAGTGTCACACTGAGGGGTCTGGTCTATTATACTGTCACACTGAGGGGTCTGGTCTATTATACTGTCACACTGAAGGGTCTGGTCTACTATACTGTCACACTGAGGGGTCTGGTCTATTATACTGTCACACTGAGGGGTCTGGTCTATTTCCTGTCACACTGAGGGGTCTGGTCTATTATAGTGTCACACGGAGGGGTCTGGTCTATTATCGTGTCACACTGAGGGGTCTGGTCTATTAAAATGTCACACTGAGGGGCCTCGTCTATTATACTGTCATACTGAGGGGTCTGGTCTATTATAGTGTCACACTGAGGGGCCTGGTCCATTATACTGTCACACTGAGGGGTCTGGTCTATTATAGTGTCACACTGAGGGGTCTGGTCTATTATACTGTCACACTGAGGGGCCTGGTCTATTATACTGTCACACTGAGGGGTCTGGTCTATTATTGTGTCACAATGAGGGGTCTGGTCTATTACAGGGTCACACTGAGGGGTCTGGTATATTATAGTGTCACTCTGAGGGGTCTGATGTATTGTAGTGTCACACTGAGGGGTCTGGTCCATTATAGTGTCACACTGAGGGGTCTGGTCTATTATAGTGTCACACTGAGGGGTCTGGTCTCTTATTGTGTCACACTGAGGGGTCTGGTCTATTATACTGTCACACTGAGGGGTCTGGTCTATTATACTGTCACACTGAGGGGTCTGGTCTATTATAGTGTCACACTGAGGGGCCTGGTCTATTACAGTGTCAAACGGAGGGGTCTGGTCTATCAAACTGTCACACTGATGGGTCTGGTCTATTATAGTGTCACACTGAGGGGTCTGGTCTATTATAGTGTCACACTGATGGGTCTGGTCTATTATACTGACACACTGAGGGTCTGGTCTATTATACTGTCACACTGAGGGGTCTGGTCTATTATACAGTCACGCTGAGGGGTCTGGTCTATTATACTGTCACACTGAGGGGTCTGGTCTATTATAGTGTCACACTGAGGGGCCTGGTCTATTATAGTGTCACACTGAGGGGTCTGGACTATTATAGGGTCACACTGAGGGGCCTGGTCTATTATAGTATCACACTGAGGGGTCTGGTCTATTATACTGTCACACTGAGGGGTCTGGTCTATTATACTGTCACACTGAGGGGTCTGGTCTATTATCGTGTCACACTGAGGGGTCTGGTCTATTATAGTGTCACACTGAGGGGTCTGGTCTATTATAGTGTCACACTGAGGTGCCTGGTTTATTATACTGTCACACTGAGGGGTCTGGTCTATTATACTGACACACTGAGGGTCTGGTCTATTATACTGTCACACTGAGGGGTCTGGTCTATTATACAGTCACGCTGAGGGGTCTGGTCTATTATACTGTCACACTGAGGGGTCTGTTCTATTATACTGTCACACTGAGGGGTCTGGTCTATTATAGTGTCACACTGAGGGGCCTGGTCAATTATACTGTCACACTGAGGGGTCTGGTCTATTATAGTTTCACACTGAGGGGCCTGGTCTATTATAGTGTCACACTGAGGGGTCTGGTCTATTATAGTGTCACACTGAGGTGCCTGGTCTATTATACTGTCACACTGAGGGGCCTGGTCTATTATAGTGTCACACTGAGGGGTCTGGTCTATTATAGTGTCACACTGTGGGGCCTGGTGTATTATAACTGTCACACTGAGGGGTCTGGTCTATTACAGTGTCACACTGAGGGGTCTGGTCTCTTATCGTGTCACGCTAAGGGGTCTGGTCTATTATAGGGTCACACTGAGGGGTCTGGTCTATTATAGTGTCACAATGAGGGGCCTGGTCTATTATAGTGTCACACTGAGGGGTCTGGACTATTATAGTGTCACACTGAGGGGTCTGGTCTACTATCGTGTCACACTGAGGGGCCTGGTCTATTATAGTGTCACACTGAGGGGTCTGGTCTAATACAGTATCACACTGAGGGGTCTGGTCCATTATACTGTCACACTGAGGGTCTGGTCTATTATACTGTCACACTGAGGGGTCTGGTTTATTATAGTGTCACACTGAGGGGTCTGGTCTATTATACTGTCACACTGAGGAGTCTGGTCTATTATACTGTCACACTGAGGGGCCTAGTCTATTATACTGTCAAACTGAGGGGTCTGGTCTATTATTGTGTCATACTGAGGGGCCTGGTCTATTATAGTGTCACACTGAGGGGCCTGGTCTATTATACTGTCACACTGAGGGGTCTGGTCTATTATAGTTTCACACTGAGGGATCTGGTCTATTATAGTGTCACACTGAGGGGTCTGGTCCATTATACTATCACACTGAGGGTCTGGTCTATTATACTGTCACACTGAGGGGTCTGGTCTATTATAGTGTCACACTGAGGGGTCTGGTCTATTATAGTGTCACACTGAGGGGTCTGGTCTATTATCCTGTCACACTGAGGGGTCTGGTCTATTATAGTGTCACACTGAGGGGTCTGGTCTCTTATAGTGTCACACTGAGGGGTCTGGTCTATTATACTGCCACACTGAGGGGTCTGGTCTATTATACTGTCACACTGAGGGGTCTGGTCTATTATTGTGTCACACTGAGGGGTCTGGTCTATTATAGGGTCACACTGATGGGTCAGGTATATTATAGTGTCACACTAAGGGGTCTGATGTATTGTAGTGTCACACTGAGGGGTCTGGTCCATTATAGTGTCACACTGAGGGGTCTGGTCTATTATAGTGTCACACTGAGGGGTCTGGTCTCTTATTCTGTCACACTGAGGGGTCTGGTCTATTATAGTGTCACACTGAGGGGTCTGGTCTATTATACTGTCACACTGAGGGGTCTGGTCTATTATAGTGTCACACTGAGGGGCCTGGTCTTTTACAGTGTCACACTGATGGGTCTGGTCTATTATACTGACACACTGAGGGTCTGGTCTATTATCGTGTCACACTGAGGGGTCTGGTCTATTATAGTGTCACACTGAGGGGCCTGGTCTTTTACAGTGTCAAACGGATGGGTCTGGTCTATCAAACTGTCACACTGAGGGGTCTGGTCTATTATAGTGTCACACTGAGGGGTCTGGTCTATTATAGTGTCACACTGATGGGTCTGGTCTATTATACTGACACACTGAGGGTCTGGTCTATTATACTGTCACACTGAGGGGTCTGGTCTATTATACAGTCACGCTGAGGGGTCTGGTCTATTATACTGTCACACTGAGGGGTCTGGTCTATTATAGTGTCACACTAAGGGGCCTGGTCTATTATAGTGTCACACTGAGGGGTCTGGACTATTATAGGGTCACACTGAGGGGCCTGGTCTATTATAGTGTCACACTGAGGGGTCTGGTCTATTATACTGTCACACTGAGGGGTCTGGTCTATTATACTGTCACACTGAGGGGTCTGGTCTATTATCGTGTCACACTGAGGGGTCTGGTCTATTATAGTGTCACACTGATGGGTCTGGTCTATTATAGTGTCACACTGAGGTGCCTGGTTTATTATACCGTCACACTGAGGGGTCTGGTCTATTATACTGACACACTGAGGGGTCTGGTCTATTATACTGTCACACTGAGGGGTCTGGTCTATTATACAGTCACGCTGAGGGGTCTGGTCTATTATACTGTCACACTGAGGGGTCTGTTCTATTATACTGTCACACTGAGGGGTCTGGTCTATTATAGTGTCACACTGAGGGGCCTGGTCAATTATACTGTCACACTGAGGGGTCTGGTCTATTATAGTGTCACACTGAGGGGCCTGGTCTATTATAGTGTCACACTGAGGGGTCTGGTCTATTATAGTGTCACACTGAGGTGCCTGGTCTATTATACTGTCACACTGAGGGGCCTGGTCTATTATAGTGTCACACTGAGTGGTCTGGTCTATTATAGTGTCACACTGTGGGGCCTGGTCTATTATAACTGTCACACTGAGGGGTCTGGTCTATTACAGTGTCACACTGAGGGGTCTGGTCTCTTATAGTGTCACGCTAAGGGGTCTGGTCTATTTTCGTGTCACACTGAGGGTTCTGGACTATTATAGGGTCACACTGAGGGGTCTGGTCTATTATAGTGTCACAATGAGGGGCCTGGTCTATTATAGTGTCACACTGAGGGGTCTGGACTATTATAGTGTCACACTGAGGGGTCTGGTCTACTATCGTGTCACACTGAGGGGCCTGGTCTATTATAGTGTCACACTGAGGGGTCTGGTCTAATAAAGTATCACACAGAGGGGTCTGGTCCATTATACTGTCACACTGAGGGGCCTAGTCTATTATACTGTCAAACTGAGGGGTCTGGTCTATTATTGTGTCATACTGAGGGGTCTGGTCCATTATACTGTCACACTGAGGGTCTGGTCTATTATACTGTCACACTGAGGAGTCTGGTCTATTATAGTGTCACACTGAGGGGTCTGGTCTATTATACTGTCACACTGAGGGGTCTGGTTTATTATAGTGTCACACTGAGGGGTCTGGTCTATTATACTGTCACACTGAGGGGTCTGGTCTATTATAGTGTCACAATGAGGGGCCTGGTCTATTATAGTGTCACACTGAGGGGTCTGGACTATTATAGTGTCACACTGAGGGGTCTGGTCTACTATCGTGTCACACTGAGGGGCCTGGTCTATTATAGTGTCACACTGAGGGGTCTGGTCTAATACAGTATCACACTGAGGGGTCTGGTCCATTATACTGTCACACTGAGGGTCTGGTCTATTATACTGTCACACTGAGGGGTCTGGTTTATTATAGTGTCACACTGAGGGGTCTGGTCTATTATACTGTCACACTGAGGAGTCTGGTCTATTATACTGTCACACTGAGGGGCCTAGTCTATTATACTGTCAAACTGAGGGGTCTGGTCTATTATTGTGTCATACTGAGGGGCCTGGTCTATTATAGTGTCACACTGAGGGGCCTGGTCTATTATACTGTCACACTGAGGGGTCTGGTCTATTATAGTTTCACACTGAGGGATCTGGTCTATTATAGTGTCACACTGAGGGGTCTGGTCCATTATACTATCACACTGAGGGTCTGGTCTATTATACTGTCACACTGAGGGGTCTGGTCTATTATAGTGTCACACTGAGGGGTCTGGTCTATTATAGTGTCACACTGAGGGGTCTGGTCTATTATCCTGTCACACTGAGGGGTCTGGTCTATTATAGTGTCACACTGAGGGGTCTGGTCTCTTATAGTGTCACACTGAGGGGCCTGGTCTATTATAGTGTCACACTGAGGGGTCTGGTCTATTATTGTGTCACACTGAGGGGTCTGGTCTATTATAGGGTCACACTGATGGGTCTGGTATATTATAGTGTCACACTAAGGGGTCTGATGTATTGTAGTGTCACACTGAGGGGTCTGGTCCATTATAGTGTCACACTGAGGGGTCTGGTCTATTATAGTGTCACACTGAGGGGTCTGGTCTCTTATTCTGTCACACTGAGGGGTCTGGTCTATTATAGTGTCACACTGAGGGGTCTGGTCTATTATACTGTCACACTGAGGGGTCTGGTCTATTATAGTGTCACACTGAGGGGCCTGGTCTTTTACAGTGTCAAACGGAGGGGTCTGGTCTATCAAACTGTCACACTGAGGGGTCTGGTCTATTATAGTGTCACACTGAGGTGTCTGGTCTATTATAGTGTCACACTGATGGGTCTGGTCTATTATACTGACACACTGAGGGTCTGGTCTATTATCGTGTCACACTGAGGGGTCTGGTCTATTATAGTGTCACACTGAGGGGCCTGGTCTTTTACAGTGTCAAACGGAGGGGTCTGGTCTATCAAACTGTCACACTGAGGGGTCTGGTCTATTATAGTGTCACACTGAGGGGTCTGGTCTATTATAGTGTCACACTGATGGGTCTGGTCTATTATACTGACACACTGAGGGTCTGGTCTATTATACTGTCACACTGAGGGGTCTGGTCTATTATACAGTCACGCTGAGGGGTCTGGTCTATTATACTGTCACACTGAGGGGTCTGGTCTATTATAGTGTCACACTGAGGGGCCTGGTCTATTATAGTGTCACACTGAGGGGTCTGGACTATTATAGGGTCACACTGAGGGGCCTGGTCTATTATAGTGTCACACTGAGGGGTCTGGTCTATTATACTGTCACACTGAGGGGTCTGGTCTATTATACTGTCACACTGAGGGGTCTGGTCTATTATCGTGTCACACTGAGGGGTCTGGTCTATTATAGTGTCACACTGATGGGTCTGGTCTATTATAGTGTCACACTGAGGTGCCTGGTTTATTATACTGTCACACTGAGGGGTCTGGTCTATTATACTGACACACTGAGGGTCTGGTCTATTATACTGTCACACTGAGGGGTCTGGTCTATTATACAGTCACGCTGAGGGGTCTGGTCTATTATACTGTCACACTGAGGGGCCTGGTCTATTATAGTGTCACACTGAGGGGTCTGGTCTATTATAGTGTCACACTGAGGTGCCTGGTCTATTATACTGTCACACTGAGGGGCCTGGTCTATTATAGTGTCACACTGAGTGGTCTGGTCTATTATAGTGTCACACTGTGGGGCCTGGTCTATTATAACTGTCACACTGAGGGGTCTGGTCTATTACAGTGTCACACTGAGGGGTCTGGTCTCTTATAGTGTCACGCTAAGGGGTCTGGTCTATTTTCGTGTCACACTGAGGGTTCTGGACTATTATAGGGTCACACTGAGGGGTCTGGTCTATTATAGTGTCACAATGAGGGGCCTGGTCTATTATAGTGTCACACTGAGGGGTCTGGACTATTATAGTGTCACACTGAGGGGTCTGGTCTACTATCGTGTCACACTGAGGGGCCTGGTCTATTATAGTGTCACACTGAGGGGTCTGGTCTAATAAAGTATCACACAGAGGGGTCTGGTCCATTATACTGTCACACTGAGGGGCCTAGTCTATTATACTGTCAAACTGAGGGGTCTGGTCTATTATTGTGTCATACTGAGGGGTCTGGTCCATTATACTGTCACACTGAGGGTCTGGTCTATTATACTGTCACACTGAGGAGTCTGGTCTATTATAGTGTCACACTGAGGGGTCTGGTCTATTATACTGTCACACTGAGGGGTCTGGTTTATTATAGTGTCACACTGAGGGGTCTGGTCTATTATACTGTCACACTGAGGGGTCTGGTCTATTATAGTGTCACAATGAGGGGCCTGGTCTATTATAGTGTCACACTGAGGGGTCTGGACTATTATAGTGTCACACTGAGGGGTCTGGTCTACTATCGTGTCACACTGAGGGGCCTGGTCTATTATTGTGTCATACTGAGGGGCCTGGTCTATTATAGTGTCACACTGAGGGGCCTGGTCTATTATACTGTCACACTGAGGGGTCTGGTCTATTATAGTGTCACACTGAGGGATCTGGTCTATTATAGTGTCACACTGAGGGGCCTGGTCTATTATACTGTCACACTGAGGGGCCTGGTCTATTATAGTGTCACACTGAGGGGTCTGGTCTATTTCCTGTCACACTGAGGGGCCTGGTCTATTATAGTGTCACACTGAGGGGCCTGGTCTATTATACTGTCACACTGAGGGGTCTGGTCTATTATAGTGTCACACTGAGGGATCTGGTCTATTATAGTGTCACACTGAGGGATCTGGTCCATTATACTATCACACTGAGGGTCTGGTCTATTATACTGTCACACTGAGGGGTCTGGTCTATTATACTGTCACACTGAGGGGTCTGGTCTATTTCCTGTCACACTGAGGGGTCTGGTCTATTATACTGTCACACTGAGGGGTCTGGTCTATTATAGTGTCACACGGAGGGGTCTGGTCTATTATCGTGTCACACTGAGGGGTCTGGTCTATTAAAATGTCACACTGATGGGCCTCGTCTATTATACTGTCATACTGAGGGGTCTGGTCTATTATAGTGTCACACTGAGGGGCCTGGTCCATTATACTGTCACACTGAGGGGTCTGGTCTATTATAGTGTCACACTGAGGGGTCTGGTCTATTATACTGTCACACTGAGGGGCCTGGTCTATTATACTGTCACACTGAGGGGTCTGGTCTATTATTGTGTCACAATGAGGGGTCTGGTCTATTACAGGGTCACACTGATGGGTCTGGTATATTATAGTGTCACTCTGAGGGGTCTGATGTATTGTAGTGTCACACTGAGGGGTCTGGTCCATTATAGTGTCACACTGAGGGGTCTGGTCTATTATAGTGTCACACTGAGGGGTCTGGTCTCTTATTGTGTCACACTGAGGGGTCTGGTCTATTATAGTGTCACACTGAGGGGTCTGGTCTATTATACTGTCACACTGAGGGGTCTGGTCTATTATAGTGTCACACTGAGGGGCCTGGTCTATTACAGTGTCAAACGGAGGGGTCTGGTCTATCAAACTGTCACACTGATGGGTCTGGTCTATTATAGTGTCACACTGAGGGGTCTGGTCTATTATAGTGTCACACTGATGGGTCTGGTCTATTATACTGACACACTGAGGGTCTGGTCTATTATACTGTCACACTGAGGGGTCTGGTCTATTATACAGTCACGCTGAGGGGTCTGGTCTATTATACTGTCACACTGAGGGGTCTGGTCTATTATAGTGTCACACTGAGGGGCCTGGTCTATTATAGTGTCACACTGAGGGGTCTGGACTATTATAGGGTCACACTGAGGGGCCTGGTCTATTATAGTATCACACTGAGGGGTCTGGTCTATTATACTGTCACACTGAGGGGTCTGGTCTATTATACTGTCACACTGAGGGGTCTGGTCTATTATCGTGTCACACTGAGGGGTCTGGTCTATTATAGTGTCACACTGAGGGGTCTGGTCTATTATAGTGTCACACTGAGGTGCCTGGTTTATTATACTGTCACACTGAGGGGTCTGGTCTATTATACTGACACACTGAGGGTCTGGTCTATTATACTGTCACACTGAGGGGTCTGGTCTATTATACAGTCACGCTGAGGGGTCTGGTCTATTATACTGTCACACTGAGGGGTCTGTTCTATTATACTGTCACACTGAGGGGTCTGGTCTATTATAGTGTCACACTGAGGGGCCTGGTCAATTATACTGTCACACTGAGGGGTCTGGTCTATTATAGTTTCACACTGAGGGGCCTGGTCTATTATAGTGTCACACTGAGGGGTCTGGTCTATTATAGTGTCACACTGAGGTGCCTGGTCTATTATACTGTCACACTGAGGGGCCTGGTCTATTATAGTGTCACACTGAGGGGTCTGGTCTATTATAGTGTCACACTGTGGGGCCTGGTGTATTATAACTGTCACACTGAGGGGTCTGGTCTATTACAGTGTCACACTGAGGGGTCTGGTCTCTTATCGTGTCACGCTAAGGGGTCTGGTCTATTATAGGGTCACACTGAGGAGTCTGGTCTATTATAGTGTCACAATGAGGGGCCTGGTCTATTATAGTGTCACACTGAGGGGTCTGGACTATTATAGTGTCACACTGAGGGGTCTGGTCTACTATCGTGTCACACTGAGGGGCCTGGTCTATTATAGTGTCACACTGAGGGGTCTGGTCTAATACAGTATCACACTGAGGGGTCTGGTCCATTATACTGTCACACTGAGGGTCTGGTCTATTATACTGTCACACTGAGGGGTCTGGTTTATTATAGTGTCACACTGAGGGGTCTGGTCTATTATACTGTCACACTGAGGAGTCTGGTCTATTATACTGTCACACTGAGGGGCCTAGTCTATTATACTGTCAAACTGAGGGGTCTGGTCTATTATTGTGTCATACTGAGGGGCCTGGTCTATTATAGTGTCACACTGAGGGGCCTGGTCTATTATACTGTCACACTGAGGGGTCTGGTCTATTATAGTTTCACACTGAGGGATCTGGTCTATTATAGTGTCACACTGAGGGGTCTGGTCCATTATACTATCACACTGAGGGTCTGGTCTATTATACTGTCACACTGAGGGGTCTGGTCTATTATAGTGTCACACTGAGGGGTCTGGTCTATTATAGTGTCACACTGAGGGGTCTGGTCTATTATCCTGTCACACTGAGGGGTCTGGTCTATTATAGTGTCACACTGAGGGGTCTGGTCTCTTATAGTGTCACACTGAGGGGCCTGGTCTATTATAGTGTCGCACTGAGGGGTCTGGTCTATTATAGTGTCACACTGAGGGGTCTGGTCTATTATAGTGTCACACTGAGGGGTCTGGTCTATTATAGTGTCACACTGAGGGGTCTGGTCTATTATACTGCCACACTGAGGGGTCTGGTCTATTATACTGTCACACTGAGGGGTCTGGTCTATTATTGTGTCACACTGAGGGGTCTGGTCTATTATAGGGTCACACTGATGGGTCTGGTATATTATAGTGTCACACTCAGGGGTCTGATGTATTGTCGTGTCACACTGAGGGGTCTGGTCCATTATAGTGTCACACTGAGGGGTCTGGTCTATTATAGTGTCACACTGAGGGGTCTGGTCTCTTATTCTGTCACACTGAGGGGTCTGGTCTATTATAGTGTCACACTGAGGGGTCTGGTCTATTATACTGTCACACTGAGGGGTCTGGTCTATTATAGTGTCACACTGAGGGGCCTGGTCTTTTACAGTGTCAAACGGAGGGGTCTGGTCTATCAAACTGTCACACTGAGGGGTCTGGTCTATTATAGTGTCACACTGAGGGGTCTGGTCTATTATAGTGTCACACTGATGGGTCTGGTCTATTATACTGACACACTGAGGGTCTGGTCTATTATACTGTCACACTGAGGGGTCTGGTCTATTATACAGTCACGCTGAGGGGTCTGGTCTATTATACTGTCACACTGAGGGGTCTGGTCTATTATAGTGTCACACTGAGGGGCCTGGTCTATTATAGTGTCACACTGAGGGGTCTGGACTATTATAGGGTCACACTGAGGGACCTGGTCTATTATAGTGTCACACTGAGGGGTCTGGTCTATTATACTGTCACACTGAGGGGTCTGGTCTATTATACTGTCACACTGAGGGGTCTGGTCTATTATCGTGTCACACTGAGGGGTCTGGTCTATTATAGTGTCACACTGATGGGTCTGGTCTATTATAGTGTCACACTGAGGTGCCTGGTTTATTATACTGTCACACTGAGGGGTCTGGTCTATTATACTGACACACTGAGGGTCTGGTCTATTATACTGTCACACTGAGGGGTCTGGTCTATTATAGTGTCACACTGAGGGGTCTGGTCTATTATCCTGTCACACTGAGGGGTCTGGTCTATTATAGTGTCACACTGAGGGGTCTGGTCTATTATAGTGTCACACTGAGGGGTCTGGTCTCTTATTCTGTCACACTGAGGGGTCTGGTCTATTATAGTGTCACACTGAGGGGTCTGGTCTATTATACTGTCACACTGAGGGGTCTGGTCTATTATAGTGTCACACTGAGGGGCCTGGTCTTTTACAGTGTCAAACGGAGGGGTCTGGTCTATCAAACTGTCACACTGAGGGGTCTGGTCTATTATAGTGTCACACTGAGGGGTCTGGTCTATTATAGTGTCACACTGATGGGTCTGGTCTATTATACTGACACACTGAGGGTCTGGTCTATTATACTGTCACACTGAGGGGTCTGGTCTATTATACAGTCACGCTGAGGGGTCTGGTCTATTATACTGTCACACTGAGGGGTCTGGTCTATTATAGTGTCACACTGAGGGGCCTGGTCTATTATAGTGTCACACTGAGGGGTCTGGTCTATTATACTGTCACACTGAGGGGTCTGGTCTATTATACTGTCACACTGAGGGGTCTGGTCTATTATCGTGTCACACTGAGGGGTCTGGTCTATTATAGTGTCACACTGATGGGTCTGGTCTATTATAGTGTCACACTGAGGTGCCTGGTTTATTATACTGTCACACTGAGGGGTCTGGTCTATTATACTGACACACTGAGGGTCTGGTCTATTATACTGTCACACTGAGGGGTCTGGTCTATTATACAGTCACGCTGAGGGATCTGGTCTATTATACTGTCACACTGAGGGGTCTGTTCTATTATACTGTCACACTGAGGGGTCTGGTCTATTATAGTGTCACACTGAGGGGCCTGGTCAATTATACTGTCACACTGAGGGGTCTGGTCTATTATAGTGTCACACTGAGGGGCCTGGTCTATTATAGTGTCACACTGAGGGGTCTGGTCTATTATAGTGTCACACTGAGGTGCCTGGTCTATTATACTGTCACACTGAGGGGCCTGGTCTATTATAGTGTCACACTGAGTGGTCTGGTCTATTATAGTGTCACACTGTGGGGCCTGGTCTATTATAACTGTCACACTGAGGGGTCTGGTCTATTACAGTGTCACACTGAGGGGTCTGGTCTCTTTTCGTGTCACGCTAAGGGGTCTGGTCTATTTTCGTGTCACACTGAGGGTTCTGGACTATTATAGGGTCACACTGAGGGGTCTGGTCTATTATAGTGTCACAATGAGGGGCCTGGTCTATTATAGTGTCACACTGAGGGGTCTGGACTATTATAGTGTCACACTGAGGGGTCTGGTCTACTATCGTGTCACACTGAGGGCCCTGGTCTATTATAGTGTCACACTGAGGGGTCTGGTCTAATAAAGTATCACACAGAGGGGTCTGGTCCATTATACTGTCACACTGAGGGGCCTAGTCTATTATACTGTCAAACTGAGGGGTCTGGTCTATTATTGTGTCATACTGAGGAGTCTGGTCCATTATACTGTCACACTGAGGGTCTGGTCTATTATACTGTCACACTGAGGAGTCTGGTCTATTATAGTGTCACACTGAGGGGTCTGGTCTATTATACTGTCACACTGAGGGGTCTGGTTTATTATAGTGTCACACTGAGGGGTCTGGTCTATTATACTGTCACACTGAGGGGTCTGGTCTATTATACTGTCACACTTAGGGGTCTGGCCTACTATACTGTCACACTGAGGGGTCTGGTCTATTATACTGTCACACTGAGGGGCCTAGTCTATTATAATGTCAAACTGAGGGGTCTGGTCTATTATTGTGTCATACTGAGGGGCCTGGTCTATTATAGTGTCACACTGAGGGGCCTGGTCTATTATACTGTCACACTGAGGGGTCTGGTCTATTATAGTGTCACACTGAGGGATCTGGTCTATTATAGTGTCACACTGAGGGGCCTGGTCTATTATACTGTCACACTGAGGGGCCTGGTCTATTATAGTGTCACACTGAGGGGTCTGGTCTATTTCCTGTCACACTGAGGGGCCTGGTCTATTATAGTGTCACACTGAGGGGCCTGGTCTATTATACTGTCACACTGAGGGGTCTGGTCTATTATAGTGTCACACTGAGGGATCTGGTCTATTATAGTGTCACACTGAGGGGTCTGGTCCATTATACTATCACACTGAGGGTCTGGTCTATTATACTGTCACACTGAGGGGTCTGGTCTATTATACTGTCACACTGAGGGGTCTGGTCTATTTCCTGTCACACTGAGGGGTCTGGTCTATTATACTGTCACACTGAGGGGTCTGGTCTATTATAGTGTCACACGGAGGGGTCTGGTCTATTATCGTGTCACACTGTAGGGTCTGGTCTATTAAAATGTCACACTGAGGGGCCTCGTCTATTATACTGTCATACTGAGGGGTCTGGTCTATTATAGTGTCACACTGAGGGGCCTGGTCCATTATACTGTCACACTGAGGGGTCTGGTCTATTATAGTGTCACACTGAGGGGTCTGGTCTATTATACTGTCACACTGAGGGGCCTGGTCTATTATACTGTCACACTGAGGGGTCTGGTCTATTATTGTGTCACAATGAGGGGTCTGGTGTATTACAGGGTCACACTGATGGGTCTGGTATATTATAGTGTCACTCTGAGGGGTCTGATGTATTGTAGTGTCACACTGAGGGGTCTGGTCCATTATAGTGTCACACTGAGGGGTCTGGTCTATTATAGTGTCACACTGAGGGGTCTGGTCTCTTATTGTGTCACACTGAGGGGTCTGGTCTATTATAGTGTCACACTGAGGGGTCTGGTCTATTATACTGTCACACTGAGGGGTCTGGTCTATTATAGTGTCACACTGAGGGGCCTGGTCTATTACAGTGTCAAACGGAGGGGTCTGGTCTATCAAACTGTCACACTGATGGGTCTGGTCTATTATAGTGTCACACTGAGGGGTCTGGTCTATTATAGTGTCACACTGATGGGTCTGGTCTATTATACTGACACACTGAGGGTCTGGTCTATTATACTGTCACACTGAGGGGTCTGGTCTATTATACAGTCACGCTGAGGGGTCTGGTCTATTATACTGTCACACTGAGGGGTCTGGTCTATTATAGTGTCACACTGAGGGGCCTGGTCTATTATAGTGTCACACTGAGGGGTCTGGACTATTATAGGGTCACACTGAGGGGCCTGGTCTATTATAGTATCACACTGAGGGGTCTGGTCTATTATACTGTCACACTGAGGGGTCTGGTCTATTATACTGTCACACTGAGGGGTCTGGTCTATTATCGTGTCACACTGAGGGGTCTGGTCTCTTATAGTGTCACACTGAGGGGTCTGGTCTATTATAGTGTCACACTGAGGGGTCTGGTCTCTTATTCTGTCACACTGAGGGGTCTGGTCTATTATAGTGTCACACTGAGGGGTCTGGTCTATTATACTGTCACACTGAGGGGTCTGGTCTATTATAGTGTCACACTGAGGGGCCTGGTCTTTTACAGTGTCAAACGGAGGGGTCTGGTCTATCAAACTGTCACACTGAGGGGTCTGGTCTATTATAGTGTCACACTGAGGGGTCTGGTCTATTATAGTGTCACACTGATGGGTCTGGTCTATTATACTGACACACTGAGGGTCTGGTCTATTATACTGTCACACTGAGGGGTCTGGTCTATTATACAGTCACGCTGAGGGGTCTGGTCTATTATACTGTCACACTGAGGGGTCTGTTCTATTATACTGTCACACTGAGGGGTCTGGTCTATTATAGTGTCACACTGAGGGGCCTGGTCAATTATACTGTCACACTGAGGGGTCTGGTCTATTATAGTTTCACACTGAGGGGCCTGGTCTATTATAGTGTCACACTGAGGGGTCTGGTCTATTATAGTGTCACACTGAGGTGCCTGGTCTATTATACTGTCACACTGAGGGGCCTGGTCTATTATAGTGTCACACTGAGGGGTCTGGTCTATTATAGTGTCACACTGTGGGGCCTGGTGTATTATAACTGTCACACTGAGGGGTCTGGTCTATTACAGTGTCACACTGAGGGGTCTGGTCTCTTATCGTGTCACGCTAAGGGGTCTGGTCTATTATAGGGTCACACTGAGGGGTCTGGTCTATTATAGTGTCACAATGAGGGGCCTGGTCTATTATAGTGTCACACTGAGGGGTCTGGACTATTATAGTGTCACACTGAGGGGTCTGGTCTACTATCGTGTCACACTGAGGGGCCTGGTCTATTATAGTGTCACACTGAGGGGTCTGGTCTAATACAGTATCACACTGAGGGGTCTGGTCCATTATACTGTCACACTGAGGGTCTGGTCTATTATAGTTTCACACTGAGGGATCTGGTCTATTATAGTGTCACACTGAGGGGTCTGGTCCATTATACTATCACACTGAGGGTCTGGTCTATTATACTGTCACACTGAGGGGTCTGGTCTATTATAGTGTCACACTGAGGGGTCTGGTCTAATACAGTATCACACTGAGGGGTCTGGTCCATTATACTGTCACACTGAGGGTCTGGTCTATTATACTGTCACACTGAGGGGTCTGGTTTATTATAGTGTCACACTGAGGGGTCTGGTCTATTATACTGTCACACTGAGGAGTCTGGTCTATTATACTGTCACACTGAGGGGCCTAGTCTATTATACTGTCAAACTGAGGGGTCTGGTCTATTATTGTGTCATACTGAGGGGCCTGGTCTATTATAGTGTCACACTGAGGGGCCTGGTCTATTATACTGTCACACTGAGGGGTCTGGTCTATTATAGTTTCACACTGAGGGATCTGGTCTATTATAGTGTCACACTGAGGGGTCTGGTCCATTATACTATCACACTGAGGGTCTGGTCTATTATACTGTCACACTGAGGGGTCTGGTCTATTATAGTGTCACACTGAGGGGTCTGGTCTATTATAGTGTCACACTGAGGGGTCTGGTCTATTATCCTGTCACACTGAGGGGTCTGGTCTATTATAGTGTCACACTGAGGGGTCTGGTCTCTTATAGTGTCACACTGAGGGGCCTGGTCTATTATAGTGTCGCACTGAGGGGTCTGGTCTATTATAGTGTCACACTGAGGGGTCTGGTCTATTATAGTGTCACACTGAGGGGTCTGGTCTATTATAGTGTCACACTGAGGGGTCTGGTCTATTATACTGCCACACTGAGGGGTCTGGTCTATTATACTGTCACACTGAGGGGTCTGGTCTATTATTGTGTCACACTGAGGGGTCTGGTCTATTATAGGGTCACACTGATGGGTCTGGTATATTATAGTGTCACACTAAGGGGTCTGATGTATTGTAGTGTCACACTGAGGGGTCTGGTCCATTATAGTGTCACACTGAGGGGTCTGGTCTATTATAGTGTCACACTGAGGGGTCTGGTCTCTTATTCTGTCACACTGAGGGGTCTGGTCTATTATAGTGTCACACTGAGGGGTCTGGTCTATTATACTGTCACACTGAGGGGTCTGGTCTATTATAGTGTCACACTGAGGGGCCTGGTCTTTTACAGTGTCAAACGGAGGGGTCTGGTCTATCAAACTGTCACACTGAGGGGTCTGGTCTATTATAGTGTCACACTGAGGGGTCTGGTCTATTATAGTGTCACACTGATGGGTCTGGTCTATTATACTGACACACTGAGGGTCTGGTCTATTATACTGTCACACTGAGGGGTCTGGTCTATTATACAGTCACGCTGAGGGGTCTGGTCTATTATACTGTCACACTGAGGGGTCTGGTCTATTATAGTGTCACACTGAGGGGCCTGGTCTATTATAGTGTCACACTGAGGGGTCTGGACTATTATAGGGTCACACTGAGGGGCCTGGTCTATTATAGTGTCACACTGAGGGGTCTGGTCTATTATACTGTCACACTGAGGGGTCTGGTCTATTATACTGTCACACTGAGGGGTCTGGTCTATTATCGTGTCACACTGAGGGGTCTGGTCTATTATAGTGTCACACTGATGGGTCTGGTCTATTATAGTGTCACACTGAGGTGCCTGGTTTATTATACTGTCACACTGAGGGGTCTGGTCTATTATACTGACACACTGAGGGTCTGGTCTATTATACTGTCACACTGAGGGGTCTGGTCTATTATAGTGTCACACTGAGGGGTCTGGTCTATTATCCTGTCACACTGAGGGGTCTGGACTATTATAGTGTCACACTGAGGGGTCTGGTCTATTATAGTGTCACACTGAGGGGTCTGGTCTCTTATTCTGTCACACTGAGGGGTCTGGTCTATTATAGTGTCACACTGAGGGGTCTGGTCTATTATACTGTCACACTGAGGGGTCTGGTCTATTATAGTGTCACACTGAGGGGCCTGGTCTTTTACAGTGTCAAACGGAGGGGTCTGGTCTATCAAACTGTCACACTGAGGGGTCTGGTCTATTATAGTGTCACACTGAGGGGTCTGGTCTATTATAGTGTCACACTGATGGGTCTGGTCTATTATACTGACACACTGAGGGTCTGGTCTATTATACTGTCACACTGAGGGGTCTGGTCTATTATACAGTCACGCTGAGGGGTCTGGTCTATTATACTGTCACACTGAGGGGTCTGGTCTATTATAGTGTCACACTGAGGGGCCTGGTCTATTATAGTGTCACACTGAGGGGTCTGGTCTATTATACTGTCACACTGAGGGGTCTGGTCTATTATACTGTCACACTGAGGGGTCTGGTCTATTATCGTGTCACACTGAGGGGTCTGGTCTATTATAGTGTCACACTGATGGGTCTGGTCTATTATAGTGTCACACTGAGGTGCCTGGTTTATTATACTGTCACACTGAGGGGTCTGGTCTATTATACTGACACACTGAGGGTCTGGTCTATTATACTGTCACACTGAGGGGTCTGGTCTATTATACAGTCACGCTGAGGGATCTGGTCTATTATACTGTCACACTGAGGGGTCTGTTCTATTATACTGTCACACTGAGGGGTCTGGTCTATTATAGTGTCACACTGAGGGGCCTGGTCAATTATACTGTCACACTGAGGGGTCTGGTCTATTATAGTGTCACACTGAGGGGCCTGGTCTATTATAGTGTCACACTGAGGGGTCTGGTCTATTATAGTGTCACACTGAGGTGCCTGGTCTATTATACTGTCACACTGAGGGGCCTGGTCTATTATAGTGTCACACTGAGTGGTCTGGTCTATTATAGTGTCACACTGTGGGGCCTGGTCTATTATAACTGTCACACTGAGGGGTCTGGTCTATTACAGTGTCACACTGAGGGGTCTGGTCTCTTTTCGTGTCACGCTAAGGGGTCTGGTCTATTTTCGTGTCACACTGAGGGTTCTGGACTATTATAGGGTCACACTGAGGGGTCTGGTCTATTATAGTGTCACAATGAGGGGCCTGGTCTATTATAGTGTCACACTGAGGGGTCTGGACTATTATAGTGTCACACTGAGGGGTCTGGTCTACTATCGTGTCACACTGAGGGCCCTGGTCTATTATAGTGTCACACTGAGGGGTCTGGTCTAATAAAGTATCACACAGAGGGGTCTGGTCCATTATACTGTCACACTGAGGGGCCTAGTCTATTATACTGTCAAACTGAGGGGTCTGGTCTATTATTGTGTCATACTGAGGAGTCTGGTCCATTATACTGTCACACTGAGGGTCTGGTCTATTATACTGTCACACTGAGGAGTCTGGTCTATTATAGTGTCACACTGAGGGGTCTGGTCTATTATACTGTCACACTGAGGGGTCTGGTTTATTATAGTGTCACACTGAGGGGTCTGGTCTATTATACTGTCACACTGAGGGGTCTGGTCTATTATACTGTCACACTTAGGGGTCTGGCCTACTATACTGTCACACTGAGGGGTCTGGTCTATTATACTGTCACACTGAGGGGCCTAGTCTATTATAATGTCAAACTGAGGGGTCTGGTCTATTATTGTGTCATACTGAGGGGCCTGGTCTATTATAGTGTCACACTGAGGGGCCTGGTCTATTATACTGTCACACTGAGGGGTCTGGTCTATTATAGTGTCACACTGAGGGATCTGGTCTATTATAGTGTCACACTGAGGGGCCTGGTCTATTATACTGTCACACTGAGGGGCCTGGTCTATTATAGTGTCACACTGAGGGGTCTGGTCTATTTCCTGTCACACTGAGGGGCCTGGTCTATTATAGTGTCACACTGAGGGGCCTGGTCTATTATACTGTCACACTGAGGGGTCTGGTCTATTATAGTGTCACACTGAGGGATCTGGTCTATTATAGTGTCACACTGAGGGGTCTGGTCCATTATACTATCACACTGAGGGTCTGGTCTATTATACTGTCACACTGAGGGGTCTGGTCTATTATACTGTCACACTGAGGGGTCTGGTCTATTTCCTGTCACACTGAGGGGTCTGGTCTATTATACTGTCACACTGAGGGGTCTGGTCTATTATAGTGTCACACGGAGGGGTCTGGTCTATTATCGTGTCACACTGTAGGGTCTGGTCTATTAAAATGTCACACTGAGGGGCCTCGTCTATTATACTGTCATACTGAGGGGTCTGGTCTATTATAGTGTCACACTGAGGGGCCTGGTCCATTATACTGTCACACTGAGGGGTCTGGTCTATTATAGTGTCACACTGAGGGGTCTGGTCTATTATACTGTCACACTGAGGGGCCTGGTCTATTATACTGTCACACTGAGGGGTCTGGTCTATTATTGTGTCACAATGAGGGGTCTGGTCTATTACAGGGTCACACTGATGGGTCTGGTATATTATAGTGTCACTCTGAGGGGTCTGATGTATTGTAGTGTCACACTGAGGGGTCTGGTCCATTATAGTGTCACACTGAGGGGTCTGGTCTATTATAGTGTCACACTGAGGGGTCTGGTCTCTTATTGTGTCACACTGAGGGGTCTGGTCTATTATAGTGTCACACTGAGGGGTCTGGTCTATTATACTGTCACACTGAGGGGTCTGGTCTATTATAGTGTCACACTGAGGGGCCTGGTCTATTACAGTGTCAAACGGAGGGGTCTGGTCTATCAAACTGTCACACTGATGGGTCTGGTCTATTATAGTGTCACACTGAGGGGTCTGGTCTATTATAGTGTCACACTGATGGGTCTGGTCTATTATACTGACACACTGAGGGTCTGGTCTATTATACTGTCACACTGAGGGGTCTGGTCTATTATACAGTCACGCTGAGGGGTCTGGTCTATTATACTGTCACACTGAGGGGTCTGGTCTATTATAGTGTCACACTGAGGGGCCTGGTCTATTATAGTGTCACACTGAGGGGTCTGGACTATTATAGGGTCACACTGAGGGGCCTGGTCTATTATAGTATCACACTGAGGGGTCTGGTCTATTATACTGTCACACTGAGGGGTCTGGTCTATTATACTGTCACACTGAGGGGTCTGGTCTATTATCGTGTCACACTGAGGGGTCTGGTCTCTTATAGTGTCACACTGAGGGGTCTGGTCTATTATAGTGTCACACTGAGGTGCCTGGTTTATTATACTGTCACACTGAGGGGTCTGGTCTATTATACTGACACACTGAGGGTCTGGTCTACTATCGTGTCACACTGAGGGGCCTGGTCTATTATACTGTCACACTGACGGGCCTGGTCTATTATAGTGTCACACTGAGGGGTCTGGTCTATTTCCTGTCACACTGAGGGGTCTGGTCTATTATAGTGTCACACTGAGGGTCTGGCCTATTATACTGTCACACTGAGGGGTCTGGTCTATTTCCTGTCACACTGAGGGGTCTGGTCTATTATACTGTCACACTGAGGTGTCTGGTCTATTATAGTGTCACACTGAGGTGTCTGGTCTATTATCGTGTCACACTGAGGGGTCTGGTCTATTATAGTGTCACACTGAGGGGTCTGGTTTATTATACTGTCACACTGAGGGGTCTGGTATATTATAGTGTCACACTGAGGGGTCTGATGTATTGTAGTGTCACACTGAGCGGTCTGGTCCATTATAGTGTCACACAGAGGATTCTGGTCTATTATAGTGTCACACTGAGGGATCTGGTCTATTATAGTGTCACACTGAGGGGCCTGGTCTAATACAGTGTCACACTGAGGGGTCTGGTCCATTATACTGTCACACTGAGGGTCTGGTCTATTATACTGTCACACTGAGGAGTCTGGTCTATTATAGTGTCACACTGAGGGGTCTGGTCGATTATACTGTCACACTGAGGGGTCTGGTTTATTATAGTGTCACACTGAGGGGTCTGGTCTATTTCCTTTCACACTGAGGGGTCTGGTCTTTTTCCTGTCACACTGTGGGGTCTGGTCTATTATACTGTCACACTGAGGGTCTGGTCTATTATACTGTCACACTGAGGGGTCTGGTCTATTTCCTGTCACACTGAGGGGTCTGGTCTATTATAGTGTCACACTGAGGGGTCGGGACTATTATAGTGTCACACTGAGGGGTCTGGTCTATTATAGTGTCACACTGAGGGGCCTGGTCTATTATACTGTCATACTGAGGGGTCTGGTCTATTATAGTGTCACACTGAGGGGTCTGGTCTATTTCCTGTCCCACTGAGGGATCTGGTCTATTATACTGTCACACTGAGGGTCTGGTCTATTATACTGTCACCCTGAGGGGTCTGGTCTATTTCCTGTCACACTGAGGGGTCTGGTCTATTATACTGTCACACTGAGGGGTCTGATCTATTATAGTGTCACACTGAGGGGCCTGGTCTATTATACTGTCACACTGAGGGGTCTGGTCTATTATAGTGTCACACTGAGGGGTCTGATCGATTATACTGTCACACTGAGGGGTCTGGTCCATTATAGTGTCACACTGAGGGGTCTGGTCTATTATAGTGTCACACTTAGGGGCCTGGTCTATTATACTGTCACACTGAGGGGCCGGGTCTATGATAGTGTCACACTGAGGGGTCTGGTCTATTTCCTGTCACACTGAGGGGTCTGCTCTATTTCCTGTCACACTAAGAGTCTGGTCTATTATACTGTCACACTGAGGGTCTGGTGTATTATACTGTCACACTGAAGGGTCTGGTCTATTTCCTGTCACACTGAGGGGACTGGTCTATTATAGTGTCACACTGAGGGGTCTGGTCTATTTCCTATCACACTGAGGGGTCTGGTCTATTATACTGTCACACTGAGGGGTCTGGTCTATTTCCTGTCACACTGAGGGGTCTGGTCTATTATATTGTCACACTGAGGGGCCTGGTCTATTATACTGTCACACTGAGGGGTCTGGTCTATTTCCTGTCACACTGAGGGGTCTGGTCTATTATATTGTCACACTGAGGGTCTGGTCTATTATAGTGTCACACTGAGGGGTCTGGTCTATTATAGTGTCACACTGAGGAGTCTGGTCTATTATAGTGTCACACTGAGGGGTCTGGTCTATTATCGTGTCACACTGAGGGGTCTGGTCTATTAAAGTGTCACACTGAGGGGTCTGGTCTATTATACTGTCACACTGAGGGGTCTGGTCTATTCTAGTGTCACACTGAGGGGTCTGGTCCATTATAGTGTCACACTGAGGGGTCTGGTCTATTATATTGTCACACTGAGGGGTCTGGTCTATTATAGTGTCACACTGAGGGGTCTGGTCTATTATAGTGTCACATTGAGGGGCCTGGTCTATTATACTGTCACACTGAGGGGTCTGCTCTATTGTAGTGTCACACTAGGGATCTGGTCTATTATAGTGTCACACTGAGGGGCCTGGTCTATTATAGTGTCACAGTCACTGGCACTGACTGTCGCTGGGGTAAGTTCCCCTGGCACTTACTTTCGCTGGGGTACAGTTCCCCTGGAACTGGCTATGATTGGAATAAAGTTAACCTGACACTGACTTTCACTGGGTTGCTGGTCCCCTGGCACTGGCTCTCGCTTGAGTACAGTTCCCTGGGCACTGACTCTCACTGCAATACAGGTCCACAGGCACTAACTCTCACTGAGGGACAGTTCCCCTGGCACTGACTGCCACTGGGGTACAGTTCCCCTCTCACAGGTGCCACCTGGGATACGGTTCCTCTGACAGTGATTCTCACTGGGATACAGTTCCTCTGGCATTGAATGTCACTGAGTTACAGTTCCCCTGGCACTGACTCTCACTGGGGTACAGTTCCCCTGGAACTGACTCTCACTGGGGTACATTTCCTCTGGCACTGACTCTCACTGGGGTACAGTTCTCCTGGCACTGACACTCACTGGAGCACAGTTCCCCTTGCACCGCCTCTCACTGTGGTACAGTTCCCCTGACACTGACGCTCACTGGGATACTGCTCCCCAGGCATTAACTATCACTGGAGTACAGTTACCCTAGCAGAGATGCTCACTGGAGTTTAGTTTCCCTGGCACTTACTCCCACTGGAGTACAGTTCCACTGGCAATAACACTGACAGGAATACAGTTCCCCTGGCACAGAGTCTCACCGGGGTCCAGTTCTGCTGGCAGTGGCTCTCACTGGGTACAGTTCCCCTGGCACAGAATCACACCGGAATAGGATTCCCCTGGCGCTAGCTCTCACTGGAGTACAGTACCCCTGGCACTGACGCTCACTGCAATACAGTTCCGCAGGCAGTAACTCTTACTGGAATACAGTTCCCCGGCACTGACTCTCATTGAGGTACAGTTCCCCTGGCACTGACTCCCATTGGGTTCCAATTCCCCTGGCACAGGCACTCACTTGGGTACTGTTCCCCTGGCATAGATTCTCACTGGGGTGCAGTTCCCCTGGCACATACTCTCACAGGTGCACAGTTCCACTGACACTGACTCTGACTGGGCTGCAGTTCCCCTGGCATTGACTGTCGCTGGCGTACAGTGCCTATGGAACTGGATATGACTGGAATAAATTTAACCTGGCACTGACTCTCACTGGTCTGCTGTTCCCCTGGCACTAGCTCTCACTGGAGTACAGCTTCCCTGACACTGACTCTCACTGCAATACTGTTCCACAGGCACTAACTTTCACTGAGGTACAGTTCCCCAGGCACTGACTCCCACTGGGGTACAGTTCCGCTGGCACAGGTGCTCACTGGCACTAACTCTTACTGGGATAGAGTTCCCCTGGCACCGACTCTCACTGGGGCACAGTTCCCCTGGCACTGACACTTACTGGAGTACAGTTAGAAACATCGAAACATAGAAAATAGGTGCAGGAGTAGGCCATTCGGCCCTTCTAGCCTGCACCGCCATTCAATGAGTTCATGGCTGAACATGCAACTTCACTACCCCATTCCTGCTTTCTCACCATACCCCTTGATCCCCCTAGTAGTAAGGACTTCATCTAACTCCTTTTTGAATATATTTAGTGAATTGGCCTCAACAACTTTCTGTGGTAGAGAATTCCACAGGTTCACCACTCTCTGGGTGAAGAAATTCCTCCTCATCTCGGTCCTAAATGGCTTCCCCCTTATCCTTAGACTGTGTCCCCTGGTTCTGGACTTCCCCAACATTGGGAACATTCTTCCTGCATCTAACCTGTCTAACCCCGTCAGAATTTTAAACGTTTCTATGAGGTCCCCTCTCATTCTTCTGAAATCCAGTGAATACAAGCCCAGTTGATCCAGTCTTTCTTGATAGGTCAGTCCCGCCATCCCGGGAATCAGTCTGGTGAACCTTCGCTGCACTCCCTCAATAGCAAGAATGTCCTTCCTCAGGTTAGGAGACCAAAACTGTACACAATACTCCAGGTGTGGCCTCACCAAGGCCCTGTACAATTGTAGCAACACCTCCCTGCCCTTGTACTCAAATCCCCTCGCTATGAAGGCCAACATGCCATTTGCTTTCTTAACCGCCTGCTGTACCTGCATGCCAACCTTCAATGACTGATGTACCATGACACCCAGGTCTCTTTGCACCTCCCCTTTTCCTAATCTGTCACCATTCAGATAATAGTCTGTCTCTCTGTTTTTACCACCAAAGTGGATAACCTCACATTTATCCACATTATACTTCATCTGCCATGCATTTGCCCACTCACCTAGCCTATCCAAGTCGCTCTGCAGCCTCATAGAATCCTCCTTGCAGCTCACACTGCCACCCAACTTAGTGTCATCCGCAAATTTGGAGATACTACATTTAATCCCCTCGTCTAAATCATTAATGTACAGTGTAAACAGCTGGGGCCCCAGCACAGAACCTTGCGGTACCCCACTAGTCACTGCCTGCCATTCTGAAAAGTCCCCATTTACTCCTACTCTTTGCTTCCTGTCGGACAACCAGTTCTCAATCCATGTCAGCACACTACCCCCAATCCCATGTGCTTTAACTTTGCACATTAATCTCTTGTGTGGGACCTTGTCGAAAGCCTTCTGAAAGTCCAAATATACCACATCAACTGGTTCTCCCTTGTCCACTCTACTGGAAACATCCTCAAAAAATTCCAGAAGATTTGTCAAGCATGATTTCCCTTTCACAAATCCATGCTGACTTGGACCTATCATATTACCTCTTTCCAAATGCACTGCTATGACATCCTTAATAATTGATTCCATCATTTTACCCACTACCGATGTCAGGCTGACCGGTCTGTAATTCCCTGTTTTCTCTCTCCCTCCTTTTTTAAAAAGTAGGGTTACATTGGCTACCCTCCACTCCATAGGAACAGATCCAGAGTCAATGGAATGTTGGAAAATGACTGTCAATGCATCCACTATTTCCAAGGCCACCTCCTTAAGTTCTCTGGGATGCAGTCCATCAGGCCCTGGGGATTTATCGGCCTTCAATCCCATCAATTTCTCCAACACAATTTCCCGACTAATAAGGATTTCCCTCAGTTCCTCCTCCTTACTAGACCCTCCGAACCCTTTTATATCCGGAAGGTTGTTTGTGTCCTCCTCAGTGAATACCGAACCAAAGTACTTGTTCAATTGGTCCGCCATTTCTTTGTTCCCCGTTATGACTTCCCCTGATTCTGACTGCAGGGGACCTACGTTTGTCTTTACTAACCTTTTTCTCTTTACATATCTATAGAAACTTTTGCAATCCGTCTTAATGTTCCCTGCAAGTTTCTTCTCGTACTCCATTTTCCCTGCCCTAATCAAACCCTTTGTCCTCCTCTGCTGAGTTCTAAATTTCTCCCAGTCCCCGGGTTCGCTGCTATTTCTGGCCAATTTGTATGCCACTTCCTTGGCTTTAATGCTATCCCTGATTTCCCTTGATAGCCACGGTTGAGCCACCTTCCCTTTTTTATTTTTACGACAGACAGGAATGTACAATTGTTGTAGTTCATCCATGCAGTCTCTAAATGTCTGCCATTGCCCATCCACAGTCAACCCCTTCAGTATCATTCGCCAATCTATCCTAGCCAATTCACGCCTCATACCTTCAAAGTTACCCTTATTTAAGTTCTGGACCATGGTCTCTGAATTAACTATTTCATTCTCCATCCTAATGCAGAATTCCACCATATTATGGTCACTCTTCCCCAAGGGGCCTCGCACAACGAGATTGCTAATTAATCCTCTCTCATTACACAACACCCAGTCTAAGATGGCCTCCCCCCTAGTTGGTTCCTCGACATATTGGTCTAAAAAACCATCCCTTATGCACTCCAGGAAATCCTCCTCCACCGTATTGCTTCCAGTTTGGTTAACCCAATCTGTGTGCATATTAAAGTCACCCATTATAACTGCTGCACCTTTATTGCACGCACCCCTAATTTCATGTTTGATGCCCTCCCCAACATCACTACTACTGTTTGGAGGTCTGTACACAACTCCCACTAACGTTTTTTGTCCTTTGGTATTCTGCAGCTCTACCCATATAGATTCCACATCATCCAAGCTAATGTCCTTCCGAACTATTGCCTTAATTTGCTCCTCAACCAGCAATGCTACCCCACCTCCTTTTCCTTTTATTCTATCTTTCCTGAATGTTGAATACCCCTGGATGTTGAGTTCCCATCCCTGATCATCCTGGAGCCACGTCTCCGTAATCCCAATCACATCATATTTGTTAACATCTATTTGCACAGTTAATTCATCCACTTTATTGCGGATACTCCTTGCATTAAGACACAAAGCCTTCAGGCTTGTTCTTTTAACACCCTTTGTCCTTTTAGAATTTTGCTGTACAGTGGCCCTTTTTGTTCTTTGCCTTGGGTTTCTCTGCCCTCCACTTTTCCTCATCTCCTTTCTGTTTTTTGCTTTTGCCTCCTTTTTGTTTCCCTCTGTCTCCCTGCATTGGTTCCCATCCCCCTGCCATATCAGTTTAAATCCTCCCCAACAGCACTAGCAAACACTCCCCCTAGGACATTGGTTCCGGTCCTGCCCAGGTGCAGACCGTCCGGTTTGTACTGGTCCCACCTCCCCCAGAACCGGTTCCAATGCCCCAGAAATTTGAATCCCTCCCTGTTGCACCACTGCTCAAGCCACGTATTCATCTGCACTATCCTGCGATTCCTACTCTGACTATCACGTGGCACTGGTAGCAATCCCGAGATTACTACTTTTGAGGTCCTACTTTTTAATTTAGCTCCTAGCTCCTTAAATTCGTTTTGTAGGACCTCATCCCTCTTTTTACCTATGTCGTTGGTACCAATGTGCACCACGACAACTGGCTGTTCTCCCTCCCTTTTTAGAATGTCCTGCACCCGCTCCGAGACATCCTTGACCCTTGCACCAGGGAGGCAACATACCATCCTGGAGTCTCGGTTGCGGCCGCAGAAACGCCTATCTATTCCCCTCACAATTGAATCCCCTATCACTATTGCTCTCCCACTCTTTTTCCTGCCCTCCTGTGCAGCAGAGCCAGCCATGGTGCCATGAACTTGGCTGCTGCTGCCCTCCACTGATGAGTCATCCCCCTCAACAGTACCCAAAGCAGTGTCTCTGTTTTGCAGGGGGATGACCACAGGGGACTCCTGCACTACCTTCCTTGCACTGCTCTTCCTGTTGGTCTTCCATTCCCTATCTGGCTGTGGACCCTTTCCCTGCGGTACGACCAACTCGCTACACGTGATACTCACGTCATTCTCAGCATCGTGGATGCTCCAGAGTGAATCCACCCTCAGCTCCAACCCCGCAACGCGGACCGTCAGGAGCTGGAGGTGGATACACTTCCCGCACACGTAATCGTCAGGGACACCGGAAGTGTCCCTGAGTTCCCACATGGTACAGGAGGAGCATAACACCCGACCGAGCTCTCCTGCCATGACTGAACCCTTATATACACTTAAATTGGCAACAACAATGTTAAAAATTACTCACTGATATAGAAGAGAAAAAAGAAAAACTACTCACCAATCACCAGCCAATCACTTACCCTCTTGGCTGTGACGTCACCTTTTGATTTCTTTCTACTTCTTTTTTGCCTTCTCCCTGTAGCTGCACAAGTCCCGCCTTTTATAGGCCTCACCACGCACCTCCTCGACGCTGCTCCCAACTGCCTCCGACGCTGGGCCCCGGACTCCCTGCTGTGCCTTTTATAGGCCGCTCCACGCACCTCCTCGACGCTGCTCCCGACTGCCTCCGACGCTGGGCCCCGGACTCCCTGCTGTGCCTTTTATAGGCCTCTCCACGCACCTCCTCGACGCTGCTCCCGACTGCCGCCGACGCTGGGCCCCGGACTCCCTGCCGTGCCTTTTATAGGCCTCACCACGCACCTCCTCGACGCTGGGCCCCGGACTCCCTGCCGTGCCTTTTATAGGCCTCACCACGCACCTCCTCGACGCTGGGCCCCGGACTCCCTGCCGTGCCTTTTATAGGCCTCACCACGCACCTCCTCGACGCTGGGCCCCGGACTCCCTGCTGTGCCTTTTATAGGCCTCACCACGCACCTCCTCGACGCTGCTCCCGACTGCCGCCGACGCTGGGCCCCGGACTCCCTGCTGTGCCTTTTATAGGCCGCTCCATGCACCTCCTCGACGCTGCTCCCGACTGCCTCCGACGCTGGGCCCCGGACTCCCTGCTGTGCCTTTTATAGGCCTCTCCACGCACCTCCTCGACGCTGCTCCCGACTGCCGCCGACGCTGGGCCCCGGACTCCCTGCCGTGCCTTTTATAGGCCTCACCACGCACCTCCTCGACGCTGGGCCCCGGACTCCCTGCCGTGCCTTTTATAGGCCTCACCACGCACCTCCTCGACGCTGGGCCCCGGACTCCCTGCCGTGCCTTTTATAGGCCTCACCACGCACCTCCTCGACGCTGCTCCCGACTGCCGCCGACGCTGGGCCCCGGACTCCCTGCCGTGCCTTTTATAGGCCTCACCACGCACCTCCTCGACGCTGGGCCCCGGACTCCCTGCTGTGCCTTTTATAGGCCTCACCACGCACCTCCTCGACGCTGCTCCCGACTGCCGCCGACGCTGGGCCCCGGACTCCCTGCTGTTCTTCCGGCACTGACTATCACCGGGGTACAGTTCCGCTGGCACTGGCTCTCACTGGCACTACAGTTCCCCTGGCACAGAATCACACTGTAATACATTTTCCCTGGCAATGGCTCTCACTGGGGTAAAGTTCCCCTGGCACATAATCGCACTGGAATACAGTTCTGCTGGTACTGACTCTCACTGAGGTACAGTTCCCCTGACACTGACTCTCACTGGGATACAGCTTTCCTGGCACTGACTCCTACTGGAATTCAGTTCCCCTGGCACTGACACTCACCGGAGTACAGTTCCCCTGACACTGGTGAGGCCACACCTGGAGTATTGTGTACAGTTTTGGTCTCCTAACTTGAGGAAGGACATTCTTGCTATTGAGGGAGTGCAGCGAAGATTCACCAGACTGATTCCCGGGATGGCGGGACTGACCTATCAAGAAAGACTGGATCAACTGGGCTTGTATTCACTGGAGTTCAGAAGAATGAGAGGGGACCTCATAGAAACGTTTATAATTCTGACGGGTTTAGACAGGTTAGATGCAGGAAGAATGTTCCCAATGTTGGGGAAGTCCAGAACCAGGGGTCACAGTCTGAGGATAAGGGGTAAGCCATTTAGGACCGAGATGAGGAGAAACTTCTTCACCCAGAGAGTGGTGAACCTGTGGAATTCTCTACCACAGAATGTAGTTGAGGCCAATTCACTAAATATATTCAAAAGGGAGGTAGATGAAGTCCTTACTACTCGGGGGATCAAGGGTTATGGCGAGAAAGCAGGAAGGGGGTACTGAAGTTTCATGTTCAGCCATGAACTCATTGAATGGCGGTGCAGGCTAGAAGGGCTGAATGGCCTGCTCCTGCACCTATTTTCTATGTATCTATGACTCTCATTGCGGTACAGTTCACTTTGCACAGACTCTCACTGGGGTACAGTTCCCCTGGCACTGAGTCCCACTGGGGTACAGTTCCACTGGCACAGGTGCTCACAGGGGTATAGTTCACCTGTCAATGACACACACACTGGGATTCAGTTCCCTCTTCAGTGACTCTCACTGGAGTACTGTTCCCCTGGCACAGACTCTCACTGGGGCACAGTTCCCCTGGCACTGACTCTGACTGGAGTACAGTTCTTCCGGCACTGACTCTCACCGGGGTGCAGTTCCGCTGGCACTGGCTCTCACTGGGGTACAGTTCCCCTGGCACAGAATCACACTGTATTACATTTTCCCTGGCAATGGCTCTCACTGGGGTAAAGTTCCCCTGGCACATAATCGCACTGGAATACAGTTCTGCTGGCACTGACTCTCACTGAGGTACAGTTCCCCTGACACTGACTCTCACTGGAATGCAGTTCCCTTGACACTGACTCTCACTGAGGTACAGTTCCCCTGACACTGACTCTCACTGGGATACAGTTCCGCTGGCACTGACTCCTACTGGAATACAGTTCCCCTGACACTGACTCTCACTGGGATACAGCTTTCCTGGCACTGACTCCTACTTGAATACAGTTCCCCTGGCACTGACACTCACCGGAGTACAGTTCCCCTGACACTGACTCTCACTGCGGTACAGTTCGCCTTGCACAGACTCTCACTGGGGTACAGTTCCCCTGGCACTGGTGCTCACAGGGGTATAGTTCCCCTCTCAATGACACACACACTGGGATTCAGTTCCCCCTTCAATGACTCTCACTGGAGTACCGTTCCCCTGGCACAGACTCTCACTGGGGCACAGTTCCCCTGGCACAGAATCACACTGTGATACATTTCCCCTGACAGTGGCTCTCACTGGGGTAAAGTTCCACTGGCACATAATCGCACTGGAATACAGTTCTGCTGGCACTGGCTCTCACTGGAGCACAGTTCCCCTGACACTGACTCTCACTGGGATACAGTTCTGCTGGCACTGACTCCTACTGGAATGAATACAGTTCCCCCGGCACTGACTCTCACTGGACTGCAGTTCCCCTGGCACTGACTCCTACTGGAATACAGTTCCCCTGGCACTGACACTCACTGGAGTATAGTTCCCCTGACACTGACTCTCACTGCGGTACAGTTCACCTTGCACAGACTCTCACTGGGGTACAGTTCCCCTGGCACTGAGTCCCACTGGGGTACAGTTCCGCTCGCACAGGTGCTCACAGGGGTATAGTTCTCCTTTCAATGACACACACTGGGATTCAGTTCCCCCTCCAGTGACTCTCACTGGCGTACCGTTCCCCTGGCACAGACTCTCACTGGGTTAAAATTCCCTGGTACTGACACTAATTGGGGTAAAGTTCCCTTGGCACAGACTGTCACTGGAGTACAGTTCACCTGGTAGTGGTTCCCACTGGAGTACTGTTAACCTGGCACTGGCTCGCACTGGAATAAGGTTCCCCTGGCACTGGCTCTCACTGGAGTACAGTTCCGCTGGAACTGACACTCACTGGGGTACAATTTCCCTGGCACAGATTCTCACTGGGGTACAGTTTACCTGACACTGACTCTTACTGGAATACAGTTCCACAGGCACTAACTCTCACTGAGGTACAGTTCACCGTGCACAAGCGCTCACTAGGGAACAGTTCCCCTGGCACTGACTCTCACTGGGGTACAGGTCCTCTGGTACTGACTATCACTGGGGTACAGTTCACCTGGTACTGACTCCCACTGAGGTACACTTCCCCTGGTACTGACACTAACCGGGGTAAAGTTCCCTTGGCACGGAGTGTCACTGGAGTACAGTTACCCTGGCACTGATTACCACTGGAGTACTGTTAACCTGGCACTGACTCACACTGGAATACAGTTCCCCTTGCACTAGCTCTCGCTGGAGTGCAGTTTCCCTGTCACTGACTCTCACTGGGGTACAGTTCCCCTGGCACTGCATCTCACTGGGGTAGAGTTCCCCTGGCACTGACTCTCACTGGAATACAGTTCCCTTGGCACTGGCACTCACAAGGATACAGATCCCCTGGCAATGATGCCTGCTGGGGTACAGTTCCCTGTCACTAACTCTCACTGTGGTACAGTTCCCCTGGCACAGACTCTCACTGTGGTACAGTTCCACTGGCACTAACTCTTACTGGAATACAGTTCCCCCGGCAATGATTCTCACTGGACGACAGTTCCCCTGGAACTGACTCTTACTACTGTACAGTTCTTCCAGCACAGAGTCTCAGCAGGATACAGTTCACCTGGCACAGAATCACACTGGAATACAGTTCCCCTGACACTGGCTCTCACTTAGGTACAGTTCCTCTGGCACAGAAACGCACTGGAATACAGTTCCGCTGGCACTGGCTCTCACCGGAGTAGAGATCCCCTGGCACTGACTCTCACTGGTTTGCTGTTCACCTGGCACTTGCTCTCACTGGCGTACAATTCCACAGGAACTAACACTGACTGGAATACAGCACACTGGTACCGACTCTCACTGGGATACAGTTCCTTTGGCACCGGCTCTTACTGGAATTCAGTTTCCCTGGCACTGACTCTTCCTGCAATACAGTTCACTTGACACTGATTCTCACTGGAGTACAGTTCCCCTGGCACTGACTCTCACTGGGGTACACGCCCTCTGGTACTGACTATCACTGAGGTACAGTTCCTCCGGAACTGAGTATCACTGGAATACAGTTCCCCTGGCACTGATGCCCGCTGGTGTACCGTTCTGCTGGCACTGGCTCTCATTGGGGTACAGTTCCCCGGCACAGAATCACACTGGATTACAGTTCCCCTGGCACTGGCTTTCACTGGAGTACAGTTCCCCTGGCACTGACTCTCACTGAGGTACAGTTCCCCTGGCACTGACTGTCACTGGAGTATAGTTCTCCTGGCACTGGCTTTCACTGGGGTACAGTTCCTCTGGCACTGACTCTCACTGGAATTCGGTTCACCTGGCACTGACACTCACTGGTATACAGTTCCCCTAGCACTGACACTCACTGGGGTACAGTTCCCCTGGCACAGACGATCACTGTGGCACAGTTCCACTGGCACTAACTCTTACTGGAATAGAGTTGCCCTGGCACCAACTCCCACTGGGGCACAGTTCCCCCGGCACTGACTCTTACTGGAGTACAGTTCTTCCGGCACTGACTCTCACCGGGGTACACTTCTGCTGGCACTGGCTCTCACTGGGGTACAGTTCCCCTGGCACAGAATCACACAGTGATACATTTCCCCTGGCAATGGCTCTCACTGGGGTAAAGTTGCACTGACACTGACTCTCACTGAGATACAGTTCCGCTGGCACTGACTCCTACTGGAATACAGTTCCCCCGGGACTGACTCTCACTGGACTGCAGTTCCCCTGGCACTGACTCCTACTGGAATACAGTTCCCCTGGCACTGACACTCACTGGAGTACAGTTACCCTGACACTGACTCTCACTGCGGTACAGTTCACCTTGCACGGACTCTCACTGGGGTACAGTTCCCTTGGCACTGAGTCCCACTGGGGTACAGTTCCGCTGGCACAGGTGCTCACAGGGGTATAGTTCCCCTGTCAATGACACCCACTGGGATACATGTCCCCTGGCACTGACTCTCACTGGAATACAGTTCCCCTGGCACTGACACTTACTGGGATACAGTTCCCCTGGCACTGATGCCTGCTGGGGTACAGTTCCCCGGCACTGACTCTCACTGTGGTACAGTTCCCCTGGCACAGACTCTCACTATGGTACAGTTCCCCTGGAACTGACTCTTACTGCTGTACAGTTCTTCCAGCACAGAGTCTCAGCGGGGTACAGTTCTGCTGACACTGGCTCTCACTTGGGTACAGTTCCACTGGCACAGAATCGCACTGGAATACAGTTCCGCTGGCACTGGCTCTCACCAGAGTACAGTTCCCCATGGCACTGACTCTCACTGGTTTGCTGTTCACCTGGCACTTGCTCTCACTGGCGTACAATTCCACAGGAACTAACACTGACTGGAATACAGCACACTGGTACCGACTCTCACTGGGATACAGTTCCTCTGGCACCGGCTCTTACTGGAATACAGTTTCCCTGGCACTGACTCTTCCTGCAATACAGTTCACTTGACATTGATTCTCAGTGGAGTACAGTTCCCCTGGCACTGACTCTCACTGGGGTACACGCCCTCTGGTACTGACTATCACTGGGGTACAGTTCGCCTCGCATTGACTCCCACTGGGGTAAAATTCCCTGGCACTGACACTAATTGGGGTAAAGTTCCCTTGGCACGGACTGTCACTGGGGTACAGTTCATCTGGTACTGATTCCCACGGGAGTACTGTTAACCTGGCATTGACTCTCACTGGAATACAGTTCCCCTGGCACAGGCTTTCACTGGAATACAGTTCTCCTGGCACTGATTTTCACTGGAGCACAGTTCCTCTGGCACTGTCTCTCACTGGAATACAGTTCCCCTGGCACTGACACTCACTGGGATACAGTTCCTCTGGCAATGATGCCTGCTGGGGTACAGTTCCCCAGCACTGACTTTCACTGGGGTACAGTTCCCCTAGCACAGATTCTCACTGTGGTACAGTTCAACTGGCACTGACTCTCACTGGACTACAGTTCCCCCGGCACTGACTCTCACTGGACTACAGTTCCCCTGGGATTGATTCTTACTGGAATACAGTTCCCCTGGCACTGACTCTCACTGGGGTACAGTTCCCCTGGCACAGACACTCACTGGGGTACAGTTCCCCTGGCACAGGCTCTCACTGTGGTACAGTTCAACCGGCACTGACTCTCACTGGACTACAGTTCCTCTGGGACTGATTCTTACTGGAATACAGTTCCCCTGGCACTGACTCTCACTGGGGTACAGTTCACCTGGCACTGACGCTCACTGGGGTACAGTTCCTCTGGCACTGAGTATCACTGGAGTACAGTTCTCCTGGCACTGACGCTCACTGGAATATAGTTCCCCTGGCACTGATGCCCGCTGGTGTACAGTTCTGCTGGCACTGGCTCTCATTGGGGTATAGTTCCCTGGCACAGAATCGCACTGGAAAACAGTTCGCCTGGCACTGACGCTGACTGGGATATTGCTCCCCTGCCACTGACTATCACTGGGGTACAGTTCCCCTGGCACTGACTCTCAATGGAATACAGTTCCCCTGGCACTGACACTCACTTGGGTATAGTTCCCCTGGCACAGACGATCACTGTAGCACAGTTCCCCCGGCACTGACTCTTACTCTGGTACAGTTCCCCTGGCACAGACTCTCACTATGGTTCAGTTCCACAGGCACTAACTCTTACCGAATACAGTCCCCCGGCACTGATTCTCACTGGACTACAGTTCCGCTGGAACTGACTCTTACTGCTGTACAGTTCTTCAAGCACAGAGTCTCAGCGGGGTACAGTTCTGCTGACACTGGCTCTCACTGGGGTACAGTTCCACTGGCACAGAATCGCACTTGAATACAGTTCCGCTGGCACTGACTCTCACCAGAGTACAGTTCCCCATGGCACTGACTTTCACTGGTTTGCTGTTCACCTGGCACTTGCTCTCACTGGCGTACAATTCCACAGGAACGAACACTGACTGGAATACAGCACGCTGGTACCGACTCTCACCGGGGTACAGTTCACCTGGCACTGACGCTCACTGGAATATAGTTCCCCTGGCACAGAATCGCACTGGAAAACAGTTCGCCTGGCACTGACGCTGACTGGGATATTGCTCCCCTGCCACTGACTATCACTGGGGTACAGTTCCCCTGGCACTAACTCTTACCGAATACAGTCCCCCGGCACTGATTCTCACTGGACTACAGTTCCCCTGGAACTGACTCTTACTGCTGTGCAGTTCTTCAAGCACAGAGTATCAGCGGGGTACAGTTCTTCTGACACTGGCTCTCACTGGGGTACAGTTCCACTGGCACAGAATCGCACTGGAATACAGTTCCGCTGGCACTGGCTCTCACCAGAGTACAGTTCCCCATGGCACTGACTCTCACTGGTTTGCTGTTCACCTGGCACTTGCTCTCACTGGCGTACAATTCCACAGGAACGAACACTGACTGGAATACAGCACGCTGGTACCGACTCTCACTGGGGTACAGTTCACCTGGCACCGACTCTTACTGGAATACAGTTTCCCTGGCACTGACTCTTCCTGCAATACAGTTCACTTGACACTGATTCTCACTGGAGTACAGTTCCCCTGGCACTGACTCTAACTGGGGTACATGTCCTCTGGTACTGACTATCACTGAGGTACAGTTCACATCGCACTGACTCCCACTGGGGTAAAATTCCCTGGTACTGACACTAATTGGGGTAAAGTTCCCTTGGCACGGACTGTCACTGGGGTACAGTTCACCTGGTACTGATTCCCACTGGAGTACTGTTAACTTGGCACTGACTCTCACTGGAATACAGTTCCCCTGGCACAGGCTTTCACTGGCGTACAGTTCTCCTGGCACTGACTTTCACTGGATCACAGTTCCTCTGGCACTGACTCTCACTGGAATACAGTGCCCCTGGCACTGACACTCACTGGGATACAGTTCCCCTGGCAATGATGCCAGCTGGGGTACAGTTCCCCGGCACTGCCTTTCACTGGGTTACAGTTCTGCTGGCACAGACTCTCACTGGACTACAGTTCCCCTGGCACTGACTCTTACTGGAATACAGTTCCCCTGGCATTGACTTTCACTGGAGTACAGTTCCCATGACACTGACTCTCACTGGGGTACAGTTCCCCTGGCACTGACACTCACTGAGGTACAGTTCCTCCGGCACTGAGTATCACTGGAATAAAGTTCCCCGGGCACTGATGCCCGCTGGTGTACCGTTCTGCTGGCACTGGCTCTCATTGGGGTACAGTTCCCCGGCACAGAATCACACTGGAATACAGTTCGCCTGGCACTGACGCTCATTGGGATACAGTTCCCCTGCCACTGACTATCACTGGAGTACTGTTCTCCTGGCACTGACTTTCACTGGGGTACAGTTCCCCATAGCACAGACTCTCACTGTGGTACAGTTCAACTGGCACTGACTCTCACTGGAGTACAGTTCCCCCGGCACTGACTCGCACTGGACTACAGTTCCCCTGGGATTGATTCTTACTGGAATACAGTTCCCCTGGCACTGACTCTCACTGGGGTACAGTTCCCCTGGCACAGACACTCACTGGGGTACAGTTCCCCTGGCACAGACTCTCACTGTGGTACAGTTCAACCGGCACTGACTCTCACTGGACTACAGTTCCTCTGGGACTGATTCTTACTGGAATACAGTTCCCCTGGCACTGACTCTCACTGGTGTACAGTTCACCTGGCACTGGCTCTCATTGGGGTATAGTTCCCCTGGCACAGAATCGCACTGGAAAACAGTTCGCCTGGCACTGACGCTGACTGAGATATTGCTCCCCTGCCACTGACTATCACTGGGGTACAGTTCCCCTGGCACTGACTCTCAATGGAATACAGTTCCCCTGGCACTGACTGTCACTTGGGTATAGTTCCCCTGGCACAGACGATCACTGTAGCACAGTTCCCCCGGCACTGACTCTTACTGTGGTACAGTTCCCCTGGCACAGACTCTCACTATGGTTCAGTTCCACAGGCACTAACTCTTACCGAATACAGTCCCCCGGCACTGATTCTCACTGGACTACAGTTCCGCTGGAACTGACTCTTACTGCTGTACAGTTCTTCAAGCACAGAGTCTCAGCGGGGTACAGTTCTGCTGACACTGGCTCTCACTGGGGTACAGTTCCACTGGCACAGAATCGCACTGGAATACAGTTCCGCTGGCACTGGCTCTCACCAGAGTACAGTTCCCCATGGCACTGACTCTCACTGGTTTGCTGTTCACCTGGCACTTGCTCTCACTGGCGTACAATTCCACAGGAACGAACACTGACTGGAATACAGCACGCTGGTACCGACTCTCACCGGGGTACAGTTCACCTGGCACTGACGCTCACTGGAATATAGTTCCCCTGGCACAGAATCGCACTGGAAAACAGTTCGCCTGGCACTGACGCTGACTGGGATATTGCTCCCCTGCCACTGACTATCACTGGGGTACAGTTCCCCTGGCACTAACTCTTACCGAATACAGTCCCCCGGTACTGATTCTCACTGGACTACAGTTCCCCTGGCACTGACTCTTCCTGCAATACAGTTCACTTGACACTGATTCTCAGTGGAGTACAGTTCCCCTGGCACTGACTCTAACTGGGGTACATGTCCTCTGGTACTGACTATCACTGGGGTACAGTTCACATCGCACTGACTCCCACTGGGGTAAAATTCCCTGGTACTGACACTAATTGGGGTAAAGTTCCCTTGGCACGGACTGTCACTGGGGTACAGTTCACCTGGTACTGATTCCCACTGGAGTACTGTTAACCTGGCACTGACGCTCACTGGGGTACAGTTCCTCTGGCACTGAGTATCACTGGAGTACAGTTCTCCTGGCACAGACTCTCACTATGGTACAGTTCCCCTGGAACTGACTCTTACTGCTGTACAGTTCTTCCAGCACAGAGTCTCAGCGGGGTACAGTTCTGCTGACACTGGCTCTCACTTGGGTACAGTTCCACTGGCACAGAATCGCACTGGAATACAGTTCCGCTGGCACTGGCTCTCACCAGAGTACAGTTCCCCATGGCACTGACTCTCACTGGTTTGCTGTTCACCTGGCACTTGCTCTCACTGGCGTACAATTCCACAGGAACTAACACTGACTGGAATACAGCACACTGGTACCGACTCTCACTGGGATACAGTTCCTCTGGCACCGGCTCTTACTGGAATACAGTTTCCCTGGCACTGACTCTTCCTGCAATACAGTTCACTTGACATTGATTCTCAGTGGAGTACAGTTCCCCTGGCACTGACTCTCACTGGGGTACACGCCCTCTGGTACTGACTATCACTGGGGTACAGTTCGCCTCGCATTGACTCCCACTGGGGTAAAATTCCCTGGCACTGACACTAATTGGGGTAAAGTTCCCTTGGCACGGACTGTCACTGGGGTACAGTTCATCTGGTACTGATTCCCACGGGAGTACTGTTAACCTGGCATTGACTCTCACTGGAATACAGTTCCCCTGGCACAGGCTTTCACTGGAATACAGTTCTCCTGGCACTGATTTTCACTGGAGCACAGTTCCTCTGGCACTGTCTCTCACTGGAATACAGTTCCCCTGGCACTGACACTCACTGGGATACAGTTCCTCTGGCAATGATGCCTGCTGGGGTACAGTTCCCCAGCACTGACTTTCACTGGGGTACAGTTCCCCTAGCACAGATTCTCACTGTGGTACAGTTCAACTGGCACTGACTCTCACTGGACTACAGTTCCCCCGGCACTGACTCTCACTGGACTACAGTTCCCCTGGGATTGATTCTTACTGGAATACAGTTCCCCTGGCACTGACTCTCACTGGGGTACAGTTCCCCTGGCACAGACACTCACTGGGGTACAGTTCCCCTGGCACAGGCTCTCACTGTGGTACAGTTCAACCGGCACTGACTCTCACTGGACTACAGTTCCTCTGGGACTGATTCTTACTGGAATACAGTTCCCCTGGCACTGACTCTCACTGGGGTACAGTTCACCTGGCACTGACGCTCACTGGGGTACAGTTCCTCTGGCACTGAGTATCACTGGAGTACAGTTCTCCTGGCACTGACGCTCACTGGAATATAGTTCCCCTGGCACTGATGCCCGCTGGTGTACAGTTCTGCTGGCACTGGCTCTCATTGGGGTATAGTTCCCTGGCACAGAATCGCACTGGAAAACAGTTCGCCTGGCACTGACGCTGACTGGGATATTGCTCCCCTGCCACTGACTATCACTGGGGTACAGTTCCCCTGGCACTGACTCTCAATGGAATACAGTTCCCCTGGCACTGACACTCACTTGGGTATAGTTCCCCTGGCACAGACGATCACTGTAGCACAGTTCCCCCGGCACTGACTCTTACTCTGGTACAGTTCCCCTGGCACAGACTCTCACTATGGTTCAGTTCCACAGGCACTAACTCTTACCGAATACAGTCCCCCGGCACTGATTCTCACTGGACTACAGTTCCGCTGGAACTGACTCTTACTGCTGTACAGTTCTTCAAGCACAGAGTCTCAGCGGGGTACAGTTCTGCTGACACTGGCTCTCACTGGGGTACAGTTCCACTGGCACAGAATCGCACTTGAATACAGTTCCGCTGGCACTGACTCTCACCAGAGTACAGTTCCCCATGGCACTGACTTTCACTGGTTTGCTGTTCACCTGGCACTTGCTCTCACTGGCGTACAATTCCACAGGAACGAACACTGACTGGAATACAGCACGCTGGTACCGACTCTCACCGGGGTACAGTTCACCTGGCACTGACGCTCACTGGAATATAGTTCCCCTGGCACAGAATCGCACTGGAAAACAGTTCGCCTGGCACTGACGCTGACTGGGATATTGCTCCCCTGCCACTGACTATCACTGGGGTACAGTTCCCCTGGCACTAACTCTTACCGAATACAGTCCCCCGGCACTGATTCTCACTGGACTACAGTTCCCCTGGAACTGACTCTTACTGCTGTGCAGTTCTTCAAGCACAGAGTATCAGCGGGGTACAGTTCTTCTGACACTGGCTCTCACTGGGGTACAGTTCCACTGGCACAGAATCGCACTGGAATACAGTTCCGCTGGCACTGGCTCTCACCAGAGTACAGTTCCCCATGGCACTGACTCTCACTGGTTTGCTGTTCACCTGGCACTTGCTCTCACTGGCGTACAATTCCACAGGAACGAACACTGACTGGAATACAGCACGCTGGTACCGACTCTCACCGGGGTACAGTTCACCTGGCACTGACGCTCACTGGAATATAGTTCCCCTGGCACAGAATCGCACTGGAAAACAGTTCGCCTGGCACTGACGCTGACTGGGATATTGCTCCCCTGCCACTGACTATCACTGGGGTACAGTTCCCCTGGCACTAACTCTTACCGAATACAGTCCCCCGGTACTGATTCTCACTGGACTACAGTTCCCCTGGCACTGACTCTTCCTGCAATACAGTTCACTTGACACTGATTCTCAGTGGAGTACAGTTCCCCTGGCACTGACTCTAACTGGGGTACATGTCCTCTGGTACTGACTATCACTGGGGTACAGTTCACATCGCACTGACTCCCACTGGGGTAAAATTCCCTGGTACTGACACTAATTGGGGTAAAGTTCCCTTGGCACGGACTGTCACTGGGGTACAGTTCACCTGGTACTGATTCCCACTGGAGTACTGTTAACCTGGCACTGACGCTCACTGGGGTACAGTTCCTCTGGCACTGAGTATCACTGGAGTACAGTTCTCCTGGCACTGACGCTCACTGGAATATAGTTCCCCTGGCACAGAATCGCACTGGAAAACAGTTCGCCTGGCACTGACGCTGACTGGGATATTCCTCCCCTGCCACTGACTATCACTGGGGTACAGTTCCCCTGGCACTGATTCTCAATGGAATACAGTTCCCCTGGCACTGACACTCACTGGGGTACAGTTCCCCTGGCACTGACTGTCACTTGGGTATAGTTCCCCTGGCACAGACGATCACTGTAGCACAGTTCCCCCGGCACTGACTCTTACTGTGGTACAGTTCCCCTGGCACAGACTCTCACTATGGTTCAGTTCCACAGGCACTAACTCTTACCGAATACAATCCCCCGGCACTGATTCTCACTGGACTACAGTTCCCCTGGAACTGACTCTTACTGCTGTACAGTTCTTCAAGCACAGAGTCTCAACGGGGTACAGTTCTGCTGACACTGGCTCTCACTGGGGTACAGTTCCACTGGCACAGAATCGCACTGGAATACAGTTCCGCTGGCACTGGCTCTCACCAGAGTACAGTTCCCCATGGCACTGACTCTCACTGGTTTGCTGTTCACCTGGCACTTGCTCTCACTGGCGTACAATTCCACAGGAACGAACACTGACTGGAATACAGCACGCTGATACCGACTCTTACTGGGGTACAGTTCACCTGGCACCGACTCTTACTGGAATACAGTTTCCCTGGCACTGACTCTTCCTGCAATACAGTTCACTTGACACTAATTCTCACTGGAGTACAGTTTCCCTGGCACTGACTCTAACTGAGGTACATGTCCTCTGGTACTGACTATCACTGGGGTACAGTTCACATCGCACTGACTCCCACTGGGGTAAAATTCCCTGGTACTGACACTAATTGGGGTAAAGTTCCCTTGGCACGGACTGTCACTGGGGTACAGTTCACCTGGTACTGATTCCCACTGGAGTACTGTTAACTTGGCACTGACTCTCACTGGAATACAGTTCCCCTGGCACAGGCTTTCACTGGCGTACAGTTCTCCTGGCACTGACTTTCACTGGATCACAGTTCCTCTGGCACTGACTCTCACTGGAATACAGTTCCCCTGGCACTGACACTCACTGGGATACAGTTCCCCTGGCAATGATGCCAGCTGGGGTACAGTTCCCCGGCACTGACTCTCACTGGACTACAGTTCCCCTGGCACTGACTCTTACTGGAATACAGTTCCCCTGGCATTGACTTTCACTGGAGTACAGTTCCCATGACACTGACTCTCACTGGGGTACAGTTCCCCTGGCACTGACACTCACTGAGGTACAGTTCCTCCGGCACTCAGTATCACTGGAATAAAGTTCCCCTGGCACTGATGCCCGCTGGTGTACCGTTCTCCTGGCACTGACTTTCACTGGGGTACAGTTCCCCTGGCACTGACTCTCAATGGAATACCGTTCGCCTGGCACTGACACTGACTGGGGTACAGTTCCCCTGGCACAGTCTGTCACTTGGGTACAGTTCCCCTGGCACAGACGATCACTGTGGCACAGTTCCACTGGCACTTACTCTTACTGGAATAGAGTTCCCCGAGCACCGACTCTCACTGGGGCACAGTTCCCCTGGCACTGACTCTTACTGGAATAGAGTTCCCCGAGCACCGACTCTCACTGGGGCACAGTTCCCCTGGCACTGACTCTTACTGGAGTACAGTTCTTCCGGCACTGACTCTCACTGGGGTACAGTTCCCCTGGCGCAGAATCACACTGTAATACATTTCCCCTGGCAATGGCTCTCACTGGGGTAAAGTTCTTCCGGCACATAATCGCACTGGAATTCAGTTCTGCTGGCACTGGCTCTCACTGGAGCACAGTTCCCCTGACACTGACTCTCACCTGGATACAGTTTCCGTGGCACCGACTCCTACTAGAATACAGTTCCCCTGGCACTGACTCTTACAGGAATACAGTTCCCCTGGCACTGACTCCTACTGGAATACAGTTTCCTGGCACTGACACTCACTGGAGTACAGCTCCCCTGAACTGACTCTCACTGAGGTACAGTTCGCCTTGCACGGACTCTCACTGGGGTACAGTTCCCTTGGCACTGGCTCTTACTGGAATGCAGTTTCCCTGGCACTGACTCTTACTGCAATACAGTTCACTTGACACTGACTCTCACAGGAATACAGTTCCCCTGGCACTGACTCCTACTGGAATACAGTTTCCTGGCACTGACACTCACTGGGGTACAGCTCCCCTGGCACTGACTCTCACTGGGGTACAGTTTACCTGGCACTAACTCCCACTGGGGTAAAATGCCTTGGTACTGACACTAATTGGAGTAAAGTTCCCTTGGCACGGACTGTCACTGGGGTACAGTTCACCTGGTACTGATTCCCACTGGAGTACTGTTAACCTGGCACTGACTCTCACTGGAATACAATTCCCCTGGCACAGACTTTCAGTGGAGTACAGTTCTCCTGGCACTGACTTTCACTGGGGCACAGTTCCTCTGGTACTGACTCTCACTGGAATACAGTTCCCCTGGCACTGACACTCGCTGGGATACAGTTCCCCTGGCAATGATGCCTGCTGAGGTACAGTTCCCCGACACTGACTCTCACTGGGGTACAGATCCCCTGGCACAGACTCTCACTGTGGTACAGTTCAACTGGCACTGACTCTCACTGGACTACAGTTCCCCTGGCACTGACTCAGACTGGAATATAGTTCCCCTGGCACTGACTCTCACTGGAATACAGTTCCCCCGGCATTGACTCTCACTGGGCTACAGTGCACCTGGGACTGGCTCTTACTGGAATACAGTTCCCTTGGCACTGGCTCTCACTTGGGTACAGTTCCCCTGGCACTGATGCTCACTGGGGTACAGTTCCAATGGCACTCATTACAGTTCCCCGGCACTGACTCTCACTGTAATACAGTTCTCCTGGCACTGACGCTCACTGGAATACAGTTCCCCTGGCACTGATGCCCGCTGGTGTACCGTTCTGCTGGCACTGGCTCTCATTGGGGTACAGTTCCCCGGCACAGAATTGCACTGGAATACAGTTCGCCTGGCACTGACGCTCACTGGGATACAGTTCCCCTGTCACTGACTATCACTGGAGTACTGTTCTCCTGGCACTGACTTTCACTGGGGTACAGTTCCCCTGGCACTGTCTGTCAATGGAATACAGTTCTCCTGGCACTGACTTTCACTGGGGTACAGTTCCCCTGGCACTGACTGTCAATGGAATACAGTTCTCCTGGCACTGACTTTCACTGGGGTACAGTTCCCCTGGCACTAACTCTTACTGGAATAGAGTTCCCCGAGCACTGACTCTCACTGGGGCACAGTTCCCCTGGCACTGACTCTTACTGGAGTACAGTTCTTCCGGCACTGACTCTCACCGGGGTACAGTTCCGCTGGCACTGGCTCTCACTGGGGTACAGTTCCCCTGGCGCAGAATCACACTGTAATACATTTCTCCTGGCAGTGGCTCTCACTGGGGTAAAGTTCCTCTGGCACATAATCGCACTGGAATACAGTTCCACTGGCACTGACTCCTACTTGAATACAGTTCCCCTGATACTAACTCTCATTGGGATACAGTTTCCCTGGCACTGACTCCTACTGGAATACAGTTCCCCTGGCACTGACTCTTACAGGAATACAGTTCCCCTGGCACTGACTCCTACTGTAATACAGTTCCCCTGGCACTGACCCTCACTGGAGTACAGTTCCCCTGACACTGACTCTCACTGAGGTACAGTTCGCCTTGCACGGACTCTCACTGGAGTACAGTTCCCCTGGCACTGAGTCCCACTGGGGCACAGTTCCCCCGGCACTGACTCTTACAGGAATACAGTTCCCCTGGCACTGACTCCTACTGGAATACAGTTTCCTGGCACTGACACTCACTGGAGTACAGCTCCCCTGAACTGACTCTCACTGAGGTACAGTTCGCCTTGCACGGACTCTCACTGGGGTACAGTTCCCTTGGCACTGGCTCTTACTGGAATGCAGTTTCCCTGGCACTGACTCTTACTGCAATACAGTTCACTTGACACTGACTCTCACAGGAATACAGTTCCCCTGGCACTGACTCCTACTGGAATACAGTTTCCTGGCACTGACACTCACTGGGGTACAGCTCCCCTGGCACTGACTCTCACTGGGGTACAGTTTACCGGGCACTAACTCCCACTGGGGTAAAATGCCTTGGTACTGACACTAATTGGAGTAAAGTTCCCTTGGCACGGACTGGCACTGGGGTACAGTTCACCTGGTACTGATTCCCACTGGAGTACTGTTAACCTGGCACTGACTCTCACTGGAATACAATTCCCCTGGCACAGACTTTCAGTGGAGTACAGTTCTCCTGGCACTGACTTTCACTGGGGCACAGTTCCTCTGGTACTGACTCTCACTGGAATACAGTTCCCCTGGCACTGACACTCGCTGGGATACAGTTCCCCTGGCAATGATGCCTGCTGAGGTACAGTTCCCCGACACTGACTCTCACTGGGGTACAGATCCCCTGGCACAGACTCTCACTGTGGTACAGTTCAACTGGCACTGACTCTCACTGGACTACAGTTCCCCTGGCACTGACTCAGACTGGAATATAGTTCCCCTGGCACTGACTCTCACTGGAATACAGTTCCCCCGGCATTGACTCTCACTGGGCTACAGTGCACCTGGGACTGGCTCTTACTGGAATACAGTTCCCTTGGCACTGGCTCTCACTTGGGTACAGTTCCCCTGGCACTGATGCTCACTGGGGTACAGTTCCAATGGCACTCATTACAGTTCCCCGGCACTGACTCTCACTGTAATACAGTTCTCCTGGCACTGACGCTCACTGGAATACAGTTCCCCTGGCACTGATGCCCGCTGGTGTACCGTTCTGCTGGCACTGGCTCTCATTGGGGTACAGTTCCCCGGCACAGAATTGCACTGGAATACAGTTCGCCTGGCACTGACGCTCACTGGGATACAGTTCCCCTGTCACTGACTATCACTGGAGTACTGTTCTCCTGGCACTGACTTTCACTGGGGTACAGTTCCCCTGGCACTGTCTGTCAATGGAATACAGTTCTCCTGGCACTGACTTTCACTGGGGTACAGTTCCCCTGGCACTGACTGTCAATGGAATACAGTTCTCCTGGCACTGACTTTCACTGGGGTACAGTTCCCCTGGCACTAACTCTTACTGGAATAGAGTTCCCCGAGCACTGACTCTCACTGGGGCACAGTTCCCCTGGCACTGACTCTTACTGGAGTACAGTTCTTCCGGCACTGACTCTCACCGGGGTACAGTTCCGCTGGCACTGGCTCTCACCGGGGTACAGTTCCCCTGGCGCAGAATCACACTGTAATACATTTCTCCTGGCAGTGGCTCTCACTGGGGTAAAGTTCCTCTGGCACATAATCGCACTGGAATACAGTTCCACTGGCACTGACTCCTACTTGAATACAGTTCCCCTGATACTAACTCTCATTGGGATACAGTTTCCCTGGCACTGACTCCTACTGGAATACAGTTCCCCTGGCACTGACTCTTACAGGAATACAGTTCCCCTGGCACTGACTCCTACTGTAATACAGTTCCCCTGGCACTGACCCTCACTGGAGTACAGTTCCCCTGACACTGACTCTCACTGAGGTACAGTTCGCCTTGCACGGACTCTCACTGGAGTACAGTTCCCCTGGCACTGAGTCCCACTGGGGCACAGTTCCCCCGGCACTGACTCTTACTGGAATACAGTTCCTCTGGCACTGACTCTCACTGGGGTACAGTTCCCCTGGCAATGACTCTCACTGGAGTACAGTTCCCCGGCACTGATGTCCATTGGTGTACAGTTCCGCTGGCACTGGCTCTCACTGGGGTACAGTTCCCCTGGCACTGACTGCCACTGCAATACAGTTCCTCAGTAACTAACTCTCACTGAGGTACAGTTCCCCTAGCACAGGCGCTCACTGGGGTACAGTTCCACTGGCAGTTGTTATATATGGATACTTGTATTTACTCTGTACAGCCACCAGAGGGCTCATCCCCTGGAGTCCCAAGGGATCCCATAATCCTTTGGGAGCACGGGTATTTAAGGAGGATTCACAGGTTTTAGAGACACTCTGGAGACCTTAATAAAAGACTAAGATTGCACTTTACTTTGAGCTCACAGTGTTCAGTCTGACTCTTTCTCCATACACAACAACTGGCGACGAGATACAGATAGCGAACCCAAAGATGCAGAGAACAGTGGGCATCCTGGAGAAATTCTCCGAGGGAGATGATTGGGAAACTTTTATGGAGCGACTCGAGCAATACTTTGTGGCCAACGAGCTAGATGGGGAAGAGAGCGCTGCCAAACGAAGGGCGATCCTCCTCACCGTCTGTGGGGCACCAACGTATTGGCCTCATGAAGAATCTGTTCACTCCAGTGAAACCCACGGAGAAATCGTCCGAGAGCATTTGAACCCGAAGGAAAGCGTTTTGATGGCGAGGTACCGGGTCGACACCTACTAAAGGCTAGGAAGTGGCGAGTTATGTCACCGAGCTGAGACGCCTTGCAGGACATTGCGAATTTGAAGGACCTTTGGAGCACATGCTCAGAGACTTTTTCGTACTTGGCATTGGCCACAAAACCATACTTGGCAAACTTTTGACTGTAGAGACCCCAACCTTGAGTAAGGCCATAGCGATAGCCCAGGTGTTCATTGCCATCAGTGACCATACGAAGCAAATCTCTCAGCACACAAGTGCTGCTACAAGTACTGTGAACAAAGTGATGTTGTTTTTGAATCGTAATGAACAGAGCAGGTCACATATACCTGCAGCTGCACGTCCACAGATGACTCAGAGTCCACTCTCAAGGGTGATGAATGCAAGGCCATTAACACCTTGTTGGCGCTGCGGTGGTGATCATTGTTTCCATTCATGCCAATTCAAAGAGTACATTTGCAAGGGCTATGGAACAATGGGACACCTCCAACGAGTGTGCAGGCAAGCTGCTAAGCCTGTTAAACCTGCAAACCACCATGTTGCAGAGGAGGACAGATCCACAGAGGATCACGATGAACCAGAGACTCAGATCGAGGAGGCAGATGTACATGGGGTGCACACATTCACCATGACTTGTCCCCCACAATGCTGAATGTTGAACTCAATGAACTCCCGGTGTCAATGGAGCTGGACACGGGCGGGAGCCAGTCCATCATGGGCAAAAAGACTTTCAAAAGACTGTGGTGCAACAAGGCCTCAAGGCCAGTTCGCATGAAACTAAGAACTTACACGAAAGAATGGATTCCTGTAATCGGCAGTGCTTCCGTAAAGGTCTCCTACGATGGAGCGGTGCATAAGCTACCACTCTGGGTGGTACCGGGCGATGGTCCCACACTGCTCGGCTGGGAAAGATACGCTGGAACTGGGATGACGTCCGAGCGCTATCGCCCGCTGACGACACTTCGTGTGCCCAGGTCTGAAGCAAATTTTGTTCGCTGTTCAAACCAGGCATCGGGAAATTCCAAGGAGCAAAAGTGCAGATCCACCTAATTCCGAGGTCGCGACCCTTCCATCACAAGGCGAGAGCAATACGTACATGATGAGAGAAAAGGTAGAGATCGAGCTAGAACAGCTGCAAAGAGAGGGCATCATTTCATCGATCGAGTTTAGCGAGAGGGCCAGTCCTATCGTCCCAGTCCTCAAGGGAGACGGCACCGTTAGAATCTGTGGCGATTACAAAGTAACTATCAATCGTTTCTCCCTGCAGGATCAATACCCACTACCAAAAGCCGACGACCTCTTTGCAATGCTGGCGGGAGGAAACACGTTCACGAAGCTGGATCTGACTTCAGCCTACATGACGCAGGAACTGGAGGAATCATTGAAGGCCCTCACCTGCATCAACACGCACAAAGGTCTTTTTGTTTATAACAGGTGCCCGTTTGGAATCCGATCAGCGGCGGCGATATTCCAGAGAAACATGGAAAGTTTACTGAAGTCGGTTTCGCACACCGTGGTCTTCCAGGACAACATCTTGGTCACAGGTCGGAACACAGTCGAGCATCTGCAGAACCTGGAGGAGGTTCTTAGTCGACTCAACCGCGTGGGGCTCAGGTTAAAACACTCGAAGTGCGTTTTCCTGGCTCCTGAAGTGGAGTTCTTGGGAAGGAGGATTGCGGCGGACGGCATCAGGCTCACCAACGCGAAGATGGAGGCAATCGAGAACGCACCGAGGCCACAGAACGTGACGGAGCTGCGGTCGTTTCTGGGACTCCTGAACTACTTTGGTAACTTCTTATCGGGTCTCAGCACACTGTTAGAACCACTACATGTCTTACTACGAAAAAGGGATGAATGGGTTTTGGGGCAAAAGCCAAGAAAATGCCTTTGGTAAAAGCGAGAAAATTGTTATGCTCAAACAAATTGCTTGTGTTGTATGATCCATGTCAGCGTTTGGTACTAGCATGTGATGCGTCATCATATGGCGTCGGGTGTGTATTGCAACAAGCTAATGATTTCGGGAAACTGCAACCGGTTGCTTCTGCATCCAGGAGTCTGTCTAAGGCTGAGAGAGCCTACAGCATGATTGAAAAAGAAGCGTTAGCGTGTGTCTATGGGGTAAAGAAAATGCATCAATACCTGTTTGGGCTAAAATTCGAATTGGAAACTGACCATAAGCCACTTATATCCTTGTTCTCCGAGAGTAAAGGGATAAATACCAACGCATCGGCCCGCATCCAGAGATGGCCGCTCATGTTGTCCGCATACAACTACGCCATCCGCCACAGGCCAGGCACAGAAAACTGCGCCGATGCTCTCAGTAAGCTGCCATTGCCAACCACAGGGGTGGAAATGGCGCAGCCCGCAGATCTAGCCATGGTTATGGAAGCATTTGAGAGTGAGCAATCACCCGTCACTGCCTGGCAGATCAAAACCTGGACAAGCCAGGACCGCTTATTATTTCGAGTCAAAAGCTGTGTGCTTCACTGGAGCTGGTCCAGTGTCCCAATGGAAATGCAGGAAGAGATAAAGCCGTTCCAGTGATGCAAAGGTGAAATGTCTATACAGGCAGACTGCCTTCTGTGGGGCAATCGAGTAATGGTCCCCAAGAAGTGCAGAGACACCTTCATCAATGATCTCCACAGTACCCACCCAGGCATCGTAATGATGAAAGCGATAGCCAGATCCCACGTGTGGTGGCCCGGTATCGATGCGGACTTAGAGTCAAGCGTTCACAGATGTAATACATGCTCGCAGTTAAGCAATGTACCCAGGGAGGCACCGCTAAGTTTATGGTCTTGGCCCTCCAAACTGTGGTCTAGGGTACACATTGACTATGCAGGCCCGTTCTTGGGTAAAATATTCCTTGTGGTTGTAGAATGTGAGATAATGTCGGCTAGCACGTCCGCTGCCACTACTGAAAGCCTGCGGGCCATGTTTGCCACACACAGCCGACCTGATGTCCTGGTGAGCGACAACGGGCCACGTTTTACCATTGCTGAGTTCAAAGAATTCAAGACTAGCAACGGGTTCAAACATGTCACATCTGCCCCGTTTAAACCAGTGTCCAATGGTCAGGCAGAGAGAGCAGTGCAAACCATCAAGCAAGGCTTGAAGAGGGTAACTGAAGGCTCACTGCAGACTCGCCTATCCCGAGTCCTGCTTAGCGACCACACGAGACCCCATTCACTCACTGGGATCCCACCTGCTGAACTGCTCATGAAAAGAGCACTTAAGACAAGGCTCTCGTTAGTTCACCCTGATCGACGTAAACAGGTAGGGAGCAGGCAGCTTCAACAAAGTGCACACCATGATCGCGCAAATGTGTCACGCGAGATTGAAATCAATGATCCTGTATTTGTATTATATTATGGACAAGGTCCCAAGTGGCTTCCCGGCACTGTCATGGCCAAAGAGGGGAGCAGGGTGTTTCGGGTCAAACTTTCAAATGGACTAATTCACCGGAAACACTTGGACCAAATCAAACTCAGATTCACGGACTATCCTGAGCAGCCCACCTTGGACCCTACCTTTTTTGATCCCCCAACATACACACCAGTGGCAACCGGCATCATGGTTGACCACGAAGCAGAACCCATCATCCACAGCAGCCCAGCAGGACCCAACACACCAGGCAGCCCAGCAAGGCCAGCTGCACAGCAGCCCAGCGAGGGCCCAACAAATGAATCAACAACACCAGCTTTCACACCGAGACAATCAACCAGGGCAAGAAGGGCCCCATATTGACTCATGTTGTAAATAGTTACACTATTGACTTGGGGGGGGGTTGGGGGGGGGAGTGTTGTTGTATATGTATATTTGCATTTACTCTGTACAGCCACCAGAGGGCTCATCCCCTGGAGTCCCAAGGGATCCCATAATCCCTTGGGAGCACAGGTATTTAAAGAGGCCTCACAGGCTGTAGAGGCATTCTGGAGACCTGCAATAAAAGACGAAGGTCACACTTTACTTTGAGCTCACAGTGTTCAGTCTGACACGTTCTCCATACACAACAGCACTGACTCTCACTGCAGTACAGTTCCAAAGGAACTAACTCTCAGTGAGGTACAGTTCGCCAATCACAGACGCTCACTGGGGTACAGTTCCCCGACACAGATTCTCACTGGGGTACAGTTCCACAGGCACGGACTCTCACAGGAGTACAGTTCCCCTGGCACTGACTCTCACTGGGTTGCTGTTCCTCTGGCACTGATGCTCACTAGGGAACATATCCCATTGTACTGACTCTCACTGGGGTACAGTTCCCCTGGCACTGACCCTCACTGGAATACAGTTCCCCTGGCACTGACTCTCACTGGGGTACAGTTCCCCTGGCACTGACGCTCACTGGAATACAGTTCCCCTGGCACTGACTCTCACTGGGGTACAGTTCCCCAGGCACTGACTCTCACTGGAGTACAGTTCCCCTGGCGCTGATGCTCACTGGGGTACAGTTCCCCTGGCACTGACGCTCACTGGAATACAGTTCCCCTGGCACTGACTCTCACTGGGGTACAGTTCCCCAGGCACTGACTCTCACTGGAGTACAGTTCCCCTGGCGCTGATGCTCACTGGAGTACAGTTCCCCTGGCGCTGATGCTCACTGGGGTACAGTTCCCCTAGCACTGACTCTCACTGGGGTACAGTTCCCTTGGCACTGACTTTCACTGGGGTACTGTTCCCCTGGCACTGACTCTCACTGGAATACAGTTCCCCTGGCACGGATGCCCACTGTGCTAAAGTTCCCCTGGCACTGACGCTAACTGGGGTACAGTTCCCCTGGCACAGACGCTCACTGGGGTACAGTTCCCTGGCACAGATTCTCACTGGGGTACAGTTCCCCTGGCACTGATGCTCGTGAGGGTACAGTTTCCCGAGCACAGACTCTCACTGCAGTACAGTTCCACTGGCACTAACTCTTACTGGAATACAGTTCGCCGAGGACAGACTCTCAGTGCAGTACAGTTCCACTGGCACGAACTCTCAATGAGGTATTGTTCCCCTGGCACTGGCTCTCACTGGAGTGCAGTTCCACTAGCACTGGCTCTCACTGGGGTACAGTTCCCCGGCACAGAATTGCACTGGAATACAGTTCCCCTGGCGCTGACGCTCACTGGGGTACAGTTCCCCTGGCACTGACTCTCATTGGAGTACAGTTCCACTAGCAGAGACTCTCACTGAGGTACAGTTCCCCGAGCACAGGCTCCCACTGGGGTACAGTTCCCCTGGCACTGACTGTCACTGGGGTACAGTTCCCCTGGCACTGGCTCTCATTGGAGTACAGTTCCGCTAGCAGAGACTCTCACTGAGGTACAGTTCCCCTAGCACAGGCTCCCACTGGGGTACAGTTCCCATGGCACTGACTCTTACTGGGGTACAGTTCCCTGGCACTGACTTTCATTGGGGTACAGTTCCCCTGGCACTGGCTCTCATTGGAATACAGTTCCCCTGGCACTGATGCCCGCTGGGGTACAGTTCCCTTGGCACTGATGCTCATTGGGGTACAGTTCCCCTGGCACAGATACTCACTGGGGTACAGTTCCCCTGGCACAGATTCTCACTGGTGTACAGTTCGCCTGGCACTGATGCTCACTGCAGTACAGTTCCACTGGCACTACCTCTCACCGCGGTATAGTTCCCCTGGCACTGACTCACACTGGAGTACAGTTCCCCTGGCACTTACTCTCACTGGAGGACAGTGCCACAGGAACTAAGTCTCACTGCAGTACAGTTCCCCTAGCACATAGAAACATAGAAACATAGAAAATAGGTGCCATTCGGCCTTTCGAGCCTGCACCACATTCAATGAGATCATAGCTGATCATTCCCTCAGTACCCCTTTCCTGCTTTTTCTCCATACCCCTTGATCCCTTTAGCCATAAGGGCTATATCTAACTCCCTTTTGAATATATCTAATGAACTGACATCAACAACTCTCTGCGGCAGGGAATTCCACAGGTTAACAACTCTCTGAGTGAAGAAGTTTCTCCTCATCTCAATCCTAAATGGCCTACCCCTTATCCTAAGACTGTGTACCCTGGTTCTGGTCTTCCCCAACATCGAGAACATTCTTCCCGCATCTAACCTGTTCAGTCCCGCCAGAATTTTATATGTTTCTATGAGATCCCCTCTCATCCTTCTGAACTCCAGTGAATAAAGGCCCAGTTGATCCAGTCTCTCCTCATATGTCAGCCCAGCCATCCCGGGAATCAGTCTGGTGAACCTTCGCTGCACTCCCTCAATAGCAAGTACATCCTTCCTCAGATTAGGAGACCAAAACTGAACACAATATTCCAGGTGAGGCCTCACCGTGGCCCTGTACAACTGCAGTAAGACCTCCCTGCTCTGATACTCAAATCTCCTAGCAATGAAGGCCAACATACCATTTGCCTTCTTCACCACCTGCTGTACCTGCATGCCAACTTTCAATGCCTGATGAACCATGACACCCAGGTCTTGATGCACCTCCCCGTTTCCGAATCTGCCACCATTCAGATAATATTCTGCCTTTGTGTTTTTGCCCCCAAAATGGATAACCTCACATTTATCCACATTATACTGCATCTGCCACATGTTTGCCCACTCACCTAACCTGTCCAAGTCACCTTGCAGCCTCTTAGCGTCCTCCTCACAGTTCACACAGCCACCCAGTTTAGTGTCATCTGCAAACTTGACGATATTACACTCAATTCCTTCATCTAAATCATTCATGTATATTGCAAAGAGCTGGGGTCCCAGCACTGAGCCCTGCGACACCCCACTAGTCACTGCCTGCCATTCTGAAAAGGACCCGTTTATCCCGGCTCTCTGCTTCCTGTCTGCCAACCAGTTCTGTTTCCACATCAGTACATTACCCCCAATACCATGTGCTTTGATTTTGCACACCAATGTCTTGTGTGGGACCTTGTCAAAAACCTTTTGAAAGTCCAAATACACCACATTCACTGGTTCTCCATTGTCCACTCTACTAGTTACAGCCTCAAAAAATTCCAGAAGATTCGTCAAGCATGATTTCCCTTTCATAAATCCATGCTGACTTGGACCGATCCTGTCACTGCTTTCCAAATGCGCTGCTATTTCATCCTTAATAATTGATTCCAACATTTTCCCCACTACTGATATCAGGCTAACCGGTCTATAATTACCCGTTTTCTCTCTCCCTCCTTTTCTAAAAAGTGGTGTTACATTAGCTACCCTCCAGTCCATAGGAACTGATCCAGAGTCGATAGACTGTTGGAAAATGATCACCAATGCATCCACTATATCTAGGGCCACTTCCTTAACTACTCTGGGATGCAGACTATCAGGCCCTGGGGATTTATCGGCCTTCAATCCCATCAGTTTCCCTAACACAATTTCCCGCCTAATAAGGATATCCTTCAGTTCCTCCTTCTCACTAGACCCTCTGTCCCCTAGTCCATCCGGAAGGTTATTTGTGTCTACCTTCGTGAAGACAGAACCAAAGTATTTGTTCAACTGGTCTGCCATTTCTTTGTTCCCCATTATAAATTCACCTGAATCCGACTGCAAGGGATCTACGTTTGTCCTCACTAGTCTTTTTCTCTTCACATATCTATAGCACATACACTCGCTGGCGTACAGTTCCCCTGGCACTGACTCTCAGTGCAGTACAGTTCCCCTGGCACTGACTCTCAGTGCAGTACAGTTCCCCTGGCACAGACTCTCACTGGCGTATAGTTTCCCTGGCACTGACTCTCAGTGCAGTGCAGTTCCCCTGGCACTGACTCTCAGTGCAGTACAGTTCCCCTGGCACAGACTCTCACTGGAGTACAGTTCCCCTGGCACAGACTCTCACTGGAGTACAGATCCCCGGCACAGACTCTCACTGGAGTACAGTTACCCTGGCACGGACTGTCCCGCGATTGAATCAAATCAGCCGTGATCTGAACCGGCTTGATTGCAGGCCTCCGGGGAAAGGGCAGGGGAGTGGGACTAGCTGAGAGTCGGCATGGGTTCGAGGGGCCGAACGATCTTCTTCCATGCTGTAACCATTCTATGAGGCTGAGTGGCTTACTCCTGTTGCTGAACACTAAGAAGCAGCCGATACGGATTTCAGAAAAGCAAGATTTTGCTTGACAAACTTGCAAGTGTGCTTTGACGAGGTGACTGATGTGGTGGCTAGGGAAATGCAGTGGATGTGACGTATGTGGACTTTAAGAAAGCTTTGACAAGATACCACACTAGGGACCATTTGAGAAGATTAAGGGGTGTGGAGTTAGGGCAAGAATTAAGAACTGGTTCGAACGGACTAAATGGAGACTAAGAGTTAAGGGCAGTTTCTCATCGCGGTTAGAAGTGAGTGGTGGTGTCCTGCAGTGAGTGTCCCGGGGTATTACAGTGTAACACTGTATTATGGATAACAGATAATGTTCTTATATAATAGCCTTTATTTTAACATGCCATAATGGGAAACGAGCAATCGAACAATTTGTAGTTAGGGTAAGAAACTAAAGAGACAGTATCCCTCTTTCTCTGCTTACCTCAGCTGTGGAACATAACTCTAAAATGGTATCTCTTCAACGATCCCATTTAGTAAGCTCTATGCTACTTTTGGTAAAAATAAACTTGGACATAATATCTATAGCCATACATGGTGGCTATTTGTGACAGGATAATGTGAATTTATCAAACCCTTTGAAGGTTACAGGAGCAGTTCTGCACCAAGATCAAAATGCAAGATTTAAAAAAAAAAAGATTTTGGCATCTTAAATGAATATTGTGAAGATTTTTAGTCCTTTACACTTTCCCCAAATCCATGCCATAATACACGTCTGCAGAAAATAACCTTTATGGACTAGTGTGAAAGAAAAGAGGCGCATGTTGGAAAGCTGAAGCCCCCTTCATTACTCAAAGGGTTTCAAGTAACTGGATATTTTGCAACAACTGAGATCTGAAGAGAGAACGGCTGGGACGTTATTTCAAATCTCACCCAAGCGTATATTGGCCAACCAAGACACGCTGCTTCTGCTCGCACCTTGTATTCGTGAACAAGGAGCAGACAACACAAATACTGCCGTTGTTTTTGAATGCTTCAACACATGTGCTTTCTGCTTTTTAGGTCAACAAAAGGGATAATGTCTCTTTAAGGAGTTTCACAGACTGTGTTTATCTCGTGTCACCAGCACAATCTCCTGATATTTCACTTACCAGTGTGTATCTTCTCATGTCTCTGCAGTAGGTACTTCTGGATAAATCGCATGCTACATTGGCTGCACTGATAAGGCTTTTCACCTAAAAGCAAAACAAAATCCAAATTTCTCCTCAGCTCACTCAGGATGTAAATGTCTAAAATTCTTCTTCTTGACCTAGCAGTCTAAGCTACTTGGCTAAGAACTGTGAATGTTGGATTTGTTTCAAAGGTGTCCTGCAAGCGACCCGAGATACTTTCTTACTACGAAGCTCCTGAGCGGAACAAAGCTCAACTCTATTTTTAAAAAAATAAGGAATTCAAATAGAGAGACAGTATCCCTTTGTGTTGCTCTACTAAAGCTTGTCTTTACAACCATTACTAGGAATATGAGCAGCATTCACAGATGTCCCTCCCCAGCGGTGAAAGATGTTGACGGAAAAGGCTGTGGAAATCACTGGAAATCACTGTCAAATGTAAGCACCAAAGCCGAGGATGAATCATTCATATTTAGTGGCCTGCAACTCTCTTGCATCAGCTCATTCTCTATAATTGGTAACACGAACCAAATTGCTGTTTAAAGTTCAAGACACTCCTGCTAATATAGGATGCACGTCTGAGGCATAATAATATGTGATCTGCTGGAGCTGATAGGCGATAGTCAGTGCTTCTGTTTGATATCGTCATAAAACTGACTTTGAGGAAGTTTTGGAATTCTACAGTAATTGACAATAATGCTGCTTTAAAAAAATACCATTTATGTGTGTGCAATGTTAAAAAGCATCTTCAGAAACGATCGATGGCTTGGTGTTCGAGTGCACTGCCCAGTGTCACAGCAGAAGGTACCAAGGTTAATTCCGAGTTTGAGCCAGAGCATTATTTTGGGGTGCGACAACTGGTCCCGGCACCTTTCCATCATGGAGAGGAGGGGAGAGGGAAATAATCAGAATAACAGCCAGGGTTCCCATTCCTAATCACTGCCCAATGTGCTCAGCTGTGATATCTTCCAGGGTTGAATAGCCAATCGATATTCAGTGTTGAGACTCACACATGAAGAGGGACCATTTGGACAAGGTACCGGAGGGCAGACTGTGCTGCTGGGACCATACCCGAGCACAAGCGTGCAATCTTTGGGCCATGTGGGTAGAAAATTGAACAATAAAACCCAAAGGGGAGAAATTTGTGTCGTTTGGGCCTCCCGTTAACGGGATGCGGACGACTTCTTGCCCGGGGCACGGAGCCGCTACCGACTCCTGTGAAATTCCATGGAAGTTAGTGGAGGCGCTAACCAATAGCAGCCCACTCCTGCTGGTAACGCCTGGGCCGCTGTGCCGTCAATGCCGACGTCATCACCGTGCGCAGCGAGCTGTTTTCGCCCCGGAGCGAAAATTCGTGGGCAAGGCCCGCGGCAGCGTCGTTGATCGTGAACTGGGCTTCAGTCCGCTCGCGGGGCGAAAATTAAAGGGGAGGTGCGGCGCTGCTATTTTGAAAAATGGACGACTCACCGGTCGCGGCCTTGCCCTCTTGAAATGGTGGGGTCCGTGGCGCGATGTTGCAGCCCGGCACTCTGCTTCTGTGCTGGGCTGCTGAACCGGCACCCACTCCCCAATAGTGTAGTGGTGGCCCCTTCACCCCCGAGGCAGAGTCGGCAGCGTGTCCTCCCCTTTAATGGAAGGGGAGGGCCCTGTGCTCCCACCAGCGATACGCAGTTAGCGCCCCAGTCCCGCCCCCGAGAGGAAGTGGAGCGCGTGACATTGCACTCCACTTCCTCTTGGGGGTGGTAACCCAAATTTCACTGCCAGGGTGGGACTTCTGTGCCGGGCGCAGGAAGTCCCACCTCGCAGTGAGCACCGAATTTTGCCCCCAGTCGTTAATAAGTGCCATTTATCCAGCAGGTTGCGGCTGTGCCAGTTCAGACCTGATAACAGTCTGCACAAGCTAAGTTAAAATGTCTTCATTTTGCTCTTACAGTTGTAGACGTTTGCTCACAAATAAACCATCTGTCAACTCTCCGCCACCCCCACCCTTTCCAGTATTATCCCTTTTAAACCAGGTCACAATGCTCATTTCACTGAGGAACTGAGCCAAAATGTTCACTTAGGTTAGACAAAAGAAAAGACAATGGATTTAAGAAGTGGCCAGGATTGAGAGAAGTGCTCCAGTCGTTGTATTTACCTCCCATGTGATTGCCTTCCTTGTCGGTAATCTGGGCTTACTTGCTCATGTCAATGAACACCAGCCCCACATAACTGTCCTCAACAATAAAACTTAACAGTTGAATTGCCATTACCCCCCACCCCCCAATAACTCAATGGGTAAATGGGGTACTGAGCAGTATAGACCCAAAGCTCCATGGGCAAAACCTCATCAAGTGGTCGTTTTCCATGTGAGGCAATTCTTAGCACAATCCTGTGGCAATATGAACTAAATGGGACAATTTTAAAGGGGGTGCAGGAACAGAGAGACCTGGGAATGTTTGTACACACACCTTTGAAGGCGGTGGGGCAGGTTGAGAAAGCTGTTAAAAAGGCATACGGGATCCTGGGCTTTATGAATAGAGGGAGATAGAACAAGCAATGATGAACCTTTGTAAATCACTGGTTAGGCCCCAGCTGGAGTATTGTGTCCAATTCTGGGCACCACACTTTAGGGAGGGTGTTGAGGCCTTGGAGAGGGTGCAGAGGGGATTTACTAGAATGGTACCCGGGATGTGGGACTTCAGTGAAGAGACTGGAGAAGGTGGGGTGCTTCTCCTTTAGAGCAGAGAAGGTTAAGAGGAGATTTAATCGAGGTGTTGAAAACCATAAAAGGTTTCGATAGAGTAAATAAGGATAAACTGTTTGTAGTGACAGAAGAGTCAGTAACCAGAGGACACAGAAGGTGATTGGCCAAAGAACCAGGGAGAAGATGAGGAGAATTACACAGAGAGTGGTTGTGATCGGGAACGCGCTGCCTGAAAGGGTGGTGGAGGCAGATTCAATAGTAACTTTCAAACCGGGAATTGGGTAAATACATGGAAGATAAAAGAGCAGAGGAAGGGGACTAATTGGAGAGCTCCACCAAAGAGCTGGCACAGGTACGATGGACCAAATGGCCTCCTTCTGTGCCGTATCATTCTATGGACTCTGGCTGCTTCTCAAATCCAAAAGGTTTTTTTTTTGCGACAGAAGTATATTTTAGTTTAACTCTGGATTGTGGCATTATAATCGGCCTCAGTACCCATGATTGGGGAGGAGGAGAGGAAACAATTAGCCAGGATTGCCACACCCGATCACTGTCCCAGATTCCTGCTGGAAAGTGCATTTGTACAGCTGGCGATCACTGCCTGTGAAAGCAAACCGTCAATACCTTCAGGAAAAGGGTGTGGAGACCCGTAATTTCCTTCCTCAGAAATCAGGCCCTTTCCCCTGGGAAGTGATACGGAACGCATGCATCCTTTAACACTGTACAAACAATAATGTGGTTTGAGTCTGGAGTTATTGCGTTCATATCGCTGCAAACAAAGTGAGAGCACACGTTTTATAGGCACAGATTGTGCAAAAATGTCAGAATATTATGTGCTCGAAGTAGAACGTAAAGATTTCAAATGTCAGTGAATTTACAATACAAGGTGGAGGGGGTATGATTGCTCCCTGAAACGTCACAAAACGACCTTAATTACCTCGTCAAACAACTGCGAAGCGTTTGAAATTAAGCTTTGTATAAAGGGAAATCCTGAATCAAACTTTCTCTGCTTCAGAGGTTATGGAGGAATCAATAACCTGGTCTATGTTCTCTGGCCCAAATTTACTGGGCTACTATACAAAGCAGAATCAAGTCCACACTAGTATCTCAACTGGCCTTAACTAACTTAACTCTTTGTTTCGGCTTCCAAGGCTGAGCCCTGATTGATCGTCTGCTCAGATGGTGTCAGAGGGGCTTACACCTCCACAATCCAAATGCTTCAGAAGCTTGCCTCTGAATCAAGCAAGATCAGAGACGATCCTTCAAACAAAAGCTCCTTTCTTATCGTGTAAATGTTACGTGAATGCAGGAGCTGCTTGACTGGGTCAGCTTCACTGGATAATAAGCCTGAGCAAACAGGTGCGAAGGATTGGGCTCGGGGACCTATGCTTTGGCCTTCTCTCAAGAGCAAGACCTTCTCCTCGCCCATCCAGGCCAGTGCTCGATTCTTTTCACTCTCCTGCCACCTGTGCCATCTGCACACCTAGACTGTCTCTTGGCTTGCTTAATGGGCTCATTTTCCTCCCCAAACTGGGCTCTGTTGTAGAATGTGTCCAAGACCAGAGTACATCCATCCATGCCGGTTAGATGACCAGATTGCTCAATGTTCCAATCAGTTCTGTAAAGTGGGGGTAACCAATTTGATATGTTGAGCCAGATTTCCGCCCATTTCCACCCCCCATTCAATTATCCAGTCTAGTTTTGCACTGGCACCAGGAGAACATGTCAGGTTGAGATCAATTATATTAAAATTAGGCCCCAAAGATATCCACGCAATGTTTTGGTGATAACACTGGTGGAGCACTCAGCCATCTATCAACCCATATAAAATGGGCACACAGTGTGACTTGGGTGCCCTATAGTAAGATTTGTAGCTGATTCCACTTATTTGGTCAGGAGGCTTTGAGCCAAGTATTCCGGCACTGCCATTTTATTGGTACATCTATGATTTTGGGACAATGGATTTTCCAATAGGAATCCTACTTTAGAAGAAGGAGAGAGAGCAGGAGCAATGATGCGACACCAGGCAGGTCAGACTTCAGTCAACAGCCACCTGCTGGTTCCTGCTGCCCACATTTACAGGCAGAGGTGCAGCAACCTGGCAAGGACTATGTGGAAGTGGCCACACTGGTTTTGGGTCAGCAGCTTAGGACCGAGGCCACAGACGGCACGGCCACCTGTGGCTGAGCGAGAGGGCAAAATTAGAGGAGCGCAGACATCTCGGGGGGGTTGTGGGGCTGGAGGAGGTTACAGAGATCAGGAGGGGCGAGGCCATGGAGCGATTTGAAAACAAGGATGAGAATTTGGGACGCTACCTCTATTTGAACCCACTGCACGGTGTGTTCTTGTCGGGCGTGAGAGGTTAAGTTGAGCCTTTGGTATATTCCCTTACCCTTTTTATCTTTGTTGCATCCTGCTCTGTGGGCCCTGGCCCATCACATAGGTTTTTCTAATGACGAACATTCAAAATTCATGCAAATCAGAAGTGAAAATGCCAATGCATCTGCCAGTCACTGTTGAAACATGCCCACAATTTGGACTTGTCTGCTAATAGACTTATGAACTGTTGAGAGAACTAAAATGCAGGTCAGTTTAATACTTACTAGAAGGTATGGGAGTGCAGTGGCCCTGGTACTGGATCAACGAGCCAGAGGTCGTGAGTTCACATCCCACCCGGGTAAGTTTTGAAATTGAATTCAATAAATCTGGTCATTTGTGGGTTGGCACCCGGTAAACGAGCAGGAAAAGCTGCCAACTGGTTCACTAACATCCTTCAGGGAGGGGAACCTGTCCTTACCCAGACCGGCCCACACGTCTAGTCTCACATTACATGGTTGACTATTAATGCCCTCAGGGTAACTAAGGATGGGCAGTAAATGTGCTGTTGCCCACATCCCAAGAACAAATGAAAAAAATGACTGATGTTTAAGTTGGAGTTATGACTAAGGTTTGCTGAATATGGTGAGTTCTGGTGAATGGTACCTCATGAGAACCCTCTTTTAAGTTTCATAACACTGCTGGTAAGCTTCAATTCTTCATCATTAACACACCTGTTTTGCCCTTTCTGCCCAAGGCTCTATGGTTTCTAATCTTATTGTTGGTAATGCTCATATATTATGTTTGACAGGAATGTGTGCTCTCGTCTTAGAAGGCTAGGGTTACTGAAAGATTACACATATTTTATCAAGTTTCTGTATGTGCATCATAATTAATAACTGCAAGTCGCCTCTTTTTGGTTTCATGCTATCCTGCATATACCTAGCATTTCCAACTTTTAAAAATCTAATCTGCACCTACTTATAAATCAAGCAGAATACACATCAGTGCAAACAATTAGCTGCAGGTTACGTCACTTGTACCAAGGATTCAGGTTGGCGAAAAGAAATAAAGGGCCAAAGTGAATCCAGTTTACAGTCAAACCTTGTTACAACAGAACCCGTGTACAAACCACTTGGTACACTCAGCGTTCCCTGCTTACAGCTGCATTAAGATCGAGTTTGGGACTAATTTTTGGCAGGTTACAGGGGCAGAAAAATATTTTGCTCCAATTTGTCACATGATGCTTAGAGGCATAATAAGGAATGGATCTGATGCCAGCAGATTGAAGGCACAGAATCATATGATGGTGAAAGCTGCTGCTGAGTGCTTTGCAAACCTGACACTCCAAGTTTGAAACAACAGGCAGGTTGCACAATGCACCAGTGTTCAGCAGTTGGCAGTTTAAAATTGAACATGAACAACAGTCAAAGGAAGTCGCTGATTTAGAGTGTTGTTGGAAAAGTAGGATCAGTTTCAGCCATGGATCATAGAAGCAGGAGTAGGCCATTCAGCCCCTGATCAATTGGCAAATTCACCGTTTAACACATCACAGAGCCAAACAGACGAGGGAAATCCCAGCTTCAAATCCTCTTGTCTGTGCTTAGTTAGCTGACTTCAGCTGGGCTGGCTGTCGGAGCTGTAGCATTCCTGAGCTAGGGATGGGGGAGGGAGGAGGGGGACGGCAAGGGTTCCCTCGCCGGATCATATCCCAGTAACACATACTGAAAAGTGTGGACTTCAAGATTGGGCATAGCTGTGATATCCCCCCACCACCCTCAGTCAAACAGTCCGTTGACACAGACTGTCTACACTTACACCAGAGGACTGGCCAGTTGATCGAGATACTGGAGGGAGGCCAGCATCTGTGGAACTGTACCCCCAACAAGAGGCAGCATGTTTGCTCATCGGTTTACTTTCTGTAGTTTGAAAATGCATTTGCATATAGAACACCCTACACCATAAAGACTGAACTGAAGCAAATGATTCACAAAATCATAGAGCAAAAGCCAGTGTGTACTGGTTTCAGCAGTGTAAAAGTCTCACACAATGTTAATGCCAGCTGACCACATATACATCCATCACACCCGTGTGTAAGTCAGAGCCCAGGTTCCCAGGTCACAGAAGCCTGTGTGAGGGCCCGACTTGCAAGAGGAGATTTGTGTGATATGCACCCGCTTCCTCAAACTCCAGTTCAAAAAGGTCAAAATATTGACGCCAGCAGAGAATATTTACTGGGGTTTTCTAAAGAATACAATTAAGAATCCGCTGATGGCTCAGCCGGTAAGTACACCATCTAAATTTGGTCCCCGGTATGTGTTGTTAGCTGATTTCAGCCAGGGTAGCAGCTGGATCACTACAACTAGTTTCCGTGTCCCTGGGTGAAAGACTCATTCGCCAGGGTTCCCTATCCCAATCACTACCCAATCATCCCTGCTGGGAAGCGTGTGTGCCTCCATGTCTAGCAAGGACATGATTGGGCGGGCTCTGCCATGCTAAAATAACCTGCTGACATTCACCATCTGGGCTAACACAAGAAGGATGGCCACTTGGATAAGGTACCTGTGGAACTATAACCCTCGTGACCTCACTGGGAGGAAGAGAGCAGAAAATTGGAGGGAGAACATTTTACCATGATCAAAACAAAACCATTTTATGGATACTCAAAAAACCCAATATTCAAATCTGAAAAGAAGAAAAGAGTTCTCATGAAATAGTAGGGGCCTTAATAGTCTTCGGATATGTGTAAGAAGAGTTTGGCTGCAGTGACATTGCCTTCTGAAAGTGTTCACATGCTTTATCTTACTGTGAGCTGTGTACATGTCATGATCCTTGTGTTCTACCTGTGTGGATGAGGATGTGCCTCTGCAGATGGTAGTTAGTCCGGAAAGCTGCACTGCATTGTTCGCAGATGTGAGTCTTGGGAGATTTAACCATGAAGGAGCCATCTTCACCGACCACCAGAATCTGAAAGGCACAATATTCACACACAATGCTCAACGTGCTTATTGCCAAGACCCTGGACAAGCCCTCAGAAATCCTTGCAAATCACAATATGAAGGTACATGACCACCGGTATGATATACACATTCTGATAGGCACAGGCTCAATCAAATGTTATTCCCATCAAAGAGAAGCACAGAAAATAGTTAGAACAGACACAAAGAATACTTTCACTGAATAAAGTACACATTTCAGGGCAAATGGCAGAATGAAGAATATTCCATGTTCTTTTAGATCTTCTTCCCATCCAGGGCTGTCCCATGATTTCCTGATAAAAATGTGACCAAGCGCGAGTTTTCAGCCAAGACTGCTGGTGATGCAGCACTCAGGAGTCGAGGCTGATTTTCTCGCTGGTCTTTCCTAGTTTCCTCTCTCTGTCAGCACCTCCTATACGTTACAAGCAGTGGGCCAGTGGAAGAAATAAAGCTCATCCAGCCAGCGTGTCAGGAGCAGGAGGGCTACAGGTGAGCTGAGGAACAGGACACTGCTGCCGAAATAAGTAACTTAAACACGAATTTGCACCAAACTAGAGGCAAAAAGCAAATCAGAGTAGGGAGGTGCACACACAACAGAATGATTACACATTTTAGAAAAAGCCACCAGGTAGTTCAATGGCCAAAAAAATCATCTCTTTTACTCCATTTGGCACCTGCCTTTTTCCACTCAATATTCAGACCAGGATCACCAGCATTAAATCGGAGAACCATACTTCAGCAAGTACTTGTTATAGTTCACTCCTATGGTACAGAATTCAAACTGAGCCAACCATTCCAAATTCACTCCCACGTACAGAATTCAAACAGAGAAAGCCATTCATTCCCACTGTACAAAATCCCACTGAACCAAACTATTTCTCATTAACTCTCACTGCGTAAAGCCAACAGCTCCAACCATCTCACACTGACTCCCACTGTAAAGAACTCGAAAAGACAAAACAATTTCCCATTCTCTCCACATTTATACAAAGCATTTAACAAACAAACTGCCCGCAGATGCCACAAAATGATATACGAAGATGAGCAGATGCCAAGTGAAGGACGAGGGGTGTGGAGAGGTGTCTGAAGGTTTGGTTGAAAGGATGGGTTTCAATAAACATTTTTTTACAAAGGAGGGCACAGAAGCAGATAGGAAATGGGGTTTAAGTTCTGGAGAGGAGGATGAAGCAACTGAAACCAACGGTGGGGTAAAGAGAGGGGAAGATGCACAGAGCCAGAGGACGGAAGGGCGCGGCAAAGGAAGGAAGGCCAATGAAAGGATGGAAAGCACAGGAGATGTGCCTCGAGGAAGGGATTTAATTACGAGGACAAGGATTTGAGATTGGGTGCAGGAGGGGACAGCACGGATGCCACTCTGGTCACACATATTGCTGGAGGTCGATAGTGTGATAGTTGATAGCATGACATCGTCCAGGCACACACATGAAGAGTGGCCCTCGAATACGGCTGGAGCAAGAGGAACTGTACCCCAGTGAGAGTCAATGCCAGGGCAACTGTAGCCCAGTGAGTCAGTGCCAGGGTACCTGCACCCCAGTGAGTCAGTGCCAGGGTACTTGCATCTCAGTGAGAGTCAGTGCCAGGGCAACTGTAGCCCAGTGAGTCAGTGCCAGGGTACCTGCACCCCAGTGAGTCAGTGCCAGGGCAACTGTACCCCAGTGAGAGTCAGTGCCAGGGCAACTGTAGCCCAGTGAGTCAGTGCCAGGATACCTGAACCCCAGTGAGAGTCAGTGCCAGGGCAACTGTAGCCCAGTGAGTCAGTGCCAGGATACCTGAACCCCAGTGAGAGTCAGTGCCAGGGCAACTGTAGCCCAGTGAGTCAGTGCCAGGGTACCTGCACCCCAGTGAGAGTCAGTGCCAGGGCAACTGTAGCCCAGTGAGAGTCAGTGCCAGGGCAACTGTACCCCTGTGAGTCAGTGCCAGGGTATCTGCACCCCAGTGAGAGTCAGTGCCAGGCGAACTGTACCCCAGTGAGTCAGTGCAGGGGGAAGTGCACCACAGTGAGAGTCAGTGCCAGGGTACTTGCACCCCAGTAAGAGTCAGTGCCAGGGTACTTGCACCCCAGTAAGAGTCAGTGCCAGGGTACTTGCACCCCAGTGAGAGTCAGTGCCAGGGCAACTGTATCCCAGTGAGAGTCAGTACCAGGGCACTTGCATCCCAGTGAGAGTCAGTGCCAGGGTACTTGCACCCCAGTAAGAGTCAGTGCCAGGGTACTTGCACCCCAGTGAGAGTCAGTGCCAGGGCAACTGTATCCCAGTGAGAGTCAGTGCCAGGGCAACTGTATCCCAGTGAGAGTCAGTTCCAAGGGAACTGTACTCCAGTGGGAGCTAGTGACAAAGGAACTGTACTCCAGTGAGAGTCAGTGCCAAGGGAACTGTACCCCAGTGAGCGTCACTGCCAGGGTAATTGCAAATGTTTTCTCTAAATTTGCTGCACCATATCTTTTCCAGCGGCAGCAGCTGGTTTGCGGCCTGCGCGGGACCTCCCTATTGGTGCACGGCTGTGAACCTTTGTGGGAACATTGGTAACGCACACCCAATGAGAGTCTGTGAGGGGAACTGTACCCCAGTGATAGTCAGTGCCAGGGGAACTGTATCCCAGTGAGAATCAGTGCCAGGGGAATTGTACACCAGTGGGAGTCAGTGCCAGGGGAACTGTACTGCAGTGAGAGTCAGTGCCATGGGAACTGTACCCCAGTGGGAGTCAGTGCCAGGGGAACTGTTCCCCAGTGAGAGTCAGTGCCAGGGGAACTGTACTGCAGTGAGAGTCAGTGCCATGGGAACTGTGTCCCAGTGAGAGTCAGTGCCAGGGGAACTGTTCCCCAGTGAGAGTCAGTGCCAGGGGAACTGTAACCCAGTGAAAGTCAGTGCCAGGGGAACTGTACCCTAGTGAGAGTCAGTGCCAGGGGAACTGTACCCCAGTGAGAGTCAATGCCAGGGGAACTGTACCCAAGTGGGAGTCAGTGCCAAGGGAACTGTACTACGAGTGTTCGATGTTCTGGCCCTCAAATCTGGCACCAAGCTTATTGTCTACAGGGCTGCAGTGATACCCGCCCTCCTGTATGGCTCAGAGACGTGGGCCCTATACAGTAGACACCTCAAGTCGCTGGAGAAATACCACCAACGATGTCTCCGCAAGATCCTGCAAATCACCTGGGTGGACAGATGCACCAACGTCAGTGTTATCGATCAGGCCAACATGCCTAGCACCGAAGCATTGACCACACTTGACCAGCTCCGCTCGTCAGGCCACATTGTCTGCATGTCCGACACAAACTCCCAACGCAAGTGCTCTACTCGGAACTCCTATACGGCAAGCGAGCCCCAGGGTGGAGGAAATATTTCAAGGACACCCTCAAAGCCTCCCTGATAAAGTGCAACATCCCCACCGACACTTGTGGAACTGTAACCCAGTGAGAGTCAGTGCCAGGTGAACTGTAACCCAGTGAGATTCACTACCAGGGGAACTGTATCCCAGTGAGAGTCAGTGCCAGGGGAACTGTACCCCAGTGAGAGTCAGTGCCAGGGGAACTGTACCCCAGTGAGAGTCAGTGCCAGGGGAACTGCACTCCAGTGAGAGTCAGTGCCAGGGGAACTGTACTCCAGTGAGAGTCAGTGCCAGGGGAACTGTACCCCAGTGAGAGTCAGTGCCAGGGGAAGTGTACCCCAGTGAGAGTCAGTGCCAGGGGAACTGTACCCCAGTGAGAGTCAGTGCCAGGGAAACTGTACCCAGTGAGAGTCAGTGCCAGGGGAACTGTACTCCAGTGAGAGTCAGTGCCAGGGGAACTGCACTCCAGTGAGAGTCAGTGCCAGGGGAACTGTAACCCAGTGAGATTCACTACCAGGGGAACTGTATCCCAGTGAGAGTCAGTGCCAGGGGAACTGTAACCCAGTGAGATTCACTACCAGGGGAACTGTATCCCAGTGAGAGTCAGTGCCAGGGGAACTGTACCCCAGTGAGAGTCAGCGTCAGGGGAACTGTATCACAGTGAGAGTCAGTGCCAGGGAAACTGTACCCAGTGAGAGTCAGTGCCAGGGGAACTGTACTCCAGTGAGAGTCAGTGCCAGGGGAACTGCACTCCAGTGAGAGTCAGTGCCAGGGGAACTGCACTCCAGTGAGAGTCAGTGCCAGGGGGACTGCACTCCAGTGAGAGTCAGTGCCAGGGGGACTGTACTCCAGTGAGAGTCTGTGTCAGGGGACTGTACCCCAGTGAGAGTCAGTGCCTGGGGAACTGTACCCCATTGAGAGTCTGTGCCAGGGGAACTGTTTCCCAGTGAGACTCAGTGCCGGTGGAACTGCACTCCAGTGAGAGTCAGTGCCAGGGGAACTGTACTCCAGTGAGAGTCTGTGTCAGGGGACTGTACCCCAGTGAGAGTCAGTACTAGGGGGACTGTACCCCAGTGAGAGTCAGTGCCAGGGGAACTGTATCCCAGTGAGAGTCAGTGCCAGGGGAACTGTACCCCAGTGAGATTCAGTGCCAGGGGAACTGTACTCCAGTGAGTGTGCCGGGCGAACTGTACCCCAGTGAGAGTCAGTGCCAGGGAAACTGTACTCCAGTGAAAGTCAGTGCCAGGGGAACTGTACTCCAGTGAAAGTCAGTGCCAGGGGAACTGTAGCCTGTGAGAGTCAATGCCAGGGGAACTGTACTCCAGTGAGTGTCAGTGCCAGGGGAACCGTATCACAGTGAGATTCAGCGCCAGGGGAACTGTACCCCAGTGAGATTCAGTACCAGGGGAACTGTATCCCAGTGAGAGTCAGTGCCAGGGGAACTGTACCCCAGTGAGAGTCAGTGCCAGGGAAATTGTACTCCAGTGAGAGTCAGTGCCAGGAGAACTGTACTCCAGTGACAGTCAGTGCCAGGCGAACTGCACCCCAGTGAGAGTCAGTTCCAGGGGAACCTGAGCAAGTGAGCGTCTGTGCCAGGGGAATTGTACCCCAGTGAGAGTCAGTGCCAGAAGAACTGTACCCGAGTGAAAGTCAGTGCCAGGGGAACTGTACTCCAGTGAGAGTCAATGCCAGGGGAACTGTACTCCAGTGAGAGTCAGTTCCAGGGGAACTGTATCCCAGTGAGATTCAGCGCTAGGGGAACTGTACCCCAGTGAGAGTCAGTGCCAGGGGAACTGTACCCCAGTGAGATTTAGTGCCAGGGGAACTGTACTCCAGTGAGAGTCAGTGCCAGGGGAACTGTACCCCAGTGAGAGTCATTGCCAGGGGAACTGTATCCCAGTGAGAGTCAGTGCCCGGGAAACTGTACTCCAGTGAGAGTCAGTGCCAGGGGAACTGTATCCCAGTGAGAGTCAGTGCCAGGGAAACTGTACTCCAGTGAGAGTCAGTGCCAGGGGAACTTTACTCCAGTGAGAGTCAGTGCCAGTGGAACTGTACTCCAGTGAGTGTCAGTGCCAGGTGAACGGTACCCCAGTGGGAGTCAGTGCCTGTGGAACTGTACCCCAGTGAGAGTCAGTGCTTGTGGAACTGTACCCCAGTGAGAGTCAGTGCCAGGGGAACTGTAACCCAGTGCGATTCACTACCAGGGGAACTGTATCCCAGTGAGAGCCAGTGCCAGGGGAACTGTACCCCAGTGAGAGTCACTGCCAGGGGAACTGTTTCCCAGTGAGACTCAGTGCCAGTGGAACTGTACTCCAGTGAGAGTCAGTGCCAGGGGAACTGTACTCCAGTGAGAGTCAGTGCCAGGGGAACTGTAACCCAGTGAGATTCAGTGCCAGGTGAACTGTACTCCAGTGAAAGTCAGTGCCAGGGGAACTGTACTCCAGTGAGAGTCAATGCCAGGGGAAGTGTACTCCAGTGAGTGTCAGTGCCAGGGGAACTGTACCCCAGTGGGAGTCAGTGCCTGTGGAACTGTACTCCATTGAGAGTCAGTTCCAGGGGAAGTGTATCCCAGTGAGATTCAGCACCAGGGGAACTGCACCCCAGTGAGATTCAGTGCCAGGGGAATTGTACCCCAGTGGGAGTCAGTGCCTGTGGAACTGTACTCCAGTGAGAGTCAGTTCCAGGGGGACTGTACTCCAGTGAGAGTCAGTGCCAGGGGAACTGTACTCCAGTGAGAGTCTGTGTCAGTGGACTGTACCCCAGTGAGAGTCAGTGCCAGGGGGACTGTACCCCAGTGAGAGTCAGTGCCAGGGGAACTGTACCCCAGTGAGAGTCAGTATCAGGGGAACTGTATCACAGTGAGAGTCAGTGCCTGGGGAACTGTAGCCCATTGAGAGTCTATGCCAGGGGAACTGTTTACCAGTGAGACTCAGTGCCGGTGGAACTGTACTCCAGTGAGAGTCAGTGCCAGGTGAACTGTACTCCAGTGAGAGTCAGTGCCAGGGGAACTGTATTCCAGTGAGAGTCTGTGTCAGGGGACTGTACCCCAGTGAGAGTCAGTGCCAGGGGGACTGTACCTCAGTGAGAGTCAGTGCCAGGGGAACTGTACCCCAGTGAGAGTCAGTGCCAAGGGAACTGTACCCCAGTGAGATTTAGTGCCAGGGGAACTGTACTCCAGTGAGAGTCAGTGCCAGGGGAACTGTACCCCAGTGAGAGTCAGTGCCTGTGGAATTGTACCCCAGTGAGTGTGCCGGGCGAACTGTACCCCAGTGAGAGTCAGTGCCAGGGAAACTGTACTCCAGTGAAAGTCAGTGCCAGGGGAACTGTTGCCAGTGAGAGTCAGTGCCAGGGGAACTGTACCCCAGTGAGAGTCAGTGCCAGGGAATTGAACTCCAGTGACAGTCAGTGCCAGGCGAACAGCACCCCAGTGAGAGTCAGTTCCAGGGGAACCTTACCCAAGTGAGCGGGTCTGTGCCAGGGGAATTGTACCCCAGTGAGAGTCAGTGCCAGAAGAATTGTACCCCAGTGAAAGTCAGTGCCAGGAGAACTGTACTCCAGTGAGAGTCAGTTCCAGGGGAACTGTATCCCAGTGAGATTCAGCGCCAGGGGAACTGTACCCCAGTGAGACTCAGTACCAGAGGAACTGTATCCCAGTGAGAGTCAGTGCCAGGGGAACTGTACCCCAGTGAGACTCTGTGCCAGGGGACTGTACCCCAGTGAGAGTCAGTGCCTGGGGAACTGTACCCCATTGAGAGTCTGTGCCAGGGGAACTGTTTCCCAGTGAGACTCAGTGCCGGTGGAACTGTACTCCAGTGCGAGTCAGTGCCAGGGGAACTGTACTCCAGTGAGAGTCAGTGCCAGGGGAACTGTACCCCAGTGAGAGTCAGTGTCAGGGGAACTGTATCACAGTGAGAGTCTGTGTCAGGGGACTGTACCCCAGTGAGAGTCAGCGCCAGGGGGACTGCACCCCAGTGAGACTCTGTGCCAGGGGAACTGTACCCCAGTGAGAGTCAGTGCCAGGGGAACTGTACCCCAGTGAGAGTCAGTGCCAGGGGAACTGTATCCCAGTGAGAGTCAGTACCCGGGAAACTGTACTCCAGTGAGAGTCAGTGCCAGGGGAACTGTATCCCAGTGAGAGTCAGTGCCAGGGAAACTGTACTCCAGTGAGAGTCAGTGCCAGGGGAACTGTACTCCAGTGAGAGTCAGTGCCAGTGGAACTGTACTCCAGTGAGTATCAGTGCCAGGGGAACAGTACCCCAGTGGGAGTCAGTGCCTGTGGAACTGTACCCCAGTGAGAGTCAGTGCTTGTGGAACTGTACCCCAGTGAGAGTCAGTGCCAGGGGAACTGTAACCCAGTGAGATTCACTACCAGGGGAACTGTATCCCAGTGAGAGCCAGTGCCAGGGGAACTGTACCCCAGTGAGAGTCACTGCCAGGGGAACTGTTTCCCAGTGAGACTCAGTGCCAGTGGAACTGTACTCCAGTGAGAGTCAATGCCAGGGGAACTGCACTCCAGTGAGAGTCAGTGCCAGGGGAACTGCACTCCAGTGAGAGTCAGTGCCAGGGGGACTGCACTCCAGTGAGAGTCAGTGCCAGGGGGACTGTACTCCAGTGAGAGTCAGTGCCAGGGGAACTGTACCCCAGTGAGAGTCAGTGTCAGGGGAACTGTATCACAGTGAGAGTCAGTGCCAGGGAAACTGTACCCAGTGAGAGTCAGTGCCAGGGGAACTGTACTCCAGTGAGAGTCAGTGCCAGGGGAACTGCACTCCAGTGAGAGTCAGTGCCAGGGGAACTGCACTCCAGTGAGAGTCAGTGCCAGGGGTCTGCACTCCAGTGATAGTCAGTGCCAGGGGGACTGTACTCCAGTGAGAGTCTGTGTCAGGGGACTGTACCCCAGTGAGAGTCAGTGCCTGGGGAACTGTACCCCATTGAGAGTCTGTGCCAGGGGAACTGTTTCCCAGTGAGACTCAGTGCCGGTGGAACTGTACTCCAGTGAGAGTCAGTGCCAGGGGAACTGTACTCCAGTGAGAGTCTGTGTCAGGGGACTGTACCCCAGTGAGAGTCAGTGCCAGGGGGACTGTACCCCAGTGAGAGTCAGTGCCAGGGGAACTGTACCCCAGTGAGAGTCAGTGCCAGGGGAACTGTACCCCAGTGAGATTCAGTGCCAGGGGAACTGTACTCCAGTGAGTGTGCCGGGCGAACTGTACCCCAGTGAGAGTCAGTGCCAGGGAAACTGTACTCCAGTGAAAGTCAGTGCCAGGGGAACTGTAGCCTGTGAGAGTCAATGCCAGGGGAACTGTACTCCAGTGAGTGTCAGTGCCAGGGGAACCGTATCACAGTGAGATTCAGCGCCAGGGGAACTGTACCCCAGTGAGATTCAGTACCAGGGGAACTGTATCCCAGTGAGAGTCAGTGCCAGGGGAACTGTACCCCAGTGAGAGTCAGTGACTGGGGAACTGTACCCCATTGAGAGTCTGTGCCAGGGGAACTGTTTCCCAGTGAGACTCAGTGCCGGTGGAACTGTACTCCAGTGCGAGTCAGTGCCAGGGGAACTGTACTCGAGTGAGAGTCAGTGCCAGGGGAACTGTACCACAGTGAGAGTCAGTGTCAGGGGAACTGTATCACAGTGAGAGTCTGTGTCAGGGGACTGTACCCCAGTGAGAGTCAGCGCCAGGGGGACTGAACCCCAGTGAGACTCTGTGCCAGGGGAACTGTACCCCAGTGAGAGTCAGTGCCAGGGGAACTGTATCCCAGTGAGAGTCAGTGCCCGGGAAACTGTACTCCAGTGAGAGTCAGTGCCAGGGGAACTGTATCCCAGTGAGAGTCAGTGCCAGGGAAACTGTACTCCAGTGAGAGTCAGTGCCAGGGGAACTGTACTCCAGTGAGAGTCAGTGCCAGTGGAACTGTACTCCAGTGAGTATCAGTGCCAGGGGAACGGTACCCCAGTGGGAGTCAGTGCCTGTGGAACTGTACCCCAGTGAGAGTCAGTGCTTGTGGAACTGTACCCCAGTGAGAGTCAGTGCCAGGGGAACTGTAACCCAGTGAGATTCACTACCAGGGGAACTGTATCCCAGTGAGAGCCAGTGCCAGGGGAACTGTACCCCAGTGAGAGTCACTGCCAGGGGAACTGTTTCCCAGTGAGACTCAGTGCCAGTGGAACTGTACTCCAGTGAGAGTCAATGCCAGGGGAACTGCACTCCAGTGAGAGTCAGTGCCAGGGGAACTGCACTCCAGTGAGAGTCAGTGCCAGGGGGACTGCACTCCAGTGAGAGTCAGTGCCAGGGGGACTGTACTCCTGTGAGAGTCTGTGTCAGGGGACTGTACCCCAGTGAGAGTCAGTGCCTGGGGAACTGTACCCCATTGAGAGTCTGTGCCAGGGGAACTGTTTCCCAGTGAAAGTCAGTGCCAGGGGAACTGTAGCCTGTGAGAGTCAATGCCAGGGGAACTGTACTCCAGTGAGTGTCAGTGCCAGGGGAACCGTATCACAGTGAGATTCAGTGCCAGGGGAACTGTACCCCAGTGAGATTCAGTACCAGGGGAACTGTATCCCAGTGAGAGTCAGTGCCAGGGGAACTGTACCCCAGTGAGAGTCAGTGCCAGGGAAATTGTACTCCAGTGAGAGTCAGTGCCAGGAGAACTGTACTCCAGTGACAGTCAGTGCCAGGCGAACTGCACCCCAGTGAGAGTCAGTTCCAGGGGAACCTGACCCAAGTGAGCGTCTGTGCCAGGGGAATTGTACCCCAGTGAGAGTCAGTGCCAGAAGAACTGTACCCGAGTGAAAGACAGTGCCAGGGGAACTGTACTCCAGTGAGAGTCAATGCCAGGGGAACTGTACTCCAGTGAGAGTCAGTTCCAGGGGAACTGTATCCCAGTGAGATTCAGCGCTAGGGGAACTGTACACCAGTGAGATTCAGTACCAGAGGAACTGTATCCCAGTGAGAGTCAGTGCCAGGGGAACTGTACCCCAGTGAGACTCTGTGCCAGGGGAACTGTACCCCAGTGAGAGTCAGTGCCAGGGGAATTGTACCCCAGTGAGAGTCATTGCCAGGGGAACTGTATCCCAGTGAGAGTCAGTGCCCGGGAAACTGTACTCCAGTGAGAGTCAGTGCCAGGGGAACTGTATCCCAGTGAGAGTCAGTGCCAGGGAAACTGTACTCCAGTGAGAGTCAGTGCCAGGGGAACTTTACTCCAGTGAGAGTCAGTGCCAGTGGAACTGTACTCCAGTGAGTGTCAGTGCCAGGTGAACGGTACCCCAATGGCAGTCAGTGCCTGTGGAACTGTACCCCAGTGAGAGTCAGTGCTTGTGGAACTGTACCCCAGTGAGAGTCAGTGCCAGGGGAACTGTAACCCAGTGCGATTCACTACCAGGGGAACTGTATCCCAGTGAGAGCCAGTGCCAGGGGAACTGTACCCCAGTGAGAGTCACTGCCAGGGGAACTGTTTCCCAGTGAGACTCAGTGCCAGTGGAACTGTACACCAGTGAGATTCAGTACCAGAGGAACTGTATCCCAGTGAGAGTCAGTGCCAGGGGAACTGTAACCCAGTGAGATTCAGTGCCAGGTGAACTGTACCCCATTGAGAGTCTGTGCCAGGGGACTGTTTCCCACTGTGAGTCAGTGCCAGGGGAACTGTACTCCAGTGAGAGTCAATGCCAGGGGAAGTGTACTCCAGTGAGTGTCAGTGCCAGGGGAACTGTACCCCAGTGGGAGTCAGTGCCTGTGGAACTGTACTCCATTGAGAGTCAGTTCCAGGGGAAGTGTATCCCAGTGAGATTCAGCACCAGGGGAACTGCACCCCAGTGAGATTCAGTGCCAGGGGAATTGTACCCCAGTGGGAGTCAGTGCCTGTGGAACTGTACTCCAGTGAGAGTCAGTTCCAGGAGAACTGTATCCCAGTGAGATTCAGCGCCAGGGGAACTGCACCCCAGTGAGATTCAGTACCAGGGGAACTGTTTCCCAGTGAGAGTCAGTGCCAGGGGGACTGTACCCCAGTGAGGGTCAGTGCCAGGGGGACTGTACTCCAGTGAGAGTCAGTGACAGGGGAACTGTACTCCAGTGAGAGTCTGTGTCAGTGGACTGTACCCCAGTGAGAGTCAGTGCCAGGTGAACTGTACTCCAGTGAGAGTCAGTGCCAGGGGAACTGTATTCCAGTGAGAGTCTGTGTCAGGGGACTGTACCCCAGTGAGAGTCAGTGCCAGGGGAACTGTACTCCAGTGAGAGTCAGTGCCAGGGGAACTGTACTCCAGTGAAAGTCAGTGCCAGGGGAACTGTTGCCAGTGAGAGTCAATGCCAGAGGAACTGTACTCCAGTGAGAGTCAGTGCCTGTGGAATTGTACCCCAGTGAGTGTGCCGGGCGAAGTGTACCCCAGTGAGAGTCAGTGCCAGGGAAACTGTACTCCAGTGAAAGTCAGTGCCAGGGGAACTGTTGCCAGTGAGAGTCAATGCCAGAGGAACTGTACTCCAGTGAGAGTCAGTGCCTGTGGAATTGTACCCCAGTGAGTGTGCCGGGCGAACTGTACCCCAGTGAGAGTCAGTGCCAGGGAAACTGTACTCCAGTGAAAGTCAGTGCCAGGGGAACTGTAGCCAGTGAGAGTCAATGCCAGAGGAACTGTACTCCAGTGAGTGTCAGTGCCAGGGGAACCGTATCACAGTGAGATTCAGCGCCAGGGGAACTGTACCCCAGTGAGATTCAGTACCAGGGGAACTGTATCCCAGTGAGAGTCAGTGCCAGGGGAACTGTACCCCAGTGAGAGTCAGTGCCAGGGAATTGAACTCCAGTGACAGTCAGTGCCAGGCGAACAGCACCCCAGTGAGAGTCAGTTCCAGGGGAACCTTACCCAAGTGAGCGGGTCTGTGCCAGGGGAATTGTACCCCAGTGAGAGTCAGTGCCAGAAGAATTGTACCCCAGTGAAAGTCAGTGCCAGGAGAACTGTACTCCAGTGAGAGTCAGTTCCAGAGGAACTGTATCCCACTGAGATTCAGCGCCAGGGGAACTGTACCCCAGTGAGACTCAGTACCAGAGGAACTGTATCCCAGTGAGAGTCAGTGCCAGGGGAACTGTACCCCAGTGAGACTCTGTGCCAGGGGACTGTACCCCAGTGAGAGTCAGTGCCTGGGGAACTGTACCCCATTGAGAGTCTGTGCCAGGGGAACTGTTTCCCAGTGAGACTCAGTGCCGGTGGAACTGTACTCCAGTGCGAGTCAGTGCCAGGGGAACTGTACTCCAGTGAGAGTCAGTGCCAGGGGAACTGTACCCCAGTGAGAGTCAGTGTCAGGGGAACTGTATCACAGTGAGAGTCTGTGTCAGGGGACTGTACCCCAGTGAGAGTCAGCGCCAGGGGGACTGAACCCCAGTGAGACTCTGTGCCAGGGGAACTGTACCCCAGTGAGAGTCAGTGCCAGGGGAACTGTACCCCAGTGAGAGTCAGTGCCAGGGGAACTGTATCCCAGTGAGAGTCAGTGCCTGGGAAACTGTACTCCAGTGAGAGTCAGTGCCAGGGGAACTGTATCCCAGTGAGAGTCAGTGCCAGGGAAACTGTGCTCCAGTGAGAGTCAGTGCCAGGGGAACTGTACTCCAGTGAGAGTCAGTGCCAGTGGAACTGTACTCCAGTGAGTATCAGTGCCAGGGGAACGGTACCCCAGTGGGAGTCAGTGCCTGTGGAACTGTACCCCAGTGAGAGTCAGTGCTTGTGGAACTGTACCCCAGTGAGAGTCAGTGCCAGGGGAACTGTAACCCAGTGAGATTCACTACCAGGGGAACTGTATCCCAGTGAGAGCCAGTGCCAGTGGAACTGTACCCCAGTGAGAGTCACTGCCAGGGGAACTGTTTCCCAGTGAGACTCAGTGCCAGTGGAACTGTACTCCAGTGAGCGTCAATGTCAGGGGAACTGCACTCCAGTGAGAGTCAGTGCCAGGGGAACTGCACTCCAGTGAGAGTCAGTGCCAGGGGGACTGCACTCCAGTGAGAGTCAGTGCCAGGGGGACTGTACTCCAGTGAGAGTCTGTGTCAGGGGACTGTACCCCAGTGAGAGTCAGTGCCTGGGGAACTGTACCCCATTGAGAGTCTGTGCCAGGGGAACTGTTTCCCAGTGAGACTCAGTGCCGGTGGAACTGTACTCCAGTGAGAGTCAGTGCCAGGGGAACTGTCCTCCAGTGAGAGTCAGTGCCAGGGGAACTGCACTCCAGTGAGAGTCAGTGCCTGGGGAACTGTACCACATTGAGAGTCTGTGCCAGGGGAACTGTTTCCCAGTGAGATTCAGTGCCGGTGGAACTGTACTCCAGTGAGAGTCAGTGCCAGGGAACTGTACTCCAGTGAGAGTCAGTGCCAGGGGAACTGTATTCCAGTGAGAGTCTGTGTCAGGGGACTGTACCCCAGTGAGAGTCAGCGCCAGGGGGACTGAACCCCAGTGAGACTCTGTGCCAGGGGAACTGTACCCCAGTGAGAGTCAGTGCCAGGGGAACTGTACCCCAGTGAGAGTCAGTGCCAGGGGAACTGTATCCCAGTGAGCGTCAGTGCCCGGGAAACTGTACTCCAGTGAGAGTCAGTGCCAGGGGAACTGTATCCCAGTGAGAGTCAGTGCCAGGGAAACTGTACTCCAGTGAGAGTCAGTGCCAGGGGAACTTTACTCCAGTGAGAGTCAGTGCCAGTGGAACTGTACTCCAGTGAGTATCAGTGCCAGGGGAACGGTACCCCAGTGGGAGTCAGTGCCTGTGGAACTGTACCCCAGTGAGAGTCAGTGCTTGTGGAACTGTACCCCAGTGAGAGTCAGTGCCAGGGGAACTGTAACCCAGTGAGATTCACTACCAGGGGAACTGTATCCCAGTGAGAGCCAGTGCCAGGGGAACTGTACCCCAGTGAGAGTCACTGCCAGGTGAACTGTACCCCATTGAGAGTCTGTGCCAGGGGACTGTTTCCCAGTGAGACTCAATGCCAGTGGAACTGTACTGCAGTGAGAGTCAGTGCCAGGGGAACTGTACTCCAGTGAGAGTCAGTGCCAGGGGAACTGTACCCCAGTGAGATTCAGTGCCAGGGGAACTGTACCCCTGTGAGAGTCAGTGCCAGGGGAACTGTACCCCAGTGAGAGTCAGTGCCAGGGAAACTGTACTCCAGTGAAAGTCAGTGCCAGGGGAACTGTAACCCAGTGAGATTCAGTGCCAGGTGAACTGTACCCCATTGAGAGTCTGTGCCAGGGGACTGTTTCCCAGTGAGACCCAATGCCAGTGGAACTGTACTGCAGTGAGAGTCAGTGCCAGGGGAACTGTACTCCAGTGAGAGTCAGTGCCAGGGGAACTGTACGCCAGTGAGATTCAGTGCCAGGGGAACTGTACCCCTGTGAGAGTCAGTGCCAGGGGAACTGTACCCCAGTGAGAGTCAGTGCCAGGGAAACTGTACTCCAGTGAAAGTCAGTGCCAGGGGAATTGTACTCCAGTGAGAGTCAATGCCAGGGGAAGTGTACTCCAGTGAGTGTCAGTGCCAGGGGAACTGTACCCCAGTGGGAGTCAGTGTCTGTGGAACTGTACTCCATTGAGAGTCAGTTCCAGGGGAAGTGTATCCCAGTGAGATTCAGCACCAGGGGAACTGTACCCCAGTGAGATTCAGTGCCAGGGGAACTGTACCCCAGTGAGATTCAGTGCCAGGGGAACTGTACCCCAGTGAGATTCAGTACCAGGGGAACTGTATCCCAGTGAGAGTCAGTGCCAGGGGAACTGTACCCCAGTGAGAGTCAGTGCCAGGGGAACTGCACTCCAGTGAGAGTCAGTGCCAGGGGGACTGTACTCCAGTGAGAGTCTGTGTCAGGGGACTGTACCCCAGTGAGAGTCAGTGCCTGGGGAACTGTACCCCATTGAGAGTCTGTGCCGGGGGAACTGTTTCCCAGTGAGACTCAGTGCCGGTGGAACTGTACTCCAGTGAGAGTCAGTGCCAGGTGAACTGTACTCCAGTGAGAGTCAGTGCCAGGGGAACTGTATTCCAGTGAGAGTCTGTGTCAGGGGACTGTACCCCAGTGAGAGTCAGTGCAAGGGGGACTGTACCTCAGTGAGAGTCAGTGCCAGGGGAACTGTACCCCAGTGAGAGTCAGTGCCAGGGGAACTGTACCCCAGTGAGATTCAGTGCCAGGGGAATTGTGCTCCAGTGAGAGTCAGTGCCAGGGGAACTGTACCCCAGTGAGAGTCAGTGCCAGGGAAATTGTACTCCAGTGAAAGTCAGTGCCAGGGGAACTGTAGCCAGTGAGAGTCAATGCCAGAGGAACTGTACTCCAGTGAGTGTCAGTGCCAGGGGAACCGTATCACAGTGAGATTCAGCGCCAGGGGAACTGTACCCCAGTGAGATTCAGTAGCAGGGGAACTGTATCCCAGTGAGAGTCATTGCCAGGGGAACTGTACCCCAGTGAGAGTCAGTGCCAGGGAATTGAACTCCAGTGAGAGTCAGTGCCAGGAGAACTTAACTCCAGTGACAGTCAGTGCCAGGCGAACTGCACCCCAGTGAGAGTCAGTTCCAGGGGAACCTTACCCAAGTGAGCGGGTCTGTGCCAGGGGAATTGTACCCCAGTGAGAGTCAGTGCCAGAAGAATTGTACCCCAGTTAAAGTCAGTGCCAGGAGAACTGTACTCCAGTGAGAGTCAGTTCCAGGGGAACTGTATCCCAGTGAGATTCAGCGCCAGGGGAACTGTACCCCAGTGAGACTCAGTAACAGAGGAACTGTATCCCAGTGAGAGTCAGTGCCAGGGGAACTGTACCCCAGTGAGAGTCAGTGCCAGGGGAACTGTACCCCAGTGAGAGTCAGTGTCAGGGGAACTGTATCACAGTGAGAGTCAGTGCCAGGGAAACTGTACCCCAGTGAGAGTCAGTGCCAGGGGAACTGTACTCCAGTGAGAGTCAGTGCCAGGGGAACTGCACTCCAGTGAGAGTCAGTGCCTGGGGAACTGTACCCCATTGAGAGTCTGTGCCAGGGGAACTGTTTACCAGTGAGACTCAGTGCCGGTGGAACTGTACTCCAGTGAGAGTCAGTGCCAGGGGAACTGTACTCCAGTGAGAGTCAGTGCCAGGGGAACTGTATTCCAGTGAGAGTCTGTGTCAGGGGACTGTACCCCAGTGAGAGTCAGTGCCAGGGGGACTGAACCCCAGTGAGACTCTGTGCCAGGGGAACTGCACCCCAGTGAGAGTCAGTGCCAGGGGAACTGTACCCCAGTGAGAGTCAGTGCCAGGGGAACTGTATCCCAGTGAGAGTCAGTGCCCGGGAAACTGTACTCCAGTGAGAGTCAGTGCCAGGGGAACTGTATCCCAGTGAGAGTCAGTGCCAGGGAAACTGTACTCCAGTGAGAGTCAGTGCCAGGGGGACTGTAACCCAGTGCGAGTCTGTGTCAGGGGACTGTACCCCAGTGAGAGTCAGTGCCTGGGGAACTGTACCCCATTGAGAGTCTGTGCCAGGGGAACTGTTTCCCAGTGAGACTCAGTGCCGGTGCAACTGTACTCCAGTGAGCGTCAGTGCCAGGGGAACTGTACTCCAGTGAGAGTCAGTGCCAGGGGAACTGTACTCCAGTGAGAGTCTGTGTCAGGGGACTGTACCCAGTGAGAGTCAGTGCCAGGGGGATTGTACTCCAGTGAGAGTCAGTGCCAGGGGAACTGTACCCCAGTGAGAGTCAGTGCCAGGGGAACTGTACCCCAGTGAGATTCAGTGCCAGGGGAACTGTACTCCAGTGAGAGTCAGTGCCAGGGGAAATTTACCCCAGTGAGTGTGCCGGGCGAACTGTACCCCAGTGAGAGTCAGTGCCAGGGGGATTGCACTCCAGTGAGAGTCAGTGCCAGGGGAACTGTACTCCAGTGAAAGTCAGTGCCAGGGGAACTGTAGCCAGTGAGAGTCAATGCCAGGGGAACTGTACTCCAGTGAGTGTCACTGCCAGGGGAACCGTGTCACAGTGAGATTCAGCGCCAGGGGAACTGTTCCCCAGTGAGATTCAGTACCAGGGCAACTGTATCCCAGTGAGAGTCTGTGCCAGGGGAACTGTACCCCAGTGAGAGTCAGTGCCAGGAGAACTTTACTCCAGTGACAGTCAGTGCCATGCGAACTGCACCCCAGTGAGAGTCAGTTCCAGGGGAACCTTACCCAAGTGAGCGTCTGTGCCAGGGGAATTGTACCCCAGTGAGAGTCAGTGCCAGAAGAACTGTACCCCAGTGAAAGTCAGTGCCAGGGGAACTGTACTCCAGCGAGTGTCAATGCCAGGGGAACTGTACTCCAGTGAGAGTCAGTTCCAGGGGAACTGTATCCCAGTGAGATTCAGCGCCAGGGGAACTGTACCCCAGTTGGATTCAGTACCAGAGGAACTGTTTCCCAGTGAGACTCAGTGCCGGTGGAACTGTACTCCAGTGAGAGTCTGTGCCAGGGGAACTGTACCCCAGTGAGAGTCAGTGCCAGGGGAACTGCACTCCAGTGAGAGTCAGTGCCTGGGGAACTGTACCACATTGAGAGTCTGTGCCAGGGGAACTGTTTCCCAGTGAGATTCAGTGCCGGTGGAACTGTACTCCAGTGAGAGTCAGTGCCAGGGAACTGTACTCCAGTGAGAGTCAGTGCCAGGGGAACTGTATTCCAGTGAGAGTCTGTGTCAGGGGACTGTACCCCAGTGAGAGTCAGCGCCAGGGGGACTGAACCCCAGTGAGACTCTGTGCCAGGGGAACTGTACCCCAGTGAGAGTCAGTGCCAGGGGAACTGTACCCCAGTGAGAGTCAGTGCCAGGGGAACTGTATCCCAGTGAGCGTCAGTGCCCGGGAAACTGTACTCCAGTGAGAGTCAGTGCCAGGGGAACTGTATCCCAGTGAGAGTCAGTGCCAGGGAAACTGTACTCCAGTGAGAGTCAGTGCCAGGGGAACTTTACTCCAGTGAGAGTCAGTGCCAGTGGAACTGTACTCCAGTGAGTATCAGTGCCAGGGGAACGGTACCCCAGTGGGAGTCAGTGCCTGTGGAACTGTACCCCAGTGAGAGTCAGTGCTTGTGGAACTGTACCCCAGTGAGAGTCAGTGCCAGGGGAACTGTAACCCAGTGAGATTCACTACCAGGGGAACTGTATCCCAGTGAGAGCCAGTGCCAGGGGAACTGTACCCCAGTGAGAGTCACTGCCAGGTGAACTGTACCCCATTGAGAGTCTGTGCCAGGGGACTGTTTCCCAGTGAGACTCAATGCCAGTGGAACTGTACTGCAGTGAGAGTCAGTGCCAGGGGAACTGTACTCCAGTGAGAGTCAGTGCCAGGGGAACTGTACCCCAGTGAGATTCAGTGCCAGGGGAACTGTACCCCTGTGAGAGTCAGTGCCAGGGGAACTGTACCCCAGTGAGAGTCAGTGCCAGGGAAACTGTACTCCAGTGAAAGTCAGTGCCAGGGGAACTGTAACCCAGTGAGATTCAGTGCCAGGTGAACTGTACCCCATTGAGAGTCTGTGCCAGGGGACTGTTTCCCAGTGAGACCCAATGCCAGTGGAACTGTACTGCAGTGAGAGTCAGTGCCAGGGGAACTGTACTCCAGTGAGAGTCAGTGCCAGGGGAACTGTACCCCAGTGAGATTCAGTGCCAGGGGAACTGTACCCCTGTGAGAGTCAGTGCCAGGGGAACTGTACCCCAGTGAGAGTCAGTGCCAGGGAAACTGTACTCCAGTGAAAGTCAGTGCCAGGGGAATTGTACTCCAGTGAGAGTCAATGCCAGGGGAAGTGTACTCCAGTGAGTGTCAGTGCCAGGGGAACTGTACCCCAGTGGGAGTCAGTGTCTGTGGAACTGTACTCCATTGAGAGTCAGTTCCAGGGGAAGTGTATCCCAGTGAGATTCAGCACCAGGGGAACTGTACCCCAGTGAGATTCAGTGCCAGGGGAACTGTACCCCAGTGAGATTCAGTGCCAGGGGAACTGTACCCCAGTGAGATTCAGTACCAGGGGAACTGTATCCCAGTGAGAGTCAGTGCCAGGGGAACTGTACCCCAGTGAGAGTCAGTGCCAGGGGAACTGCACTCCAGTGAGAGTCAGTGCCAGGGGGACTGTACTCCAGTGAGAGTCTGTGTCAGGGGACTGTACCCCAGTGAGAGTCAGTGCCTGGGGAACTGTACCCCATTGAGAGTCTGTGCCGGGGGAACTGTTTCCCAGTGAGACTCAGTGCCGGTGGAACTGTACTCCAGTGAGAGTCAGTGCCAGGTGAACTGTACTCCAGTGAGAGTCAGTGCCAGGGGAACTGTATTCCAGTGAGAGTCTGTGTCAGGGGACTGTACCCCAGTGAGAGTCAGTGCAAGGGGGACTGTACCTCAGTGAGAGTCAGTGCCAGGGGAACTGTACCCCAGTGAGAGTCAGTGCCAGGGGAACTGTACCCCAGTGAGATTCAGTGCCAGGGGAATTGTGCTCCAGTGAGAGTCAGTGCCAGGGGAACTGTACCCCAGTGAGAGTCAGTGCCAGGGAAATTGTACTCCAGTGAAAGTCAGTGCCAGGGGAACTGTAGCCAGTGAGAGTCAATGCCAGAGGAACTGTACTCCAGTGAGTGTCAGTGCCAGGGGAACCGTATCACAGTGAGATTCAGCGCCAGGGGAACTGTACCCCAGTGAGATTCAGTAGCAGGGGAACTGTATCCCAGTGAGAGTCATTGCCAGGGGAACTGTACCCCAGTGAGAGTCAGTGCCAGGGAATTGAACTCCAGTGAGAGTCAGTGCCAGGAGAACTTAACTCCAGTGACAGTCAGTGCCAGGCGAACTGCACCCCAGTGAGAGTCAGTTCCAGGGGAACCTTACCCAAGTGAGCGGGTCTGTGCCAGGGGAATTGTACCCCAGTGAGAGTCAGTGCCAGAAGAATTGTACCCCAGTTAAAGTCAGTGCCAGGAGAACTGTACTCCAGTGAGAGTCAGTTCCAGGGGAACTGTATCCCAGTGAGATTCAGCGCCAGGGGAACTGTACCCCAGTGAGACTCAGTAACAGAGGAACTGTATCCCAGTGAGAGTCAGTGCCAGGGGAACTGTACCCCAGTGAGAGTCAGTGCCAGGGGAACTGTACCCCAGTGAGAGTCAGTGTCAGGGGAACTGTATCACAGTGAGAGTCAGTGCCAGGGAAACTGTACCCCAGTGAGAGTCAGTGCCAGGGGAACTGTACTCCAGTGAGAGTCAGTGCCAGGGGAACTGCACTCCAGTGAGAGTCAGTGCCTGGGGAACTGTACCCCATTGAGAGTCTGTGCCAGGGGAACTGTTTACCAGTGAGACTCAGTGCCGGTGGAACTGTACTCCAGTGAGAGTCAGTGCCAGGGGAACTGTACTCCAGTGAGAGTCAGTGCCAGGGGAACTGTATTCCAGTGAGAGTCTGTGTCAGGGGACTGTACCCCAGTGAGAGTCAGTGCCAGGGGGACTGAACCCCAGTGAGACTCTGTGCCAGGGGAACTGCACCCCAGTGAGAGTCAGTGCCAGGGGAACTGTACCCCAGTGAGAGTCAGTGCCAGGGGAACTGTATCCCAGTGAGAGTCAGTGCCCGGGAAACTGTACTCCAGTGAGAGTCAGTGCCAGGGGAACTGTATCCCAGTGAGAGTCAGTGCCAGGGAAACTGTACTCCAGTGAGAGTCAGTGCCAGGGGGACTGTAACCCAGTGCGAGTCTGTGTCAGGGGACTGTACCCCAGTGAGAGTCAGTGCCTGGGGAACTGTACCCCATTGAGAGTCTGTGCCAGGGGAACTGTTTCCCAGTGAGACTCAGTGCCGGTGCAACTGTACTCCAGTGAGCGTCAGTGCCAGGGGAACTGTACTCCAGTGAGAGTCAGTGCCAGGGGAACTGTACTCCAGTGAGAGTCTGTGTCAGGGGACTGTACCCCAGTGAGAGTCAGTGCCAGGGGGATTGTACTCCAGTGAGAGTCAGTGCCAGGGGAACTGTACCCCAGTGAGAGTCAGTGCCAGGGGAACTGTACCCCAGTGAGATTCAGTGCCAGGGGAACTGTACTCCAGTGAGAGTCAGTGCCAGGGGAAATTTACCCCAGTGAGTGTGCCGGGCGAACTGTACCCCAGTGAGAGTCAGTGCCAGGGAAACTGTACTCCAGTGAAAGTCAGTGCCAGGGGAACTGTAGCCAGTGAGAGTCAATGCCAGGGGAACTGTACTCCAGTGAGTGTCACTGCCAGGGGAACCGTGTCACAGTGAGATTCAGCGCCAGGGGAACTGTTCCCCAGTGAGATTCAGTACCAGGGGAACTGTATCCCAGTGAGAGTCTGTGCCAGGGGAACTGTACCCCAGTGAGAGTCAGTGCCAGGAGAACTTTACTCCAGTGACAGTCAGTGCCATGCGAACTGCACCCCAGTGAGAGTCAGTTCCAGGGGAACCTTACCCAAGTGAGCGTCTGTGCCAGGGGAATTGTACCCCAGTGAGAGTCAGTGCCAGAAGAACTGTACCCCAGTGAAAGTCAGTGCCAGGGGAACTGTACTCCAGCGAGTGTCAATGCCAGGGGAACTGTACTCCAGTGAGAGTCAGTTCCAGGGGAACTGTATCCCAGTGAGATTCAGCGCCAGGGGAACTGTACCCCAGTTGGATTCAGTACCAGAGGAACTGTATCCCAGTGAGAGTCAGTGCCAGGGGAACTGTACCCCAGTGAGACTCTGTGCCAGGGGAACTGTACCCCAGTGAGAGTCAGTGTCAGGGGAACTGTACCCCAGTGAGAGTCAGTGCCAGGGGAACTGTATCCCAGTGAGAGTCAGTGCCCGGGAAACTGTACTCCAGTGAGAGTCAGTGCCTGGGGAACTGTATCCCAGTGAGAGTCAGTGCCATGGAAACTGTACTCCAGTGAGAGTCAGTGCCAGGGGAACTTTACTCCAGTGAGAGTCAGTGCCAGTGGAACTGTACTCCAGTGAGTGTCAGTGCCAGGGGAACGGTACCCCAGTGGGAGTCAGTGCCTGTGGAACTGTACCCCAGTGAGAGTCAGTGCTTGTGGAACTGTACCCCAGTGAGAGTCAGTGCTAGGGTAACTGTAACCCAGTGAGATTCACTACCAGGGGAACTGTATCCCAGTGAGAGCCAGTGCCAAGGGAACTGTACCCCAGTGAGCGTCACTGCCAGGGGAACTGTTTCCCAGTGAGACTCAGTGCCAGTGGAACTGTACTCCAGTGAGAGTCAGTGCCAGGGGAACTGTACTCCAGTGAGAGTCAGTGCCAGGGGAACTGTAACCCAGTGAGATTCAGTGCCAGGTGAACTGTACCCCATTGAGAGTCTGTGCCAGGGGACTGTTTCCCAGTGAGACCCAATGCCAGTGGAACTGTACTGCAGTGAGAGTCAGTGCCAGGGGAACTGTACTCCAGTGAGAGTCAGTGCCAGGGGAACTGTACCCCAGTGAGATTCAGTGCCAGGGGAACTGTACCCCTGTGAGAGTCAGTGCCAGGGGAACTGTACCCCAGTGAGAGTCAGTGCCAGGGAAACTGTACTCCAGTGAAAGTCAGTGCCAGGGGAATTGTACTCCAGTGAGAGTCAATGCCAGGGGAAGTGTACTCCAGTGAGTGTCAGTGCCAGGGGAACTGTACCCCAGTGGGAGTCAGTGTCTGTGGAACTGTACTCCATTGAGAGTCAGTTCCAGGGGAAGTGTATCCCAGTGAGATTCAGCACCAGGGGAACTGTACCCCAGTGAGATTCAGTGCCAGGGGAACTGTACCCCAGTGAGATTCAGTGCCAGGGGAACTGTACCCCAGTGAGATTCAGTACCAGGGGAACTGTATCCCAGTGAGAGTCAGTGCCAGGGGAACTGTACCCCAGTGAGAGTCAGTGCCAGGGGAACTGCACTCCAGTGAGAGTCAGTGCCAGGGGGACTGTACTCCAGTGAGAGTCTGTGTCAGGGGACTGTACCCCAGTGAGAGTCAGTGCCTGGGGAACTGTACCCCATTGAGAGTCTGTGCCGGGGGAACTGTTTCCCAGTGAGACTCAGTGCCGGTGGAACTGTACTCCAGTGAGAGTCAGTGCCAGGTGAACTGTACTCCAGTGAGAGTCAGTGCCAGGGGAACTGTATTCCAGTGAGAGTCTGTGTCAGGGGACTGTACCCCAGTGAGAGTCAGTGCAAGGGGGACTGTACCTCAGTGAGAGTCAGTGCCAGGGGAACTGTACCCCAGTGAGAGTCAGTGCCAGGGGAACTGTACCCCAGTGAGATTCAGTGCCAGGGGAATTGTGCTCCAGTGAGAGTCAGTGCCAGGGGAACTGTACCCCAGTGAGAGTCAGTGCCAGGGAAATTGTACTCCAGTGAAAGTCAGTGCCAGGGGAACTGTAGCCAGTGAGAGTCAATGCCAGAGGAACTGTACTCCAGTGAGTGTCAGTGCCAGGGGAACCGTATCACAGTGAGATTCAGCGCCAGGGGAACTGTACCCCAGTGAGATTCAGTAGCAGGGGAACTGTATCCCAGTGAGAGTCATTGCCAGGGGAACTGTACCCCAGTGAGAGTCAGTGCCAGGGAATTGAACTCCAGTGAGAGTCAGTGCCAGGAGAACTTAACTCCAGTGACAGTCAGTGCCAGGCGAACTGCACCCCAGTGAGAGTCAGTTCCAGGGGAACCTTACCCAAGTGAGCGGGTCTGTGCCAGGGGAATTGTACCCCAGTGAGAGTCAGTGCCAGAAGAATTGTACCCCAGTTAAAGTCAGTGCCAGGAGAACTGTACTCCAGTGAGAGTCAGTTCCAGGGGAACTGTATCCCAGTGAGATTCAGCGCCAGGGGAACTGTACCCCAGTGAGACTCAGTAACAGAGGAACTGTATCCCAGTGAGAGTCAGTGCCAGGGGAACTGTACCCCAGTGAGAGTCAGTGCCAGGGGAACTGTACCCCAGTGAGAGTCAGTGTCAGGGGAACTGTATCACAGTGAGAGTCAGTGCCAGGGAAACTGTACCCCAGTGAGAGTCAGTGCCAGGGGAACTGTACTCCAGTGAGAGTCAGTGCCAGGGGAACTGCACTCCAGTGAGAGTCAGTGCCTGGGGAACTGTACCCCATTGAGAGTCTGTGCCAGGGGAACTGTTTACCAGTGAGACTCAGTGCCGGTGGAACTGTACTCCAGTGAGAGTCAGTGCCAGGGGAACTGTACTCCAGTGAGAGTCAGTGCCAGGGGAACTGTATTCCAGTGAGAGTCTGTGTCAGGGGACTGTACCCCAGTGAGAGTCAGTGCCAGGGGGACTGAACCCCAGTGAGACTCTGTGCCAGGGGAACTGCACCCCAGTGAGAGTCAGTGCCAGGGGAACTGTACCCCAGTGAGAGTCAGTGCCAGGGGAACTGTATCCCAGTGAGAGTCAGTGCCCGGGAAACTGTACTCCAGTGAGAGTCAGTGCCAGGGGAACTGTATCCCAGTGAGAGTCAGTGCCAGGGAAACTGTACTCCAGTGAGAGTCAGTGCCAGGGGGACTGTAACCCAGTGCGAGTCTGTGTCAGGGGACTGTACCCCAGTGAGAGTCAGTGCCTGGGGAACTGTACCCCATTGAGAGTCTGTGCCAGGGGAACTGTTTCCCAGTGAGACTCAGTGCCGGTGGAACTGTACTCCAGTGAGAGTCAGTGCCAGGGGAACTGTCCTCCAGTGAGAGTCAGTGCCAGGGGAACTGCACTCCAGTGAGAGTCAGTGCCTGGGGAACTGTACCACATTGAGAGTCTGTGCCAGGGGAACTGTTTCCCAGTGAGATTCAGTGCCGGTGGAACTGTACTCCAGTGAGAGTCAGTGCCAGGGAACTGTACTCCAGTGAGAGTCAGTGCCAGGAGAACTGTATTCCAGTGAGAGTCTGTGTCAGGGGACTGTACCCCAGTGAGAGTCAGCGCCAGGGGGACTGAACCCCAGTGAGACTCTGTGCCAGGGGAACTGTACCCCAGTGAGAGTCAGTGCCAGGGGAACTGTACCCCAGTGAGAGTCAGTGCCAGGGGAACTGTATCCCAGTGAGCGTCAGTGCCCGGGAAACTGTACTCCAGTGAGAGTCAGTGCCAGGGGAACTGTATCCCAGTGAGAGTCAGTGCCAGGGAAACTGTACTCCAGTGAGAGTCAGTGCCAGGGGAACTTTACTCCAGTGAGAGTCAGTGCCAGTGGAACTGTACTCCAGTGAGTATCAGTGCCAGGGGAACGGTACCCCAGTGGGAGTCAGTGCCTGTGGAACTGTACCCCAGTGAGAGTCAGTGCTTGTGGAACTGTACCCCAGTGAGAGTCAGTGCCAGGGGAACTGTAACCCAGTGAGATTCACTACCAGGGGAACTGTATCCCAGTGAGAGCCAGTGCCAGGGGAACTGTACCCCAGTGAGAGTCACTGCCAGGTGAACTGTACCCCATTGAGAGTCTGTGCCAGGGGACTGTTTCCCAGTGAGACTCAATGCCAGTGGAACTGTACTGCAGTGAGAGTCAGTGCCAGGGGAACTGTACTCCAGTGAGAGTCAGTGCCAGGGGAACTGTACCCCAGTGAGATTCAGTGCCAGGGGAACTGTACCCCTGTGAGAGTCAGTGCCAGGGGAACTGTACCCCAGTGAGAGTCAGTGCCAGGGAAACTGTACTCCAGTGAAAGTCAGTGCCAGGGGAACTGTAACCCAGTGAGATTCAGTGCCAGGTGAACTGTACCCCATTGAGAGTCTGTGCCAGGGGACTGTTTCCCAGTGAGACCCAATGCCAGTGGAACTGTACTGCAGTGAGAGTCAGTGCCAGGGGAACTGTACTCCAGTGAGAGTCAGTGCCAGGGGAACTGTACCCCAGTGAGATTCAGTGCCAGGGGAACTGTACCCCTGTGAGAGTCAGTGCCAGGGGAACTGTACCCCAGTGAGAGTCAGTGCCAGGGAAACTGTACTCCAGTGAAAGTCAGTGCCAGGGGAATTGTACTCCAGTGAGAGTCAATGCCAGGGGAAGTGTACTCCAGTGAGTGTCAGTGCCAGGGGAACTGTACCCCAGTGGGAGTCAGTGTCTGTGGAACTGTACTCCATTGAGAGTCAGTTCCAGGGGAAGTGTATCCCAGTGAGATTCAGCACCAGGGGAACTGTACCCCAGTGAGATTCAGTGCCAGGGGAACTGTACCCCAGTGAGATTCAGTGCCAGGGGAACTGTACCCCAGTGAGATTCAGTACCAGGGGAACTGTATCCCAGTGAGAGTCAGTGCCAGGGGAACTGTACCCCAGTGAGAGTCAGTGCCAGGGGAACTGCACTCCAGTGAGAGTCAGTGCCAGGGGGACTGTACTCCAGTGAGAGTCTGTGTCAGGGGACTGTACCCCAGTGAGAGTCAGTGCCTGGGGAACTGTACCCCATTGAGAGTCTGTGCCGGGGGAACTGTTTCCCAGTGAGACTCAGTGCCGGTGGAACTGTACTCCAGTGAGAGTCAGTGCCAGGTGAACTGTACTCCAGTGAGAGTCAGTGCCAGGGGAACTGTATTCCAGTGAGAGTCTGTGTCAGGGGACTGTACCCCAGTGAGAGTCAGTGCAAGGGGGACTGTACCTCAGTGAGAGTCAGTGCCAGGGGAACTGTACCCCAGTGAGAGTCAGTGCCAGGGGAACTGTACCCCAGTGAGATTCAGTGCCAGGGGAATTGTGCTCCAGTGAGAGTCAGTGCCAGGGGAACTGTACCCCAGTGAGAGTCAGTGCCAGGGAAATTGTACTCCAGTGAAAGTCAGTGCCAGGGGAACTGTAGCCAGTGAGAGTCAATGCCAGAGGAACTGTACTCCAGTGAGTGTCAGTGCCAGGGGAACCGTATCACAGTGAGATTCAGCGCCAGGGGAACTGTACCCCAGTGAGATTCAGTAGCAGGGGAACTGTATCCCAGTGAGAGTCAGTGCCAGGGGGACTGAACCCCAGTGAGACTCTGTGCCAGGGGAACTGCACCCCAGTGAGAGTCAGTGCCAGGGGAACTGTACCCCAGTGAGAGTCAGTGCCAGGGGAACTGTATCCCAGTGAGAGTCAGTGCCCGGGAAACTGTACTCCAGTGAGAGTCAGTGCCAGGGGAACTGTATCCCAGTGAGAGTCAGTGCCAGGGAAACTGTACTCCAGTGAGAGTCAGTGCCAGGGGGACTGTAACCCAGTGCGAGTCTGTGTCAGGGGACTGTACCCCAGTGAGAGTCAGTGCCTGGGGAACTGTACCCCATTGAGAGTCTGTGCCAGGGGAACTGTTTCCCAGTGAGACTCAGTGCCGGTGCAACTGTACTCCAGTGAGCGTCAGTGCCAGGGGAACTGTACTCCAGTGAGAGTCAGTGCCAGGGGAACTGTACTCCAGTGAGAGTCTGTGTCAGGGGACTGTACCCCAGTGAGAGTCAGTGCCAGGGGGATTGTACTCCAGTGAGAGTCAGTGCCAGGGGAACTGTACCCCAGTGAGAGTCAGTGCCAGGGGAACTGTACCCCAGTGAGATTCAGTGCCAGGGGAACTGTACTCCAGTGAGAGTCAGTGCCAGGGGAAATTTACCCCAGTGAGTGTGCCGGGCGAACTGTACCCCAGTGAGAGTCAGTGCCAGGGAAACTGTACTCCAGTGAAAGTCAGTGCCAGGGGAACTGTAGCCAGTGAGAGTCAATGCCAGGGGAACTGTACTCCAGTGAGTGTCACTGCCAGGGGAACCGTGTCACAGTGAGATTCAGCGCCAGGGGAACTGTTCCCCAGTGAGATTCAGTACCAGGGGAACTGTATCCCAGTGAGAGTCTGTGCCAGGGGAACTGTACCCCAGTGAGAGTCAGTGCCAGGAGAACTTTACTCCAGTGACAGTCAGTGCCATGCGAACTGCACCCCAGTGAGAGTCAGTTCCAGGGGAACCTTACCCAAGTGAGCGTCTGTGCCAGGGGAATTGTACCCCAGTGAGAGTCAGTGCCAGAAGAACTGTACCCCAGTGAAAGTCAGTGCCAGGGGAACTGTACTCCAGCGAGTGTCAATGCCAGGGGAACTGTACTCCAGTGAGAGTCAGTTCCAGGGGAACTGTATCCCAGTGAGATTCAGCGCCAGGGGAACTGTACCCCAGTTGGATTCAGTACCAGAGGAACTGTATCCCAGTGAGAGTCAGTGCCAGGGGAACTGTACCCCAGTGAGACTCTGTGCCAGGGGAACTGTACCCCAGTGAGAGTCAGTGTCAGGGGAACTGTACCCCAGTGAGAGTCAGTGCCAGGGGAACTGTATCCCAGTGAGAGTCAGTGCCCGGGAAACTGTACTCCAGTGAGAGTCAGTGCCTGGGGAACTGTATCCCAGTGAGAGTCAGTGCCATGGAAACTGTACTCCAGTGAGAGTCAGTGCCAGGGGAACTTTACTCCAGTGAGAGTCAGTGCCAGTGGAACTGTACTCCAGTGAGTGTCAGTGCCAGGGGAACGGTACCCCAGTGGGAGTCAGTGCCTGTGGAACTGTACCCCAGTGAGAGTCAGTGCTTGTGGAACTGTACCCCAGTGAGAGTCAGTGCTAGGGTAACTGTAACCCAGTGAGATTCACTACCAGGGGAACTGTATCCCAGTGAGAGCCAGTGCCAAGGGAACTGTACCCCAGTGAGCGTCACTGCCAGGGGAACTGTTTCCCAGTGAGACTCAGTGCCAGTGGAACTGTACTCCAGTGAGAGTCAGTGCCAGGGGAACTGTACTCCAGTGAGAGTCAGTGCCAGGGGAACTGTAACCCAGTGAGATTCAGTGCCAGGTGAACTGTACCCCATTGAGAGTCTGTGCCAGGGGACTGTTTCCCAGTGAGACTCAATGCAGGTGGAACTGTACTGCAGTGAGAGTCAGTGCCAGGGGAACTGTACTCCAGTGAGAGTCAGTGCCAGGGGAACTGTACCCCAGTGAGATTCAGTGCCAGGGGAACTGTACCCCTGTGAGAGTCAGTGCCAGGGGAACTGTACCCCAGTGAGAGTCAGTGCCAGGGAAACTGTACTCCAGTGAAAGTCAGTGCCAGGGGAACTGTACTCCAGTGAGAGTCAATGCCAGGGGAAGTGTACTCCAGTGAGTGTCAGTACCAGGGGAACTGTACCCCAGTGGGAGTCAGTGCCTGTGGAACTGTACTCCATTGAGAGTCAGTTCCAGGGGAAGTGTATCCCAGTGAGATTCAGCACCAGGGGAACTGCACCCCAGTGAGATTCAGTGCCAGGGGAATTGTACCCCAGTGGGAGTCAGTGCCTGTGGAACTGTACTCCAGTGAGAGTCAGTTCCAGGAGAACTGTATCCCAGTGAGATTCAGCGCCAGGGGAACTGTACCCCAGTGAGATTCAGTACCAGGGGAACTGTATCCCAGTGAGAGTCAGTGCCAGGGGAACTGTACCCCAGTGAGAGTCAGTGCCAGGGAATTGAACTCCAGTGAAAGTCAGTGCCAGGGGAACTGTAGCCAGTGAGAGTCAATGCCAGAGGAACTGTACTCCAGTGAGTGTCAGTGCCAGGGGAACCGTATCACAGTGAGATTCAGCGCCAGGGGAACTGTACCCCAGTGAGATTCAGTACCAGGGGAACTGTATCCCAGTGAGAGTCAGTGCCAGGGGAACTGTACCCCAGTGAGAGTCAGTGCCAGGGAATTGAACTCCAGTGACAGTCAGTGCCAGGCGAACAGCACCCCAGTGAGAGTCAGTTCCAGGGGAACCTTACCCAAGTGAGCGGGTCTGTGCCAGGGGAATTGTACCCCAGTGAGAGTCAGTGCCAGAAGAATTGTACCCCAGTGAAAGTCAGTGCCAGGAGAACTGTACTCCAGTGAGAGTCAGTTCCAGAGGAACTGTATCCCACTGAGATTCAGCGCCAGGGGAACTGTACCCCAGTGAGACTCAGTACCAGAGGAACTGTATCCCAGTGAGAGTCAGTGCCAGGGGAACTGTACCCCAGTGAGACTCTGTGCCAGGGGACTGTACCCCAGTGAGAGTCAGTGCCTGGGGAACTGTACCCCATTGAGAGTCTGTGCCAGGGGAACTGTTTCCCAGTGAGACTCAGTGCCGGTGGAACTGTACTCCAGTGCGAGTCAGTGCCAGGGGAACTGTACTCCAGTGAGAGTCAGTGCCAGGGGAACTGTACCCCAGTGAGAGTCAGTGTCAGGGGAACTGTATCACAGTGAGAGTCTGTGTCAGGGGACTGTACCCCAGTGAGAGTCAGCGCCAGGGGGACTGAACCCCAGTGAGACTCTGTGCCAGGGGAACTGTACCCCAGTGAGAGTCAGTGCCAGGGGAACTGTACCCCAGTGAGAGTCAGTGCCAGGGGAACTGTATCCCAGTGAGAGTCAGTGCCCGGGAAACTGTACTCCAGTGAGAGTCAGTGCCAGGGGAACTGTATCCCAGTGAGAGTCAGTGCCAGGGAAACTGTGCTCCAGTGAGAGTCAGTGCCAGGGGAACTGTACTCCAGTGAGAGTCAGTGCCAGTGGAACTGTACTCCAGTGAGTATCAGTGCCAGGGGAACGGTACCCCAGTGGGAGTCAGTGCCTGTGGAACTGTACCCCAGTGAGAGTCAGTGCTTGTGGAACTGTACCCCAGTGAGAGTCAGTGCCAGGGGAACTGTAACCCAGTGAGATTCACTACCAGGGGAACTGTATCCCAGTGAGAGCCAGTGCCAGTGGAACTGTACCCCAGTGAGAGTCACTGCCAGGGGAACTGTTTCCCAGTGAGACTCAGTGCCAGTGGAACTGTACTCCAGTGAGAGTCAATGTCAGGGGAACTGCACTCCAGTGAGAGTCAGTGCCAGGGGAACTGCACTCCAGTGAGAGTCAGTGCCAGGGGGACTGCACTCCAGTGAGAGTCAGTGCCAGGGGGACTGTACTCCAGTGAGAGTCTGTGTCAGGGGACTGTACCCCAGTGAGAGTCAGTGCCTGGGGAACTGTACCCCATTGAGAGTCTGTGCCAGGGGAACTGTTTCCCAGTGAGACTCAGTGCCGGTGGAACTGTACTCCAGTGAGAGTCAGTGCCAGGGGAACTGTCCTCCAGTGAGAGTCAGTGCCAGGGGAACTGCACTCCAGTGAGAGTCAGTGCCTGGGGAACTGTACCACATTGAGAGTCTGTGCCAGGGGAACTGTTTCCCAGTGAGATTCAGTGCCGGTGGAACTGTACTCCAGTGAGAGTCAGTGCCAGGGAACTGTACTCCAGTGAGAGTCAGTGCCAGGAGAACTGTATTCCAGTGAGAGTCTGTGTCAGGGGACTGTACCCCAGTGAGAGTCAGCGCCAGGGGGACTGAACCCCAGTGAGACTCTGTGCCAGGGGAACTGTACCCCAGTGAGAGTCAGTGCCAGGGGAACTGTACCCCAGTGAGAGTCAGTGCCAGGGGAACTGTATCCCAGTGAGCGTCAGTGCCCGGGAAACTGTACTCCAGTGAGAGTCAGTGCCAGGGGAACTGTATCCCAGTGAGAGTCAGTGCCAGGGAAACTGTACTCCAGTGAGAGTCAGTGCCAGGGGAACTTTACTCCAGTGAGAGTCAGTGCCAGTGGAACTGTACTCCAGTGAGTATCAGTGCCAGGGGAACGGTACCCCAGTGGGAGTCAGTGCCTGTGGAACTGTACCCCAGTGAGAGTCAGTGCTTGTGGAACTGTACCCCAGTGAGAGTCAGTGCCAGGGGAACTGTAACCCAGTGAGATTCACTACCAGGGGAACTGTATCCCAGTGAGAGCCAGTGCCAGGGGAACTGTACCCCAGTGAGAGTCACTGCCAGGTGAACTGTACCCCATTGAGAGTCTGTGCCAGGGGACTGTTTCCCAGTGAGACTCAATGCCAGTGGAACTGTACTGCAGTGAGAGTCAGTGCCAGGGGAACTGTACTCCAGTGAGAGTCAGTGCCAGGGGAACTGTACCCCAGTGAGATTCAGTGCCAGGGGAACTGTACCCCTGTGAGAGTCAGTGCCAGGGGAACTGTACCCCAGTGAGAGTCAGTGCCAGGGAAACTGTACTCCAGTGAAAGTCAGTGCCAGGGGAACTGTAACCCAGTGAGATTCAGTGCCAGGTGAACTGTACCCCATTGAGAGTCTGTGCCAGGGGACTGTTTCCCAGTGAGACCCAATGCCAGTGGAACTGTACTGCAGTGAGAGTCAGTGCCAGGGGAACTGTACTCCAGTGAGAGTCAGTGCCAGGGGAACTGTACCCCAGTGAGATTCAGTGCCAGGGGAACTGTACCCCTGTGAGAGTCAGTGCCAGGGGAACTGTACCCCAGTGAGAGTCAGTGCCAGGGAAACTGTACTCCAGTGAAAGTCAGTGCCAGGGGAATTGTACTCCAGTGAGAGTCAATGCCAGGGGAAGTGTACTCCAGTGAGTGTCAGTGCCAGGGGAACTGTACCCCAGTGGGAGTCAGTGTCTGTGGAACTGTACTCCATTGAGAGTCAGTTCCAGGGGAAGTGTATCCCAGTGAGATTCAGCACCAGGGGAACTGTACCCCAGTGAGATTCAGTGCCAGGGGAACTGTACCCCAGTGAGATTCAGTGCCAGGGGAACTGTACCCCAGTGAGATTCAGTACCAGGGGAACTGTATCCCAGTGAGAGTCAGTGCCAGGGGAACTGTACCCCAGTGAGAGTCAGTGCCAGGGGAACTGCACTCCAGTGAGAGTCAGTGCCAGGGGGACTGTACTCCAGTGAGAGTCTGTGTCAGGGGACTGTACCCCAGTGAGAGTCAGTGCCTGGGGAACTGTACCCCATTGAGAGTCTGTGCCGGGGGAACTGTTTCCCAGTGAGACTCAGTGCCGGTGGAACTGTACTCCAGTGAGAGTCAGTGCCAGGTGAACTGTACTCCAGTGAGAGTCAGTGCCAGGGGAACTGTATTCCAGTGAGAGTCTGTGTCAGGGGACTGTACCCCAGTGAGAGTCAGTGCAAGGGGGACTGTACCTCAGTGAGAGTCAGTGCCAGGGGAACTGTACCCCAGTGAGAGTCAGTGCCAGGGGAACTGTACCCCAGTGAGATTCAGTGCCAGGGGAATTGTGCTCCAGTGAGAGTCAGTGCCAGGGGAACTGTACCCCAGTGAGAGTCAGTGCCAGGGAAATTGTACTCCAGTGAAAGTCAGTGCCAGGGGAACTGTAGCCAGTGAGAGTCAATGCCAGAGGAACTGTACTCCAGTGAGTGTCAGTGCCAGGGGAACCGTATCACAGTGAGATTCAGCGCCAGGGGAACTGTACCCCAGTGAGATTCAGTAGCAGGGGAACTGTATCCCAGTGAGAGTCATTGCCAGGGGAACTGTACCCCAGTGAGAGTCAGTGCCAGGGAATTGAACTCCAGTGAGAGTCAGTGCCAGGAGAACTTAACTCCAGTGACAGTCAGTGCCAGGCGAACTGCACCCCAGTGAGAGTCAGTTCCAGGGGAACCTTACCCAAGTGAGCGGGTCTGTGCCAGGGGAATTGTACCCCAGTGAGAGTCAGTGCCAGAAGAATTGTACCCCAGTTAAAGTCAGTGCCAGGAGAACTGTACTCCAGTGAGAGTCAGTTCCAGGGGAACTGTATCCCAGTGAGATTCAGCGCCAGGGGAACTGTACCCCAGTGAGACTCAGTAACAGAGGAACTGTATCCCAGTGAGAGTCAGTGCCAGGGGAACTGTACCCCAGTGAGAGTCAGTGCCAGGGGAACTGTACCCCAGTGAGAGTCAGTGTCAGGGGAACTGTATCACAGTGAGAGTCAGTGCCAGGGAAACTGTACCCCAGTGAGAGTCAGTGCCAGGGGAACTGTACTCCAGTGAGAGTCAGTGCCAGGGGAACTGCACTCCAGTGAGAGTCAGTGCCTGGGGAACTGTACCCCATTGAGAGTCTGTGCCAGGGGAACTGTTTACCAGTGAGACTCAGTGCCGGTGGAACTGTACTCCAGTGAGAGTCAGTGCCAGGGGAACTGTACTCCAGTGAGAGTCAGTGCCAGGGGAACTGTATTCCAGTGAGAGTCTGTGTCAGGGGACTGTACCCCAGTGAGAGTCAGTGCCAGGGGGACTGAACCCCAGTGAGACTCTGTGCCAGGGGAACTGCACCCCAGTGAGAGTCAGTGCCAGGGGAACTGTACCCCAGTGAGAGTCAGTGCCAGGGGAACTGTATCCCAGTGAGAGTCAGTGCCCGGGAAACTGTACTCCAGTGAGAGTCAGTGCCAGGGGAACTGTATCCCAGTGAGAGTCAGTGCCAGGGAAACTGTACTCCAGTGAGAGTCAGTGCCAGGGGGACTGTAACCCAGTGCGAGTCTGTGTCAGGGGACTGTACCCCAGTGAGAGTCAGTGCCTGGGGAACTGTACCCCATTGAGAGTCTGTGCCAGGGGAACTGTTTCCCAGTGAGACTCAGTGCCGGTGCAACTGTACTCCAGTGAGCGTCAGTGCCAGGGGAACTGTACTCCAGTGAGAGTCAGTGCCAGGGGAACTGTACTCCAGTGAGAGTCTGTGTCAGGGGACTGTACCCCAGTGAGAGTCAGTGCCAGGGGGATTGTACTCCAGTGAGAGTCAGTGCCAGGGGAACTGTACCCCAGTGAGAGTCAGTGCCAGGGGAACTGTACCCCAGTGAGATTCAGTGCCAGGGGAACTGTACTCCAGTGAGAGTCAGTGCCAGGGGAAATTTACCCCAGTGAGTGTGCCGGGCGAACTGTACCCCAGTGAGAGTCAGTGCCAGGGAAACTGTACTCCAGTGAAAGTCAGTGCCAGGGGAACTGTAGCCAGTGAGAGTCAATGCCAGGGGAACTGTACTCCAGTGAGTGTCACTGCCAGGGGAACCGTGTCACAGTGAGATTCAGCGCCAGGGGAACTGTTCCCCAGTGAGATTCAGTACCAGGGGAACTGTATCCCAGTGAGAGTCTGTGCCAGGGGAACTGTACCCCAGTGAGAGTCAGTGCCAGGAGAACTTTACTCCAGTGACAGTCAGTGCCATGCGAACTGCACCCCAGTGAGAGTCAGTTCCAGGGGAACCTTACCCAAGTGAGCGTCTGTGCCAGGGGAATTGTACCCCAGTGAGAGTCAGTGCCAGAAGAACTGTACCCCAGTGAAAGTCAGTGCCAGGGGAACTGTACTCCAGCGAGTGTCAATGCCAGGGGAACTGTACTCCAGTGAGAGTCAGTTCCAGGGGAACTGTATCCCAGTGAGATTCAGCGCCAGGGGAACTGTACCCCAGTTGGATTCAGTACCAGAGGAACTGTATCCCAGTGAGAGTCAGTGCCAGGGGAACTGTACCCCAGTGAGACTCTGTGCCAGGGGAACTGTACCCCAGTGAGAGTCAGTGTCAGGGGAACTGTACCCCAGTGAGAGTCAGTGCCAGGGGAACTGTATCCCAGTGAGAGTCAGTGCCCGGGAAACTGTACTCCAGTGAGAGTCAGTGCCTGGGGAACTGTATCCCAGTGAGAGTCAGTGCCATGGAAACTGTACTCCAGTGAGAGTCAGTGCCAGGGGAACTTTACTCCAGTGAGAGTCAGTGCCAGTGGAACTGTACTCCAGTGAGTGTCAGTGCCAGGGGAACGGTACCCCAGTGGGAGTCAGTGCCTGTGGAACTGTACCCCAGTGAGAGTCAGTGCTTGTGGAACTGTACCCCAGTGAGAGTCAGTGCTAGGGTAACTGTAACCCAGTGAGATTCACTACCAGGGGAACTGTATCCCAGTGAGAGCCAGTGCCAAGGGAACTGTACCCCAGTGAGAGTCACTGCCAGGGGAACTGTTTCCCAGTGAGACTCAGTGCCAGTGGAACTGTACTCCAGTGAGAGTCAGTGCCAGGGGAACTGTACTCCAGTGAGAGTCAGTGCCAGGGGAACTGTAACCCAGTGAGATTCAGTGCCAGGTGAACTGTACCCCATTGAGAGTCTGTGCCAGGGGACTGTTTCCCAGTGAGACTCAATGCAGGTGGAACTGTACTGCAGTGAGAGTCAGTGCCAGGGGAACTGTACTCCAGTGAGAGTCAGTGCCAGGGGAACTGTACCCCAGTGAGATTCAGTGCCAGGGGAACTGTACCCCTGTGAGAGTCAGTGCCAGGGGAACTGTACCCCAGTGAGAGTCAGTGCCAGGGAAACTGTACTCCAGTGAAAGTCAGTGCCAGGGGAACTGTACTCCAGTGAGAGTCAATGCCAGGGGAAGTGTACTCCAGTGAGTGTCAGTACCAGGGGAACTGTACCCCAGTGGGAGTCAGTGCCTGTGGAACTGTACTCCATTGAGAGTCAGTTCCAGGGGAAGTGTATCCCAGTGAGATTCAGCACCAGGGGAACTGCACCCCAGTGAGATTCAGTGCCAGGGGAATTGTACCCCAGTGGGAGTCAGTGCCTGTGGAACTGTACTCCAGTGAGAGTCAGTTCCAGGAGAACTGTATCCCAGTGAGATTCAGCGCCAGGGGAACTGTACCCCAGTGAGATTCAGTACCAGGGGAACTGTATCCCAGTGAGAGTCAGTGCCAGGGGAACTGTACCCCAGTGAGAGTCAGTGCCAGGGAATTGAACTCCAGTGAAAGTCAGTGCCAGGGGAACTGTAGCCAGTGAGAGTCAATGCCAGAGGAACTGTACTCCAGTGAGTGTCAGTGCCAGGGGAACCGTATCACAGTGAGATTCAGCGCCAGGGGAACTGTACCCCAGTGAGATTCAGTACCAGGGGAACTGTATCCCAGTGAGAGTCAGTGCCAGGGGAACTGTACCCCAGTGAGAGTCAGTGCCAGGGAATTGAACTCCAGTGACAGTCAGTGCCAGGCGAACAGCACCCCAGTGAGAGTCAGTTCCAGGGGAACCTTACCCAAGTGAGCGGGTCTGTGCCAGGGGAATTGTACCCCAGTGAGAGTCAGTGCCAGAAGAATTGTACCCCAGTGAAAGTCAGTGCCAGGAGAACTGTACTCCAGTGAGAGTCAGTTCCAGAGGAACTGTATCCCACTGAGATTCAGCGCCAGGGGAACTGTACCCCAGTGAGACTCAGTACCAGAGGAACTGTATCCCAGTGAGAGTCAGTGCCAGGGGAACTGTACCCCAGTGAGACTCTGTGCCAGGGGACTGTACCCCAGTGAGAGTCAGTGCCTGGGGAACTGTACCCCATTGAGAGTCTGTGCCAGGGGAACTGTTTCCCAGTGAGACTCAGTGCCGGTGGAACTGTACTCCAGTGCGAGTCAGTGCCAGGGGAACTGTACTCCAGTGAGAGTCAGTGCCAGGGGAACTGTACCCCAGTGAGAGTCAGTGTCAGGGGAACTGTATCACAGTGAGAGTCTGTGTCAGGGGACTGTACCCCAGTGAGAGTCAGCGCCAGGGGGACTGAACCCCAGTGAGACTCTGTGCCAGGGGAACTGTACCCCAGTGAGAGTCAGTGCCAGGGGAACTGTACCCCAGTGAGAGTCAGTGCCAGGGGAACTGTATCCCAGTGAGAGTCAGTGCCCGGGAAACTGTACTCCAGTGAGAGTCAGTGCCAGGGGAACTGTATCCCAGTGAGAGTCAGTGCCAGGGAAACTGTGCTCCAGTGAGAGTCAGTGCCAGGGGAACTGTACTCCAGTGAGAGTCAGTGCCAGTGGAACTGTACTCCAGTGAGTATCAGTGCCAGGGGAACGGTACCCCAGTGGGAGTCAGTGCCTGTGGAACTGTACCCCAGTGAGAGTCAGTGCTTGTGGAACTGTACCCCAGTGAGAGTCAGTGCCAGGGGAACTGTAACCCAGTGAGATTCACTACCAGGGGAACTGTATCCCAGTGAGAGCCAGTGCCAGTGGAACTGTACCCCAGTGAGAGTCACTGCCAGGGGAACTGTTTCCCAGTGAGACTCAGTGCCAGTGGAACTGTACTCCAGTGAGAGTCAATGTCAGGGGAACTGCACTCCAGTGAGAGTCAGTGCCAGGGGAACTGCACTCCAGTGAGAGTCAGTGCCAGGGGGACTGCACTCCAGTGAGAGTCAGTGCCAGGGGGACTGTACTCCAGTGAGAGTCTGTGTCAGGGGACTGTACCCCAGTGAGAGTCAGTGCCTGGGGAACTGTACCCCATTGAGAGTCTGTGCCAGGGGAACTGTTTCCCAGTGAGACTCAGTGCCGGTGGAACTGTACTCCAGTGAGAGTCAGTGCCAGGGGAACTGTCCTCCAGTGAGAGTCAGTGCCAGGGGAACTGCACTCCAGTGAGAGTCAGTGCCTGGGGAACTGTACCACATTGAGAGTCTGTGCCAGGGGAACTGTTTCCCAGTGAGATTCAGTGCCGGTGGAACTGTACTCCAGTGAGAGTCAGTGCCAGGGAACTGTACTCCAGTGAGAGTCAGTGCCAGGAGAACTGTATTCCAGTGAGAGTCTGTGTCAGGGGACTGTACCCCAGTGAGAGTCAGCGCCAGGGGGACTGAACCCCAGTGAGACTCTGTGCCAGGGGAACTGTACCCCAGTGAGAGTCAGTGCCAGGGGAACTGTACCCCAGTGAGAGTCAGTGCCAGGGGAACTGTATCCCAGTGAGCGTCAGTGCCCGGGAAACTGTACTCCAGTGAGAGTCAGTGCCAGGGGAACTGTATCCCAGTGAGAGTCAGTGCCAGGGAAACTGTACTCCAGTGAGAGTCAGTGCCAGGGGAACTTTACTCCAGTGAGAGTCAGTGCCAGTGGAACTGTACTCCAGTGAGTATCAGTGCCAGGGGAACGGTACCCCAGTGGGAGTCAGTGCCTGTGGAACTGTACCCCAGTGAGAGTCAGTGCTTGTGGAACTGTACCCCAGTGAGAGTCAGTGCCAGGGGAACTGTAACCCAGTGAGATTCACTACCAGGGGAACTGTATCCCAGTGAGAGCCAGTGCCAGGGGAACTGTACCCCAGTGAGAGTCACTGCCAGGTGAACTGTACCCCATTGAGAGTCTGTGCCAGGGGACTGTTTCCCAGTGAGACTCAATGCCAGTGGAACTGTACTGCAGTGAGAGTCAGTGCCAGGGGAACTGTACTCCAGTGAGAGTCAGTGCCAGGGGAACTGTACCCCAGTGAGATTCAGTGCCAGGGGAACTGTACCCCTGTGAGAGTCAGTGCCAGGGGAACTGTACCCCAGTGAGAGTCAGTGCCAGGGAAACTGTACTCCAGTGAAAGTCAGTGCCAGGGGAACTGTAACCCAGTGAGATTCAGTGCCAGGTGAACTGTACCCCATTGAGAGTCTGTGCCAGGGGACTGTTTCCCAGTGAGACCCAATGCCAGTGGAACTGTACTGCAGTGAGAGTCAGTGCCAGGGGAACTGTACTCCAGTGAGAGTCAGTGCCAGGGGAACTGTACCCCAGTGAGATTCAGTGCCAGGGGAACTGTACCCCTGTGAGAGTCAGTGCCAGGGGAACTGTACCCCAGTGAGAGTCAGTGCCAGGGAAACTGTACTCCAGTGAAAGTCAGTGCCAGGGGAATTGTACTCCAGTGAGAGTCAATGCCAGGGGAAGTGTACTCCAGTGAGTGTCAGTGCCAGGGGAACTGTACCCCAGTGGGAGTCAGTGTCTGTGGAACTGTACTCCATTGAGAGTCAGTTCCAGGGGAAGTGTATCCCAGTGAGATTCAGCACCAGGGGAACTGTACCCCAGTGAGATTCAGTGCCAGGGGAACTGTACCCCAGTGAGATTCAGTGCCAGGGGAACTGTACCCCAGTGAGATTCAGTACCAGGGGAACTGTATCCCAGTGAGAGTCAGTGCCAGGGGAACTGTACCCCAGTGAGAGTCAGTGCCAGGGGAACTGCACTCCAGTGAGAGTCAGTGCCAGGGGGACTGTACTCCAGTGAGAGTCTGTGTCAGGGGACTGTACCCCAGTGAGAGTCAGTGCCTGGGGAACTGTACCCCATTGAGAGTCTGTGCCGGGGGAACTGTTTCCCAGTGAGACTCAGTGCCGGTGGAACTGTACTCCAGTGAGAGTCAGTGCCAGGTGAACTGTACTCCAGTGAGAGTCAGTGCCAGGGGAACTGTATTCCAGTGAGAGTCTGTGTCAGGGGACTGTACCCCAGTGAGAGTCAGTGCAAGGGGGACTGTACCTCAGTGAGAGTCAGTGCCAGGGGAACTGTACCCCAGTGAGAGTCAGTGCCAGGGGAACTGTACCCCAGTGAGATTCAGTGCCAGGGGAATTGTGCTCCAGTGAGAGTCAGTGCCAGGGGAACTGTACCCCAGTGAGAGTCAGTGCCAGGGAAATTGTACTCCAGTGAAAGTCAGTGCCAGGGGAACTGTAGCCAGTGAGAGTCAATGCCAGAGGAACTGTACTCCAGTGAGTGTCAGTGCCAGGGGAACCGTATCACAGTGAGATTCAGCGCCAGGGGAACTGTACCCCAGTGAGATTCAGTAGCAGGGGAACTGTATCCCAGTGAGAGTCATTGCCAGGGGAACTGTACCCCAGTGAGAGTCAGTGCCAGGGAATTGAACTCCAGTGAGAGTCAGTGCCAGGAGAACTTAACTCCAGTGACAGTCAGTGCCAGGCGAACTGCACCCCAGTGAGAGTCAGTTCCAGGGGAACCTTACCCAAGTGAGCGGGTCTGTGCCAGGGGAATTGTACCCCAGTGAGAGTCAGTGCCAGAAGAATTGTACCCCAGTTAAAGTCAGTGCCAGGAGAACTGTACTCCAGTGAGAGTCAGTTCCAGGGGAACTGTATCCCAGTGAGATTCAGCGCCAGGGGAACTGTACCCCAGTGAGACTCAGTAACAGAGGAACTGTATCCCAGTGAGAGTCAGTGCCAGGGGAACTGTACCCCAGTGAGAGTCAGTGCCAGGGGAACTGTACCCCAGTGAGAGTCAGTGTCAGGGGAACTGTATCACAGTGAGAGTCAGTGCCAGGGAAACTGTACCCCAGTGAGAGTCAGTGCCAGGGGAACTGTACTCCAGTGAGAGTCAGTGCCAGGGGAACTGCACTCCAGTGAGAGTCAGTGCCTGGGGAACTGTACCCCATTGAGAGTCTGTGCCAGGGGAACTGTTTACCAGTGAGACTCAGTGCCGGTGGAACTGTACTCCAGTGAGAGTCAGTGCCAGGGGAACTGTACTCCAGTGAGAGTCAGTGCCAGGGGAACTGTATTCCAGTGAGAGTCTGTGTCAGGGGACTGTACCCCAGTGAGAGTCAGTGCCAGGGGGACTGAACCCCAGTGAGACTCTGTGCCAGGGGAACTGCACCCCAGTGAGAGTCAGTGCCAGGGGAACTGTACCCCAGTGAGAGTCAGTGCCAGGGGAACTGTATCCCAGTGAGAGTCAGTGCCCGGGAAACTGTACTCCAGTGAGAGTCAGTGCCAGGGGAACTGTATCCCAGTGAGAGTCAGTGCCAGGGAAACTGTACTCCAGTGAGAGTCAGTGCCAGGGGGACTGTAACCCAGTGCGAGTCTGTGTCAGGGGACTGTACCCCAGTGAGAGTCAGTGCCTGGGGAACTGTACCCCATTGAGAGTCTGTGCCAGGGGAACTGTTTCCCAGTGAGACTCAGTGCCGGTGCAACTGTACTCCAGTGAGCGTCAGTGCCAGGGGAACTGTACTCCAGTGAGAGTCAGTGCCAGGGGAACTGTACTCCAGTGAGAGTCTGTGTCAGGGGACTGTACCCCAGTGAGAGTCAGTGCCAGGGGGATTGTACTCCAGTGAGAGTCAGTGCCAGGGGAACTGTACCCCAGTGAGAGTCAGTGCCAGGGGAACTGTACCCCAGTGAGATTCAGTGCCAGGGGAACTGTACTCCAGTGAGAGTCAGTGCCAGGGGAAATTTACCCCAGTGAGTGTGCCGGGCGAACTGTACCCCAGTGAGAGTCAGTGCCAGGGAAACTGTACTCCAGTGAAAGTCAGTGCCAGGGGAACTGTAGCCAGTGAGAGTCAATGCCAGGGGAACTGTACTCCAGTGAGTGTCACTGCCAGGGGAACCGTGTCACAGTGAGATTCAGCGCCAGGGGAACTGTTCCCCAGTGAGATTCAGTACCAGGGGAACTGTATCCCAGTGAGAGTCTGTGCCAGGGGAACTGTACCCCAGTGAGAGTCAGTGCCAGGAGAACTTTACTCCAGTGACAGTCAGTGCCATGCGAACTGCACCCCAGTGAGAGTCAGTTCCAGGGGAACCTTACCCAAGTGAGCGTCTGTGCCAGGGGAATTGTACCCCAGTGAGAGTCAGTGCCAGAAGAACTGTACCCCAGTGAAAGTCAGTGCCAGGGGAACTGTACTCCAGCGAGTGTCAATGCCAGGGGAACTGTACTCCAGTGAGAGTCAGTTCCAGGGGAACTGTATCCCAGTGAGATTCAGCGCCAGGGGAACTGTACCCCAGTTGGATTCAGTACCAGAGGAACTGTATCCCAGTGAGAGTCAGTGCCAGGGGAACTGTACCCCAGTGAGACTCTGTGCCAGGGGAACTGTACCCCAGTGAGAGTCAGTGTCAGGGGAACTGTACCCCAGTGAGAGTCAGTGCCAGGGGAACTGTATCCCAGTGAGAGTCAGTGCCCGGGAAACTGTACTCCAGTGAGAGTCAGTGCCTGGGGAACTGTATCCCAGTGAGAGTCAGTGCCATGGAAACTGTACTCCAGTGAGAGTCAGTGCCAGGGGAACTTTACTCCAGTGAGAGTCAGTGCCAGTGGAACTGTACTCCAGTGAGTGTCAGTGCCAGGGGAACGGTACCCCAGTGGGAGTCAGTGCCTGTGGAACTGTACCCCAGTGAGAGTCAGTGCTTGTGGAACTGTACCCCAGTGAGAGTCAGTGCTAGGGTAACTGTAACCCAGTGAGATTCACTACCAGGGGAACTGTATCCCAGTGAGAGCCAGTGCCAAGGGAACTGTACCCCAGTGAGAGTCACTGCCAGGGGAACTGTTTCCCAGTGAGACTCAGTGCCAGTGGAACTGTACTCCAGTGAGAGTCAGTGCCAGGGGAACTGTACTCCAGTGAGAGTCAGTGCCAGGGGAACTGTAACCCAGTGAGATTCAGTGCCAGGTGAACTGTACCCCATTGAGAGTCTGTGCCAGGGGACTGTTTCCCAGTGAGACTCAATGCAGGTGGAACTGTACTGCAGTGAGAGTCAGTGCCAGGGGAACTGTACTCCAGTGAGAGTCAGTGCCAGGGGAACTGTACCCCAGTGAGATTCAGTGCCAGGGGAACTGTACCCCTGTGAGAGTCAGTGCCAGGGGAACTGTACCCCAGTGAGAGTCAGTGCCAGGGAAACTGTACTCCAGTGAAAGTCAGTGCCAGGGGAACTGTACTCCAGTGAGAGTCAATGCCAGGGGAAGTGTACTCCAGTGAGTGTCAGTACCAGGGGAACTGTACCCCAGTGGGAGTCAGTGCCTGTGGAACTGTACTCCATTGAGAGTCAGTTCCAGGGGAAGTGTATCCCAGTGAGATTCAGCACCAGGGGAACTGCACCCCAGTGAGATTCAGTGCCAGGGGAATTGTACCCCAGTGGGAGTCAGTGCCTGTGGAACTGTACTCCAGTGAGAGTCAGTTCCAGGAGAACTGTATCCCAGTGAGATTCAGCGCCAGGGGAACTGTACCCCAGTGAGATTCAGTACCAGGGGAACTGTATCCCAGTGAGAGTCAGTGCCAGGGGAACTGTACCCCAGTGAGAGTCAGTGCCAGGGAATTGAACTCCAGTGAAAGTCAGTGCCAGGGGAACTGTAGCCAGTGAGAGTCAATGCCAGAGGAACTGTACTCCAGTGAGTGTCAGTGCCAGGGGAACCGTATCACAGTGAGATTCAGCGCCAGGGGAACTGTACCCCAGTGAGATTCAGTACCAGGGGAACTGTATCCCAGTGAGAGTCAGTGCCAGGGGAACTGTACCCCAGTGAGAGTCAGTGCCAGGGAATTGAACTCCAGTGACAGTCAGTGCCAGGCGAACAGCACCCCAGTGAGAGTCAGTTCCAGGGGAACCTTACCCAAGTGAGCGGGTCTGTGCCAGGGGAATTGTACCCCAGTGAGAGTCAGTGCCAGAAGAATTGTACCCCAGTGAAAGTCAGTGCCAGGAGAACTGTACTCCAGTGAGAGTCAGTTCCAGAGGAACTGTATCCCACTGAGATTCAGCGCCAGGGGAACTGTACCCCAGTGAGACTCAGTACCAGAGGAACTGTATCCCAGTGAGAGTCAGTGCCAGGGGAACTGTACCCCAGTGAGACTCTGTGCCAGGGGACTGTACCCCAGTGAGAGTCAGTGCCTGGGGAACTGTACCCCATTGAGAGTCTGTGCCAGGGGAACTGTTTCCCAGTGAGACTCAGTGCCGGTGGAACTGTACTCCAGTGCGAGTCAGTGCCAGGGGAACTGTACTCCAGTGAGAGTCAGTGCCAGGGGAACTGTACCCCAGTGAGAGTCAGTGTCAGGGGAACTGTATCACAGTGAGAGTCTGTGTCAGGGGACTGTACCCCAGTGAGAGTCAGCGCCAGGGGGACTGAACCCCAGTGAGACTCTGTGCCAGGGGAACTGTACCCCAGTGAGAGTCAGTGCCAGGGGAACTGTACCCCAGTGAGAGTCAGTGCCAGGGGAACTGTATCCCAGTGAGAGTCAGTGCCCGGGAAACTGTACTCCAGTGAGAGTCAGTGCCAGGGGAACTGTATCCCAGTGAGAGTCAGTGCCAGGGAAACTGTGCTCCAGTGAGAGTCAGTGCCAGGGGAACTGTACTGCAGTGAGAGTCAGTGCCAGTGGAACTGTACTCCAGTGAGTATCAGTGCCAGGGGAACGGTACCCCAGTGGGAGTCAGTGCCTGTGGAACTGTACCCCAGTGAGAGTCAGTGCTTGTGGAACTGTACCCCAGTGAGAGTCAGTGCCAGGGGAACTGTAACCCAGTGAGATTCACTACCAGGGGAACTGTATCCCAGTGAGAGCCAGTGCCAGTGGAACTGTACCCCAGTGAGAGTCACTGCCAGGGGAACTGTTTCCCAGTGAGACTCAGTGCCAGTGGAACTGTACTCCAGTGAGAGTCAATGTCAGGGGAACTGCACTCCAGTGAGAGTCAGTGCCAGGGGAACTGCACTCCAGTGAGAGTCAGTGCCAGGGGGACTGCACTCCAGTGAGAGTCAGTGCCAGGGGGACTGTACTCCAGTGAGAGTCTGTGTCAGGGGACTGTACCCCAGTGAGAGTCAGTGCCTGGGGAACTGTACCCCATTGAGAGTCTGTGCCAGGGGAACTGTTTCCCAGTGAGACTCAGTGCCGGTGGAACTGTACTCCAGTGAGAGTCAGTGCCAGGGGAACTGTCCTCCAGTGAGAGTCAGTGCCAGGGGAACTGCACTCCAGTGAGAGTCAGTGCCTGGGGAACTGTACCCCAGTGAGAGTCAGTGCCAGGGGAACTGCACTCCAGTGAGAGTCAGTGCCAGGGGGACTGTACTCCAGTGAGAGTCTGTGTCAGGGGACTGTACCCCAGTGAGAGTCAGTGCCTGGGGAACTGTACCCCATTGAGAGTCTGTGCCGGGGGAACTGTTTCCCAGTGAGACTCAGTGCCGGTGGAACTGTACTCCAGTGAGAGTCAGTGCCAGGTGAACTGTACTCCAGTGAGAGTCAGTGCCAGGGGAACTGTATTCCAGTGAGAGTCTGTGTCAGGGGACTGTACCCCAGTGAGAGTCAGTGCAAGGGGGACTGTACCTCAGTGAGAGTCAGTGCCAGGGGAACTGTACCCCAGTGAGAGTCAGTGCCAGGGGAACTGTACCCCAGTGAGATTCAGTGCCAGGGGAATTGTGCTCCAGTGAGAGTCAGTGCCAGGGGAACTGTACCCCAGTGAGAGTCAGTGCCAGGGAAATTGTACTCCAGTGAAAGTCAGTGCCAGGGGAACTGTAGCCAGTGAGAGTCAATGCCAGAGGAACTGTACTCCAGTGAGTGTCAGTGCCAGGGGAACCGTATCACAGTGAGATTCAGCGCCAGGGGAACTGTACCCCAGTGAGATTCAGTAGCAGGGGAACTGTATCCCAGTGAGAGTCATTGCCAGGGGAACTGTACCCCAGTGAGAGTCAGTGCCAGGGAATTGAACTCCAGTGAGAGTCAGTGCCAGGAGAACTTAACTCCAGTGACAGTCAGTGCCAGGCGAACTGCACCCCAGTGAGAGTCAGTTCCAGGGGAACCTTACCCAAGTGAGCGGGTCTGTGCCAGGGGAATTGTACCCCAGTGAGAGTCAGTGCCAGAAGAATTGTACCCCAGTTAAAGTCAGTGCCAGGAGAACTGTACTCCAGTGAGAGTCAGTTCCAGGGGAACTGTATCCCAGTGAGATTCAGCGCCAGGGGAACTGTACCCCAGTGAGACTCAGTAACAGAGGAACTGTATCCCAGTGAGAGTCAGTGCCAGGGGAACTGTACCCCAGTGAGAGTCAGTGCCAGGGGAACTGTACCCCAGTGAGAGTCAGTGTCAGGGGAACTGTATCACAGTGAGAGTCAGTGCCAGGGAAACTGTACCCCAGTGAGAGTCAGTGCCAGGGGAACTGTACTCCAGTGAGAGTCAGTGCCAGGGGAACTGCACTCCAGTGAGAGTCAGTGCCTGGGGAACTGTACCCCATTGAGAGTCTGTGCCAGGGGAACTGTTTACCAGTGAGACTCAGTGCCGGTGGAACTGTACTCCAGTGAGAGTCAGTGCCAGGGGAACTGTACTCCAGTGAGAGTCAGTGCCAGGGGAACTGTATTCCAGTGAGAGTCTGTGTCAGGGGACTGTACCCCAGTGAGAGTCAGTGCCAGGGGGACTGAACCCCAGTGAGACTCTGTGCCAGGGGAACTGCACCCCAGTGAGAGTCAGTGCCAGGGGAACTGTACCCCAGTGAGAGTCAGTGCCAGGGGAACTGTATCCCAGTGAGAGTCAGTGCCCGGGAAACTGTACTCCAGTGAGAGTCAGTGCCAGGGGAACTGTATCCCAGTGAGAGTCAGTGCCAGGGAAACTGTACTCCAGTGAGAGTCAGTGCCAGGGGGACTGTAACCCAGTGCGAGTCTGTGTCAGGGGACTGTACCCCAGTGAGAGTCAGTGCCTGGGGAACTGTACCCCATTGAGAGTCTGTGCCAGGGGAACTGTTTCCCAGTGAGACTCAGTGCCGGTGCAACTGTACTCCAGTGAGCGTCAGTGCCAGGGGAACTGTACTCCAGTGAGAGTCAGTGCCAGGGGAACTGTACTCCAGTGAGAGTCTGTGTCAGGGGACTGTACCCAGTGAGAGTCAGTGCCAGGGGGATTGTACTCCAGTGAGAGTCAGTGCCAGGGGAACTGTACCCCAGTGAGAGTCAGTGCCAGGGGAACTGTACCCCAGTGAGATTCAGTGCCAGGGGAACTGTACTCCAGTGAGAGTCAGTGCCAGGGGAAATTTACCCCAGTGAGTGTGCCGGGCGAACTGTACCCCAGTGAGAGTCAGTGCCAGGGGGATTGCACTCCAGTGAGAGTCAGTGCCAGGGGAACTGTACTCCAGTGAAAGTCAGTGCCAGGGGAACTGTAGCCAGTGAGAGTCAATGCCAGGGGAACTGTACTCCAGTGAGTGTCACTGCCAGGGGAACCGTGTCACAGTGAGATTCAGCGCCAGGGGAACTGTTCCCCAGTGAGATTCAGTACCAGGGCAACTGTATCCCAGTGAGAGTCTGTGCCAGGGGAACTGTACCCCAGTGAGAGTCAGTGCCAGGAGAACTTTACTCCAGTGACAGTCAGTGCCATGCGAACTGCACCCCAGTGAGAGTCAGTTCCAGGGGAACCTTACCCAAGTGAGCGTCTGTGCCAGGGGAATTGTACCCCAGTGAGAGTCAGTGCCAGAAGAACTGTACCCCAGTGAAAGTCAGTGCCAGGGGAACTGTACTCCAGCGAGTGTCAATGCCAGGGGAACTGTACTCCAGTGAGAGTCAGTTCCAGGGGAACTGTATCCCAGTGAGATTCAGCGCCAGGGGAACTGTACCCCAGTTGGATTCAGTACCAGAGGAACTGTTTCCCAGTGAGACTCAGTGCCGGTGGAACTGTACTCCAGTGAGAGTCTGTGCCAGGGGAACTGTACCCCAGTGAGAGTCAGTGCCAGGGGAACTGCACTCCAGTGAGAGTCAGTGCCTGGGGAACTGTACCACATTGAGAGTCTGTGCCAGGGGAACTGTTTCCCAGTGAGATTCAGTGCCAGGGGAACTGTACTCCAGTGAGAGTCAGTGCCAGGGGAAATTTACCCCAGTGAGTGTGCCGGGCGAACTGTACCCCAGTGAGAGTCAGTGCCAGGGAAACTGTACTCCAGTGAAAGTCAGTGCCAGGGGAACTGTAGCCAGTGAGAGTCAATGCCAGGGGAACTGTACTCCAGTGAGTGTCACTGCCAGGGGAACCGTGTCACAGTGAGATTCAGCGCCAGGGGAACTGTTCCCCAGTGAGATTCAGTACCAGGGGAACTGTATCCCAGTGAGAGTCTGTGCCAGGGGAACTGTACCCCAGTGAGAGTCAGTGCCAGGAGAACTTTACTCCAGTGACAGTCAGTGCCATGCGAACTGCACCCCAGTGAGAGTCAGTTCCAGGGGAACCTTACCCAAGTGAGCGTCTGTGCCAGGGGAATTGTACCCCAGTGAGAGTCAGTGCCAGAAGAACTGTACCCCAGTGAAAGTCAGTGCCAGGGGAACTGTACTCCAGCGAGTGTCAATGCCAGGGGAACTGTACTCCAGTGAGAGTCAGTTCCAGGGGAACTGTATCCCAGTGAGATTCAGCGCCAGGGGAACTGTACCCCAGTTGGATTCAGTACCAGAGGAACTGTATCCCAGTGAGAGTCAGTGCCAGGGGAACTGTACCCCAGTGAGACTCTGTGCCAGGGGAACTGTACCCCAGTGAGAGTCAGTGTCAGGGGAACTGTACCCCAGTGAGAGTCAGTGCCAGGGGAACTGTATCCCAGTGAGAGTCAGTGCCCGGGAAACTGTACTCCAGTGAGAGTCAGTGCCTGGGGAACTGTATCCCAGTGAGAGTCAGTGCCATGGAAACTGTACTCCAGTGAGAGTCAGTGCCAGGGGAACTTTACTCCAGTGAGAGTCAGTGCCAGTGGAACTGTACTCCAGTGAGTGTCAGTGCCAGGGGAACGGTACCCCAGTGGGAGTCAGTGCCTGTGGAACTGTACCCCAGTGAGAGTCAGTGCTTGTGGAACTGTACCCCAGTGAGAGTCAGTGCTAGGGTAACTGTAACCCAGTGAGATTCACTACCAGGGGAACTGTATCCCAGTGAGAGCCAGTGCCAAGGGAACTGTACCCCAGTGAGAGTCACTGCCAGGGGAACTGTTTCCCAGTGAGACTCAGTGCCAGTGGAACTGTACTCCAGTGAGAGTCAGTGCCAGGGGAACTGTACTCCAGTGAGAGTCAGTGCCAGGGGAACTGTAACCCAGTGAGATTCAGTGCCAGGTGAACTGTACCCCATTGAGAGTCTGTGCCAGGGGACTGTTTCCCAGTGAGACTCAATGCAGGTGGAACTGTACTGCAGTGAGAGTCAGTGCCAGGGGAACTGTACTCCAGTGAGAGTCAGTGCCAGGGGAACTGTACCCCAGTGAGATTCAGTGCCAGGGGAACTGTACCCCTGTGAGAGTCAGTGCCAGGGGAACTGTACCCCAGTGAGAGTCAGTGCCAGGGAAACTGTACTCCAGTGAAAGTCAGTGCCAGGGGAACTGTACTCCAGTGAGAGTCAATGCCAGGGGAAGTGTACTCCAGTGAGTGTCAGTACCAGGGGAACTGTACCCCAGTGGGAGTCAGTGCCTGTGGAACTGTACTCCATTGAGAGTCAGTTCCAGGGGAAGTGTATCCCAGTGAGATTCAGCACCAGGGGAACTGCACCCCAGTGAGATTCAGTGCCAGGGGAATTGTACCCCAGTGGGAGTCAGTGCCTGTGGAACTGTACTCCAGTGAGAGTCAGTTCCAGGAGAACTGTATCCCAGTGAGATTCAGCGCCAGGGGAACTGTACCCCAGTGAGATTCAGTACCAGGGGAACTGTATCCCAGTGAGAGTCAGTGCCAGGGGAACTGTACCCCAGTGAGAGTCAGTGCCAGGGAATTGAACTCCAGTGAAAGTCAGTGCCAGGGGAACTGTAGCCAGTGAGAGTCAATGCCAGAGGAACTGTACTCCAGTGAGTGTCAGTGCCAGGGGAACCGTATCACAGTGAGATTCAGCGCCAGGGGAACTGTACCCCAGTGAGATTCAGTACCAGGGGAACTGTATCCCAGTGAGAGTCAGTGCCAGGGGAACTGTACCCCAGTGAGAGTCAGTGCCAGGGAATTGAACTCCAGTGACAGTCAGTGCCAGGCGAACAGCACCCCAGTGAGAGTCAGTTCCAGGGGAACCTTACCCAAGTGAGCGGGTCTGTGCCAGGGGAATTGTACCCCAGTGAGAGTCAGTGCCAGAAGAATTGTACCCCAGTGAAAGTCAGTGCCAGGAGAACTGTACTCCAGTGAGAGTCAGTTCCAGAGGAACTGTATCCCACTGAGATTCAGCGCCAGGGGAACTGTACCCCAGTGAGACTCAGTACCAGAGGAACTGTATCCCAGTGAGAGTCAGTGCCAGGGGAACTGTACCCCAGTGAGACTCTGTGCCAGGGGACTGTACCCCAGTGAGAGTCAGTGCCTGGGGAACTGTACCCCATTGAGAGTCTGTGCCAGGGGAACTGTTTCCCAGTGAGACTCAGTGCCGGTGGAACTGTACTCCAGTGCGAGTCAGTGCCAGGGGAACTGTACTCCAGTGAGAGTCAGTGCCAGGGGAACTGTACCCCAGTGAGAGTCAGTGTCAGGGGAACTGTATCACAGTGAGAGTCTGTGTCAGGGGACTGTACCCCAGTGAGAGTCAGCGCCAGGGGGACTGAACCCCAGTGAGACTCTGTGCCAGGGGAACTGTACCCCAGTGAGAGTCAGTGCCAGGGGAACTGTACCCCAGTGAGAGTCAGTGCCAGGGGAACTGTATCCCAGTGAGAGTCAGTGCCCGGGAAACTGTACTCCAGTGAGAGTCAGTGCCAGGGGAACTGTATCCCAGTGAGAGTCAGTGCCAGGGAAACTGTGCTCCAGTGAGAGTCAGTGCCAGGGGAACTGTACTCCAGTGAGAGTCAGTGCCAGTGGAACTGTACTCCAGTGAGTATCAGTGCCAGGGGAACGGTACCCCAGTGGGAGTCAGTGCCTGTGGAACTGTACCCCAGTGAGAGTCAGTGCTTGTGGAACTGTACCCCAGTGAGAGTCAGTGCCAGGGGAACTGTAACCCAGTGAGATTCACTACCAGGGGAACTGTATCCCAGTGAGAGCCAGTGCCAGTGGAACTGTACCCCAGTGAGAGTCACTGCCAGGGGAACTGTTTCCCAGTGAGACTCAGTGCCAGTGGAACTGTACTCCAGTGAGAGTCAATGTCAGGGGAACTGCACTCCAGTGAGAGTCAGTGCCAGGGGAACTGCACTCCAGTGAGAGTCAGTGCCAGGGGGACTGCACTCCAGTGAGAGTCAGTGCCAGGGGGACTGTACTCCAGTGAGAGTCTGTGTCAGGGGACTGTACCCCAGTGAGAGTCAGTGCCTGGGGAACTGTACCCCATTGAGAGTCTGTGCCAGGGGAACTGTTTCCCAGTGAGACTCAGTGCCGGTGGAACTGTACTCCAGTGAGAGTCAGTGCCAGGGGAACTGTCCTCCAGTGAGAGTCAGTGCCAGGGGAACTGCACTCCAGTGAGAGTCAGTGCCTGGGGAACTGTACCACATTGAGAGTCTGTGCCAGGGGAACTGTTTCCCAGTGAGATTCAGTGCCGGTGGAACTGTACTCCAGTGAGAGTCAGTGCCAGGGAACTGTACTCCAGTGAGAGTCAGTGCCAGGGGAACTGTATTCCAGTGAGAGTCTGTGTCAGGGGACTGTACCCCAGTGAGAGTCAGCGCCAGGGGGACTGAACCCCAGTGAGACTCTGTGCCAGGGGAACTGTACCCCAGTGAGAGTCAGTGCCAGGGGAACTGTACCCCAGTGAGAGTCAGTGCCAGGGGAACTGTATCCCAGTGAGCGTCAGTGCCCGGGAAACTGTACTCCAGTGAGAGTCAGTGCCAGGGGAACTGTATCCCAGTGAGAGTCAGTGCCAGGGAAACTGTACTCCAGTGAGAGTCAGTGCCAGGGGAACTTTACTCCAGTGAGAGTCAGTGCCAGTGGAACTGTACTCCAGTGAGTATCAGTGCCAGGGGAACGGTACCCCAGTGGGAGTCAGTGCCTGTGGAACTGTACCCCAGTGAGAGTCAGTGCTTGTGGAACTGTACCCCAGTGAGAGTCAGTGCCAGGGGAACTGTAACCCAGTGAGATTCACTACCAGGGGAACTGTATCCCAGTGAGAGCCAGTGCCAGGGGAACTGTACCCCAGTGAGAGTCACTGCCAGGTGAACTGTACCCCATTGAGAGTCTGTGCCAGGGGACTGTTTCCCAGTGAGACTCAATGCCAGTGGAACTGTACTGCAGTGAGAGTCAGTGCCAGGGGAACTGTACTCCAGTGAGAGTCAGTGCCAGGGGAACTGTACCCCAGTGAGATTCAGTGCCAGGGGAACTGTACCCCTGTGAGAGTCAGTGCCAGGGGAACTGTACCCCAGTGAGAGTCAGTGCCAGGGAAACTGTACTCCAGTGAAAGTCAGTGCCAGGGGAACTGTAACCCAGTGAGATTCAGTGCCAGGTGAACTGTACCCCATTGAGAGTCTGTGCCAGGGGACTGTTTCCCAGTGAGACCCAATGCCAGTGGAACTGTACTGCAGTGAGAGTCAGTGCCAGGGGAACTGTACTCCAGTGAGAGTCAGTGCCAGGGGAACTGTACCCCAGTGAGATTCAGTGCCAGGGGAACTGTACCCCTGTGAGAGTCAGTGCCAGGGGAACTGTACCCCAGTGAGAGTCAGTGCCAGGGAAACTGTACTCCAGTGAAAGTCAGTGCCAGGGGAATTGTACTCCAGTGAGAGTCAATGCCAGGGGAAGTGTACTCCAGTGAGTGTCAGTGCCAGGGGAACTGTACCCCAGTGGGAGTCAGTGTCTGTGGAACTGTACTCCATTGAGAGTCAGTTCCAGGGGAAGTGTATCCCAGTGAGATTCAGCACCAGGGGAACTGTACCCCAGTGAGATTCAGTGCCAGGGGAACTGTACCCCAGTGAGATTCAGTGCCAGGGGAACTGTACCCCAGTGAGATTCAGTACCAGGGGAACTGTATCCCAGTGAGAGTCAGTGCCAGGGGAACTGTACCCCAGTGAGAGTCAGTGCCAGGGGAACTGCACTCCAGTGAGAGTCAGTGCCAGGGGGACTGTACTCCAGTGAGAGTCTGTGTCAGGGGACTGTACCCCAGTGAGAGTCAGTGCCTGGGGAACTGTACCCCATTGAGAGTCTGTGCCGGGGGAACTGTTTCCCAGTGAGACTCAGTGCCGGTGGAACTGTACTCCAGTGAGAGTCAGTGCCAGGTGAACTGTACTCCAGTGAGAGTCAGTGCCAGGGGAACTGTATTCCAGTGAGAGTCTGTGTCAGGGGACTGTACCCCAGTGAGAGTCAGTGCAAGGGGGACTGTACCTCAGTGAGAGTCAGTGCCAGGGGAACTGTACCCCAGTGAGAGTCAGTGCCAGGGGAACTGTACCCCAGTGAGATTCAGTGCCAGGGGAATTGTGCTCCAGTGAGAGTCAGTGCCAGGGGAACTGTACCCCAGTGAGAGTCAGTGCCAGGGAAATTGTACTCCAGTGAAAGTCAGTGCCAGGGGAACTGTAGCCAGTGAGAGTCAATGCCAGAGGAACTGTACTCCAGTGAGTGTCAGTGCCAGGGGAACCGTATCACAGTGAGATTCAGCGCCAGGGGAACTGTACCCCAGTGAGATTCAGTAGCAGGGGAACTGTATCCCAGTGAGAGTCATTGCCAGGGGAACTGTACCCCAGTGAGAGTCAGTGCCAGGGAATTGAACTCCAGTGAGAGTCAGTGCCAGGAGAACTTAACTCCAGTGACAGTCAGTGCCAGGCGAACTGCACCCCAGTGAGAGTCAGTTCCAGGGGAACCTTACCCAAGTGAGCGGGTCTGTGCCAGGGGAATTGTACCCCAGTGAGAGTCAGTGCCAGAAGAATTGTACCCCAGTTAAAGTCAGTGCCAGGAGAACTGTACTCCAGTGAGAGTCAGTTCCAGGGGAACTGTATCCCAGTGAGATTCAGCGCCAGGGGAACTGTACCCCAGTGAGACTCAGTAACAGAGGAACTGTATCCCAGTGAGAGTCAGTGCCAGGGGAACTGTACCCCAGTGAGAGTCAGTGCCAGGGGAACTGTACCCCAGTGAGAGTCAGTGTCAGGGGAACTGTATCACAGTGAGAGTCAGTGCCAGGGAAACTGTACCCCAGTGAGAGTCAGTGCCAGGGGAACTGTACTCCAGTGAGAGTCAGTGCCAGGGGAACTGCACTCCAGTGAGAGTCAGTGCCTGGGGAACTGTACCCCATTGAGAGTCTGTGCCAGGGGAACTGTTTACCAGTGAGACTCAGTGCCGGTGGAACTGTACTCCAGTGAGAGTCAGTGCCAGGGGAACTGTACTCCAGTGAGAGTCAGTGCCAGGGGAACTGTATTCCAGTGAGAGTCTGTGTCAGGGGACTGTACCCCAGTGAGAGTCAGTGCCAGGGGGACTGAACCCCAGTGAGACTCTGTGCCAGGGGAACTGCACCCCAGTGAGAGTCAGTGCCAGGGGAACTGTACCCCAGTGAGAGTCAGTGCCAGGGGAACTGTATCCCAGTGAGAGTCAGTGCCCGGGAAACTGTACTCCAGTGAGAGTCAGTGCCAGGGGAACTGTATCCCAGTGAGAGTCAGTGCCAGGGAAACTGTACTCCAGTGAGAGTCAGTGCCAGGGGGACTGTAACCCAGTGCGAGTCTGTGTCAGGGGACTGTACCCCAGTGAGAGTCAGTGCCTGGGGAACTGTACCCTATTGAGAGTCTGTGCCAGGGGAACTGTTTCCCAGTGAGACTCAGTGCCGGTGCAACTGTACTCCAGTGAGCGTCAGTGCCAGGGGAACTGTACTCCAGTGAGAGTCAGTGCCAGGGGAACTGTACTCCAGTGAGAGTCTGTGTCAGGGGACTGTACCCCAGTGAGAGTCAGTGCCAGGGGGATTGTACTCCAGTGAGAGTCAGTGCCAGGGGAACTGTACCCCAGTGAGAGTCAGTGCCAGGGGAACTGTACCCCAGTGAGATTCAGTGCCAGGGGAACTGTACTCCAGTGAGAGTCAGTGCCAGGGGAAATTTACCCCAGTGAGTGTGCCGGGCGAACTGTACCCCAGTGAGAGTCAGTGCCAGGGAAACTGTACTCCAGTGAAAGTCAGTGCCAGGGGAACTGTAGCCAGTGAGAGTCAATGCCAGGGGAACTGTACTCCAGTGAGTGTCACTGCCAGGGGAACCGTGTCACAGTGAGATTCAGCGCCAGGGGAACTGTTCCCCAGTGAGATTCAGTACCAGGGGAACTGTATCCCAGTGAGAGTCTGTGCCAGGGGAACTGTACCCCAGTGAGAGTCAGTGCCAGGAGAACTTTACTCCAGTGACAGTCAGTGCCATGCGAACTGCACCCCAGTGAGAGTCAGTTCCAGGGGAACCTTACCCAAGTGAGCGTCTGTGCCAGGGGAATTGTACCCCAGTGAGAGTCAGTGCCAGAAGAACTGTACCCCAGTGAAAGTCAGTGCCAGGGGAACTGTACTCCAGCGAGTGTCAATGCCAGGGGAACTGTACTCCAGTGAGAGTCAGTTCCAGGGGAACTGTATCCCAGTGAGATTCAGCGCCAGGGGAACTGTACCCCAGTTGGATTCAGTACCAGAGGAACTGTATCCCAGTGAGAGTCAGTGCCAGGGGAACTGTACCCCAGTGAGACTCTGTGCCAGGGGAACTGTACCCCAGTGAGAGTCAGTGTCAGGGGAACTGTACCCCAGTGAGAGTCAGTGCCAGGGGAACTGTATCCCAGTGAGAGTCAGTGCCCGGGAAACTGTACTCCAGTGATAGTCAGTGCCTGGGGAACTGTATCCCAGTGAGAGTCAGTGCCATGGAAACTGTACTCCAGTGAGAGTCAGTGCCAGGGGAACTTTACTCCAGTGAGAGTCAGTGCCAGTGGAACTGTACTCCAGTGAGTGTCAGTGCCAGGGGAACGGTACCCCAGTGGGAGTCAGTGCCTGTGGAACTGTACCCCAGTGAGAGTCAGTGCTTGTGGAACTGTACCCCAGTGAGAGTCAGTGCTAGGGTAACTGTAACCCAGTGAGATTCACTACCAGGGGAACTGTATCCCAGTGAGAGTCACTGCCAGGGGAACTGTTTCCCAGTGAGACTCAGTGCCAGTGGAACTGTACTCCAGTGAGAGTCAGTGCCAGGGGAACTGTACTCCAGTGAGAGTCAGTGCCAGGGGAACTGTAACCCAGTGAGATTCAGTGCCAGGTGAACTGTACCCCATTGAGAGTCTGTGCCAGGGGACTGTTTCCCAGTGAGACTCAATGCAGGTGGAACTGTACTGCAGTGAGAGTCAGTGCCAGGGGAACTGTACTCCAGTGAGAGTCAGTGCCAGGGGAACTGTACCCCAGTGAGATTCAGTGCCAGGGGAACTGTACCCCTGTGAGAGTCAGTGCCAGGGGAACTGTACCCCAGTGAGAGTCAGTGCCAGGGAAACTGTACTCCAGTGAAAGTCAGTGCCAGGGGAACTGTACTCCAGTGAGAGTCAATGCCAGGGGAAGTGTACTCCAGTGAGTGTCAGTACCAGGGGAACTGTACCCCAGTGGGAGTCAGTGCCTGTGGAACTGTACTCCATTGAGAGTCAGTTCCAGGGGAAGTGTATCCCAGTGAGATTCAGCACCAGGGGAACTGCACCCCAGTGAGATTCAGTGCCAGGGGAATTGTACCCCAGTGGGAGTCAGTGCCTGTGGAACTGTACTCCAGTGAGAGTCAGTTCCAGGAGAACTGTATCCCAGTGAGATTCAGCGCCAGGGGAACTGTACCCCAGTGAGATTCAGTACCAGGGGAACTGTATCCCAGTGAGAGTCAGTGCCAGGGGAACTGTACCCCAGTGAGAGTCAGTGCCACGGGGAACTGTACTCCAGTGAGAGTCAGTGCCAGGGGAACTGTACTCCAGTGAGAGTCTGTGTCAGGGGACTGTACCCCAGTGAGAGTCAGTGCCAGGGTGACTGTACCCCAGTGAGAGTCAGTGCCAGGGGAACTGTACCCCAGTGAGAGTCAGTATCAGGGGAACTGTATCACAGTGAGAGTAAGTGCCAGGGAAACTGTACCCCAGTGAGAGTCAGTGCCAGGGGAACTGTACTCCAGTGAGAGTCAGTGCCAGGGGAACTGCACTCCAGTGAGAGTCAGTGCCTGGGGAACTGTACCACATTGAGAGTCTGTGCCAGGGGAACTGTTTCCCAGTGAGATTCAGTGCCGGTGGAACTGTACTCCAGTGAGAGTCAGTGCCAGGGGAACTGTACTCCAGTGAGAGTCAGTGCCAGGGGAACTGTATTCCAGTGAGAGTCTGTGTCAGGGGACTGTACCCCAGTGAGAGTCAGCGCCAGGGGGACTGAACCCCAGTGAGACTCTGTGCCAGGGGAACTGTACCCCAGTGAGAGTCAGTGCCAGGGGAACTGTACCCCAGTGAGAGTCAGTGCCAGGGGAACTGTATCCTAGTGAGAGTCAGTGCCCGGGAAACTGCACTCCAGTGAGAGTCAGTGCCAGGGGAACTGTATCCCAGTGAGAGTCAGTGCCAGGGAAACTGTACTCCAGTGAGAGTCAGTGCCAGGGGAACTTTACTCCAGTGAGAGTCAGTGCCAGTGGAACTGTACTCCAGTGAGTATCAGTGCCAGGGGAACGGTACCCCAGTGGGAGTCAGTGCCTGTGGAACTGTACCCCAGTGAGAGTCAGTGCTTGTGGAACTGTACCCCAGTGAGAGTCAGTGCCAGTGGAACTGTAACCCAGTGAGATTCACTACCAGGGGAACTGTATCCCAGTGAGAGTCAGTGCCAGGGGAACTGTACCCCAGTGAGAGTCACTGCCAGGGGAACTGTTTCCCAGTGAGACCCAGTGCCAGTGGAACTGTACTCCAGTGAGAGTCAGTGCCAGGGGAACTGTACTCCAGTGAGAGTCAGTGCCAGGGGAACTGTAACCCAGTGAGATTCAGTGCCAGGTGAACTGTACCCCATTGAGAGTCTGTGCCAGGGGACTGTTTCCCAGTGAGACTCAATGCCAGTGGAACTGTACTGCAGTGAGAGTCAGTGCCAGGGGAACTGTACTCCAGTGAGAGTCAATGCCAGCGGAAGTGTACTCCAGTGAGTGGCAGTGCCAGGGGAACTGTACCCCAGTGGGAGTCAGTGCCTGTTGAACTGTACTCCATTGAGAGTCAGTTCCAGGGGAAGTATATCCCAGTGAGATTCAGCACCAGGGGAACTGTACCCCAGTGAGAGTCAGTGCCAGGGAATTGAACTCCAGTGAGAGTCAGTGCCAGGAGAACTTAACTCCAGTGACAGTCAGTGCCAGGCGAACTGCACCCCAGTGAGAGTCAGTTCCAGGGGAACCTTACCCAAGTGAGCGGGTCTGTGCCAGGGGAATTGTACCCCAGTGAGAGTCAGTGCCAGAAGAATTGTACCCCAGTTAAAGTCAGTGCCAGGAGAACTGTACTCCAGTGAGAGTCAGTTCCAGGGGAACTGTATCCCAGTGAGATTCAGCGCCAGGGGAACTGTACCCCAGTGAGACTCAGTAACAGAGGAACTGTATCCCAGTGAGAGTCAGTGCCAGGGGAACTGTACCCCAGTGAGACTCAGTGCCTGGGGAACTGAACCCCATTGAGAGTCTGTGCCAGGGGAACAGTTTCCCAGTGAGACTCAGTGCCGGTGGAACTGTACTCCAGTGAGAGTCAGTGCCAGGGGAACTGTACTCCAGTGAGAGTCAGTGCCAGGGGAACTGTACTCCAGTGAGAGTCTGTGTCAGGGGACTGTACCCCAGTGAGAGTCAGTGCCAGGGGGACTGTACCCCAGTGAGAGTCAGTGCCAGGGGAACTGTACCCCAGTGAGAGTCAGTGTCAGGGGAACTGTATCACAGTGAGAGTCAGTGCCAGGGAAACTGTACCCCAGTGAGAGTCAGTGCCAGGGGAACTGTACTCCAGTGAGAGTCAGTGCCAGGGGAACTGCACTCCAGTGAGAGTCAGTGCCTGGGGAACTGTACCCCATTGAGAGTCTGTGCCAGGGGAACTGTTTACCAGTGAGACTCAGTGCCGGTGGAACTGTACTCCAGTGAGAGTCAGTGCCAGGGGAACTGTACTCCAGTGAGAGTCAGTGCCAGGGGAACTGTATTCCAGTGAGAGTCTGTGTCAGGGGACTGTACCCCAGTGAGAGTCAGTGCCAGGGGGACTGAACCCCAGTGAGACTCTGTGCCAGGGGAACTGCACCCCAGTGAGAGTCAGTGCCAGGGGAACTGTACCCCAGTGAGAGTCAGTGCCAGGGGAACTGTATCCCAGTGAGAGTCAGTGCCCGGGAAACTGTACTCCAGTGAGAGTCAGTGCCAGGGGAACTGTATCCCAGTGAGAGTCAGTGCCAGGGAAACTGTACTCCAGTGAGAGTCAGTGCCAGGGGGACTGTAACCCAGTGCGAGTCTGTGTCAGGGGACTGTACCCCAGTGAGAGTCAGTGCCTGGGGAACTGTACCCCATTGAGAGTCTGTGCCAGGGGAACTGTTTCCCAGTGAGACTCAGTGCCGGTGCAACTGTACTCCAGTCAGCGTCAGTGCCAGGGGAACTGTACTCCAGTGCGAGTCTGTGTCAGGGGACTGTACCCCAGTGAGAGTCTGTGTCAGGGGACTGTACCCCAGTGAGAGTCAGCACCAGGGGGACTGAACCCCAGTGAGACTCTGTGCCAGGGGAACTGTACCCCAGTGAGAGTCAGTGCCAGGGGAACTGTACCCCAGTGAGAGTCAGTGCCAGGGGAACTGTATCCCAGTGAGAGTCAGTGCCCGGGAAACTGTACTCCAGTGAGAGTCAGTGCCAGGGGAACTGTACTCCAGTGAGTATCAGTGCCAGGGAACCTGTACTCCAGTGAGAGTCAGTGCCTGGGGAACTTTACTCCAGTGAGAGTCAGTGCCAGTGGAACTGTACTCCAGTGAGTATCAGTGCCAGGGGAACGGTACCCCAGTGGGAGTCAGTGCCTGTGGAACTGTACCCCAGTGAGAGTCAGTGCTTGTGGAACTGTACCCCAGTGAGAGTCAGTGCCAGTGGAACTGTAACCCAGTGAGATTCACTACCAGGGGAACTGTATCCCAGTGAGAGCCAGTGCCAGGGGAACTGTACCCCAGTGAGAGTCAGTGCCAGGGGAACCGTTTCCCAGTGAGATTCAGTGCCAGGTGAACTGTACCCCATTGAGAGTCTGTGCCAGGGGACTGTTTCCCAGTGAGACTCAATGCCAGTGGAACTGTACTGCAGTGAGAGTCAGTGCCAGGGGAACTGTACTCCAGTGAGAGTCAGTGCCAGGGGAACTGTACCCCAGTGAGATTCAGTGCCAGGGGAACTGTACCCCTGTGAGAGTCAGTGCCAGGGGAACTGTACCCCAGTGAGAGTCAGTGCCAGGGAAACTGTACTGCAGTGAAAGTCAGTGCCAGGGGAATTGTACTCCAGTGCGAGTCAATGCCAGGGGAACTTTACTCCAGTGAGTGTCAGTGCCAGGGGAACTGTACCCCAGTGGGAGTCAGTGCCTGTGGAACTGTACTCCATTGAGAGTCAGTTCCAGGGGAAGTGTATCCCAGTGAGATTCAGCACCAGGGGAACTGCACCCCAGTGAGATTCAGTGCCAGGGGAATTGTACCCCAGTGGGAGTCAGTGCCTGTGGAACTGTACTCCAGTGAGAGTCTGTGTCAGGGGACTGTACCCCAGTGAGAGTCAGTGCCTGGGGAACTGTACCCCATTAAGAGTCTGTGCCGGGGGAACTGTTTCCCAGTGGGACTCAGTGCCGGTGGAACTGTACTCCAGTGAGAGTCAGTGCCAGGTGAACTGTACTCCAGTGAGAGTCAGTGCCAGGGGAACTGTATTCCAGTGAGAGTCTGTGTCAGGGGACTGTACCCCAGTGAGAGTCAGTGCAAGGGGGACTGTACCTCAGTGAGAGTCAGTGCCAGGGGAACTGTACCCCAGTGAGAGTCAGTGCCAGGGGAACTGTACCCCAGTGAGATTCAGTGCCAGGGGAACTGTACTCCAGTGAGAGTCAGTGCCAGGGGAACTGTACCCCAGTGAGAGTCAGTGCCAGGGAAACTGTGCTCCAGTGAAAGTCAGTGCCAGGGGAACTGTAGCCAGTGAGAGTCAATGCCAGAGGAACTGTACTCCAGTGAGTGTCAGTGCCAGGGGAACCGTATCACAGTGAGATTCAGCGCCAGGGGATCTGTACCCCAGTGAGATTCAGTAGCAGGGAAACTGTATCCCAGTGAGAGTCAGTGCCAGGGGAACTGTACCCCAGTGAGAGTCAGTGCCAGGGAATTGAACTCCAGTGAGAGTCAGTGCCAGGAGAACTTAACTCCAGTGACAGTCAGTGCCAGGCGAACTGCACCCCAGTGAGAGTCAGTTCCAGGGGAACCTTACCCAAGTGAGCGGGTCTGTGCCAGGGGAATTGTACGCCAGTGAGAGTCAGTGCCAGAAGAATTGTACCCCAGTTAAAGTCAGCGCCAGGAGAACTGTACTCCAGTGAGAGTCAGTTCCAGGGGAACTGTATCCCAGTGAGATTCAGCGCCAGGGGAACTGTACCCCAGTGAGACTCAGTAACAGAGGAACTGTATCCCAGTGAGAGTCAGTGCCAGGGGAACTGTACCCCAGTGAGACTATGTGCCAGGGGACTGTACCCCAGTGAGACTCAGTGCCTGGGGAACTGAACCCCATTGAGAGTCTGTGCCAGGGGAACTGTTTCCCAGTGAGACTCAGTGCCGGTGGAACTGTACTCCAGTGAGAGTCAGTGCCAGGGGAACTGTACTCCAGTGAGAGTCAGTGCCAGGGGAACTGTACTCCAGTGAGAGTCTGTGTCAGGGGACTGTACCCCAGTGAGAGTCAGTGCCAGGGGGACTGTACCCCAGTGAGAGTCAGTGCCAGGGGAACTGTACCCCAGTGAGAGTCAGTGTCAGGGGAACTGTATCACAGTGAGAGTCAGTGCCAGGGAAACTGTACCCCAGTGAGAGTCAGTGCCAGGGGAACTGTACCCCATTGAGAGTCTGTGCCAGGGGAACTCTTTACCAGTGAGACTCAGTGCCGGTGGAACTGTACTCCAGTGAGAGTCAGTGCCAGGGGAACTGTACTCCAGTGAGAGTCAGTGCCAGGGGAACTGTATTCCAGTGAGAGTCTGTGTCAGGGGACTGTACCCCAGTGAGAGTCAGTGCCAGGGGGACTGAACCCCAGTGAGACTCTGTGCCAGGGGAACTGTACCCCAGTGAGAGTCAGTGCCAGGGGAAATGTACCCCAGTGAGAGTCAGTGCCAGGGGAACTGTATCCCAGTGAGAGTCAGTGCCCGGGAAACTGTACTCCAGTGAGAGTCAGTGCCAGGGGAACTGTATCCCAGTGAGAGTCAGTGCCAGGGAAACTGTACTCCAGTGAGAGTCAGTGCCAGGGGGACTGTAACCCAGTGAGAGTCTGTGTCAGGGGACTGTACCCCAGTGAGAGTCAGTGCCTGGGGAACTGTACCCCATTGAGAGTCTGTGCCAGGGGAACTGTTTCCCAGTGAGACTCAGTGCCGGTGCAACTGTACTCCAGTGAGCGTCAGTGCCAGGGGAACTGTACTCCAGTGAGAGTCAGTGCCAGGGGAACTGTACTCCAGTGAGAGTCTGTGTCAGGGGACTGTACCCCAGTGAGAGTCAGTGCCAGGGGGACAGTACTCCAGTGAGAGTCAGTGCCAGGGGAACTGTACCCCAGTGAGAGTCAGTGCCAGGGGAACTGTACCCCAGTGAGATTCAGTGCCAGGGGAACTGTACTCCAGTGAGAGTCAGTGCCAGGGGAAATTTACCCCAGTGAGTGTGCCGGGCGAACTGTACCCCAGTGAGAGTCAGTGCCAGGGAAACTGTACTCCAGTGAAAGTCAGTGCCAGGGGAACTGTAGCCAGTGAGAGTCAATGCCAGGGGAACTGTACTGCAGTGAATGTCACTGCCAGGGGAACCGTGTCACAGTGAGATTCAGCGCCAGGGGAACTGTTCCCCAGTGAGATTCAGTACCAGGGGAACTGTATCCCAGTGAGAGTCAGTGCCAGGGGAACTGTACCCCAGTGAGAGTCAGTGCCAGGGGAACTGTACCCCAGTGAGAGTCAGTGTCAGGGGAACTGTATCACAGTGAGAGTCAGTGCCAGGGAAACTGTACCCCAGTGAGAGTCAGTGCCAGGGGAACTGTACCCCATTGAGAGTCTGTGCCAGGGGAACTGTTTACCAGTGAGACTCAGTGCCGGTGGAACTGTACTCCAGTGAGAGTCAGTGCCAGGGGAACTGTACTCCAGTGAGAGTCAGTGCCAGGGGAACTGTATTCCAGTGAGAGTCTGTGTCAGGGGACTGTACCCCAGTGAGAGTCAGTGCCAGGGGGACTGAACCCCAGTGAGACTCTGTGCCAGGGGAACTGTACCCCAGTGAGAGTCAGTGCCAGGGGAAATGTACCCCAGTGAGAGTCAGTGCCAGGGGAACTGTATCCCAGTGAGAGTCAGTGCCCGGGAAACTGTACTCCAGTGAGAGTCAGTGCCAGGGGAACTGTATCCCAGTGAGAGTCAGTGCCAGGGAAACTGTACTCCAGTGAGAGTCAGTGCCAGGGGGACTGTAACCCAGTGAGAGTCTGTGTCAGGGGACTGTACCCCAGTGAGAGTCAGTGCCTGGGGAACTGTACCCCATTGAGAGTCTGTGCCAGGGGAACTGTTTCCCAGTGAGACTCAGTGCCGGTGCAACTGTACTCCAGTGAGCGTCAGTGCCAGGGGAACTGTACTCCAGTGAGAGTCAGTGCCAGGGGAACTGTACTCCAGTGAGAGTCTGTGTCAGGGGACTGTACCCCAGTGAGAGTCAGTGCCAGGGGGACTGTACTCCAGTGAGAGTCAGTGCCAGGGGAACTGTACTACAGTGAGAGTCAGTGCCAGGGGAACTGTACCCCAGTGAGATTCAGTGCCAGGGGAACTGTACTCCAGTGAGAGTCAGTGCCAGGGGAAATTTACCCCAGTGAGTGTGCCGGGCGAACTGTACCCCAGTGAGAGTCAGTGCCAGGGAAACTGTACTCCAGTGAAAGTCAGTGCCAGGGGAACTGTAGCCAGTGAGAGTCAATGCCAGGGGAACTGTACTGCAGTGAGTGTCACTGCCAGGGGAACCGTGTCACAGTGAGATTCAGCGCCAGGGGAACTGTTCCCCAGTGAGATTCAGTACCAGGGGAACTGTATCCCAGTGAGAGTCAGTGCCAGGGGAACTGTACCCCAGTGAGAGTCAGTGCCAGGGAAATAGTACTCCAGTGAGAGTCAGTGCCAGGACAACTTTACTCCAGTGACAGTCAGTGCCATGCGAACTGCACCCCAGTGAGTGTCAGTTCCAGGGGAACCTTACCCAAGTGAGCGTCTGTGCCAGGGGAATTGTACCCCAGTGAGAGTCAGTGCCAGAAGAACTGTACCCCAGTGAAAGTCAGTGCCAGGGGAACTGTACTCCAGTGAGAGTCAATGCCAGGGGAACTGTACTCCAGTGAGAGTCAGTTCCAGGGGAACTGTATCCCAGTGAGATTCAGCGCCAGGGGAACTGTACCCCAGTTGGATTCAGTACCAGAGGAACTGTATCCCAGTGAGAGTCAGTGCCAGGGGAACTGTACCCCAGTGAGACTCTGTGCCAGGGGAACTGTACCCCAGTGAGAGTCAGTGCCAGGGGAACTGTACCCCAGTGAGAGTCAGTGCCAGGGGAACTGTATCCCAGTGAGAGTCAGTGCCCGGGAAACTGTACTCCAGTGAGAGACAATGCCAGGGGAACTGTATCCCAGTGAGAGTCAGTGCCATGGAAACTGTACTCCAGTGAGAGTCAGTGCCAGGGGAACTTTACTCCAGTGAGAGTCAGTGCCAGTGGAACTGTACTCCAGTGAGTGTCAGTGCCAGGGGAACGGTACCCCAGTGGGAGTCAGTGCCTGTGGAACTGTACCCCAGTGAGAGTCAGTGCTTGTGGAACTGTACCCCAGTGAGAGTCAGTGCTAGGGTAACTGTAACCCAGTGAGATTCACTACCAGGGGAACTGTATCCCAGTGAGAGCCAGTGCCAAGGGAACTGTACCCCAGTGAGAGTCACTGCCAGGGGAACTGTTTCCCAGTGAGACTCAGTGCCAGTGGAACTGTACTCCAGTGAGAGTCAGTGCCAGGGAACTGTACTCCAGTGAGAGTCAGTGCCAGGGGAATTGTAACCCAGTGAGATTCAGTGCCAGGTGAACTGTACCCCATTGAGAGTCTGTGCCAGGGGACTGTTTCCCAGTGAGACTCAATGCAGGTGGAACTGTACTGCAGTGAGAGTCAGTGCCAGGGGAACTGTACTCCAGTGAGAGTCAGTGCCAGGGGAACTGTACCCCAGTGAGATTCAGTGCCAGGGGAACTGTACCCCTGTGAGAGTCAGTGCCAGGGGAACTGTACCCCAGTGAGAGTCAGTGCCAGGGAAACTGTACTCCAGTGAAAGTCAGTACCAGGGGAACTGTACTCCAGTGAGAGTCAATGCCAGGGGAAGTGTACTCCAGTGAGTGTCAGTGCCAGGGGAACTGTACTGCAGTGAGAATCAGTGCCAGGGGAACTGTACTCCATTGAGAGTCAGTTCCAGGGGAAGTGTATCCCAGTGAGATTCAGCACCAGGGGAACTGCACCCCAGTGAGAGTCAGTGCCAGGGGGAACTGTACTCCAGTGAGAGTCAGTGCCAGGGGAACTGTACTCCAGTGAGAGTCTGTGTCAGGGGACTGTACCCCAGTGAGAGTCAGTGCCAGGGTGACTGTACCCCAGTGAGAGTCAGTGCCAGGGGAACTGTACCCCAGTGAGAGTCAGTATCAGGGGAACTGTATCACAGTGAGAGTAAGTGCCAGGGAAACTGTACCCCAGTGAGAGTCAGTGCGAGGGGAACTGTACTCCAGTGAGAGTCAGTGCCAGGGGAACTGCACTCCAGTGAGAGTCAGTGCCAGGGGGACTGTACTCCAGTGAGAGTCTGTGTCAGGGGACTGTACCCCAGTGAGAGTCAGTGCCTGGGGAACTGTACCCCATTGAGAGTTTGTGCCAGGGGAACTGTTTCCCAGTGAGACTCAGTGCCGGTGGAACTGTATTCCAGTGAGAGACAGTGCCAGGTGAACTGTACTCCAGTGAGATTCAGTGCCAGGGGAACTGTATTCCAGTGAGAGTCTGTGCCAGGGGACTGTACCCCAGTGAGAGTCAGTGCCAGGGGGACTGTACCTCAGTGAGAGTCAGTGCCAGGGGAACTGTACCCCAGTGAGCGTCAGTGCAAGGGGAACTGTACCCCAGTGAGATTCAGTGCCAGGGGAACTGTACTCCAGTGAGAGTCAGTGCCAGGGGAACTGTACCCCAGTCAGAGTCAGTGCCTGTGGAATTGTACCCCAGTGAGTGTGCCGGGCGAACTGTACCCCAGTGAGAGTCAGTGCCAGGGAAACTGGACTCCAGTGAAAGTCAGTGCCAGGGGAACTGTAGCCAGTGAGATTCAATGCCAGAGGAACTGTACTCCAGTGAGTGTCAGTGCCAGGGGAACCGTATCACAGTGAGATTCAGCGCCAGGGGAACTGTACCCCAGTGAGATTCAGTACCAGGGGAACTGTATCCCAGTGAGAGTCAGTGCCAGGGGAACTGCACCCCAGTGAGAGTCAGTGCCAGGGAATTGAACTCCAGTGAGAGTCAGTGCCAGGAGAACTTAACTCCAGTGACAGTCAGTGCCAGGCGAACTGCACCCCAGTGAGAGTCAGTTCCAGGGGAACCTTACCCAAGTGAGCGGGTCTGTGCCAGGGGAATTGTACCCCAGTGAGAGTCAGTGCCAGAAGAATTGTACCCCAGTGAAAGTCAGTGCCAGGAGAACTGTACTAAAGTGAGAGTCAGTTCCAGGGGAACTGTATCCCAGTGAGATTCAGCGCCAGGGGAACAGTACCCCAGTGAGACTCAGTACCAGAGGAACTGTATCCCAGTGAGAGTCAGTGCCAGGGAATTGAACTCCAGTGAGGGTCAGTGCCAGGAGAACTTAACTCCAGTGACAGTCAGTGCCAGGCGAACTGCACCCCAGTGAGAGTCAGTTCCAGGGGAACCTTACCCAAGTGAGCGGGTCTGTGCCAGGGGAATTGTACCCCAGCGAGAGTCAGTGCCAGAAGAATTGTACCCCAGTGAAAGTCAGTGCCAGGAGAACTGTACTAAAGTGAGAGTCAGTTCCAGGGGAACTGTATCCCAGTGAGATTCAGCGCCAGGGGAACATTACCCCAGTGAGACTCAGTACCAGAGGAACTGTATCCCAGTGAGAGTCAGTGCCAGGGGAACTGTAGTGCAGTGAAAATCAGTGCCAGGGGAATTGTACTCCAGTGAGAGTCAATGCCAGGGGAAGTGTACTCCAGTGAGTGTCAGTGCCAGGGGAACTGTACCCCAGTGGGAGTCAGTGCCTGTGGAACTGTACTCCATTGAGAGTCAGTGCCAGTGGAACTGTAACCCAGTGAGATTCACTACCAGGGGAACGGTACCCCAGTGGGAGTCAGTGCCTGTGGAACTGTACGCCAGTGAGAGTCAGTGCTTGTGGAACTGTAACCCAGTGAGAGTCAGTGCCAGTGGAACTGTAACCCAGTGAGATTCACTACCAGGGGAACTGTATCCCAGTGAGAGCCAGTGCCAGGGGAACTGTACCTCAGTGAGAGTCACTGCCTGGGGAACTGTTTCCCAGTGAGACTCAGTGCCAATGGAACTGTACTCCAGTGAGAGTCAGTGCCAGGGGAACTGTACTCCAGTGAGAGTCAGTGCCAGGGGAACTGTAACACAGTGAGATTCAGTGCCAGGTGAACTGTACCCCATTGAGAGTCTGTGCCAGGGGACTGTTTCCCAGTGAGACTCAATGCCAGTGGAACTGTACTGCAGTGAGAATCAGTGCCAGGGGAACTGTACTCCAGTGAGAGTCAGTGCCAGGGGAACTGTACCCCAGTGAGATTCAGTGCCAGGGGAACTGTACCCCTGTGAGAGTCAGTGCCAGGGGAACTGTACCCCAGTGAGAGTCAGTGCCAGGGAAACTGTACTGCAGTGAAAGTCAGTGCCAGGGGAATTGTACTCCAGTGAGAGTCAATGCCAGGGGAAGTGTACTCCAGTGAGTGTCAGTGCCAGGGGAACTGTACCCCAGTGGGAGTCAGTGCCTGTGGAACTGTACTCCATTGAGAGTCAGTTCCAGGGGAAGTGTATCCCAGTGAGATTCAGCACCAGGGGAACTGCACCCCAGTGAGATTCAGTGCCAGGGGAATTGTACCCCAGTGGGAGTCAGTGCCTGTGGAACTGTACTCCAGTGAGAGTCAGTTCCAGGAGAACTGTACCCCAGTGAGAGTCAGTGCCTGGGGAACTGTACCCCATTGAGAGTCTGTGCCGGGGGAACTGTTTCCCAGTGAGACTCAGTGCCGGTGGAACTGTACTCCAGTGAGAGTCAGTGCCAGGTGAACTGTACTCCAGTGAGAGTCAGTGCCAGGGGAACTGTATTCCAGTGAGAGTCTGTGTCAGGGGACTGTACCCCAGTGAGATTCAGTGCCAGGGGAACTGTACCCCTGTGAGAGTCAGTGCCAGGGGAACTGTACTCCAGTGAGAGTCAGTGCCAGTGGAACTGTATTCCAGTGAGAGTCTGTGTCAGAGGACTGTACCCCAGTGAGAGTCAGCGCCAGGGGGACTGAACCCCAGTGAGACTCTGTGCCAGGGGAACTGTACCCCTGTGAGAGTCAGTGCCAGGGGAACTGTACCCCAGTGAGAGTCAGTGCCAGGGGAACTGTATCCCAGTGAGAGTCAGTGCCCGGGAAACTGTACTCCAGTGAGAGTCAGTGCCAGGGGAACTGTATCCCAGTGAGAGTCAGTGCCAGGGAAACTGTACTCCAGTGAGAGTCAGTGCCTGGGGAACTTTACTCCAGTGAGAGTCAGTGCCAGTGGAACTGTACTCCAGTGAGTATCAGTGCCAGGGGAACGGTACCCCAGTGGGAGTCAGTGCCTGTGGAACTGTACCCCAGTGAGAGTCAGTGCTTGTGGAACTGTACCCCAGTGAGAATCAGGGCCAGTGGAACTGTAACCCAGTGAGATTCACTACCAGGGGAACTGTATCCCAGTGGGAGCCAGTGCCAGGGGAACTGTACCCCAGTGAGAGTCACTGCCAGGGGAACCGTTTCCCAGTGAGACTCAGTGCCAGTGGAACTGAACTCCAGTGAGAGTCAGTGCCAGGGGAACTGTACTCCAGTGAGAGTCAGTGCCAGGGGAACTGTAACCCAGTGAGATTCAGTGCCAGGTGAACTGTACCCCATTGAGAGTCTGTGCCAGGGGACTGTTTCCCAGTGAGACTCAATGCCAGTGGAACTGTACTGCAGTGAGAGTCAGTGCCAGGGGAACTGTACTCCAGTGAGAGTCAGTGCCGGGGAACTGTACCCCAGTGAGATTCAGTGCCAGGGGAACTGCACCCCTGTGAGAGTCAGTGCCAGGGGAACTGTACCCCAGTGGGAGTCAGTGCCTGTGGAACTGTACTCCAGTGAGAGTCAGTTCCAGGAGAACTGTACCCCAGTGAGATTCAGCGCCAGGGGAACTGTACCCCAGTGAGATTCAGTACCAGGGGAACTGTATCCCAGTGAGAGTCAGTGCCAGGGGAACTGTACCCCAGTGAGAGTCAGTGCCAGGGGGACTGTACTCCAGTGAGAGTCTGTGTCAGGGGACTGTACCCCAGTGAGAGTCAGTGCCTGGGGAACTGTACCCCATTGAGAGTCTGTGCCGGGGGAACTGTTTCCCAGTGAGACTCAGTGCCGGTGGAACTGTACTCCAGTGAGAGTCAGTGCCAGGTGAACTGTACTCCAGTGAGAGTCAGTGCCAGGGGAACTGTATTCCAGTGAGAGTCTGTGTCAGGGGACTGTACCCCAGTGAGATTCATTGCCGGTGGAACTGTACTCCAGTGAGAGTCAGTGCCAGGGGAACTGTACTCCAGTGAGAGTCAGTGCCAGTAGAACTCTATTCCAGTGAGAGTCTGTGTCAGGGGACTGTACCCCAGTGAGAGTCAGCGCCAGGGGGACTGAACCCCAGTGAGACTCTGTGCCAGGGGAACTGTACCCCAGTGAGAGTCAGTGCCAGGGGAACTGTACCCCAGTGAGAGTCAGTGCCAGGGGAACTGTATCCCAGTGAGAGTCAGTGCCCGGGAAACTGTACTCCAGTGAGAGTCAGTGCCAGGGGAACTGTATCCCAGTGAGAGTCAGTGCCAGGGAAACTGTACTCCAGTGAGAGTCAGTGCCTGGGGAACTTTACTCCAGTGAGAGTCAGTGCCAGTGGAACTGTACTCCAGTGAGTATCAGTGCCAGGGGAACGGTACCCCAGTGGGAGTCAGTGCCTGTGGAACTGTACCCCAGTGAGAGTCAGTGCTTGTGGAACTGTACCCCAGTGAGAGTCAGGGCCAGTGGAACTGTAACCCAGTGAGATTCACTACCAGGGGAACTGTATCCCAGTGAGAGCCAGTGCCAGGGGAACTGTACCCCAGTGAGAGTCACTGCCAGGGGAACCGTTTCCCAGTGAGACTCAGTGCCAGTGGAACTGAACTCCAGTGAGAGTCAGTGCCAGGGGAACTGTACTCCAGTGAGAGTCAGTGCCAGGGGAACTGTAACCCAGTGAGATTCAGTGCCAGGTGAACTGTACCCCATTGAGAGTCTGTGCCAGGGGACTGTTTCCCAGTGAGACTCAATGCCAGTGGAACTGTACTGCAGTGAGAGTCAGTGCCAGGGGAACTGTACTCCAGTGAGAGTCAGTGCCAGGGGAACTGTACCCCAGTGAGATTCAGTGCCAGGGGAACTGTACCCCTGTGAGAGTCAGTGCCAGGGGAACTGTACCCCAGTGAGAGTCAGTGCCTGTGGAACTGTACTCCATTGAGAGTCAGTTCCAGGGGAAGTGTATCCCAGTGAGATTCAGCACCAGGGGAACTGCACCCCAGTGAGATTCAGTGCCAGGGGAATTGTACCCCAGTGGGAGTCAGTGCCTGTGGAACTGTACTCCAGTGAGAGTCAGTTCCAGGAGAACTGTACCCCAGTGAGATTCAGCGCCAGGGGAACTGTACCCCAGTGAGATTCAGTACCAGGGGAACTGTATCCCAGTGAGAGTCAGTGCCAGGGGAACTGTACCCCAGTGAGAGTCAGTGCCAGGGGAACTGCACTCCAGTGAGAGTCAGTGCCAGGGGGACTGTACTCCAGTGAGAGTCTGTGTCAGGGGACTGTACCCCAGTGAGAGTCAGTGCCTGGGGAACTGTACCCCATTGAGAGTCTGTGCCGGGGGAACTGTTTCCCAGTGAGACTCAGTGCCGGTGGAACTGTACTCCAGTGAGAGTCAGTGCCAGGTGAACTGTACTCCAGTGAGAGTCAGTGCCAGGGGAACTGTATTCCAGTGAGAGTCTGTGTCAGGGGACTGTACCCCAGTGAGATTCAGTGCCGGTGGAACTGTACTCCAGTGAGAGTCAGTGCCAGGGGAACTGTACTCCAGTGAGAGTCAGTGCCAGTGGAACTGTATTCCAGTGAGAGTCTGTGTCAGGGGACTGTACCCCAGTGAGAGTCAGCGCCAGGGGGACTGAACCCCAGTGAGACTCTGTGCCAGGGGAACTGTACCCCAGTGAGAGTCAGTGCCAGGGGAACTGTACCCCAGTGAGAGTCAGTGCCAGGGGAACTGTATCCCAGTGAGAGTCAGTGCCCGGGAAACTGTACTCCAGTGAGAGTCAGTGCCAGGGGAACTGTACCCCAGTGAGATTCAGTGCCAGGGGAACTGTACCCCTGTGAGAGTCAGTGCCAGGGGAACTGTACTCCAGTGAGAGTCAGTGCCAGTGGAACTGTATTCCAGTGAGAGTCTGTGTCAGGGGACTGTACTCCAGTGACAGTCAATGCCAGGGGAAGTGTACTCCAGTGAGTGTCAGTGCCAGGGGAACTGTACCCCAGTGGGAGTCAGTGCCTGTGGAACTGTACTCCATTGAGAGTCAGTTCCAGGGGAAGTGTATCCCAGTGAGATTCAGCACCAGGGGAACTGCACCCCAGTGAGATTCAGTGCCAGGGGAATTGTACCCCAGTGGGAGTCAGTGCCTGTGGAACTGTACTACAGTGAGAGTCAGTTCCAGGAGAACTGTACCCCAGTGAGATTCAGCGCCAGGGGAACTGTACCCCAGTGAGAGTCAGTGCCAGGGGAACTGCACTCCAGTGAGAGTCAGTGCCAGGGGGACTGTACTCCAGTGAGAGTCTGTGTCAGGGGACTGTACCCCAGTGAGAGTCAGTGCCTGGGGAACTGTACCCCATTGAGAGTCTGTGCCGGGGGAACTGTTTCCCAGTGAGACTCAGTGCCGGTGGAACTGTACTCCAGTGAGAGTCAGTGCCAGGTGAACTGTACTCCAGTGAGAGTCAGTGCCAGGGGAACTGTATTCCAGTGAGAGTCTGTGTCAGGGGACTGTACCCCAGTGAGAGTCAGTGCAAGGGGGAATGTACCTCAGTGAGAGTCAGTGCCAGGGGAACTGTACCCCCGTGAGAGTCAGTGCCAGGGGGACTGTACCCCAGTGAGATTCAGTGCCAGGGGAACTGTACTCCAGTGAGAGTCAGTGCCAGGGGAACTGTACCCCAGTGAGAGTCAGTGCCAGGGAAACTGTACTCCAGTGAAAGTCAGTGCCAGGGGAACTGTAGCCAGTGAGAGTCAATGCCAGAGGAACTGTACTCCAGTGAGTGTCAGTGCCAGGGGAACCGTATCACAGTGAGATTCAGCGCCAGGGGATCTGTACCCCAGTGAGATTCAGTAGCAGGGAAACTGTATCCCAGTGAGAGTCAGTGCCAGGGGAACTGTACCCCAGTGAGAGTCAGTGCCAGGGAATTGAACTCCAGTGAGAGTCAGTGCCAGGAGAACTTAACTCCAGTGACAGTCAGTGCCAGGCGAACTGCACCCCAGTGAGAGTCAGTTCCAGGGGAACCTTACCCAAGTGAGCGGGTCTGTGCCAGGGGAATTGTACCCCAGTGAGAGTCAGTGCCAGAAGAATTGTACCCCAGTTAAAGTCAGCGCCAGGAGAACTGTACTCCAGTGAGAGTCAGTTCCAGGGGAACTGTATCCCAGTGAGAGTCAGTGCCAGGGGAACTGTACTCCAGTGAGGGTCAGTGCCAGGGGAACTGCACTCCAGTGAGAGTCAGTGCCTGGGGAACTGTACCCCATTGAGAGTCTGTGCCAGGGGAACTGTTTACCAGTGAGACTCAGTGCCGGTGGAACTGTACTCCAGTGAGAGTCAGTGCCAGGGGAACTGTACTCCAGTGAGAGTCAGTGCCAGGGGAACTGTATTCCAGTGAGAGTCTGTGTCTGGGGACTGTACCCCAGTGAGAGTCAGTGCCAGGGGGACTGAACCCCAGTGAGACTCTGTGCCAGGGGAACTGTACCCCAGTGAGAGTCAGTGCCAGGGGAAATGTACCCCAGTGAGAGTCAGTGCCAGGGGAACTGTATCCCAGTGAGAGTCAGTGCCCGGGAAACTGTACTCCAGTGAGAGTCAGTGCCAGGGGAACTGTATCCCAGTGAGATTCAGCGCCAGGGGAACTGTACCCCAGTGAGACTCAGTAACAGAGGAACTGTATCCCAGTGAGAGTCAGTGCCAGGGGAACTGTACCCCAGTGAGACTATGTGCCAGGGGACTGTACCCCAGTGAGACTCAGTGCCTGGGGAACTGAACCCCATTGAGAGTCTGTGCCAGGGGAACTGTTTCCCAGTGAGACTCAGTGCCGGTGGAACTGTACTCCAGTGAGAGTCAGTGCCAGGGGAACTGTACTCCAGTGAGAGTCAGTGCCAGGGGAACTGTACTCCAGTGAGAGTCTGTGTCAGGGGACTGTACCCCAGTGAGAGTCAGTGCCAGGGGGACTGTACCCCAGTGAGAGTCAGTGCCAGGGGAACTGTACCCCAGTGAGAGTCAGTGTCAGGGGAACTGTATCACAGTGAGAGTCAGTGCCAGGGAAACTGTACCCCAGTGAGAGTCAGTGCCAGGGGAACTGTACTCCAGTGAGAGTCAGTGCCAGGGGAACTGCACTCCAGTGAGAGTCAGTGCCTGGGGAACTGTACCCCATTGAGAGTCAGTGCCAGGGGAACTGTATCCCAGTGAGAGTCAGTGCCAGGGAAACTGTACTCCAGTGAGAGTCAGTGCCAGGGGGACTGTAACCCAGTGAGAGTCTGTGTCAGGGGACTGTACCCCAGTGAGAGTCAGTGCCTGGGGAACTGTACCCCATTGAGAGTCTGTGCCAGGGGAACTGTTTCCCAGTGAGACTCAGTGCCGGTGCAACTGTACTCCAGTGAGCGTCAGTGCCAGGGGAACTGTACTCCAGTGAGAGTCAGTGCCAGGGGAATTGTACTCCAGTGAGAGTCAATGCCAGGGGAAGTGTACTCCAGTGAGTGTCAGTGCCAGGGGAACTGTACCCCAGTGGGAGTCAGTGCCTGTGGAACTGTACTCCATTGAGAGTCAGTTCCAGGGGAAGTGTATCCCAGTGAGATTCAGCACCAGGGGAACTGCACCCCAGTGAGATTCAGTGCCAGGGGAATTGTACCCCAGTGGGAGTCAGTGCCTGTGGAACTGTACTCCAGTGAGAGTCAGTTCCAGGAGAACCGTACCCCAGTGAGATTCAGCGCCAGGGGAACTGTACCCCAGTGAGATTCAGTACCAGGGGAACTGTATCCCAGTGAGAGTCAGTGCCAGGGGAACTGTACCCCAGTGAGAGTCAGTGCCAGGGGAACTGCACTCCAGTGAGAGTCAGTGCCAGGGGGACTGTACTCCAGTGAGAGTCTGTGTCAGGGGACTGTACCCCAGTGAGAGTCAGTGCCTGGGGAACTGTACCCCATTGAGAGTCTGTGCCGGGGGAACTGTTTCCCAGTGAGACTCAGTGCCGGTGGAACTGTACTCCAGTGAGAGTCAGTGCCAGGTGAACTGTACTCCAGTGAGAGTCAGTGCCAGGGGAACTGTAACCCAGTGAGATTCAGTGCCAGGTGAACTGTACCCCATTGAGAGTCTGTGCCAGGGGACTGTTTCCCAGTGAGACTCAATGCAGGTGGAACTGTACTGCAGTGAGAGTCAGTGCCAGGGGAACTGTACTCCAGTGAGAGTCAGTGCCAGGGGAACTGTACCCCAGCGAGATTCAGTGCCAGGGGAACTGTACCCCTGTGAGAGTCAGTGCCAGGGGAACTGTACTCCAGTGAAAGTCAGTGCCAGGGGAACTGTACTCCAGTGAGAGTCAATGCCAGGGGAAGTGTACTCCAGTGAGTGTCAGTGCCAGGGGAACTGTACCCCAGTGGGAGTCAGTGCCTGTGGAACTGTACTCCATTGAGAGTCAGTTCCAGGGGAAGTGTATCCCAGTGAGATTCAGCACCAGGGGAACTGCACCCCAGTGAGATTCAGTGCCAGGGGAATTGTACCCCAGTGGGAGTCAGTGCCTGTGGAACTGTACTCCAGTGAGAGTCAGTGCCAGGGGAACTGTATTCCAGTGAGAGTCTGTGTCAGGGGACTGTACCCCAGTGAGAGTCAGTGCAAGGGGGACTGTACCTCAGTGAGAGTCAGTGCCAGGGGAACTGTACCCCAGTGAGAGTCAGTGCCAGGGGAACTGTACCCCAGTGAGATTCAGTGCCAGGGGAACTGTACTCCAGTGAGAGTCAGTGCCAGGGGAACTGTACCCCAGTGAGAGTCAGTGCCAGGGGAACTGTAGCCAGTGAGAGTCAATGCCAGAGGAACTGTACTCCAGTGAGTGTCAGTGCCAGGGGAACCGTATCACAGTGAGATTCAGCGCCAGGGGATCTGTACCCCAGTGAGATTCAGTAGCAGGGAAACTGTATCCCAGTGAGAGTCAGTGCCAGGGGAACTGTACCCCAGTGAGTGTCAGTGCCAGGGAATTGAACTCCAGTGAGAGTCAGTGCCAGGAGAACTTAACTCCAGTGACAGTCAGTGCCTGGCGAACTGCACCCCAGTGAGAGTCAGTTCCAGGGGAACCTTACCCAAGTGAGCGGGTCTGTGCCAGGGGAATTGTACCCCAGTGAGAGTCAGTGCCAGAAGAATTGTACCCCAGTTAAAGTCAGCGCCAGGAGAACTGTACTCCAGTGAGAGTCAGTTCCAGGGGAACTGTATCCCAGTGAGAGTCAGTGCCAGGGGAACTGTACTCCAGTGAGAGTCAGTGCCAGGGGAACTGCACTCCAGTGAGAGTCAGTGCCTGGGGAACTGTACCCCATTGAGAGTCTGTGCCAGGGGAACTGTTTACCAGTGAGACTCAGTGCCGGTGGAACTGTACTCCAGTGAGAGTCAGTGCCAGGGGAACTGTACTCCAGTGAGAGTCAGTGCCAGGGGAACTGTATTCCAGTGAGAGTCTGTGTCTGGGGACTGTACCCCAGTGAGAGTCAGTGCCAGGGGGACTGAACCCCAGTGAGACTCTGTGCCAGGGGAACTGTACCCCAGTGAGAGTCAGTGCCAGGGGAAATGTACCCCAGTGAGAGTCAGTGCCAGGGGAACTGTATCCCAGTGAGAGTCAGTGCCCGGGAAACTGTACTCCAGTGAGAGTCAGTGCCAGGGGAACTGTATCCCAGTGAGAGTCAGTGCCAGGGAAACTGTACTCCAGTGAGAGTCAGTGCCAGGGGGACTGTAACCCAGTGAGAGTCTGTGTCAGGGGACTGTACCCCAGTGAGAGTCAGTGCCTGGGGAACTGTACCCCATTGAGAGTCTGTGCCAGGGGAACTGTTTCCCAGTGAGACTCAGTGCCGGTGCAACTGTACTCCAGTGAGCGTCAGTGCCAGGGGAACTGTACTCCAGTGAGAGTCAGTGCCAGGGGAACTGTACTCCAGTGAGAGTCTGTGTCAGGGGACTGTACCCCAGTGAGAGTCAGTGCCAGGGGGACTGTACTCCAGTGAGAGTCAGTGCCAGGGGAACTGTACCCCAGTGAGAGTCAGTGCCAGGGGAACTGTACCCCAGTGAGATTCAGTGCCAGGGGAACTGTACTCCAGTGAGAGTCAGTGCCAGGGGAAATTTACCCCAGTGAGTGTGCCGGGCGAACTGTACCCCAGTGAGAGTCAGTGCCAGGGAAACTGTACCCCAGTGAAAGTCAGTGCCAGGGGAACTGTAGCCAGTGAGAGTCAATGCCAGGGGAACTGTACTGCAGTGAGTGTCACTGCCAGGGGAACCGTGTCACAGTGAGATTCAGCGCCAGGGGAACTGTTCCCCAGTGAGATTCAGTACCAGGGGAACTGTATCCCAATGAGAGTCAGTGCCAGGGGAACTGTACCCCAGTGAGAGTCAGTGCCAGGGAAATAGTACTCCAGTGAGAGTCAGTGCCAGGAGAACTTTACTCCAGTGACAGTCAGTGCCATGCGAACTGCACCCCAGTGAGTGTCAGTTCCAGGGGAACCTTACCCAAGTGAGCGTCTGTGCCAGGGGAATTGTACCCCAGTGAGAGTCAGTGCCAGAAGAACTGTACCCCAGTGAAAGTCAGTGCCAGGGGAACTGTACTCCAGTGAGAGTCAATGCCAGGGGAACTGTACTCCAGTGAGAGTCAGTTCCAGGGGAACTGTATCCCAGTGAGATTCAGCGCCAGGGGAACTGTACCCCAGTTGGATTCAGTACCAGAGGAACTGTATCCCAGTGAGAGTCAGTGCCAGGGGAACTGTACCCCAGTGAGACTCTGTGCCAGGGGAACTGTACCCCAGTGAGAGTCAGTGCCAGGGGAACTGTACCCCAGTGAGAGTCAGTGCCAGGGGAACTGTATCCCAGTGAGAGTCAGTGCCCGGGAAACTGTACTCCAGTGAGAGTCAATGCCAGGGGAACTGTATCCCAGTGAGAGTCAGTGCCATGGAAACTGTACTCCAGTGAGAGTCAGTGCCAGGGGAACTTTACTCCAGTGAGAGTCAGTGCCAGTGGAACTGTACTCCAGTGAGTGTCAGTGCCAGGGGAACGGTACCCCAGTGGGAGTCAGTGCCTGTGGAACTGTACCCCAGTGAGAGTCAGTGCTTGTGGAACTGTACCCCAGTGAGAGTCAGTGCCAGGGAATTGAACTCCAGTGAGAGTCAGTGCCAGGAGAACTTAACTCCAGTGACAGTCAGTGCCAGGGGAACTGTAGCCAGTGAGATTCAATGCCAGAGGAACTGTACTCCAGTGAGTGTCAGTGCCAGGGGAACCGTATCACAGTGAGATTCAGCGCCAGGGGAACTGTACCCCAGTGAGATTCAGTACCAGGGGAACTGTATCCCAGTGAGAGTCAGTGCCAGGGGAACTGTACCCCAGTGATAGTCAGTGCCAGGGAATTGAACTCCAGTGAGAGTCAGTGCCAGGAGAACAACTCCAGTGACAGTCAGTGCCAGGCGAACTGCACCCCAGTGAGAGTCAGTTCCAGGGGAACCTTACCCAAGTGAGCGGGTCTGTGCCAGGGGAATTGTACCCCAGTGAGAGTCAGTGCCAGAAGAATTGTACCCCAGTGAAAGTCAGTGCCAGGAGAACTGTACTAAAGTGAGAGTCAGTTCCAGGGGAACTGTATCCCAGTGAGATTCAGCGCCAGGGGAACAGTACCCCAGTGAGACTCAGTACCAGAGGAACTGTATCCCAGTGAGAGTCAGTGCCAGGGAATTGAACTCCAGTGAGGGTCAGTGCCAGGGGACTGTACCCCAGTGAGAGTCAGTGCCTGGGGAACTGTACCCCATTGAGAGTCTGTGCCAGGGGAACTGTTTCCTAGTGAGACTCAGTGCCGGTGGAACTGTATTCCAGTGAGAGACAGTGCCAGGTGAACTGTACTCCAGTGAGATTCAGTGCCAGGGGAACTGTATTCCAGTGAGAGTCTGTGCCAGGGGACTGTACCCCAGTGAGAGTCAGTGCCAGGGGGACTGTACCTCAGTGAGAGTCAGTGCCAGGGGAACTGTACCCCAGTGAGCGTCAGTGCAAGGGGAACTGTACCCCAGTGAGATTCAGTGCCAGGGGAACTGTACTCCAGTGAGAGTCAGTGCCAGGGGAACTGTCCCCAGTGAGAGTCAGTGCCTGTGGAATTGTACCCCAGTGAGTGTGCCGGGCGAACTGTACCCCAGTGAGAGTCAGTGCCAGGGAAACTGGACTCCAGTGAAAGTCAGTGCCAGGGGAACTGTAGCCAGTGAGATTCAATGCCAGAGGAACTGTACTCCAGTGAGTGTCAGTGCCAGGGGAACCGTATCACAGTGAGATTCAGCGCCAGGGGAACAGTACCCCAGTGAGATTCAGTACCAGGGGAACTGTACTCCAGTGAGAGTCTGTGTCAGGGGACTGTACCCCAGTGAGAGTCAGTGCCAGGGGGACTGTACTCCAGTGAGAGTCAGTGCCAGGGGAACTGTACCCCAGTGAGAGTCAGTGCCAGTGGAACTGTAACCCAGTGAGATTCACTACCAGGGGAACTGTATCCCAGTGAGAGCCAGTGCCAGGGGAACTGTACCCCAGTGAGAGTCAGTGCCAGGGGAACTGTAACCCAGTGAGATTCAGTGCCAGGTGAACTGTACCCCATTGAGAGTCTGTGCCAGGGGACTGTTTCCCAGTGAGACTCAATGCCAGTGGAACTGTACTGCAGTGAGAGTCAGTGCCAGGGGAACTGTACTCCAGTGAGAGTCAGTGCCAGGGGAACTGTACCCCAGTGAGATTCAGTGCCAGGGGAACTGTACCCCTGTGAGAGTCAGTGCCAGGGGAACTGTACCCCAGTGAGAGTCAGTGCCAGGGAAACTGTACTGCAGTGAAAGTCAGTGCCAGGGGAATTGTACTCCAGTGCGAGTCAATGCCAGGGGAACTTTACTCCAGTGAGTGTCAGTGCCAGGGGAACTGTACCCCAGTGGGAGTCAGTGCCTGTGGAACTGTACTCCATTGAGAGTCAGTTCCAGGGGAAGTGTATCCCAGTGAGATTCAGCACCAGGGGAACTGCACCCCAGTGAGATTCAGTGCCAGGGGAATTGTACCCCAGTGGGAGTCAGTGCCTGTGGAACTGTACTCCAGTGAGAGTCTGTGTCAGGGGACTGTACCCCAGTGAGAGTCAGTGCCTGGGGAACTGTACCCCATTAAGAGTCTGTGCCGGGGGAACTGTTTCCCAGTGGGACTCAGTGCCGGTGGAACTGTACTCCAGTGAGAGTCAGTGCCAGGTGAACTGTACTCCAGTGAGAGTCAGTGCCAGGGGAACTGTATTCCAGTGAGAGTCTGTGTCAGGGGACTGTACCCCAGTGAGAGTCAGTGCAAGGGGGACTGTACCTCAGTGAGAGTCAGTGCCAGGGGAACTGTACCCCAGTGAGAGTCAGTGCCAGGGGAACTGTACCCCAGTGAGATTCAGTGCCAGGGGAACTGTACTCCAGTGAGAGTCAGTGCCAGGGGAACTGTACCCCAGTGAGAGTCAGTGCCAGGGAAACTGTGCTCCAGTGAAAGTCAGTGCCAGGGGAACTGTAGCCAGTGAGAGTCAATGCCAGAGGAACTGTACTCCAGTGAGTGTCAGTGCCAGGGGAACCGTATCACAGTGAGATTCAGCGCCAGGGGATCTGTACCCCAGTGAGATTCAGTAGCAGGGAAACTGTATCCCAGTGAGAGTCAGTGCCAGGGGAACTGTACCCCAGTGAGAGTCAGTGCCAGGGAATTGAACTCCAGTGAGAGTCAGTGCCAGGAGAACTTAACTCCAGTGACAGTCAGTGCCAGGCGAACTGCACCCCAGTGAGAGTCAGTTCCAGGGGAACCTTACCCAAGTGAGCGGGTCTGTGCCAGGGGAATTGTACGCCAGTGAGAGTCAGTGCCAGAAGAATTGTACCCCAGTTAAAGTCAGCGCCAGGAGAACTGTACTCCAGTGAGAGTCAGTTCCAGGGGAACTGTATCCCAGTGAGATTCAGCGCCAGGGGAACTGTACCCCAGTGAGACTCAGTAACAGAGGAACTGTATCCCAGTGAGAGTCAGTGCCAGGGGAACTGTACCCCAGTGAGACTATGTGCCAGGGGACTGTACCCCAGTGAGACTCAGTGCCTGGGGAACTGAACCCCATTGAGAGTCTGTGCCAGGGGAACTGTTTCCCAGTGAGACTCAGTGCCGGTGGAACTGTACTCCAGTGAGAGTCAGTGCCAGGGGAACTGTACTCCAGTGAGAGTCAGTGCCAGGGGAACTGTACTCCAGTGAGAGTCTGTGTCAGGGGACTGTACCCCAGTGAGAGTCAGTGCCAGGGGGACTGTACCCCAGTGAGAGTCAGTGCCAGGGGAACTGTACCCCAGTGAGAGTCAGTGTCAGGGGAACTGTATCACAGTGAGAGTCAGTGCCAGGGAAACTGTACCCCAGTGAGAGTCAGTGCCAGGGGAACTGTACCCCATTGAGAGTCTGTGCCAGGGGAACTGTTTACCAGTGAGACTCAGTGCCGGTGGAACTGTACTCCAGTGAGAGTCAGTGCCAGGGGAACTGTACTCCAGTGAGAGTCAGTGCCAGGGGAACTGTATTCCAGTGAGAGTCTGTGTCAGGGGACTGTACCCCAGTGAGAGTCAGTGCCAGGGGGACTGAACCCCAGTGAGACTCTGTGCCAGGGGAACTGTACCCCAGTGAGAGTCAGTGCCAGGGGAAATGTACCCCAGTGAGAGTCAGTGCCAGGGGAACTGTATCCCATTGAGAGTCAGTGCCCGGGAAACTGTACTCCAGTGAGAGTCAGTGCCAGGGGAACTGTATCCCAGTGAGAGTCAGTGCCAGGGAAACTGTACTCCAGTGAGAGTCAGTGCCAGGGGGACTGTAACCCAGTGAGAGTCTGTGTCAGGGGACTGTACCCCAGTGAGAGTCAGTGCCTGGGGAACTGTACCCCATTGAGAGTCTGTGCCAGGGGAACTGTTTCCCAGTGAGACTCAGTGCCGGTGCAACTGTACTCCAGTGAGCGTCAGTGCCAGGGGAACTGTACTCCAGTGAGAGTCAGTGCCAGGGGAACTGTACTCCAGTGAGAGTCTGTGTCAGGGGACTGTACCCCAGTGAGAGTCAGTGCCAGGGGGACTGTACTCCAGTGAGAGTCAGTGCCAGGGGAACTGTACCCCAGTGAGAGTCAGTGCCAGGGGAACTGTACCCCAGTGAGATTCAGTGCCAGGGGAACTGTACTCCAGTGAGAGTCAGTGCCAGGGGAAATTTACCCCAGTGAGTGTGCCGGGCGAACTGTACCCCAGTGAGAGTCAGTGCCAGGGAAACTGTACTCCAGTGAAAGTCAGTGCCAGGGGAACTGTAGCCAGTGAGAGTCAATGCCAGGGGAACTGTACTGCAGTGAATGTCACTGCCAGGGGAACCGTGTCACAGTGAGATTCAGCGCCAGGGGAACTGTTCCCCAGTGAGATTCAGTACCAGGGGAACTGTATCCCAGTGAGAGTCAGTGCCAGGGGAACTGTACCCCAGTGAGAGTCAGTGCCAGGGGAACTGTACCCCAGTGAGAGTCAGTGTCAGGGGAACTGTATCACAGTGAGAGTCAGTGCCAGGGAAACTGTACCCCAGTGAGAGTCAGTGCCAGGGGCACTGTACCCCATTGAGAGTCTGTGCCAGGGGAACTGTTTACCAGTGAGACTCAGTGCCGGTGGAACTGTACTCCAGTGAGAGTCAGTGCCAGGGGAACTGTACTCCAGTGAGAGTCAGTGCCAGGGGAACTGTATTCCAGTGAGAGTCTGTGTCAGGGGACTGTACCCCAGTGAGAGTCAGTGCCAGGGGGACTGAACCCCAGTGAGACTCTGTGCCAGGGGAACTGTACCCCAGTGAGAGTCAGTGCCAGGGGAAATGTACCCCAGTGAGAGTCAGTGCCAGGGGAACTGTATCCCAGTGAGAGTCAGTGCCCGGGAAACTGTACTCCAGTGAGAGTCAGTGCCAGGGGAACTGTATCCCAGTGAGAGTCAGTGCCAGGGAAACTGTACTCCAGTGAGAGTCAGTGCCAGGGGGACTGTAACCCAGTGAGAGTCTGTGTCAGGGGACTGTACCCCAGTGAGAGTCAGTGCCTGGGGAACTGTACCCCATTGAGAGTCTGTGCCAGGGGAACTGTTTCCCAGTGAGACTCAGTGCCGGTGCAACTGTACTCCAGTGAGCGTCAGTGCCAGGGGAACTGTACTCCAGTGAGAGTCAGTGCCAGGGGAACTGTACTCCAGTGAGTGTCTGTGTCAGGGGACTGTACCCCAGTGAGAGTCAGTGCCAGGGGGACTGTACTCCAGTGAGAGTCAGTGCCAGGGGAACTGTACTACAGTGAGAGTCAGTGCCAGGGGAAATTTACCCCAGTGAGTGTGCCGGGCGAACTGTACCCCAGTGAGAGTCAGTGCCAGGGAAATAGTACTCCAGTGAGAGTCAGTGCCAGGACAACTTTACTCCAGTGACAGTCAGTGCCATGCGAACTGCACCCCAGTGAGTGTCAGTTCCAGGGGAACCTTACCCAAGTGAGCGTCTGTGCCAGGGGAATTGTACCCCAGTGAGAGTCAGTGCCAGAAGAACTGTACCCCAGTGAAAGTCAGTGCCAGGGGAACTGTACTCCAGTGAGAGTCAATGCCAGGGGAACTGTACTCCAGTGAGAGTCAGTTCCAGGGGAACTGTATCCCAGCGAGATTCAGAGCCAGGGGAACTGTACCCCAGTTGGATTCAGTACCAGAGGAACTGTATCCCAGTGAGAGTCAGTGCCAGGGGAACTGTACCCCAGTGAGACTCTGTGCCAGGGGAACTGTACCCCAGTGAGAGTCAGTGCCAGGGGAACTGTACCCCAGTGAGAGTCAGTGCCAGGGGAACTGTATCCCAGTGAGAGTCAGTGCCCGGGAAACTGTACTCCAGTGAGAGACAATGCCAGGGGAACTGTATCCCAGTGAGAGTCAGTGCCATGGAAACTGTACTCCAGTGAGAGTCAGTGCCAGGGGAACTTTACTCCAGTGAGAGTCAGTGCCAGTGGAACTGTACTCCAGTGAGTGTCAGTGCCAGGGGAACGGTACCCCAGTGGGAGTCAGTGCCTGTGGAACTGTACCCCAGTGAGAGTCAGTGCTTGTGGAACTGTACCCCAGTGAGAGTCAGTGCTAGGGTAACTGTAACCCAGTGAGATTCACTACCAGGGGAACTGTATCCCAGTGAGAGCCAGTGCCAAGGGAACTGTACCCCAGTGAGAGTCACTGCCAGGGGAACTGTTTCCCAGTGAGACTCAGTGCCAGTGGAACTGTACTCCAGTGAGAGTCAGTGCCAGGGAACTGTACTCCAGTGAGAGTCAGTGCCAGGGGAATTGTAACCCAGTGAGATTCAGTGCCAGGTGAACTGTACCCCATTGAGAGTCTGTGCCAGGGGACTGTTTCCCAGTGAGACTCAATGCAGGTGGAACTGTACTGCAGTGAGAGTCAGTGCCAGGGGAACTGTACTCCAGTGAGATTCAGTGCCAGGGGAACTGTACCCCTGTGAGAGTCAGTGCCAGGGGAACTGTACCCCAGTGAGAGTCAGTGCCAGGGAAACTGTACTCCAGTGAAAGTCAGTACCAGGGGAACTGTACTCCAGTGAGAGTCAATGCCAGGGGAAGTGTACTCCAGTGAGTGTCAGTGCCAGGGGAACTGTACCCCAGTGGGAGTCAGTGCCTGTGGAACTGTACTCCATTGAGAGTCAGTTCCAGGGGAAGTGTATCCCAGTGAGATTCAGCACCAGGGGAACTGCACCCCAGTGAGAGTCAGTGCCAGGGGGAACTGTACTCCAGTGAGAGTCAGTGCCAGGGGAACTGTACTCCAGTGAGAGTCTGTGTCAGGGGACTGTACCCCAGTGAGAGTCAGTGCCAGGGTGACTGTACCCCAGTGAGAGTCAGTGCCAGGGGAACTGTACCCCAGTGAGAGTCAGTATCAGGGGAACTGTATCACAGTGAGAGTAAGTGCCAGGGAAACTGTACCCCAGTGAGAGTCAGTGCGAGGGGAACTGTACTCCAGTGAGAGTCAGTGCCAGGGGAACTGCACTCCAGTGAGAGTCAGTGCCAGGGGGACTGTACTCCAGTGAGAGTCTGTGTCAGGGGACTGTACCCCAGTGAGAGTCAGTGCCTGGGGAACTGTACCCCATTGAGAGTTTGTGCCAGGGGAACTGTTTCCCAGTGAGACTCAGTGCTGGTGGAACTGTATTCCAGTGAGAGACAGTGCCAGGTGAACTGTACTCCAGTGAGATTCAGTGCCAGGGGAACTGTATTCCAGTGAGAGTCTGTGCCAGGGGACTGTACCCCAGTGAGAGTCAGTGCCAGGGGGACTGTACCTCAGTGAGAGTCAGTGCCAGGGGAACTGTACCCCAGTGAGCGTCAGTGCAAGGGGAACTGTACCCCAGTGAGATTCAGTGCCAGGGGAACTGTACTCCAGTGAGAGTCAGTGCCAGGGGAACTGTACCCCAGTCAGAGTCAGTGCCTGTGGAATTGTACCCCAGTGAGTGTGCCGGGCGAACTGTACCCCAGTGAGAGTCAGTGCCAGGGAAACTGGACTCCAGTGAAAGTCAGTGCCAGGGGAACTGTAGCCAGTGAGATTCAATGCCAGAGGAACTGTACTCCAGTGAGTGTCAGTGCCAGGGGAACCGTATCACAGTGAGATTCAGCGCCAGGGGAACTGTACCCCAGTGAGATTCAGTACCAGGGGAACTGTATCCCAGTGAGAGTCAGTGCCAGGGGAACTGCACCCCAGTGAGAGTCAGTGCCAGGGAATTGAACTCCAGTGAGAGTCAGTGCCAGGAGAACTTAACTCCAGTGACAGTCAGTGCCAGGCGAACTGCACCCCAGTGAGAGTCAGTTCCAGGGGAACCTTACCCAAGTGAGCGGGTCTGTGCCAGGGGAATTGTACCCCAGTGAGAGTCAGTGCCAGAAGAATTGTACCCCAGTGAAAGTCAGTGCCAGGAGAACTGTACTAAAGTGAGAGTCAGTTCCAGGGGAACTGTATCCCAGTGAGATTCAGCGCCAGGGGAACAGTACCCCAGTGAGACTCAGTACCAGAGGAACTGTATCCCAGTGAGAGTCAGTGCCAGGGAATTGAACTCCAGTGAGGGTCAGTGCCAGGAGAACTTAACTCCAGTGACAGTCAGTGCCAGGCGAACTGCACCCCAGTGAGAGTCAGTTCCAGGGGAACCTTACCCAAGTGAGCGGGTCTGTGCCAGGGGAATTGTACCCCAGCGAGAGTCAGTGCCAGAAGAATTGTACCCCAGTGAAAGTCAGTGCCAGGAGAACTGTACTAAAGTGAGAGTCAGTTCCAGGGGAACTGTATCCCAGTGAGATTCAGCGCCAGGGGAACATTACCCCAGTGAGACTCAGTACCAGAGGAACTGTATCCCAGTGAGAGTCAGTGCCAGGGGAACTGTAGTGCAGTGAAAATCAGTGCCAGGGGAATTGTACTCCAGTGAGAGTCAATGCCAGGGGAAGTGTACTCCAGTGAGTGTCAGTGCCAGGGGAACTGTACCCCAGTGGGAGTCAGTGCCTGTGGAACTGTACTCCATTGAGAGTCAGTGCCAGTGGAACTGTAACCCAGTGAGATTCACTACCAGGGGAACGGTACCCCAGTGGGAGTCAGTGCCTGTGGAACTGTACGCCAGTGAGAGTCAGTGCTTGTGGAACTGTAACCCAGTGAGAGTCAGTGCCAGTGGAACTGTAACCCAGTGAGATTCACTACCAGGGGAACTGTATCCCAGTGAGAGCCAGTGCCAGGGGAACTGTACCTCAGTGAGAGTCACTGCCTGGGGAACTGTTTCCCAGTGAGACTCAGTGCCAATGGAACTGTACTCCAGTGAGAGTCAGTGCCAGGGGAACTGTACTCCAGTGAGAGTCAGTGCCAGGGGAACTGTAACACAGTGAGATTCAGTGCCAGGTGAACTGTACCCCATTGAGAGTCTGTGCCAGGGGACTGTTTCCCAGTGAGACTCAATGCCAGTGGAACTGTACTGCAGTGAGAATCAGTGCCAGGGGAACTGTACTCCAGTGAGAGTCAGTGCCAGGGGAACTGTACCCCAGTGAGATTCAGTGCCAGGGGAACTGTACCCCTGTGAGAGTCAGTGCCAGGGGAACTGTACCCCAGTGAGAGTCAGTGCCAGGGAAACTGTACTGCAGTGAAAGTCAGTGCCAGGGGAATTGTACTCCAGTGAGAGTCAATGCCAGGGGAAGTGTACTCCAGTGAGTGTCAGTGCCAGGGGAACTGTACCCCAGTGGGAGTCAGTGCCTGTGGAACTGTACTCCATTGAGAGTCAGTTCCAGGGGAAGTGTATCCCAGTGAGATTCAGCACCAGGGGAACTGCACCCCAGTGAGATTCAGTGCCAGGGTAATTGTACCCCAGTGGGAGTCAGTGCCTGTGGAACTGTACTCCAGTGAGAGTCAGTTCCAGGAGAACTGTACCCCAGTGAGAGTCAGTGCCAGGGGAACTGTACCCCATTGAGAGTCTGTGCCGGGGGAACTGTTTCCCAGTGAGACTCAGTGCCGGTGGAACTGTACTCCAGTGAGAGTCAGTGCCAGGTGAACTGTACTCCAGTGAGAGTCAGTGCCAGGGGAACTGTATTCCAGTGAGAGTCTGTGTCAGGGGACTGTACCCCAGTGAGATTCAGTGCCAGGGGAACTGTACCCCTGTGAGAGTCAGTGCCAGGGGAACTGTACTCCAGTGAGAGTCAGTGCCAGTGGAACTGTATTCCAGTGAGAGTCTGTGTCAGGGGACTGTACCCCAGTGAGAGTCAGCGCCAGGGGGACTGAACCCCAGTGAGACTCTGTGCCAGGGGAACTGTACTCCAGTGAGAGTCAGTGCCAGGGGAACTGTACCCCAGTGAGAGTCAGTGCCAGGGGAACTGTATCCCAGTGAGAGTCAGTGCCCGGGAAACTGTACTCCAGTGAGAGTCAGTGCCAGGGGAACTGTATCCCAGTGAGAGTCAGTGCCAGGGAAACTGTACTCCAGTGAGAGTCAGTGCCTGGGGAACTTTACTCCAGTGAGAGTCAGTGCCAGTGGAACTGTACTCCAGTGAGTATCAGTGCCAGGGGAACGGTACCCCAGTGGGAGTCAGTGCCTGTGGAACTGTACCCCAGTGAGAGTCAGTGCTTGTGGAACTGTACCCCAGTGAGAATCAGGGCCAGTGGAACTGTAACCCAGTGAGATTCACTACCAGGGGAACTGTATCCCAGTGGGAGCCAGTGCCAGGGGAACTGTACCCCAGTGAGAGTCACTGCCAGGGGAACCGGTTCCCAGTGAGACTCAGTGCCAGTGGAACTGAACTCCAGTGAGAGTCAGTGCCAGGGGAACTGTACTCCAGTGAGAGTCAGTGCCAGGGGAACTGTAACCCAGTGAGATTCAGTGCCAGGTGAACTGTACCCCATTGAGAGTCTGTGCCAGGGGACTGTTTCCCAGTGAGACTCAATGCCAGTGGAACTGTACTGCAGTGATAGTCAGTGCCAGGGGAACTGTACTCCAGTGAGAGTATGTGCCAGGGGAACTGTACCCCAGTGAGATTCAGTGCCAGGGGAACTGTACCCCTGTGAGAGTCAGTGCCAGGGGAACTGTACCCCAGTGAGAGTCAGTGCCTGTGGAACTGTACTCCATTGAGAGTCAGTTCCAGGGGAAGTGTATCCCAGTGAGGTTCAGCACCAGGGGAACTGCACCCCAGTGAGATTCAGTGCCAGGGGAATTGTACCCCAGTGGGAGTCAGTGCCTGTGGCACTGTACTCCAGTGAGAGTCAGTTCCAGGAGAACTGTACCCCAGTGAGATTCAGCGCCAGGGGAACTGTACCCCAGTGAGATTCAGTACCAGGGGAACTGTATCCCAGTGAGAGTCAGTGCCAGGGGAACTGTACCCCAGTGAGAGTCAGTGCCAGGGGAACTGCACTCCAGTGAGAGTCAGTGCCAGGGGGACTGTACTCCAGTGAGAGTCTGTGTCAGGGGACTGTACCCCAGTGAGAGTCAGTGCCTGGGGAACTGTACCCCATTGAGAGTCTGTGCCGGGGGAACTGTTTCCCAGTGAGACTCAGTGCCGGTGGAACTGTACTCCAGTGAGAGTCAGTGCCAGGTGAACTGTACTCCAGTGAGAGTCAGTGCCAGGGGAACTGTATTCCAGTGAGAGTCTGTGTCAGGGGACTGTACCCCAGTGAGATTCATTGCCGGTGGAACTGTACTCCAGTGAGAGTCAGTGCCAGGGGAACTGTACTCCAGTGAGAGTCAGTGCCAGTGGAACTCTATTCCAGTGAGAGTCTGTGTCAGGGGACTGTACCCCAGTGAGAGTCAGCGCCAGGGGGACTGAACCCCAGTGAGACTCTGTGCCAGGGGAACTGTACCCCAGTGAGAGTCAGTGCCAGGGGAACTGTACCCCAGTGAGAGTCAGTGCCAGGGGAACTGTATCCCAGTGAGAGTCAGTGCCCGGGAAACTGTACTCCAGTGAGAGTCAGTGCCAGGGGAACTGTACTCCAGTGAGTATCAGTGCCAGGGGAACGGTACCCCAGTGGGAGTCAGTGCCTGTGGAACTGTACCCCAGTGAGAGTCAGTGCTTGTGGAACTGTACCCCAGTGAGAGTCAGGGCCAGTGGAACTGTAACCCAGTGAGATTCACTACCAGGGGAACTGTATCCCAGTGAGAGCCAGTGCCAGGGGAACTGTACCCCAGTGAGAGTCACTGCCAGGGGAACCGTTTCCCAGTGATACTCAGCGCCAGTGGAACTGAACTCCAGTGAGAGTCAGTGCCAGGGGAACTGTACTCCAGTGAGAGTCAGTGCCAGGGGAACTGTAACCCAGTGAGATTCAGTGCCAGGTGAACTGTACCCCATTGAGAGTCTGTGCCAGGGGACTGTTTCCCAGTGAGACTCAATGCCAGTGGAACTGTACTGCAGTGAGAGTCAGTGCCAGGGGAACTGTACTCCAGTGAGAGTCAGTGCCAGGGGAACTGTACCCCAGTGAGATTCAGTGCCAGGGGAACTGTACCCCTGTGAGAGTCAGTGCCAGGGGAACTGTACCCCAGTGAGAGTCAGTGCCTGTGGAACTGTACTCCATTGAGAGTCAGTTCCAGGGGAAGTGTATCCCAGTGAGATTCAGCACCAGGGGAACTGCACCCCAGTGAGATTCAGTGCCAGGGGAATTGTACCCCAGTGGGAGTCAGTGCCTGTGGAACTGTACTCCAGTGAGAGTCAGTTCCAGGAGAACTGTACCCCAGTGAGATTCAGCGCCAGGGGAACTGTACCCCAGTGAGATTCAGTACCAGGGGAACTGTATCCCAGTGAGAGTCAGTGCCAGGGGAACTGTACCCCAGTGAGAGTCAGTGCCAGGGGAACTGCACTCCAGTGAGAGTCAGTGCCAGGGGGACTGTACTCCAGTGAGAGTCTGTGTCAGGGGACTGTACCCCAGTGAGAGTCAGTGCCTGGGGAACTGTACCCCATTGAGAGTCTGTGCCGGGGGAACTGTTTCCCAGTGAGACTCAGTGCCGGTGGAACTGTACTCCAGTGAGAGTCAGTGCCAGGTGAACTGTACTCCAGTGAGAGTCAGTGCCAGGGGAACTGTATTCCAGTGAGAGTCTGTGTCAGGGGACTGTACCCCAGTGAGATTCAGTGCCGGTGGAACTGTACTCCAGTGAGAGTCAGTGCCAGGGGAACTGTACTCCAGTGAGAGTCAGTGCCAGTGGAACTGTATTCCAGTGAGAGTCTGTGTCAGGGGACTGTACCCCAGTGAGAGTCAGCGCCAGGGGGACTGAACCCCAGTGAGACTCTGTGCCAGGGGAACTGTACCCCAGTGAGAGTCAGTGCCAGGGGAACTGTACCCCAGTGAGAGTCAGTGCCAGGGGAACTGTATCCCAGTGAGAGTCAGTGCCCGGGAAACTGTACTCCAGTGAGAGTCAGTGCCAGGGGAACTGTATCCCAGTGAGAGTCAGTGCCAGGGAAACTGTACTCCAGTGAGAGTCAGTGCCTGGGGAACTTTACTCCAGTGAGAGTCAGTGCCAGTGGAACTGTACTCCAGTGAGTATCAGTGCCAGGGGTACGGTACCCCAGTGGGAGTCAGTGCCTGTGGAACTGTACCCCAGTGAGAGTCAGTGCTTGTGGAACTGTAGCCCAGTGAGAGTCAGTGCCAGTGGAACTGTAACCCAGTGAGATTCACTACCAGGGAAACTGTACCCCAGTGAGAGTCACTGCCAGGGGAACCGTTTCCCAGTGAGACTCAGTGCCACTGGAACTGTACTCCAGTGAGAGTCAGTGCCAAGGGAACTGTACTCCAGTGAGAGTCAGTGCCAGGGGAACTGTAACCCAGTGAGATTCAGTGCCAGGTGAACTGTACCCCATTGAGAGTCTGTGCCAGGGGACTGTTTCCCAGTGAGACTCAATGCCAGTGGAACTGTACTGCAGTGAGAGTCAGTGCCAGGGGAACTGTACTCCAGTGAGAGTCAGTGCCAGGGGAACTGTACCCCAGTGAGATTCAGTGCCAGGGGAACTGTACCCCTGTGAGAGTCAGTGCCAGGGGAACTGTACCCCAGTGAGAGTCAGTGCCAGGGAAACTGTACTGCAGTGAAATTCAGTGCCAGGGGAATTGTACTCCAGTGACAGTCAATGCCAGGGGAAGTGTACTCCAGTGAGTGTCAGTGCCAGGGGAACTGTACCCCAGTGGGAGTCAGTGTCTGTGGAACTGTACTCCATTGAGAGTCAGTTCCAGGGGAAGTGTATCCCAGTGAGATTCAGCACCAGGGGAACTGCACCCCAGTGAGATTCAGTGCCAGGGGAATTGTACCCCAGTGGGAGTCAGTGCCTGTGGAACTGTACTACAGTGAGAGTCAGTTCCAGGAGAACTGTACCCCAGTGAGATTCAGCGCCAGGGGAACTGTACCCCCGTGAGATTCAGTACCAGGGGAACTGTATCCCAGTGAGAGTCAGTGCCAGGGGAACTGTACCCCAGTGAGAGTCAGTGCCAGGGGAACTGCACTCCAGTGAGAGTCAGTGCCAGGGGGACTGTACTCCAGTGAGAGTCTGTGTCAGGGGACTGTACCCCAGTGAGAGTCAGTGCCTGGGGAACTGTACCCCATTGAGAGTCTGTGCCGGGGGAACTGTTTCCCAGTGAGACTCAGTGCCGGTGGAACTGTACTCCAGTGAGAGTCAGTGCCAGGTGAACTGTACTCCAGTGAGAGTCAGTGCCAGGGGAACTGTATTCCAGTGAGAGTCTGTGTCAGGGGACTGTACCCCAGTGAGAGTCAGTGCAAGGGGGAATGTACCTCAGTGAGAGTCAGTGCCAGGGGAACTGTACCCCCGTGAGAGTCAGTGCCAGGGGGACTGTACCCCAGTGAGATTCAGTGCCAGGGGAACTGTACTCCAGTGAGAGTCAGTGCCAGGGGAACTGTACCCCAGTGAGAGTCAGTGCCAGGGAAACTGTACTCCAGTGAAAGTCAGTGCCAGGGGAACTGTAGCCAGTGAGAGTCAATGCCAGAGGAACTGTACTCCAGTGAGTGTCAGTGCCAGGGGAACCGTATCACAGTGAGATTCAGCGCCAGGGGATCTGTACCCCAGTGAGATTCAGTAGCAGGGAAACTGTATCCCAGTGAGAGTCAGTGCCAGGGGAACTGTACCCCAGTGAGAGTCAGTGCCAGGGAATTGAACTCCAGTGAGAGTCAGTGCCAGGAGAACTTAACTCCAGTGACAGTCAGTGCCAGGCGAACTGCACCCCAGTGAGAGTCAGTTCCAGGGGAACCTTACCCAAGTGAGCGGGTCTGTGCCAGGGGAATTGTACCCCAGTGAGAGTCAGTGCCAGAAGAATTGTACCCCAGTTAAAGTCAGCGCCAGGAGAACTGTACTCCAGTGAGAGTCAGTTCCAGGGGATCTGTACCCCAGTGAGATTCAGTAGCAGGGAAACTGTATCCCAGTGAGAGTCAGTGCCAGGGGAACTGTACCCCAGTGAGAGTCAGTGCCAGGGAATTGAACTCCAGTGAGAGTCAGTGCCAGGAGAACTTAACTCCAGTGACAGTCAGTGCCAGGCGAACTGCACCCCAGTGAGAGTCAGTTCCAGGGGAACCTTACCCAAGTGAGCGGGTCTGTGCCAGGGGAATTGTACCCCAGTGAGAGTCAGTGCCAGAAGAATTGTACCCCAGTTAAAGTCAGCGCCAGGAGAACTGTACTCCAGTGAGAGTCAGTTCCAGGGGAACTGTATCCCAGTGAGAGTCAGTGCCAGGGGAACTGTACTCCAGTGAGGGTCAGTGCCAGGGGAACTGCACTCCAGTGAGAGTCAGTGCCTGGGGAACTGTACCCCATTGAGAGTCTGTGCCAGGGGAACTGTTTACCAGTGAGACTCAGTGCCGGTGGAACTGTACTCCAGTGAGAGTCAGTGCCAGGGGAACTGTACTCCAGTGAGAGTCAGTGCCAGGGGAACTGTATTCCAGTGAGAGTCTGTGTCTGGGGACTGTACCCCAGTGAGAGTCAGTGCCAGGGGGACTGAACCCCAGTGAGACTCTGTGCCAGGGGAACTGTACCCCAGTGAGAGTCAGTGCCAGGGGAAATGTACCCCAGTGAGAGTCAGTGCCAGGGGAACTGTATCCCAGTGAGAGTCAGTGCCCGGGAAACTGTACTCCAGTGAGAGTCAGTGCCAGGGGAACTGTATCCCAGTGAGATTCAGCGCCAGGGGAACTGTACCCCAGTGAGACTCAGTAACAGAGGAACTGTATCCCAGTGAGAGTCAGTGCCAGGGGAACTGTACCCCAGTGAGACTATGTGCCAGGGGACTGTACCCCAGTGAGACTCAGTGCCTGGGGAACTGAACCCCATTGAGAGTCTGTGCCAGGGGAACTGTTTCCCAGTGAGACTCAGTGCCGGTGGAACTGTACTCCAGTGAGAGTCAGTGCCAGGGGAACTGTACTCCAGTGAGAGTCAGTGCCAGGGGAACTGTACTCCAGTGAGAGTCTGTGTCAGGGGACTGTACCCCAGTGAGAGTCAGTGCCAGGGGGACTGTACCCCAGTGAGAGTCAGTGCCAGGGGAACTGTACCCCAGTGAGAGTCAGTGTCAGGGGAACTGTATCACAGTGAGAGTCAGTGCCAGGGAAACTGTACCCCAGTGAGAGTCAGTGCCAGGGGAACTGTACTCCAGTGAGAGTCAGTGCCAGGGGAACTGCACTCCAGTGAGAGTCAGTGCCTGGGGAACTGTACCCCATTGAGAGTCAGTGCCAGGGGAACTGTATCCCAGTGAGAGTCAGTGCCAGGGAAACTGTACTCCAGTGAGAGTCAGTGCCAGGGGGACTGTAACCCAGTGAGAGTCTGTGTCAGGGGACTGTACCCCAGTGAGAGTCAGTGCCTGGGGAACTGTACCCCATTGAGAGTCTGTGCCAGGGGAACTGTTTCCCAGTGAGACTCAGTGCCGGTGCAACTGTACTCCAGTGAGCGTCAGTGCCAGGGGAACTGTACTCCAGTGAGAGTCAGTGCCAGGGGAATTGTACTCCAGTGAGAGTCAATGCCAGGGGAAGTGTACTCCAGTGAGTGTCAGTGCCAGGGGAACTGTACCCCAGTGGGAGTCAGTGCCTGTGGAACTGTACTCCATTGAGAGTCAGTTCCAGGGGAAGTGTATCCCAGTGAGATTCAGCACCAGGGGAACTGCACCCCAGTGAGATTCAGTGCCAGGGGAATTGTACCCCAGTGGGAGTCAGTGCCTGTGGAACTGTACTCCAGTGAGAGTCAGTTCCAGGAGAACCGTACCCCAGTGAGATTCAGCGCCAGGGGAACTGTACCCCAGTGAGATTCAGTACCAGGGGAACTGTATCCCAGTGAGAGTCAGTGCCAGGGGAACTGTACCCCAGTGAGAGTCAGTGCCAGGGGAACTGCACTCCAGTGAGAGTCAGTGCCAGGGGGACTGTACTCCAGTGAGAGTCTGTGTCAGGGGACTGTACCCCAGTGAGAGTCAGTGCCTGGGGAACTGTACCCCATTGAGAGTCTGTGCCGGGGGAACTGTTTCCCAGTGAGACTCAGTGCCGGTGGAACTGTACTCCAGTGAGAGTCAGTGCCAGGTGAACTGTACTCCAGTGAGAGTCAGTGCCAGGGGAACTGTAACCCAGTGAGATTCAGTGCCAGGTGAACTGTACCCCATTGAGAGTCTGTGCCAGGGGACTGTTTCCCAGTGAGACTCAATGCAGGTGGAACTGTACTGCAGTGAGAGTCAGTGCCAGGGGAACTGTACTCCAGTGAGAGTCAGTGCCAGGGGAACTGTACCCCAGCGAGATTCAGTGCCAGGGGAACTGTACCCCTGTGAGAGTCAGTGCCAGGGGAACTGTACTCCAGTGAAAGTCAGTGCCAGGGGAACTGTACTCCAGTGAGAGTCAATGCCAGGGGAAGTGTACTCCAGTGAGTGTCAGTGCCAGGGGAACTGTACCCCAGTGGGAGTCAGTGCCTGTGGAACTGTACTCCATTGAGAGTCAGTTCCAGGGGAAGTGTATCCCAGTGAGATTCAGCACCAGGGGAACTGCACCCCAGTGAGATTCAGTGCCAGGGGAATTGTACCCCAGTGGGAGTCAGTGCCTGTGGAACTGTACTCCAGTGAGAGTCAGTGCCAGGGGAACTGTATTCCAGTGAGAGTCTGTGTCAGGGGACTGTACCCCAGTGAGAGTCAGTGCAAGGGGGACTGTACCTCAGTGAGAGTCAGTGCCAGGGGAACTGTACCCCAGTGAGAGTCAGTGCCAGGGGAACTGTACCCCAGTGAGATTCAGTGCCAGGGGAACTGTACTCCAGTGAGAGTCAGTGCCAGGGGAACTGTACCCCAGTGAGAGTCAGTGCCAGGGGAACTGTAGCCAGTGAGAGTCAATGCCAGAGGAACTGTACTCCAGTGAGTGTCAGTGCCAGGGGAACCGTATCACAGTGAGATTCAGCGCCAGGGGATCTGTACCCCAGTGAGATTCAGTAGCAGGGAAACTGTATCCCAGTGAGAGTCAGTGCCAGGGGAACTGTACCCCAGTGAGTGTCAGTGCCAGGGAATTGAACTCCAGTGAGAGTCAGTGCCAGGAGAACTTAACTCCAGTGACAGTCAGTGCCAGGGGAACTGTAGTCCAGTGAGAGTCAGTTCCAGGGGAACCTTACCCAAGTGAGCGGGTCTGTGCCAGGGGAATTGTACCCCAGTGAGAGTCAGTGCCAGAAGAATTGTACCCCAGTTAAAGTCAGCGCCAGGAGAACTGTACTCCAGTGAGAGTCAGTTCCAGGGGAACTGTATCCCAGTGAGAGTCAGTGCCAGGGGAACTGTACTCCAGTGAGAGTCAGTGCCAGGGGAACTGCACTCCAGTGAGAGTCAGTGCCTGGGGAACTGTACCCCATTGAGAGTCTGTGCCAGGGGAACTGTTTACCAGTGAGACTCAGTGCCGGTGGAACTGTACTCCAGTGAGAGTCAGTGCCAGGGGAACTGTACTCCAGTGAGAGTCAGTGCCAGGGGAACTGTATTCCAGTGAGAGTCTGTGTCTGGGGACTGTACCCCAGTGAGAGTCAGTGCCAGGGGGACTGAACCCCAGTGAGACTCTGTGCCAGGGGAACTGTACCCCAGTGAGAGTCAGTGCCAGGGGAAATGTACCCCAGTGAGAGTCAGTGCCAGGGGAACTGTATCCCAGTGAGAGTCAGTGCCCGGGAAACTGTACTCCAGTGAGAGTCAGTGCCAGGGGAACTGTATCCCAGTGAGAGTCAGTGCCAGGGAAACTGTACTCCAGTGAGAGTCAGTGCCAGGGGGACTGTAACCCAGTGAGAGTCTGTGTCAGGGGACTGTACCCCAGTGAGAGTCAGTGCCTGGGGAACTGTACCCCATTGAGAGTCTGTGCCAGGGGAACTGTTTCCCAGTGAGACTCAGTGCCGGTGCAACTGTACTCCAGTGAGCGTCAGTGCCAGGGGAACTGTACTCCAGTGAGAGTCAGTGCCAGGGGAACTGTACTCCAGTGAGAGTCTGTGTCAGGGGACTGTACCCCAGTGAGAGTCAGTGCCAGGGGGACTGTTCTCCAGTGAGAGTCAGTGCCAGGGGAACTGTACCCCAGTGAGAGTCAGTGCCAGGGGAACTGTACCCCAGTGAGATTCAGTGCCAGGGGAACTGTACTCCAGTGAGAGTCAGTGCCAGGGGAAATTTACCCCAGTGAGTGTGCCGGGCGAACTGTACCCCAGTGAGAGTCAGTGCCAGGGAAACTGTACTCCAGTGAAAGTCAGTGCCAGGGGAACTGTAGCCAGTGAGAGTCAATGCCAGGGGAACTGTACTGCAGTGAGTGTCACTGCCAGGGGAACCGTGTCACAGTGAGATTCAGCGCCAGGGGAACTGTTCCCCAGTGAGATTCAGTACCAGGGGAACTGTATCCCAATGAGAGTCAGTGCCAGGGGAACTGTACCCCAGTGAGAGTCAGTGCCAGGGAAATAGTACTCCAGTGAGAGTCAGTGCCAGGAGAACTTTACTCCAGTGACAGTCAGTGCCATGCGAACTGCACCCCAGTGAGTGTCAGTTCCAGGGGAACCTTACCCAAGTGAGCGTCTGTGCCAGGGGAATTGTACCCCAGTGAGAGTCAGTGCCAGAAGAACTGTACCCCAGTGAAAGTCAGTGCCAGGGGAACTGTACTCCAGTGAGAGTCAATGCCAGGGGAACTGTACTCCAGTGAGAGTCAGTTCCAGGGGAACTGTATCCCAGTGAGATTCAGCGCCAGGGGAACTGTACCCCAGTTGGATTCAGTACCAGAGGAACTGTATCCCAGTGAGAGTCAGTGCCAGGGGAACTGTACCCCAGTGAGACTCTGTGCCAGGGGAACTGTACCCCAGTGAGAGTCAGTGCCAGGGGAACTGTACCCCAGTGAGAGTCAGTGCCAGGGGAACTGTATCCCAGTGAGAATCAGTGCCATGGAAACTGTACTCCAGTGAGAGTCAGTGCCAGGGGAACTTTACTCCAGTGAGAGTCAGTGCCAGTGGAACTGTACTCCAGTGAGTGTCAGTGCCAGGGGAACGGTACCCCAGTGGGAGTCAGTGCCTGTGGAACTGTACCCCAGTGAGAGTCAGTGCTTGTGGAACTGTACCCCAGTGAGAGTCAGTGCTAGGGTAACTGTAACCCAGTGAGATTCACTACCAGGGGAACTGTATCCCAGTGAGAGCCAGTGCCAAGGGAACTGTACCCCAGTGAGAGTCACTGCCAGGGGAACTGTTTCCCAGTGAGACTCAGTGCCAGTGGAACTGTACTCCAGTGAGAGTCAGTGCCAGGGGAACTGTACTCCAGTGAGAGTCAGTGCCAGGGGAACTGTAACCCAGTGAGATTCAGTAGCAGGGAAACTGTATCCCAGTGAGAGTCAGTGCCAGGGGGACTGTAACCCAGTGAGAGTCTGTGTCAGGGGACTGTACCCCAGTGAGAGTCAGTGCCAGGGAATTGAACTCCAGTGAGAGTCAGTGCCAGGAGAACTTAACTCCAGTGACAGTCAGTGCCAGGGGAACTGTAGCCAGTGAGATTCAATGCCAGAGGAACTGTACTCCAGTGAGTGTCAGTGCCAGGGGAACCGTATCACAGTGAGATTCAGCGCCAGGGGAACTGTACCCCAGTGAGATTCAGTAGCAGGGAAACTGTATCCCAGTGAGAGTCAGTGCCAGGGGAACTGTACCCCAGTGAGAGTCAGTGCCAGGGAATTGAACTCCAGTGAGAGTCAGTGCCAGGAGAACTTAACTCCAGTGACAGTCAGTGCCAGGCGAACTGCACCCCAGTGAGAGTCAGTTCCAGGGGAACCTTACCCAAGTGAGCGGGTCTGTGCCAGGGGAATTGTACCCCAGTGAGAGTCAGTGCCAGAAGAATTGTACCCCAGTGAAAGTCAGTGCCAGGAGAACTGTACTAAAGTGAGAGTCAGTTCCAGGGGAACTGTATCCCAGTGAGATTCAGCGCCAGGGGAACAGTACCCCAGTGAGACTCAGTACCAGAGGAACTGTATCCCAGTGAGAGTCAGTGCCAGGGGAACTGTACCCCAGTGAGACTCTGTGCCAGGGGACTGTACCCCAGTGAGAGTCAGTGCCTGGGGAACTGTACCCCATTGAGAGTCTGTGCCAGGGGAACTGTTCCCTAGTGAGACTCAGTGCCGGTGGAACTGTACTCCAGTGAGAGTCAGTGCCAGGGGAACTGTACTCCAGTGAGAGTCAGTGCCAGGGGAACTGTACTCCAGTGAGAGTCAGTGCCAGGGGAACTGTAACCCAGTGAGATTCAGTAGCAGGGAAACTGTATCCCAGTGAGAGTCAGTGCCAGGGGGACTGTAACCCAGTGAGAGTCTGTGTCAGGGGACTGTACCCCAGTGAGAGTCAGTGCCAGGGAATTGAACTCCAGTGAGAGTCAGTGCCAGGAGAACTTAACTCCAGTGACAGTCAGTGCCAGGGGAACTGTAGCCAGTGAGATTCAATGCCAGAGGAACTGTACTCCAGTGAGTGTCAGTGCCAGGGGAACCGTATCACAGTGAGATTCAGCGCCAGGGGAACTGTACCCCAGTGAGATTCAGTAGCAGGGAAACTGTATCCCAGTGAGAGTCAGTGCCAGGGGAACTGTACCCCAGTGAGAGTCAGTGCCAGGGAATTGAACTCCAGTGAGAGTCAGTGCCAGGAGAACTTAACTCCAGTGACAGTCAGTGCCAGGCGAACTGCACCCCAGTGAGAGTCAGTTCCAGGGGAACCTTACCCAAGTGAGCGGGTCTGTGCCAGGGGAATTGTACCCCAGTGAGAGTCAGTGCCAGAAGAATTGTACCCCAGTGAAAGTCAGTGCCAGGAGAACTGTACTAAAGTGAGAGTCAGTTCCAGGGGAACTGTATCCCAGTGAGATTCAGCGCCAGGGGAACAGTACCCCAGTGAGACTCAGTACCAGAGGAACTGTATCCCAGTGAGAGTCAGTGCCAGGGGAACTGTACCCCAGTGAGACTCTGTGCCAGGGGACTGTACCCCAGTGAGAGTCAGTGCCTGGGGAACTGTACCCCATTGAGAGTCTGTGCCAGGGGAACTGTTCCCTAGTGAGACTCAGTGCCGGTGGAACTGTACTCCAGTGAGAGTCAGTGCCAGGGGAACTGTACTCCAGTGAGAGTCAGTGTCAGGGGACTGTACCCCAGTGAGAGTCAGTGCCAGCGGGATTGTACCCCAGTGAGAGTCAGTGCCAGGGGAACTGTACCCCAGTGAGAGTCAGTGTCAGGGGAACTGTATCACAGTGAGAGTCAGTGCCAGGGAAACTGTACCCCAGTGAGAGTCAGTGCTAGGGTAACTGTAACCCAGTGAGATTCACTACCAGGGGAACTGTATCCCAGTGAGAGCCAGTGCCAAGGGAACTGTACCCCAGTGAGAGTCACTGCCAGGGGAACTGTTTCCCAGTGAGACTCAGTGCCAGTGGAACTGTACTCCAGTGAGAGTCAGTGCCAGGGGAACTGTACTCCAGTGAGAGTCAGTGCCAGGGGAACTGTAACCAAGTGAGATTCAGTGCCAGGTGAACTGTACCCCATTGAGAGTCTGTGCCAGGGGACTGTTTCCCAGTGAGACTCAATGCAGGTGGAACTGTACTGCAGTGAGAGTCAGTGCCAGGGGAACTGTACTCCAGTGAGAGTCAGTGCCAGGGGAACTGTACCCCAGTGAGATTCAGTGCCAGGGGAACTGTACCCATGTGAGAGTCAGTGCCAGGGGGACTGAACCCCAGTGAGACTCTGTGCCAGGGGAACTGTACCCCAGTGAGAGTCAGTGCCAGGGGAACTGTATCCCAGTGAGAGTCAGTGCCCGGGAAACTGTACTCCAGTGAGAGTCAGTGCCGGGGGAACTGTATCCCAGTGAGAGTCAGTGCCAGGGAAACTGTACTCCAGTGAGAGTCAGTGCCTGGGGAACTGTACCCCATTGAGAGTCTGTGCCAGGGGAACTGCACTCCAGTGAGAGTCAGTGCCAGGGGGACTGTACTCCAGTGAGAGTCTGTGTCAGGGGACTGTACCCCAGTGAGAGTCAGTGCCTGGGGAACTGTACCCCATTGAGAGTCTGTGCCGGGGGAACTGTTTCCCAGTGAGACTCAGTGCCGGTGGAACTGTACTCCAGTGAGAGTCAGTGCCAGGTGAACTGTACTCCAGTGAGAGTCAGTGCCAGGGGAACTGTATTCCAGTGAGAGTCTGTGTCAGGGGACTGTACCCCAGTGAGAGTCAGTGCAAGGGGGAATGTACCTCAGTGAGAGTCAGTGCCAGGGGAACTGTACCCCCGTGAGAGTCAGTGCCAGGGGGACTGTACCCCAGTGAGATTCAGTGCCAGGGGAACTGTACTCCAGTGAGAGTCAGTGCCAGGGGAACTGTACCCCAGTGAGAGTCAGTGCCAGGGAAACTGTACTCCAGTGAAAGTCAGTGCCAGGGGAACTGTAGCCAGTGAGAGTCAATGCCAGAGGAACTGTACTCCAGTGAGTGTCAGTGCCAGGGGAACCGTATCACAGTGAGATTCAGCGCCAGGGGATCTGTACCCCAGTGAGATTCAGTAGCAGGGAAACTGTATCCCAGTGAGAGTCAGTGCCAGGGGAACTGTACCCCAGTGAGAGTCAGTGCCAGGGAATTGAACTCCAGTGAGAGTCAGTGCCAGGAGAACTTAACTCCAGTGACAGTCAGTGCCAGGCGAACTGCACCCCAGTGAGAGTCAGTTCCAGGGGAACCTTACCCAAGTGAGCGGGTCTGTGCCAGGGGAATTGTACCCCAGTGAGAGTCAGTGCCAGGGGAACTGTACCCCAGTGAGACTATGTGCCAGGGGACTGTACCCCAGTGAGACTCAGTGCCTGGGGAACTGTATCCCAGTGAGATTCAGCGCCAGGGGATCTGTACCCCAGTGAGATTCAGTAGCAGGGAAACTGTATCCCAGTGAGAGTCAGTGCCAGGGGAACTGTACCCCAGTGAGAGTCAGTGCCAGGGAATTGAACTCCAGTGAGAGTCAGTGCCAGGAGAACTTAACTCCAGTGACAGTCAGTGCCAGGCGAACTGCACCCCAGTGAGAGTCAGTTCCAGGGGAACCTTACCCAAGTGAGCGGGTCTGTGCCAGGGGAATTGTACCCCAGTGAGAGTCAGTGCCAGAAGAATTGTACCCCAGTTAAAGTCAGCGCCAGGAGAACTGTACTCCAGTGAGAGTCAGTTCCAGGGGAACTGTATCCCAGTGAGAGTCAGTGCCAGGGGAACTGTACTCCAGTGAGGGTCAGTGCCAGGGGAACTGCACTCCAGTGAGAGTCAGTGCCTGGGGAACTGTACCCCATTGAGAGTCTGTGCCAGGGGGACTGTAACCCAGTGAGAGTCAGTGCCGGTGGAACTGTACCCCAGTGAGAGTCAGTGCCAGGGGAACTGTACTCCAGTGAGAGTCAGTGCCAGGGGAACTGTATTCCAGTGAGAGTCTGTGTCTGGGGACTGTACCCCAGTGAGAGTCAGTGCCAGGGGGACTGAACCCCAGTGAGACTCTGTGCCAGGGGAACTGTACCCCAGTGAGAGTCAGTGCCAGGGGAAATGTACCCCAGTGAGAGTCAGTGCCAGGGGAACTGTATCCCAGTGAGAGTCAGTGCCCGGGAAACTGTACTCCAGTGAGAGTCAGTGCCAGGGGAACTGTATCCCAGTGAGATTCAGCGCCAGGGGAACTGTACCCCAGAGAGACTCAGTAACAGAGGAACTGTATCCCAGTGAGAGTCAGTGCCAGGGGAACTGTACCCCAGTGAGACTATGTGCCAGGGGACTGTACCCCAGTGAGACTCAGTGCCTGGGGAACTGAACCCCATTGAGAGTCTGTGCCAGGGGAACTGTTTCCCAGTGAGACTCAGTGCCGGTGGAACTGTACTCCAGTGAGAGTCAGTGCCAGGGGAACTGTACTCCAGTGAGAGTCAGTGCCAGGGGAACTGTACTCCAGTGAGAGTCTGTGTCAGGGGACTGTACCCCAGTGAGAGTCAGTGCCAGGGGGACTGTACCCCAGTGAGAGTCAGTGCCAGGGGAACTGTACCCCAGTGAGAGTCAGTGTCAGGGGAACTGTATCACAGTGAGAGTCAGTGCCAGGGAAACTGTACCCCAGTGAGAGTCAGTGCCAGGGGAACTGTACTCCAGTGAGAGTCAGTGCCAGGGGAACTGCACTCCAGTGAGAGTCAGTGCCTGGGGAACTGTACCCCATTGAGAGTCAGTGCCAGGGGAACTGTATCCCAGTGAGAGTCAGTGCCAGGGAAACTGTACTCCAGTGAGAGTCAGTGCCAGGGGGACTGTAACCCAGTGAGAGTCTGTGTCAGGGGACTGTACCCCAGTGAGAGTCAGTGCCTGGGGAACTGTACCCCATTGAGAGTCTGTGCCAGGGGAACTGTTTCCCAGTGAGACTCAGTGCCGGTGCAACTGTACTCCAGTGAGCGTCAGTGCCAGGGGAACTGTACTCCAGTGAGAGTCAGTGCCAGGGGAATTGTACTCCAGTGAGAGTCAATGCCAGGGGAAGTGTACTCCAGTGAGTGTCAGTGCCAGGGGAACTGTACCCCAGTGGGAGTCAGTGCCTGTGGAACTGTACTCCATTGAGAGTCAGTTCCAGGGGAAGTGTATCCCAGTGAGATTCAGCACCAGGGGAACTGCACCCCAGTGAGATTCAGTGCCAGGGGAATTGTACCCCAGTGGGAGTCAGTGCCTGTGGAACTGTACTCCAGTGAGAGTCAGTTCCAGGAGAACCGTACCCCAGTGAGATTCAGCGCCAGGGGAACTGTACCCCAGTGAGATTCAGTACCAGGGGAACTGTATCCCAGTGAGAGTCAGTGCCAGGGGAACTGTACCCCAGTGAGAGTCAGTGCCAGGGGAACTGCACTCCAGTGAGAGTCAGTGCCAGGGGGACTGTACTCCAGTGAGAGTCTGTGTCAGGGGACTGTACCCCAGTGAGAGTCAGTGCCTGGGGAACTGTACCCCATTGAGAGTCTGTGCCGGGGGAACTGTTTCCCAGTGAGACTCAGTGCCGGTGGAACTGTACTCCAGTGAGAGTCAGTGCCAGGTGAACTGTACTCCAGTGAGAGTCAGTGCCAGGGGAACTGTAACCCAGTGAGATTCAGTGCCAGGTGAACTGTACCCCATTGAGAGTCTGTGCCAGGGGACTGTTTCCCAGTGAGACTCAATGCAGGTGGAACTGTACTGCAGTGAGAGTCAGTGCCAGGGGAACTGTACTCCAGTGAGAGTCAGTGCCAGGGGAACTGTACCCCAGCGAGATTCAGTGCCAGGGGAACTGTACCCCTGTGAGAGTCAGTGCCAGGGGAACTGTACTCCAGTGAAAGTCAGTGCCAGGGGAACTGTACTCCAGTGAGAGTCAATGCCAGGGGAAGTGTACTCCAGTGAGTGTCAGTGCCAGGGGAACTGTACCCCAGTGGGAGTCAGTGCCTGTGGAACTGTACTCCATTGAGAGTCAGTTCCAGGGGAAGTGTATCCCAGTGAGATTCAGCACCAGGGGAACTGCACCCCAGTGAGATTCAGTGCCAGGGGAATTGTACCCCAGTGGGAGTCAGTGCCTGTGGAACTGTACTCCAGTGAGAGTCAGTGCCAGGGGAACTGTATTCCAGTGAGAGTCTGTGTCAGGGGACTGTACCCCAGTGAGAGTCAGTGCAAGGGGGACTGTACCTCAGTGAGAGTCAGTGCCAGGGGAACTGTACCCCAGTGAGAGTCAGTGCCAGGGGAACTGTACCCCAGTGAGATTCAGTGCCAGGGGAACTGTACTCCAGTGAGAGTCAGTGCCAGGGGAACTGTACCCCAGTGAGAGTCAGTGCCAGGGGAACTGTAGCCAGTGAGAGTCAATGCCAGAGGAACTGTACTCCAGTGAGTGTCAGTGCCAGGGGAACCGTATCACAGTGAGATTCAGCGCCAGGGGATCTGTACCCCAGTGAGATTCAGTAGCAGGGAAACTGTATCCCAGTGAGAGTCAGTGCCAGGGGAACTGTACCCCAGTGAGTGTCAGTGCCAGGGAATTGAACTCCAGTGAGAGTCAGTGCCAGGAGAACTTAACTCCAGTGACAGTCAGTGCCAGGGGAACTGTAGTCCAGTGAGAGTCAGTTCCAGGGGAACCTTACCCAAGTGAGCGGGTCTGTGCCAGGGGAATTGTACCCCAGTGAGAGTCAGTGCCAGAAGAATTGTACCCCAGTTAAAGTCAGCGCCAGGAGAACTGTACTCCAGTGAGAGTCAGTTCCAGGGGAACTGTATCCCAGTGAGAGTCAGTGCCAGGGGAACTGTACTCCAGTGAGAGTCAGTGCCAGGGGAACTGCACTCCAGTGAGAGTCAGTGCCTGGGGAACTGTACCCCATTGAGAGTCTGTGCCAGGGGAACTGTTTACCAGTGAGACTCAGTGCCGGTGGAACTGTACTCCAGTGAGAGTCAGTGCCAGGGGAACTGTACTCCAGTGAGAGTCAGTGCCAGGGGAACTGTATTCCAGTGAGAGTCTGTGTCTGGGGACTGTACCCCAGTGAGAGTCAGTGCCAGGGGGACTGAACCCCAGTGAGACTCTGTGCCAGGGGAACTGTACCCCAGTGAGAGTCAGTGCCAGGGGAAATGTACCCCAGTGAGAGTCAGTGCCAGGGGAACTGTATCCCAGTGAGAGTCAGTGCCCGGGAAACTGTACTCCAGTGAGAGTCAGTGCCAGGGGAACTGTATCCCAGTGAGAGTCAGTGCCAGGGAAACTGTACTCCAGTGAGAGTCAGTGCCAGGGGGACTGTAACCCAGTGAGAGTCTGTGTCAGGGGACTGTACCCCAGTGAGAGTCAGTGCCTGGGGAACTGTACCCCATTGAGAGTCTGTGCCAGGGGAACTGTTTCCCAGTGAGACTCAGTGCCGGTGCAACTGTACTCCAGTGAGCGTCAGTGCCAGGGGAACTGTACTCCAGTGAGAGTCAGTGCCAGGGGAACTGTACTCCAGTGAGAGTCTGTGTCAGGGGACTGTACCCCAGTGAGAGTCAGTGCCAGGGGGACTGTTCTCCAGTGAGAGTCAGTGCCAGGGGAACTGTACCCCAGTGAGAGTCAGTGCCAGGGGAACTGTACCCCAGTGAGATTCAGTGCCAGGGGAACTGTACTCCAGTGAGAGTCAGTGCCAGGGGAAATTTACCCCAGTGAGTGTGCCGGGCGAACTGTACCCCAGTGAGAGTCAGTGCCAGGGAAACTGTACTCCAGTGAAAGTCAGTGCCAGGGGAACTGTAGCCAGTGAGAGTCAATGCCAGGGGAACTGTACTGCAGTGAGTGTCACTGCCAGGGGAACCGTGTCACAGTGAGATTCAGCGCCAGGGGAACTGTTCCCCAGTGAGATTCAGTACCAGGGGAACTGTATCCCAATGAGAGTCAGTGCCAGGGGAACTGTACCCCAGTGAGAGTCAGTGCCAGGGAAATAGTACTCCAGTGAGAGTCAGTGCCAGGAGAACTTTACTCCAGTGACAGTCAGTGCCATGCGAACTGCACCCCAGTGAGTGTCAGTTCCAGGGGAACCTTACCCAAGTGAGCGTCTGTGCCAGGGGAATTGTACCCCAGTGAGAGTCAGTGCCAGAAGAACTGTACCCCAGTGAAAGTCAGTGCCAGGGGAACTGTACTCCAGTGAGAGTCAATGCCAGGGGAACTGTACTCCAGTGAGAGTCAGTTCCAGGGGAACTGTATCCCAGTGAGATTCAGCGCCAGGGGAACTGTACCCCAGTTGGATTCAGTACCAGAGGAACTGTATCCCAGTGAGAGTCAGTGCCAGGGGAACTGTACCCCAGTGAGACTCTGTGCCAGGGGAACTGTACCCCAGTGAGAGTCAGTGCCAGGGGAACTGTACCCCAGTGAGAGTCAGTGCCAGGGGAACTGTATCCCAGTGAGAGTCAGTGCCATGGAAACTGTACTCCAGTGAGAGTCAGTGCCAGGGGAACTTTACTCCAGTGAGAGTCAGTGCCAGTGGAACTGTACTCCAGTGAGTGTCAGTGCCAGGGGAACGGTACCCCAGTGGGAGTCAGTGCCTGTGGAACTGTACCCCAGTGAGAGTCAGTGCTTGTGGAACTGTACCCCAGTGAGAGTCAGTGCTAGGGTAACTGTAACCCAGTGAGATTCACTACCAGGGGAACTGTATCCCAGTGAGAGCCAGTGCCAAGGGAACTGTACCCCAGTGAGAGTCACTGCCAGGGGAACTGTTTCCCAGTGAGTGTCAGTGCCAGGGGAACCGTATCACAGTGAGATTCAGCGCCAGGGGAACTGTACCCCAGTGAGATTCAGTAGCAGGGAAACTGTATCCCAGTGAGAGTCAGTGCCAGGGGGACTGTAACCCAGTGAGAGTCTGTGTCAGGGGACTGTACCCCAGTGAGAGTCAGTGCCAGGGAATTGAACTCCAGTGAGAGTCAGTGCCAGGAGAACTTAACTCCAGTGACAGTCAGTGCCAGGGGAACTGTAGCCAGTGAGATTCAATGCCAGAGGAACTGTACTCCAGTGAGTGTCAGTGCCAGGGGAACCGTATCACAGTGAGATTCAGCGCCAGGGGAACTGTACCCCAGTGAGATTCAGTAGCAGGGAAACTGTATCCCAGTGAGAGTCAGTGCCAGGGGAACTGTACCCCAGTGAGAGTCAGTGCCAGGGAATTGAACTCCAGTGAGAGTCAGTGCCAGGAGAACTTAACTCCAGTGACAGTCAGTGCCAGGCGAACTGCACCCCAGTGAGAGTCAGTTCCAGGGGAACCTTACCCAAGTGAGCGGGTCTGTGCCAGGGGAATTGTACCCCAGTGAGAGTCAGTGCCAGAAGAATTGTACCCCAGTGAAAGTCAGTGCCAGGAGAACTGTACTAAAGTGAGAGTCAGTTCCAGGGGAACTGTATCCCAGTGAGATTCAGCGCCAGGGGAACAGTACCCCAGTGAGACTCAGTACCAGAGGAACTGTATCCCAGTGAGAGTCAGTGCCAGGGGAACTGTACCCCAGTGAGACTCTGTGCCAGGGGACTGTACCCCAGTGAGAGTCAGTGCCTGGGGAACTGTACCCCATTGAGAGTCTGTGCCAGGGGAACTGTTCCCTAGTGAGACTCAGTGCCGGTGGAACTGTACTCCAGTGAGAGTCAGTGCCAGGGGAACTGTACTCCAGTGAGAGTCAGTGTCAGGGGACTGTACCCCAGTGAGAGTCAGTGCCAGCGGGATTGTACCCCAGTGAGAGTCAGTGCCAGGGGAACTGTACCCCAGTGAGAGTCAGTGTCAGGGGAACTGTATCACAGTGAGAGTCAGTGCCAGGGAAACTGTACCCCAGTGAGAGTCAGTGCTAGGGTAACTGTAACCCAGTGAGATTCACTACCAGGGGAACTGTATCCCAGTGAGAGCCAGTGCCAAGGGAACTGTACCCCAGTGAGAGTCACTGCCAGGGGAACTGTTTCCCAGTGAGACTCAGTGCCAGTGGAACTGTACTCCAGTGAGAGTCAGTGCCAGGGGAACTGTACTCCAGTGAGAGTCAGTGCCAGGGGAACTGTAACCAAGTGAGATTCAGTGCCAGGTGAACTGTACCCCATTGAGAGTCTGTGCCAGGGGACTGTTTCCCAGTGAGACTCAATGCAGGTGGAACTGTACTGCAGTGAGAGTCAGTGCCAGGGGAACTGTACTCCAGTGAGAGTCAGTGCCAGGGGAACTGTACCCCAGTGAGATTCAGTGCCAGGGGAACTGTACCCATGTGAGAGTCAGTGCCAGGGGGACTGAACCCCAGTGAGACTCTGTGCCAGGGGAACTGTACCCCAGTGAGAGTCAGTGCCAGGGGAACTGTATCCCAGTGAGAGTCAGTGCCCGGGAAACTGTACTCCAGTGAGAGTCAGTGCCGGGGGAACTGTATCCCAGTGAGAGTCAGTGCCAGGGAAACTGTACTCCAGTGAGAGTCAGTGCCTGGGGAACTGTACCCCATTGAGAGTCTGTGCCAGGGGAACTGTTTACCAGTGAGACTCAGTGCCGGTGGAACTGTACTCCAGTGAGAGTCAGTGCCAGGGGAACTGTACTCCAGTGAGAGTCAGTGCCAGGGGAACTGTATTCCAGTGAGAATCTGTGTCAGGGGACTGTACCCCCGTGAGAGTCAGTGCCAGGGGGACTGAACCCCAGTGAGACTCTGTGCCAGGGGAACTGTACCCCAGTGAGAGTCAGTGCCAGGGGAAATGTACCCCAGTGAGAGTCAGTGCCAGGGGAACTGTATCCCAGTGAGAGTCAGTGCCCGGGAAACTGTACTCCAGTGAGAGTCAGTGCCGGGGGAACTGTATCCCAGTGAGAGTCAGTGCCAGGGAAACTGTACTCCAGTGAGAGTCAGTGCCAGGGGGACTGTAACCCACTGAGAGTCTGTGCCAGGGGACTGTTTCCCAGTGAGACTCAATGCAGGTGGAACTGTACTGCAGTGAGAGTCAGTGCCAGGGGAACTGTACTCCAGTGAGAGTCAGTGCCAGGGGAACTGTACCCCAGTGAGATTCAGTGCCAGGGGAACTGTACCCATGTGAGAGTCAGTGCCAGGGGGACTGAACCCCAGTGAGACTCTGTGCCAGGGGAACTGTACCCCAGTGAGAGTCAGTGCCAGGGGAACTGTATCCCAGTGAGAGTCAGTGCCCGGGAAACTGTACTCCAGTGAGAGTCAGTGCCGGGGGAACTGTATCCCAGTGAGAGTCAGTGCCAGGGAAACTGTACTCCAGTGAGAGTCAGTGCCTGGGGAACTGTACCCCATTGAGAGTCTGTGCCAGGGGAACTGTTTACCAGTGAGACTCAGTGCCGGTGGAACTGTACTCCAGTGAGAGTCAGTGCCAGGGGAACTGTACTCCAGTGAGAGTCAGTGCCAGGGGAACTGTATTCCAGTGAGAATCTGTGTCAGGGGACTGTACCCCCGTGAGAGTCAGTGCCAGGGGGACTGAACCCCAGTGAGACTCTGTGCCAGGGGAACTGTACCCCAGTGAGAGTCAGTGCCAGGGGAAATGTACCCCAGTGAGAGTCAGTGCCAGGGGAACTGTATCCCAGTGAGAGTCAGTGCCAGGGGAACTGTATCCCAGTGAGAGTCAGTGCCCGGGAAACTGTACTCCAGTGAGAGTCAGTGCCAGGGGAACTGTATCCCAGTGAGAGTCAGTGCCAGGGAAACTGTACTCCAGTGAGAGTCAGTGCCAGGGGGACTGTAACCCAGTGAGAGTCTGTGTCAGGGGACTGTACCCCAGTGAGAGTCAGTGCCTGGGGAACTGTACCCCATTGAGAGTCTGTGCCAGGGGAACTGTTTCCCAGTGAGACTCAGTGCCGGTGCAACTGTACTCCAGTGAGCGTCAGTGCCAGGGGAACTGTACTCCAGTGAGAGTCAGTGCCAGGGGAACTGTACTCCAGTGAGAGTCTGTGTCAGGGGACTGTACCCCAGTGAGAGTCAGTGCCAGGGGGACTGTTCTCCAGTGAGAGTCAGTGCCAGGGGAACTGTACCCCAGTGAGAGTCAGTGCCAGGGGAACTGTACCCCAGTGAGATTCAGTGCCAGGGGAACTGTACTCCAGTGAGAGTCAGTGCCAGGGGAAATTTACCCCAGTGAGTGTGCCGGGCGAACTGTACCCCAGTGAGAGTCAGTGCCAGGGAAACTGTACTCCAGTGAAAGTCAGTGCCAGGGGAACTGTAGCCAGTGAGAGTCAATGCCAGGGGAACTGTACTGCAGTGAGTGTCACTGCCAGGGGAACCGTGTCACAGTGAGATTCAGCGCCAGGGGAACTGTTCCCCAGTGAGATTCAGTACCAGGGGAACTGTATCCCAATGAGAGTCAGTGCCAGGGGAACTGTACCCCAGTGAGAGTCAGTGCCAGGGAAATAGTACTCCAGTGAGAGTCAGTGCCAGGAGAACTTTACTCCAGTGACAGTCAGTGCCATGCGAACTGCACCCCAGTGAGTGTCAGTTCCAGGGGAACCTTACCCAAGTGAGCGTCTGTGCCAGGGGAATTGTACCCCAGTGAGAGTCAGTGCCAGAAGAACTGTACCCCAGTGAAAGTCAGTGCCAGGGGAACTGTACTCCAGTGAGAGTCAATGCCAGGGGAACTGTACTCCAGTGAGAGTCAGTTCCAGGGGAACTGTATCCCAGTGAGATTCAGCGCCAGGGGAACTGTACCCCAGTTGGATTCAGTACCAGAGGAACTGTATCCCAGTGAGAGTCAGTGCCAGGGGAACTGTACCCCAGTGAGACTCTGTGCCAGGGGAACTGTACCCCAGTGAGAGTCAGTGCCAGGGGAACTGTACCCCAGTGAGAGTCAGTGCCAGGGGAACTGTATCCCAGTGAGAGTCAGTGCCATGGAAACTGTACTCCAGTGAGAGTCAGTGCCAGGGGAACTTTACTCCAGTGAGAGTCAGTGCCAGTGGAACTGTACTCCAGTGAGTGTCAGTGCCAGGGGAACGGTACCCCAGTGGGAGTCAGTGCCTGTGGAACTGTACCCCAGTGAGAGTCAGTGCTTGTGGAACTGTACCCCAGTGAGAGTCAGTGCTAGGGTAACTGTAACCCAGTGAGATTCACTACCAGGGGAACTGTATCCCAGTGAGAGCCAGTGCCAAGGGAACTGTACCCCAGTGAGAGTCACTGCCAGGGGAACTGTTTCCCAGTGAGTGTCAGTGCCAGGGGAACCGTATCACAGTGAGATTCAGCGCCAGGGGAACTGTACCCCAGTGAGATTCAGTAGCAGGGAAACTGTATCCCAGTGAGAGTCAGTGCCAGGGGGACTGTAACCCAGTGAGAGTCTGTGTCAGGGGACTGTACCCCAGTGAGAGTCAGTGCCAGGGAATTGAACTCCAGTGAGAGTCAGTGCCAGGAGAACTTAACTCCAGTGACAGTCAGTGCCAGGGGAACTGTAGCCAGTGAGATTCAATGCCAGAGGAACTGTACTCCAGTGAGTGTCAGTGCCAGGGGAACCGTATCACAGTGAGATTCAGCGCCAGGGGAACTGTACCCCAGTGAGATTCAGTAGCAGGGAAACTGTATCCCAGTGAGAGTCAGTGCCAGGGGAACTGTACCCCAGTGAGAGTCAGTGCCAGGGAATTGAACTCCAGTGAGAGTCAGTGCCAGGAGAACTTAACTCCAGTGACAGTCAGTGCCAGGCGAACTGCACCCCAGTGAGAGTCAGTTCCAGGGGAACCTTACCCAAGTGAGCGGGTCTGTGCCAGGGGAATTGTACCCCAGTGAGAGTCAGTGCCAGAAGAATTGTACCCCAGTGAAAGTCAGTGCCAGGAGAACTGTACTAAAGTGAGAGTCAGTTCCAGGGGAACTGTATCCCAGTGAGATTCAGCGCCAGGGGAACAGTACCCCAGTGAGACTCAGTACCAGAGGAACTGTATCCCAGTGAGAGTCAGTGCCAGGGGAACTGTACCCCAGTGAGACTCTGTGCCAGGGGACTGTACCCCAGTGAGAGTCAGTGCCTGGGGAACTGTACCCCATTGAGAGTCTGTGCCAGGGGAACTGTTCCCTAGTGAGACTCAGTGCCGGTGGAACTGTACTCCAGTGAGAGTCAGTGCCAGGGGAACTGTACTCCAGTGAGAGTCAGTGTCAGGGGACTGTACCCCAGTGAGAGTCAGTGCCAGCGGGATTGTACCCCAGTGAGAGTCAGTGCCAGGGGAACTGTACCCCAGTGAGAGTCAGTGTCAGGGGAACTGTATCACAGTGAGAGTCAGTGCCAGGGAAACTGTACCCCAGTGAGAGTCAGTGCTAGGGTAACTGTAACCCAGTGAGATTCACTACCAGGGGAACTGTATCCCAGTGAGAGCCAGTGCCAAGGGAACTGTACCCCAGTGAGAGTCACTGCCAGGGGAACTGTTTCCCAGTGAGACTCAGTGCCAGTGGAACTGTACTCCAGTGAGAGTCAGTGCCAGGGGAACTGTACTCCAGTGAGAGTCAGTGCCAGGGGAACTGTAACCAAGTGAGATTCAGTGCCAGGTGAACTGTACCCCATTGAGAGTCTGTGCCAGGGGACTGTTTCCCAGTGAGACTCAATGCAGGTGGAACTGTACTGCAGTGAGAGTCAGTGCCAGGGGAACTGTACTCCAGTGAGAGTCAGTGCCAGGGGAACTGTACCCCAGTGAGATTCAGTGCCAGGGGAACTGTACCCATGTGAGAGTCAGTGCCAGGGGGACTGAACCCCAGTGAGACTCTGTGCCAGGGGAACTGTACCCCAGTGAGAGTCAGTGCCAGGGGAACTGTATCCCAGTGAGAGTCAGTGCCCGGGAAACTGTACTCCAGTGAGAGTCAGTGCCGGGGGAACTGTATCCCAGTGAGAGTCAGTGCCAGGGAAACTGTACTCCAGTGAGAGTCAGTGCCTGGGGAACTGTACCCCATTGAGAGTCTGTGCCAGGGGAACTGTTTACCAGTGAGACTCAGTGCCGGTGGAACTGTACTCCAGTGAGAGTCAGTGCCAGGGGAACTGTACTCCAGTGAGAGTCAGTGCCAGGGGAACTGTATTCCAGTGAGAATCTGTGTCAGGGGACTGTACCCCCGTGAGAGTCAGTGCCAGGGGGACTGAACCCCAGTGAGACTCTGTGCCAGGGGAACTGTACCCCAGTGAGAGTCAGTGCCAGGGGAAATGTACCCCAGTGAGAGTCAGTGCCAGGGGAACTGTATCCCAGTGAGAGTCAGTGCCCGGGAAACTGTACTCCAGTGAGAGTCAGTGCCGGGGGAACTGTATCCCAGTGAGAGTCAGTGCCAGGGAAACTGTACTCCAGTGAGAGTCAGTGCCAGGGGGACTGTAACCCACTGAGAGTCTGTGCCAGGGGACTGTTTCCCAGTGAGACTCAATGCAGGTGGAACTGTACTGCAGTGAGAGTCAGTGCCAGGGGAACTGTACTCCAGTGAGAGTCAGTGCCAGGGGAACTGTACCCCAGTGAGATTCAGTGCCAGGGGAACTGTACCCATGTGAGAGTCAGTGCCAGGGGGACTGAACCCCAGTGAGACTCTGTGCCAGGGGAACTGTACCCCAGTGAGAGTCAGTGCCAGGGGAACTGTATCCCAGTGAGAGTCAGTGCCCGGGAAACTGTACTCCAGTGAGAGTCAGTGCCGGGGGAACTGTATCCCAGTGAGAGTCAGTGCCAGGGAAACTGTACTCCAGTGAGAGTCAGTGCCTGGGGAACTGTACCCCATTGAGAGTCTGTGCCAGGGGAACTGTTTACCAGTGAGACTCAGTGCCGGTGGAACTGTACTCCAGTGAGAGTCAGTGCCAGGGGAACTGTACTCCAGTGAGAGTCAGTGCCAGGGGAACTGTATTCCAGTGAGAATCTGTGTCAGGGGACTGTACCCCCGTGAGAGTCAGTGCCAGGGGGACTGAACCCCAGTGAGACTCTGTGCCAGGGGAACTGTACCCCAGTGAGAGTCAGTGCCAGGGGAAATGTACCCCAGTGAGAGTCAGTGCCAGGGGAACTGTATCCCAGTGAGAGTCAGTGCCCGGGAAACTGTACTCCAGTGAGAGTCAGTGCCGGGGGAACTGTATCCCAGTGAGAGTCAGTGCCAGGGAAACTGTACTCCAGTGAGAGTCAGTGCCAGGGGGACTGTAACCCAGTGAGAGTCTGTGTCAGGGGACTGTACCCCAGTGAGAGTCAGTGCCTGGGGAACTGTACCCCATTGAGAGTCTGTGCCAGGGGAACTGTTTCCCAGTGAGACTCAGTGCCGGTGCAACTGTACTCCAGTGAGCGTCAGTGCCAGGGAAACTGTACTCCAGTGAGAGGCAGTGCCAGGGGAACTGTACTCCAGTGAGAGTCTGTGTCAGGGGACTGTACCCCAGTGAGAGTCAGTGCCAGGGGGACTGTACTCCAGTGAGAGTCAGTGCCAGGGGAACTGTACCCCAGTGAGAGTCAGTGCCAGGGGAAATTTACCCCAGTGAGTGTGCCGGGCGAACTGTACCCCAGTGAGAGTCAGTGCCAGGGAAACTGTACTCCAGTGAAAGTCAGTGCCAGGGGAACTGTAGCCAGTGAGAGTCAATGCCAGGGAAACTATACTGCAGTGAGTGTCACTGCCAGGGGAACCGTGTCACAGTGAGATTCAGCGCCAGGGGAACTGTTCCCCAGTGAGATTCAGTACCAGGGGAACTGTATCCCAGTGAGAGTCAGTGCCAGGGGAACTGTACCCCAGTGAGAGTCAGTGCCAGGGAAATAGTACTCCAGTGAGAGTCAGTGCCAGGAGAACTTTACTCCAGTGACAGTCAGTGCCATGCGAACTGCACCCCAGTGAGTGTCAGTTCCAGGGGAACCTTACCCAAGTGAGCGTCTGTGCCAGGGGAATTGTACCCCAGTGAGAGTCAGTGCCAGAAGAACTGTACCCCAGTGAAAGTCAGTGCCAGGGGAACTGTACTCCAGTGAGAGTCAATGCCAGGGGAACTGTACTCCAGTGAGAGTCAGTTCCAGGGGAACTGTATCCCAGTGAGATTCAGCGCCAGGGGAACTGTACCCCAGTTGGATTCAGTACCAGAGGAACTGTATCCCAGTGAGAGTCAGTGCCAGGGGAACTGTACCCCAGTGAGACTCTGTGCCAGGGGAACTGTACCCCAGTGAGAGTCAGTGCCAGGGGAACTGTACCCCAGTGAGAGTCAGTGCCAGGGGAACTGTATCCCAGTGAGAGTCAGCGCCCGGGAAACTGTACTCCAGTGAGAGTCAATGCCAGGGGAACTGTATCCCAGTGAGAGTCAGTGCCATGGAAACTGTACTCCAGTGAGAGTCAGTGCCAGGGGAACTTTACTCCAGTGAGAGTCAGTGCCAGTGGAACTGTACTCCAGTGAGTGTCAGTGCCAGGGGAACGGTACCCCAGTGGGAGTCAGTGCCTGTGGAACTGTACCCCAGTGAGAGTCAGTGCTTGTGGAACTGTACCCCAGTGAGAGTCAGTGCTAGGGTAACTGTAACCCAGTGAGATTCACTACCAGGGGAACTGTATCCCAGTGAGAGCCAGTGCCAAGGGAACTGTACCCCAGTGAGAGTCACTGCCAGGGGAACTGTTTCCCAGTGAGACTCAGTGCCAGTGGAACTGTACTCCAGTGAGAGTCAGTGCCAGGGAACTGTACTCCAGTGAGAGTCAGTGCCAGGGGAATTGTAACCCAGTGAGATTCAGTGCCAGGTGAACTGTACCCCATTGAGAGTCTGTGCCAGGGGACTGTTTCCCAGTGAGACTCAATGCAGGTGGAACTGTACTGCAGTGAGAGTCAGTGCCAGGGGAACTGTACTCCAGTGAGAGTCAGTGCCAGGGGAACTGTACCCCAGTGAGATTCAGTGCCAGGGGAACTGTACCCCTGTGAGAGTCAGTGCCAGGGGAACTGTACCCCAGTGAGAGTCAGTGCCAGGGAAACTGTACTCCAGTGAAAGTCAGTACCAGGGGAACTGTACTCCAGTGAGAGTCAATGCCAGGGGAAGTGTACTCCAGTGAGTGTCAGTGCCAGGGGAACTGTACCCCAGTGGGAGTCAGTGCCTGTGGAACTGTACTCCATTGAGAGTCAGTTCCAGGGGAAGTGTATCCCAGTGAGATTCAGCACCAGGGGAACTGCACCCCAGTGAGAGTCAGTGCCACGGGGAACTGTACCCCAGTGAGAGTCAGTGCCAGAAGAACTGTACCCCAGTGAAAGTCAGTGCCAGGGGAACTGTACTCCAGTGAGAGTCAATGCCAGGGGAACTGTACTCCAGTGAGAGTCAGTTCCAGGGGAACTGTATCCCAGTGAGATTCAGCGCCAGGGGAACTGTACCCCAGTTGGATTCAGTACCAGAGGAACTGTATCCCAGTGAGAGTCAGTGCCAGGGGAACTGTACCCCAGTGAGACTCTGTGCCAGGGGAACTGTACCCCAGTGAGAGTCAGTGCCAGGGGAACTGTACCCCAGTGAGAGTCAGTGCCAGGGGAACTGTATCCCAGTGAGAGTCAGTGCCCGGGAAACTGTACTCCAGTGAGAGCCAATGCCAGGGGAACTGTATCCCAGTGAGAGTCAGTGCCATGGAAACTGTACTCCAGTGAGAGTCAGTGCCAGGGGAACTTTACTCCAGTGAGAGTCAGTGCCAGTGGAACTGTACTCCAGTGAGTGTCAGTGCCAGGGGAACGGTACCCCAGTGGGAGTCAGTGCCTGTGGAACTGTACCCCAGTGAGAGTCAGTGCTTGTGGAACTGTACCCCAGTGAGAGTCAGTGCTAGGGTAACTGTAACCCAGTGAGATTCACTACCAGGGGAACTGTATCCCAGTGAGAGCCAGTGCCAAGGGAACTGTACCCCAGTGAGAGTCACTGCCAGGGGAACTGTTTCCCAGTGAGACTCAGTGCCAGTGGAACTGTACTCCAGTGAGAGTCAGTGCCAGGGAACTGTACTCCAGTGAGAGTCAGTGCCAGGGGAATTGTAACCCAGTGAGATTCAGTGCCAGGTGAACTGTACCCCATTGAGAGTCTGTGCCAGGGGACTGTTTCCCAGTGAGACTCAATGCAGGTGGAACTGTACTGCAGTGAGAGTCAGTGCCAGGGGAACTGTACTCCAGTGAGAGTCCGTGCCAGGGGAACTGTACCCCAGTGAGATTCAGTGCCAGGGGAACTGTACCCCTGTGAGAGTCAGTGCCAGGGGAACTGTACCCCAGTGAGAGTCAGTGCCAGGGAAACTGTACTCCAGTGAAAGTCAGTACCAGGGGAACTGTACTCCAGTGAGAGTCAATGCCAGGGGAAGTGTACTCCAGTGAGTGTCAGTGCCAGGGGAACTGTACCCCAGTGGGAGTCAGTGCCTGTGGAACTGTACTCCATTGAGAGTCAGTTCCAGGGGAAGTGTATCCCAGTGAGATTCAGCACCAGGGGAACTGCACCCCAGTGAGAGTCAGTGCCACGGGGAACTGTACTCCAGTGAGCGTCAGTGCCAGGGGAACTGTACTCCAGTGAGAGTCTGTGTCAGGGGACTGTACCCCAGTGAGAGTCAGTGCCAGGGTGACTGTACCCCAGTGAGAGTCAGTGCCAGGGGAACTGTACCCCAGTGAGTGTCAGTATCAGGGGAACTGTATCACAGTGAGAGTAAGTGCCAGGGAAACTGTACCCCAGTGAGAGTCAGTGCCAGGGGAACTGTACTCCAGTGAGAGTCAGTGCCAGGGGAACTGCACTCCAGTGAGAGTCAGTGCCAGGGGGACTGTACTCCAGTGAGAGTCTGTGTCAGGGGACTGTACCCCAGTGAGAGTCAGTGCCTGGGGAACTGTACCCCATTGAGAGTTTGTGCCAGGGGAACTGTTTCCCAGTGAGACTCAGTGCCGGTGGAACTGTATTCCAGTGAGAGACAGTGCCAGGTGAACTGTACTCCAGTGAGATTCAGTGCCAGGGGAACTGTATTCCAGTGAGAGTCTGTGCCAGGGGACTGTACCCCAGTGAGAGTCAGTGCCAGGGGGACTGTACCTCAGTGAGAGTCAGTGCCAGGGGAACTGTACCCCAGTGAGCGTCAGTGCAAGGGGAACTGTACCCCAGTGAGATTCAGTGCCAGGGGAACTGTACTCCAGTGAGAGTCAGTGCCAGGGGAACTGTACCCCAGTGAGAGTCAGTGCCTGTGGAATTGTACCCCAGTGAGTGTGCCGGGCGAACTGTACCCCAGTGAGAGTCAGTGCCAGGGAAACTGGACTCCAGTGAAAGTCAGTGCCAGGGGAACTGTAGCCAGTGAGATTCAATGCCAGAGGAACTGTACTCCAGTGAGTGTCAGTGCCAGGGGAACCGTATCACAGTGAGATTCAGCGCCAGGGGAACTGTACCCCAGTGAGATTCAGTACCAGGGGAACTGTATCCCAGTGAGAGTCAGTGCCAGGGGAACTGTACCCCAGTGATAGTCAGTGCCAGGGAATTGAACTCCAGTGAGAGTCAGTGCCAGGAGAACAACTCCAGTGACAGTCAGTGCCAGGCGAACTGCACCCCAGTGAGAGTCAGTTCCAGGGGAACCTTACCCAAGTGAGCGGGTCTGTGCCAGGGGAATTGTACCCCAGTGAGAGTCAGTGCCAGAAGAATTGTACCCCAGTGAAAGTCAGTGCCAGGAGAACGGTACTAAAGTGAGAGTCAGTTCCAGGGGAACTGTATCCCAGTGAGATTCAGCGCCAGGGGAACAGTACCCCAGTGAGACTCAGTACCAGAGGAACTGTATCTCAGTGAGAGTCAGTGCCAGGGAATTGAACTCCAGTGAGGGTCAGTGCCAGGCGACTGTACCCCAGTGAGAGTCAGTGCCTGGGGAACTGTACCCCATTGAGAGTCTGTGCCAGGGGAACTGTTTCCTAGTGAGACTCAGTGCCGGTGGAACTGTATTCCAGTGAGAGACAGTGCCAGGTGAACTGTACTCCAGTGAGATTCAGTGCCAGGGGAACTGTATTCCAGTGAGAGTCTGTGCCAGGGGACTGTACCCCAGTGAGAGTCAGTGCCAGGGGGACTGTACCTCAGTGAGAGTCAGTGCCAGGGGAACTGTACCCCAGTGAGCGTCAGTGCAAGGGGAACTGTACCCCAGTGAGATTCAGTGCCAGGGGAACTGTACTCCAGTGAGAGTCAGTGCCAGGGGAACTGTACCCCAGTGAGAGTCAGTGCCTGTGGAATAGTACCCCAGTGAGTGTGCCGGGCGAACTGTACCCCAGTGAGAGTCAGTGCCAGGGAAACTGGACTCCAGTGAAAGTCAGTGCCAGGGGAACTGTAGCCAGTGAGATTCAATGCCAGAGGAACTGTACTCCAGTGAGTGTCAGTGCCAGGGGAACCGTATCACAGTGAGATTCAGCGCCAGGGGAACTGTACCCCAGTGAGATTCAGTACCAGGGGAACTGTATCCCAGTGAGAGTCAGTGCCAGGGGAACTGTACCCCAGTGAGAGTCAGTGCCAGGGAATTGAACTCCAGTGAGAGTCAGTGCCAGGAGAACTTAACTCCAGTGACAGTCAGTGCCAGGCGAACTGCACCCCAGTGAGAGTCAGTTCCAGGGGAACCTTACCCAAGTGAGCGGGTCTGTGCCAGGGGAATTGTACCCCAGTGAGAGTCAGTGCCAGAAGAATTGTACCCCAGTGAAAGTCAGTGCCAGGAGAACTGTACTAAAGTGAGAGTCAGTTCCAGGGGAACTGTATCCCAGTGAGATTCAGCGCCAGGGGAACAGTACCCCAGTGAGACTCAGTACCAGAGGAACTGTATCCCAGTGAGAGTCAGTGCCAGGGAATTGAACTCCAGTGAGGGTCAGTGCCAGGGGACTGTACCCCAGTGAGAGTCAGTGCCTGGGGAACTGTACCCCATTGAGAGTCTGTGCCAGGGGAACTGTTTCCTAGTGAGACTCAGTGCCGGTGGAACTGTACTCCAGTGAGAGTCAGTGCCAGGGGAACTGTACTCCAGTGAGAGTCAGTGCCAGGGGAACTGTACTCCAGTGAGAGTCAGTGTCAGGGGACTGTACCCCAGTGAGAGTCAGTGCCAGCGGGATTGTACCCCAGTGAGAGTCAGTGCCAGGGGAACTGTACCCCAGTGAGAGTCAGTGTCAGGGGAACTGTATCACAGTGAGAGTCAGTGCCAGGGAAACTGTACCCCAGTGAGAGTCAGTGCTAGGGTAACTGTAACCCAGTGAGATTCACTACCAGGGGAACTGTATCCCAGTGAGAGCCAGTGCCAAGGGAACTGTACCCCAGTGAGAGTCACTGCCAGGGGAACTGTTTCCCAGTGAGACTCAGTGCCAGTGGAACTGTACTCCAGTGAGAGTCAGTGCCAGGGGAACTGTACTCCAGTGAGAGTCAGTGCCAGGGGAACTGTAACCCAGTGAGATTCAGTGCCAGGTGAACTGTACCCCATTGAGAGTCTGTGCCAGGGGACTGTTTCCCAGTGAGACTCAATGCAGGTGGAACTGTACTGCAGTGAGAGTCAGTGCCAGGGGAACTGTACTGCAGTGAGAGTCAGTGCCAGGGGAACTGTACCCCAGTGAGATTCAGTGCCAGGGGAACTGTACCCCTGTGAGAGTCAGTGCCAGGGGAACTGTACTCCAGTGAAAGTCAGTGCCAGGGGAACTGTACTCCAGTGAGAGTCAATGCCAGGGGAAGTGTACTCCAGTGAATGTCAGTGCCAGGGGAACTGTACCCCAGTGAGAGTCAGTGCCTGTGGAACTGTACTCCATTGAGAGTCAGTTCCAGGGGAAGTGTATCCCAGTGAGATTCAGCACCAGGGGAACTGCACCCCAGTGAGATTCAGTGCCAGGGGAATTGTACCCCAGTGGGAGTCAGTGCCTGTGGAACTGTACTCCAGTGAGAGTCAGTTCCAGGAGAACTGTATCCCAGTGAGATTCAGCGCCAGGGGAACTGTACCCCAGTGAGATTCAGTACCAGGGGAACTGTATCCCAGTGAGAGTCAGTGCCAGGGGAACTGTACCCCAGTGAGAGTCAGTGCCACGGGGAACTGTACTCCAGTGAGAGTCAGTGCCAGGGGGACTGTACCCCAGTGAGAGTCAGTGCCAGGGGAACTGCACTCCAGTGAGAGTCAGTGTCAGGGGGACTGTACTCCAGTGAGAGTCTGTGTCAGGGGACTGTACCCCAGTGAGAGTCAGTGCCTGGGGAACTGTACCCCATTGAGAGTTTGTGCCAGGGGAACTGTTTCCCAGTGAGACTCAGTGCCAGGTGAACTGTACCCCAGTGAGAGTCAGTGCCAGGGGACTGTACCCCAGTGAGAGTCAGTGCCAGGGGGACTGAACCCCAGTGAGACTCTGTGCCACGGGAACTGTACCCCAGTGAGAGTCAGTGCCAGGGGAACTGTATCCCAGTGAGAGTCAGTGCCAGGGGAACTGTATCCCAGTGAGAGTCAGTGCCCGGGAAACTGTACTCCAGTGAGAGTCAGTGCCAGGGGAACTGCACTCCAGTGAGAGTCAGTGTCAGGGGGACTGTACTCCAGTGAGAGTCTGTGTCAGTGGACTGTACCCCAGTGAGAGTCAGTGCCAGGGGGACTGTACCCCAGTGAGAGTCAGTGCCAGGGGAACTGTACCCCAGTGAGAGTCAGTATCAGGGGAACTGTATCACAGTGAGAGTAAGTGCCAGGGATACTGTACCCCAGTGAGAGTCAGTGCCAGGGGAACTGTACTCCAGTGAGAGTCAGTGCCAGGGGAACTGCACTCCAGTGAGAGTCAGTGTCAGGGGGACTGTACTCCAGTGAGAGTCTGTGTCAGGGGACTGTACCCCAGTGAGAGTCAGTGCCTGGGGAACTGTACCCCATTGAGAGTTTGTGCCAGGGGAACTGTTTCCCAGTGAGACTCAGTGCCAGGTGAACTGTACCCCAGTGAGAGTCAGTGCCAGGGGACTGTACCCCAGTGAGAGTCAGTGCCATGGGGACTGAACCCCAGTGAGACTCTGTGCCACGGGAACTGTACCCCAGTGAGAGTCAGTGCCAGGGGAACTGTATCCCAGTGAGAGTCAGTGCCAGGGGAACTGTATCCCAGTGAGAGTCAGTGCCAGGGGAACTGTACCCCAGTGAGAGTCAGTGCTTGTGGAACCGTACCCCAGTGAGAGTCAGTGCCAGGGGAACTGTAACCCAGTGAGATTCACTACCAGGGGAACTGTATCCCAGTGAGAGCCAGTGCCAGGTGAACTGTACCCCATTGAGAGTCTGTGCCAGGGGACTGTTTCCCAGTGAGACTCAATGCCAGTGGAACTGTACTGCAGTGGGAGTCAGTGCCAGGGGAACTGTACTCCAGTGAGAGTCAGTGCCAGGAGAACTGTACCCCAGTGAGATTCATTGCTAGGGGAACGGTACCCCAGTGGGAATCAGTGCCTGTGGAACTGTACCCCAGTGAGAGTCAGTGCCAGGGAAACTGTAATCCAGTGAAAGTCAGTGCCAGGGGAACTGTACTCCAGTGAGAGTCAATGCCAGGGGAAGTGTACTCCAGTGAGTGTCAGTGCCAGGGGAACTGTACCCCAGTGAGAGTCAGTGCCTGTGGAACTGTACTCCATTGAGAGTCAGTTCCAGGGGAAGTGTATCCCAGTGAGATTCAGCACCAGGGGAACTGCACCCCAGTGAGATTCAGTGCCAGGGGAATTGTACCCCAGTGGGAGTCAGTGCCTGTGGAACTGTACCCCAGTGAGAGTCAGTTCCAGGAGAACTGTATCCCAGTGAGATTCAGCACCAGGGGAACTGTACCCCAGTGAGATTCAGTGCCAGGGGAACTGTACCCCAGTGAGAGTCAGTGCCAGGGGGACTGTACTCCAGTGAGAGTCAGTGCCAGGGGAACTGTACTCCAGTGAGAGTCTGTGTCAGGGGACTGTACCCCAGTGAGAGTCAGTGCCAGGGGGACTGTACCCCAGTGAGAGTCAGTGCCAGGGGAACTGTACCCCATTGAGAGTCTGTGCCAGGGGAACTGTTTCCCAGTGAGACTCAGTGCCGGTGGAACTGTACTCCAGTGAGAGTCAGTGCCAGGTGAACTGTACTCCAGTGATAGTCAGTGCCAGGGGAACTGTATTCCAGTGAGAGTCTGTGTCAGGGGACTGTACCCCAGTGAGAGTCAGTGCCAGGGGGACTGTACCTCAGTGAGAGTCAGTGCCAGGGGAACTGTACCCCAGTGAGAGTCAGTGCCAGGGGAACTGTACCCCAGTGAGATTCAGTGCCAGGGGAACACTACTCCAGTGAGAGTCAGTGCCAGGGGAACTATACCCAAGTGAGAGTCGGTGCCTGTGGAATTGTACCCCAGTGAGTGTCAGTGCCAGGGGAACCGTATCACAGTGAGATTCAGCGCCAGGGGAACTGTACCCCAGTGAGAGTCAGTGCCAGGGAATTGAACTCCAGTGACAGTCAGTGCCAGGTGAACTGCACCCCAGTGAGAGTCAGTTCCAGGGGAACCTTACCCAAGTGAGCGGGTCTGTGCCAGGGGAATTGTACCCCAGTGAGAGTCAGAGCCAGAAGAACTGTACCCCACTGAAAGTCAGTGCCAGGGGAACTGTAATCCAGTGAGAGTCAGTTCCAGGGGAACTGTATCCCAGTGAGATTCAGCGCCAGGGGAACTGTACCCCTGTGAGACTCAGTGCCAGAGGAACTGTATCCCAGTGAGAGTCAGTGCCAGGGGAACTGTACCCCTGTGAGACTCTGTGCCAGGGGACTGTACCCCAGTGAGAGTCAGTGCCTGGGGAACTGTACCCCATTGAGAGTCTGTGCCAGGGGAACTGTTTCCCAGTGAGAGTCAGTGCCAGGGGAACTGTACTCCAGTGAGAGTCAGTGCCAGGGGAACTGTCCTCCAGTGAGAGTCAGTGCCAGGGGAACTGTACTCCAGTGAGAGTCTGTGTCAGGGGACTGTACCCCAGTGAGAGTCAGTGCCAGGGGGACTGTACCCCAGTGAGAGTCAGTGCCAGGGGAACTGTACTCCAGTGAGAGTCTGTGTCAGGGGACTGTACCCCAGTGAGAGTCAGTGCCAGGGGGACTGTACCCCAGTGAGAGTCAGTGCCACGGGAACTGTACCCCATTGAGAGTCTGTGCCAGGGGAACTGTTTCCCAGTGAGACTCAGTGCCGGTGGAACTGTACTCCAGTGAGAGTCAGTGCCAGGTGAACTGTACTCCAGTGATAGTCAGTGCCAGGGGAACTGTATTCCAGTGAGAGTCTGTGTCAGGGGACTGTACCCCAGTGAGAGTCAGTGCCAGGGGGACTGTACCTCAGTGAGAGTCAGTGCCAGGGGAACTGTACGTCAGTGAGAGTCAGTGCCAGGGGAACTGTACCCCAGTGAGAGTCAGTGCCAGGGGAACTGTACCCCAGTGAGAGTCAGTGCCAGGGGAACTATACCCAAGTGAGAGTCGGTGCCTGTGGAATTGTACCCCAGTGAATGTGCCGGGCGAACTGTACCCCAGTGAGAGTCAGTGCCAGGGAATTGAACTCCAGTGACAGTCAGTGCCAGGTGAACTGCACCCCAGTGAGAGTCAGTTCCAGGGGACCCTTACCCAAGTGAGCGGGTCTGTGCCAGAGGAATTGTACCCCAGTGAGAGTCAGAGCCAGAAGAACTGTACCCCACTGAAAGTCAGTGCCAGGGGAACTGTACTCCAGTGAGAGTCAGTTCCAGGGGAACTGTATCCCAGTGAGATTCAGCGCCAGGGGAACTGTACCCCGGTGAGACTCAGTACCAGAGGAACTGTATCCCAGTGAGACTCTGTGCCAGGGGACTGTACCCCAGTGAGAGTCAGTGCCTGGGGAACTGTACCCCATTGAGAGTCTGTGCCAGGGGAACTGTTTCCCAGTGAGAGTCAGTGCCGGTGGAACTGTCCTCCAGTGAGAGTCAGTGCCAGGGGAACTGTACTCCAGTGAGAGTCTGTGTCAGGGGACTGTACCCCAGTGAGAGTCAGTGCCAGGGGGACTGTACCCCAGTGAGAGTCAGTGCCAGGGGAACTGTACCCCAGTGAGAGTCAGTGTCAGGGGCACTGTATCACAGTGAGAGTCAGTGCCAGGGAAACTGCACCCCAGTGAGAGTCAGTGCCAGGCGAACTGTACCCCAGTGAGTCAGTGCAGGGGGAAGTGCACCACAGTGAGAGTCAGTGCCAGGGTACTTGCACCGCAGTAAGAGTCAGTGCCAGGGTACTTGCACCCCAGTAAGAGTCAGTGCCAGGGTACTTGCACCCCAGTGAGAGTCAGTGCCAGGGCAACTGTATCCCAGTGAGAGTCAGTACCAGGGCACTTGCATCCCAGTGAGAGTCAGTGCCAGGGTACTTGCACCCCAGTAAGAGTCAGTGCCAGGGTACTTGCACCCCAGTGAGAGTCAGTGCCAGGGCAACTGTATCCCAGTGAGAGTCAGTGCCAGGGCAACTGTATCCCAGTGAGAGTCAGTTCCAAGGGAACTGTGTCCCGGTGAGAGTCAGTGCCAGGGGAACTGTTCCCCAGTGAGAGTCAGTGCCAGGAGAACTGTAACCCAGTGAAAGTCAGTGCCAGGGGAACTGTACCCCAGTGAGAGTCAGTGCCAGGGAAACTGTACTCCAGTGAAAGTCAGTGCCAGGGGAACTGTAGCCTGTGAGAGTCAATGCCAGGGGAACTGTACCCCAGTGAGAGTCAGTGCCAGGGAAACTGTACTCCAGTGAAAGTCAGTGCCAGGGGAACTGTAGCCTGTGAGAGTCAATGCCAGGGGAACTGTACTCCAGTGAGTGTCAGTGCCAGGGGAACCGTATCACAGTGAGATTCAGCGCCAGGGGAACTGTACCCCAGTGAGATTCAGTACCAGGGGAACTGTATCCCAGTGAAAGTCAGTGCCAGGGGAACTGTACCCCAGTGAGAGTCAGTGCCAGGGAAACTGTACTCCAGTGAAAGTCAGTGCCAGGGGAACTGTAGCCTGTGAGAGTCAATGCCAGGGGAACTGTACCCCAGTGAGAGTCAGTGCCAGGGAAACTGTACTCCAGTGAAAGTCAGTGCCAGGGGAACTGTAGCCTGTGAGAGTCAATGCCAGGGGAACTGTACTCCAGTGAGTGTCAGTGCCAGGGGAACCGTATCACAGTGAGATTCAGCGCCAGGGGAACTGTACCCCAGTGAGATTCAGTACCAGGGGAACTGTATCCCAGTGAGAGTCAGTGCCAGGGGAACTGTACCCCAGTGAGAGTCAGTGCCAGGGAAATTGTACTCCAGTGAGAGTCAGTGCCAGGAGAACTGTACTCCAGTGACAGTCAGTGCCAGGCGAACTGCACCCCAGTGAGAGTCAGTTCCAGGGGAACCTGACCCAAGTGAGCGTCTGTGCCAGGGGAATTGTACCCCAGTGAGAGTCAGTGCCAGAAGAACTGTACCCGAGTGAAAGTCAGTGCCAGGCGAACTGTACTCCAGTGAGAGTCAATGCCAGGGGAACTGTACTCCAGTGAGAGTCAGTTCCAGGGGAACTGTATCCCAGTGAGATTCAGCGCTAGGGGAACTGTACACCAGTGAGATTCAGTACCAGAGTAACTGTATCCCAGTGAGAGTCAGTGCCAGGGGAACTGTACCCCAGTGAGACTCTGTGCCAGGGGAACTGTACCCCTGTGAGAGTCATTGCCAGGGGAACTGTATCCCAGTGAGAGTCAGTGCCCGGGAAACTGTACTCCAGTGAGAGTCAGTGCCAGGGGAACTGTATCCCAGTGAGAGTCAGTGCCAGGGAAACTGTACTCCAGTGAGAGTCAGTGCCAGGGGAACTTTACTCCAGTGAGAGTCAGTGCCAGTGGAACTGTACTCCAGTGAGTGTCAGTGCCAGGTGAACGGTACCCCAGTGGGAGTCAGTGCCTGTGGAACTGTACCCCAGTGAGAGTCAGTGCTTGTGGAACTGTACCCCAGTGAGAGTCAGTGCCAGGGGAACTGTAACCCAGTGCGATTCACTACCAGGGGAACTGTATCCCAGTGAGAGCCAGTGCCAGGGGAACTGTACCCCAGTGAGAGTCACTGCCAGGGGAACTGTACCCCATTGAGAGTCTGTGCCAGGGGACTGTTTCCCAGTGAGAGTCAGTGCCAGGGGAACTGTACCCCAGTGAGAGTCAGTGCCAGGGAAACTGTACTCCAGTGAAAGTCAGTGCCAGGGGAACTGTACTCCAGTGAGGGTCAGTGCCAGGGGAACTGTACTCCAGTGAGAGTCAGTGCCAGGGGAACTGTAACCCAGTGAGATTCAGTGCCAGGTGAACTGTACCCCATTGAGAGTCTGTGCCAGGGGACTGTTTCCCAGTGAGATTCAGTGCCAGGGGAACTGTACCCCAGTGAGAGTCAGTGCCAGGGAAACTGTACTCCAGTGAAAGTCAGTGCCAGGGGAACTGTACTCCAGTGAGAGTCAATGCCAGGGGAAGTGTACTCCAGTGAGTGTCAGTGCCAGGGGAACTGTACCCCAGTGGGAGTCAGTGCCTGTGGAACTGTACTCCATTGAGAGTCAGTTCCAGGGGAAGTGTATCCCAGTGAGATTCAGCACCAGGGGAACTGCACCCCAGTGAGATTCAGTGCCAGGGGAATTGTACCCCAGTGGGAGTCAGTGCCTGTGGAACTGTACTCCAGTGAGAGTCAGTTCCAGGAGAACTGTATCCCAGTGAGATTCAGCGCCAGGGGAACTGCACCCCAGTGAGATTCAGTACCAGGGGAACTGTATCCCAGTGAGAGTCAGTGCCAGGGGAACTGTACCCCAGTGAGGGTCAGTGCCAGGGGGACTGTACTCCAGTGAGAGTCAGTGCCAGGGGAACTGTTCTCCAGTGAGAGTCTGTGTCAGTGGACTGTACCCCAGTGAGAGTCAGTGCCAGGGGGACTGTACCCCAGTGAGAGTCAGTGCCAGGGGAACTGTACCCCAGTGAGAGTCAGTATCAGGGGAACTGTATCACAGTGAGAGTCAGTGCCAGGGAAACTGTACCCCAGTGAGAGTCAGTGCCAGGGGAACTGTACTCCAGTGAGAGTCAGTGCCAGGGGAACTGCACTCCAGTGAGAGTCAGTGCCTGGGGAACTGTAGCCCATTGAGAGTCTATGCCAGGGGAACTGTTTACCAGTGAGACTCAGTGCCGGTGGAACTGTACTCCAGTGAGAGTCAGTGCCAGGTGAACTGTACTCCAGTGAGAGTCAGTGCCAGGGGAACTGTATTCCAGTGAGAGTCTGTGTCAGGGGACTGTACCCCAGTGAGAGTCAGTGCCAGGGGGACTGTACCTCAGTGAGAGTCAGTGCCAGCGGAACTGTACCCCAGTGAGAGTCAGTGCCAGGGGAACTGTACCCCAGTGAGACTCTGTGCCAGGGGAACTGTACCCCAGTGAGAGTCAGTGCCAGGGGAACTGTACCCCAGTGAGAGTCATTGCCAGGGGAACTGTATCCCAGTGAGAGTCAGTGCCCGGGAAACTGTACTCCAGTGAGAGTCAGTGCCAGGGGAACTGTATCCCAGTGAGAGTCAGTGCCAGGGAAACTGTACTCCAGTGAGAGTCAGTGCCAGGGGAACTTTACTCCAGTGAGAGTCAGTGCCAGTGGAACTGTACTCCAGTGAGAGTCAGTGCCAGGTGAACGGTACCCCAGTGGGAGTCAGTGCCTGTGGAACTGTACCCCAGTGAGAGTCAGTGCTTGTGGAACTGTACCCCAGTGAGAGTCAGTGCCAGGGGAACTGTAACCCAGTGCGATTCACTACCAGGGGAACTGTATCCCAGTGAGAGCCAGTGCCAGGGGAACTGTACCCCAGTGAGAGTCACTGCCAGGGGAACTGTTTCCCAGTGAGACTCAGTGCCAGTGGAACTGTACTCCAGTGAGAGTCAGTGCCAGGGGAACTGTACTCCAGTGAGAGTCAGTGCCAGGGGAACTGTAACCCAGTGAGATTCAGTGCCAGGTGAACTGTACCCCATTGAGAGTCTGTGCCAGGGGACTGTTTCCCAGTGAGAGTCAGTGCCAGGGGAACTGTACCCCAGTGAGAGTCAGTGCCAGGGAAACTGTACTCCAGTGAAAGTCAGTGCCAGGGGAACTGTACTCCAGTGAGAGTCAATGCCAGGATAAGTGTACTCCAGTGAGTGTCAGTGCCAGGGGAACTGTACCCCAGTGGGAGTCAGTGCCTGTGGAACTGTACTCCATTGAGAGTCAGTTCCAGGGGAAGTGTATCCCAGTGAGATTCAGTACCAGGGGAACTGCACCCCAGTGAGATTCAGTGCCAGGGGAATTGTACCCCAGTGGGAGTCAGTACCTGTGGAACTGTACTCCAGTGAGAGTCAGTTCCAGGAGAACTGTATCCCAGTGAGATTCAGCGCCAGGGGAACTGCACCCCAGTGAGATTCAGTACCAGGGGAACTGTATCCCAGTGAGAGTCAGTGCCAGGGGAACTGTACCCCAGTGAGGGTCAGTGCCAGGGGGACTGTACTCCAGTGAGAGTCAGTGCCAGGGGAACTGTACTCCAGTGAGAGTCTGTGTCAGTGGACTGTACCCCAGTGAGAGTCAGTGCCAGGGGGACTGTACCCCAGTGAGAGTCAGTGCCAGGGGAACTGTACCCCAGTGAGAGTCAGTATCAGGGGAACTGTATCACAGTGAGAGTCAGTGCCAGGGGAACCGTACCCCAGTGAGAGTCAGTGCCAGGGGAACTGTACTCCAGTGAGAGGCAGTGCCAGGGGAACTGCACTCCAGTGAGAGTCAGTGCCTGGGGAACTGTCGCCCATTGAGAGTCTATGCCAGGGGAACTGTTTACCAGTGAGACTCAGTGCCGGTGGAACTGTACTCCAGTGAGAGTCAGTGCCAGGTGAACTGTACTCCAGTGAGAGTCAGTGTCAGGGGAACTGTATTCCAGTGAGAGTCTGTGTCAGGGGACTGTACCCCAGTGAGAGTCAGTGCCAGGGGGACTGTACCTCAGTGAGAGTCAGTGCCAGGGGAACTGTACCCCAGTGAGAGTCAGTGCCAGGGGAACTGTACCCCAGTGAGATTTAGTGCCAGGGGAACTGTACTCCAGTGAGAGTCAGTGCCAGGGGAACTGTACCCCAGTGAGAGTCAGTGCCTGTGGAATTGTACCCCAGTGAGTGTGCCGGGCGAACTGTACCCCAGTGAGAGTCAGTGCCAGGGGAACTGTACTCCAGTGAAAGTCAGTGCCAGGGGAACTGTTGCCAGTGAGAGTCAATGCCAGAGGAACTGTACTCCAGTGAGTGTCAGTGCCAGGGGAACCGTATCACAGTGAGATTCCGCGCCAGGGGAACTGTACCCCAGTGAGATTCAGTACCAGGGGAACTGTATCCCAGTGAGAGTCAGTGCCAGGGGAACTGTACCCCAGTGAGAGTCAGTGCCAGGGAATTGAACTCCAGTGACAGTCAGTGCCAGGCGAACAGCACCCCAGTGAGAGTCAGTTCCAGGGGAACCTTACCCAAGTGAGCGGGTCTGTGCCAGGGGAATTGTACCCCAGTGAGAGTCAGTGCCAGAAGAATTGTACCCCAGTGAAAGTCAGTGCCAGGAGAACTGTACTCCAGTGAGAGTCAGTTCCAGGGGAACTGTATCCCAGTGAGATTCAGCGCCAGGGGAACTGTACCCCAGTGAGACTCAGTACCAGAGGAACTGTATCCCAGTGAGAGTCAGTGCCAGGGGAACTGTACCCCAGTGAGACTCTGTGCCAGGGGACTGTACCCCAGTGAGAGTCAGTGCCTGGGGAACTGTACCCCATTGAGAGTCTGTGCCAGGGGAACTGTTTCCCAGTGAGACTCAGTGCCGGTGGAACTGTACTCCAGTGCGAGTCAGTGCCAGGGGAACTGTACTCCAGTGAGAGTCAGTGCCAGGGGAACTGTACCCCAGTGAGAGTCAGTGTCAGGGGAACTGTATCACAGTGAGAGTCTGTGTCAGGGGACTGTACCCCAGTGAGAGTCAGCGCCAGGGGGATTGAACCCCAGTGAGACTCTGTGCCAGCGGAACTGTACCCCAGTGAGAGTCAGTGCCAGGGGAACTGTACCCCAGTGAGAGTCAGTGCCAGGGGAACTGTATCCCAGTGAGAGTCAGTGCCCGGGAAACTGTACTCCAGTGAGAGTCAGTGCCAGGGGAACTGTACTCCAGTGAGAGTCAGTGCCAGTGGAACTGTACTCCAGTGAGTATCAGTGCCAGGGGAACGGTACCCCAGTGGGAGTCAGTGCCTGTGGAACTGTACCCCAGTGAGAGTCAGTGCTTGTGGAACTGTACCCCAGTGAGAGTCAGTGCCAGGGGAACTGTAACCCAGTGAGATTCACTACCAGGGGAACTGTATCCCAGTGAGAGCCAGTGCCAGGGGAACTGTACCCCAGTGAGAGTCACTGCCAGGGGAACTGTTTCCCAGTGAGACTCAGTGGCAGTGGAACTGTACTCCAGTGAGAGTCAATGCCAGGGGAACTGCACTCCAGTGAGAGTCAGTGCCAGGGGAACTGCACTCCAGTGAGAGTCAGTGCCAGAGGGACTGCACTCCAGTGAGAGTCAGTGCCAGGGGGACTGTACTCCAATGAGAGTCTGTGTCAGGGGACTGTACCCCAGTGAGAGTCAGTGCCTGGGGAACTGTAACCCATTGAGAGTCTGTGCCAGGGGAACTGTTTCCCAGTGAGACTCAGTGCCGGTGGAACTGTACTCCAGTGAGAGTCAGTGCCAGGGGAACAGTACTCCAGTGAGAGTCTGTGTCAGGGGACTGTACCCCAGTGAGAGTCAGTGCCAGGGGGACTGTACCTCAGTGAGAGTCAGTGCCAGGGGAACTGTACCCCAGTGAGAGTCAGTGCCAGGGGAACTGTACCCCAGTGAGATTCAGTGCCAGGGGAACTGTACTCCAGTGAGTGTGCCGGGCGAACTGTACCCCAGTGAGAGTCAGTGCCAGGGAAACTGTACTCCAGTGAAAGTCAGTGCCAGGGGAACTGTAGCCTGTGAGAGTCAATGCCAGGGGAACTGTACTCCAGTGAGTGTCAGTGCCAGGGGAACCGTATCACAGTGAGATTCAGCGCCAGGGGAACTGTACCCCAGTGAGATTCAGTACCAGGGGAACTGTATCCCAGTGAGAGTCAGTGCCAGGGGAACTGCACCCCAGTGAGAGTCAGTGCCAGGGAAATTGTACTCCAGTGAGAGCCAGTGCCAGGAGAACTGTACTCCAGTGAGAGTCAGTGCCAAGCGAACTGCACCCCAGTGAGAGTCAGTTCCAGGGGAACCTGACCCAAGTGAGCGTCTGTGCCAGGGGAATTGAACCCCAGTGAGAGTCAGTGCCAGAAGAACTGTACCCGAGTGAAAGTCAGTGCCAGGGGAACTGTACTCCAGTGAGAGTCAATGCCAGGGGAACTGTACTCCAGTGAGAGTCAGTTCCAGGGGAACTGCATCCCAGTGAGATTCAGTGCCAGGGAAACTGTACTCCAGTGAGAGTCAGTGCCAGGTGAACGGTACCCCAGTGGGAGTCAGTGCCTGTGGAACTGTACCCCAGTGAGAGTCAGTGCTTGTGGAACTGTACCCCGGTGAGAGTCAGTGCCAGGGGAACTGTAACCCAGTGCGATTCACTACCAGGGGAACTGTATCCCAGTGAGAGCCAGTGCCAGGGGAACTGTACCCCAGTGAGAGTCACTGCCAGGGGAACTGTTTCCCAGTGAGACTCAGTGCCAGTGGAACTGTACTCCAGTGAGAGTCAGTGCCAGGGGAACTGTACTCCAGTGAGAGTCAGTGCCAGGGGAACTGTAACCCAGTGAGATTCAGTGCCAGGGGAACTGTACCCCATTGAGAGTCTGTGCCAGGGGACTGTTTCCCAGTGTGAGTCAGTGCCAGGGGAACTGTACCCCAGTGAGAGTCAGTGCCAGGGAAACTGTACTCCAGTGAAAGTCAGTGCCAGGGCAACTGTACTCCAGTGAGAGTCAATGCCAGGGGAAGTGTACTCCAGTGAGTGTCAGTGCCAGGGGAACTGTACCCCAGTGGGAGTCAGTGCCTGTGGAACTGTACTCCATTGAGAGTCAGTTCCAGGGGAAGTGTATCCCAGTGAGATTCAGCACCAGGGTAACTGCACCCCAGTGAGATTCAGTGCCAGGGGAATTGTACCCCAGTGGTAGTCAGTGCCTGTGGAACTGTACTCCAGTGAGAGTCAGTTCCAGGAGAACTGTATCCCAGTGAGATTCAGCGCCAGGGGAACTGCACCCCAGTGAGATTCAGTACCAGGGGAACTGTATCCCAGTGAGAGTCAGTGCCAGGGGAACTGTACCCCAGTGAGGGTCAGTGCCAGGGGGACTGTACTCCAGTGAGAGTCAGTGCCAGAGGGAACTGTACTCCAGTGAGAGTCTGTGTCAGTGGACTGTACCCCAGTGAGAGTCAGTGCCAGGGGGACTGTACCCCAGTGAGAGTCAATGCCAGGGGAACTGTACCCCAGTGAGAGTCAGTATCAGGGGAACTGTATCACAGTGAGAGTCAGTGCCAGGGAAACTGTACCCCAGTGAGAGTCAGTGCCAGGGGAACTGCACTCCAGTGAGATTTAGTGCCAGGGGAACTGTACTCCAGTGAGAGTCAGTGCCAGGGGAACTGTACCCCAGTGAGAGTCAGTGCCTGTGGAATTGTACCCAACTGAGTGTGCCGGGCGAACTGTACCCCAGTGAGAGTCAGTGCCAGGGAAACTGTACTCCAGTGAAAGTCAGTGCCAGGGGAACTGTTGCCAGTGAGAGTCAATGCCAGAGGAACTGTACTCCAGTGAGAGTCAGTGCCTGTGGAATTGTACCCCAGTGAGTGTGCCGGGCGAACTGTACCCCAGTGAGAGTCAGTGCCAGGGAAACTGTACTCCAGTGAAAGTCAGTGCCAGGGGAACTGTAGCCAGTGAGAGTCAATGCCAGAGGAACTGTACTCCAGTGAGTGTCAGTGCCAGGGGAACCGTATCACAGTGAGAGTCAGTTCCAGGGGAACCTTACCCAAGTGAGCGGGTCTGTGCCAGGGGAATTGTACCCCAGTGAGAGTCAGTGCCAGAAGAATTGTACCCCAGTGAAAGTCAGTGCCAGGAGAACTGTACTCCAGTGAGAGTCAGTTCCAGGGGAACTGTATCCCAGTGAGATTCAGCGCCAGGGGAACTGTACCCCAGTGAGACTCAGTACCAGAGGAACTGTATCCCAGTGAGAGTCAGTGCCAGGGGAACTGTACCCCAGTGAGACTCTGTGCCAGGGGACTGTACCCCAGTGAGATTCAGTGCCTGGGGAACTGTACCCCATTGAGAGTCTGTGCCAGGGGAACTGTTTCCCAGTGAGACTCAGTGCCGGTGGAACTGTACTCCAGTGCGAGTCAGTGCCAGGGGAACTGTACTCCAGTGAGAGTCAGTGCCAGGGGAACTGTACCCCAGTGAGAGTCAGTGACAGGGGAACTGTATCACAGTGAGAGTCTGTGTCAGGGGACTGTACCCCAGTGAGAGTCAGCACCAGGGGGACTGAACACCAGTGAGACTCTGTGCCAGGGGAACTGTACCCCAGTGAGAGTCAGTGCCAGGGGAACTGTACCCCAGTGAGAGTCAGTGCCAGGGGAACTGTATCCCAGTGAGAGTCAGTGCCCGGGAAACTGTACTCCAGTGAGAGTCAGTGCCAGGGGAACTGTATCCCAGTGAGAGTCAGTGCCAGGGAAACTGTACTCCAGTGAGAGTCAGTGCCAGGGGAACTGTACTCCAGTGAGAGTCAGTGCCAGTGGAACTGTACTCCAGTGAGTATCAGTGCCAGGGGAACGGTACCCCAGTGGGAGTCAGTGCCTGTGGAACTGTACCCCAGTGAGAGTCAGTGCTTGTGGAACTGTACCCCAGTGAGAGTCAGTGCCAGGGGAACTGTACCCCAGTGAGAGTCAGTGCCAGGGGAACTGTAACCCAGTGAGATTCACTACCAGGGGAACTGTATCCCAGTGAGAGACAGTGCCAGGGGAACTGTACCCCAGTGAGACTCTGTGCCAGGGGACTGTACCCCAGTGAGACTCAGTGCCGGTGGAACTGTACTCCAGTGAGAGTCAGTACCAGGGGAACTGTCCTCCAGTGAGAGTCAGTGCCAGGGGAACTGCACTCCAGTGAGAGTCAGTGCCTGGGGAACTGTACCACATTGAGAGTCTGTGCCAGGGGAACTGTTTCCCAGTGAGATTCAGTGCCGGTGGAACTGTACTCCAGTGAGAGTCAGTGCCAGGGGAACTGTACTCCAGTGAGAGTCAGTACCAGGGGAACTGTATCCCAGTGAGAGTCTGTGTCAGGGGACTGTACCCCAGTGAGAGTCAGCGCCAATGGGAATGAACCCCAGTGAGACTCTGTGCCAGGGGAACTGTACCCCAGTGAGAGTCAGTGCCAGGGGAACTGTACTCCAGTGAGAGTCAGTGCCAGGGGAACTGTATCCCAGTGAGAGTCAGTGCCAGGGAAACTGTACTCCAGTGAGAGTCAGTGCCAGGGGAACTTTACTCCAGTGAGAGTCAGTGCCAGTGGAACTGTACTCCAGTGAGTATCAGTGCCAGGGGAACGGTACCCCAGTGGGAGTCAGTGCCTGTGGAACTGTACCCCAGTGAGAGTCAGTGCTTGTGGAACTGTACCCCAGTGAGAGTCAGTGCCAGGGGAACTGTAACCCAGTGAGATTCACTACCAGGGGAACTGTATCCCAGTGAGAGCCAGTGCCAGGGGAACTGTACCCCAGTGAGAGTCACTGCCAGGTGAACTGTACCCCATTGAGAGTCTGTGCCAGGGGACTGTTTCCCAGTGAGACTCAATGCCAGTGGAACTGTACTGCAGTGAGAGTCAGTGCCAGGGGAACTGTACTCCAGTGAGAGTCAGTGCCAGGGGAACTGTACCCCAGTGAGATTCAGTGCCAGGGGAACTGTACCCCTGTGAGAGTCAGTGCCAGGGGAACTGTACCCCAGTGAGAGTCAGTGCCAGGGAAACTGTACTCCAGTGAAAGTCAGTGCCAGGGGAATTGTACTCCAGTGAGAGTCAATACCAGGGGAAGTGTACTCCAGTGAGCGTCAGTGCCAGGGGAACTGTACCCCAGTGGGAGTCAGTGTCTGTGGAACTGTACGCCATTGAGAGTCAGTTCCAGGGGAAGTGTATCCCAGTGTGATTCAGCACCAGGGGAACTGTACCCCAGTGAGATTCAGTGCCAGGGGAATTGTACCCCAGTGGGAGTCAGTGCCTGTGGAACTGTACTCCAGTGAGAGTCAGTTCCAGGAGAACTGTACCCCAGTGAGATTCAGCGCCAGGGGAACTGTACCCCAATGAGATTCAGTACCAGGGGAACTGTATCCCAGTGAGAGTCAGTGCCAGGGGAACTGTACCCCAGTGAGAGTCAGTGCCAGGGGAACTGCACTCCAGTGAGAGTCTGTGTCAGGGGACTGTACCCCAGTGACAGTCAGTGCCTGGGGAACTGTACCCCATTGAGAGTCTGTGCCGGGGGAACTGTTTCCCAGTGAGACTCAGTGCCGGTGGAACTGTACTCCAGTGAGAGTCAGTGCCAGGTGAACTGTACTCCAGTGAGAGTCAGTGCCAGGGGAACTGTATTCCAGTGAGAGTCTGTGTCAGGGGACTGGACCCCAGTGAGAGTCAGTGCAAGGGGGACTGTACCTCAGTGAGAGTCAGTGCCAGGGGAACTGTACCCCAGTGAGATTCAGTGCCAGGGGAAGTGTACTCCAGTGAGAGTCAGTGCCAGGGGAACTTTACCCCAGTGAGAGTCAGTGCCAGGGAAACTGTACTCCAGTGAAAGTCAGTGCCAGGTTAACTGTAGCCAGTGAGAGTCAATGCCAGAGGAACTGTACTCCAGTGAGTGTCAGTGCCAGGGGAACCGTATCACAGTGAGATTCAGCGCCAGGGGAACTGTACCCCAGTGAGATTCAGTAGCAGGGGAACTGTATCCCAGTGAGAGTCAGTGCCAGGGGAACTGTACCCCAGTGAGAGTCAGTGCCAGGGAATTGAACTCCAGTGAGAGTCAGTGCCAGGAGAACTTAACTCCAGTGACAGTCAGTGCCAGGCGAACTGCACCCCAGTGAGAGTCAGTTCCAGGGGAACCTTACCCAAGTGAGCGGGTCTGTGCCAGGGGAATTGTACCCCAGTGAGAGTCAGTGCCAGAAGAATTGTACCCCAGTTAAAGTCAGTGCCAGGAGAACTGTACTCCAGTGAGAGTCAGTTCCAGGAGAACTGTATCCCAGTGAGATTCAGCGCCAGGGGAACTGTACCCCAGTGAGACTCAGTAACAGAGGAACTGTATCCCAGTGAGAGTCAGTGCCAGGGGAACTGTACCCCAGTGAGACTCTGTGCCAGGGGACTGTACCCCAGTGAGACTCAGTGCCTGGGGAACTGAACCCCATTGAGAGTCTGTGACAGGGGAACCGTTTCCCAGTGAGACTCAGTGCCGGTGGAACTGTACTCCAGTGAGAGTCAGTGCCAGGGGAACTGTACTCCAGTGAGAGTCTGTGTCAGGGGACTGTACCCCAGTGAGAGTCAGTGCCAGGGGAACTGTACCCCAGTGAGAGTCAGTGTCAGGGGAACTGTATCACAGTGAGAGTCAGTGCCAGGGGAACTGTACTCCAGTGAGAGTCAGTGCCAGGGGAACTGCACTCCAGTGAGAGTCAGTGCCTGGGGAACTGTACCCCATTGAGAGTCTGTGCCAGGGGAACTGTTTACCAGTGAGACTCAGTGCCGGTGGAACTGTACTCCAGTGAGAGTCAGTGCCAGGGGAACTGTACTCCAGTGAGAGTCAGTGCCAGGGGAACTGTATTCCAGTGAGAGTCTGTGTCAGGGGACTGTACCCCAGTGAGAGTCAGTGCCAGGGGGACTGAACCCCAGTGAGACTCTGTGCCAGGGGAACTGCACCCCAGTGAGAGTCAGTGCCAGGGGAACTGTACCCCAGTGAGAGTCAGTGCCAGAGGAACTGTATCCCAGTGAGAGTCAGTGCCCGGGAAACTGTACTCCAGTGAGAGTCAGTGCCAGGGGAACTGTATCCCAGTGAGAGTCAGTGCCAGGGAAACTGTACTCCAGTGAGAGTCAGTGCCAGGGGGACTGTAACCCAGTGAGAGTCTGTGTCAGGGGACTGTACCCCAGTGAGAGTCAGTGCCTGGGGAACTGTACCCCATTGAGAGTCTGTGCCAGGGGAACTGTTTCCCAGTGAGACTCAGTGCCGGTGCAACTGTACTCCAGTGAGCATCAGTGCCAGGGGAACTGTACTCCAGTGAGAGTCAGTGCCAGGGGAACTGTACTCCAGTGAGAGTCTGTGTCAGGGGACTGCACCCCAGTGAGAGTCAGTGCCAGGGGGATTGTACTCCAGTGAGACTCAGTGCCAGGGAAACTGTACCCCAGTGAGAGTCAGTGCCAGGGGAACTGTACCCCAGTGAGATTCAGTGCCAGGGGAACTGTACTCCAGTGAGAGTCAGTGCCAGGGGAAATTTACCCCAGTGAGTGTGCCGGGTGAACTGTACCCCAGTGAGAGTCAGTGCCAGGGAAACTGTACTCCAGTGAAAGTCAGTGCCAGGGGAACTGTAGCCAGTGAGAGTCAATGCCAGGGGAACTGTACTCCAGTGAGTGTCACTGCCAGGGGAACCGTGTCACAGTGAGATTCAGCGCCAGGGGAACTGTTCCCCAGTGAGATTCAGTACCAGGGGAACTGTATCCCAGTGAGAGTCTGTGCCAGGGGAACTGTACCCCAGTGAGAGTCAGTGCCAGGGAAATAGTACTCCAGTGAGAGTTAGTGCCAGGAGAACTTTACTCCAGTGACAGTCAGTGCCATGCGAACTGCACCCCAGTGAGAGTCAGTTCCAGGGGAACCTTACCCAAGTGAGCGTCTGTGCCAGGGGAATTGTACCCCAGTGAGAGTCAGTGCCAGAAGAACTGTACCCCAGTGAAAGTCAGTGCCAGGGGAACTGTACTCCAGCGAGAGTCAATGCCAGGGGAACTGTACTCCAGTGAGAGTCAGTTCCAGGGGAACTGTATCCCAGTGAGATTCAGCGCCAGGGGAACTGTACCCCAGTTGGATTCAGTACCAGAGGAACTGTATCCCAGTGAGAGTCAGTGCCAGGGGAACTGTACCCCAGTGAGAGTCAGTGTCAGGGGAAATGTACCCCAGTGAGAGTCAGTGCCAGGGGAACTGCATCCCAGTGAGAGTCAGTGCCCGGGAAACTGTACTCCAGTGAGAGTCAGTGCCTGGGGAACTGTATCCCAGTGAGAGTCAGTGCCATGGAAACTGTACTCCAGTGAGAGTCAGTGCCAGGGGAACTTTACTCCAGTGAGTGTCAGTGCCAGTGGAACTGTACTCCAGTGAGTGTCAGTGCCAGGGGAACGGTACCCCAGTGGGAGTCAGTGCCTGTGGAACTGTACCCCAGTGAGAGTCAGTGCTTGTGGAACTGTACCCCAGTGAGAGTCAGTGCTAGGGTAACTGTAACCCAGTGAGATTCACTACCAGGGGAACTGTATCCCAGTGAGAGCCAGTGCCAAGGGAACTGTACCCCAGTGAGAGTCACTGCCAGGGGAACTGTTTCCCAGTGAGACTCAGTGCCAGTGGAACTGTACTCCAGTGAGAGTCAGTGCCAGGGGAACTGTACTCCAGTGAGAGTCAGTGCCAGGGGAACAGTAACCCAGTGAGATTCAGTGCCAGGTGAACTGTACCCCATTGAGAGTCTGTGCCAGGGGACTGTTTCCCAGTGAGACTCAATGCAGGTGGAACTGTACTGCAGTGAGAGTCAGTGCCAGGGGAACTGTACTCCAGTGAGAGTCAGTGCCAGGGGAACTGTACCCCAGTGAGATTCAGTGCCAGGGGAACTGTACCCCTGTGAGAGTCAGTGCCAGGGGAACTGTACCCCAGTGAGAGTCAGTGCCAGGGAAACTGTACTCCAGTGAAAGTCAGTGCCAGGGGAACTGTACTCCAGTGAGAGTCAATGCCAGGGGAAGTGTACTCCAGTGAGTGTCAGTGCCAGGGGAACTGTACCCCAGTGGGAGTCAGTGCCTGTGGAAATGTACTCCATTGAGAGTCAGTTCCAGGGGAAGTGTATCCCAGTGAGATTCAGCACCAGGGGAACTGCACCCCAGTGAGATTCAGTGCCAGGGGAATTGTACCCCAGTGGGAGTCAGTGCCTGTGGAACTGTACTCCAGTGAGAGTCAGTTCCAGGAGAACTGTATCCCAGTGAGATTCAGCGCCAGGGGAACTGTACCCCAGTGAGATTCAGTACCAGGGGAACTGTATCCCAGTGAGAGTCAGTGCCAGGGGAACTGTACCCCAGTGAGAGTCAGTGCCACGGGGAACTGTACTCCAGTGAGAGTCAGTGCCAGGGGAACTGTACTCCAGTGAGAGTCTGTGTCAGGGGACTGTACCCCAGTGAGAGTCAGTGCCAGGGTGACTGTACCCCAGTGAGAGTCAGTGCCAGCGGAACTGTACCCCAGTGAGAGTCAGTATCAGGGGAACTGTATCACAGTGAGAGTAAGTGCCAGGGAAACTGTACCCCAGTGAGAGTCAGTGCCAGGGGAACTGTACTCCAGTGAGAGTCAGTGCCAGGGGAACTGCACTCCAGTGAGAGTCAGTGCCTGGGGAACTGTACCACATTGAGAGTCTGTGCCAGGGGAACTGTTTCCCAGTGAGATTCAGTGCCGGTGGAACTGTACTCCAGTGAGAGTCAGTGCCAGGGGAACTGTACTCCAGTGAGAGTCAGTGCCAGGGGAACTGTATTCCAGTGAGAGTCTGTGTCAGGGGACTGTACCCCAGTGAGAGTCAGCGCCAGGGGGACTGAACCCCAGTGAGACTCTGTGCCAGGGGAACTGTACCCCAGTGAAAGTCAGTGCCAGGGGAACTCTACCCCAGTGAGAGTCAGTGCCAGGGGAACTGTATCCCAGTGAGAGTCAGTGCCCGGGAAACTGTACTCCAGTGAGAGTCAGTGCCAGGGGAACTGTATCCCAGTGAGAGTCAGTGCCCGGGAAACTGTACTCCAGTGAGAGTCAGTGCCAGTGGAACTTTACTCCAGTGAGAGTCAGTGCCAGTGGAACTGTACTCCAGTGAGAGTCAGTGCTTGTGGAACTGTACCCCAGTGAGAGTCAGTGCCAGTGGAACTGTAACCCAGTGAGATTCACTACCAGGGAAACTGTATCCCAGTGAGAGCCAGTGCCAGTGGAACTGTACCCCAGTGAGAGTCACTGCCAGGGGAACTATTTCCCAGTGAGACTCAGTGCCAGTGGAACTGTACTCCAGTGAGAGTCAGTGCCAGGGGAACTGTAGTCCAGTGAGAGTCAGTGCCAGGGGAACTGTAACCCAGTGAGATTCAGTGCCAGGTGAACTGTACCCCATTGAGCGTCTGTGCCAGGGGACTGTTTCCCAGTGAGACTCAATGCCAGTGGAACTGTACTGCAGTGAGAGTCAGTGCCAGGGGAACTGTACTCCAGTGAGAGTCAGTGCCAGGGGAACTGTACCCCAGTGAGATTCAGTGCCAGGGGAACTGTACCCCTGTGAGAGTCAGTGCCAGGGGAACTGTACCCCAGTGAGAGTCAGTGCCAGGGAAACTGTACTCCAGTGAAAGTCAGTGCCAGGGGAATTGTACTCCAGTGAGAGTCAATGCCAGGGGAAGTGCACTCCAGTGAGTGTCAGTGCCAGGGGAACTGTACCCCAGTGGGAGTCAGTGCCTGTGGAACTGTACTCCATTGAGAGTCAGTTCCAGGGGAAGTGTATCCCAGTGAGATTCAGCACCAGGGGAACTGCACCCCAGTGAGATTCAGTACCAGGGGAACTGTATCCCAGTGAGAGTCAGTGCCAGGGGAACTGTACCCCAGTGAGAGTCAGTGCCAGGGGGACTGTACTCCAGTGAGAGTCTGTGTCAGGGGACTGTACCCCAGTGAGAGTCAGTGCCTGGGGAACTGTACCCCATTGAGAGTCTGTGCCGGGGGAACTGTTTCCCAGTGAGACTCAGTGCCGGTGGAACTGTACTCCAGTGAGAGTCAGTGCCAGGTGAACTGTACTCCAGTGAGAGTCAGTGCCAGGGGAACTGTATTCCAGTGAGAGTCTGTGTCAGGGGACTGTACCCCAGTGAGATTCAGTGCCGGTGGAACTGTACTCCAGTGAGAGTCAGTGCCAGGGGAACTGTACTCCAGTGAGAGTCAGTGCCAGTGGAACTGTACTCCAGTGAGAGTCAGTGCCAGGGGAACTGCACCCCAGTGAGAGTCAGTGCCAGGGAAACTGTACTCCAGTGAAAGTCAGTGCCAGGGGAACTGTAGCCAGTGAGAGTCAATGCCAGAGGAACTGTACTCCAGTGAGTGTCAGTGCCAGGGGAACCGTATCACAGTGAGATTCAGCGCCAGGGGATCTGTACCCCAGTGAGATTCAGTAGCAGGGGAACTGTATCCCAGTGAGAGTCAGTGCCAGGGGAACTGTACCCCAGTGAGAGTCAGTGCCAGGGAATTGAACTCCAGTGAGAGTCAGTGCCAGGAGAACTTAACGCCAGTGACAGTCAGTGCCAGGCGAACTGCACCCCAGTGAGAGTCAGTTCCAGGGGAACCTTACCCAAGTGAGCGGGTCTGTGCCAGGGGAATTGTACCCCAGTGAGAGTCAGTGCCAGAAGAATTGTACCCCAGTTAAAGTCAGCGCCAGGAGAACTGTACTCCAGTGAGAGTCAGTTCCAGGGGAACTGTATCCCAGTGAGATTCAGCGCCAGGGGAACTGCACCCCAGTGAGACTCAGTAACAGAGGAACTGTATCCCAGTGAGAGTCAGTGCCAGGGGAACTGTACCCCAGTGAGACTATGTGCCAGGGGACTGTACCCCAGTGAGACTCAGTGCCTGGGGAACTGAACCCCATTGAGAGTCTGTGCCAGGGGAACTGTTTCCCAGTGAGACTCAGTGCCGGTGGAACTGTACTCCAGTGAGAGTCAGTGCCAGGGTAACTGTACTCCAGTGAGAGTCAGTGCCAGGGGAACTGTACTCCAGTGAGAGTCTGTGTCAGGGGACTGTACCCCAGTGAGAGTCAGTGCCAGGGGGACTGTACCCCAGTGAGAGTCAGTGCCAGGGGAACTGTACCCCAGTGAGAGTCAGTGTCAGGGGAACTGTACCCCAGTGAGAGTCAGTGCCAGGGGAACTGTACTCCAGTGAGAGTCAGTGCCAGGGGAACTGCACTCCAGTGAGAGTCAGTGCCTGGGGAACTGTACCCCATTGAGAGTCTGTGCCAGGGGAACTGTTTACCAGTGAGACTCAGTGCCGGTGGAACTGTACTCCAGTGAGAGTCAGTGCCAGGGGAACTGTACTCCAGTGAGAGTCAGTGCCAGGGGAACTGTATTCCAGTGAGAGTCTGTGTCAGGGGACTGTACCCCAGTGAGAGTCAGTGCCAGGGGGACTGAACCCCAGTGAGACTCTGTGCCAGGGGAACTGTACCCCAGTGAGAGTCAGTGCCAGGGGAAATGTACCCCAGTGAGAGTCAGTGCCAGGGGAACTGTATCCCAGTGAGAGTCAGTGCCCGGGAAACTGTACTCCAGTGAGAGTCAGTGCCAGGGGAACTGTATCCCAGTGAGAGTCAGTGCCAGGGAAACTGTACTCCAGTGAGAGTCAGTGCCAGGGGGACTGTAACCCAGTGAGAGTCTGTGTCAGGGGACTGTACCCCAGTGAGAGTCAGTGCCTGGGGAACTGTACCCCATTGAGAGTCTGTGCCAGGGGAACTGTTTCCCAGTGAGACTCAGTGCCGGTGCAACTGTACTCCAGTGAGCGTCAGTGCCAGGGGAACTGTACTCCAGTGAGAGTCAGTGCCAGGGGAACTGTACTCCAGTGAGAGTCTGTGTCAGGGGACTGTACCCCAGTGAGAGTCAGTGCCAGGGGGACTGTACTCCAGTGAGAGTCAGTGCCAGGGGAACTGTACCCCAGTGAGAGTCAGTGCCAGGGGAACTGTACCCCAGTGAGATTCAGTGCCAGGGGAACTGTACTCCAGTGAGAGTCAGTGCCAGGGGAAATTTACCCCAGTGTGTGTGCCGGGCGAACTGTACCACAGTGAGAGTCAGTGCCAGGGAAACTGTACTCCAGTGAAAGTCAGTGCCAGGGGAACTGTAGCCAGTGAGAGTCAATGCCAGGGGAACTGTACTCCAGTGAGTGTCACTGCCAGGGGAACCGTGTCACAGTGAGATTCAGCGCCAGGGGAACTGTTCCCCAGTGAGATTCAGTACCAGGGGAACTGTATCCCAGTGAGAGTCAGTGCCAGGGGAACTGTACCCCAGTGAGAGTCAGTGCCAGGGAAATAGTACTCCAGTGAGAGTCAGTGCCAGGAGAACTTTACTCCAGTGACAGTCAGTGCCATGCGAACTGCACCCCAGTGAGTGTCAGTTCCAGGGGAACCTTACCCAAGTGAGCGTCTGTGCCAGGGGAATTGTACCCCAGTGAGAGTCAGTGCCAGAAGAACTGTACCCCAGTGAAAGTCAGTGCCAGGGGAACTGTACTCCAGTGAGAGTCAATGCCAGGGGAACTGTACTCCAGTGAGAGTCAGTTCCAGGGGAACTGTATCCCAGTGAGATTCAGCGCCAGGGGAACTGTACCCCAGTTGGATTCAGTACCAGAGGAACTGTATCCCAGTGAGAGTCAGTGCCAGGGGAACTGTACCCCAGTGAGACTCTGTGCCAGGGGAACTGTAACCCAGTGAGAGTCAGTGCCAGGGGAACTGTACCCCAGTGAGAGTCAGTGCCAGGGGAACTGTATCCCAGTGAGAGTCAGTGCCCGGGAAACTGTACTCCAGTGAGAGTCAGTGCCAGGGGAACTGTATCCCAGTGAGAGTCAGTGCCAGGGAAACTGTACTCCAGTGAGAGTCAGTGCCAGGGGAACTTTACTCCAGTGAGAGTCAGTGCCAGTGGAACGGTACCCCAGTGGGAGTCAGTGCCTGTGGAACTGTACCCCAGTGAGAGTCAGTGCTTGTGGAACTGTACCCCAGTGAGAGTCAGTGCCAGTGGAACTGTAACCCAGTGAGATTCACTACCAGGGGAACTGTATCCCAGTGAGAGCCAGTGCTAGGGGAACTGTACCCCAGTGAGAGTCACTGCCAGGGGAACTGTTTCGCAGTGAGACTCAGTTCCAGTGGAACTGTACTCCAGTGAGAGTCAGTGCCAGGGGAACTGTACTCCAGTGAGAGTCAGTACCAGGGGAACTGTAGCCCAGTGAGATTCAGTGCCAGGTGAACTGTACCCCATTGAGAGTATGTGCCAGGGGACTGTTTCCCAGTGAGACTCAATGCCAGTGGAACTGTACTGCAGTGAGAGTCAGTGCCAGGGGAACTGTACTCCAGTGGGAGTCAGTGCCTGTGGAACTGTACTCCATTGAGAGTCAGTTCCAGGGGAAGTGTATCCCAGTGAGATTCAGCACCAGGGGAACTGCACCCCAGTGAGATTCAGTGCCAGGGGAATTGTACCCCAGTGGGAGTCAGTGCCTGTGGAACTGTACTCCAGTGAGAATCAGTTCCAGGAGAACTGTACCCCAGTGAGATTCAGCGCCAGGGGAACTGTACCCCCGTGAGATTCAGTTCCAGGGGAACTGTATCCCAGTGAGAGTCAGTGCCAGGGGAACTGTACCCCAGTGAGAGCCAGTGCCAGGGGAACTGCACTCCAGTGAGAGTCAGTGCCAGGGGGACTGTACTCCAGTGAGAGTCTGTGTCAGGGGACTGTACCCCAGTGAGAGTCAGTGCCTGGGGAACTGTACCCCATTGAGAGTCTGTGCCGGGGGAACTGTTTCCCAGTGAGACTCAGTGCCGGTGGAACTGTACTCCAGTGAGAGTCAGTGCCAGGTGAACTGTACTCCAGTGAGAGTCAGTGCCAGGGGAACTGTATTCCAGTGAGAGTCTGTGTCAGGGGACTGTACCCCAGTGAGAGTCAGTGCAAGAGGGACTGTACCTCAGTGAGAGTCAGTGCCAGGGGAACTGTACCCCAGTGAGATTCAGTGCCAGGGGATCTGTACCCCAGTGAGATTCAGTAGCAGGGGAACTGTATCCCAGTGAGAGTCAGTGCCAGGAGAACTTAACTCCAGTGACAGTCAGTGCCAGGCGAACTGCACCCCAGTGAGAGTCAGTTCCAGGGGAACCTTACCCAAGTGAGCGGGTCTGTGCCAGGGGAATTGTACCCCAGTGAGAGTCAGTGCCAGAAGAATTGTACCCCAGTTAAAGTCAGCGCCAGGAGAACTGTACTCCAGTGAGAGTCAGTTCCAGGGGAACTGTATCCCAGTGAGATTCAGCGCCAGGGGAACTGTACCCCAGTGAGACTCAGTAACAGAGGAACTGTATCCCAGTGAGAGTCAGTGCCAGGGGAACTGTACCCCAGTGAGACTATGTGCCAGGGGACTGTACCCCAGTGAGACTCAGTGCCTGGGGAACTGTACCCCATTGAGAGTCTGTGCCGGGGGAAATGTTTCCCAGTGAGACTCAGTGCCGGTGGAACTGTACTCCAGTGAGAGTCAGTGCCAGGTGAACTGTACTCCAGTGAGAGTCAGTGCCAGGGGAACTGTATTCCAGTGAGAGTCTGTGTCAGGGGACTGTACGCCAGTGAGAGTCAGTGCAAGAGGGACTGTACCTCAGTGAGAGTCAGTGCCAGGGGAACTGTACCCCAGTGAGAGTCAGTGCCAGGGGAACTGTACCCCAGTGAGATTCAGTGCCAGGGGATCTGTACCCCAGTGAGATTCAGTAGCAGGGGAACTGTATCCCAGTGAGAGTCAGTGCCAGGGGAACTGTACCCCAGTGAGAGTCAGTGCCAGGGAATTGAACTCCAGTGAGAGTCAGTGCCAGGAGAACTTAACTCCAGTGACAGTCAGTGCCAGGCGAACTGCACCGCAGTGAGAGTCAGTTCCAGGGGAACCTTACCCAAGTGAGCGGGTCTGTGCCAGGGGAATTGTACCCCAGTGAGAGTCAGTGCCGGAAGAATTGTACCCCAGTTAAAGTCAGCGCCAGGAGAACTGTACTCCAGTGAGAGTCAGTTCCAGGGGAACTGTATCCCAGTGAGATTCAGCGCCAGGGGAACTGTACCCCAGTGAGACTCAGTAACAGAGGAACTGTATCCCAGTGAGAGTCAGTGCCAGGGGAACTGTACCCCAGTGAGACTATGTGCCAGGGGACTGTACCCCAGTGAGACTCAGTGCCTGGGGAACTGAACCCCATTGAGAGTCTGTGCCAGGGGAACTGTTTCCCAGTGAGAGTCTGTGTCAGGGGACTGTACCCCAGTGAGAGTCAGTGCCAGGGGGACTGTACCCCAGTGAGAGTCAGTGCCAGGGGAACTGTACCCCAGTGAGAGTCAGTGTCAGGGGAACTGTATCACAGTGAGAGTCAGTGCCAGGGAAACTGTACCCCAGTGAGAGTCAGTGCCAGGGGAACTGTACTCCAGTGAGAGTCAGTGCCAGGGGAACTGCACTCCAGTGAGAGTCAGTGCCTGGGGAACTGTACCCCATTGAGAGTCTGTGCCAGGGGAACTGTTTACCAGTGAGACTCAGTGCCGGTGGAACTGTACTCCAGTGAGAGTCAGTGCCAGGGGAACTGTACTCCAGTGAGAGTCAGTGCCAGGGGAACTGTATTCCAGTGAGAGTCTGTGTCAGGGGACTGTACCCCAGTGAGAGTCAGTGCCAGGGGGACTGTACTCCAGTGAGAGTCAGTGCCAGGGGGACTGTAACCCAGTGAGAGTCTGTGTCAGGGGACTGTACCCCAGTGAGAGTCAGTGCCTGGGGAACTGTACCCCATTGAGAGTCTGTGCCAGGGGAACTGTTTCCCAGTGAGACTCAGTGCCGGTGCAACTGTACTCCAGTGAGCGTCAGTGCCAGGGGAACTGTACTCCAGTGAGAGTCAGTGCCAGGGGAACTGTACTCCAGTGAGAGTCTGTGTCAGGGGACTGTACCCCAGTGAGAGTCAGTGCCAGGGGGACTGTACTCCAGTGAGAGTCAGTGCCAGGGGAACTGTACTCCAGTGAGAGTCAGTGCCAGGGGAAATTTACCCCAGTGAGTGTGCCGGGCGAACTGTACCCCAGTGAGAGTCAGTGCCAGGGAAACTGTACTCCAGTGAAAGTCAGTGCCAGGGGAACTGTAGCCAGTGAGAGTCAATGCCAGGGGAACTGTACTCCAGTGAGTGTCACTGCCAGGGGAACCGTGTCACCGTGAGATTCAGCGCCAGGGGAACTGTTCCCCAGTGAGATTCAGTACCAGGGGAACTGTATCCCAGTGAGAGTCAGTGCCAGGGGAACTGTACCCCAGTGAGAGTCAGTGCCAGGGAAATAGTACTCCAGTGAGAGTCAGTGCCAGAAGAATTGTACCCCAGTGAAAGTCAGTGCCAGGGGAACTGTACTCCAGTGAGAGTCAATGCCAGGGGAACTGTACTCCAGTGAGAGTCAGTTCCAGGGGAACTGTATCCCAGTGAGATTCAGAGCCAGGGGAACTGTACCCCAGTTGGATTCAGTACCAGAGGAACTGTATCCCAGTGAGAGTCAGTGCCAGGGGAACTGTACCCCAGTGAGACTCTGTGCCAGGGGAACTGTACCCCAGTGAGAGTCAGTGCCAGGGGAACTGTACCCCAGTGAGAGTCAGTGCCAGGGGAACTGTATCCCAGTGAGAGTCAGTGCCCGGGAAACTGTACTCCAGTGAGAGTCAATGCCAGGGGAACTGTATCCCAGTGAGAGTCAGTGCCATGGAAACTGTACTCCAGTGAGAGTCAGTGCCAGGGGAACTTTACTCCAGTGAGAGTCAGTGCCAGTGGAACTGTACTCCAGTGAGTGTCAGTGCCAGGGGAACGGTACCCCAGTGGGAGTCAGTGCCTGTGGAACTGTACCCCAGTGAGAGTCAGTGCTTGTGGAACTGTACCCCAGTGAGAGTCAGTGCTAGGGTAACTGTAACCCAGTGAGATTCACTACCAGGGGAACTGTATCCCAGTGAGAGCCAGTGCCAAGGGAACTGTACCCCAGTGAGAGTCACTGCCAGGGGAACTGTTTCCCAGTGAGACTCAGTGCCAGTGGAACTGTACTCCAGTGAGAGTCAGTGCCAGGGAACTGTACTCCAGTGAGAGTCAGTGCCAGGGGAATTGTAACCCAGTGAGATTCAGTGCCAGGTGAACTGTACCCCATTGAGAGTCTGTGCCAGGGGACTGTTTCCCAGTGAGACTCAATGCAGGTGGAACTGTACTGCAGTGAGAGTCAGTGCCAGGGGAACTGTACTCCAGTGAGAGTCAGTGCCAGGGGAACTGTACCCCAGTGAGATTCAGTGCCAGGGGAACTGTACCCCTGTGAGAGTCAGTGCCAGGGGAACTGTACCCCAGTGAGAGTCAGTGCCAGGGAAACTGTACTCCAGTGAGTGTCACTGCCAGGGGAACCGTGTCACAGTGAGATTCAGCGCCAGGGGAACTGTTCCCCAGTGAGATTCAGTACCAGGGGAACTGTATCCCAGTGAGAGTCAGTGCCAGGGGAACTGTACCCCAGTGAGAGTCAGTGCCAGGGAAATAGTACTCCAGTGAGAGTCAGTGCCAGGAGAACTTTACTCCAGTGACAGTCAGTGCCATGCGAACTGCACCCCAGTGAGTGTCAGTTCCAGGGGAACCTTACCCAAGTGAGCGTCTGTGCCAGGGGAATTGTACCCCAGTGAGAGTCAGTGCCAGAAGAACTGTACCCCAGTGAAAGTCAGTGCCAGGGGAACTGTACTCCAGTGAGAGTCAATGCCAGGGGAACTGTACTCCAGTGAGAGTCAGTTCCAGGGGAACTGTATCCCAGTGAGATTCAGCGCCAGGGGAACTGTACCCCAGTTGGATTCAGTACCAGAGGAACTGTATACCAGTGAGAGTCAGTGCCAGGGGAACTGTACCCCAGTGAGACTCTGTGCCAGGGGAACTGTACCCCAGTGAGAGTCAGTGCCAGGGGAACTGTACCCCAGTGAGAGTCAGTGCCAGGGGAACTGTATCCCAGTGAGAGTCAGTGCCCGGGAAACTGTACTCCAGTGAGAGTCAATGCCAGGGGAACTGTATCCCAGTGAGAGTCAGTGCCATGGAAACTGTACTCCAGTGAGAGTCAGTGCCAGGGGAACTTTACTCCAGTGAGAGTCAGTGCCAGTGGAACTGTACTCCAGTGAGTGTCAGTGCCAGGGGAACGGTACCCCAGTGGGAGTCAGTGCCTGTGGAACTGTACCCCAGTGAGAGTCAGTGCTTGTGGAACTGTACCCCAGTGAGAGTCAGTGCTAGGGTAACTGTAACCCAGTGAGATTCACTACCAGGGGAACTGTATCCCAGTGAGAGCCAGTGCCAAGGGAACTGTACCCCAGTGAGAGTCACTGCCAGGGGAACTGTGTCCCAGTGAGACTCAGTGCCAGTGGAACTGTACTCCAGTGAGAGTCAGTGCCAGGGAACTGTACTCCAGTGAGAGTCAGTGCCAGGGGAATTGTAACCCAGTGAGATTCAGTGCCAGGTGAACTGTACCCCATTGAGAGTCTGTGCCAGGGGACTGTTTCCCAGTGAGACTCAATGCAGGTGGAACTGTACTGCAGTGAGAGTCAGTGCCAGGGGAACTGTACTCCAGTGAGAGTCAGTGCCAGGGGAACTGTACCCCAGTGAGATTCAGTGCCAGGGGAACTGTACCCCTGTGAGAGTCAGTGCCAGGGGAACTGTACCCCAGTGAGAGTCAGTGCCAGGGAAACTGTACTCCAGTGAAAGTCAGTACCAGGGGAACTGTACTCCAGTGAGAGTCAATGCCAGGGGAAGTGTACTCCAGTGAGTGTCAGTGCCAGGGGAACTGTACCCCAGTGGGAGTCAGTGCCTGTGGAACTGTACTCCATTGAGAGTCAGTTCCAGGGGAAGTGTATCCCAGTGAGATTCAGCACCAGGGGAACTGCACCACAGTGAGAGTCAGTGCCACGGGGAACTGTACTCCAGTGAGAGTCAGTGCCAGGGGAACTGCACTCCAGTGAGAGTCACTGCCTGGGGAACTGTACCCCATTGAGAGTCTGTGCCAGGGGATCTGTTTCCCAGTGAGACTCAGTGCCGGTGGAACTGTACTCCAGTGAGAGTCAGTGCCAGGGGAACTGTACTCCAGTGAGAGTCTGTGTCAGGGGACTGTACCCCAGTGAGAGTCAGTGCCAGGGTGACTGTACCCCAGTGAGAGTCAGTGCCAGGGGAACTGTACCCCAGTGAGAGTCAGTATCAGGGGAACTGTATCACAGTGAGAGTAAGTGCCAGGGGAACTGTACTCCAGTGAGAGTCAGTGCCAGGGGAACTGCATTCCAGTGAGAGTCAGTGCCAGGGGGACTGTACTCCAGTGAGAGTCTGTGTCAGGGGACTGTACCCCAGTGAGAGTCAGTGCCTGGGGAACTGTACCCCATTGAGAGTTTGTGCCAGGGGAACTGTTTCCCAGTGAGACTCAGTGCCGGTGGAACTGTATTCCAGTGAGAGACAGTGCCAGGTGAACTGTACTCCAGTGAGATTCAGTGCCAGGGGAACTGTATTCCAGTGAGAGTCTGTGCCAGGGGACTGTACCCCAGTGAGAGTCAGTGCCAGGGGGACTGTACCTCAGTGAGAGTCAGTGCCAGGGGAACTGTACCCCAGTGAGCGTCAGTGCAAGGGGAACTGTACCCCAGTGAGATTCAGTGCCAGGGGAACTGTACTCCAGTGAGAGTCAGTGCCAGGGGAACTGTACTCCAGTGAGAGTCAGTGCCAGGGAAACTGTACTCCAGTGAAAGTCAGTGCCAGGGGAACTGTAGCCAGTGAGAGTCAATGCCAGAGGAACTGTACTCCAGTGAGTGTCAGTGCCAGGGGAACCGTATCACAGTGAGATTCAGCGCCAGGGGAACTGTACCCCAGTGAGATTCAGTACCAGGGGAACTGTATCCCAGTGAGAGTCAGTGCCAGGGGAACTGTACCCCAGTGAGAGTCAGTGCCAGGGAATTGAACTCCAGTGAGAGTCAGTGCCAGGAGAACTTAACTCCAGTGACAGTCAGTGCCAGGCGAACTGCACCCCAGTGAGAGTCAGTTCCAGGGGAACCTTACCCAAGTGAGCGGGTCTGTGCCAGGGGAATTGTACCCCAGTGAGAGTCAGTGCCAGAAGAATTGTACCCCAGTGAAAGTCAGTGCCAGGAGAACTGTACTAAAGTGAGAGTCAGTTCCAGGGGAACTGTATCCCAGTGAGATTCAGCGCCAGGGGAACAGTACCCCAGTGAGACTCAGTACCAGAGGAACTGTATCCCAGTGAGAGTCAGTGCCAGGGAATTGAACTCCAGTGAGAGTCAGTGCCAGGAGAACTTAACTCCAGTGACAGTCAGTGCCAGGCGAACTGCACCCCAGTGAGAGTCAGTTCCAGGGGAACAGTACCCCAGTGAGACTCAGTACCAGAGGAACTGTATCCCAGTGAGAGTCAGTGCCAGGGGAACTGTACCCCAGTGAGACTCTGTGCCAGGAGAACTGTACCCCAGTGAGAGTCAGTGCCTGGGGAACTGTACCCAATTGAGAGTCTGTGCCAGGGGAACTGTTTCCTAGTGAGACTCAGTGCCGATGGAACTGTACTCCAGTGAGAGTCAGTGCCAGGGGAACTGTACTCCAGTGAGAGTCAGTGCCAGGGGAACTGTACTCCAGTGAGAGTCAGTGTCAGGGGACTGTACCCCAGTGAGAGTCAGTGCCAGCGGGATTGTACCCCAGTGAGAGTCAGTGCCAGGGGAACTGTACCCCAGTGAGAGTCAGTGTCAGGGGAACTGTATCACAGTGAGAGTCAGTGCCAGGGAAACTGTACCCCAGTGAGAGTCAGTGCTCGGGTAACTGTAACCCAGTGAGATTCACTGCCAGGGGAACTGTTTCCCAGTGAGACTCAGTGCCAGTGGAACTGTACACCAGTGAGAGTCAGTGCCAGGGGAACTGTACTCCAGTGAGAGTCAGTGCCAGGGGAACTGTAACCCAGTGAGATTCAGTGGCAGGTGAACTGTACCCCATTGAGAGTCTGTGCCAGGGGACTGTACTCCAGTGAAAGTCAGTGCCAGGGGAACTGTACTCCAGTGAGAGTCAATGCCAGGGGAAGTGTACTCCAGTGAGTGTCAGTGCCAGGGGAACTGCACCCCAGTGAGATTCAGTGCCAAAGGAATTGTACCCCAGTGGGAGTCAGTGCCTGTGGAACTGTACTCCAGTGAGAGTCAGTTCCAGGAGAACTGTATCCCAGTGAGATTCAGCGCCAGGGGAACTGTACCCCAGTGAGATTCAGTACCAGGGGAACTGTATCCCAGTGAGAGTCAGTGCCAGGGGAACTGTACCCCAGTGAGAGTCAGTGCCACGGGGAACTGTACTCCAGTGAGAGTCAGTGCCAGGGGAACTGTACTCCAGTGAGAGTCTGTGTCAGTGGACTGTACCCCAGTGAGAGGCAGTGCCAGGGGGACTGTACCCCAGTGAAAGTCAGTGCCAGGGGAACTGTACCCCAGCGAGAGTCAGTATCAGGGGAACTGTATCACAGTGAGAGTAAGTGCCAGGGATACTGTACCCCAGTGAGAGTCAGTGCCAGGGGAACTGTACTCCAGTGAGAGTCAGTGCCAGGGGAACTGCACTCCAGTGAGAGTCAGTGCCAGGGGGACTGTACTCCAGTGAGAGTCTGTGTCAGGGGACTGTACCCCAGTGAGAGTCAGTGCCAGGGGAACTGTACCCCAGTGAGATTCAGTGCCAGGGGAACTGTACTCCAGTGAGAGTCAGTGCCAGGGGAACTGTACCCCAGTGAGAGTCAGTGCCTGTGGAATTGTACCCCAGTGAGTGTGCCGGGCGAACTGTACCCCAGTGAGAGTCAGTGCCAGGGGAACTGTAGCCAGTGAGAGTCAATGCCAGAGGAACTGTACTCCAGTGAGTGTCAGTGCCAGGGGAACCGTATCACAGTGAGATTCAGCGCCAGGGGAACTGTACCCCAGTGAGATTCAGTACCAGGGGAACTGTATCCCAGTGAGAGTCAGTGCCAGGGGAACTGTACCCCAGTGAGAGTCAGTGCCAGGGAATTGAACTCCAGTGAGAGTCAGTGCCAGGAGAACTTAACTCCAGTGACAGTCAGTGCCAGGCGAACTGCACCCCAGTGAGAGTCAGTTCCAGGGGAACCTTACCCAAGTGAGCGGGTCTGTGCCAGGGGAATATGTACCCCAGTGAGAGTCAGTGCCAGAAGAATTGTACCCCAGTGAAAGTCAGTGCCAGGAGAACTGTACTAAAGTGAGAGTCAGTTCCAGGGGAACTGTACCCCAGTGAGAGTCAGTGCCAGGGGAACTGTACCCCAGTGAGAATCAGTGCCAGGGGAACTGTATCCCAGTGAGAGTCAGTGCCCGGGAAACTGTACTCCAGTGAGAGTCAGTGCCAGGGGAACTGTATCCCAGTGAGAGTCAGTGCCAGGGAAACTGCACTCCAGTGAGAGTCAGTGCCAGGGGAACTTTACTCCCGTGAGAGTCAGTGCCAGTGGAACTGTACTCCAGTGAGTATCAGTGCCAGGGGAACGGTACCCCAGTGGGAGTCAGTGCCTGTGGAACTGCACCCCAGTGAGAGTCAGTGCTTGTGGAACTGTACCCCAGTGAGAGTCAGTGCCAGTGGAACTGTAACCCAGTGAGATTCACTACCAGGGGAACTGTATCCCAGTGAGAGCCAGTGCCAGGGGAACTGTACCCCAGTGAGAGTCACTGCCAGGGGAACTATTTCCCAGTGAGACTCAGTGCCAGTGGAACTGTACTCCAGTGAGAGTCAGTGCCAGGGGAACTGTAGTCCAGTGAGAGTCAGTGCCAGGGGAACTGTAACCCAGTGAGATTCAGTGCCAGGTGAACTGTACCCCATTGAGAGTCTGTGCCAGGGGACTGTTTCCCAGTGAGACTCAATTCCAGTGGAACTGTACTGCAGTGAGAGTCAGTGCCAGGGGAACTGTACTCCAGTGAGAGTCAGTGCCAGGGGAACTGTACCCCAGTGAGATTCAGTGCCAGGGGAACTGTACCCCTGTGAGAGTCAGTGCCAGGGGAACTGTACCCCAGTGAGAGTCAGTGCCAGGGAAACTGTACTCCAGTGAAAGTCAGTGCCAGTGGAATTGTACTCCAGTGAGAGTCAATGCCAGGGGAAGTGCACTCCAGTGAGTGTCAGTGCCAGGGGAACTGTACCCCAGTGGGAGTCAGTGCCTGTGGAACTGTACTCCATTGAGAGTCAGTTCCAGGGGAAGTGTATCCCAGTGAGATTCAGCACCAGGGGAACTGCACCCCAGTGAGATTCAGTGCCAGGGGAACTGCACTCCAGTGAGAGTCAGTGCCAGGGGGACTGTACTCCAGTGAGAGTCTGTGTCAGGGGACTGTACCCCAGTGAGAGTCAGTGCCTGGGGAACTGTACCCCATTGAGAGTCTGTGCCGGGGGAACTGTTTCCCAGTGAGACTCAGTGCCGGTGGAACTGTACTCCAGTGAGAGTCAGTGCCAGGTGAACTGTACTCCAGTGAGAGTCAGTGCCAGGGGAACTGTATTCCAGTGAGAGTCTGTGTCAGGGGACTGTACCCCAGTGAGAGTCAGTGCAAGAGGGACTGTACCTCAGTGAGAGTCAGTGCCAGGGGAACTGTACCCCAGTGAGAGTCAGTGCCAGGGGAACTGTACCCCAGTGAGATTCAGTGCCAGGGGAACTGTACTCCAGTGAGAGTCAGTGCCAGGGGAACTGTACCCCAGTGAGAGTCAGTGCCAGGGAAACTGTACTCCAGTGAAAGTCAGTGCCAGGGGAACTGTAGCCAGTGAGAGTCAATGCCAGAGGAACTGTACTCCAGTGAGTGTCAGTGCCAGGGGAACCGTATCACAGTGAGATTCAGCGCCAGGGGATCTGTACCCCAGTGAGATTCAGTAGCAGGGGAACTGTATCCCAGTGAGAGTCAGTGCCAGGGGAACTGTACCCCAGTGAGAGTCAGTGCCAGGGAATTGAACTCCAGTGAGAGTCAGTGCCAGGAGAACTTAACTCCAGTGACAGTCAGTGCCAGGCGAACTGCACCCCAGTGAGAGTCAGTTCCAGGGGAACCTTACCCAAGTGAGCGGGTCTGTGCCAGGGGAATTGTACCCCAGTGAGAGTCAGTGCCAGAAGAATTGTACCCCAGTTAAAGTCAGCGCCAGGAGAACTGTACTCCAGTGAGAGTCAGTTCCAGGGGAACTGTATCCCAGTGAGATTCAGCGCCAGGGGAACTGCACCCCAGTGAGACTCAGTAACAGAGGAACTGTATCCCAGTGAGAGTCAGTGCCAGGGGAACTGTACCCCAGTGAGACTATGTGCCAGGGGACTGTACCCCAGTGAGACTCAGTGCCTGGGGAACTGAACCCCATTGAGAGTCTGTGCCAGGGGAACTGTTTCCCAGTGAGACTCAGTGCCGGTGGAACTGTACTCCAGTGAGAGTCAGTGCCAGGGGAACTGTACTCCAGTGAGAGTCAGTGCCAGGGGAACTGTACTCCAGTGAGAGTCTGTGTCAGGGGACTGTACCCCAGTGAGAGTCAGTGCCAGGGGGACTGTACCCCAGTGAGAGTCAGTGCCAGGGGAACTGTACCCCAGTGAGAGTCAGTGTCAGGGGAACTGTATCACAGTGAGAGTCAGTGCCAGGGAAACTGTACCCCAGTGAGAGTCAGTGCCAGGGGAACTGTACTCCAGTGAGAGTCAGTGCCAGGGGAACTGCACTCCAGTGAGAGTCAGTGCCTGGGGAACTGTACCCCATTGAGAGTCTGTGCCAGGGGAACTGTTTACCAGTGAGACTCAGTGCCGGTGGAACTGTACTCCAGTGAGAGTCAGTGCCAGGGGAACTGTACTCCAGTGAGAGTCAGTGCCAGGGGAACTGTATTCCAGTGAGAGTCTGTGTCAGGGGACTGTACCCCAGTGAGAGTCAGTGCCAGGGGGACTGAACCCCAGTGAGACTCTGTGCCAGGGGAACTGTACCCCAGTGAGAGTCAGTGCCAGGGGAAATGTACCCCAGTGAGAGTCAGTGCCAGGGGGACTGTACTCCAGTGAGAGTCTGTGTCAGGGGACTGTACCCCAGTGAGAGTCAGTGCCTGGGGAACTGTACCCCATTGAGAGTCTGTGCCGGGGGAACTGTTTCCCAGTGAGGCTCAGTGCCGGTGGAACTGTACTCCAGTGAGAGTCAGTGCCAGGTGAACTGTACTCCAGTGAGAGTCAGTGCCAGGGGAACTGTATTCCAGTGAGAGTCTGTGTCAGGGGACTGTACCCCAGTGAGAGTCAGTGCAAGAGGGACTGTACCTCAGTGAGAGTCAGTGCCAGGGGAACTGTACCCCAGTGAGAGTCAGTGCCAGGGGAACTGTACCCCAGTGAGATTCAGTGCCAGGGGAACTGTACTCCAGTGAGAGTCAGTGCCAGGGGAACTGTACCCCAGTGAGAGTCAGTGCCAGGAAAACTGTACTCCAGTGAAAGTCAGTGCCAGGGGAACTGTAGCCAGTGAGAGTCAATGCCAGAGGAACTGTACTCCAGTGAGTGTCAGTGCCAGGGGAACCGTATCACAGTGAGATTCAGCGCCAGGGGATCTGTACCCCAGTGAGATTCAGTAGCAGGGGAACTGTATCCCAGTGAGAGTCAGTGCCAGGGGAACTGTACCCCAGTGAGAGTCAGTGCCAGGGGAACTGTACTCCAGTGAGAGTCAGTGCCAGGGGAACTGTATTCCAGTGAGAGTCTGTGTCAGGGGACTGTACCCCAGTGAGAGTCAGTGCCAGGGGGACTGAACCCCAGTGAGACTCTGTGCCAGGGGAACTGTACCCCAGTGAGAGTCAGTGCCAGGGGAAATGTACCCCAGTGAGAGTCAGTGCCAGGGGAACTGTATCCCAGTGAGAGTCAGTGCCCGGGAAACTGTACTCCAGTGAGAGTCAGTGCCAGGGGAACTGTATCCCAGTGAGAGTCTGTGTCAGGGGACTGTACCCCAGTGAGAGTCAGTGCCTGGGGAACTGTACCCCATTGAGAGTCTGTGCCTGGGGAACTGTTTCCCAGTGAGACTCAGTGCCGGTGCAACTGTACTCCAGTGAGCGTCAGTGCCAGGGGAACTGTACTCCAGTGAGAGTCAGTGCCAGGGGAACTGTACTCCAGTGAGAGTCTTTGTCAGGGGACTGTACCCCAGTGAGAGTCAGTGCCAGGGGGACTGTACTCCAGTGAGAGTCAGTGCCAGGGGAACTGTACCCCAGTGAGAGTCAGTGCCAGGGGAACTGTACCCCAGTGAGATTCAGTGCCAGGGGAACTGTACTCCAGTGAGAGTCAGTGCCAGGGGAAATTTACCCCAGTGTGTGTGCCGGGCGAACTGTACCCCAGTGAGAGTCAGTGCCAGGGAAACTGTACTCCAGTGAAAGTCAGTGCCAGGGGAACTGTAGCCAGTGAGAGTCAATGCCAGGGGAACTGTACTCCAGTGAGTGTCACTGCCAGGGGAACCGTGCCACAGTGAGATTCAGCGCCAGGGGAACTGTTCCCCAGTGAGATTCAGTACCAGGGGAACTGTATCCCAGTGAGAGTCAGTGCCAGGGGAACTGTACCCCAGTGAGAGTCAGTGCCAGGGAAATAGTACTCCAGTGAGAGTCAGTGCCAGGAGAACTTTACTCCAGTGACAGTCAGTGCCATGCGAACTGCACCCCAGTGAGTGTCAGTTCCAGGGGAACCTTACCCAAGTGAGCGTCTGTGCCAGGGGAATTGTACCCCAGTGAGAGTCAGTGCCAGAAGAACTGTACCCCAGTGAAAGTCAGTGCCAGGGGAACTGTACTCCAGTGAGAGTCAATGCCAGGGGAACTGTACTCCAATGAGAGTCAGTTCCAGGGGAACTGTATCCCAGTGAGATTCAGCGCCAGGGGAACTGTACCCCAATTGGATTCAGTACCAGAGGAACTGTATCCCAGTGAGAGTCAGTGCCAGGGGAACTGTACCCCAGTGAGCCTCTGTGCCAGGGGAACTGTACCCCAGTGAGAGTCAGTGCCAGGGGAACTGTACCCCAGTGAGAGTCAGTGCCAGGGGAACTGTATCCCAGTGAGAGTCAGTGCCCGGGAAACTGTACTCCAGTGAGAGTCAGTGCCAGGGGAACTGTATCCCAGTGAGAGTCAGTGCCAGGGGAACTGCACTCCAGTGAAAGTCAGTGCCAGGGGAACTGTAGCCAGTGAGAGTCAATGCCAGAGGAACTGTACTCCAGTGAGTGTCAGTGCCAGGGGAACCGTATCACAGTGAGATTCAGCGCCAGGGGATCTGTACCCCAGTGAGATTCAGTAGCAGGGGAACTGTATCCCAGTGAGAGTCAGTGCCAGGGGAACTGTACCCCAGTGAGAGTCAGTGCCAGGGAATTGAACTCCAGTGAGAGTCAGTGCCAGGAGAACTTAACTCCAGTGACAGTCAGTGCCAGGCGAACTGCACCCCAGTGAGAGTCAGTTCCAGGGGAACCTTACCCAAGTGAGCGGGTCTGTGCCAGGGGAATTGTACCCCAGTGAGAGTCAGTGCCAGAAGAATTGTACCCCAGTTAAAGTCAGCGCCAGGAGAACTGTACTCCAGTGAGAGTCAGTTCCAGGGGAACTGTATCCCAGTGAGATTCAGCGCCAGGGGAACTGCACCCCAGTGAGACTCAGTAACAGAGGAACTGTATCCCAGTGAGAGTCAGTGCCAGGGGAACTGTACCCCAGTGAGACTATGTGCCAGGGGACTGTACCCCAGTGAGACTCAGTGCCTGGGGAACTGAACCCCATTGAGAGTCTGTGCCAGGGGAACTGTTTCCCAGTGAGACTCAGTGCCGGTGGAACTGTACTCCAGTGAGAGTCAGTGCCAGGGGAACTGTACTCCAGTGAGAGTCAGTGCCAGGGGAACTGTACTCCAGTGAGAGTCTGTGTCAGGGGACTGTACCCCAGTGAGAGTCAGTGCCAGGGGGACTGTACCCCAGTGAGAGTCAGTGCCAGGGGAACTGTACCCCAGTGAGAGTCAGTGTCAGGGGAACTGTATCACAGTGAGAGTCAGTGCCAGGGAAACTGTACCCCAGTGAGAGTCAGTGCCAGGGGAACTGTACTCCAGTGAGAGTCAGTGCCAGGGGAACTGCACTCCAGTGAGAGTCAGTGCCTGGGGAACTGTACCCCATTGAGAGTCTGTGCCAGGGGAACTGTTTACCAGTGAGACTCAGTGCCGGTGGAACTGTACTCCAGTGAGAGTCAGTGCCAGGGGAACTGTACTCCAGTGAGAGTCAGTGCCAGGGAAACTGTATTCCAGTGAGAGTCTGTGTCAGGGGACTGTACCCCAGTGAGAGTCAGTGCCAGGGGGACTGAACCCCAGTGAGACTCTGTGCCAAGGGAACTGTACCCCAGTGAGAGTCAGTGCCAGGGGAAATGTACCCCAGTGAGAGTCAGTGCCAGGGGAACTGTATCCCAGTGAGAGTCAGTGCCCGGGAAACTGTACTCCAGTGAGAGTCAGTGCCAGGGGAACTGTATCCCAGTGAGAGTCAGTGCCAGGGAAACTGTACTCCAGTGAGAGTCAGTGCCAGGGGGACTGTAACCCAGTGAGAGTCTGTGTCAGGGGACTGTACCCCAGTGAGAGTCAGTGCCTGGGGAACTGTACCCCATTGAGAGTCTGTGCCAGGGGAACTGTTTCCCAGTGAGACTCAGTGCCGGTGCAACTGTACTCCAGTGAGAGTCTGTGTCAGGGGACTGTACCCCAGTGAGAGTCAGTGCCAGGGGGACTGTACTCCAGTGAGAGTCAGTGCCAGGGGAACTGTACCCCAGTGAGAGTCAGTGCCAGGGGAACTGTACCCCAGTGAGATTCAGTGCCAGGGGAACTGTACTCCAGTGAGAGTCAGTGCCAGGGGAAATTTACCCCAGTGTGTGTGCCGGGCGAACTGTACCCCAGTGAGAGTCAGTGCCAGGGAAACTGTACTCCAGTGAAAGTCAGTGCCAGGGGAACTGTAGCCAGTGAGAGTCAATTCCAGGGGAACTGTACTCCAGTGAGTGTCACTGCCAGGGGAACCGTGTCACATTGAGATTCAGCGCCAGGGGAACTGTTCCCCAGTGAGATTCAGTACCAGGGGAACTGTATCCCAGTGAGAGTCAGTGCCAGGGGAACTGTACCCCAGTGAGAGTCAGTGCCAGGGAAATAGTACTCCAGTGAGAGTCAGTGCCAGGAGAACTTTACTCCAGTGACAGTCAGTGCCATGCGAACTGCACCCCAGTGAGTGTCAGTTCCAGGGGAACCTTACCCAAGTGAGCGTCTGTGCCAGGGGAATTGTACCCCAGTGAGAGTCAGTGCCAGAAGAACTGTACCCCAGTGAAAGTCAGTGCCAGGGGAACTGTACTCCAGTGAGAGTCAATGCCAGGGGAACTGTACTCCAATGAGAGTCAGTTCCAGGGGAACTGTATCCCAGTGAGATTCAGCGCCAGGGGAACTGTACCCCAGTTGGATTCAGTACCAGAGGAACTGTATCCCAGTGAGAGTCAGTGCCAGGGGAACTGTACCCCAGTGAGACTCTGTGCCAGGGGAACTGTACCCCAGTGAGAGTCAGTGCCAGGGGAACTGTACCCCAGTGAGAGTCAGTGCCAGGGGAACTGTATCCCAGTGAGAGTCAGTGCCCGGGAAACTGTACTCCAGTGAGAGTCAGTGCCAGGGGAACTGTATCCCAGTGAGAGTCAGTGCCAGGGAAACTGTACTCCGGTGAGAGTCAGTGCCAGGGGAACTTTACTCCAGTGAGAGTCAGTGCCAGTGGAACTGTACTCCAGTGAGTATCAGTGCCAGGGGAACGGTACCCCAGTGGGAGTCAGTGCCTGTGGAACTGTACCCCAGTGAGAGTCAGTGCTTGTGGAACTGTACCCCAGTGAGAGTCAGTGCCAGTGGAACTGTAACCCAGTGAGATTCACTACCAGGGGAACTGTATCCCAGTGAGAGCCAGTGCCAGGGGAACTGTACCCCAGTGAGAGTCACTGCCAGGGGAACTGTTTCCCAGTGAGACTCAGTGCCAGTGGAACTGTACTCCAGTGAGAGTCAGTGCCAGGGGAACTGTACTCCAGTGAGAGTCAGTGCCAGGGGAACTGTAACCCAGTGAGATTCAGTGCCAGGTGAACTGTACCCCATTGAGAGTATGTGCCAGGGGACTGTTTCCCAGTGAGACTCAATGCCAGTGGAACTGTACTGCAGTGAGAGTCATTGCCAGGGGAACTGTACTCCAGTGAGAGTCAGTGCCAGGGGAACTGTACCCCAGTGAGATTCAGTGCCAGGGGAACTGTACCCCTGTGAGAGTCAGTGCCAGGGGAACTGTACCCCAGTGAGAGTCAGTGCCAGGGAAACTGTACTCCAGTGAAAGTCAGTGCCAGGGGAATTGTACTCCAGTGAGAGTCAATGCCAGGGGAAGTGTACTCCAGTGAGTGTCAGTGCCAGGGGAACTGTACCCCAGTGGGAGTCAGTGCCTGTGGAACTGTACTCCATTGAGAGTCAGTTCCAGGGGAAGTGTATCCCAGTGAGATTCAGCACCAGGGGAACTGCACCCCAGTGAGATTCAGTGCCAGGGGAATTGTACCCCAGTGGGAGTCAGTGCCTGTGGAACTGTACTCCAGTGAGAGTCAGTTCCAGGAGAACTGTACCCCAGTGAGATTCAGCGCCAGGGGAACTGTACCCCAGTGAGATTCAGTACCAGGGGAACTGTATCCCAGTGAGAGTCAGTGCCAGGGGAACTGTACCCCAGTGACAGTCAGTGCCAGGGGAACTGCACTCCAGTGAGAGTCAGTGCCAGGGGGACTGTACTCCAGTGAGAGTCTGTGTCAGGGGACTGTACCCCAGTGAGAGTCAGTGCCTGGGGAACTGTACCCCATTGAGAGTCTGTGCCGGGGGAACTGTTTCCCAGTGAGACTCAGTGCCGGTGGAACTGTACTCCAGTGAGAGTCAGTGCCAGGTGAACTGTACTCCAGTGAGAGTCAGTGCCAGGGGAACTGTATTCCAGTGAGAGTCTGTGTCAGGGGACTGTACCCCAGTGAGAGTCAGTGCAAGAGGGACTGTACCTCAGTGAGAGTCAGTGCCAGGGGAACTGTACCCCAGTGAGAGTCAGTGCCAGGGGAACTGTACCCCAGTGAGATTCAGTGCCAGGGGATCTGTACCCCAGTGAGATTCAGTAGCAGGGGAACTGTATCCCAGTGAGAGTCAGTGCCAGGGGAACTGTACCCCAGTGAGAGTCAGTGCCAGGGAATTGAACTCCAGTGAGAGTCAGTGCCAGGAGAACTTAACTCCAGTGACAGTCAGTGCCAGGCGAACTGCACCCCAGTGAGAGTCAGTTCCAGGGGAACCTTACCCAAGTGAGCGGGTCTGTGCCAGGGGAATTGTACCCCAGTGAGAGTCAGTGCCAGAAGAATTGTACCCCAGTTAAAGTCAGCGCCAGGAGAACTGTACTCCAGTGAGAGTCAGTTCCAGGGGAACTGTATCCCAGTGAGATTCAGCGCCAGGGGAACTGTACCCCAGTGAGACTCAGTAACAGAGGAACTGTATCCCAGTGAGAGTCAGTGCCAGGGGAACTGTACCCCAGTGAGACTATGTGCCAGGGGACTGTACCCCAGTGAGACTCAGTGCCTGGGGAACTGAACCCCATTGAGAGTCTGTGCCAGGGGAACTGTTTCCCAGTGAGACTCAGTGCCGGTGGAACTGTACTCCAGTGAGAGTCAGTGCCAGGGGAACTGTACTCCAGTGAGAGTCAGTGCCAGGGGAACTGTACTCCAGTGAGAGTCAGTGTCAGGGGACTGTACCCCAGTGAGAGTCAGTGCCAGGGGGACTGTACCCCAGTGAGAGTCAGTGCCAGGGGAACTGTACCCCAGTGAGAGTCAGTGTCAGGGGAACTGTATCACAGTGAGACTCAGTGCCGGTGGAACTGTACTCCAGTGAGAGTCAGTGCCAGGGGAACTGTACTCCAGTGAGAGTCAGTGCCAGGGGAACTGTATTCCAGTGAGAGTCTGTGTCAGGGGACTGTACCCCAGTGAGAGTCAGTGCCAGGGGGACTGAACCCCAGTGAGACTCTGTGCCAGGGGAACTGTACCCCAGTGAGAGTCAGTGCCAGGGGAAATGTACCCCAGTGAGAGTCAGTGCCAGGGGAACTGTATCCCAGTGAGAGTCAGTGCCCGGGAAACTGTACTCCAGTGAGAGTCAGTGCCAGGGGAACTGTATCCCAGTGAGAGTCAGTGCCAGGGAAACTGTACTCCAGTGAGAGTCAGTGCCAGGGGGACTGTAACCCAGTGAGAGTCTGTGTCAGGGGACTGTACCCCAGTGAGAGTCAGTGCCTGGGGAACTGTACCCCATTGAGAGTCTGTGCCAGGGGAACTGTTTCCCAGTGAGACTCAGTGCCGGTGCAACTGTACTCCAGTGAGCGTCAGTGCCAGGGGAACTGTACTCCAGTGAGAGTCAGTGCCAGGGGAACTGTACTCCAGTGAGAGTCTGTGTCAGGGGACTGTACCCCAGTGAGAGTCAGTGCCAGGGGGACTGTACTCCAGTGAGAGTCAGTGCCAGGGGAACTGTACCCCAGTGAGAGTCAGTGCCAGGGGAACTGTACCCCAGTGAGATTCAGTGCCAGGGGAACTGTACTCCAGTGAGAGTCAGTGCCAGGGGAAATTTACCCCAGTGAGTGTGCCGGGCGAACTGTACCCCAGTGAGAGTCAGTGCCAGGGAAACTGTACTCCAGTGAAAGTCAGTGCCAGGGGAACTGTAGCCAGTGAGAGTCAATGCCAGGGGAACTGTACTCCAGTGAGTGTCACTGCCAGGGGAACCGTGTCACAGTGAGATTCAGCGCCAGGGGAACTGTTCCCCAGTGAGATTCAGTACCAGGGGAACTGTATCCCAGTGAGAGTCAGTGCCAGGGGAACTGTACCCCAGTGAGAGTCAGTGCCAGGGAAATAGTACTCCAGTGAGAGTCAGTGCCAGGAGAACTTTACTCCAGTGACAGTCAGTGCCATGCGAACTGCACCCCAGTGAGTGTCAGTTCCAGGGGAACCTTACCCAAGTGAGCGTCTGTGCCAGGGGAATTGTACCCCAGTGAGAGTCAGTGCCAGAAGAACTGTACCCCAGTGAAAGTCAGTGCCAGGGGAACTGTACTCCAGTGAGAGTCAATGCCAGGGGAACTGTACTCCAGTGAGAGTCAGTTCCAGGGGAACTGTATCCCAGTGAGATTCAGCGCCAGGGGAACTGTACCCCAGTTGGATTCAGTACCAGAGGAACTGTATCCCAGTGAGAGTCAGTGCCAGGGGAACTGTACCCCAGTGAGACTCTGTGCCAGGGGAACTGTACCCCAGTGAGAGTCAGTGCCAGGGGAACTGTACCCCAGTGAGAGTCAGTGCCAGGGGAACTGTATCCCAGTGAGAGTCAGTGCCCGGGAAAGTGTACTCCAGTGAGAGTCAATGCCAGGGGAACTGTATCCCAGTGAGAGTCAGTGCCATGGAAACTGTACTCCAGTGAGAGTCAGTGCCAGGGGAACTTTACTCCAGTGAGAGTCAGTGCCAGTGGAACTGTACTCCAGTGAGAGTCAGTGCCAGGGGGACTGTAACCCAGTGAGAGTCTGTGTCAGGGGACTGTACCCCAGTGAGAGTCAGTGCCTGGGGAACTGTACCCCATTGAGAGTCTGTGCCAGGGGAACTGTTTCCCAGTGAGACTCAGTGCCGGTGCAACTGTACTCCAGTGAGCATCAGTGCCAGGGGAACTGTACTCCAGTGAGAGTCAGTGCCAGGGGAACTGTACTCCAGTGAGAGTCTGTGTCAGGGGACTGTACCCCAGTGAGAGTCAGTGCCAGGGGGATTGTACTCCAGTGAGACTCAGTGCCAGGGAAACTGTACCCCAGTGAGAGTCAGTGCCAGGGGAACTGTACCCCAGTGAGATTCAGTGCCAGGGGAACTGTACTCCAGTGAGAGTCAGTGCCAGGGGAAATTTACCCCAGTGAGTGTGCCGGGTGAACTGTACCCCAGTGAGAGTCAGTGCCAGGGAAACTGTACTCCAGTGAAAGTCAGTGCCAGGGGAACTGTAGCCAGTGAGAGTCAATGCCAGGGGAACTGTACTCCAGTGAGTGTCACTGCCAGGGGAACCGTGTCACAGTGAGATTCAGCGCCAGGGGAACTGTTCCCCAGTGAGATTCAGTACCAGGGGAACTGTATCCCAGTGAGAGTCTGTGCCAGGGGAACTGTACCCCAGTGAGAGTCAGTGCCAGGGAAATAGTACTCCAGTGAGAGTTAGTGCCAGGAGAACTTTACTCCAGTGACAGTCAGTGCCATGCGAACTGCACCCCAGTGAGAGTCAGTTCCAGGGGAACCTTACCCAAGTGAGCGTCTGTGCCAGGGGAATTGTACCCCAGTGAGAGTCAGTGCCAGAAGAACTGTACCCCAGTGAAAGTCAGTGCCAGGGGAACTGTACTCCAGCGAGAGTCAATGCCAGGGGAACTGTACTCCAGTGAGAGTCAGTTCCAGGGGAACTGTATCCCAGTGAGATTCAGCGCCAGGGGAACTGTACCCCAGTTGGATTCAGTACCAGAGGAACTGTATCCCAGTGAGAGTCAGTGCCAGGGGAACTGTACCCCAGTGAGAGTCAGTGTCAGGGGAAATGTACCCCAGTGAGAGTCAGTGCCAGGGGAACTGCATCCCAGTGAGAGTCAGTGCCCGGGAAACTGTACTCCAGTGAGAGTCAGTGCCTGGGGAACTGTATCCCAGTGAGAGTCAGTGCCATGGAAACTGTACTCCAGTGAGAGTCAGTGCCAGGGGAACTTTACTCCAGTGAGTGTCAGTGCCAGTGGAACTGTACTCCAGTGAGTGTCAGTGCCAGGGGAACGGTACCCCAGTGGGAGTCAGTGCCTGTGGAACTGTACCCCAGTGAGAGTCAGTGCTTGTGGAACTGTACCCCAGTGAGAGTCAGTGCTAGGGTAACTGTAACCCAGTGAGATTCACTACCAGGGGAACTGTATCCCAGTGAGAGCCAGTGCCAAGGGAACTGTACCCCAGTGAGAGTCACTGCCAGGGGAACTGTTTCCCAGTGAGACTCAGTGCCAGTGGAACTGTACTCCAGTGAGAGTCAGTGCCAGGGGAACTGTACTCCAGTGAGAGTCAGTGCCAGGGGAACAGTAACCCAGTGAGATTCAGTGCCAGGTGAACTGTACCCCATTGAGAGTCTGTGCCAGGGGACTGTTTCCCAGTGAGACTCAATGCAGGTGGAACTGTACTGCAGTGAGAGTCAGTGCCAGGGGAACTGTACTCCAGTGAGAGTCAGTGCCAGGGGAACTGTACCCCAGTGAGATTCAGTGCCAGGGGAACTGTACCCCTGTGAGAGTCAGTGCCAGGGGAACTGTACCCCAGTGAGAGTCACTGCCAGGGAAACTGTACTCCAGTGAAAGTCAGTGCCAGGGGAACTGTACTCCAGTGAGAGTCAATGCCAGGGGAAGTGTACTCCAGTGAGTGTCAGTGCCAGGGGAACTGTACCCCAGTGGGAGTCAGTGCCTGTGGAAATGTACTCCATTGAGAGTCAGTTCCAGGGGAAGTGTATCCCAGTGAGATTCAGCACCAGGGGAACTGCACCCCAGTGAGATTCAGTGCCAGGGGAATTGTACCCCAGTGGGAGTCAGTGCCTGTGGAACTGTACTCCAGTGAGAGTCAGTTCCAGGAGAACTGTATCCCAGTGAGATTCAGCGCCAGGGGAACTGTACCCCAGTGAGATTCAGTACCAGGGGAACTGTATCCCAGTGAGAGTCAGTGCCAGGGGAACTGTACCCCAGTGAGAGTCAGTGCCACGGGGAACTGTACTCCAGTGAGAGTCAGTGCCAGGGGAACTGTACTCCAGTGAGAGTCTGTGTCAGGGGACTGTACCCCAGTGAGAGTCAGTGCCAGGGTGACTGTACCCCAGTGAGAGTCAGTGCCAGCGGAACTGTACCCCAGTGAGAGTCAGTATCAGGGGAACTGTATCACAGTGAGAGTAAGTGCCAGGGAAACTGTACCCCAGTGAGAGTCAGTGCCAGGGGAACTGTACTCCAGTGAGAGTCAGTGCCAGGGGAACTGCACTCCAGTGAGAGTCAGTGCCTGGGGAACTGTACCACATTGAGAGTCTGTGCCAGGGGAACTGTTTCCCAGTGAGATTCAGTGCCGGTGGAACTGTACTCCAGTGAGAGTCAGTGCCAGGGGAACTGTACTCCAGTGAGAGTCAGTGCCAGGGGAACTGTATTCCAGTGAGAGTCTGTGTCAGGGGACTGTACCCCAGTGAGAGTCAGCGCCAGGGGGACTGAACCCCAGTGAGACTCTGTGCCAGGGGAACTGTACCCCAGTGAAAGTCAGTGCCAGGGGAACTCTACCCCAGTGAGAGTCAGTGCCAGGGGAACTGTATCCCAGTGAGAGTCAGTGCCCGGGAAACTGTACTCCAGTGAGAGTCAGTGCCAGGGGAACTGTATCCCAGTGAGAGTCAGTGCCAGGGAAACTGTACTCCAGTGAGAGTCAGTGCCAGTGGAACTTTACTCCAGTGAGAGTCAGTGCCAGTGGAACTGTACTCCAGTGAGAGTCAGTGCTTGTGGAACTGTACCCCAGTGAGAGTCAGTGCCAGTGGAACTGTAACCCAGTGAGATTCACTACCAGGGAAACTGTATCCCAGTGAGAGCCAGTGCCAGTGGAACTGTACCCCAGTGAGAGTCACTGCCAGGGGAACTATTTCCCAGTGAGACTCAGTGCCAGTGGAACTGTACTCCAGTGAGAGTCAGTGCCAGGGGAACTGTAGTCCAGTGAGAGTCAGTGCCAGGGGAACTGTAACCCAGTGAGATTCAGTGCCAGGTGAACTGTACCCCATTGAGCGTCTGTGCCAGGGGACTGTTTCCCAGTGAGACTCAATGCCAGTGGAACTGTACTGCAGTGAGAGTCAGTGCCAGGGGAACTGTACTCCAGTGAGAGTCAGTGCCAGGGGAACTGTACCCCAGTGAGATTCAGTGCCAGGGGAACTGTACCCCTGTGAGAGTCAGTGCCAGGGGAACTGTACCCCAGTGAGAGTCAGTGCCAGGGAAACTGTACTCCAGTGAAAGTCAGTGCCAGGGGAATTGTACTCCAGTGAGAGTCAATGCCAGGGGAAGTGCACTCCAGTGAGTGTCAGTGCCAGGGGAACTGTACCCCAGTGGGAGTCAGTGCCTGTGGAACTGTACTCCATTGAGAGTCAGTTCCAGGGGAAGTGTATCCCAGTGAGATTCAGCACCAGGGGAACTGCACCCCAGTGAGATTCAGTACCAGGGGAACTGTATCCCAGTGAGAGTCAGTGCCAGGGGAACTGTACCCCAGTGAGAGTCAGTGCCAGGGGGACTGTACTCCAGTGAGAGTCTGTGTCAGGGGACTGTACCCCAGTGAGAGTCAGTGCCTGGGGAACTGTACCCCATTGAGAGTCTGTGCCGGGGGAACTGTTTCCCAGTGAGACTCAGTGCCGGTGGAACTGTACTCCAGTGAGAGTCAGTGCCAGGTGAACTGTACTCCAGTGAGAGTCAGTGCCAGGGGAACTGTATTCCAGTGAGAGTCTGTGTCAGGGGACTGTACCCCAGTGAGAGTCAGTGCAAGATGGACTGTACCTCAGTGAGAGTCAGTGCCAGGGGAACTGTACCCCAGTGAGAGTCAGTGCCAGGGGAACTGTACCCCAGTGAGATTCAGTGCCAGGGGAACTGTACTCCAGTGAGAGTCAGTGCCAGGGGAACTGCACCCCAGTGAGAGTCAGTGCCAGGGAAACTGTACTCCAGTGAAAGTCAGTGCCAGGGGAACTGTAGCCAGTGAGAGTCAATGCCAGAGGAACTGTACTCCAGTGAGTGTCAGTGCCAGGAGAACCGTATCACAGTGAGATTCAGCGCCAGGGGATCTGTACCCCAGTGAGATTCAGTAGCAGGGGAACTGTATCCCAGTGAGAGTCAGTGCCAGGGGAACTGTACCCCAGTGAGAGTCAGTGCCAGGGAATTGAACTCCAGTGAGAGTCAGTGCCAGGAGAACTTAACTCCAGTGACAGTCAGTGCCAGGCGAACTGCACCCCAGTGAGAGTCAGTTCCAGGGGAACCTTACCCAAGTGAGCGGGTCTGTGCCAGGGGAATTGTACCCCAGTGAGAGTCAGTGCCAGAAGAATTGTACCCCAGTTAAAGTCAGCGCCAGGAGAACTGTACTCCAGTGAGAGTCAGTTCCAGGGGAACTGTATCCCAGTGAGATTCAGCGCCAGGGGAACTGCACCCCAGTGAGACTCAGCAACAGAGGAACTGTATCCCAGTGAGAGTCAGTGCCAGGGGAACTGTACCCCAGTGAGACTATGTGCCAGGGGACTGTACCCCAGTGAGACTCAGTGCCTGGGGAACTGAACCCCATTGAGAGTCTGTGCCAGGGGAACTGTTTCCCAGTGAGACTCAGTGCCGGTGGAACTGTACTCCAGTGAGAGTCAGTGCCAGGGTAACTGTACTCCAGTGAGAGTCAGTGCCAGGGGAACTGTACTCCAGTGAGAGTCTGTGTCAGGGGACTGTACCCCAGTGAGAGTCAGTGCCAGGGGGACTGTACCCCAGTGAGAGTCAGTGCCAGGGGAACTGTACCCCAGTGAGAGTCAGTGTCAGGGGAACTGTACCCCAGTGAGAGTCAGTGCCAGGGGAACTGTACTCCAGTGAGAGTCAGTGCCAGGGGAACTGCACTCCAGTGAGAGTCAGTGCCTGGGGAACTGTACCCCATTGAGAGTCTGTGCCAGGGGAACTGTTTACCAGTGAGACTCAGTGCCGGTGGAACTGTACTCCAGTGAGAGTCAGTGCCAGGGGAACTGTACTCCAGTGAGAGTCAGTGCCAGGGGAACTGTATTCCAGTGAGAGTCTGTGTCAGGGGACTGTACCCCAGTGAGAGTCAGTGCCAGGGGGACTGAACCCCAGTGAGACTCTGTGCCAGGGGAACTGTACCCCAGTGAGAGTCAGTGCCAGGGGAAATGTACCCCAGTGAGAGTCAGTGCCAGGGGAACTGTATCCCAGTGAGAGTCAGTGCCCGGGAAACTGTACTCCAGTGAGAGTCAGTGCCAGGGGAACTGTATCCCAGTGAGAGTCAGTGCCAGGGAAACTGTACTCCAGTGAGAGTCAGTGCCAGGGGGACTGTAACCCAGTGAGAGTCTGTGTCAGGGGACTGTACCCCAGTGAGAGTCAGTGCCTGGGGAACTGTACCCCATTGAGAGTCTGTGCCAGGGGAACTGTTTCCCAGTGAGACTCAGTGCCGGTGCAACTGTACTCCAGTGAGCGTCAGTGCCAGGGGAACTGTACTCCAGTGAGAGTCAGTGCCAGGGGAACTGTACTCCAGTGAGAGTCTGTGTCAGGGGACTGTACCCCAGTGAGAGTCAGTGCCAGGGGGACTGTACTCCAGTGAGAGTCAGTGCCAGGGGAACTGTACCCCAGTGAGAGCCAGTGCCAGGGGAACTGTACCCCAGTGAGATTCAGTGCCAGGGGAATTGTACCCCAGTGAGAGTCAGTGCCAGAAGAACTGTACCCCAGTGAAAGTCAGTGCCAGGGGAACTGTACTCCAGTGAGAGTCAATGCCAGGGGAACTGTACTCCAGTGAGAGTCAGTTCCAGGGGAACTGTATCCCAGTGAGATTCAGCGCCAGGGGAACTGTACCCCAGTTGGATTCAGTACCAGAGGAACTGTATCCCAGTGAGAGTCAGTGCCAGGGGAACTGTACCCCAGTGAGACTCTGTGCCAGGGGAACTGTACCCCAGTGAGAGTCAGTGCCAGGGGAACTGTACCCCAGTGAGAGTCAGTGCCAGGGGAACTGTATCCCAGTGAGAGTCAGTGCCCGGGAAACTGTACTCCAGTGAGAGTCAGTGCCAGGGGAACTGTATCCCAGTGAGAGTCAGTGCCAGGGAAACTGTACTCCAGTGAGAGTCAGTGCCAGGGGAACTTTACTCCAGTGAGAGTCAGTGCCAGTGGAACTGTACTCCAGTGAGTATCAGTGCCAGGGGAACGGTACCCCAGTGGGAGTCAGTGCCTGTGGAACTGTACCCCAGTGAGAGTCAGTGCTTGTGGAACTGTACCCCAGTGAGAGTCAGTGCCAGTGGAACTGTAACCCAGTGAGATTCACTACCAGGGGAACTGTATCCCAGTGAGAGCCAGTGCTAGGGGAACTGTACCCCAGTGAGAGTCACTGCCAGGGGAACTGTTTCGCAGTGAGACTCAGTTCCAGTGGAACTGTACTCCAGTGAGAGTCAGTGCCAGGGGAACTGTACTCCAGTGAGAGTCAGTACCAGGGGAACTGTAACCCAGTGAGATTCAGTGCCAGGTGAACTGTACCCCATTGAGAGTATGTGCCAGGGGACTGTTTCCCAGTGAGACTCAATGCCAGTGGAACTGTACTGCAGTGAGAGTCAGTGCCAGGGGAACTGTACTCCAGTGGGAGTCAGTGCCTGTGGAACTGTACTCCATTGAGAGTCAGTTCCAGGGGAAGTGTATCCCAGTGAGATTCAGCACCAGGGGAACTGCACCCCAGTGAGATTCAGTGCCAGGGGAATTGTACCCCAGTGGGAGTCAGTGCCTGTGGAACTGTACTCCAGTGAGAATCAGTTCCAGGAGAACTGTACCCCAGTGAGATTCAGCGCCAGGGGAACTGTACCCCCGTGAGATTCAGTTCCAGGGGAACTGTATCCCAGTGAGAGTCAGTGCCAGGGGAACTGTACCCCAGTGAGAGCCAGTGCCAGGGGAACTGCACTCCAGTGAGTCAGTGCCAGGGGGACTGTACTCCAGTGAGAGTCTGTGTCAGGGGACTGTACCCCAGTGAGAGTCAGTGCCTGGGGAACTGTACCCCATTGAGAGTCTGTGCCGGGGGAACTGTTTCCCAGTGAGACTCAGTGCCGGTGGAACTGTACTCCAGTGAGAGTCAGTGCCAGGTGAACTGTACTCCAGTGAGACTCAGTGCCAGGGGAACTGTATTCCAGTGAGAGTCTGTGTCAGGGGACTGTACCCCAGTGAGAGTCAGTGCAAGAGGGACTGTACCTCAGTGAGAGTCAGTGCCAGGGGAACTGTACCCCAGTGAGAGTCAGTGCCAGGGGAACTGTACCCCAGTGAGATTCAGTGCCAGGGGATCTGTACCCCAGTGAGATTCAGTAGCAGGGGAACTGTATCCCAGTGAGAGTCAGTGCCAGGGGAACTGTACCCCAGTGAGAGTCAGTGCCAGGGAATTGAACTCCAGTGAGAGTCAGTGCCAGGAGAACTTAACTCCAGTGACAGTCAGTGCCAGGCGAACTGCACCCCAGTGAGAGTCAGTTCCAGGGGAACCTTACCCAAGTGAGCGGGTCTGTGCCAGGGGAATTGTACCCCAGTGAGAGTCAGTGCCAGAAGAATTGTACCCCAGTTAAAGTCAGCGCCAGGAGAACTGTACTCCAGTGAGAGTCAGTTCCAGGGGAACTGTATCCCAGTGAGATTCAGCGCCAGGGGAACTGTACCCCAGTGAGACTCAGTAACAGAGGAACTGTATCCCAGTGAGAGTCAGTGCCAGGGGAACTGTACCCCAGTGAGACTATGTGCCAGGGGACTGTACCCCAGTGAGACTCAGTGCCTGGGGAACTGTACCCCATTGAGAGTCTGTGCCGGGGGAAATGTTTCCCAGTGAGACTCAGTGCCGGTGGAACTGTACTCCAGTGAGAGTCAGTGCCAGGTGAACTGTACTCCAGTGAGAGTCAGTGCCAGGGGAACTGTATTCCAGTGAGAGTCTGTGTCAGGGGACTGTACCCCAGTGAGAGTCAGTGCAAGAGGGACTGTACCTCAGTGAGAGTCAGTGCCAGGGGAACTGTACCCCAGTGAGAGTCAGTGCCAGGGGAACTGTACCCCAGTGAGATTCAGTGCCAGGGGATCTGTACCCCAGTGAGATTCAGTAGCAGGGGAACTGTATCCCAGTGAGAGTCAGTGCCAGGGGAACTGTACCCCAGTGAGAGTCAGTGCCAGGGAATTGAACTCCAGTGAGAGTCAGTGCCAGGAGAACTTAACTCCAGTGACAGTCAGTGCCAGGCGAACTGCACCGCAGTGAGAGTCAGTTCCAGGGGAACCTTACCCAAGTGAGCGGGTCTGTGCCAGGGGAATTGTACCCCAGTGAGAGTCAGTGCCGGAAGAATTGTACCCCAGTTAAAGTCAGCGCCAGGAGAACTGTACTCCAGTGAGAGTCAGTTCCAGGGGAACTGTATCCCAGTGAGATTCAGCGCCAGGGGAACTGTACCCCAGTGAGACTCAGTAACAGAGGAACTGTATCCCAGTGAGAGTCAGTGCCAGGGGAACTGTACCCCAGTGAGACTATGTGCCAGGGGACTGTACCCCAGTGAGACTCAGTGCCTGGGGAACTGAACCCCATTGAGAGTCTGTGCCAGGGGAACTGTTTCCCAGTGAGACTCAGTGCCGGTGGAACTGCACTCCAGTGAGAGTCAGTGCCAGGGGAACTGTACTCCAGTGAGAGTCAGTGCCAGGGGAACTGTACTCAAGTGAGAGTCTGTGTCAGGGGACTGTACCCCAGTGAGAGTCAGTGCCAGGGGGACTGTACCCCAGTGAGAGTCAGTGCCAGGGGAACTGTACCCCAGTGAGAGTCAGTGTCAGGGGAACTGTATCACAGTGAGAGTCAGTGCCAGGGAAACTGTACCCCAGTGAGAGTCAGTGCCAGGGGAACTGTACTCCAGTGAGAGTCAGTGCCAGGGGAACTGCACTCCAGTGAGAGTCAGTGCCTGGGGAACTGTACCCCATTGAGAGTCTGTGCCAGGGGAACTGTTTACCAGTGAGACTCAGTGCCGGTGGAACTGTACTCCAGTGAGAGTCAGTGCCAGGGGAACTGTACTCCAGTGAGAGTCAGTGCCAGGGGAACTGTATTCCAGTGAGAGTCTGTGTCAGGGGACTGTACCCCAGTGAGAGTCAGTGCCAGGGGGACTGTACTCCAGTGAGAGTCAGTGCCAGGGGGACTGTAACCCAGTGAGAGTCTGTGTCAGGGGACTGTACCCCAGTGAGAGTCAGTGCCTGGGGAACTGTACCCCATTGAGAGTCTGTGCCAGGGGAACTGTTTCCCAGTGAGACTCAGTGCCGGTGCAACTGTACTCCAGTGAGCGTCAGTGCCAGGGGAACTGTACTCCAGTGAGAGTCAGTGCCAGGGGAACTGTACTCCAGTGAGAGTCTGTGTCAGGGGACTGTACCCCAGTGAGAGTCAGTGCCAGGGGGACTGTACTCCAGTGAGAGTCAGTGCCAGGGGAACTGTACTCCAGTGAGAGTCAGTGCCAGGGGAAATTTACCCCAGTGAGTGTGCCGGGCGAACTGTACCCCAGTGAGAGTCAGTGCCAGGGAAACTGTACTCCAGTGAAAGTCAGTGCCAGGGGAACTGTAGCCAGTGAGAGTCAATGCCAGGGGAACTGTACTCCAGTGAGTGTCACTGCCAGGGGAACCGTGTCACCGTGAGATTCAGCGCCAGGGGAACTGTTCCCCAGTGAGATTCAGTACCAGGGGAACTGTATCCCAGTGAGAGTCAGTGCCAGGGGAACTGTACCCCAGTGAGAGTCAGTGCCAGGGAAATAGTACTCCAGTGAGAGTCAGTGCCAGGAGAACTTTACTCCAGTGACAGTCAGTGCCATGCGAACTGCACCCCAGTGAGTGTCAGTTCCAGGGGAACCTTACCCAAGTGAGCGTCTGTGCCAGGGGAATTGTACCCCAGTGAGAGTCAGTGCCAGAAGAACTGTACCCCAGTGAAAGTCAGTGCCAGGGGAACTGTACTCCAGTGAGAGTCAATGCCAGGGGAACTGTACTCCAGTGAGAGTCAGTTCCAGGGGAACTGTATCCCAGTGAGATTCAGAGCCAGGGGAACTGTACCCCAGTTGGATTCAGTACCAGAGGAACTGTATCCCAGTGAGAGTCAGTGCCAGGGGAACTGTACCCCAGTGAGACTCTGTGCCAGGGGAACTGTACCCCAGTGAGAGTCAGTGCCAGGGGAACTGTACCCCAGTGAGAGTCAGTGCCAGGGGAACTGTATCCCAGTGAGAGTCAGTGCCCGGGAAACTGTACTCCAGTGAGAGTCGATGCCAGGGGAACTGTATCCCAGTGAGAGTCAGTGCCATGGAAACTGTACTCCAGTGAGAGTCAGTGCCAGGGGAACTTTACTCCAGTGAGAGTCAGTGCCAGTGGAACTGTACTCCAGTGAGTGTCAGTGCCAGGGGAACGGTACCCCAGTGGGAGTCAGTGCCTGTGGAACTGTACCCCAGTGAGAGTCAGTGCTTGTGGAACTGTACCCCAGTGAGAGTCAGTGCTAGGGTAACTGTAACCCAGTGAGATTCACTACCAGGGGAACTGTATCCCAGTGAGAGCCAGTGCCAAGGGAACTGTACCCCAGTGAGAGTCACTGCCAGGGGAACTGTTTCCCAGTGAGACTCAGTGCCAGTGGAACTATACTCCAGTGAGAGTCAGTGCCAGGGAACTGTACTCCAGTGAGAGTCAGTGCCAGGGGAATTGTAACCCAGTGAGATTCAGTGCCAGGTGAACTGTACCCCATTGAGAGTCTGTGCCAGGGGACTGTTTCCCAGTGAGACTCAATGCAGGTGGAACTGTACTGCAGTGAGAGTCAGTGCCAGGGGAACTGTACTCCAGTGAGAGTCAGTGCCAGGGGAACTGTACCCCAGTGAGATTCAGTGCCAGGGGAACTGTACCCCTGTGAGAGTCAGTGCCAGGGGAACTGTACCCCAGTGAGAGTCAGTGCCAGGGAAACTGTACTCCAGTGAGTGTCACTGCCAGGGGAACCGTGTCACAGTGAGATTCAGCGCCAGGGGAACTGTTCCCCAGTGAGATTCAGTACCAGGGGAACTGTATCCCAGTGAGAGTCAGTGCCAGGGGAACTGTACCCCAGTGAGAGTCAGTGCCAGGGAAATAGTACTCCAGTGAGAGTCAGTGCCAGGAGAACTTTACTCCAGTGACAGTCAGTGCCATGCGAACTGCACCCCAGTGAGTGTCAGTTCCAGGGGAACCTTACCCAAGTGAGCGTCTGTGCCAGGGGAATTGTACCCCAGTGAGAGTCAGTGCCAGAAGAACTGTACCCCAGTGAAAGTCAGTGCCAGGGGAACTGTACTCCAGTGAGAGTCAATGCCAGGGGAACTGTACTCCAGTGAGAGTCAGTTCCAGGGGAACTGTATCCCAGTGAGATTCAGCGCCAGGGGAACTGTACCCCAGTTGGATTCAGTACCAGAGGAACTGTATCCCAGTGAGAGTCAGTGCCAGGGGAACTGTACCCCAGTGAGACTCTGTGCCAGGGGAACTGTACCCCAGTGAGAGTCAGTGCCAGGGGAACTGTACCCCAGTGAGAGTCAGTGCCAGGGGAACTGTATCCCAGTGAGAGTCAGTGCCCGGGAAACTGTACTCCAGTGAGAGTCAATGCCAGGGGAACTGTATCCCAGTGAGAGTCAGTGCCATGGAAACTGTACTCCAGTGAGAGTCAGTGCCAGGGGAACTTTACTCCAGTGAGAGTCAGTGCCAGTGGAACTGTACTCCAGTGAGTGTCAGTGCCAGGGGAACGGTACCCCAGTGGGAGTCAGTGCCTGTGGAACTGTACCCCAGTGAGAGTCAGTGCTTGTGGAACTGTACCCCAGTGAGAGTCAGTGCTAGGGTAACTGTAACCCAGTGAGATTCACTACCAGGGGAACTGTATCCCAGTGAGAGCCAGTGCCAAGGGAACTGTACCCCAGTGAGAGTCACTGCCAGGGGAACTGTTTCCCAGTGAGACTCAGTGCCAGTGGAACTGTACTCCAGTGAGAGTCAGTGCCAGGGAACTGTACTCCAGTGAGAGTCAGTGCCAGGGGAATTGTAACCCAGTGAGATTCAGTGCCAGGTGAACTGTACCCCATTGAGAGTCTGTGCCAGGGGACTGTTTCCCAGTGAGACTCAATGCAGGTGGAACTGTACTGCAGTGAGAGTCAGCGCCAGGGGAACTGTACTCCAGTGAGAGTCAGTGCCAGGGGAACTGTACCCCAGTGAGATTCAGTGCCAGGGGAACTGTACCCCTGTGAGAGTCAGTGCCAGGGGAACTGTACCCCAGTGAGAGTCAGTGCCAGGGAAACTGTACTCCAGTGAAAGTCAGTACCAGGGGAACTGTACTCCAGTGAGAGTCAATGCCAGGGGAAGTGTACTCCAGTGAGTGTCAGTGCCAGGGGAACTGTACCCCAGTGGGAGTCAGTGCCTGTGGAACTGTACTCCATTGAGAGTCAGTTCCAGGGGAAGTGTATCCCAGTGAGATTCAGCACCAGGGGAACTGCACCACAGTGAGAGTCAGTGCCACGGGGAACTGTACTCCAGTGAGAGTCAGTGCCAGGGGAACTGCACTCCAGTGAGAGTCACTGCCTGGGGAACTGTACCCCATTGAGAGTGTGTGCCAGGGGATCTGTTTCCCAGTGAGACTCAGTGCCGGTGGAACTGTACTCCAGTGAGAGTCAGTGCCAGGGGAACTGTACTCCAGTGAGAGTCTGTGTCAGGGGACTGTACCCCAGTGAGAGTCAGTGCCAGGGTGACTGTACCCCAGTGAGAGTCAGTGCCAGGGGAACTGTACCCCAGTGAGAGTCAGTATCAGGGGAACTGTATCACAGTGAGAGTAAGTGCCAGGGAAACTGTACCCCAGTGAGAGTCAGTGCCAGGGGAACTGTACTCCAGTGAGAGTCAGTGCCAGGGGAACTGCATTCCAGTGAGAGTCAGTGCCAGGGGGACTGTACTCCAGTGAGAGTCTGTGTCAGGGGACTGTACCCCAGTGAGAGTCAGTGCCTGGGGAACTGTACCCCATTGAGAGTTTGTGCCAGGGGAACTGTTTCCCAGTGAGACTCAGTGCCGGTGGAACTGTATTCCAGTGAGAGACAGTGCCAGGTGAACTGTACTCCAGTGAGATTCAGTGCCAGGGGAACTGTATTCCAGTGAGAGTCTGTGCCAGGGGACTGTACCCCAGTGAGAGTCAGTGCCAGGGGGACTGTACCTCAGTGAGAGTCAGTGCCAGGGGAACTGTACCCCAGTGAGCGTCAGTGCAAGGGGAACTGTACCCCAGTGAGATTCAGTGCCAGGGGAACTGTACTCCAGTGAGAGTCAGTGCCAGGGGAACTGTACTCCAGTGAGAGTCAGTGCCAGGGAAACTGTACTCCAGTGAAAGTCAGTGCCAGGGGAACTGTAGCCAGTGAGAGTCAATGCCAGAGGAACTGTACTCCAGTGAGTGTCAGTGCCAGGGGAACCGTATCACAGTGAGATTCAGCGCCAGGGGAACTGTACCCCAGTGAGATTCAGTACCAGGGGAACTGTATCCCAGTGAGAGTCAGTGCCAGGGGAACTGTACCCCAGTGAGAGTCAGTGCCAGGGAATTGAACTCCAGTGAGAGTCAGTGCCAGGAGAACTTAACTCCAGTGACAGTCAGTGCCAGGCGAACTGCACCCCAGTGAGAGTCAGTTCCAGGGGAACCTTACCCAAGTGAGCGGGTCTGTGCCAGGGGAATTGTACCCCAGTGAGAGTCAGTGCCAGAAGAATTGTACCCCAGTGAAAGTCAGTGCCAGGAGAACTGTACTAAAGTGAGAGTCAGTTCCAGGGGAACTGTATCCCAGTGAGATTCAGCGCCAGGGGAACAGTACCCCAGTGAGACTCAGTACCAGAGGAACTGTATCCCAGTGAGAGTCAGTGCCAGGGAATTGAACTCCAGTGAGAGTCAGTGCCAGGAGAACTTAACTCCAGTGACAGTCAGTGCCAGGCGAACTGCACCCCAGTGAGAGTCAGTTCCAGGGGAACAGTACCCCAGTGAGACTCAGTACCAGAGGAACTGTATCCCAGTGAGAGTCAGTGCCAGGGGAACTGTACCCCAGTGAGACTCTGTGCCAGGAGAACTGTACCCCAGTGAGAGTCAGTGCCTGGGGAACTGTACCCAATTGAGAGTCTGTGCCAGGGGAACTGTTTCCTAGTGAGACTCAGTGCCGATGGAACTGTACTCCAGTGAGAGTCAGTGCCAGGGGAACTGTACTCCAGTGAGAGTCAGTGCCAGGGGAACTGTACTCCAGTGAGAGTCAGTGTCAGGGGACTGTACCCCAGTGAGAGTCAGTGCCAGCGGGATTGTACCCCAGTGAGAGTCAGTGCCAGGGGAACTGTACCCCAGTGAGAGTCAGTGTCAGGGGAACTGTATCACAGTGAGAGTCAGTGCCAGGGAAACTGTACCCCAGTGAGAGTCAGTGCTCGGGTAACTGTAACCCAGTGAGATTCACTGCCAGGGGAACTGTTTCCCAGTGAGACTCAGTGCCAGTGGAACTGTACTCCAGTGAGAGTCAGTGCCAGGGGAACTGTACTCCAGTGAGAGTCAGTACCAGGGGAACTGTAACCCAGTGAGATTCAGTGGCAGGTGAACTGTACCCCATTGAGAGTCTGTGCCAGGGGACTGTACTCCAGTGAAAGTCAGTGCCAGGGGAACTGTACTCCAGTGAGAGTCAATGCCAGGGGAAGTGTACTCCAGTGAGTGTCAGTGCCAGGGGAACTGCACCCCAGTGAGATTCAGTGCCAAAGGAATTGTACCCCAGTGGGAGTCAGTGCCTGTGGAACTGTACTCCAGTGAGAGTCAGTTCCAGGAGAACTGTATCCCAGTGAGATTCAGCGCCAGGGGAACTGTACCCCAGTGAGATTCAGTACCAGGGGAACTGTATCCCAGTGAGAGTCAGTGCCAGGGGAACTGTACCCCAGTGAGAGTCAGTGCCACGGGGAACTGTACTCCAGTGAGAGTCAGTGCCAGGGGAACTGTACTCCAGTGAGAGTCTGTGTCAGTGGACTGTACCCCAGTGAGAGGCAGTGCCAGGGGGACTGTACCCCAGTGAAAGTCAGTGCCAGGGGGACTGTACTCCAGTGAGAGTCTGTGTCAGGGGACTGTACCCCAGTGAGAGTCAGTGCCTGGGGAACTGTACCCCATTGAGAGTTTGTGCCAGGGGAACTGTTTCCCAGTGAGAGTCAGTGCCAGGGGGACTGTACCCCAGTGAGAGTCAGTGCCAGGGGAACTGTACCCCAGTGAGAGTCAGTGTCAGGGGAACTGTATCACAGTGAGAGTCAGTGCCAGGGAAACTGTACCCCAGTGAGAGTCAGTGCCAGGGGAACTGTACTCCAGTGAGAGTCAGTGCCAGGGGAACTGCACTCCAGTGAGAGTCAGTGCCTGGGGAACTGTACCCCATTGAGAGTCTGTGCCAGGGGAACTGTTTACCAGTGAGACTCAGTGCCGGTGGAACTGTACTCCAGTGAGAGTCAGTGCCAGGGGAACTGTACTCCAGTGAGAGTCAGTGCCAGGGGAACTGTATTCCAGTGAGAGTCTGTGTCAGGGGACTGTACCCCAGTGAGAGTCAGTGCCAGGGGGACTGTACTCCAGTGAGAGTCAGTGCCAGGGGGACTGTAACCCAGTGAGAGTCTGTGTCAGGGGACTGTACCCCAGTGAGAGTCAGTGCCTGGGGAACTGTACCCCATTGAGAGTCTGTGCCAGGGGAACTGTTGCCCAGTGAGACTCAGTGCCGGTGCAACTGTACTCCAGTGAGCGTCAGTGCCAGGGGAACTGTACTCCAGTGAGAGTCAGTGCCAGGGGAACTGTACTCCAGTGAGAGTCTGTGTCAGGGGACTGTACCCCAGTGAGAGTCAGTGCCAGGGGGACTGTACTCCAGTGAGAGTCAGTGCCAGGGGAACTGTACTCCAGTGAGAGTCAGTGCCAGGGGAAATTTACCCCAGTGAGTGTGCCGGGCGAACTGTACCCCAGTGAGAGTCAGTGCCAGGGAAACTGTACTCCAGTGAAAGTCAGTGCCAGGGGAACTGTAGCCAGTGAGAGTCAATGCCAGGGGAACTGTACTCCAGTGAGTGTCACTGCCAGGGGAACCGTGTCACCGTGAGATTCAGCGCCAGGGGAACTGTTCCCCAGTGAGATTCAGTACCAGGGGAACTGTATCCCAGTGAGAGTCAGTGCCAGGGGAACTGTACCCCAGTGAGAGTCAGTGCCAGGGAAATAGTACTCCAGTGAGAGTCAGTGCCAGGAGAACTTTACTCCAGTGACAGTCAGTGCCATGCGAACTGCACCCCAGTGAGTGTCAGTTCCAGGGGAACCTTACCCAAGTGAGCGTCTGTGCCAGGGGAATTGTACCCCAGTGAGAGTCAGTGCCAGAAGAACTGTACCCCAGTGAAAGTCAGTGCCAGGGGAACTGTACTCCAGTGAGAGTCAATGCCAGGGGAACTGTACTCCAGTGAGAGTCAGTTCCAGGGGAACTGTATCCCAGTGAGATTCAGAGCCAGGGGAACTGTACCCCAGTTGGATTCAGTACCAGAGGAACTGTATCCCAGTGAGAGTCAGTGCCAGGGGAACTGTACCCCAGTGAGACTCTGTGCCAGGGGAACTGTACCCCAGTGAGAGTCAGTGCCAGGGGAACTGTACCCCAGTGAGAGTCAGTGCCAGGGGAACTGTATCCCAGTGAGAGTCAGTGCCCGGGAAACTGTACTCCAGTGAGAGTCGATGCCAGGGGAACTGTATCCCAGTGAGAGTCAGTGCCATGGAAACTGTACTCCAGTGAGAGTCAGTGCCAGGGGAACTTTACTCCAGTGAGAGTCAGTGCCAGTGGAACTGTACTCCAGTGAGTGTCAGTGCCAGGGGAACGGTACCCCAGTGGGAGTCAGTGCCTGTGGAACTGTACCCCAGTGAGAGTCAGTGCTTGTGGAACTGTACCCCAGTGAGAGTCAGTGCTAGGGTAACTGTAACCCAGTGAGATTCACTACCAGGGGAACTGTATCCCAGTGAGAGCCAGTGCCAAGGGAACTGTACCCCAGTGAGAGTCACTGCCAGGGGAACTGTTTCCCAGTGAGACTCAGTGCCAGTGGAACTGTACTCCAGTGAGAGTCAGTGCCAGGGAACTGTACTCCTGTGAGAGTCAGTGCCAGGGGAATTGTAACCCAGTGAGATTCAGTGCCAGGTGAACTGTACCCCATTGAGAGTCTGTGCCAGGGGACTGTTTCCCAGTGAGACTCAATGCAGGTGGAACTGTACTGCAGTGAGAGTCAGTGCCAGGGGAACTGTACTCCAGTGAGAGTCAGTGCCAGGGGAACTGTACCCCAGTGAGATTCAGTGCCAGGGGAACTGTACCCCTGTGAGAGTCAGTGCCAGGGGAACTGTACCCCAGTGAGAGTCAGTGCCAGGGAAACTGTACTCCAGTGAGTGTCACTGCCAGGGGAACCGTGTCACAGTGAGATTCAGCGCCAGGGGAACTGTTCCCCAGTGAGATTCAGTACCAGGGGAACTGTATCCCAGTGAGAGTCAGTGCCAGGGGAACTGTACCCCAGTGAGAGTCAGTGCCAGGGAAATAGTACTCCAGTGAGAGTCAGTGCCAGGAGAACTTTACTCCAGTGACAGTCAGTGCCATGCGAACTGCACCCCAGTGAGTGTCAGTTCCAGGGGAACCTTACCCAAGTGAGCGTCTGTGCCAGGGGAATTGTACCCCAGTGAGAGTCAGTGCCAGAAGAACTGTACCCCAGTGAAAGTCAGTGCCAGGGGAACTGTACTCCAGTGAGAGTCAATGCCAGGGGAACTGTACTCCAGTGAGAGTCAGTTCCAGGGGAACTGTATCCCAGTGAGATTCAGCGCCAGGGGAACTGTACCCCAGTTGGATTCAGTACCAGAGGAACTGTATCCCAGTGAGAGTCAGTGCCAGGGGAACTGTACCCCAGTGAGACTCTGTGCCAGGGGAACTGTACCCCAGTGAGAGTCAGTGCCAGGGGAACTGTACCCCAGTGAGAGTCAGTGCCAGGGGAACTGTATCCCAGTGAGAGTCAGTGCCCGGGAAACTGTACTCCAGTGAGAGTCAATGCCAGGGGAACTGTATCCCAGTGAGAGTCAGTGCCATGGAAACTGTACTCCAGTGAGAGTCAGTGCCAGGGGAACTTTACTCCAGTGAGAGTCAGTGCCAGTGGAACTGTACTCCAGTGAGTGTCAGTGCCAGGGGAACGGTACCCCAGTGGGAGTCAGTGCCTGTGGAACTGTACCCCAGTGAGAGTCAGTGCTTGTGGAACTGTACCCCAGTGAGAGTCAGTGCTAGGGTAACTGTAACCCAGTGAGATTCACTACCAGGGGAACTGTATCCCAGTGAGAGCCAGTGCCAAGGGAACTGTACCCCAGTGAGAGTCACTGCCAGGGGAACTGTTTCCCAGTGAGACTCAGTGCCAGTGGAACTGTACTCCAGTGAGAGTCAGTGCCAGGGAACTGTACTCCAGTGAGAGTCAGTGCCAGGGGAATTGTAACCCAGTGAGATTCAGTGCCAGGTGAACTGTACCCCATTGAGAGTCTGTGCCAGGGGACTGTTTCCCAGTGAGACTCAATGCAGGTGGAACTGTACTGCAGTGAGAGTCAGCGCCAGGGGAACTGTACTCCAGTGAGAGTCAGTGCCAGGGGAACTGTACCCCAGTGAGATTCAGTGCCAGGGGAACTGTACCCCTGTGAGAGTCAGTGCCAGGGGAACTGTACCCCAGTGAGAGTCAGTGCCAGGGAAACTGTACTCCAGTGAAAGTCAGTACCAGGGGAACTGTACTCCAGTGAGAGTCAATGCCAGGGGAAGTGTACTCCAGTGAGTGTCAGTGCCAGGGGAACTGTACCCCAGTGGGAGTCAGTGCCTGTGGAACTGTACTCCATTGAGAGTCAGTTCCAGGGGAAGTGTATCCCAGTGAGATTCAGCACCAGGGGAACTGCACCACAGTGAGAGTCAGTGCCACGGAGAACTGTACTCCAGTGAGAGTCAGTGCCAGGGGAACTGCACTCCAGTGAGAGTCACTGCCTGGGGAACTGTACCCCATTGAGAGTCTGTGCCAGGGGATCTGTTTCCCAGTGAGACTCAGTGCCGGTGGAACTGTACTCCAGTGAGAGTCAGTGCCAGGGGAACTGTACTCCAGTGAGAGTCTGTGTCAGGGGACTGTACCCCAGTGAGAGTCAGTGCCAGGGTGACTGTACCCCAGTGAGAGTCAGTGCCAGGGGAACTGTACCCCAGTGAGAGTCAGTATCAGGGGAACTGTATCACAGTGAGAGTAAGTGCCAGGGAAACTGTACCCCAGTGAGAGTCAGTGCCAGGGGAACTGTACTCCAGTGAGAGTCAGTGCCAGGGGAACTGCATTCCAGTGAGAGTCAGTGCCAGGGGGACTGTACTCCAGTGAGAGTCTGTGTCAGGGGACTGTACCCCAGTGAGAGTCAGTGCCTGGGGAACTGTACCCCATTGAGAGTTTGTGCCAGGGGAACTGTTTCCCAGTGAGACTCAGTGCCGGTGGAACTGTATTCCAGTGAGAGACAGTGCCAGGTGAACTGTACTCCAGTGAGATTCAGTGCCAGGGGAACTGTATTCCAGTGAGAGTCTGTGCCAGGGGACTGTACCCCAGTGAGAGTCAGTGCCAGGGGGACTGTACCTCAGTGAGAGTCAGTGCCAGGGGAACTGTACCCCAGTGAGCGTCAGTGCAAGGGGAACTGTACCCCAGTGAGATTCAGTGCCAGGGGAACTGTACTCCAGTGAGAGTCAGTGCCAGGGGAACTGTACTCCAGTGAGAGTCAGTGCCAGGGAAACTGTACTCCAGTGAAAGTCAGTGCCAGGGGAACTGTAGCCAGTGAGAGTCAATGCCAGAGGAACTGTACTCCAGTGAGTGTCAGTGCCAGGGGAACCGTATCACAGTGAGATTCAGCGCCAGGGGAACTGTACCCCAGTGAGATTCAGTACCAGGGGAACTGTATCCCAGTGAGAGTCAGTGCCAGGGGAACTGTACCCCAGTGAGAGTCAGTGCCAGGGAATTGAACTCCAGTGAGAGTCAGTGCCAGGAGAACTTAACTCCAGTGACAGTCAGTGCCAGGCGAACTGCACCCCAGTGAGAGTCAGTTCCAGGGGAACCTTACCCAAGTGAGCGGGTCTGTGCCAGGGGAATTGTACCCCAGTGAGAGTCAGTGCCAGAAGAATTGTACCCCAGTGAAAGTCAGTGCCAGGAGAACTGTACTAAAGTGAGAGTCAGTTCCAGGGGAACTGTATCCCAGTGAGATTCAGCGCCAGGGGAACAGTACCCCAGTGAGACTCAGTACCAGAGGAACTGTATCCCAGTGAGAGTCAGTGCCAGGGAATTGAACTCCAGTGAGAGTCAGTGCCAGGAGAACTTAACTCCAGTGACAGTTAGTGCCAGGCGAACTGCACCCCAGTGAGAGTCAGTTCCAGGGGAACAGTACCCCAGTGAGACTCAGTACCAGAGGAACTGTATCCCAGTGAGAGTCAGTGCCAGGGGAACTGTACCCCAGTGAGACTCTGTGCCAGGAGAACTGTACCCCAGTGAGAGTCAGTGCCTGGGGAACTGTACCCAATTGAGAGTCTGTGCCAGGGGAACTGTTTCCTAGTGAGACTCAGTGCCGATGGAACTGTACTCCAGTGAGAGTCAGTGCCAGGGGAACTGTACTCCAGTGAGAGTCAGTGCCAGGGGAACTGTACTCCAGTGAGAGTCAGTGTCAGGGGACTGTACCCCAGTGAGAGTCAGTGCCAGCGGGATTGTACCCCAGTGAGAGTCAGTGCCAGGGGAACTGTACCCCAGTGAGAGTCAGTGTCAGGGGAACTGTATCACAGTGAGAGTCAGTGCCAGGGAAACTGTACCCCAGTGAGAGTCAGTGCTCGGGTAACTGTAACCCAGTGAGATTCACTGCCAGGGGAACTGTTTCCCAGTGAGACTCAGTGCCAGTGGAACTGTACTCCAGTGAGAGTCAGTGCCAGGGGAACTGTACTCCAGTGAGAGTCAGTACCAGGGGAACTGTAACCCAGTGAGATTCAGTGGCAGGTGAACTGTACCCCATTGAGAGTCTGTGCCAGGGGACTGTACTCCAGTGAAAGTCAGTGCCAGGGGAACTGTACTCCAGTGAGAGTCAATGCCAGGGGAAGTGTACTCCAGTGAGTGTCAGTGCCAGGGGAACTGCACCCCAGTGAGATTCAGTGCCAAAGGAATTGTACCCCAGTGGGAGTCAGTGCCTGTGGAACTGTACTCCAGTGAGAGTCAGTTCCAGGAGAACTGTATCCCAGTGAGATTCAGCGCCAGGGGAACTGTACCCCAGTGAGATTCAGTACCAGGGGAACTGTATCCCAGTGAGAGTCAGTGCCAGGGGAACTGTACCCCAGTGAGAGTCAGTGCCACGGGGAACTGTACTCCAGTGAGAGTCAGTGCCAGGGGAACTGTACTCCAGTGAGAGTCTGTGTCAGTGGACTGTACCCCAGTGAGAGGCAGTGCCAGGGGGACTGTACCCCAGTGAAAGTCAGTGCCAGGGGAACTGTACCCCAGCGAGAGTCAGTATCAGGGGAACTGTATCACAGTGAGAGTAAGTGCCAGGGATACTGTACCCCAGTGAGAGTCAGTGCCAGGGGAACTGTACTCCAGTGAGAGTCAGTGCCAGGGGAACTGCACTCCAGTGAGAGTCAGTGCCAGGGGGACTGTACTCCAGTGAGAGTCTGTGTCAGGGGACTGTACCCCAGTGAGAGTCAGTGCCTGGGGAACTGTACCCCATTGAGAGTTTGTGCCAGGGGAACTGTTTCCCAGTGAGACTCAGTGCCAGGTGAACTGTACCACAGTGAGAGTCAGTGCCAGGGGAACTGTATTCCAGTGAGAGTCTGTGCCAGGGGACTGTACCCCAGTGAGAGTCAGTGCCAGGGGGACTGTACCTCAGTGAGAGTCAGTGCCAGGGGAACTGTACCCCAGTGAGAGTCAGTGCCAGGGGAACTGTACCCCAGTGAGATTCAGTGCCAGGGGAACTGTACTCCAGTGAGAGTCAGTGCCAGGGGAACTGTACCCCAGTGAGAGTCAGTGCCTGTGGAATTGTACCCCAGTGAGTGTGCCGGGCGAACTGTACCCCAGTGAGAGTCAGTGCCAGGGGAACTGTAGCCAGTGAGAGTCAATGCCAGAGGAACTGTACTCCAGTGAGTGTCAGTGCCAGGGGAACCGTATCACAGTGAGATTCAGCGCCAGGGGAACTGTACCCCAGTGAGATTCAGTACCAGGGGAACTGTATCCCAGTGAGAGTCAGTGCCAGGGGAACTGTACCCCAGTGAGAGTCAGTGCCAGGGAATTGAACTCCAGTGAGAGTCAGTGCCAGGAGAACTTAACTCCAGTGACAGTCAGTGCCAGGCGAACTGCACCCCAGTGAGAGTCAGTTCCAGGGGAACCTTACCCAAGTGAGCGGGTCTGTGCCAGGGGAATATGTACCCCAGTGAGAGTCAGTGCCAGAAGAATTGTACCCCAGTGAAAGTCAGTGCCAGGAGAACTGTACTAAAGTGAGAGTCAGTTCCAGGGGAACTGTACCCCAGTGAGAGTCAGTGCCAGGGGAACTGTACCCCAGTGAGAATCAGTGCCAGGGGAACTGTATCCCAGTGAGAGTCAGTGCCCGGGAAACTGTACTCCAGTGAGAGTCAGTGCCAGGGGAACTGTATCCCAGTGAGAGTCAGTGCCAGGGAAACTGTACTCCAGTGAGAGTCAGTGCCAGGGGAAATTTACTCCCGTGAGAGTCAGTGCCAGTGGAACTGTACTCCAGTGAGTATCAGTGCCAGGGGAACGGTACCCCAGTGGGAGTCAGTGCCTGTGGAACTGCACCCCAGTGAGAGTCAGTGCTTGTGGAACTGTACCCCAGTGAGAGTCAGTGCCAGTGGAACTGTAACCCAGTGAGATTCACTACCAGGGGAACTGTACTCCAGTGAGAGTCAGTGCCAGGGGAATTGTAACCCAGTGAGAGTCACTGCCAGGGGAACTGTACCCCATTGAGAGTCTGTGCCAGGGGACTGTTTCCCAGTGAGACTCAATGCAGGTGGAACTGTACTGCAGTGAGAGTCAGCGCCAGGGGAACTGTACTCCAGTGAGAGTCAGTGCCAGGGGAACTGTACCCCAGTGAGATTCAGTGCCAGGGGAACTGTACCCCTGTGAGAGTCAGTGCCAGGGGAACTGTACCCCAGTGAGAGTCAGTGCCAGGGAAACTGTACTCCAGTGAAAGTCAGTACCAGGGGAACTGTACTCCAGTGAGAGTCAATGCCAGGGGAAGTGTACTCCAGTGAGTGTCAGTGCCAGGGGAACTGTACCCCAGTGGGAGTCAGTGCCTGTGGAACTGTACTCCATTGAGAGTCAGTTCCAGGGGAAGTGTATCCCAGTGAGATTCAGCACCAGGGGAACTGCACCACAGTGAGAGTCAGTGCCACGGAGAACTGTACTCCAGTGAGAGTCAGTGCCAGGGGAACTGCACTCCAGTGAGAGTCACTGCCTGGGGAACTGTACCCCATTGAGAGTCTGTGCCAGGGGATCTGTTTCCCAGTGAGACTCAGTGCCGGTGGAACTGTACTCCAGTGAGAGTCAGTGCCAGGGGAACTGTACTCCAGTGAGAGTCTGTGTCAGGGGACTGTACCCCAGTGAGAGTCAGTGCCAGGGTGACTGTACCCCAGTGAGAGTCAGTGCCAGGGGAACTGTACCCCAGTGAGAGTCAGTATCAGGGGAACTGTATCACAGTGAGAGTAAGTGCCAGGGAAACTGTACCCCAGTGAGAGTCAGTGCCAGGGGAACTGTACTCCAGTGAGAGTCAGTGCCAGGGGAACTGCATTCCAGTGAGAGTCAGTGCCAGGGGGACTGTACTCCAGTGAGAGTCTGTGTCAGGGGACTGTACCCCAGTGAGAGTCAGTGCCTGGGGAACTGTACCCCATTGAGAGTTTGTGCCAGGGGAACTGTTTCCCAGTGAGACTCAGTGCCGGTGGAACTGTATTCCAGTGAGAGACAGTGCCAGGTGAACTGTACTCCAGTGAGATTCAGTGCCAGGGGAACTGTATTCCAGTGAGAGTCTGTGCCAGGGGACTGTACCCCAGTGAGAGTCAGTGCCAGGGGGACTGTACCTCAGTGAGAGTCAGTGCCAGGGGAACTGTACCCCAGTGAGCGTCAGTGCAAGGGGAACTGTACCCCAGTGAGATTCAGTGCCAGGGGAACTGTACTCCAGTGAGAGTCAGTGCCAGGGGAACTGTACTCCAGTGAGAGTCAGTGCCAGGGAAACTGTACTCCAGTGAAAGTCAGTGCCAGGGGAACTGTAGCCAGTGAGAGTCAATGCCAGAGGAACTGTACTCCAGTGAGTGTCAGTGCCAGGGGAACCGTATCACAGTGAGATTCAGCGCCAGGGGAACTGTACCCCAGTGAGATTCAGTACCAGGGGAACTGTATCCCAGTGAGAGTCAGTGCCAGGGGAACTGTACCCCAGTGAGAGTCAGTGCCAGGGAATTGAACTCCAGTGAGAGTCAGTGCCAGGAGAACTTAACTCCAGTGACAGTCAGTGCCAGGCGAACTGCACCCCAGTGAGAGTCAGTTCCAGGGGAACCTTACCCAAGTGAGCGGGTCTGTGCCAGGGGAATTGTACCCCAGTGAGAGTCAGTGCCAGAAGAATTGTACCCCAGTGAAAGTCAGTGCCAGGAGAACTGTACTAAAGTGAGAGTCAGTTCCAGGGGAACTGTATCCCAGTGAGATTCAGCGCCAGGGGAACAGTACCCCAGTGAGACTCAGTACCAGAGGAACTGTATCCCAGTGAGAGTCAGTGCCAGGGAATTGAACTCCAGTGAGAGTCAGTGCCAGGAGAACTTAACTCCAGTGACAGTCAGTGCCAGGCGAACTGCACCCCAGTGAGAGTCAGTTCCAGGGGAACAGTACCCCAGTGAGACTCAGTACCAGAGGAACTGTATCCCAGTGAGAGTCAGTGCCAGGGGAACTGTACCCCAGTGAGACTCTGTGCCAGGAGAACTGTACCCCAGTGAGAGTCAGTGCCTGGGGAACTGTACCCAATTGAGAGTCTGTGCCAGGGGAACTGTTTCCTAGTGAGACTCAGTGCCGATGGAACTGTACTCCAGTGAGAGTCAGTGCCAGGGGAACTGTACTCCAGTGAGAGTCAGTGCCAGGGGAACTGTACTCCAGTGAGAGTCAGTGTCAGGGGACTGTACCCCAGTGAGAGTCAGTGCCAGCGGGATTGTACCCCAGTGAGAGTCAGTGCCAGGGGAACTGTACCCCAGTGAGAGTCAGTGTCAGGGGAACTGTATCACAGTGAGAGTCAGTGCCAGGGAAACTGTACCCCAGTGAGAGTCAGTGCTCGGGTAACTGTAACCCAGTGAGATTCACTGCCAGGGGAACTGTTTCCCAGTGAGACTCAGTGCCAGTGGAACTGTACTCCAGTGAGAGTCAGTGCCAGGGGAACTGTACTCCAGTGAGAGTCAGTACCAGGGGAACTGTAACCCAGTGAGATTCAGTGGCAGGTGAACTGTACCCCATTGAGAGTCTGTGCCAGGGGACTGTACTCCAGTGAAAGTCAGTGCCAGGGGAACTGTACTCCAGTGAGAGTCAATGCCAGGGGAAGTGTACTCCAGTGAGTGTCAGTGCCAGGGGAACTGCACCCCAGTGAGATTCAGTGCCAAAGGAATTGTACCCCAGTGGGAGTCAGTGCCTGTGGAACTGTACTCCAGTGAGAGTCAGTTCCAGGAGAACTGTATCCCAGTGAGATTCAGCGCCAGGGGAACTGTACCCCAGTGAGATTCAGTACCAGGGGAACTGTATCCCAGTGAGAGTCAGTGCCAGGGGAACTGTACCCCAGTGAGAGTCAGTGCCACGGGGAACTGTACTCCAGTGAGAGTCAGTGCCAGGGGAACTGTACTCCAGTGAGAGTCTGTGTCAGTGGACTGTACCCCAGTGAGAGGCAGTGCCAGGGGGACTGTACCCCAGTGAAAGTCAGTGCCAGGGGAACTGTACCCCAGCGAGAGTCAGTATCAGGGGAACTGTATCACAGTGAGAGTAAGTGCCAGGGATACTGTACCCCAGTGAGAGTCAGTGCCAGGGGAACTGTACTCCAGTGAGAGTCAGTGCCAGGGGAACTGCACTCCAGTGAGAGTCAGTGCCAGGGGGACTGTACTCCAGTGAGAGTCTGTGTCAGGGGACTGTACCCCAGTGAGAGTCAGTGCCTGGGGAACTGTACCCCATTGAGAGTTTGTGCCAGGGGAACTGTTTCCCAGTGAGACTCAGTGCCAGGTGAACTGTACCACAGTGAGAGTCAGTGCCAGGGGAACTGTATTCCAGTGAGAGTCTGTGCCAGGGGACTGTACCCCAGTGAGAGTCAGTGCCAGGGGGACTGTACCTCAGTGAGAGTCAGTGCCAGGGGAACTGTACCCCAGTGAGAGTCAGTGCCAGGGGAACTGTACCCCAGTGAGATTCAGTGCCAGGGGAACTGTACTCCAGTGAGAGTCAGTGCCAGGGGAACTGTACCCCAGTGAGAGTCAGTGCCTGTGGAATTGTACCCCAGTGAGTGTGCCGGGCGAACTGTACCCCAGTGAGAGTCAGTGCCAGGGGAACTGTAGCCAGTGAGAGTCAATGCCAGAGGAACTGTACTCCAGTGAGTGTCAGTGCCAGGGGAACCGTATCACAGTGAGATTCAGCGCCAGGGGAACTGTACCCCAGTGAGATTCAGTACCAGGGGAACTGTATCCCAGTGAGAGTCAGTGCCAGGGGAACTGTACCCCAGTGAGAGTCAGTGCCAGGGAATTGAACTCCAGTGAGAGTCAGTGCCAGGAGAACTTAACTCCAGTGACAGTCAGTGCCAGGCGAACTGCACCCCAGTGAGAGTCAGTTCCAGGGGAACCTTACCCAAGTGAGCGGGTCTGTGCCAGGGGAATATGTACCCCAGTGAGAGTCAGTGCCAGAAGAATTGTACCCCAGTGAAAGTCAGTGCCAGGAGAACTGTACTAAAGTGAGAGTCAGTTCCAGGGGAACTGTACCCCAGTGAGAGTCAGTGCCAGGGGAACTGTACCCCAGTGAGAATCAGTGCCAGGGGAACTGTATCCCAGTGAGAGTCAGTGCCCGGGAAACTGTACTCCAGTGAGAGTCAGTGCCAGGGGAACTGTATCCCAGTGAGAGTCAGTGCCAGGGAAACTGTACTCCAGTGAGAGTCAGTGCCAGGGGAAATTTACTCCCGTGAGAGTCAGTGCCAGTGGAACTGTACTCCAGTGAGTATCAGTGCCAGGGGAACGGTACCCCAGTGGGAGTCAGTGCCTGTGGAACTGCACCCCAGTGAGAGTCAGTGCTTGTGGAACTGTACCCCAGTGAGAGTCAGTGCCAGTGGAACTGTAACCCAGTGAGATTCACTACCAGGGGAACTGTATCCCAGTGAGAGCCAGTGCCAGGGGAACTGTACCCCAGTGAGAGTCACTGCCAGGGGAACTATTTCCCAGTGAGACTCAGTGCCAGTGGAACTGTACTCCAGTGAGAGTCAGTGCCAGGGGAACTGTAGTCCAGTGAGAGTCAGTGCCAGGGGAACTGTAACCCAGTGAGATTCAGTGCCAGGTGAACTGTACCCCATTGAGAGTCTGTGCCAGGGGACTGTTTCCCAGTGAGACTCAATGCCAGTGGAACTGTACTGCAGTGAGAGTCAGTGCCAGGGGAACTGTACTCCAGTGAGAGTCAGTGCCAGGGGAACTGTACCCCAGTGAGATTCAGTGCCAGGGGAACTGTACCCCTGTGAGAGTCAGTGCCAGGGGAACTGTACCCCAGTGAGAGTCAGTGCCAGGGAAACTGTACTCCAGTGAAAGTCAGTGCCAGTGGAATTGTACTCCAGTGAGAGTCAATGCCAGGGGAAGTGCACTCCAGTGAGTGTCAGTGCCAGGGGAACTGTACCCCAGTGGGAGTCAGTGCCTGTGGAACTGTACTCCATTGAGAGTCAGTTCCAGGGGAAGTGTATCCCAGTGAGATTCAGCACCAGGGGAACTGCACCCCAGTGAGATTCAGTGCCAGGGGAACTGCACTCCAGTGAGAGTCAGTGCCAGGGGGACTGTACTCCAGTGAGAGTCTGTGTCAGGGGACTGTACCCCAGTGAGAGTCAGTGCCTGGGGAACTGTACCCCATTGAGAGTCTGTGCCGGGGGAACTGTTTCCCAGTGAGACTCAGTGCCGGTGGAACTGTACTCCAGTGAGAGTCAGTGCCAGGTGAACTGTACTCCAGTGAGAGTCAGTGCCAGGGGAACTGTATTCCAGTGAGAGTCTGTGTCAGGGGACTGTACCCCAGTGAGAGTCAGTGCAAGAGGGACTGTACCTCAGTGAGAGTCAGTGCCAGGGGAACTGTACCCCAGTGAGAGTCAGTGCCAGGGGAACTGTACCCCAGTGAGATTCAGTGCCAGGGGAACTGTACTCCAGTGAGAGTCAGTGCCAGGGGAACTGTACCCCAGTGAGAGTCAGTGCCAGGGAAACTGTACTCCAGTGAAAGTCAGTGCCAGGGGAACTGTAGCCAGTGAGAGTCAATGCCAGAGGAACTGTACTCCAGTGAGTGTCAGTGCCAGGGGAACCGTATCACAGTGAGATTCAGCGCCAGGGGATCTGTACCCCAGTGAGATTCAGTAGCAGGGGAACTGTATCCCAGTGAGAGTCAGTGCCAGGGGAACTGTACCCCAGTGAGAGTCAGTGCCAGGGAATTGAACTCCAGTGAGAGTCAGTGCCAGGAGAACTTAACTCCAGTGACAGTCAGTGCCAGGCGAACTGCACCCCAGTGAGAGTCAGTTCCAGGGGAACCTTACCCAAGTGAGCGGGTCTGTGCCAGGGGAATTGTACCCCAGTGAGAGTCAGTGCCAGAAGAATTGTACCCCAGTTAAAGTCAGCGCCAGGAGAACTGTACTCCAGTGAGAGTCAGTTCCAGGGGAACTGTATCCCAGTGAGATTCAGCGCCAGGGGAACTGCACCCCAGTGAGACTCAGTAACAGAGGAACTGTATCCCAGTGAGAGTCAGTGCCAGGGGAACTGTACCCCAGTGAGACTATGTGCCAGGGGACTGTACCCCAGTGAGACTCAGTGCCTGGGGAACTGAACCCCATTGAGAGTCTGTGCCAGGGGAACTGTTTCCCAGTGAGACTCAGTGCCGGTGGAACTGTACTCCAGTGAGAGTCAGTGCCAGGGGAACTGTACTCCAGTGAGAGTCAGTGCCAGGGGAACTGTACTCCAGTGAGAGTCTGTGTCAGGGGACTGTACCCCAGTGAGAGTCAGTGCCAGGGGGACTGTACCCCAGTGAGAGTCAGTGCCAGGGAAACTGTACCCCAGTGAGAGTCAGTGCCAGGGGAACTGTACTCCAGTGAGAGTCAGTGCCAGGGGAACTGCACTCCAGTGAGAGTCAGTGCCTGGGGAACTGTACCCCATTGAGAGTCTGTGCCAGGGGAACTGTTTACCAGTGAGACTCAGTGCCGGTGGAACTGTACTCCAGTGAGAGTCAGTGCCAGGGGAACTGTACTCCAGTGAGAGTCAGTGCCAGGGGAACTGTATTCCAGTGAGAGTCTGTGTCAGGGGACTGTACCCCAGTGAGAGTCAGTGCCAGGGGGACTGAACCCCAGTGAGACTCTGTGCCAGGGGAACTGTACCCCAGTGAGAGTCAGTGCCAGGGGAAATGTACCCCAGTGAGAGTCAGTGCCAGGGGGACTGTACTCCAGTGAGAGTCTGTGTCAGGGGACTGTACCCCAGTGAGAGTCAGTGCCTGGGGAACTGTACCCCATTGAGAGTCTGTGCCGGGGGAACTGTTTCCCAGTGAGGCTCAGTGCCGGTGGAACTGTACTCCAGTGAGAGTCAGTGCCAGGTGAACTGTACTCCAGTGAGAGTCAGTGCCAGGGGAACTGTATTCCAGTGAGAGTCTGTGTCAGGGGACTGTACCCCAGTGAGAGTCAGTGCAAGAGGGACTGTACCTCAGTGAGAGTCAGTGCCAGGGGAACTGTACCCCAGTGAGAGTCAGTGCCAGGGGAACTGTACCCCAGTGAGATTCAGTGCCAGGGGAACTGTACTCCAGTGAGAGTCAGTGCCAGGGGAACTGTACCCCAGTGAGAGTCAGTGCCAGGGAAACTGTACTCCAGTGAAAGTCAGTGCCAGGGGAACTGTAGCCAGTGAGAGTCAATGCCAGAGGAACTGTACTCCAGTGAGTGTCAGTGCCAGGGGAACCGTATCACAGTGAGATTCAGCGCCAGGGGATCTGTACCCCAGTGAGATTCAGTAGCAGGGGAACTGTATCCCAGTGAGAGTCAGTGCCAGGGGAACTGTACCCCAGTGAGAGTCAGTGCCAGGGGAACTGTACTCCAGTGAGAGTCAGTGCCAGGGGAACTGTATTCCAGTGAGAGTCTGTGTCAGGGGACTGTACCCCAGTGAGAGTCAGTGCCAGGGGGACTGAACTCCAGTGAGACTCTGTGCCAGGGGAACTGTACCCCAGTGAGAGTCAGTGCCAGGGGAAATGTACCCCAGTGAGAGTCAGTGCCAGGGGAACTGTATCCCAGTGAGAGTCAGTGCCCGGGAAACTGTACTCCAGTGAGAGTCAGTGCCAGGGGAACTGTATCCCAGTGAGAGTCAGTGCCAGGGAAACTGTACTCCAGTGAGAGTCAGTGCCAGGGGGACTGTAACCCAGTGAGAGTCTGTGTCAGGGGACTGTACCCCAGTGAGAGTCAGTGCCTGGGGAACTGTACCCCATTGAGAGTCTGTGCCAGGGGAACTGTTTCCCAGTGAGACTCAGTGCCGGTGCAACTGTACTCCAGTGAGCGTCAGTGCCAGGGGAACTGTACTCCAGTGAGAGTCAGTGCCAGGGGAACTGTACTCCAGTGAGAGTCTTTGTCAGGGGACTGTACCCCAGTGAGAGTCAGTGCCAGGGGGACTGTACTCCAGTGAGAGTCAGTGCCAGGGGAACTGTACCCCAGTGAGAGTCAGTGCCAGGGGAACTGTACCCCAGTGAGATTCAGTGCCAGGGGAACTGTACTCCAGTGAGAGTCAGTGCCAGGGGAAATTTACCCCAGTGTGTGTGCCGGGCGAACTGTACCCCAGTGAGAGTCAGTGCCAGGGAAACTGTACTCCAGTGAAAGTCAGTGCCAGGGGAACTGTAGCCAGTGAGAGTCAATGCCAGGGGAACTGTACTCCAGTGAGTGTCACTGCCAGGGGAACCGTGTCACAGTGAGATTCAGCGCCAGGGGAACTGTTCCCCAGTGAGATTCAGTACCAGGGGAACTGTATCCCAGTGAGAGTCAGTGCCAGGGGAACTGTACCCCAGTGAGAGTCAGTGCCAGGGAAATAGTACTCCAGTGAGAGTCAGTGCCAGGAGAACTTTACTCCAGTGACAGTCAGTGCCATGCGAACTGCACCCCAGTGAGTGTCAGTTCCAGGGGAACCTTACCCAAGTGAGCGTCTGTGCCAGGGGAATTGTACCCCAGTGAGAGTCAGTGCCAGAAGAACTGTACCCCAGTGAAAGTCAGTGCCAGGGGAACTGTACTCCAGTGAGAGTCAATGCCAGGGGAACTGTACTCCAATGAGAGTCAGTTCCAGGGGAACTGTATCCCAGTGAGATTCAGCGCCAGGGGAACTGTACCCCAATTGGATTCAGTACCAGAGGAACTGTATCCCAGTGAGAGTCAGTGCCAGGGGAACTGTACCCCAGTGAGCCTCTGTGCCAGGGGAACTGTACCCCAGTGAGAGTCAGTGCCAGGGGAACTGTACCCCAGTGAGAGTCAGTGCCAGGGGAACTGTATCCCAGTGAGAGTCAGTGCCCGGGAAACTGTACTCCAGTGAGAGTCAGTGCCAGGGGAACTGTATCCCAGTGAGAGTCAGTGCCAGGGGAACTGCACTCCAGTGAAAGTCAGTGCCAGGGGAACTGTAGCCAGTGAGAGTCAATGCCAGAGGAACTGTACTCCAGTGAGTGTCAGTGCCAGGGGAACCGTATCACAGTGAGATTCAGCGCCAGGGGATCTGTACCCCAGTGAGATTCAGTAGCAGGGGAACTGTATCCCAGTGAGAGTCAGTGCCAGGGGAACTGTACCCCAGTGAGAGTCAGTGCCAGGGAATTGAACTCCAGTGAGAGTCAGTGCCAGGAGAACTTAACTCCAGTGACAGTCAGTGCCAGGCGAACTGCACCCCAGTGAGAGTCAGTTCCAGGGGAACCTTACCCAAGTGAGCGGGTCTGTGCCAGGGGAATTGTACCCCAGTGAGAGTCAGTGCCAGAAGAATTGTACCCCAGTTAAAGTCAGCGCCAGGAGAACTGTACTCCAGTGAGAGTCAGTTCCAGGGGAACTGTATCCCAGTGAGATTCAGCGCCAGGGGAACTGCACCCCAGTGAGACTCAGTAACAGAGGAACTGTATCCCAGTGAGAGTCAGTGCCAGGGGAACTGTACCCCAGTGAGACTATGTGCCAGGGGACTGTACCCCAGTGAGACTCAGTGCCTGGGGAACTGAACCCCATTGAGAGTCTGTGCCAGGGGAACTGTTTCCCAGTGAGACTCAGTGCCGGTGGAACTGTACTCCAGTGAGAGTCAGTGCCAGGGGAACTGTACTCCAGTGAGAGTCAGTGCCAGGGGAACTGTACTCCAGTGAGAGTCTGTGTCAGGGGACTGTACCCCAGTGAGAGTCAGTGCCAGGGGGACTGTACCCCAGTGAGAGTCAGTGCCAGGGGAACTGTACCCCAGTGAGAGTCAGTGTCAGGGGAACTGTATCACAGTGAGAGTCAGTGCCAGGGAAACTGTACCCCAGTGAGAGTCAGTGCCAGGGGAACTGTACTCCAGTGAGAGTCAGTGCCAGGGGAACTGCACTCCAGTGAGAGTCAGTGCCTGGGGAACTGTACCCCATTGAGAGTCTGTGCCAGGGGAACTGTTTACCAGTGAGACTCAGTGCCGGTGGAACTGTACTCCAGTGAGAGTCAGTGCCAGGGGAACTGTACTCCAGTGAGAGTCAGTGCCAGGGAAACTGTATTCCAGTGAGAGTCTGTGTCAGGGGACTGTACCCCAGTGAGAGTCAGTGCCAGGGGGACTGAACCCCAGTGAGACTCTGTGCCAAGGGAACTGTACCCCAGTGAGAGTCAGTGCCAGGGGAAATGTACCCCAGTGAGAGTCAGTGCCAGGGGAACTGTATCCCAGTGAGAGTCAGTGCCCGGGAAACTGTACTCCAGTGAGAGTCAGTGCCAGGGGAACTGTATCCCAGTGAGAGTCAGTGCCAGGGAAACTGTACTCCAGTGAGAGTCAGTGCCAGGGGGACTGTAACCCAGTGAGAGTCTGTGTCAGGGGACTGTACCCCAGTGAGAGTCAGTGCCTGGGGAACTGTACCCCATTGAGAGTCTGTGCCAGGGGAACTGTTTCCCAGTGAGACTCAGTGCCGGTGCAACTGTACTCCAGTGAGAGTCTGTGTCAGGGGACTGTACCCCAGTGAGAGTCAGTGCCAGGGGGACTGTACTCCAGTGAGAGTCAGTGCCAGGGGAACTGTACCCCAGTGAGAGTCAGTGCCAGGGGAACTGTACCCCAGTGAGATTCAGTGCCAGGGGAACTGTACTCCAGTGAGAGTCAGTGCCAGGGGAAATTTACCCCAGTGTGTGTGCCGGGCGAACTGTACCCCAGTGAGAGTCAGTGCCAGGGAAACTGTACTCCAGTGAAAGTCAGTGCCAGGGGAACTGTAGCCAGTGAGAGTCAATGCCAGGGGAACTGTACTCCAGTGAGTGTCACTGCCAGGGGAACCGTGTCACATTGAGATTCAGCGCCAGGGGAACTGTTCCCCAGTGAGATTCAGTACCAGGGGAACTGTATCCCAGTGAGAGTCAGTGCCAGGGGAACTGTACCCCAGTGAGCCTCTGTGCCAGGGGAACTGTACCCCAGTGAGAGTCAGTGCCAGGGGAACTGTACCCCAGTGAGAGTCAGTGCCAGGGGAACTGTATCCCAGTGAGAGTCAGTGCCCGGGAAACTGTACTCCAGTGAGAGTCAGTGCCAGGGGAACTGTATCCCAGTGAGAGTCAGTGCCAGGGGAACTGCACTCCAGTGAAAGTCAGTGCCAGGGGAACTGTAGCCAGTGAGAGTCAATGCCAGAGGAACTGTACTCCAGTGAGTGTCAGTGCCAGGGGAACCGTATCACAGTGAGATTCAGCGCCAGGGGATCTGTACCCCAGTGAGATTCAGTAGCAGGGGAACTGTATCCCAGTGAGAGTCAGTGCCAGGGGAACTGTACCCCAGTGAGAGTCAGTGCCAGGGAATTGAACTCCAGTGAGAGTCAGTGCCAGGAGAACTTAACTCCAGTGACAGTCAGTGCCAGGCGAACTGCACCCCAGTGAGAGTCAGTTCCAGGGGAACCTTACCCAAGTGAGCGGGTCTGTGCCAGGGGAATTGTACCCCAGTGAGAGTCAGTGCCAGAAGAATTGTACCCCAGTTAAAGTCAGCGCCAGGAGAACTGTACTCCAGTGAGAGTCAGTTCCAGGGGAACTGTATCCCAGTGAGATTCAGCGCCAGGGGAACTGCACCCCAGTGAGACTCAGTAACAGAGGAACTGTATCCCAGTGAGAGTCAGTGCCAGGGGAACTGTACCCCAGTGAGACTATGTGCCAGGGGACTGTACCCCAGTGAGACTCAGTGCCTGGGGAACTGAACCCCATTGAGAGTCTGTGCCAGGGGAACTGTTTCCCAGTGAGACTCAGTGCCGGTGGAACTGTACTCCAGTGAGAGTCAGTGCCAGGGGAACTGTACTCCAGTGAGAGTCAGTGCCAGGGGAACTGTACTCCAGTGAGAGTCTGTGTCAGGGGACTGTACCCCAGTGAGAGTCAGTGCCAGGGGGACTGTACCCCAGTGAGAGTCAGTGCCAGGGGAACTGTACCCCAGTGAGAGTCAGTGTCAGGGGAACTGTATCACAGTGAGAGTCAGTGCCAGGGAAACTGTACCCCAGTGAGAGTCAGTGCCAGGGGAACTGTACTCCAGTGAGAGTCAGTGCCAGGGGAACTGCACTCCAGTGAGAGTCAGTGCCTGGGGAACTGTACCCCATTGAGAGTCTGTGCCAGGGGAACTGTTTACCAGTGAGACTCAGTGCCGGTGGAACTGTACTCCAGTGAGAGTCAGTGCCAGGGGAACTGTACTCCAGTGAGAGTCAGTGCCAGGGAAACTGTATTCCAGTGAGAGTCTGTGTCAGGGGACTGTACCCCAGTGAGAGTCAGTGCCAGGGGGACTGAACCCCAGTGAGACTCTGTGCCAAGGGAACTGTACCCCAGTGAGAGTCAGTGCCAGGGGAAATGTACCCCAGTGAGAGTCAGTGCCAGGGGAACTGTATCCCAGTGAGAGTCAGTGCCCGGGAAACTGTACTCCAGTGAGAGTCAGTGCCAGGGGAACTGTATCCCAGTGAGAGTCAGTGCCAGGGAAACTGTACTCCAGTGAGAGTCAGTGCCAGGGGGACTGTAACCCAGTGAGAGTCTGTGTCAGGGGACTGTACCCCAGTGAGAGTCAGTGCCTGGGGAACTGTACCCCATTGAGAGTCTGTGCCAGGGGAACTGTTTCCCAGTGAGACTCAGTGCCGGTGCAACTGTACTCCAGTGAGAGTCTGTGTCAGGGGACTGTACCCCAGTGAGAGTCAGTGCCAGGGGGACTGTACTCCAGTGAGAGTCAGTGCCAGGGGAACTGTACCCCAGTGAGAGTCAGTGCCAGGGGAACTGTACCCCAGTGAGATTCAGTGCCAGGGGAACTGTACTCCAGTGAGAGTCAGTGCCAGGGGAAATTTACCCCAGTGTGTGTGCCGGGCGAACTGTACCCCAGTGAGAGTCAGTGCCAGGGAAACTGTACTCCAGTGAAAGTCAGTGCCAGGGGAACTGTAGCCAGTGAGAGTCAATGCCAGGGGAACTGTACTCCAGTGAGTGTCACTGCCAGGGGAACCGTGTCACATTGAGATTCAGCGCCAGGGGAACTGTTCCCCAGTGAGATTCAGTACCAGGGGAACTGTATCCCAGTGAGAGTCAGTGCCAGGGGAACTGTACCCCAGTGAGAGTCAGTGCCAGGGAAATAGTACTCCAGTGAGAGTCAGTGCCAGGAGAACTTTACTCCAGTGACAGTCAGTGCCATGCGAACTGCACCCCAGTGAGTGTCAGTTCCAGGGGAACCTTACCCAAGTGAGCGTCTGTGCCAGGGGAATTGTACCCCAGTGAGAGTCAGTGCCAGAAGAACTGTACCCCAGTGAAAGTCAGTGCCAGGGGAACTGTACTCCAGTGAGAGTCAATGCCAGGGGAACTGTACTCCAATGAGAGTCAGTTCCAGGGGAACTGTATCCCAGTGAGATTCAGCGCCAGGGGAACTGTACCCCAGTTGGATTCAGTACCAGAGGAACTGTATCCCAGTGAGAGTCAGTGCCAGGGGAACTGTACCCCAGTGAGACTCTGTGCCAGGGGAACTGTACCCCAGTGAGAGTCAGTGCCAGGGGAACTGTACCCCAGTGAGAGTCAGTGCCAGGGGAACTGTATCCCAGTGAGAGTCAGTGCCCGGGAAACTGTACTCCAGTGAGAGTCAGTGCCAGGGGAACTGTATCCCAGTGAGAGTCAGTGCCAGGGAAACTGTACTCCGGTGAGAGTCAGTGCCAGGGGAACTTTACTCCAGTGAGAGTCAGTGCCAGTGGAACTGTACTCCAGTGAGTATCAGTGCCAGGGGAACGGTACCCCAGTGGGAGTCAGTGCCTGTGGAACTGTACCCCAGTGAGAGTCAGTGCTTGTGGAACTGTACCCCAGTGAGAGTCAGTGCCAGTGGAACTGTAACCCAGTGAGATTCACTACCAGGGGAACTGTATCCCAGTGAGAGCCAGTGCCAGGGGAACTGTACCCCAGTGAGAGTCACTGCCAGGGGAACTGTTTCCCAGTGAGACTCAGTGCCAGTGGAACTGTACTCCAGTGAGAGTCAGTGCCAGGGGAACTGTACTCCAGTGAGAGTCAGTGCCAGGGGAACTGTAACCCAGTGAGATTCAGTGCCAGGTGAACTGTACCCCATTGAGAGTATGTGCCAGGGGACTGTTTCCCAGTGAGACTCAATGCCAGTGGAACTGTACTGCAGTGAGAGTCATTGCCAGGGGAACTGTACTCCAGTGAGAGTCAGTGCCAGGGGAACTGTACCCCAGTGAGATTCAGTGCCAGGGGAACTGTACCCCTGTGAGAGTCAGTGCCAGGGGAACTGTACCCCAGTGAGAGTCAGTGCCAGGGAAACTGTACTCCAGTGAAAGTCAGTGCCAGGGGAATTGTACTCCAGTGAGAGTCAATGCCAGGGGAAGTGTACTCCAGTGAGTGTCAGTGCCAGGGGAACTGTACCCCAGTGGGAGTCAGTGCCTGTGGAACTGTACTCCATTGAGAGTCAGTTCCAGGGGAAGTGCATCCCAGTGAGATTCAGCACCAGGGGAACTGCACCCCAGTGAGATTCAGTGCCAGGGGAATTGTACCCCAGTGGGAGTCAGTGCCTGTGGAACTGTACTCCAGTGAGAGTCCGTTCCAGGAGAACTGTACCCCAGTGAGATTCAGCGCCAGGGGAACTGTACCCCAGTGAGATTCAGTACCAGGGGAACTGTATCCCAGTGAGAGTCAGTGCCAGGGGAACTGTACCCCAGTGACAGTCAGTGCCAGGGGAACTGCACTCCAGTGAGAGTCAGTGCCAGGGGGACTGTACTCCAGTGAGAGTCTGTGTCAGGGGACTGTACCCCAGTGAGAGTCAGTGCCTGGGGAACTGTACCCCATTGAGAGTCTGTGCCGGGGGAACTGTTTCCCAGTGAGACTCAGTGCCGGTGGAACTGTACTCCAGTGAGAGTCAGTGCCAGGTGAACTGTACTCCAGTGAGAGTCAGTGCCAGGGGAACTGTATTCCAGTGAGAGTCTGTGTCAGGGGACTGTACCCCAGTGAGAGTCAGTGCAAGAGGGACTGTACCTCAGTGAGAGTCAGTGCCAGGGGAACTGTACCCCAGTGAGAGTCAGTGCCAGGGGAACTGTACCCCAGTGAGATTCAGTGCCAGGGGATCTGTACCCCAGTGAGATTCAGTAGCAGGGGAACTGTATCCCAGTGAGAGTCAGTGCCAGGGGAACTGTACCCCAGTGAGAGTCAGTGCCAGGGAATTGAACTCCAGTGAGAGTCAGTGCCAGGAGAACTTAACTCCAGTGACAGTCAGTGCCAGGCGAACTGCACCCCAGTGAGAGTCAGTTCCAGGGGAACCTTACCCAAGTGAGCGGGTCTGTGCCAGGGGAATTGTACCCCAGTGAGAGTCAGTGCCAGAAGAATTGTACCCCAGTTAAAGTCAGCGCCAGGAGAACTGTACTCCAGTGAGAGTCAGTTCCAGGGGAACTGTATCCCAGTGAGATTCAGCACCAGGGGAACTGTACCCCAGTGAGACTCAGTAACAGAGGAACTGTATCCCAGTGAGAGTCAGTGCCAGGGGAACTGTACCCCAGTGAGACTATGTGCCAGGGGACTGTACCCCAGTGAGACTCAGTGCCTGGGGAACTGAACCCCATTGAGAGTCTGTGCCAGGGGAACTGTTTCCCAGTGAGACTCAGTGCCGGTGGAACTGTACTCCAGTGAGAGTCAGTGCCAGGGGAACTGTACTCCAGTGAGAGTCAGTGCCAGGGGAACTGTACTCCAGTGAGAGTCAGTGTCAGGGGACTGTACCCCAGTGAGACTCAGTGCCGGTGGAACTGTACTCCAGTGAGAGTCAGTGCCAGGGGAACTGTACTCCAGTGAGAGTCAGTGCCAGGGGAAATGTATTCCAGTGAGAGTCTGTGTCAGGGGACTGTACCCCAGTGAGAGTCAGTGCCAGGGGGACTGAACCCCAGTGAGACTCTGTGCCAGGGGAACTGTACCCCAGTGAGAGTCAGTGCCAGGGGAAATGTACCCCAGTGAGAGTCAGTGCCAGGGGAACTGTATCCCAGTGAGAGTCAGTGCCCGGGAAACTGTACTCCAGTGAGAGTCAGTGCCAGGGGAACTGTATCCCAGTGAGAGTCAGTGCCAGGGAAACTGTACTCCAGTGAGAGTCAGTGCCAGGGGGACTGTAACCCAGTGAGAGTCTGTGTCAGGGGACTGTACCCCAGTGAGAGTCAGTGCCTGGGGAACTGTACCCCATTGAGAGTCTGTGCCAGGGGAACTGTTTCCCAGTGAGACTCAGTGCCGGTGCAACTGTACTCCAGTGAGCGTCAGTGCCAGGGGAACTGTACTCCAGTGAGAGTCAGTGCCAGGGGAACTGTACTCCAGTGAGAGTCTGTGTCAGGGGACTGTACCCCAGTGAGAGTCAGTGCCAGGGGGACTGTACTCCAGTGAGAGTCAGTGCCAGGGGAACTGTACCCCAGTGAGAGTCAGTGCCAGGGGAACTGTACCCCAGTGAGATTCAGTGCCAGGGGAACTGTACTCCAGTGAGAGTCAGTGCCAGGGGAAATTTACCCCAGTGAGTGTGCCGGGCGAACTGTACCCCAGTGAGAGTCAGTGCCAGGGAAACTGTACTCCAGTGAAAGTCAGTGCCAGGGGAACTGTAGCCAGTGAGAGTCAATGCCAGGGGAACTGTACTCCAGTGAGTGTCACTGCCAGGGGAACCGTGTCACAGTGAGATTCAGCGCCAGGGGAACTGTTCCCCAGTGAGATTCAGTACCAGGGGAACTGTATCCCAGTGAGAGTCAGTGCCAGGGGAACTGTACCCCAGTGAGAGTCAGTGCCAGGGAAATAGTACTCCAGTGAGAGTCAGTGCCAGGAGAACTTTACTCCAGTGACAGTCAGTGCCATGCGAACTGCACCCCAGTGAGTGTCAGTTCCAGGGGAACCTTACCCAAGTGAGCGTCTGTGCCAGGGGAATTGTACCCCAGTGAGAGTCAGTGCCAGAAGAACTGTACCCCAGTGAAAGTCAGTGCCAGGGGAACTGTACTCCAGTGAGAGTCAATGCCAGGGGAACTGTACTCCAGTGAGAGTCAGTTCCAGGGGAACTGTATCCCAGTGAGATTCAGCGCCAGGGGAACTGTACCCCAGTTGGATTCAGTACCAGAGGAACTGTATCCCAGTGAGAGTCAGTGCCAGGGGAACTGTACCCCAGTGAGACTCTGTGCCAGGGGAACTGTACCCCAGTGAGAGTCAGTGCCAGGGGAACTGTACCCCAGTGAGAGTCAGTGCCAGGGGAACTGTATCCCAGTGAGAGTCAGTGCCCGGGAAAGTGTACTCCAGTGAGAGTCAGTGCCAGGGGAACTTTACTCCAGTGAGAGTCAGTGCCAGTGGAACTGTACTCCAGTGAGTGTCAGTGCCAGGGGAACGGTACCCCAGTGGGAGTCAGTGCCTGTGGAACTGTACCCCAGTGAGAGTCAGTGCTTGTGGAACTGTACCCCAGTGAGAGTCAGTGCTAGGGTAACTGTAACCCAGTGAGATTCACTACCAGGGGAACTGTATCCCAGTGAGAGCCAGTGCCAAGGGAACTGTACCCCAGTGAGAGTCACTGCCAGGGGAACTGTTTCCCAGTGAGACTCAGTGCCAGTGGAACTGTACTCCAGTGAGAGTCAGTGCCAGGGAACTGTACTCCAGTGAGAGTCAGTGCCAGGGGAATTGTAACCCAGTGAGATTCAGTGCCAGGTGAACTGTACCCCATTGAGAGTCTGTGCCAGGGGACTGTTTCCCAGTGAGACTCAATGCAGGTGGAACTGTACTGCAGTGAGAGTCAGTGCCAGGGGAACTGTACTCCAGTGAGAGTCAGTGCCAGGGGAACTGTACCCCAGTGAGATTCAGTGCCAGGGGAACTGTACCCCTGTGAGAGTCAGTGCCAGGGGAACTGTACCCCAGTGAGAGTCAGTGCCAGGGAAACTGTACTCCAGTGAAAGTCAGTACCAGGGGAACTGTACTCCAGTGAGAGTCAATGCCAGGGGAAGTGTACTCCAGTGAGTGTCAGTGCCAGGGGAACTGTACCCCAGTGGGAGTCAGTGCCTGTGGAACTGTACTCCATTGAGAGTCAGTTCCAGGGGAAGTGTATCCCAGTGAGATTCAGCACCAGGGGAACTGCACCCCAGTGAGAGTCAGTGCCACGGGGAACTGTACTCCAGTGAGAGTCAGTGCCAGGGGAACTGCACTCCAGTGAGAGTCACTGCCTGGGGAACTGTACCCCATTGAGAGTCTGTGCCAGGGGATCTGTCTCCCAGTGAGACTCAGTGCCGGTGGAACTGTACTCCAGTGAGAGTCAGTGCCAGGGGAACTGTACTCCAGTGAGAGTCTGTGTCAGGGGACTGTACCCCAGTGAGAGTCAGTGCCAGGGTGACTGTACCCCAGTGAGAGTCAGTGCCAGGGGAACTGTACCCCAGTGAGAGTCAGTATCAGGGGAACTGTGTCACAGTGAGAGTAAGTGCCAGGGAAACTGTACCCCAGTGAGAGTCAGTGCCAGGGGAACTGTACTCCAGTGAGAGTCAGTGCCAGGGGAACTGCATTCCAGTGAGAGTCAGTGCCAGGGGGACTGTACTCCAGTGAGAGTCTGTGTCAGGGGACTGTACCCCAGTGAGAGTCAGTGCCTGGGGAACTGTACCCCATTGAGAGTTTGTGCCAGGGGAACTGTTTCCCAGTGAGACTCAGTGCCGGTGGAACTGTATTCCAGTGAGAGACAGTGCCAGGTGAACTGTACTCCAGTGAGATTCAGTGTCAGGGGAACTGTATTCCAGTGAGAGTCTGTGCCAGGGGACTGTACCCCAGTGAGAGTCAGTGCCAGGGGGACTGTACCTCAGTGAGAGTCAGTGCCAAGGGAACTGTACCCCAGTGAGCGTCAGTGCAAGGGGAACTGTACCCCAGTGAGATTCAGTGCCAGGGGAACTGTACTCCAGTGAGAGTCAGTGCCAGGGGAACTGTACCCCAGTGAGAGTCAGTGCCTGTGGAACTGTACCCCAGTGAGTGTGCCGGGCGAACTGTACCCCAGTGAGAGTCAGTGCCAGGGAAACTGTACTCCAGTGAAAGTCAGTGCCAGGGGAACTGTAGCCAGTGAGAGTCAATGCCAGAGGAACTGTACTCCAGTGAGTGTCAGTGCCAGGGGAACCGTATCACAGTGAGATTCAGCGCCAGGGGAACTGTACCCCAGTGAGATTCAGTACCAGGGGAACTGTATCCCAGTGAGAGTCAGTGCCAGGGGAACTGTACCCCAGTGAGAGTCAGTGCCAGGGAATTGAACTCCAGTGAGAGTCAGTGCCAGGAGAACTTAACTCCAGTGACAGTCAGTGCCAGGCGAACTGCACCCCAGTGAGAGTCAGTTCCAGGGGAACCTTACCCAAGTGAGCGGGTCTGTGCCAGGGGAATTGTACCCCAGTGAGAGTCAGTGCCAGAAGAATTGTACCCCAGTGAAAGTCAGTGCCAGGAGAACTGTACTAAAGTGAGAGTCAGTTCCAGGGGAACTGTATCCCAGTGAGATTCAGCGCCAGGGGAACTGTATCCCAGTGAGAGTCAGTGCCAGGGGAACTGTACCCCAGTGAGAGTCAGTGCCAGGGAATTGAACTCCAGTGAGAGTCAGTGCCAGGAGAACTTAACTCCAGTGACAGTCAGTGCCAGGCGAACTGCACCCCAGTGAGAGTCAGTTCCAGGGGAACAGTACCCCAGTGAGACTCAGTACCAGAGGAACTGTATCCCAGTGAGAGTCAGTGCCAGGGGAACTGTACCCCAGTGAGACTCTGTGCCAGGAGAACTGTACCCCAGTGAGAGTCAGTGCCTGGGGAACTGTACCCAATTGAGAGTCTGTGCCAGGGGAACTATTTCCTAGTGAGACTCAGTGCCGGTGGAACTGTACTCCAGTGAGAGTCAGTGCCAGGGGAACTGTACTCCAGTGAGAGTCAGTGCCAGGGGAACTGTACTCCAGTGAGAGTCAGTGTCAGGGGATGTACCCCAGTGAGAGTCAGTGCCAGCGGGATTGTACCCCAGTGAGAGTCAGTGCCAGGGGAACTGTACCCCAAGTGAGAGTCAGTGTCAGGGGAACTGTATCACAGTGAGAGTCAGTGCTAGGGAAACTGTACCCCAGTGAGAGTCAGTGCTAGGGTAACTGTAACCCAGTGAGATTCACTACCAGGGGAACTGTATCCCAGTGAGAGCCAGTGCCAAGGGAACTGTACCCCAGTGAGAGTCACTGCCAGGGGAACTGTTTCCCAGTGAGACTCAGTGCCAGTGGAACTGTACTCCAGTGAGAGTCAGTGCCAGGGGAACTGTACTCCAGTGAGAGTCAGTGCCAGGGGAACTGTAACCCAGTGAGATTCAGTGCCAGGTGAACTGTACCCCATTGAGAGTCTGTGCCAGGGGACTGTTTCCCAGTAAGACTCAATGCAGGTGGAACTGTACTGCAGTGAGAGTCAGTGCCAGGGGAACTGTACTCCAGTGAGAGTCAGTGCCAGGGGAACTGTACCCCAGCGAGATTCAGTGCCAGGGGAACTGTACCCCTGTGAGAGTCAGTGCCAGGGGAACTTTACTCCAGTGAAAGTCAGTGCCAGGGGAACTGTACTCCAGTGAGAGTCAATGCCAGGGGAAGTGTACTCCAGTGAGTGTCAGTGCCAGTGGAACTGTACCCCAGTGGGAGTCAGTGCCTGTGGAACTGTACTCCATTGAGAGTCAGTTCCAGGGGAAGTGTATCCCAGTGAGATTCAGCACCAGGGGAACTGCACCCCAGTGAGATTCAGTGCCAGGGGAACCTTACCCAAGTGAGCGTCTGTGCCAGGGGAATTGTACCCCAGTGAGAGTCAGTGCCAGAAGAACTGTACCCCAGTGAAAGTCAGTGCCAGGGGAACTGTACTCCAGTGAGAGTCAATGCCAGGGGAACTGTACTCCAATGAGAGTCAGTTCCAGGGGAACTGTATCCCAGTGAGATTCAGCGCCAGGGGAACTGTACCCCAGTTGGATTCAGTACCAGAGGAACTGTATCCCAGTGAGAGTCAGTGCCAGGGGAACTGTACCCCAGTGAGACTCTGTGCCAGGGGAACTGTACCCCAGTGAGAGTCAGTGCCAGGGGAACTGTACCCCAGTGAGAGTCAGTGCCAGGGGAACTGTATCCCAGTGAGAGTCAGTGCCCGGGAAACTGTACTCCAGTGAGAGTCAGTGCCAGGGGAACTGTATCCCAGTGAGAGTCAGTGCCAGGGAAACTGTACTCCGGTGAGAGTCAGTGCCAGGGGAACTTTACTCCAGTGAGAGTCAGTGCCAGTGGAACTGTACTCCAGTGAGTATCAGTGCCAGGGGAACGGTACCCCAGTGGGAGTCAGTGCCTGTGGAACTGTACCCCAGTGAGAGTCAGTGCTTGTGGAACTGTACCCCAGTGAGAGTCAGTGCCAGTGGAACTGTAACCCAGTGAGATTCACTACCAGGGGAACTGTATCCCAGTGAGAGCCAGTGCCAGGGGAACTGTACCCCAGTGAGAGTCACTGCCAGGGGAACTGTTTCCCAGTGAGACTCAGTGCCAGTGGAACTGTACTCCAGTGAGAGTCAGTGCCAGGGGAACTGTACTCCAGTGAGAGTCAGTGCCAGGGGAACTGTAACCCAGTGAGATTCAGTGCCAGGTGAACTGTACCCCATTGAGAGTATGTGCCAGGGGACTGTTTCCCAGTGAGACTCAATGCCAGTGGAACTGTACTGCAGTGAGAGTCATTGCCAGGGGAACTGTACTCCAGTGAGAGTCAGTGCCAGGGGAACTGTACCCCAGTGAGATTCAGTGCCAGGGGAACTGTACCCCTGTGAGAGTCAGTGCCAGGGGAACTGTACCCCAGTGAGAGTCAGTGCCAGGGAAACTGTACTCCAGTGAAAGTCAGTGCCAGGGGAATTGTACTCCAGTGAGAGTCAATGCCAGGGGAAGTGTACTCCAGTGAGTGTCAGTGCCAGGGGAACTGTACCCCAGTGGGAGTCAGTGCCTGTGGAACTGTACTCCATTGAGAGTCAGTTCCAGGGGAAGTGTATCCCAGTGAGATTCAGCACCAGGGGAACTGCACCCCAGTGAGATTCAGTGCCAGGGGAATTGTACCCCAGTGGGAGTCAGTGCCTGTGGAACTGTACTCCAGTGAGAGTCCGTTCCAGGAGAACTGTACCCCAGTGAGATTCAGCGCCAGGGGAACTGTACCCCAGTGAGATTCAGTACCAGGGGAACTGTATCCCAGTGAGAGTCAGTGCCAGGGGAACTGTACCCCAGTGACAGTCAGTGCCAGGGGAACTGCACTCCAGTGAGAGTCAGTGCCAGGGGGACTGTACTCCAGTGAGAGTCTGTGTCAGGGGACTGTACCCCAGTGAGAGTCAGTGCCTGGGGAACTGTACCCCATTGAGAGTCTGTGCCGGGGGAACTGTTTCCCAGTGAGACTCAGTGCCGGTGGAACTGTACTCCAGTGAGAGTCAGTGCCAGGTGAACTGTACTCCAGTGAGAGTCAGTGCCAGGGGAACTGTATTCCAGTGAGAGTCTGTGTCAGGGGACTGTACCCCAGTGAGAGTCAGTGCAAGAGGGACTGTACCTCAGTGAGAGTCAGTGCCAGGGGAACTGTACCCCAGTGAGAGTCAGTGCCAGGGGAACTGTACCCCAGTGAGATTCAGTGCCAGGGGATCTGTACCCCAGTGAGATTCAGTAGCAGGGGAACTGTATCCCAGTGAGAGTCAGTGCCAGGGGAACTGTACCCCAGTGAGAGTCAGTGCCAGGGAATTGAACTCCAGTGAGAGTCAGTGCCAGGAGAACTTAACTCCAGTGACAGTCAGTGCCAGGCGAACTGCACCCCAGTGAGAGTCAGTTCCAGGGGAACCTTACCCAAGTGAGCGGGTCTGTGCCAGGGGAATTGTACCCCAGTGAGAGTCAGTGCCAGAAGAATTGTACCCCAGTTAAAGTCAGCGCCAGGAGAACTGTACTCCAGTGAGAGTCAGTTCCAGGGGAACTGTATCCCAGTGAGATTCAGCGCCAGGGGAACTGTACCCCAGTGAGACTCAGTAACAGAGGAACTGTATCCCAGTGAGAGTCAGTGCCAGGGGAACTGTACCCCAGTGAGACTATGTGCCAGGGGACTGTACCCCAGTGAGACTCAGTGCCTGGGGAACTGAACCCCATTGAGAGTCTGTGCCAGGGGAACTGTTTCCCAGTGAGACTCAGTGCCGGTGGAACTGTACTCCAGTGAGAGTCAGTGCCAGGGGAACTGTACTCCAGTGAGAGTCAGTGCCAGGGGAACTGTACTCCAGTGAGAGTCAGTGTCAGGGGACTGTACCCCAGTGAGACTCAGTGCCGGTGGAACTGTACTCCAGTGAGAGTCAGTGCCAGGGGAACTGTACTCCAGTGAGAGTCAGTGCCAGGGGAAATGTATTCCAGTGAGAGTCTGTGTCAGGGGACTGTACCCCAGTGAGAGTCAGTGCCAGGGGGACTGAACCCCAGTGAGACTCTGTGCCAGGGGAACTGTACCCCAGTGAGAGTCAGTGCCAGGGGAAATGTACCCCAGTGAGAGTCAGTGCCAGGGGAACTGTATCCCAGTGAGAGTCAGTGCCCGGGAAACTGTACTCCAGTGAGAGTCAGTGCCAGGGGAACTGTATCCCAGTGAGAGTCAGTGCCAGGGAAACTGTACTCCAGTGAGAGTCAGTGCCAGGGGGACTGTAACCCAGTGAGAGTCTGTGTCAGGGGACTGTACCCCAGTGAGAGTCAGTGCCTGGGGAACTGTACCCCATTGAGAGTCTGTGCCAGGGGAACTGTTTCCCAGTGAGACTCAGTGCCGGTGCAACTGTACTCCAGTGAGCGTCAGTGCCAGGGGAACTGTACTCCAGTGAGAGTCAGTGCCAGGGGAACTGTACTCCAGTGAGAGTCTGTGTCAGGGGACTGTACCCCAGTGAGAGTCAGTGCCAGGGGGACTGTACTCCAGTGAGAGTCAGTGCCAGGGGAACTGTACCCCAGTGAGAGTCAGTGCCAGGGGAACTGTACCCCAGTGAGATTCAGTGCCAGGGGAACTGTACTCCAGTGAGAGTCAGTGCCAGGGGAAATTTACCCCAGTGAGTGTGCCGGGCGAACTGTACCCCAGTGAGAGTCAGTGCCAGGGAAACTGTACTCCAGTGAAAGTCAGTGCCAGGGGAACTGTAGCCAGTGAGAGTCAATGCCAGGGGAACTGTACTCCAGTGAGTGTCACTGCCAGGGGAACCGTGTCACAGTGAGATTCAGCGCCAGGGGAACTGTTCCCCAGTGAGATTCAGTACCAGGGGAACTGTATCCCAGTGAGAGTCAGTGCCAGGGGAACTGTACCCCAGTGAGAGTCAGTGCCAGGGAAATAGTACTCCAGTGAGAGTCAGTGCCAGGAGAACTTTACTCCAGTGACAGTCAGTGCCATGCGAACTGCACCCCAGTGAGTGTCAGTTCCAGGGGAACCTTACCCAAGTGAGCGTCTGTGCCAGGGGAATTGTACCCCAGTGAGAGTCAGTGCCAGAAGAACTGTACCCCAGTGAAAGTCAGTGCCAGGGGAACTGTACTCCAGTGAGAGTCAATGCCAGGGGAACTGTACTCCAGTGAGAGTCAGTTCCAGGGGAACTGTATCCCAGTGAGATTCAGCGCCAGGGGAACTGTACCCCAGTTGGATTCAGTACCAGAGGAACTGTATCCCAGTGAGAGTCAGTGCCAGGGGAACTGTACCCCAGTGAGACTCTGTGCCAGGGGAACTGTACCCCAGTGAGAGTCAGTGCCAGGGGAACTGTACCCCAGTGAGAGTCAGTGCCAGGGGAACTGTATCCCAGTGAGAGTCAGTGCCCGGGAAAGTGTACTCCAGTGAGAGTCAGTGCCAGGGGAACTTTACTCCAGTGAGAGTCAGTGCCAGTGGAACTGTACTCCAGTGAGTGTCAGTGCCAGGGGAACGGTACCCCAGTGGGAGTCAGTGCCTGTGGAACTGTACCCCAGTGAGAGTCAGTGCTTGTGGAACTGTACCCCAGTGAGAGTCAGTGCTAGGGTAACTGTAACCCAGTGAGATTCACTACCAGGGGAACTGTATCCCAGTGAGAGCCAGTGCCAAGGGAACTGTACCCCAGTGAGAGTCACTGCCAGGGGAACTGTTTCCCAGTGAGACTCAGTGCCAGTGGAACTGTACTCCAGTGAGAGTCAGTGCCAGGGAACTGTACTCCAGTGAGAGTCAGTGCCAGGGGAATTGTAACCCAGTGAGATTCAGTGCCAGGTGAACTGTACCCCATTGAGAGTCTGTGCCAGGGGACTGTTTCCCAGTGAGACTCAATGCAGGTGGAACTGTACTGCAGTGAGAGTCAGTGCCAGGGGAACTGTACTCCAGTGAGAGTCAGTGCCAGGGGAACTGTACCCCAGTGAGATTCAGTGCCAGGGGAACTGTACCCCTGTGAGAGTCAGTGCCAGGGGAACTGTACCCCAGTGAGAGTCAGTGCCAGGGAAACTGTACTCCAGTGAAAGTCAGTACCAGGGGAACTGTACTCCAGTGAGAGTCAATGCCAGGGGAAGTGTACTCCAGTGAGTGTCAGTGCCAGGGGAACTGTACCCCAGTGGGAGTCAGTGCCTGTGGAACTGTACTCCATTGAGAGTCAGTTCCAGGGGAAGTGTATCCCAGTGAGATTCAGCACCAGGGGAACTGCACCCCAGTGAGAGTCAGTGCCACGGGGAACTGTACTCCAGTGAGAGTCAGTGCCAGGGGAACTGCACTCCAGTGAGAGTCACTGCCTGGGGAACTGTACCCCATTGAGAGTCTGTGCCAGGGGATCTGTCTCCCAGTGAGACTCAGTGCCGGTGGAACTGTACTCCAGTGAGAGTCAGTGCCAGGGGAACTGTACTCCAGTGAGAGTCTGTGTCAGGGGACTGTACCCCAGTGAGAGTCAGTGCCAGGGTGACTGTACCCCAGTGAGAGTCAGTGCCAGGGGAACTGTACCCCAGTGAGAGTCAGTATCAGGGGAACTGTGTCACAGTGAGAGTAAGTGCCAGGGAAACTGTACCCCAGTGAGAGTCAGTGCCAGGGGAACTGTACTCCAGTGAGAGTCAGTGCCAGGGGAACTGCATTCCAGTGAGAGTCAGTGCCAGGGGGACTGTACTCCAGTGAGAGTCTGTGTCAGGGGACTGTACCCCAGTGAGAGTCAGTGCCTGGGGAACTGTACCCCATTGAGAGTTTGTGCCAGGGGAACTGTTTCCCAGTGAGACTCAGTGCCGGTGGAACTGTATTCCAGTGAGAGACAGTGCCAGGTGAACTGTACTCCAGTGAGATTCAGTGTCAGGGGAACTGTATTCCAGTGAGAGTCTGTGCCAGGGGACTGTACCCCAGTGAGAGTCAGTGCCAGGGGGACTGTACCTCAGTGAGAGTCAGTGCCAAGGGAACTGTACCCCAGTGAGCGTCAGTGCAAGGGGAACTGTACCCCAGTGAGATTCAGTGCCAGGGGAACTGTACTCCAGTGAGAGTCAGTGCCAGGGGAACTGTACCCCAGTGAGAGTCAGTGCCTGTGGAACTGTACCCCAGTGAGTGTGCCGGGCGAACTGTACCCCAGTGAGAGTCAGTGCCAGGGAAACTGTACTCCAGTGAAAGTCAGTGCCAGGGGAACTGTAGCCAGTGAGAGTCAATGCCAGAGGAACTGTACTCCAGTGAGTGTCAGTGCCAGGGGAACCGTATCACAGTGAGATTCAGCGCCAGGGGAACTGTACCCCAGTGAGATTCAGTACCAGGGGAACTGTATCCCAGTGAGAGTCAGTGCCAGGGGAACTGTACCCCAGTGAGAGTCAGTGCCAGGGAATTGAACTCCAGTGAGAGTCAGTGCCAGGAGAACTTAACTCCAGTGACAGTCAGTGCCAGGCGAACTGCACCCCAGTGAGAGTCAGTTCCAGGGGAACCTTACCCAAGTGAGCGGGTCTGTGCCAGGGGAATTGTACCCCAGTGAGAGTCAGTGCCAGAAGAATTGTACCCCAGTGAAAGTCAGTGCCAGGAGAACTGTACTAAAGTGAGAGTCAGTTCCAGGGGAACTGTATCCCAGTGAGATTCAGCGCCAGGGGAACTGTATCCCAGTGAGAGTCAGTGCCAGGGGAACTGTACCCCAGTGAGAGTCAGTGCCAGGGAATTGAACTCCAGTGAGAGTCAGTGCCAGGAGAACTTAACTCCAGTGACAGTCAGTGCCAGGCGAACTGCACCCCAGTGAGAGTCAGTTCCAGGGGAACAGTACCCCAGTGAGACTCAGTACCAGAGGAACTGTATCCCAGTGAGAGTCAGTGCCAGGGGAACTGTACCCCAGTGAGACTCTGTGCCAGGAGAACTGTACCCCAGTGAGAGTCAGTGCCTGGGGAACTGTACCCAATTGAGAGTCTGTGCCAGGGGAACTATTTCCTAGTGAGACTCAGTGCCGGTGGAACTGTACTCCAGTGAGAGTCAGTGCCAGGGGAACTGTACTCCAGTGAGAGTCAGTGCCAGGGGAACTGTACTCCAGTGAGAGTCAGTGTCAGGGGATGTACCCCAGTGAGAGTCAGTGCCAGCGGGATTGTACCCCAGTGAGAGTCAGTGCCAGGGGAACTGTACCCCAAGTGAGAGTCAGTGTCAGGGGAACTGTATCACAGTGAGAGTCAGTGCTAGGGAAACTGTACCCCAGTGAGAGTCAGTGCTAGGGTAACTGTAACCCAGTGAGATTCACTACCAGGGGAACTGTATCCCAGTGAGAGCCAGTGCCAAGGGAACTGTACCCCAGTGAGAGTCACTGCCAGGGGAACTGTTTCCCAGTGAGACTCAGTGCCAGTGGAACTGTACTCCAGTGAGAGTCAGTGCCAGGGGAACTGTACTCCAGTGAGAGTCAGTGCCAGGGGAACTGTAACCCAGTGAGATTCAGTGCCAGGTGAACTGTACCCCATTGAGAGTCTGTGCCAGGGGACTGTTTCCCAGTAAGACTCAATGCAGGTGGAACTGTACTGCAGTGAGAGTCAGTGCCAGGGGAACTGTACTCCAGTGAGAGTCAGTGCCAGGGGAACTGTACCCCAGCGAGATTCAGTGCCAGGGGAACTGTACCCCTGTGAGAGTCAGTGCCAGGGGAACTTTACTCCAGTGAAAGTCAGTGCCAGGGGAACTGTACTCCAGTGAGAGTCAATGCCAGGGGAAGTGTACTCCAGTGAGTGTCAGTGCCAGTGGAACTGTACCCCAGTGGGAGTCAGTGCCTGTGGAACTGTACTCCATTGAGAGTCAGTTCCAGGGGAAGTGTATCCCAGTGAGATTCAGCACCAGGGGAACTGCACCCCAGTGAGATTCAGTGCCAGGGGAATTGTACCCCAGTGGGAGTCAGTGCCTGTGGAACTGTACTCCAGTGAGAGTCAGTTCCAGGAGAACTGTATCCCAGTGAGATTCAGCGCCAGGGGAACTGTACCCCAGTGAGATTCAGTACCAGGGGAACTGTATCCCAGTGAGAGTCAGTGCCAGGGGAACTGTACCCCAGTGAGAGTCAGTGCCACGGGGAACTGTACTCCAGTGAGAGTCAGTGCCAGGGGAACTGTACTCCAGTGAGAGTCTGTGTCAGTGGACTGTACCCCAGTGAGAGTCAGTGCCAGGGGGACTGTACCCCAGTGAGAGTCAGTGCCAGAGGAACTGTACCCCAGCGAGAGTCAGTATCAGGGGAACTGTACTCCAGTGAGAGTAAGTGCCAGGGGAACTGTACTCCAGTGAGAGTCAGTGCCAGGGGAACTGCACTCCAGTGAGAGTCAGTGCCAAGGGGACTGTACTCCAGTGAGAGTCTGTGTCAGGGGACTGTACCCCAGTGAGAGTCAGTGCCTGGGGAACTGTACCCCATTGAGAGTTTGTGCCAGGGGAACTGTTTCCCAGTGAGACTCAGTGCCAGGTGAACTGTACCCCAGTGAGAGTCAGTGCCAGGGGAACTGTATTCCAGTGAGAGTCTGTGCCAGGGGACTGTACCCCAGTGAGAGTCAGTGCCAGGGGGACTGTACCTCAGTGAGAGTCAGTGCCAGGGGAACTGTACCCCAGTGAGAGTCAGTGCCAGGGGAACTGTACCCCAGTGAGATTCAGTGCCAGGGGAACTGTACTCCAGTGAGAGTCAGTGCCAGGGGAACTGTACCCCAGTGAGAGTCAGTGCCTGTGGAATTGTACCCCAGTGAGTGTGCCGGGCGAACTGTACCCCAGTGAGAGTCAGTGCCAGGGAAACTGTACTCCAGTGAAAGTCAGTGCCAGGGGAACTGTAGCCAGTGAGAGTCAATGCCAGAGGAACTGTACTCCAGTGAGTGTCAGTGCCAGGGGAACCGTATCACAGTGAGTTTCAGCGCCAGGGGAACTGTACCCCAGTGAGATTCAGTACCAGGGGAACTGTATCCCAGTGAGAGTCAGTGCCAGGGGAACTGTACCCCAGTGAGAGTCAGTGCCAGGGAATTGAACTCCAGTGAGAGTCAGTGCCAGGGAATTGAACTCCAGTGACAGTCAGTGCCAGGCGAACTGCACCCCAGTGAGAGTCAGTTCCAGGGGAACCTTACCCAAGTGAGCGGGTCTGTGCCAGGGGAATTGTACCCCAGTGAGAGTCAGTGCCAGAAGAATTGGACCCCAGTGAAAGTCAGTGCCAGGAGAACTGTACTAAAGTGAGAGTCAGTTCCAGGGGAACTGTATCCCAGTGAGATTCAGCGCCAGGGGAACAGTACCCCAGTGAGACTCAGCACCAGAGGAACTGTATCCCAGTGAGAGTCAGTGCCAGGGAATTGAACTCCAGTGAGAGTCAGTGCCAGGAGAACTTAACTCCAGTGACAGTCAGTGCCAGGCGAACTGCACTCCAGTGAGAGTCAGTTCCAGGGGAACCTTACCCAAGTGAGCGGGTCTGTGCCAGGGGAATATGTACCCCAGTGAGAGTCAGTGCCAGAAGAATTGTACCCCAGTGAAAGTCAGTGCCAGGAGAACTGTACTAAAGTGAGAGTCAGTTCCAGGGGAACTGTATCCCAGTGAGATTCAGCACCAGGGGAACAGTACCCCAGTGAGACTCTGTGCCAGGGGACTGTACCCCAGTGAGAGTCAGTGCCAGGGGACTGTACCCCAGTGAGAGTCAGTGCCTGGGGAACTGTACCCCATTGAGAGTCTGTGCCAGGGGAACTGTTTCCCAGTGAGACTCAGTGCCGGTGGAACTGTACTCCAGTGAGAGTCAGTGCCAGGGGAACTGTACTCCAGTGAGAGTCAGTGCCAGGGGAACTGTACTCCAGTGAGAGTCAGTGCCAGGTGAACTGTACTCCAGTGAGAGTCTGTGTCAGGGGACTGTACTCCAGTGAGAGTCAGTGCCAGGGGGACTGTACCCCAGTGAGAGTCAGTGCCAGGGGAACTGTACCCCAGTGAGAGTCAGTGTCAGGGGAGCTGTATCACAGTGAGAGTCAGTGCCAGGGAAACTGTACCCCAGTGAGAGTCAGTGCCAGGGGAACTGTACTCCAGTGAGAGTCAGTGCCAGGGGAACTGCACTCCAGTGAGAGTCACTGCCTGGGGAACTGTACCCCATTGAGAGTCTGTGCCAGGGGATCTGTTTCCCAGTGAGACTCAGTGCCGGTGGAACTGTACTCCAGTGAGAGTCAGTTCCAGGGGAAGTGTATCCCAGTGAGATTCAGCACCAGGGGAACTGCACCCCAGTGAGATTCAGTGCCAGGGGAATTGTACCCCAGTGGGAGTCAGTGCCTGTGGAACTGTACTCCAGTGAGAGTCAGTTCCAGGAGAACTGTATCCCAGTGAGATTCAGCGCCAGGGGAACTGTACCCCAGTGAGATTCAGTACCAGGGGAACTGTATCCCAGTGAGAGTCAGTGCCAGGGGAACTGTACCCCAGTGAGAGTCAGTGCCACGGGGAACTGTACTCCAGTGAGAGTCAGTGCCAGGGGAACTGTACTCCAGTGAGAGTCTGTGTCAGTGGACTGTACCCCAGTGAGAGTCAGTGCCAGGGGGACTGTACCCCAGTGAGAGTCAGTGCCAGAGGAACTGTACCCCAGCGAGAGTCAGTATCAGGGGAACTGTATCACAGTGAGAGTAAGTGCCAGGGATACTGTACCCCAGTGAGAGTCAGTGCCAGGGGAACTGTACTCCAGTGAGAGTCAGTGCCAGGGGAACTGCACTCCAGTGAGAGTCAGTGCCAAGGGGACTGTACTCCAGTGAGAGTCTGTGTCAGGGGACTGTACCCCAGTGAGAGTCAGTGCCTGGGGAACTGTACCCCATTGAGAGTTTGTGCCAGGGGAACTGTTTCCCAGTGAGACTCAGTGCCAGGTGAACTGTACCCCAGTGAGAGTCAGTGCCAGGGGAACTGTATTCCAGTGAGAGTCTGTGCCAGGGGACTGTACCCCAGTGAGAGTCAGTGCCAGGGGGACTGTACCTCAGTGAGAGTCAGTGCCAGGGGAACTGTACCCCAGTGAGAGTCAGTGCCAGGGGAACTGTACCCCAGTGAGATTCAGTGCCAGGGGAACTGTACTCCAGTGAGAGTCAGTGCCAGGGGAACTGTACCCCAGTGAGAGTCAGTGCCTGTGGAATTGTACCCCAGTGAGTGTGCCGGGCGAACTGTACCCCAGTGAGAGTCAGTGCCAGGGAAACTGTACTCCAGTGAAAGTCAGTGCCAGGGGAACTGTAGCCAGTGAGAGTCAATGCCAGAGGAACTGTACTCCAGTGAGTGTCAGTGCCAGGGGAACCGTATCACAGTGAGTTTCAGCGCCAGGGGAACTGTACCCCAGTGAGATTCAGTACCAGGGGAACTGTATCCCAGTGAGAGTCAGTGCCAGGGGAACTGTACCCCAGTGAGAGTCAGTGCCAGGGAATTGAACTCCAGTGAGAGTCAGTGCCAGGGAATTGAACTCCAGTGACAGTCAGTGCCAGGCGAACTGCACCCCAGTGAGAGTCAGTTCCAGGGGAACCTTACCCAAGTGAGCGGGTCTGTGCCAGGGGAATTGTACCCCAGTGAGAGTCAGTGCCAGAAGAATTGGACCCCAGTGAAAGTCAGTGCCAGGAGAACTGTACTAAAGTGAGAGTCAGTTCCAGGGGAACTGTATCCCAGTGAGATTCAGCGCCAGGGGAACAGTACCCCAGTGAGACTCAGTACCAGAGGACCTGTATCCCAGTGAGAGTCAGTGCCAGGGAATTGAACTCCAGTGAGAGTCAGTGCCAGGAGAACTTAACTCCAGTGACAGTCAGTGCCAGGCGAACTGCACTCCAGTGAGAGTCAGTTCCAGGGGAACCTTACCCAAGTGAGCGGGTCTGTGCCAGGGGAATATGTACCCCAGTGAGAGTCAGTGCCAGAAGAATTGTACCCCAGTGAAAGTCAGTGCCAGGAGAACTGTACTAAAGTGAGAGTCAGTTCCAGGGGAACTGTATCCCAGTGAGATTCAGCACCAGGGGAACAGTACCCCAGTAAGACTCAGTACCAGAGGAACTGTACCCCAGTGAGAGTCAGTGCCTGGGGAACTGTACCCCAGTGAGACTCTGTGCCAGGGGAACTGTTTCCCAGTGAGACTCAGTGCCGGTGGAACTGTACTCCAGTGAGAGTCAGTGCCAGGGGAACTGTACTCCAGTGAGAGTCAGTGCCAGGGGAACTGTACTCCAGTGAGAGTCAGTGCCAGGTGAACTGTACTCCAGTGAGAGTCTGTGTCAGGGGACTGTACTCCAGTGAGAGTCAGTGCCAGGGGGACTGTACCCCAGTGAGAGTCAGTGCCAGGGGAACTGTACCCCAGTGAGAGTCAGTGTCAGGGGAGCTGTATCACAGTGAGAGTCAGTGCCAGGGAAACTGTACCCCAGTGAGAGTCAGTGCCAGGGGAACTGTACTCCAGTGAGAGTCAGTGCCAGGGGAACTGCACTCCAGTGAGAGTCACTGCCTGGGGAACTGTACCCCATTGAGAGTCTGTGCCAGGGGATCTGTTTCCCAGTGAGACTCAGTGCCGGTGGAACTGTACTCCAGTGAGAGTCAGTGCCAGGGGAACTGTACTCCAGTGAGAGTCAGTGCCAGGGGAACTGTATTCCAGTGAGAGTCTGTGTCAGGGGACTGTACCCCAGTGAGAGTCAGTGCCAGGGGGACTGAACCCCAGTGAGACTCTGAGCCACGGGAACTGTACCCCAGTGAGAGTCAGTGCCAGGGGAACTGTATCCCAGTGAGAGTCAGTTCCAGGAGAACTGTACTAAAGTGAGAGTCAGTTCCAGGGGAACTGTATCCCAGTGAGATTCAGCGCCAGGGGAACAGTACCCCAGTGAGACTCAGTACCAGAGGAACTGTATCCCAGTGAGAGTCAGTGCCAGGGAATTGAACTCCAGTGAGAGTCAGTGCCAGGAGAACTTAACTCCAGTGACAGTCAGTGCCAGACGAACTGCACCCCAGTGAGAGTCAGTTCCAGGGGAACAGTACCCCAGTGAGACTCAGTACCAGAGGAACTGTATCCCAGTGAGAGTCAGTGCCAGGGGAACTGTACCCCAGTGAGACTCTGTGCCAGGAGAACTGTACCCCAGTGAGAGTCAGTGCCTGGGGAACTGTACCCAATTGAGAGTCTGTGCCAGGGGAACTGTTTCCTAGTGAGACTCAGTGCCGGTGGAACTGTACTCCAGTGAGAGTCAGTGCCAGGGGAACTGTACTCCAGTGAGAGTCAGTGCCAGGGGAACTGTACTCCAGTGAGAGTCAGTGTCAGGGGATGTACCCCAGTGAGAGTCAGTGCCAGCGGGATTGCACCCCAGTGAGAGTCAGTGCCAGGGGAACTGTACCCCAGTGAGAGTCAGTGTCAGGGGAACTGTATCACAGTGAGAGTCAGTGCTAGGGAAACTGTACCCCAGTGAGAGTCAGTGCTAGGGTAACTGTAACCCAGTGAGATTCACTACCAGGGGAACTGTATCCCAGTGAGAGCCAGTGCCAAGGGAACTGTACCCCAGTGAGAGTCACTGCCAGGGGAACTGTTTCCCAGTGAGACTCAGTGCCAGTGGAACTGTACTCCAGTGAGAGTCAGTGCCAGGGGAACTGTACTCCAGTGAGAGTCAGTGCCAGGGGAACTGTAACCCAGTGAGATTCAGTGCCAGGTGAACTGTACCCCATTGAGAGTCTGTGCCAGGGGACTGTTTCCCAGTGAGACTCAATGCAGGTGGAACTGTACTGCAGTGAGAGTCAGTGCCAGGGGAACTGTACTCCAGTGAGAGTCAGTGCCAGGGGAACTGTACCCCAGCGAGATTCAGTGCCAGGGGAACTGTACCCCTGTGAGAGTCAGTGCCAGGGGAACTTTACTCCAGTGAAAGTCAGTGCCAGGGGAACTGTACTCCAGTGAGAGTCAATGCCAGGGGAAGTGTACTCCAGTGAGTGTCAGTGCCAGTGGAACTGTACCCCAGTGGGAGTCAGTGCCTGTGGAACTGTACTCCATTGAGAGTCAGTTCCAGGGGAAGAGTATCCCAGTGAGATTCAGCACCAGGGGAACTGCACCCCAGTGAGATTCAGTGCCAGGGGAATTGTACCCCAGTGGGAGTCAGTGCCTGTGGAACTGTACTCCAGTGAGAGTCAGTTCCAGGAGAACTGTATCCCAGTGAGATTCAGCGCCAGGGGAACTGTACCCCAGTGAGATTCAGTACCAGGGGAACTGTATCCCAGTGAGAGTCAGTGCCAGGGGAACTGTACCCCAGTGAGAGTCAGTGCCACGGGGAACTGTACTCCAGTGAGAGTCAGTGCCAGGGGAACTGTACTCCAGTGAGAGTCTGTGTCAGTGGACTGTACCCCAGTGAGAGTCAGTGCCAGGGGGACTGTACCCCAGTGAGAGTCAGTGCCAGAGGAACTGTACCCCAGCGAGAGTCAGTATCAGGGGAACTGTATCACAGTGAGAGTAAGTGCCAGGGATACTGTACCCCAGTGAGAGTCAGTGCCAGGGGAACTGTACTCCAGTGAGAGTCAGTGCCAGGGGAACTGCACTCCAGTGAGAGTCAGTGCCAAGGGGACTGTACTCCAGTGAGAGTCTGTGTCAGGGGACTGTACCCCAGTGAGAGTCAGTGCCTGGGGAACTGTACCCCATTGAAAGTTTGTGCCAGGGGAACTGTTTCCCAGTGAGACTCAGTGCCAGGTGAACTGTACCCCAGTGAGAGTCAGTGCCAGGGGAACTGTATTCCAGTGAGAGTCTGTGCCAGGGGACTGTACCCCAGTGAGAGTCAGTGCCAGGGGGACTGTACCTCAGTGAGAGTCAGTGCCAGGGGAACTGTACCCCAGTGAGAGTCAGTGCCAGGGGAACTGTACCCCAGTGAGATTCAGTGCCAGGGGAACTGTACTCCAGTGAGAGTCAGTGCCAGGGGAACTGTACCCCAGTGAGAGTCAGTGCCTGTGGAATTGTACCCCAGTGAGTGTGCCGGGCGAACTGTACCCCAGTGAGAGTCAGTGCCAGGGAAACTGTACTCCAGTGAAAGTCAGTGCCAGGGGAACTGTAGCCAGTGAGAGTCAATGCCAGAGGAACTGTACTCCAGTGAGTGTCAGTGCCAGGGGAACCGTATCACAGTGAGTTTCAGCGCCAGGGGAACTGTACCCCAGTGAGATTCAGTACCAGGGAAACTGTATCCCAGTGAGAGTCAGTGCCAGGGGAACTGTACCCCAGTGAGAGTCAGTGCCAGGGAATTGAACTCCAGTGAGAGTCAGTGCCAGGGAATTGAACTCCAGTGACAGTCAGTGCCAGGCGAACTGCACCCCAGTGAGAGTCAGTTCCAGGGGAACCTTACCCAAGTGAGCGGGTCTGTGCCAGGGGAATTGTACCCCAGTGAGAGTCAGTGCCAGAAGAATTGGACCCCAGTGAAAGTCAGTGCCAGGAGAACTGTACTAAAGTGAGAGTCAGTTCCAGGGGAACTGTATCCCAGTGAGATTCAGTGCCAGGGGAACAGTACCCCAGTGAGACTCAGTACCAGAGGAACTGTATCCCAGTGAGAGTCAGTGCCAGGGAATTGAACTCCAGTGAGAGTCAGTGCCAGGAGAACTTAACTCCAGTGACAGTCAGTGCCAGGCGAACTGCACTCCAGTGAGAGTCAGTTCCAGGGGAACCTTACCCAAGTGAGCGGGTCTGTGCCAGGGGAATATGTACCCCAGTGAGAGTCAGTGCCAGAAGAATTGTACCCCAGTGAAAGTCAGTGCCAGGAGAACTGTACTAAAGTGAGAGTCAGTTCCAGGGGAACTGTATCCCAGTGAGATTCAGCACCAGGGAAACTGTACCCCAGTGAGAGTCAGTGCCAGGGGAACTGTACTCCAGTGAGAGTCAGTGCCAGGGGAACTGCACTCCAGTGAGAGTCACTGCCTGGGGAACTGTACCCCATTGAGAGTCTGTGCCAGGGGATCTGTTTCCCAGTGAGACTCAGTGCCGGTGGAACTGTACTCCAGTGAGAGTCAGTTCCAGGGGAAGTGTATCCCAGTGAGATTCAGCACCAGGGGAACTGCACCCCAGTGAGATTCAGTGCCAGGGGAATTGTACCCCAGTGGGAGTCAGTGCCTGTGGAACTGTACTCCAGTGAGAGTCAGTTCCAGGAGAACTGTATCCCAGTGAGATTCAGCGCCAGGGGAACTGTACCCCAGTGAGATTCAGTACCAGGGGAACTGTATCCCAGTGAGAGTCAGTGCCAGGGGAACTGTACCCCAGTGAGAGTCAGTGCCACGGGGAACTGTACTCCAGTGAGAGTCAGTGCCAGGGGAACTGTACTCCAGTGAGAGTCTGTGTTAGTGGACTGTACCCCAGTGAGAGTCAGTGCCAGGGGGACTGTACCCCAGTGAGAGTCAGTGCCAGAGGAACTGTACCCCAGCGAGAGTCAGTATCAGGGGAACTGTATCACAGTGAGAGTAAGTGCCAGGGATACTGTACCCCAGTGAGAGTCAGTGCCAGGGGAACTGTACTCCAGTGAGAGTCAGTGCCAGGGGAACTGCACTCCAGTGAGAGTCAGTGCCAAGGGGACTGTACTCCAGTGAGAGTCTGTGTCAGGGGACTGTACCCCAGTGAGAGTCAGTGCCTGGGGAACTGTACCCCATTGAGAGTTTGTGCCAGGGGAACTGTTTCCCAGTGAGACTCAGTGCCAGGTGAACTGTACCCCAGTGAGAGTCAGTGCCAGGGGAACTGTATTCCAGTGAGAGTCTGTGCCAGGGGACTGTACCCCAGTGAGAGTCAGTGCCAGGGGGACTGTACCTCAGTGAGAGTCAGTGCCAGGGGAACTGTACCCCAGTGAGAGTCAGTGCCAGGGGAACTGTACCCCAGTGAGATTCAGTGCCAGGGGAACTGTACTCCAGTGAGAGTCAGTGCCAGGGGAACTGTACCCCAGTGAGAGTCAGTGCCTGTGGAATTGTACCCCAGTGAGTGTGCCGGGCGAACTGTACCCCAGTGAGAGTCAGTGCCAGGGAAACTGTACTCCAGTGAAAGTCAGTGCCAGGGGAACTGTAGCCAGTGAGAGTCAATGCCAGAGGAACTGTACTCCAGTGAGTGTCAGTGCCAGGGGAACCGTATCACAGTGAGTTTCAGCGCCAGGGGAACTGTACCCCAGTGAGATTCAGTACCAGGGGAACTGTATCCCAGTGAGAGTCAGTGCCAGGGGAACTGTACCCCAGTGACAGTCAGTGCCAGGCGAACTGCACCCCAGTGAGAGTCAGTTCCAGGGGAACCTTACCCAAGTGAGCGGGTCTGTGCCAGGGGAATTGTACCCCAGTGAGAGTCAGTGCCAGAAGAATTGGACCCCAGTGAAAGTCAGTGCCAGGAGAACTGTACTAAAGTGAGAGTCAGTTCCAGGGGAACTGTATCCCAGTGAGATTCAGCGCCAGGGGAACAGTACCCCAGTGAGACTCAGTACCAGAGGAACTGTATCCCAGTGAGAGTCAGTGCCAGGGAATTGAACTCCAGTGAGAGTCAGTGCCAGGAGAACTTAACTCCAGTGACAGTCAGTGCCAGGCGAACTGCACTCCAGTGAGAGTCAGTTCCAGGGGAACCTTACCCAAGTGAGCGGGTCTGTGCCAGGGGAATATGTACCCCAGTGAGAGTCAGTGCCAGAAGAATTGTACCCCAGTGAAAGTCAGTGCCAGGAGAACTGTACTAAAGTGAGAGTCAGTTCCAGGGGAACTGTATCCCAGTGAGATTCAGCACCAGGGGAACAGTACCCCAGTAAGACTCAGTACCAGAGGAACTGTATCCCAGTGAGAGTCAGTGCCAGGGGAACTGTACCCCAGTGAGACTCTGTGCCAGGGGACTGTACCCCAGTGAGAGTCAGTGCCTGGGGAACTGTACCCCATTGAGAGTCTGTGCCAGGGGAACTGTTTCCCAGTGAGACTCAGTGCCGGTGGAACTGTACTCCAGTGAGAGTCAGTGCCAGGGGAACTGTACTCCAGTGAGAGTCAGTGCCAGGGGAACTGTACTCCAGTGAGAGTCAGTGCCAGGTGAACTGTACTCCAGTGAGAGTCTGTGTCAGGGGACTGTACTCCAGTGAGAGTCAGTGCCAGGGGGACTGTACCCCAGTGAGAGTCAGTGCCAGGGGAACTGTACCCCAGTGAGAGTCAGTGTCAGGGGAGCTGTATCACAGTGAGAGTCAGTGCCAGGGAAACTGTACCCCAGTGAGAGTCAGTGCCAGGGGAACTGTACTCCAGTGAGAGTCAGTGCCAGGGGAACTGCACTCCAGTGAGAGTCACTGCCTGGGGAACTGTACCCCATTGAGAGTCTGTGCCAGGGGATCTGTTTCCCAGTGAGACTCAGTGCCGGTGGAACTGTACTCCAGTGAGAGTCAGTGCCAGGGGAACTGTACTCCAGTGAGAGTCAGTGCCAGGGGAACTGTATTCCAGTGAGAGTCTGTGTCAGGGGACTGTACCCCAGTGAGAGTCAGTGCCAGGGGGACTGAACCCCAGTGAGACTCTGAGCCACGGGAACTGTACCCCAGTGAGAGTCAGTGCCAGGGGAACTGTATCCCAGTGAGAGTCAGTTCCAGGGGAACTGTATCCCAGTGAGAGTCAGTGCCAGGGGAACCGTATCCCAGTGAGAGTCAGTGTCAGGGAAACTGTACTCCAGTGAGAGTCAGTGCCAGGGGAACTTTACTCCAGTGAGAGTCAGTGCCAGTGGAACTGCACTCCAGTGAGTGTCAGTGCCAGGGGAACGGTACCCCAGTGGGAGTCAGTGCCTGTGGAACTGTACCCCAGTGAGAGTCAGTGCTTGTGGAACCGTACCCCAGTGAGAGTCAGTGCCAGGGGAAATGTAACCCAGTGAGATTCACTACCAGGGGAACTGTATCCCAGTGAGAGCCAGTGCCAGGTGAACTGTACCCCATTGAGAGTCTGTGCCAGGGGACTGTTTCCCAGTGAGACTTAATGCCAGTGGAACTGTACTGCAGTGAGAGTCAGTGCCAGGGGAACTGTACTCCAGTGAGAGTCAGTGCCAGGGGAACTGTACCCCAGTGAGATTCATTGCCAGGGGAACGGCACCCCAGTGGGAATCAGTGCCTGTGGAACTGTACCCCAGTGAGAGTCAGTGCTTGTGGAACCGTACCCCAGTGAGAGTCAGTGCCAGGGAAACTGTACTCCAGTGAGAGTCACTGCCAGGGGAACTGTAATCCAGTGAGATTCAGTGCCAGGTGAACTGTACCCCATTGAGAGTCTGTGCCAGGGGACTGTTTCCCAGTGAGACTCAATGCCAGTGGAACTGTATTACAGTGAGATTCAGTGCCAGGGGAACTGTACTCCAGTGAGAGTCAGTGCCAGGGGAACTGTACCCCAGTGAGATTCATTGCCAGGGGAACTGTACCCCTGTGAGAGTCAGTGCCAGGGGAACTGTACCCCAGTGAGAGTCAGTGCCAGGGAAACTGTAATCCAGTGAAAGTCAGTGCCAGGGGAACTGTACTCCAGTGAGAGTCAATGCCAGGGGAAGTGTACTCCAGTGAGTGTCAGTGCCAGGGGAACTGTACCCCAGTGAGAGTCAGTGCCAGGGGAACTGTACTCCAGTGAAAGTCAGTGCCAGGGGAACTGTACTCCAGTGAGAGTCAATGCCAGGGGAAGTGTACTCCAGTGAGTGTCAGTGCCAGGGGAACTGTCCCCCAGTGGGAGTCAGTGCCTGTGGAACTGTACTCCAGTGAGAGTCAATGCCAGGGGAATTGTACCCCAGTCAAAGTCAGTGCCAGGAGAACTGTACTAAAGTGAGAGTCAGTTCCAGTGGAACTGTATCCCAGTGAGATTCAGCGCCAGGGGAACAGTACCCCATTGAGACTCAGTACCAGAGGAACTGTATCCCAGTGAGTGTCAGTGCCAGGGAATTGAACTCCAGTGAGAGTCAGTGCCAGGAGAACTTAACTCCAGTGACAGTCAGTGCCAGGCGAACTGCACCCCAGTGAGAGTCAGTTCCAGGGGAACCTTACCCAAGTGAGCGGGTCTGTGCCAGGGGAATATGTACCCCAGTGAGAGTCAGTGCCAGAAGAATTGTACCCCAGTGAAAGTCAGTGCCAGGAGAACTGTACTAAAGTGAGAGTCAGTTCCAGGGGAACTGTATCCCAGTGAGATTCAGCACCAGGGGAACAGTACCCCAGTAAGACTCAGTACCAGAGGAACTGTATCCCAGTGAGAGTTAGTGCCAGGGGAACTGTACCCCAGTGAGACTCTGTGCCAGGGGACTGTACCCCAGTGAGAGTCAGTGCCTGGGGAACTGTACCCCATTGAGAGTCTGTGCCAGGGGAACTGTTTCCCAGTGAGACTCAGTGCCGGTGGAACTGTACTCCAGTGAGAGTCAGTGCCAGGGGAACTGTACTCCAGTGAGAGTCAGTGCCAGGTGAACTGTACTCCAGTGAGAGTCTGTGTCAGGGGACTGTACCCCAGTGAGAGTCAGTGCCAGGGGGACTGTACCCCAGTGAGAGTCAGTGCCAGGGGAACTGTACCCCAGTGAGAGTCAGTGTCAGGGGAGCTGTATCACAGTGAGAGTCAGTGCCAGGGAAACTGTACCCCAGTGAGAGTCAGTGCCAGGGGAACTGTACTCCAGTGAGAGTCAGTGCCAGGGGAACTGCACTCCAGTGAGAGTCACTGCCTGGGGAACTGTACCCCATTGAGAGTCTGTGCCAGGGGATCTGTTTCGCAGTGAGACTCAGTGCCGGTGGAACTGTACTCCAGTGAGAGTCAGTGCCAGGGGAACTGTACTCCAGTGAGAGTCAGTGCCAGGGGAACTGTATTCCAGTGAGAGTCTGTGTCAGGGGACTGTACCCCAGTGAGAGTCAGTGCCAGGGGGACTGAACCCCAGTGAGACTCTGTGCCACGGGAACTGTACCCCAGTGAGAGTCAGTGCCAGGGGAACTGTATCCCAGTGAGAGTCAGTGCCAGGGGAACTGTATCCCAGTGAGAGTCAGTGCCCGGGAAACTGTACTCCAGTGGGAGTCAGTGCCTGTGGAACTGTACCCCAGTGAGAGTCAGTGCTTGTGGAACCGTACCCCAGTGAGAGTCAGTGCCAGGGGAACTGTAACCCAGTGAGATTCACTACCAGGGGAACTGTATCCCAGTGAGAGCCAGTGCCAGGTGAACTGTACCCCATTGAGAGTCTGTGCCAGGAGACTGTTTCCCAGTGAGACTCAATGCCAGTGGAACTGTACTGCAGTGAGAGTCAGTGCCAGGGGAACTGTACTCCAGTGAGAGTCAGTGCCAGGGGAACTGTACCCCAGTGAGATTCATTGCCAGGTGAACGGTACCCCAGTGGGAATCAGTGCCTGTGGAACTGTACCCCAGTGAGAGTCAGTGCTTGTGGAACCGTACCCCAGTGAGAGTCAGTGCCAGGGAAACTGTACTCCAGTGAGAGTCACTGCCAGGGGAACTGTAATCCAGTGAGATTCAGTGCCAGGTGAACTGTACCCCATTGAGAGTCTGTGCCAGGGGACTGTTTCCCAGTGAGACTCAATGCCAGTGGAACTGTACTACAGTGAGATTCAGTGCCAGGGGAACTGTACTCCAGTGAGAGTCAGTGCCAGGGGAACTGTACCCCAGTGAGATTCATTGCCAGGGGAACTGTACCCCTGTGAGAGTCAGTGCCAGGGGAACTGTACCCCAGTGAGAGTCAGTGCCAGGGAAACTGTAATCCAGTGAAAGTCAGTGCCAGGGGAACTGTACTCCAGTGAGAGTCAATGCCAGGGGAAGTGTACTCCAGTGAGTGTCAGTGCCAGGGGAACTGTACCCCAGTGGGAGTCAGTGCCTGTGGAACTGTACTACATTGAGATTCAGTTCCAGGGGAAGTGTATCCCAGTGAGATTCAGCACCAGGGGAACTGCACCCCAGTGAGATTCAGTGCCAGGGGAATTGTACCCCAGTGGGAGTCAGTGCCTGTGGAACTGTACTCCAGTGAGAGTCAGTTCCAGGAGAACTGTATCCCAGTGAGATTCAGCACCAGGGGAACTGTACCCCAGTGAGATTCAGTACCAGGGGAACTGTATCCCAGTGAGAGTCAGTGCCAGGGGAACTGTACCCCAGTGAGAGTCAGTGCCAGGGGGACTGTACTCCAGTGAGAGTCAGTGCCAGGGGAACTGTACTCCAGTGAGAGTCTGTGTCAGGGGACTGTACCCCAGTGAGAGTCAGTGCCAGGGGGACTGTACCCCAGTGAGAGTCAGTGCCAGGGGAACTGTACCCCATTGAGAGTCTGTGCCAGGGGAACTGTTTCCCAGTGAGACTCAGTGCCGGTGGAACTGTACTCCAGTGAGAGTCAGTGCCAGGTGAACTGTACTCCAGTGATAGTCAGTGCCAGGGGAACTGTATTCCAGTGAGAGTCTGTGTCAGGGGACTGTACCCCAGTGAGTGTCAGTGCCAGGGGAACTGTACTCCAGTGAGAGTCAGTGCCAGGGGGACTGTACCTCAGTGAGAGTGTGCCAGGGGAACTGTACCCCAGTGAGAGTCAGTGCCAGGGGAACTGTACCCCAGTGAGATTCAGTGTCAGGGGAACTGTACTCCAGTGAGAGTCAGTGCCAGGGGAACTGTACCCCAGTGAGAGTCAGTGCCTGTGGAATTGTACCCCAGTGAATGTGCCGGGCGAACTGTACCCCAGTGAGAGTCAGTGCCAGGGAGACTGTACTCCGGTGAAAGTCAGTGCCAGGTGAACTGTAGCCAGTGAGAGTCAATGCCAGAGGAACTGTACCCCAGTGAGTGTCAGTGCCAGGGGAACCGTATCACAGTGAGATTCAGCGCCAGGGGAACTATACCCCAGTGAGATTCAGTACCAGGGGAACTGTATCCCAGTGAGAGGCAGTGCCAGGTGAACTGCACCCCAGTGAGATTCAGTACCAGGGGAACTGCACCCCAGTGAGAGTCAGTTCCAGGAGAACTTTACTCCAGTGACAGTCAGTGCCAGGCGAACTGCACCCCAGTGAGAGTCAGTTCCAGGGGAACCTTACCCAAGTGAGCGTCTGTGCCAGGGGAATTGTACCCCAGTGAGAGTCAGTGCCAGAAGAACTGTACCCCAGTGAAAGTCAGTGCCAGGGGAACTGTACTCCAGTGAGAGTCAGTTCCAGGGGAACTGTATCCCAGTGAGATTCAGCGCCAGGGGAACTGTACCCCAGTTGGATTCAGTACCAGAGGAACTGTATCCCAGTGAGAGTCAGTGCCAGGGGAACTGTACCCCAGTGAGACTCTGTGCCAGGGGAACTGTACCCCAGTGAGAGTCAGTGTCAGGGGAACTGTACCCCAGTGAGAGTCAGTGCCAGGGGAACTGTATCTCAGTGAGAGTCAGTGCCCGGGAAACTGTACTCCAGTGAGAGTCAGTGCCAGGGAAACTGTACTCCAGTGGGAGTCAGTGCCTGTGGAACTGTACCCCAGTGAGAGTCAGTGCTTGTGGAACCGTACCCCAGTGAGAGTCAGTGCCAGGGGAACTGTAACCCAGTGAGATTCACTACCAGGGGAACTGTATCCCAGTGAGAGCCAGTGCCAGGTGAACTGTACCCCATTGAGAGTCTGTGCCAGGGGACTGTTTCCCAGTGAGACTCAATGCCAGTGGAACTGTACTGCAGTGAGAGTCAGTGCCAGGGGAACTGTACTCCAGTGAGAGTCAGTGCCAGGGGAACTGTACCCCAGTGAGATTCATTGCCAGGTGAACGGTACCCCAGTGGGAATCAGTGCCTGTGGAACTGTACCCCAGTGAGAGTCAGTGCTTGTGGAACCGTACCCCAGTGAGAGTCAGTGCCAGGGAAACTGTACTCCAGTGAGAGTCACTGCCAGGGGAACTGTAATCCAGTGAGATTCAGTGCCAGGTGAACTGTACCCCATTGAGAGTCTGTGCCAGGGGACTGTTTCCCAGTGAGACTCAATGCCAGTGGAACTGTACTACAGTGAGATTCAGTGCCAGGGGAACTGTACTCCAGTGAGAGTCAGTGCCAGGGGAACTGTACCCCAGTGAGATTCATTGCCAGGGGAACTGTACCCCTGTGAGAGTCAATGCCAGGGGAACTGTACCCCAGTGAGAGTCAGTGCCAGGGAAACTGTAATCCAGTGAAAGTCAGTGCCAGGGGAACTGTACTCCAGTGAGAGTCAATGCCAGGGGAAGTGTACTCCAGTGAGTGTCAGTGCCAGGGGAACTGTACCCCAGTGGGAGTCAGTGCCTGTGGAACTGTACTACATTGAGATTCAGTTCCAGGGGAAGTGTATCCCAGTGAGATTCAGCACCAGGGGAACTGCACCCCAGTGAGATTCAGTGCCAGGGGAATTGTACCCCAGTGGGAGTCAGTGCCTGTGGAACTGTACTCCAGTGAGAGTCAGTTCCAGGAGAACTGTATCCCAGTGAGATTCAGCACCAGGGGAACTGTACCCCAGTGAGATTCAGTACCAGGGGAACTGTATCCCAGTGAGAGTCAGTGCCAGGGGAACTGTACCCCAGTGAGAGTCAGTGCCAGGGGGACTGTACTCCAGTGAGAGTCAGTGCCAGGGGAACTGTACTCCAGTGAGAGTCTGTGTCAGGGGACTGTACCCCAGTGAGAGTCAGTGCCAGGGGGACTGTACCCCAGTGAGAGTCAGTGCCAGGGGAACTGTACCCCATTGAGAGTCTGTGCCAGGGGAACTGTTTCCCAGTGAGACTCAGTGCCGGTGGAACTGTACTCCAGTGAGAGTCAGTGCCTGGTGAACTGTACTCCAGTGATAGTCAGTGCCAGGGGAACTGTATTCCAGTGAGAGTCTGTGTCAGGGGACTGTACCCCAGTGAGTGTCAGTGCCAGGGGAACTGTACTCCAGTGAGAGTCAGTGCCAGGGGGACTGTACCTCAGTGAGAGTGTGCCAGGGGAACTGTACCCCAGTGAGAGTCAGTGCCAGGGGAACTGTACCCCAGTGAGATTCAGTGTCAGGGGAACTGTACTCCAGTGAGAGTCAGTGCCAGGGGAACTGTACCCCAGTGAGAGTCAGTGCCTGTGGAATTGTACAACAGTGAATGTGCCGGGCGAACTGTACCCCAGTGAGAGTCAGTGCCAGGGAAACTGTAGCCAGTGAGAGTCAATGCCAGAGGAACTGTACCCCAGTGAGTGTCAGTGCCAGGGGAACCGTATCACAGTGAGATTCAGTACCAGGGGAACTGTATCCCAGTGAGAGGCAGTGCCAGGTGAACTGCACCCCAGTGAGATTCAGTACCAGGGGAACTGCACCCCAGTGAGAGTCAGTTCCAGGAGAACTTTACTCCAGTGACAGTCAGTGCCAGGCGAACTGCACCCCAGTGAGAGTCAGTTCCAGGGGAACCTTACCCAAGTGAGCGTCTGTGCCAGGGGAATTGTACCCCAGTGAGAGTCAGTGCCAGAAGAACTGTACCCCAGTGAAAGTCAGTGCCAGGGGAACTGTACTCCAGCGAGAGTCAATGCCAGGGGAACTGTACTCCAGTGAGAGTCAGTTCCAGGGGAACTGTATCCCAATGAGATTCAGCGCCAGGGGAACTGTACCCCAGTTGGATTCAGTACCAGAGGAACTGTATCCCAGTGAGAGTCAGTGCCAGGGGAACTGTACCCCAGTGAGACTCTGTGCCAGGGGATCTGTACCCCAGTGAGAGTCAGTGTCAGGGGAACTGTACCCTAGTGAGAGTCAGTGCCAGGGGAACTGTATCCCAGTGAGAGTCAGTGCCCGGGAAACTGTACTCCAGTGAGAGTCAGTGCTTGTGGAACTGTACCCCAGTGAGAGTCAGTGCTAGGGTAACTGTAACCCAGTGAGATTCACTACCAGGGGAACTGTATCCCAGTGAGAGCCAGTGCCAAGGGAACTGTACCCCAGTGAGAGTCACTGCCAGGGGAACTGTTTCCCAGTGAGACTCAGTGCCAGTGGAACTGTACTCCAGTGAGAGTCAGTGCCTGTTGAACTGTACTCCAGTGAGAGTCAGTTCCAGGGGAACTGTATCACAGTGAGATTCAGCGCCAGGGGAACAGTACCCCAGTGAGATTCAGTACCAGGGGAACTGTATCCCAGTGAGTGTCAGTGCTTGGGGAACTGTACCCCAGTGAGAGTAAGTGCCAGGGGAACTGTACTCCAGTGAGAGTCAGTGCCAGGCGAACTGCACCCCAGTGAGTGTCAGTTCCAGGGGAATCTTACCCAAGTGAGCGTCTGTGCCAGTGGAATTGTACCCCAGTGAGAGTCAGTACCAGAGGAACTGTATCCCAGTGAGAGTCAGTGCCAGGGGAACTGTACCCCAGTGAGACTCTGTGCCAAGGGAACTGTACCCCAGTGAGAGTCAGTGCCAGGGGAACTGTACCCCAGTGAGAGTCAGTGCCAGGGGAACTGTATCCCAGTGAGAGTCAGTGCCAGGGCAACTGTACTCCAGTGAGAGTCAGTGCCAGGGAAACTGTACTCCAGTGAGAGTCAGTGCCTGGGAAACTGTACTCCAGTGAGAGTCAGTGCCAGGGGAACTTTATTCCAGTGAAAGTCAGTGCCAGTGGAACTGTACTCCAGTGAGTGTCAGTGCCAGGGGAACGGTACCCCAGTGGGAGTCAGTGCCTGTGGAACTGTACCCCAGTGAGAGTCAGTGATTGTGGAACTGTACCCCAGTGAGAGTCAGTGCCAGGGGAACTGTAACCCAGTGAGATTCACGACCAGGGGAACTTTATCCCAGTGAGAGCCAGTGCCAGGGGAACTGTACCCCAGTGAGAGTCACTGCCAGGGGAACTGTTTCCCAGTGAGACTCAGTGCCAGTGGTACTGTATCCCATTGAGAGTCTGTGCCCGGGGAACTGTTTCCCAGTGAGACTCAGTGCCGGTGGAACCGTACTCCAGTGAGAGTCAGCGCCAGGGGAACTGTAACCCAGTGAGATTCAGTGCCAGGGAAACTACCCCAGTGGGAGTCAATGCCTGTGGAACTGTACTCCAGTGAGAGTCAGTTCCAGGGGAACTGTATCACAGTGAGATTCAGCGCCAGGGGAACTGTACCCCAGTGAGATTCAGTACCAGGGGAACTGTATCCCAGTGAGAGTCAGTGCTTGGGGAACTGTACCCCAGTGAGAGTAAGTGCCAGGGGAACGGTACTCCAGTGAGAGTCAGTGCCAGACGAAATGCACCCCAGTGAGAGACAGTTCCAGGGGAACCTCAGCCAAGTGAGCGTCTGTGCCAGGGGAATTGTACCCCAGTGAGAGTCAGTGCCAGAAGAACTGTACCCCAGTGAGATTCACTGCCAGGTGAACTGTACCCCATTGAGAGTCAGTGCCAGGGGAACTGTACCCCGGTGAGAGTCAGCGCCAGGGGAACTGTACCCCAGTGAGAGTCAGTGCCAGGGGAACTGTATCCCAGTGAGAGTCAGTTCCAGGGGAACCTTACCCAAGTGAGCGTCTATGCCAGTGGAATTGTACCCCAGTGAGAGTCAGTACCAGAGGAACTGTATCCCAGTGAGAGTCAGTGCCAGGGGAACTTTACCCCCGTGAGACTCTGTGCCAGGGGAACTGTACCCCAGTGAGAGTCAGTGCCAGGGGAACTGTACCCCAGTGAGAGTCAGTGCCAGGGGAACTGTATCCCAGTGAGAGTCAGTGCCAGGGCAACTGTACTCCAGTGAGAGTCAGTGCCAGGGAAACTGTACTCCAGTGAGAGTCAGTGCCAGGAAAACTGTACTCCAGTGAGAGTCAGTGCCAGGGGAACTTTATTCCAGTGAGAGTCAGTGCCAGTGGAACTGTACTCCAGTGAGTGTCAGTGCCAGGGGAACGGTACCCCAGTGGGAGTCAGTGCCCGGGGAACTGTTCCCCAGTGAGACTCAGTGCCGGTGGAATTGTACTCCAGTGAGAGTCAGTGCCAGGCGAACTGTAACCCAGTGAGATTCACTGCCAGGTGAATTGTACCCCGGTGAGAGTCTGTGCCAGGGGACTGTTTCCCAGTGAGACCAGTGCCAGTGGAACTGTACTCCAGTGAGAGTCAGTGCCAGGCTAACTGCACCCCAGTGAGAGTCAGTTCCAGGAGAACCTTACCCAAGTGAGCGCCTGTGCCAGGGGAATTGTACTCCAGTGAGAGTCAGTGCCAGAAGAACTGTACCCCAGTGAGCGTCAGTGCCAGGGGAGCTGTACCCCAGTGAGAGTCAGTGCCAGGGAAACTGTACTCCAGTGAAAGTCAGTGCCAGGTGAACTGTACTCCAGTGAGAGTCAATGCAAGGGGAACTGTACTCCAGTGAGTGTCAGTTTCAGGGGAACTGTGCCCCAGTTGGAGTCAGTGCCTGTGGAACTGCACTCCAGTGAGAGTCAGTTCCAGGGGAATTGTATCCCAGTGAGAGTCAGTGACAGGGGAACGGTACCCCAGTGGGAGTCAGTGCCTGTGGAACTGTACCCCTGTGAGAGTCAGTGCTTGTGGAACTGTACCCCACTGAGAGTCAGTGCCAGGGGAACTGTAACCCAGTGAGATTCACTACCAGGGGAACTGTATCCCAGTGAGAGCCAGTGCCAGGGGAACTGTACCCCAGTGAGAGTCAGTGCCAGGGGAACTGTTTCCCAGTGAGACTCAGTGCCAGTGGATCTGTACCCCATTGAGAGTCTGTGCCCGGGGAACTGTTTCCCAGTGCGACTCAGTGCCGGTGGAACTGTACTCCAGTGAGAGTCAGTGCCAGGGAAACTGTACTCCAGTGAAAGTCAGTGCCAGGGGAACTGTACTCCAGTGAGAGTCAATGCCAGGGGAAGTGTACTCCAGTGAGTGTCAGTGCCAGGGGAACTGTACACCAGTGGGAGTCAGTGCCTGTGGATCTGTACCCCAGTGAGAGTCAGTGCTTGTGGAACTGTACCCCAGTGAGAGTCAGTGCCAGGGGAACTGTAACCCAGTGAGAGCAAGTGCCAGGGGAACTGTACCCCAGTGAGAGTCACTGCCAGGGGAACTGTTTCCCAGTGAGACTCAGTGCCAGTGGTACTGTATCCCATTGAGAGTCTGTGCCCGGGGAACTGTTCCCCAGTGAGACTCAGTGCCGGTGGAATTGTACTCCAGTGAGAGTCAGTGCCAGGCGAACTGTAACCCAGTGAGATTCACTGCCAGGTGAATTGTACCCCGGTGAGAGTCTGTGCCAGGGGACTGTTTCCCAGTGAGACCAGTGCCAGTGGAACTGTACTCCAGTGAGAGTCAGTGCCAGGCGAACTGCACCCCAGTGAGAGTCAGTTCCAGGAGAACCTTACCCAAGTGAGCGCCTGTGCCAGGGGAATTGTACTCCAGTGAGAGTCAGTGCCAGAAGAACTGTACCCCAGTGAGCGTCAGTGCCAGGGGAACTGTATCCCAGTGAGAGTCAGTGCCCGGGTAACTGTACTCCAGTGAGAGTCAATGCCAGGGGAACTGTACCCCAGTGAGAGTCACTGCCAGGGGAACTGTTTCCCAGTGAGACTCAGTGCCAGTGGTACTGTATCCCATTGAGAGTCTGTGCCCGGGGAACTGTTTCCCAGTGAGACTCAGTGCCGGTGGAACCGTACTCCAGTGAGAGTCAGCGCCAGGGGAACTGTAACCCAGTGAGATTCAGTGCCAGGGAAACTACCCCAGTGGGAGTCAATGCCTGTGGAACTGTACTCCAGTGAGAGTCAGTTCCAGGGGAACTGTATCACAGTGAGATTCAGCGCCAGGGGAACTGTACCCCAGTGAGATTCAGTACCAGGGGAACTGTATCCCAGTGAGAGTCAGTGCTTGGGGAACTGTACCCCAGTGAGAGTAAGTGCCAGGGGAACGGTACTCCAGTGAGAGTCAGTGCCAGACGAAATGCACCCCAGTGAGAGACAGTTCCAGGGGAACCTCAGCCAAGTGAGCGTCTGTGCCAGGGGAATTGTACCCCAGTGAGAGTCAGTGCCAGAAGAACTGTACCCCAGTGAGATTCACTGCCAGGTGAACTGTACCCCATTGAGAGTCAGTGCCAGGGGAACTGTACCCCGGTGAGAGTCAGCGCCAGGGGAACTGTACCCCAGTGAGAGTCAGTGCCAGGGGAACTGTATCCCAGTGAGAGTCAGTTCCAGGGGAACCTTACCCAAGTGAGCGTCTATGCCAGTGGAATTGTACCCCAGTGAGAGTCAGTACCAGAGGAACTGTATCCCAGTGAGAGTCAGTGCCAGGGGAACTTTACCCCCGTGAGACTCTGTGCCAGGGGAACTGTACCCCAGTGAGAGTCAGTGCCAGGGGAACTGTACCCCAGTGAGAGTCAGTGCCAGGGGAACTGTATCCCAGTGAGAGTCAGTGCCAGGGCAACTGTACTCCAGTGAGAGTCAGTGCCAGGGAAACTGTACTCCAGTGAGAGTCAGTGCCAGGAAAACTGTACTCCAGTGAGAGTCAGTGCCAGGGGAACTTTATTCCAGTGAGAGTCAGTGCCAGTGGAACTGTACTCCAGTGAGTGTCAGTGCCAGGGGAACGGTACCCCAGTGGGAGTCAGTGCCCGGGGAACTGTTCCCCAGTGAGACTCAGTGCCGGTGGAATTGTACTCCAGTGAGAGTCAGTGCCAGGCGAACTGTAACCCAGTGAGATTCACTGCCAGGTGAATTGTACCCCGGTGAGAGTCTGTGCCAGGGGACTGTTTCCCAGTGAGACCAGTGCCAGTGGAACTGTACTCCAGTGAGAGTCAGTGCCAGGCTAACTGCACCCCAGTGAGAGTCAGTTCCAGGAGAACCTTACCCAAGTGAGCGCCTGTGCCAGGGGAATTGTACTCCAGTGAGAGTCAGTGCCAGAAGAACTGTACCCCAGTGAGCGTCAGTGCCAGGGGAGCTGTACCCCAGTGAGAGTCAGTGCCAGGGAAACTGTACTCCAGTGAAAGTCAGTGCCAGGTGAACTGTACTCCAGTGAGAGTCAATGCAAGGGGAACTGTACTCCAGTGAGTGTCAGTTTCAGGGGAACTGTGCCCCAGTTGGAGTCAGTGCCTGTGGAACTGCACTCCAGTGAGAGTCAGTTCCAGGGGAATTGTATCCCAGTGAGAGTCAGTGACAGGGGAACGGTACCCCAGTGGGAGTCAGTGCCTGTGGAACTGTACCCCTGTGAGAGTCAGTGCTTGTGGAACTGTACCCCACTGAGAGTCAGTGCCAGGGGAACTGTAACCCAGTGAGATTCACTACCAGGGGAACTGTATCCCAGTGAGAGCCAGTGCCAGGGGAACTGTACCCCAGTGAGAGTCAGTGCCAGGGGAACTGTTTCCCAGTGAGACTCAGTGCCAGTGGATCTGTACCCCATTGAGAGTCTGTGCCCGGGGAACTGTTTCCCAGTGCGACTCAGTGCCGGTGGAACTGTACTCCAGTGAGAGTCAGTGCCAGGGAAACTGTACTCCAGTGAAAGTCAGTGCCAGGGGAACTGTACTCCAGTGAGAGTCAATGCCAGGGGAAGTGTACTCCAGTGAGTGTCAGTGCCAGGGGAACTGTACACCAGTGGGAGTCAGTGCCTGTGGATCTGTACCCCAGTGAGAGTCAGTGCTTGTGGAACTGTACCCCAGTGAGAGTCAGTGCCAGGGGAACTGTAACCCAGTGAGAGCAAGTGCCAGGGGAACTGTACCCCAGTGAGAGTCACTGCCAGGGGAACTGTTTCCCAGTGAGACTCAGTGCCAGTGGTACTGTATCCCATTGAGAGTCTGTGCCCGGGGAACTGTTCCCCAGTGAGACTCAGTGCCGGTGGAATTGTACTCCAGTGAGAGTCAGTGCCAGGCGAACTGTAACCCAGTGAGATTCACTGCCAGGTGAATTGTACCCCGGTGAGAGTCTGTGCCAGGGGACTGTTTCCCAGTGAGACCAGTGCCAGTGGAACTGTACTCCAGTGAGAGTCAGTGCCAGGCGAACTGCACCCCAGTGAGAGTCAGTTCCAGGAGAACCTTACCCAAGTGAGCGCCTGTGCCAGGGGAATTGTACTCCAGTGAGAGTCAGTGCCAGAAGAACTGTACCCCAGTGAGCGTCAGTGCCAGGGGAACTGTATCCCAGTGAGAGTCAGTGCCCGGGTAACTGTACTCCAGTGAGAGTCAATGCCAGGGGAACTGTACCCAAGTGGGATGAAGTGCCAAGGGAACTGTACTACGAGTGTTCGATGTTCTGGCCCTCAAATCTGGCACCAAGCTTTTTGTCTACAGGGCTGTAGTGATACACGCCCTCCTGTATGGCTCAGAGACGTGGGCCCTATACAGTAGACACCTCAAGTCGCTGGAGAAATACCACCAACGATGTCTCCGCAAGATCCTGCAAATCACCTGGGTGGACAGATGCACCAACGTCAGTGTTATCGATCAGGCCAACATGCCTAGCACCGAAGCATTGACCACACTTGACCAGCTCCGCTCGTCAGGCCACATTGTCTGCATGGCCGACACAAACTCCCAACGCAAGTGCTCTACTCGGAACTCCTATACGGCAAGCGAGCCCCAGGGTGGAGGAAATATTTCAAGGACACCCTCAAAGCCTCCCTGATAAAGTGCAACATCCCCACCGACACTTGTGGAACTGTAACCCAGTGAGAGTCAGTGCCAGGTGAACTGTAACCCAGTGAGATTCACTACCAGGGGAACTGTATCCCAGTGAGAGTCAGTGCCAGGGGAACTGTACCCCAGTGAGAGTCAGTGCCAGGGGAACTGTACCACAGTGAGAGTCAGTGTCAGGGGAACTGTATCACAGTGAGAGTCAGTGCCAGGGAAACTGTACCCCAGTGAGAGTCAGTGCCAGGGGAACTGTACTCCAGTGAGAGTCAGTGGCAGGGGAACTGCACTCCAGTGAGAGTCAGTGCCAGGGCGACTGTACTCCAGTGAGAGTCTGTGTCAGGGGACTGTACCCCAGTGAGAGTCAGTGCCTGGGGAACTGTACCCCATTGAGAGTCTCTGCCAGGGGAACTGTTTCCCAGTGAGACTCAGTGCTGGTGGAACTGTACTCCAGTGAGAGTCAGTGCCAGGGGAACTGTACTCCAGTGAGAGTCTGTGTCAGGGGACTGTACCCCAGTGAGAGTCAGTGCCAGGGGGACTGTACCCCAGTGAGAGTCAGTGCCAGGGGAACTGTACCCCAGTGAGAGTCAGTGCCAGGGGAAAGGTACCCCAGTGAGATTCAGTGCCAGTGGAACTGTACTCCAGTGAGAGTCAGTGCCAGGGGAACTGTACCCCAGTGAGTGTGCTGGGCGAACTGTACCCCAGTGAGAGTCAGTGCCAGGGAAACTGTACTCCAGTGAAAGTCAGTGCCAGGGGAACTGTAGCCAGTGAGAGTCAATGCCAGGGGAAATGTACTCCAGTGAGTGTCAGTGCCAGGGGAACCGTATCACAGTGAGATGCAGCGCCAGGGGATCTGTACCCCAGTGAGATTCAGTGCCAAGGAAATTGTACTCCAGTGAGAGTCAGTGCCAGGAGAACTGTACTCCAGTGAGAGTCAGTTCCAGGGGAACCTTACCCAAGTGAGCGTCTGTGCCAGGGGAATTGTACGCCAGTGAGAGTCAGTGCCAGAAGAACTGTACCCCAATGAAAGTCAGTGCCAGAGGAACTGTACTCCAGTGAGAGTTAATGCCAGGGGAACTGTACTCCAGTGAGAGTCAGTTCCAGGGGAACTGTATCACAGTGAGATTCAGCGCCAGGGGAACTGTACCCCAGTGAGATTCAGTACGAGGGGAACAGTATCCCAGTGAGAGTCAGTGCTTGGGGAACTGTACCCCAGTGAGAGTAAGTGCCAGGGGAACGGTACTCCAGTGAGAGTCAGTGCCAGGCGAACTGCACCCCAGTGAGAGACAGTTCCAGGGGAACCTCAGCCAAGTGAGCGTCTGTGCCAGGGGAATTGTACCCCAGTGAGAGTCAGTGCAAGAAGAACTGTACCCCAGTGAGCGTCAGTGCCAGGGGAACTGTACCCCAGTGAGGGTCAGTGCCAGGGAAACTGTACTCCAGTGAAAGTCAGTGCCAGGGGAACTGTAGCCAGTGAGTGTCAATGCCAGGGGAAATGTACTCCAGTGAGTGTCAGTGCCAGGGGAACCGTATCACAGTGAGATGCAGCACCAGGGGATCTGTACCCCATTGAGAGTCAGTTCCAGGGGAAGTGTATCCCAGTGATTCAGCACCAGGGGAACTGCACCCCAGTGAGATTCAGTGCCTGTGGAACTGTACTCCAGTGAGAGTCAGTTCCAGGGGAACTGTATCACAGTGAGATTCAGCGCCAGGGGAACTGTACCCCAGTGAGATTCAGTACGAGGGGAACAGTATCCCAGTGAGAGTCAGTGCTTGGGGAACTGTACCCCAGTGAGAGTAAGTGCCAGGGGAACGGTACTCCAGTGAGAGTCAGTGCCAGGCGAACTGCACCCCAGTGAGAGACAGTTCCAGGGGAACCTCAGCCAAGTGAGCGTCTGTGCCAGGGGAATTGTACCCCAGTGAGAGTCAGTGCAAGAAGAACTGTACCCCAGTGAGCGTCAGTGCCAGGGGAACTGTACCCCAGTGAGGGTCAGTGCCAGGGAAACTGTACTCCAGTGACAGTCAGTGCCAGGTGAACTGTACTCCAGTGAGAGTCAATGCCAGAGAAACTGTACTCCAGTAAAAGTCAGTGCCAGGGGAACTGTACACCAGTGGGAGTCAGTGCCTGTGGATCTGTACTCCATTGAGAGTCAGTTCCAGGGGAAGTGTATCCCAGTGATTCAGCACCAGGGGAACTGCACCCCAGTGAGATTCAGTGCCTGTGGAACTGTACTCCAGTGAGAGTCAGTTCCAGGGGAACTGTATCACAGTGAGATTCAGCGCCAGGGGAACTGTACCCCAGTGAGATTCAGTACCAGGGGAACTGTATCCCAGTGGGAGTCAGTGCTTGGGGAACTGTACCCCAGTGAGAGTAAGTGCCAGGGGAACTGTACTCCAGTGAGAGTCAGTGCCAGGCGAACTGCACCCCAGTGAGAGTCAGTTCCAGGGGAACCTTACCCAAGTGAGCGTCTGTGCCAGTGGAATTGTACCCCAGTGAGAGTCAGTACCAGAGGAACTGTATCCCAGTGAGAGTCAGTGCCAGGGGAACTGTACCCCAGTGAGACTCTGTGCCAGGGGAACTGTACCCCAGTGAGAGTCAGTGCCAGGGGAACTGTACCCCAGTGAGTGTCAGTGCCAGGGGAACGGTACCCCAGTGGGAGTCAGTGCCTGTGGAACTGTACCCCAGTGAGAGTCAGTGCTTGTGGAACTGTGCCCCAGAGAGAGTCAGTGCCAGGGGAACTGTAACCCAGTCAGATTCACTTCCAGGGGAACTGTATCCCAGTGAGAGCCAGTGCCAGGGGAACTGTACCCCAGTGAGAGTCACTGCCAGGGGAACTGTTTCCCAGTGAGACTCAGTGCCGGTGGAACTGTACTCCAGTGAGAGTCAGTGTTAGGGGAACTGTAACCCAGTCAGATTCACTGCCAGGTGAACTGTACCCCATTGAGAGTCTGTGCCAGGGGACTGTTTCCCAGTGAGACCAGTGCCAGTGGAACTGTACTCCAGTGAGAGTCAGTGCCAGGCGAACTGCACCCCAGTGAGAGTCAGTTCCAGGGGAACCTTACCCAAGTGAGCGCCTGTGCCAGGGGAATTGTACTCCAGTGAGAGTCAGTGCCAGAAGAACTGTACCCCAGTGAGCGTCAGTGCCAGGGGAACTGTACCCCAGTGAGAGTCAGTGCCAGGGAAACTGTACTCCAGTGAAAGTCAGTGCCAGGTGAACTGTACTCCAGTGAGAGTCAATGCAAGGGGAACTGTACTCCAGTGAGTGTCAGTTTCAGGGGAACTGTACCCCAGTTGGAGTCAGTGCCTGTGGAACTGTACTCCAGTGAGAGTCAGTTCCAGGGGAATTGTATCCCAGTGAGAGTCAGTGCCAGGGGAACTGTACCCCAGTGAGAGTCAGTGCCAGGGGAACTGTACCCCAGTGAGAGTCAGTGCCAGGTGAACTTTACTCCAGTGAGAGTCAGTGCCAGTGGAACAGTACTCCAGTGAGTGTCAGTGACAGGGGAATGGTACACCAGTGGTAGTCAGTGCCTGTGGAACTGTACCCCAGTGAGAGTCAGTGCTTGTGGAACTGTACCCCACTGAGAGTCAGTGCCAGGGAAACTGTAACCCAGTGAGATTCACTACCAGGGGAACTGTATCCCAGTGAGAGCCAGTGCCAGGGGAACTGTACCCCAGTGAGAGTCAGTGCCAGGGGAACTGTTTCCCAGTGAGACTCAGTGCCAGTGGATCTGTACCCCATTGAGAGTCTGTGCCCGGGGAACTGTTTCCCAGTGCGACTCAGTGCCGGTGGAACAGTACTCCACTGAGAGTCAGTGCCAGGGAAACTGTACTCCAGTGAAAGTCAGTGCCAGGGGAACTGTACTCCAGTGAGAGTCAATGCCATGGGAAGTGTACTCCATTGAGTGTCGGTGCCAGGGGAACTGTACACCCGTGGGAGTCAGTGCCTGTGGATCTGTACTCCATTGAGAGTCAGTTCCAGGGGAAGTGTATCCCAGTGAGATTCAGCACCAGGGGAACTGCATCCCAGTGAGATTCAGTGCCAGGGGAACTGTACCCCATTGGGAGTCAGTGCCTGTGGAACTGTACTCCAGTGAGAGTCAGTTCCAGGGGAACTGTATCACAGTGAGATTCAGCGCCAGGGGAATTGTACCCCAGTGAGATTCAGTACCAGGGGAACTGTATCCCAGTGAGAGTCAGTGCTTGGGGAACTGTACCCCAGTGAGAGTAAGTGCCAGGGGAACTGTACTCCAGTGAGAGTCAGTGCCAGGCGAACTGCACCCCAGTGAGAGTCAGTTCCAGGGGAACCTTACCCCAGTGAGCGTCAGTGCCAGGGGAACTGTACCCCAGTGAGAGTCAGTGCCAGGGCAACTGTACCCCAGTGAGAGTCAGTGCCAGGGCAACTGTAGCCCAGTGAGTCAATGCCAGGATACCTGAACCCCAGTGAGAGTCAGTGCCAGGGCAACTGTAGCCCAGTGAGAGTCAGTGCCAGGGCAACTGTACCCCAGTGAGTCAGTGCCAGGGTACCTGCACCCCAGTGAGAGTCAGTGCCAGGCGAACTGTACCCCAGTGAGTCAGTGCAGGGGGAAGTGCACCACAGTGAGAGTCAGTGCCAGGGTACCTGCACCCCAGTGAGAGTCAGTGCCAGGCGAACTGTACCCCAGTGAGTCAGTGCAGGGGGAAGTGCACCACAGTGAGAGTCAGTGCCAGGGTACTTGCACCCCAGTAAGAGTCAGTGCCAGGTTACTTGCACCCCAGTAAGAGTCAGTGCCAGGGTACTTGCACCCCAGTGAGAGTCAGTGCCAGGGCAACTGTATCCCAGTGAGAGTCAGTACCAGGGCACTTGCATCCCAGTGAGAGTCAGTGCCAGGGTACTTGCACCCCAGTAAGAGTCAGTGCCAGGGTACTTGCACCCCAGTGAGTCAGTGCCAGGGCAACTGTATCCCAGTGAGAGTCAGTGCCAGGGCAACTGTATCCCAGTGAGAGTCAGTTCCAAGGGAACTGTACTCCAGTGGGAGCTAGTGACAAAGGAACTGTACTCCAGTGAGAGTCAGTGCCAAGGGAACTGTACCCCAGTGAGCGTCACTGCCAGGGTAATTGCAAATGTTTTCTCTAAATTTGCTGCACCATATCTTTTCTTGTGGCAGCAGTTGGTTTGCGGCCTGCGCGGGACCTCCCTATTGGTGCACGGCTGTGAACCTTCGTGGGAACATTGGTAACGCACACCCAATGAGAGTCTGTGAGGGGAACTGTACCCCAGTGATAGTCAGTGCCAGGGGAACTGTATCCCAGTGAGAATCAGTGCCAGGGGAATTGTACACCAGTGGGAGTCAGTGCCAGGGGAACTGCACTGCAGTGAGAGTCAGTGCCATGGGAACTGTACCCCAGTGGGAGTCAGTGCCAGGGGAACTGTTCCCCAGTGAGATTCAGTGCCAGGGGAACTGTACCCCAGTGAGAGTCAATGCCAGCGGAACTGTACCCAAGTGGGATGAAGTGCCAAGGGAACTGTACTACGAGTGTTCAATGTTCTGGCCCTCAAATCTGGCACCAAGCTTATTGTCTGCAGGGCTGTAGTGATACACGCCCTCCTGTATGGCTCAGAGACGTGGGCCCTATACAGTAGACACCTCAAGTCGCTGGAGAAATACCACCAACGATGTCTCCGCAAGATCCTGCAAATCACCTGGGTGGACAGATGCACCAACGTCAGTGTTATCGATCAGGCCAACATGCCTAGCACCGAAGCATTGACCACACTTGACCAGCTCCGCTAGTCAGGCCACATTGTCTGCATGTCCGACACAAACTCCCAACGCAAGTGCTCTACTCGGAACTCCTATACGGCAAGCGAGCCCCAGGGTGGAGGAAATATTTCAAGGACACCCTCAAAGCCTCCCTGATAAAGTGCAACATCCCCACCGACACTTGTGGAACTGTAACCCAGTGAGAGTCAGTGCCAGGTGAACTGTAACCCAGTGAGATTCACTACCAGGGGAACTGTATCCCAGTGAGAGTCAGTGCCAGGGGAACTGTACCCCAGTGAGAGTCAGTGCCAGGGGAACTGTACCCCAGTGAGAGTCAGTGCCAGGGGAACTGCACTCCAGTGAGAGTCAGTGCCAGGGGGACTGTACTCCAGTGAGAGTCTGTGTCAGGGGACTGTACCCCAGTGAGAGTCAGTGCCTGGGGAACTGTACCCCATTGAGAGTCTGTGCCAGGGGAACTGTTTCCCAGTGAGACTCAGTGCCGGTGGAACTGTACCCCAGTGAGAGTCAGTGCCAGGGGAACTGTACTCCAGTGAGAGTCAGTGCCAGGGGAACTGTACTTCAGTGAGAGTCAGTGCCAGGGGAACTGTACCCCAGTGAGAGTCAGTGTCAGGGGAATTGTACTCCAGTGAGAGTCAGTGCCAGGGGAACTGCACTCCAGTGAGAGTCAGTGCCTGGGGAACTGTACCCCATTGAGAGTCTGTGCCAGGGGAACTGTTTCCCAGTGAGACTCAGTGCCGGTGGAACTGTACTCCAGTGAGAGTCAGTGCCAGGGGAACTGTACTCCAGTGAGAGTCAGTGCCAGGGGAACTGTACTCCAGTGAGGGTCTGTGTCAGGGGACTGTACCCCAGAGAGAGTCAGTGCCAGGGGAACTGTACTCCAGTGAGAGTCAGTGCTAGGGGAACTGTACTTCAGTGAGAGTCTGTGTCAGGGGACTGTACCCCAGTGAGAGTCAGTGCCAGGGGGACTGTACCCCAGTGAGAGTCAGTGCCAGGGGAACTGTACCCCAGTGAGAGTCAGTGCCAGGGGAACTGTACCCCAGTGAGATTCAGTGCCAGGGGAACTGTACTCCAGTGAGAGTCAGTGCCAGGGGAACTGTACCCCAGTGAGTGTGCCGGGCGAACTGTACCCCAGTGAGAGTCAGTGCCAGGGAAACTGTACTCCAGTGAAAGTCAGTGCCAGGGGAACTGTAGCCAGTGAGAGTCAATGCCAGGGGAACTGTACTCCAGTGAGTGTCAGTGCCAGGGGAACCGTATCACAGTGAGATTCAGCGCCAGGGGAACTGTACCCCAGTGAGATTCAGTACCAGGGGAATTGTATCCCAGTGAGAGTCAGTGCCAGGGAAATTGTACCCCAGTGAGAGTCACTGCCAGGAGAACTGTACTCCAGTGACAGTCAGTGCCAGGCAAACTGCACCCCAGTGAGAGTCAGTTCCAGGGGAACCTTACCCAAGTGAGCGTCTGTGCCAGGGGAATTGTACCCCAGTGAGAGTCAGTGCCAGAAGAACTGTACCCCAGTGAAAGTCAGTGCCAGGGTAACTGTACTCCAGTGAGAGTCAATGCCAGGGGAACTGTACTCCAGTGAGATTCAGCGCCAGGGGAACTGTACCCCAGTGAGATTCAGTACCAGAGGAACTGTATCCCAGTGAGAGTCAGTGCCAGGGGAACTGTACCCCAGTGAGACTCTGTGCCAGGGGAACTGTACCCCAGTGAGAGTCAGTGCCAGGGGAACTGTACCCCAGTGAGAGTCAGTGCCAGATGAACTGTATTCCAGTGAGAGTCTGTGTCAGGGGACTGTACCCCAGTGAGAGTCAGTGCCAGGGGGACTGTACCTCAGTGAGAGTCAGTGCCAGGGGAACTGTACCCCAGTGAGAGTCAGTGCCAGGGGAACTGTACCCCAGTGAGAGTCAGTGCCAGGGGAACTGTACTCCAGTGAGAGTCAGTGCCTGGGGAACTGTACCCCATTGAGAGTCTGTGCCAGGGGAACTGTTTCCCAGTGAGACTCAGTGCCGGTGGAACTGTACTCCAGTGAGAGTCAGTGCCAGGTGAACTGTACTCCAGTGAGAGTCAGTGCCAGGGGAACTGTATTCCAGTGAGAGTCTGTGTCAGGGGACTGTACTCCAGTGAGAGTCAGTGCCAGGTGAACTGTACTCCAGTGAGAGTCAGTGCCAGGGGAACTGTACCCCAGTGAGAGTCAGTGCCAGGGAATTGTACCCCAGTGAGAGTCAGTGCCAGAAGAACTGTACCCCAGTGAAAGTCAGTGCCAGGGGAACTGTACTCCAGCGAGAGTCAATGCCAGGGGAACTGTACTCCAGTGAGAGTCAGTTCCAGGGGAACTGTATCCCAATGAGATTCAGCGCCAGGGGAACTGTACCCCAGTTGGATTCAGTACCAGAGGAACTGTATCCCAGTGAGAGTCAGTGCCAGGGGAACTGTACCCCAGTGAGACTCTGTGCCAGGGGATCTGTACCCCAGTGAGAGTCAGTGTCAGGGGAACTGTACCCTAGTGAGAGTCAGTGCCAGGGGAACTGTATCCCAGTGAGAGTCAGTGCCCGGGAAACTGTACTCCAGTGAGAGTCAGTGCTTGTGGAACTGTACCCCAGTGAGAGTCAGTGCTAGGGTAACTGTAACCCAGTGAGATTCACTACCAGGGGAACTGTATCCCAGTGAGAGCCAGTGCCAAGGGAACTGTACCCCAGTGAGAGTCACTGCCAGGGGAACTGTTTCCCAGTGAGACTCAGTGCCAGTGGAACTGTACTCCAGTGAGAGTCAGTGCCTGTTGAACTGTACTCCAGTGAGAGTCAGTTCCAGGGGAACTGTATCACAGTGAGATTCAGCGCCAGGGGAACAGTACCCCAGTGAGATTCAGTACCAGGGGAACTGTATCCCAGTGAGTGTCAGTGCTTGGGGAACTGTACCCCAGTGAGAGTAAGTGCCAGGGGAACTGTACTCCAGTGAGAGTCAGTGCCAGGCGAACTGCACCCCAGTGAGTGTCAGTTCCAGGGGAATCTTACCCAAGTGAGCGTCTGTGCCAGTGGAATTGTACCCCAGTGAGAGTCAGTACCAGAGGAACTGTATCCCAGTGAGAGTCAGTGCCAGGGGAACTGTACCCCAGTGAGACTCTGTGCCAAGGGAACTGTACCCCAGTGAGAGTCAGTGCCAGGGGAACTGTACCCCAGTGAGAGTCAGTGCCAGGGGAACTGTATCCCAGTGAGAGTCAGTGCCAGGGCAACTGTACTCCAGTGAGAGTCAGTGCCAGGGAAACTGTACTCCAGTGAGAGTCAGTGCCTGGGAAACTGTACTCCAGTGAGAGTCAGTGCCAGGGGAACTTTATTCCAGTGAAAGTCAGTGCCAGTGGAACTGTACTCCAGTGAGTGTCAGTGCCAGGGGAACGGTACCCCAGTGGGAGTCAGTGCCTGTGGAACTGTACCCCAGTGAGAGTCAGTGATTGTGGAACTGTACCCCAGTGAGAGTCAGTGCCAGGGGAACTGTAACCCAGTGAGATTCACGACCAGGGGAACTTTATCCCAGTGAGAGCCAGTGCCAGGGGAACTGTACCCCAGTGAGAGTCACTGCCAGGGGAACTGTTTCCCAGTGAGACTCAGTGCCAGTGGTACTGTATCCCATTGAGAGTCTGTGCCCGGGGAACTGTTTCCCAGTGAGACTCAGTGCCGGTGGAACCGTACTCCAGTGAGAGTCAGCGCCAGGGGAACTGTAACCCAGTGAGATTCAGTGCCAGGGAAACTACCCCAGTGGGAGTCAATGCCTGTGGAACTGTACTCCAGTGAGAGTCAGTTCCAGGGGAACTGTATCACAGTGAGATTCAGCGCCAGGGGAACTGTACCCCAGTGAGATTCAGTACCAGGGGAACTGTATCCCAGTGAGAGTCAGTGCTTGGGGAACTGTACCCCAGTGAGAGTAAGTGCCAGGGGAACGGTACTCCAGTGAGAGTCAGTGCCAGACGAAATGCACCCCAGTGAGAGACAGTTCCAGGGGAACCTCAGCCAAGTGAGCGTCTGTGCCAGGGGAATTGTACCCCAGTGAGAGTCAGTGCCAGAAGAACTGTACCCCAGTGAGATTCACTGCCAGGTGAACTGTACCCCATTGAGAGTCAGTGCCAGGGGAACTGTACCCCGGTGAGAGTCAGCGCCAGGGGAACTGTACCCCAGTGAGAGTCAGTGCCAGGGGAACTGTATCCCAGTGAGAGTCAGTTCCAGGGGAACCTTACCCAAGTGAGCGTCTATGCCAGTGGAATTGTACCCCAGTGAGATTCAGTACCAGGGGAACTGCACCCCAGTGAGAGTCAGTTCCAGGAGAACTTTACTCCAGTGACAGTCAGTGCCAGGCGAACTGCACCCCAGTGAGAGTCAGTTCCAGGGGAACCTTACCCAAGTGAGCGTCTGTGCCAGGGGAATTGTACCCCAGTGAGAGTCAGTGCCAGAAGAACTGTACCCCAGTGAAAGTCAGTGCCAGGGGAACTGTACTCCAGCGAGAGTCAATGCCAGGGGAACTGTACTCCAGTGAGAGTCAGTTCCAGGGGAACTGTATCCCAATGAGATTCAGCGCCAGGGGAACTGTACCCCAGTTGGATTCAGTACCAGAGGAACTGTATCCCAGTGAGAGTCAGTGCCAGGGGAACTGTACCCCAGTGAGACTCTGTGCCAGGGGATCTGTACCCCAGTGAGAGTCAGTGTCAGGGGAACTGTACCCTAGTGAGAGTCAGTGCCAGGGGAACTGTATCCCAGTGAGAGTCAGTGCCCGGGAAACTGTACTCCAGTGAGAGTCAGTGCTTGTGGAACTGTACCCCAGTGAGAGTCAGTGCTAGGGTAACTGTAACCCAGTGAGATTCACTACCAGGGGAACTGTATCCCAGTGAGAGCCAGTGCCAAGGGAACTGTACCCCAGTGAGAGTCACTGCCAGGGGAACTGTTTCCCAGTGAGACTCAGTGCCAGTGGAACTGTACTCCAGTGAGAGTCAGTGCCTGTTGAACTGTACTCCAGTGAGAGTCAGTTCCAGGGGAACTGTATCACAGTGAGATTCAGCGCCAGGGGAACAGTACCCCAGTGAGATTCAGTACCAGGGGAACTGTATCCCAGTGAGAGTCAGTGCTTGGGGAACTGTACCCCAGTGAGAGTAAGTGCCAGGGGAACTGTACTCCAGTGAGAGTCAGTGCCAGGCGAACTGCACCCCAGTGAGTGTCAGTTCCAGGGGAATCTTACCCAAGTGAGCGTCTGTGCCAGTGGAATTGTACCCCAGTGAGAGTCAGTACCAGAGGAACTGTATCCCAGTGAGAGTCAGTGCCAGGGGAACTGTACCCCAGTGAGACTCTGTGCCAAGGGAACTGTACCCCAGTGAGAGTCAGTGCCAGGGGAACTGTACCCCAGTGAGAGTCAGTGCCAGGGGAACTGTATCCCAGTGAGAGTCAGTGCCAGGGCAACTGTACTCCAGTGAGAGTCAGTGCCAGGGAAACTGTACTCCAGTGAGAGTCAGTGCCTGGGAAACTGTACTCCAGTGAGAGTCAGTGCCAGGGGAACTTTATTCCAGTGAAAGTCAGTGCCAGTGGAACTGTACTCCAGTGAGTGTCAGTGCCAGGGGAACGGTACCCCAGTGGGAGTCAGTGCCTGTGGAACTGTACCCCAGTGAGAGTCAGTGATTGTGGAACTGTACCCCAGTGAGAGTCAGTGCCAGGGGAACTGTAACCCAGTGAGATTCACGACCAGGGGAACTTTATCCCAGTGAGAGCCAGTGCCAGGGGAACTGTACCCCAGTGAGAGTCACTGCCAGGGGAACTGTTTCCCAGTGAGACTCAGTGCCAGTGGTACTGTATCCCATTGAGAGTCTGTGCCCGGGGAACTGTTTCCCAGTGAGACTCAGTGCCGGTGGAACCGTACTCCAGTGAGAGTCAGCGCCAGGGGAACTGTAACCCAGTGAGATTCAGTGCCAGGGAAACTACCCCAGTGGGAGTCAATGCCTGTGGAACTGTACTCCAGTGAGAGTCAGTTCCAGGGGAACTGTATCACAGTGAGATTCAGCGCCAGGGGAACTGTACCCCAGTGAGATTCAGTACCAGGGGAACTGTATCCCAGTGAGAGTCAGTGCTTGGGGAACTGTACCCCAGTGAGAGTAAGTGCCAGGGGAACGGTACTCCAGTGAGAGTCAGTGCGAGACGAAATGCACCCCAGTGAGAGACAGTTCCAGGGGAACCTCAGCCAAGTGAGCGTCTGTGCCAGGGGAATTGTACCCCAGTGAGAGTCAGTGCCAGAAGAACTGTACCCCAGTGAGATTCACTGCCAGGTGAACTGTACCCCATTGAGAGTCAGTGCCAGGGGAACTGTACCCCGGTGAGAGTCAGCGCCAGGGGAACTGTACCCCAGTGAGAGTCAGTGCCAGGGGAACTGTATCCCAGTGAGAGTCAGTTCCAGGGGAACCTTACCCAAGTGAGCGTCTATGCCAGTGGAATTGTACCCCAGTGAGAGTCAGTACCAGAGGAACTGTATCCCAGTGAGAGTCAGTGCCAGGGGAACTTTACCCCCGTGAGACTCTGTGCCAGGGGAACTGTACCCCAGTGAGAGTCAGTGCCAGGGGAACTGTACCCCAGTGAGAGTCAGTGCCAGGGGAACTGTATCCCAGTGAGAGTCAGTGCCAGGGCAACTGTACTCCAGTGAGAGTCAGTGCCAGGGAAACTGTACTCCAGTGAGAGTCAGTGCCAGGGAAACTGTACTCCAGTGAGAGTCAGTGCCAGGGGAACTTTATTCCAGTGAGAGTCAGTGCCAGTGGAACTGTACTCCAGTGAGTGTCAGTGCCAGGGGAACGGTACCCCAGTGGGAGTCAGTGCCCGGGGAACTGTTCCCCAGTGAGACTCAGTGCCGGTGGAATTGTACTCCAGTGAGAGTCAGTGCCAGGCGAACTGTAACCCAGTGAGATTCACTGCCAGGTGAATTGTACCCCGGTGAGAGTCTGTGCCAGGGGACAGTTTCCCAGTGAGACCAGTGCCAGTGGAACTGTACTCCAGTGAGAGTCAGTGCCAGGCTAACTGCACCCCAGTGAGAGTCAGTTCCAGGAGAACCTTACCCAAGTGAGCGCCTGTGCCAGGGGAATTGTACTCCAGTGAGAGTCAGTGCCAGAAGAACTGTACCCCAGTGAGCGTCAGTGCCAGGGGAGCTGTACCCCAGTGAGAGTCAGTGCCAGGGAAACTGTACTCCAGTGAAAGTCAGTGCCAGGTGAACTGTACTCCAGTGAGAGTCAATGCAAGGGGAACTGTACTCCAGTGAGTGTCAGTTTCAGGGGAACTGTGCCCCAGTTGGAGTCAGTGCCTGTGGAACTGCACTCCAGTGAGAGTCAGTTCCAGGGGAATTGTATCCCAGTGAGAGTCAGTGACAGGGGAACGGTACCCCAGTGGGAGTCAGTGCCTGTGGAACTGTACCCCTGTGAGAGTCAGTGCTTGTGGAACTGTACCCCACTGAGAGTCAGTGCCAGGGGAACTGTAACCCAGTGAGATTCACTACCAGGGGAACTGTATCCCAGTGAGAGCCAGTGCCAGGGGAACTGTACCCCAGTGAGAGTCAGTGCCAGGGGAACTGTTTCCCAGTGAGACTCAGTGCCAGTGGATCTGTACCCCATTGAGAGTCTGTGCCCGGGGAACTGTTTCCCAGTGCGACTCAGTGCCGGTGGAACTGTACTCCAGTGAGAGTCAGTGCCAGGGAAACTGTACTCCAGTGAAAGTCAGTGCCAGGGGAACTGTACTCCAGTGAGAGTCAATGCCAGGGGAAGTGTACTCCAGTGAGTGTCAGTGCCAGGGGAACTGTACACCAGTGGGAGTCAGTGCCTGTGGATCTGTACCCCAGTGAGAGTCAGTGCTTGTGGAACTGTACCCCAGTGAGAGTCAGTGCCAGGGGAACTGTAACCCAGTGAGAGCAAGTGCCAGGGGAACTGTACCCCAGTGAGAGTCACTGCCAGGGGAACTGTTTCCCAGTGAGACTCAGTGCCAGTGGTACTGTATCCCATTGAGAGTCTGTGCCCGGGGAACTGTTCCCCAGTGAGACTCAGTGCCGGTGGAATTGTACTCCAGTGAGAGTCAGTGCCAGGCGAACTGTAACCCAGTGAGATTCACTGCCAGGTGAATTGTACCCCGGTGAGAGTCTGTGCCAGGGGACTGTTTCCCAGTGAGACCAGTGCCAGTGGAACTGTACTCCAGTGAGAGTCAGTGCCAGGCGAACTGCACCCCAGTGAGAGTCAGTTCCAGGAGAACCTTACCCAAGTGAGCGCCTGTGCCAGGGGAATTGTACTCCAGTGAGAGTCAGTGCCAGAAGAACTGTACCCCAGTGAGCGTCAGTGCCAGGGGAACTGTATCCCAGTGAGAGTCAGTGCCAGGGAAACTGTACTCCAGTGAGAGTCAGTGCCAGGGGAACTTTACTCCAGTGAGAGTCAGTGCCAGGGGGACTGAACCCCAGTGAGAATCTGTGCCAGGGGAACTGTACCCCAGTGAGAGTCAGTGCCAGGGGAACTGTACCCCAGTGAGAGTCAGTGCCAGGGGAACTGTATCCCAGTGAGAGTCAGTGCCCGGGTAACTGTACTCCAGTGAGAGTCAATGCCAGGGGAACTGTACCCAAGTGGGATGAAGTGCCAAGGGAACTGTACTACGAGTGTTCGATGTTCTGGCCCTCAAATCTGGCACCAAGCTTTTTGTCTACAGGGCTGTAGTGATACCCGCCCTCCTGTATGGCTCAGAGACGTGGGCCCTATACAGTAGACACCTCAAGTCGCTGGAGAAATACCACCAACGATGTCTCCGCAAGATCCTGCAAATCACCTGGGTGGACAGATGCACCAACGTCAGTGTTATCGATCAGGCCAACATGCCTAGCACCGAAGCATTGACCACACTTGACCAGCTCCGCTCGTCAGGCCACATTGTCTGCATGTCCGACACAAACTCCCAACGCAAGTGCTCTACTCGGAACTCCTACACGGCAAGCGAGCCCCAGGGTGGAGGAAATATTTCAAGGACACCCTCAAAGCCTCCCTGATAAAGTGCAACATCCCCACCGACACTTGTGGAACTGTAACCCAGTGAGAGTCAGTGCCAGGGGAACTGTAACCCAGTGAGATTCACTACCAGGGGAACTGTATCCCAGTGAGAGTCAGTGCCAGGGGAACTGTACCCCAGTGAGAGTCAGTGCCAGGGGAACTGTACCACAGTGAGAGTCAGTGTCAGGGGAACTGTATCACAGTGAGAGTCAGTGCCAGGGAAACTGTACCCCAGTGAGAGTCAGTGCCAGGGGAACTGTACTCCAGTGAGAGTCAGTGGCAGGGGAACTGCACTCCAGTGAGAGTCAGTGCCAGGGCGACTGTACTCCAGTGAGAGTCTGTGTCAGGGGACTGTACCCCAGTGAGAGTCAGTGCCTGGGGAACTGTACCCCATTGAGAGTCTCTGCCAGGGGAACTGTTTCCCAGTGAGACTCAGTGCTGGTGGAACTGTACTCCAGTGAGAGTCAGTGCCAGGGGAACTGTACTCCAGTGAGAGTCTGTGTCAGGGGACTGTACCCCAGTGAGAGTCAGTGCCAGGGGGACTGTACCCCAGTGAGAGTCAGTGCCAGGGGAACTGTACCCCAGTGAGAGTCAGTGCCAGGGGAAAGGTACCCCAGTGAGATTCAGTGCCAGTGGAACTGTACTCCAGTGAGAGTCAGTGCCAGGGGAACTGTACCCCAGTGAGTGTGCTGGGCGAACTGTACCCCAGTGAGAGTCAGTGCCAGGGAAACTGTACTCCAGTGAAAGTCAGTGCCAGGGGAACTGTAGCCAGTGAGAGTCAATGCCAGGGGAAATGTACTCCAGTGAGTGTCAGTGCCAGGGGAACCGTATCACAGTGAGATGCAGCGCCAGGGGATCTGTACCCCAGTGAGATTCAGTGCCAAGGAAATTGTACTCCAGTGAGAGTCAGTGCCAGGAGAACTGTACTCCAGTGAGAGTCAGTTCCAGGGGAACCTTACCCAAGTGAGCGTCTGTGCCAGGGGAATTGTACGCCAGTGAGAGTCAGTGCCAGAAGAACTGTACCCCAATGAAAGTCAGTGCCAGAGGAACTGTACTCCAGTGAGAGTTAATGCCAGGGGAACTGTACTCCAGTGAGAGTCAGTTCCAGGGGAACTGTATCACAGTGAGATTCAGCGCCAGGGGAACTGTACCCCAGTGAGATTCAGTACGAGGGGAACAGTATCCCAGTGAGAGTCAGTGCTTGGGGAACTGTACCCCAGTGAGAGTAAGTGCCAGGGGAACGGTACTCCAGTGAGAGTCAGTGCCAGGCGAACTGCACCCCAGTGAGAGACAGTTCCAGGGGAACCTCAGCCAAGTGAGCGTCTGTGCCAGGGGAATTGTACCCCAGTGAGAGTCAGTGCAAGAAGAACTGTACCCCAGTGAGCGTCAGTGCCAGGGGAACTGTACCCCAGTGAGGGTCAGTGCCAGGGAAACTGTACTCCAGTGAAAGTCAGTGCCAGGGGAACTGTAGCCAGTGAGAGTCAATGCCAGGGGAAATGTACTCCAGTGAGTGTCAGTGCCAGGGGAACCGTATCACAGTGAGATGCAGCACCAGGGGATCTGTACCCCATTGAGAGTCAGTTCCAGGGGAAGTGTATCCCAGTGATTCAGCACCAGGGGAACTGCACCCCAGTGAGATTCAGTGCCTGTGGAACTGTACTCCAGTGAGAGTCAATTCCAGGGGAACTGTATCACAGTGAGATTCAGCGCCAGGGGAACTGTACCCCAGTGAGATTCAGTACGAGGGGAACAGTATCCCAGTGAGAGTCAGTGCTTGGGGAACTGTACCCCAGTGAGAGTAAGTGCCAGGGGAACGGTACTCCAGTGAGAGTCAGTGCCAGGCGAACTGCACCCCAGTGAGAGACAGTTCCAGGGGAACCTCAGCCAAGTGAGCGTCTGTGCCAGGGGAATTGTACCCCAGTGAGAGTCAGTGCAAGAAGAACTGTACCCCAGTGAGCGTCAGTGCCAGGGGAACTGTACCCCAGTGAGGGTCAGTGCCAGGGAAACTGTACTCCAGTGACAGTCAGTGCCAGGTGAACTGTACTCCAGTGAGAGTCAATGCCAGAGAAACTGTACTCCAGTAAAAGTCAGTGCCAGGGGAACTGTACACCAGTGGGAGTCAGTGCCTGTGGATCTGTACTCCATTGAGAGTCAGTTCCAGGGGAAGTGTATCCCAGTGATTCAGCACCAGGGGAACTGCACCCCAGTGAGATTCAGTGCCTGTGGAACTGTACTCCAGTGAGAGTCAGTTCCAGGGGAACTGTATCACAGTGAGATTCAGCGCCAGGGGAACTGTACCCCAGTGAGATTCAGTACCAGGGGAACTGTATCCCAGTGGGAGTCAGTGCTTGGGGAACTGTACCCCAGTGAGAGTAAGTGCCAGGGGAACTGTACTCCAGTGAGAGTCAGTGCCAGGCGAACTGCACCCCAGTGAGAGTCAGTTCCAGGGGAACCTTACCCAAGTGAGCGTCTGTGCCAGTGGAATTGTACCCCAGTGAGAGTCAGTACCAGAGGAACTGTATCCCAGTGAGAGTCAGTGCCAGGGGAACTGTACCCCAGTGAGACTCTGTGCCAGGGGAACTGTACCCCAGTGAGAGTCAGTGCCAGGGGAACTGTACCCCAGTGAGTGTCAGTGCCAGGGGAACGGTACCCCAGTGGGAGTCAGTGCCTGTGGAACTGTACCCCAGTGAGAGTCAGTGCTTGTGGAACTGTGCCCCAGAGAGAGTCAGTGCCAGGGGAACTGTAACCCAGTCAGATTCACTTCCAGGGGAACTGTATCCCAGTGAGAGCCAGTGCCAGGGGAACTGTACCCCAGTGAGAGTCACTGCCAGGGGAACTGTTTCCCAGTGAGACTCAGTGCCGGTGGAACTGTACTCCAGTGAGAGTCAGTGTTAGGGGAACTGTAACCCAGTCAGATTCACTGCCAGGTGAACTGTACCCCATTGAGAGTCTGTGCCAGGGGACTGTTTCCCAGTGAGACCAGTGCCAGTGGAACTGTACTCCAGTGAGAGTCAGTGCCAGGCGAACTGCACCCCAGTGAGAGTCAGTTCCAGGGGAACCTTACCCAAGTGAGCGCCTGTGCCAGGGGAATTGTACTCCAGTGAGAGTCAGTGCCAGAAGAACTGTACCCCAGTGAGCGTCAGTGCCAGGGGAACTGTACCCCAGTGAGAGTCAGTGCCAGGCAAACTGTACTCCAGTGAAAGTCAGTGCCAGGTGAACTGTACTCCAGTGAGAGTCAATGCAAGGGGAACTGTACTCCAGTGAGTGTCAGTTTCAGGGGAACTGTACCCCAGTTGGAGTCAGTGCCTGTGGAACTGTACTCCAGTGAGAGTCAGTTCCAGGGGAATTGTATCCCAGTGAGAGTCAGTGCCAGGGGAACTGTACCCCAGTGAGAGTCAGTGCCAGGGGAACTGTACCCCAGTGAGAGTCAGTGCCAGGTGAACTTTACTCCAGTGAGAGTCAGTGCCAGTGGAACAGTACTCCAGTGAGTGTCAGTGACAGGGGAATGGTACACCAGTGGTAGTCAGTGCCTGTGGAACTGTACCCCAGTGAGAGTCAGTGCTTGTGGAACTGTACCCCACTGAGAGTCAGTGCCAGGGAAACTGTAACCCAGTGAGATTCACTACCAGGGGAACTGTATCCCAGTGAGAGCCAGTGCCAGGGGAACTGTACCCCAGTGAGAGTCAGTGCCAGGGGAACTGTTTCCCAGTGAGACTCAGTGCCAGTGGATCTGTACCCCATTGAGAGTCTGTGCCCGGGGAACTGTTTCCCAGTGCGACTCAGTGCCGGTGGAACAGTACTCCACTGAGAGTCAGTGCCAGGGAAACTGTACTCCAGTGAAAGTCAGTGCCAGGGGAACTGTACTCCAGTGAGAGTCAATGCCATGGGAAGTGTACTCCATTGAGTGTCGGTGCCAGGGGAACTGTACACCCGTGGGAGTCAGTGCCTGTGGATCTGTACTCCATTGAGAGTCAGTTCCAGGGGAAGTGTATCCCAGTGAGATTCAGCACCAGGGGAACTGCATCCCAGTGAGATTCAGTGCCAGGGGAACTGTACCCCATTGGGAGTCAGTGCCTGTGGAACTGTACTCCAGTGAGAGTCAGTTCCAGGGGAACTGTATCACAGTGAGATTCAGCGCCAGGGGAATTGTACCCCAGTGAGATTCAGTACCAGGGGAACTGTATCCCAGTGAGAGTCAGTGCTTGGGGAACTGTACCCCAGTGAGAGTAAGTGCCAGGGGAACTGTACTCCAGTGAGAGTCAGTGCCAGGCGAACTGCACCCCAGTGAGAGTCAGTTCCAGGGGAACCTTACCCCAGTGAGCGTCAGTGCCAGGGGAACTGTACCCCAGTGAGAGTCAGTGCCAGGGCAACTGTACCCCAGTGAGAGTCAGTGCCAGGGCAACTGTAGCCCAGTGAGTCAATGCCAGGATACCTGAACCCCAGTGAGAGTCAGTGCCAGGGCAACTGTAGCCCAGTGAGAGTCAGTGCCAGGGCAACTGTACCCCAGTGAGTCAGTGCCAGGGTACCTGCACCCCAGTGAGAGTCAGTGCCAGGCGAACTGTACCCCAGTGAGTCAGTGCAGGGGGAAGTGCACCACAGTGAGAGTCAGTGCCAGGGTACCTGCACCCCAGTGAGAGTCAGTGCCAGGCGAACTGTACCCCAGTGAGTCAGTGCAGGGGGAAGTGCACCACAGTGAGAGTCAGTGCCAGGGTACTTGCACCCCAGTAAGAGTCAGTGCCAGGTTACTTGCACCCCAGTAAGAGTCAGTGCCAGGGTACTTGCACCCCAGTGAGAGTCAGTGCCAGGGCAACTGTATCCCAGTGAGAGTCAGTACCAGGGCACTTGCATCCCAGTGAGAGTCAGTGCCAGGGTACTTGCACCCCAGTAAGAGTCAGTGCCAGGGTACTTGCACCCCAGTGAGTCAGTGCCAGGGCAACTGTATCCCAGTGAGAGTCAGTGCCAGGGCAACTGTATCCCAGTGAGAGTCAGTTCCAAGGGAACTGTACTCCAGTGGGAGCTAGTGACAAAGGAACTGTACTCCAGTGAGAGTCAGTGCCAAGGGAACTGTACCCCAGTGAGCGTCACTGCCAGGGTAATTGCAAATGTTTTCTCTAAATTTGCTGCACCATATCTTTTCTTGTGGCAGCAGTTGGTTTGCGTCCTGCGCGGGACCTCCCTATTGGTGCACGGCTGTGAACCTTCGTGGGAACATTGGTAACGCACACCCAATGAGAGTCTGTGAGGGGAACTGTACCCCAGTGATAGTCAGTGCCAGGGGAACTGTATCCCAGTGAGAATCAGTGCCAGGGGAATTGTACACCAGTGGGAGTCAGTGCCAGGGGAACTGCACTGCAGTGAGAGTCAGTGCCATGGGAACTGTACCCCAGTGGGAGTCAGTGCCAGGGGAACTGTTCCCCAGTGAGATTCAGTGCCAGGGGAACTGTACCCCAGTGAGAGTCAATGCCAGCGGAACTGTACCCAAGTGGGATGAAGTGCCAAGGGAACTGTACTACGAGTGTTCAATGTTCTGGCCCTCAAATCTGGCACCAAGCTTATTGTCTGCAGGGCTGTAGTGATACACGCCCTCCTGTATGGCTCAGAGACGTGGGCCCTATACAGTAGACACCTCAAGTCGCTGGAGAAATACCACCAACGATGTCTCCGCAAGATCCTGCAAATCACCTGGGTGGACAGATGCACCAACGTCAGTGTTATCGATCAGGCCAACATGCCTAGCACCGAAGCATTGACCACACTTGACCAGCTCCGCTCGTCAGGCCACATTGTCTGCATGTCCGACACAAACTCCCAACGCAAGTGCTCTACTCGGAACTCCTATACGGCAAGCGAGCCCCAGGGTGGAGGAAATATTTCAAGGACACCCTCAAAGCCTCCCTGATAAAGTGCAACATCCCCACCGACACTTGTGGAACTGTAACCCAGTGAGAGTCAGTGCCAGGTGAACTGTAACCCAGTGAGATTCACTACCAGGGGAACTGTATCCCAGTGAGAGTCAGTGCCAGGGGAACTGTACCCCAGTGAGAGTCAGTGCCAGGGGAACTGTACCCCAGTGAGAGTCAGTGCCAGGGGAACTGCACTCCAGTGAGAGTCAGTGCCAGGGGGACTGTACTCCAGTGAGAGTCTGTGTCAGGGGACTGTACCCCAGTGAGAGTCAGTGCCTGGGGAACTGTACCCCATTGAGAGTCTGTGCCAGGGGAACTGTTTCCCAGTGAGACTCAGTGCCGGTGGAACTGTACCCCAGTGAGAGTCAGTGCCAGGGGAACTGTACTCCAGTGAGAGTCAGTGCCAGGGGAACTGTACTTCAGTGAGAGTCAGTGCCAGGGGAACTGTACCCCAGTGAGAGTCAGTGTCAGGGGAATTGTACTCCAGTGAGAGTCAGTGCCAGGGGAACTGCACTCCAGTGAGAGTCAGTGCCTGGGGAACTGTACCCCATTGAGAGTCTGTGCCAGGGGAACTGTTTCCCAGTGAGACTCAGTGCCGGTGGAACTGTACTCCAGTGAGAGTCAGTGCCAGGGGAACTGTACTCCAGTGAGAGTCAGTGCCAGGGGAACTGTACTCCAGTGAGGGTCTGTGTCAGGGGACTGTACCCCAGAGAGAGTCAGTGCCAGGGGAACTGTACTCCAGTGAGAGTCAGTGCTAGGGGAACTGTACTTCAGTGAGAGTCTGTGTCAGGGGACTGTACCCCAGTGAGAGTCAGTGCCAGGGGGACTGTACCCCAGTGAGAGTCAGTGCCAGGGGAACTGTACCCCAGTGAGAGTCAGTGCCAGGGGAACTGTACCCCAGTGAGATTCAGTGCCAGGGGAACTGTACTCCAGTGAGAGTCAGTGCCAGGGGAACTGTACCCCAGTGAGTGTGCCGGGCGAACTGTACCCCAGTGAGAGTCAGTGCCAGGGAAACTGTACTCCAGTGAAAGTCAGTGCCAGGGGAACTGTAGCCAGTGAGAGTCAATGCCAGGGGAACTGTACTCCAGTGAGTGTCAGTGCCAGGGGAACCGTATCACAGTGAGATTCAGCGCCAGGGGAACTGTACCCCAGTGAGATTCAGTACCAGGGGAATTGTATCCCAGTGAGAGTCAGTGCCAGGGAAATTGTACCCCAGTGAGAGTCACTGCCAGGAGAACTGTACTCCAGTGACAGTCAGTGCCAGGCAAACTGCACCCCAGTGAGAGTCAGTTCCAGGGGAACCTTACCCAAGTGAGCGTCTGTGCCAGGGGAATTGTACCCCAGTGAGAGTCAGTGCCAGAAGAACTGTACCCCAGTGAAAGTCAGTGCCAGGGTAACTGTACTCCAGTGAGAGTCAATGCCAGGGGAACTGTACTCCAGTGAGATTCAGCGCCAGGGGAACTGTACCCCAGTGAGATTCAGTACCAGAGGAACTGTATCCCAGTGAGAGTCAGTGCCAGGGGAACTGTACCCCAGTGAGACTCTGTGCCAGGGGAACTGTACCCCAGTGAGAGTCAGTGCCAGGGGAACTGTACCCCAGTGAGAGTCAGTGCCAGATGAACTGTATTCCAGTGAGAGTCTGTGTCAGGGGACTGTACCCCAGTGAGAGTCAGTGCCAGGGGGACTGTACCTCAGTGAGAGTCAGTGCCAGGGGAACTGTACCCCAGTGAGAGTCAGTGCCAGGGGAACTGTACCCCAGTGAGAGTCAGTGCCAGGGGAACTGTACTCCAGTGAGAGTCAGTGCCTGGGGAACTGTACCCCATTGAGAGTCTGTGCCAGGGGAACTGTTTCCCAGTGAGACTCAGTGCCGGTGGAACTGTACTCCAGTGAGAGTCAGTGCCAGGTGAACTGTACTCCAGTGAGAGTCAGTGCCAGGGGAACTGTATTCCAGTGAGAGTCTGTGTCAGGGGACTGTACTCCAGTGAGAGTCAGTGCCAGGTGAACTGTACTCCAGTGAGAGTCAGTGCCAGGGGAACTGTACCCCAGTGAGAGTCAGTGCCAGGGAATTGTACTCCAGTGAGAGTCAGTGCCAGGAGAACTTAACTCCAGTGACAGTCAGTGCCAGGCGAACTGCACCCCAGTGAGAGTCAGTTCCAGGGGAACCTTACCCAAGTGAGCGGGTCTGTGCCAGGGGAATTGTACCCCAGTGAGAGTCAGTGCCAGAAGAACTGTAACCCAGTGAGAGTCACTGCCAGGGGAACTGTACCGCAGTGAGAGTCAATGCCAGGGGATCTGTACCCAAGTGGGAGTCAGTGCCAAGGGAACTGTACTACGAGTGTTCGATGTTCTGGCCCTCAAATCTGGCACCAAGCTTATTGTCTACAGGGCTGTAGTGATACCCGCCCTCCTCTATGGCTCAGAGACGTGGGCCCTATACAGTAGACACCTCAAGTCGCTGGAGAAATACCACCAACGATGTCTCCGCAAGATCCTGCAAATCACCTGGGTGGACAGATGCACCAACGTCAGTGTTATCGATCAGGCCAACATGCCTAGCACCGAAGCATTGACCACACTTGACCAGCTCCGCTAGTCAGGCCACATTGTCTGCATGTCCGACACAAACTCCCAACGCAAGTGCTCTACTCGGAACTCCTATACGGCAAGCGAGCCCCAGGGTGGAGGAAATATTTCAAGGACACCCTCAAAGCCTCCCTGATAAAGTGCAACATCCCCACCGACACTTGTGGAACTGTAACCCAGTGAGAGTCAGTGCCAGGTGAACTGTAACCCAGTGAGATTCACTACCAGGGGAACTGTATCCCAGTGAGAGTCAGTGCCAGAGGAACTGTATCACAGTGAGAGTCAGTGCCAGGGAAACTGCACCCCAGTGAGAGTCAGTGCCAGGGGAACTGTACTCCAGTGAGAGTCAGTGCCAGGGGAACTGCACTCCAGTGAGAGTCAGTGCCTGGGGAACTGTACCCCATTGAGAGTCTGTGCCAGGGGAACTGTTTCCCAGTGAGACTCAGTGCCGGTGGAACTGTACTCCAGTGAGAGTCAGTGCCAGGGGAACTGTACTCCAGTGAGAGTCAGTGCCAGGGGAACTGTACTCCAGTGAGAGTCTGTGTCAGGGGACTGTACCCCAGTGAGAGTCAGTGCCAGGGGAACTGTACTCCAGTGAGAGTCAGTGCCAGGGGAACTGTACGTCAGTGAGAGTCTGTGTCAGGGGACTGTACCCCAGTGAGAGTCAGTGCCAGGGGGACTGTACCCCAGTGAGAGTCAGTGCCAGGGGAACTGTACCCCAGTGAGAGTCAGTGCCAGGGGAACTGTACCCCAGTGAGATTCAGTGCCAGGGGAACTGTACTCCAGTGAGAGTCAGTGCCAGGGGAACTGTACCCCAGTGAGTGTGCCGGGCGAACTGTACCCCAGTGAGAGTCAGTGCCAGGGAAACTGTACTCCAGTGAAAGTCAGTGCCAGGGGAACTGTAGCCAGTGAGAGTCAATGCCAGGGGAACTGTACTCCAGTGAGTGTCCGTGCCAGGGGAACCGTATCACAGTGAGATTCAGCGCCAGGGGAACTGTACCCCAGTGAGATTCAGTACCAGGTGAATTGTATCCCAGTGAGAGTCAGTGCCAGGGGAACTGTACCCCAGTGAGAGTCAGTGCCAGGGAAATTGTACTCCAGTGAGAGTCACTGCCAGGAGAACTGTACTCCAGTGACAGTCAGTGCCAGGCAAACTGCACCCCAGTGAGAGTCAGTTCCAGGGGAACCTTACCCAAGTGAGCGTCTGTGCCAGGGGAATTGTACCCCAGTGAGAGTCAGTGCCAGAAGAACTGTACCCCAGTGAAAGTCAGTGCCAGGGGAACTGTACTCCAGTGAGAGTCAATGCCAGGGGAACTGTACTCCAGTGAGAGTCAGTGCCAGGGGAACTGTATCCCAGTGAGATTCAGCGCCAGGGGAACTGTACCCCAGTGAGATTCAGTACCAGAGGAACTGTATCCCAGTGAGAGTCAGTGCCAGGGGAACTGTACCCCAATGAGACTCTGTGCCAGGGGAACTGTACCCCAGTGAGAGTCAGTGCCAGGAGAACTGTACCCCAGTGAGAGTCAGTGCCAGGGGAACTGTATCCCAGTGAGAGTCAGTGTCTGGGATACTGTACTCCAGTGAGAGTCAGTGCCAGGGGAACTGTATCCCAGTGAGAGTCAGTGCCAGGGAAACTGTACTCCAGTGAGAGTCAGTGCCAGGGGAACTTTACTCCAGTGAGAGTCAGTGCCAGTGGAACTGTACTCCAGTGAGTGTCAGTGCCAGGGGAACGGTACCCCAGTGAGAGTCAGTGCTTGTGGAACTGTACCCCAGTGAGAGTCAGTGCCAGGGGAACTGTAACCCAGTGAGATTCACTACCAGGGGAACTGTATCCCAGTGAGAGCCAGTGCCAGGTGAACTGTACCCCAGTCAGAGTCACTGCCAGGGGAACTGTTTCCCAGTGAGACTCAGTGCCAGGGGAACTGTACTGCAGTGAGAGTCAGTGCCAGGAGAACTTAACTCCAGTGACAGTCAGTGCCAGGCGAACTGCACCCCAGTGAGAGTCAGTTCCAGGGGAACCTTACCCAAGTGAGCGGGTCTGTGCCAGGGGAATTGTACCCAGTGAGAGTCAGTGCCAGGGGAACTGTAACCCAGTGAGATTCAGTGCCAGGTGAACTGTACCCAATTGAGAGTCAGTGCCAGGGGACTGTTTCCCAGTGAGACTCAATGCCAGTGGAATTCTGTTGCAGTGAGAGTCAGTGCCAGGGGAACTGTACTCCAGTGAGATTCAGCACCAGGCGAACTGCACCCCAGTGAGATTCAGTGCCAGGGGAATTGTACCTCAGTGGGAGTCAGTGCCTGTGGAACTGTACTCCAGTGAGAGTCAGTTCCAGGAGAACTGTATCCCAGTGAGATTCAGCGCCAGGGGAACTGTACCCCAGTGAGATTCAGTACCAGAGGAACTGTATCCCAGTGAGAGTCAGTGCCAGGGGAACTGTACCCCAGTGAGAGTCAGTGCCAGGGGGACTGTATCCCAGTGAGAGTCAGTGCCAGGGAAACTGTACCCCAGTGGGAGTCAATGCCTGTGGAACTGTACTCCAGTGAGAGTCAGTTCCAGGGGAACTGTATCACGGTGAGATTCAGCGCCAGGGGAACTGTACCCCAGTGAGAGTCAGTGCCAGGCGAACTGCACCCCAGTGAGAGTCAGTTCCAGGGGAACCTTACCCAAGTGAGCGTCTGTGCCAGGGGAATTGTACCCCAGTGAGAGTCAGTGCCAGAAGAACTGTACCCCAGTGAGCGTCAGTGCCAGGGGAACTGTACCCCAGTGAGAGTTAGTGCCAGGGAAACTGTACTCCAGTGAAAGTCAGTGCCGGGTGAACTGTACTCCACTGAGAGTCAATGCAAGGGGAACTGTACTCCAGTGAGTGTCAGTTTCAGGGGAACTGTACCCCAGTTGGAGTCAATGCCTGTGGAACTGTACTCCAGTGAGAGTCAGTTCCAGGGGAACTGTATCCCAGTGAGAGTCAGTTCCAGGGGAACTGCACCCCAGTGAGAGTCAGTGCCAGGGGAACTGTACCCCAGTGAGAGTCAGTGCCAGGGGAACTGTACCCCAGTGAGAGTCAGTGCCAGGGGAACTGTAACCCAGTGAGATTCACTACCAGGGGAACTGTATCCCAGTGAGAGCCAGTGCCAGGGGAACTGTACCCCAGTGAGAGTCAGTGCCAGGGGAACTGTTTCGCAGTGAGACTCAGTGCCAGTGGATCTGTACCCCATTGAGAGTCTGTGCCCGGGGAACTGTTTCCCAGTGAGACTCAGTGCCGGTGGAACTGTACTCCAGTGAGCGTCAATGCCAGGGGAAGTGTACTCCAGTGAGTGTCAGTGCCAGGGGAACTGTACCCCAGTGGGAGTCAGTGCCTGTTGATCTGTACTCCAGTGAGAGTCTGTGTCAGGGGATTGTACCCCAGTGAGAGTCAGTGCCTGGGGAACTGTACCCCATTGAGAGTCAGTGTCAGGGGAACTGTATCACAGTGAGAGTCAGTGCCAGGGAAACTGTACCCCAGTGAGAGTCAGTGCCAGGGGAACTGTACTCCAGTGAGAGTCAGTGCCAGGGGAACTGCACTCCAGTGAGAGTCAGTGCCTGGGGAACTGTACCCCATTGAGAGTCTGTACCAGGGGAACTGTTTCCCAGTGAGACTCAGTGCCGGTGGAACTGTACTCCAGTGAGAGTCAGTGCCAGGGGAACTGTACTCCAGTGAGAGTCAGTGCCAGGGGAACTGCATTCCAGTGAGAGTCTGTGTCAGGGGACTGTACCCCAGTGAGAGTCAGTGCCAGGGGGACTGTACCCCAGTGAGAGTCAGTGCCAGGGGAACTGTACCCCAGTGAGAGTCAGTGCCAGGGGAACTGTACCCCAGTGAGATTCAGTGCCAGGGGAACTGTACTCCAGTGAGAGTCAGTGCCAGGGGAACTGTACCCCAGTGAGAGTCAGTGCCTGTGGAATTGTACCCCAGTGAGTGTGCCGGGCGAACTGTACCCCAGTGAGAGTCAGTGCCAGGGAGACTGTACTCCAGTGAAAGTCAGTGCCAGGGGAACTGTAGCCAGTGAGAGTCAATGCCAGGGGAACTGTACTCCAGTGAGTGTCAGTGCCAGGGGAACCGTATCACAGTGAGATTCAGCGCCAGGGGAACTGTACCCCAGTGAGATTCAGTACCAGGGGAACTGTATCCCAGTGAGAGTCAGTGCCAGGCGAACTGTACCCTAGTGAGAATCAGTGCCAGGGAAATTGTACTCCAGTGAGAGTCAGTGCCAGGAGAACTGTACTCCAGTGACAGTCAGTGCCAGGCGAACTGCACCCCAGTGAGTGTCAGTTCCAGGGGAACTGTACTCGAGTGAGAGTCAGTGCCAGGGGAACTGTATCCCAGTGAGATTCAGCGCCAGGGGAACTGTACCCCAGTGAGATTCAGTACCAGAGGAACTGTATCCCAGTGAGCGTCAGTGCCAGGGGAACTGTACCCCAGTGAGACTCTGTGCCAGGGGAACTGTACCCCAGTGAGAGTCAGTGCCAGGGGAACTGTACCCCAGTGAGAGTCAGTGCCAGGGGAACTGTATCCCAGTGAGAGTCAGTGCCTGGGAAACTGTACTCCAGTGAGAGTCAGTGCCAGGGGAACTGTATCCCAGTGAGAGTCAGTGCCAGGGAAACTGTACTCCAGTGGGAGTCAGTGCCAGGGGAACTTTACTCCAGTGAGAGTCAGTGCCAGTGGAACTGTACTCCAGTGAGTGTCAGTGCCAGGGGAACGGTACCCCAGTGGGAGTCAGTGCCTGTGGAACTGTACCCCAGTGAGAGTCAGTGCTTGTGGAACTGTACCCCAGTGAGAGTCAGTGCCAGGGGAACTGTAACCCAGTGAGAGTCTGTGCCAGGGGACTGTTCCCCAGTGAGAGTCAGTGCCAGTGGAACTGTACTCCAGTGAGAGTCAGTGCCAGGGGAACTGTACTCCAGTGAGAGTCAGTGCCAGGGGAACTGTAACCCAGTGAGATTCAGTGCCAGGTGAACTGTACCCCATTGAGAGTCTGTGCAGGGGATTGTTTCCCAGTGAGACTCAATGCCAGTGGAACTGTACTGCAGTGAGAGTCAGTGCCAGGGGAACTGTACTCCAGTGAGAGTCAGTGCCAGGGGAACTGTAACCCAGTGAGATTCAGTGCCAGGTGAACTGTACCCCATTGAGAGTCTGTGCAGGGGATTGTTTCCCAGTGAGACTCAATGCCAGTGGAACTGTACTGCAGTGAGAGTCAGTGCCAGGGGAACTGTACCCCAGTGAGATTCAGTGCCAGGGGAACTGTACCCCTGTGAGAGTCAGTGCCAGGGGAACTGTACCCCAGTGAGAGTCAGTGCCAGGGAAACTGTACTCCAGTGAAAGTCAGTGCCAGGGGAACTGTACTCCAGTGAGAGTCAATGCCAGGGGAAGTGTACTCCAGTGAGTGTCAGTGCCAGGGGAACTGTACCCCAGTGGGAGTCAGTGCCTGTGGAACTGTACTCCATTGAAAATCAGTTCCAGGGGAAGTGTCTCCCAGTGAGATTCAGCACCAGGGGAACTGCACCCCAGTGAGATTCAGTGCCAGGGGAATTGTACCCCAGTGGGAGTCAGTGCCTGTGGAACTGTACTCCAGTGAGAGTCAGTTCCAGGAGAACTGTATCCCAGTGAGATTCAGCGCCAGGGGAACTGTACCACAGTGAGATTCAGTACCAGGGGAACTGTTTCCCAGTGAGACTCAGTGCCGGTGGAACTGTGCTCCAGTGAGAGTCAGTGGCAGATGAACTGTACTCCAGTGAGAGTCAGTGCCAGGGGAACTGTATTCCAGTGAGAGTCTGTGCCAGGGGACTGTTCCCCAGTGAGAGTCAGTGCCAGGGGGACTGTACCTCAGTGAGAGTCAGTGCCAGGGGAACTGTACCCCAGTGAGAGTCAGTGCCAGGGGAACTGTACCCCAGTGAGATTCAGTGCCAGGGGAACTGTACCCCAGTGAGAGTCAGTGCCAGGGAAACTGTACTCCAGTGAAAGTCAGTGCCAGGGGAACTGTAGCCAGCGAGAGTCAATGCCAGAGGAACTGTACTCCAGTGAGTGTCAGTGCCAGGGGAACCGTATCACAGTGAGATTCAGCGCCAGGGGAACTGTACCCCAGTGAGATTCAGTACCAGGGGAACTGTACCCCAGTGAGAGTCAGTGCCAAAGAATTGAAATCCAGTGAGAGTCAGTGCCAGGAGAACTTAACTCCAGTGACAGTCAGTGCCAGGCGAACTGCACCCCAGTGAGAGTCAGTTCCAGGGGAACCTTACCCAAGTGAGCGGGTCTGTGCCAGGGGAATTGTACCCCAGTGAGAGCCAGTGCCAGAAGAACTGTACCCCAGTCAAAGTCAGTGCCAGGGGAACTGTACTCCAGTGAGAGTCAGTTCCAGGGGAACTGTATCCCAGTGAGATTCAGCGCCAGGGGAACTGTACCCCAGTGAGAGTCAGTGCCAGGGGAACTGTACCCCAGTGAGACTCTGTGCCAGGGGAACTGTACCCCAGTGAGAGTCAGTGCCAGGGGAACTGTACCCCAGTGAGAGTCAGTGCCAGGGGAACTGTATCCCAGTGAGAGTCAGTGCCAGGGAAACTGTACTCCAGTGAGTGTCAGTGCCAGGGGAACTGTATCCCAGTGAGAGTCAGTGCCAGAAGAACTGTACCCCAGTCAAAGTCAGTGACAGGGGAACTGTACTCCAGTGAGAGTCAGTTCCAGGGGAACTGTATCCCAGTGAGATTCAGCGCCAGGGGAACTGTATCCCAGTGAGAGTCAGTGCCAGGGGAACTGTACCCCAGTGAGACTCTGTGCCAGGGGAACTGTACCCCAGTGAGAGTCAGTGCCAGGGGAACTGTACCCCAGTGAGAGTCAGTGCCAGGGGAACTGTATCCCAGTGAGAGTCAGTGCCAGGGAAACTGTACTCCAGTGAGTGTCAGTGCCAGGGGAACTGTATCCCAGTGAGAGTCAGTGCCAGGGAAACTGGACTCCAGTGAGAGTCAGTGCCAGGGGAACTTTACTCCAGTGAGAGTCAGTGCCAGCGGAACTGCACTCCAGTGAGTGTCAGTGCCAGGGGAACAGTACCCCAGTGGGAGTCAGTGTCTGTGGAACTGTACCCCAGTGAGAGCCAGTGCCAGGGGAACTGTACCCCAGTGAGAGTCACTGACAGGGGAACTGTTTCCCAGTGAGACTCAGTGCCGGTGGAACTGTACTCCAGTGAGAGTCAGTGCCAGGGGAACTGTACTCCAGTGAGAGTCAGTGCCAGGGGAACTGTAACCCAGTGAGATTCAGTGCCAGGTGAACTGTACCCAATTGAGAGTCTGTGCCAGGGGACTGTTTCCCAGTGAGACTCAATGCCAGTGGAACTGTATTGCAGTGAGAGTCAGTGCCAGGGGAACTGTACTCCAGTGAGATTCAGCACCAGGGGAACTGCACCCCAGTGAGATTCAGTGAAAGGGGAATTGTACCTCAGTGGGAGTCAGTGCCTGTGGAACTGTACTCCATTGAGAGTCAGTTCCAGGAGAACTGTATCCCAGTGAGATTCAGCGCCAGGGGAACTGTACCCCAGTGAGATTCAGTACCAGGGGAACTGTATCCCAGTGAGAGTCAGCGCCAGGGGAACTGTACCCCAGTGAGAGTCAGTGCCAGGGGGACTGTATCCCAGTGAGAGTCAGTGCCAGGGAAACTGTACCCCAGTGGGAGTCAATGCCTGTGGAACTGTACTCCAGTGAGAGTCAGTTCCAGGGGAACTGTATCACAGTGAGATTCAGCGCCAGGGGAACTGTACCCCAGTGAGAGTCAGTGGCAGGTGAACTGCACCCCAGTGAGAGTCAGTTCCAGGGGAACCTTACCCAAGTGAGCGTCTGTGCCAGGGGAATTGTACTCCAGTGAGAGTCAGTGCCAGAAGAACTGTACCCCAGTGAGCGTCAGTGCCAGTGGAACTGTACCCCAGTGAGAGTCAGTGCCAGGGAAACTGTACTCCAGTGAAAGTCAGTGCCAGGTGAACTGTACTCCAGTGAGAGTCAATGCAAGGGGAACTGTACTCCAGTGAGTGTCAGTTTCAGGGGAACTGTACCCCAGTTGGAGTCAGTGCCTGTGGAACTGTACCCCAGTGAGAGTCAGTGCTTGTGGAACTGTACCCCAGTGAGAGTCAGTGCCTGTGGAACTGTACTCCAGTGAGAGTCAGTTCCAGGGGAACTGTATCCCAGTGAGAGTCAGTGCCAGGGGAACTGTACCCCAGTGAGAGTCAGTGCCAGGGGAACTGTACTCCAGTGAGTGTCAGTGCCAGGGGAACGGTACCCCAGTGGGAGTCAGTGCCTGTGGAACTGTACCCCAGTGAGAGTCAGTGCTTGTGGAACTGTACCCCAGTGAGAGTCAGTGCCAGGGGAACTGTAACCCAGTGAGAGTTAGTGCCAGGGAAACTGTACTCCAGTGAAAGTCAGTGCCGGGTGAACTGTACTCCACTGAGAGTCAATGCAAGGGGAACTGTACTCCAGTGAGTGTCAGTTTCAGGGGAACTGTACCCCAGTTGGAGTCAATGCCTGTGGAACTGTACTCCAGTGAGAGTCAGTTCCAGGGGAACTGTATCCCAGTGAGAGTCAGTTCCAGGGGAACTGCACCCCAGTGAGAGTCAGTGCCAGGGGAACTGTACCCCAGTGAGAGTCAGTGCCAGGGGAACTGTACCCCAGTGAGAGTCAGTGCCAGGGGAACTGTAACCCAGTGAGATTCACTACCAGGGGAACTGTATCCCAGTGAGAGCCAGTGCCAGGGGAACTGTACCCCAGTGAGAGTCAGTGCCAGGGGAACTGTTTCCCAGTGAGACTCAGTGCCAGTGGATCTGTACCCCATTGAGAGTCTGTGCCCGGGGAACTGTTTCCCAGTGAGACTCAGTGCCGGTGGAACTGTACTCCAGTGAGCGTCAATGCCAGGGGAAGTGTACTCCAGTGAGTGTCAGTGCCAGGGGAACTGTACCCCAGTGGGAGTCAGTGCCTGTTGATCTGTACTCCAGTGAGAGTCTGTGTCAGGGGATTGTACCCCAGTGAGAGTCAGTGCCTGGGGAACTGTACCCCATTGAGAGTCAGTGTCAGGGGAACTGTATCACAGTGAGAGTCAGTGCCAGGGAAACTGTACCCCAGTGAGAGTCAGTGCCAGGGGAACTGTACTCCAGTGAGAGTCAGTGCCAGGGGAACTGCACTCCAGTGAGAGTCAGTGCCTGGGGAACTGTACCCCATTGAGAGTCTGTACCAGGGGAACTGTTTCCCAGTGAGACTCAGTGCCGGTGGAACTGTACTCCAGTGAGAGTCAGTGCCAGGGGAACTGTACTCCAGTGAGAGTCAGTGCCAGGGGAACTGCATTCCAGTGAGAGTCTGTGTCAGGGGACTGTACCCCAGTGAGAGTCAGTGCCAGGGGGACTGTACCCCAGTGAGAGTCAGTGCCAGGGGAACTGTACCCCAGTGAGAGTCAGTGCCAGGGGAACTGTACCCCAGTGAGATTCAGTGCCAGGGGAACTGTACTCCAGTGAGAGTCAGTGCCAGGGGAACTGTACCCCAGTGAGAGTCAGTGCCTGTGGAATTGTACCCCAGTGAGTGTGCCGGGCGAACTGTACCCCAGTGAGAGTCAGTGCCAGGGAGACTGTACTCCAGTGAAAGTCAGTGCCAGGGGAACTGTAGCCAGTGAGAGTCAATGCCAGGGGAACTGTACTCCAGTGAGTGTCAGTGCCAGGGGAACCGTATCACAGTGAGATTCAGCGCCAGGGGAACTGTACCCCAGTGAGATTCAGTACCAGGGGAACTGTATCCCAGTGAGAGTCAGTGCCAGGCGAACTGTACCCTAGTGAGAATCAGTGCCAGGGAAATTGTACTCCAGTGAGAGTCAGTGCCAGGAGAACTGTACTCCAGTGACAGTCAGTGCCAGGCGAACTGCACCCCAGTGAGTGTCAGTTCCAGGGGAACTGTACTCGAGTGAGAGTCAGTGCCAGGGGAACTGTATCCCAGTGAGATTCAGCGCCAGGGGAACTGTACCCCAGTGAGATTCAGTACCAGAGGAACTGTATCCCAGTGAGCGTCAGTGCCAGGGGAACTGTACCCCAGTGAGACTCTGTGCCAGGGGAACTGTACCCCAGTGAGAGTCAGTGCCAGGGGAACTGTACCCCAGTGAGAGTCAGTGCCAGGGGAACTGTATCCCAGTGAGAGTCAGTGCCTGGGAAACTGTACTCCAGTGAGAGTCAGTGCCAGGGGAACTGTATCCCAGTGAGAGTCAGTGCCAGGGAAACTGTACTCCAGTGGGAGTCAGTGCCAGGGGAACTTTACTCCAGTGAGAGTCAGTGCCAGTGGAACTGTACTCCAGTGAGTGTCAGTGCCAGGGGAACGGTACCCCAGTGAGAGTCAGTGCCAGGGGAACTGTAACCCAGTGAGAGTTAGTGCCAGGGAAACTGTACTCCAGTGAAAGTCAGTGCCGGGTGAACTGTACTCCACTGAGAGTCAATGCAAGGGGAACTGTACTCCAGTGAGTGTCAGTTTCAGGGGAACTGTACCCCAGTTGGAGTCAATGCCTGTGGAACTGTACTCCAGTGAGAGTCAGTTCCAGGGGAACTGTATCCCAGTGAGAGTCAGTTCCAGGGGAACTGCACCCCAGTGAGAGTCAGTGCCAGGGGAACTGTACCCCAGTGAGAGTCAGTGCCAGGGGAACTGTACCCCAGTGAGAGTCAGTGCCAGGGGAACTGTAACCCAGTGAGATTCACTACCAGGGGAACTGTATCCCAGTGAGAGCCAGTGCCAGGGGAACTGTACCCCAGTGAGAGTCAGTGCCAGGGGAACTGTTTCCCAGTGAGACTCAGTGCCAGTGGATCTGTACCCCATTGAGAGTCTGTGCCCGGGGAACTGTTTCCCAGTGAGACTCAGTGCCGGTGGAACTGTACTCCAGTGAGCGTCAATGCCAGGGGAAGTGTACTCCAGTGAGTGTCAGTGCCAGGGGAACTGTACCCCAGTGGGAGTCAGTGCCTGTTGATCTGTACTCCAGTGAGAGTCTGTGTCAGGGGATTGTACCCCAGTGAGAGTCAGTGCCTGGGGAACTGTACCCCATTGAGAGTCAGTGTCAGGGGAACTGTATCACAGTGAGAGTCAGTGCCAGGGAAACTGTACCCCAGTGAGAGTCAGTGCCAGGGGAACTGTACTCCAGTGAGAGTCAGTGCCAGGGGAACTGCACTCCAGTGAGAGTCAGTGCCTGGGGAACTGTACCCCATTGAGAGTCTGTACCAGGGGAACTGTTTCCCAGTGAGACTCAGTGCCGGTGGAACTGTACTCCAGTGAGAGTCAGTGCCAGGGGAACTGTACTCCAGTGAGAGTCAGTGCCAGGGGAACTGCATTCCAGTGAGAGTCTGTGTCAGGGGACTGTACCCCAGTGAGAGTCAGTGCCAGGGGGACTGTACCCCAGTGAGAGTCAGTGCCAGGGGAACTGTACCCCAGTGAGAGTCAGTGCCAGGGGAACTGTACCCCAGTGAGATTCAGTGCCAGGGGAACTGTACTCCAGTGAGAGTCAGTGCCAGGGGAACTGTACCCCAGTGAGAGTCAGTGCCTGTGGAATTGTACCCCAGTGAGTGTGCCGGGCGAACTGTACCCCAGTGAGAGTCAGTGCCAGGGAGACTGTACTCCAGTGAAAGTCAGTGCCAGGGGAACTGTAGCCAGTGAGAGTCAATGCCAGGGGAACTGTACTCCAGTGAGTGTCAGTGCCAGGGGAACCGTATCACAGTGAGATTCAGCGCCAGGGGAACTGTACCCCAGTGAGATTCAGTACCAGGGGAACTGTATCCCAGTGAGAGTCAGTGCCAGGCGAACTGTACCCTAGTGAGAATCAGTGCCAGGGAAATTGTACTCCAGTGAGAGTCAGTGCCAGGAGAACTGTACTCCAGTGACAGTCAGTGCCAGGCGAACTGCACCCCAGTGAGTGTCAGTTCCAGGGGAACTGTACTCGAGTGAGAGTCAGTGCCAGGGGAACTGTATCCCAGTGAGATTCAGCGCCAGGGGAACTGTACCCCAGTGAGATTCAGTACCAGAGGAACTGTATCCCAGTGAGCGTCAGTGCCAGGGGAACTGTACCCCAGTGAGACTCTGTGCCAGGGGAACTGTACCCCAGTGAGAGTCAGTGCCAGGGGAACTGTACCCCAGTGAGAGTCAGTGCCAGGGGAACTGTATCCCAGTGAGAGTCAGTGCCTGGGAAACTGTACTCCAGTGAGAGTCAGTGCCAGGGGAACTGTATCCCAGTGAGAGTCAGTGCCAGGGAAACTGTACTCCAGTGGGAGTCAGTGCCAGGGGAACTTTACTCCAGTGAGAGTCAGTGCCAGTGGAACTGTACTCCAGTGAGTGTCAGTGCCAGGGGAACGGTACCCCAGTGGGAGTCAGTGCCTGTGGAACTGTACCCCAGTGAGAGTCAGTGCTTGTGGAACTGTACCCCAGTGAGAGTCAGTGCCAGGGGAACTGTAACCCAGTGAGATTCACGACCAGGGGAACTGTATCCCAGTGAGAGCCAGTGCCAGGGGAACTGTATTCCAGTGAGAGTCTGTGCCAGGGGACTGTTCCCCAGTGAGAGTCAGTGCCAGTGGAACTGTACTCCAGTGAGAGTCAGTGCCAGGGGAACTGTACTCCAGTGAGAGTCAGTGCCAGGGGAACTGTAACCCAGTGAGATTCAGTGCCAGGTGAACTGTACCCCATTGAGAGTCTGTGCAGGGGATTGTTTCCCAGTGAGACTCAATGCCAGTGGAACTGTACTGCAGTGAGAGTCAGTGCCAGGGGAACTGTACCCCAGTGAGATTCAGTGCCAGGGGAACTGTACCCCTGTGAGAGTCAGTGCCAGGGGAACTGTACCCCAGTGAGAGTCAGTGCCAGGGAAACTGTACTCCAGTGAAAGTCAGTGCCAGGGGAACTGTACTCCAGTGAGAGTCAATGCCAGGGGAAGTGTACTCCAGTGAGTGTCAGTGCCAGGGGAACTGTACCCCAGTGGGAGTCAGTGCCTGTGGAACTGTACTCCATTGAAAGTCAGTTCCAGGGGAAGTGTCTCCCAGTGAGATTCAGCACCAGGGGAACTGCACCCCAGTGAGATTCAGTGCCAGGGGAATTGTACCCCAGTGGGAGTCAGTGCCTGTGGAACTGTACTCCAGTGAGAGTCAGTTCCAGGAGAACTGTATCCCAGTGAGATTCAGCGCCAGGGGAACTGTACCACAGTGAGATTCAGTACCAGGGGAACTGTTTCCCAGTGAGACTCAGTGCCGGTGGAACTGTGCTCCAGTGAGAGTCAGTGGCAGATGAACTGTACTCCAGTGAGAGTCAGTGCCAGGGGAACTGTATTCCAGTGAGAGTCTGTGCCAGGGGACTGTTCCCCAGTGAGAGTCAGTGCCAGGGGGACTGTACCTCAGTGAGAGTCAGTGCCAGGGGAACTGTACCCCAGTGAGAGTCAGTGCCAGGGGAACTGTACCCCAGTGAGATTCAGTGCCAGGGGAACTGTACCCCAGTGAGAGTCAGTGCCAGGGAAACTGTACTCCAGTGAAAGTCAGTGCCAGGGGAACTGTAGCCAGCGAGAGTCAATGCCAGAGGAACTGTACTCCAGTGAGTGTCAGTGCCAGGGGAACCGTATCACAGTGAGATTCAGCGCCAGGGGAACTGTACCCCAGTGAGATTCAGTACCAGGGGAACTGTACCCCAGTGAGAGTCAGTGCCAGGGGAACTGTACCCCAGTGAGAGTCAGTGCCAAAGAATTGAAATCCAGTGAGAGTCAGTGCCAGGAGAACTTAACTCCAGTGACAGTCAGTGCCAGGCGAACTGCACCCCAGTGAGAGTCAGTTCCAGGGGAACCTTACCCAAGTGAGCGGGTCTGTGCCAGGGGAATTGTACCCCAGTGAGAGCCAGTGCCAGAAGAACTGTACCCCAGTCAAAGTCAGTGCCAGGGGAACTGTACTCCAGTGAGAGTCAGTTCCAGGGGAACTGTATCCCAGTGAGATTCAGCGCCAGGGGAACTGTACCCCAGTGAGAGTCAGTGCCAGGGGAACTGTACCCCAGTGAGACTCTGTGCCAGGGGAACTGTACCCCAGTGAGAGTCAGTGCCAGGGGAACTGTACCCCAGTGAGAGTCAGTGCCAGGGGAACTGTATCCCAGTGAGAGTCAGTGCCAGGGAAACTGTACTCCAGTGAGTGTCAGTGCCAGGGGAACTGTATCCCAGTGAGAGTCAGTGCCAGAAGAACTGTACCCCAGTCAAAGTCAGTGACAGGGGAACTGTACTCCAGTGAGAGTCAGTTCCAGGGGAACTGTATCCCAGTGAGATTCAGCGCCAGGGGAACTGTATCCCAGTGAGAGTCAGTGCCAGGGGAACTGTACCCCAGTGAGACTCTGTGCCAGGGGAACTGTACCCCAGTGAGAGTCAGTGCCAGGGGAACTGTACCCCAGTGAGAGTCAGTGCCAGGGGAACTGTATCCCAGTGAGAGTCAGTGCCAGGGAAACTGTACTCCAGTGAGTGTCAGTGCCAGGGGAACTGTATCCCAGTGAGAGTCAGTGCCAGGGAAACTGGACTCCAGTGAGAGTCAGTGCCAGGGGAACTTTACTCCAGTGAGAGTCAGTGCCAGCGGAACTGCACTCCAGTGAGTGTCAGTGCCAGGGGAACAGTACCCCAGTGGGAGTCAGTGCCTGTGGAACTGTACCCCAGTGAGAGCCAGTGCCAGGGGAACTGTACCCCAGTGAGAGTCACTGACAGGGGAACTGTTTCCCAGTGAGACTCAGTGCCGGTGGAACTGTACTCCAGTGAGAGTCAGTGCCAGGGGAACTGTACTCCAGTGAGAGTCAGTGCCAGGGGAACTGTAACCCAGTGAGATTCAGTGCCAGGTGAACTGTACCCAATTGAGAGTCTGTGCCAGGGGACTGTTTCCCAGTGAGACTCAATGCCAGTGGAACTGTATTGCAGTGAGAGTCAGTGCCAGGGGAACTGTACTCCAGTGAGATTCAGCACCAGGGGAACTGCACCCCAGTGAGATTCAGTGAAAGGGGAATTGTACCTCAGTGGGAGTCAGTGCCTGTGGAACTGTACTCCATTGAGAGTCAGTTCCAGGAGAACTGTATCCCAGTGAGATTCAGCGCCAGGGGAACTGTACCCCAGTGAGATTCAGTACCAGGGGAACTGTATCCCAGTGAGAGTCAGCGCCAGGGGAACTGTACCCCAGTGAGAGTCAGTGCCAGGGGGACTGTATCCCAGTGAGAGTCAGTGCCAGGGAAACTGTACCCCAGTGGGAGTCAATGCCTGTGGAACTGTACTCCAGTGAGAGTCAGTTCCAGGGGAACTGTATCACAGTGAGATTCAGCGCCAGGGGAACTGTACCCCAGTGAGAGTCAGTGGCAGGTGAACTGCACCCCAGTGAGAGTCAGTTCCAGGGGAACCTTACCCAAGTGAGCGTCTGTGCCAGGGGAATTGTACTCCAGTGAGAGTCAGTGCCAGAAGAACTGTACCCCAGTGAGCGTCAGTGCCAGTGGAACTGTACCCCAGTGAGAGTCAGTGCCAGGGAAACTGTACTCCAGTGAAAGTCAGTGCCAGGTGAACTGTACTCCAGTGAGAGTCAATGCAAGGGGAACTGTACTCCAGTGAGTGTCAGTTTCAGGGGAACTGCACCCCAGTTGGAGTCAGTGCCTGTGGAACTGTACCCCAGTGAGAGTCAGTGCTTGTGGAACTGTACCCCAGTGAGAGTCAGTGCCTGTGGAACTGTACTCCAGTGAGAGTCAGTTCCAGGGGAACTGTATCCCAGTGAGAGTCAGTGCCAGGGGAACTGTACCCCAGTGAGAGTCAGTGCCAGGGGAACTGTACTCCAGTGAGTGTCAGTGCCAGGGGAACGGTACCCCAGTGGGAGTCAGTGCCTGTGGAACTGTACCCCAGTGAGAGTCAGTGCTTGTGGAACTGTACCCCAGTGAGAGTCAGTGCCAGGGGAACTGTAACCCAGTGAGATTCACGACCAGGGGAACTGTATCCCAGTGAGAGCCAGTGCCAGGGGAACTGTACCCCATTGAGAGTCTGTGCAGGGGATTGTTTCCCAGTGAGACTCAATGCCAGTGGAACTGTACTGCAGTGAGAGTCAGTGCCAGGGGAACTGTACCCCAGTGAGATTCAGTGCCAGGGGAACTGTACCCCTGTGAGAGTCAGTGCCAGGGGAACTGTACCCCAGTGAGAGTCAGTGCCAGGGAAACTGTACTCCAGTGAAAGTCAGTGCCAGGGGAACTGTACTCCAGTGAGAGTCAATGCCAGGGGAAGTGTACTCCAGTGAGTGTCAGTGCCAGGGGAACTGTACCCCAGTGGGAGTCAGTGCCTGTGGAACTGTACTCCATTGAAAGTCAGTTCCAGGGGAAGTGTCTCCCAGTGAGATTCAGCACCAGGGGAACTGCACCCCAGTGAGATTCAGTGCCAGGGGAATTGTACCCCAGTGGGAGTCAGTGCCTGTGGAACTGTACTCCAGTGAGAGTCAGTTCCAGGAGAACTGTATCCCAGTGAGATTCAGCGCCAGGGGAACTGTACCACAGTGAGATTCAGTACCAGGGGAACTGTTTCCCAGTGAGACTCAGTGCCGGTGGAACTGTACTCCAGTGAGAGTCAGTGGCAGATGAACTGTACTCCAGTGAGAGTCTGTGCCAGGGGAACTGTATTCCAGTGAGAGTCAGTGCCAGGGGGACTGTACCTCAGTGAGAGTCAGTGCCAGGGGAACTGTACCCCAGTGAGAGTCAGTGCCAGGGGAACTGTACCCCAGTGAGATTCAGTGCCAGGGGAACTGTACCCCAGTGAGAGTCAGTGCCAGGGAAACTGTACTCCAGTGAAAGTCAGTGCCAGGGGAACTGTAGCCAGCGAGAGTCAATGCCAGAGGAACTGTACTCCAGTGAGTGTCAGTGCCAGGGGAACCGTATCACAGTGAGATTCAGCGCCAGGGGAACTGTACCCCAGTGAGATTCAGTACCAGGGGAACTGTACCCCAGTGAGAGTCAGTGCCAAAGAATTGAAATCCAGTGAGAGTCAGTGCCAGGAGAACTTAACTCCAGTGACAGTCAGTGCCAGGCGAACTGCACCCCAGTGAGAGTCAGTTCCAGGGGAACCTTACCCAAGTGAGCGGGTCTGTGCCAGGGGAATTGTACCCCAGTGAGAGCCAGTGCCAGAAGAACTGTACCCCAGTCAAAGTCAGTGCCAGGGGAACTGTACTCCAGTGAGAGTCAGTTCCAGGGGAACTGTATCCCAGTGAGATTCAGCGCCAGGGAAACTGTACCCCAGTGAGACTCAGTACCAGAGGAACTGTATCCCAGTGAGAGTCAGTGCCAGGGGAACTGTACCCCAGTGAGACTCTGTGCCAGGGGAACTGTACCCCAGTGAGAGTCAGTGCCAGGGGAACTGTACCCCAGTGAGAGTCAGTGCCAGGGGAACTGTATCCCAGTGAGAGTCAGTGCCAGGGAAACTGTACTCCAGTGAGTGTCAGTGCCAGGGGAACTGTATCCCAGTGAGAGTCAGTGCCAGGGAAACTGGACTCCAGTGAGAGTCAGTGCCAGGGGAACTTTACTCCAGTGAGAGTCAGTGCCAGCGGAACTGCACTCCAGTGAGTGTCAGTGCCAGGGGAACAGTACCCCAGTGGGAGTCAGTGCCTGTGGAACTGTACCCCAGTGAGAGCCAGTGCCAGGGGAACTGTACCCCAGTGAGAGTCACTGCCAGGGGAACTGTTTCCCAGTGAGACTCAGTGCCGGTGGAACTGTACTCCAGTGAGAGTCAGTGCCAGGGGAACTGTACTCCAGTGAGAGTCAGTGCCAGGGGAACTGTAACCCAGTGAGATTCAGTGCCAGGTGAACTGTACCCAATTGAGAGTCTGTGCCAGGGGACTGTTTCCCAGTGAGACTCAATGCCAGTGGAACTGTATTGCAGTGAGAGTCAGTGCCAGGGGAACTGTACTCCAGTGAGATTCAGCACCAGGGGTACTGCACCCCAGTGAGATTCAGTGAAAGGGGAATTGTACCTCAGTGGGAGTCAGTGCCTGTGGAACTGTACTCCATTGAGAGTCAGTTCCAGGAGAACTGTATCCCAGTGAGATTCAGCGCCAGGGGAACTGTACCCCAGTGAGATTCAGTACCAGGGGAACTGTATCCCAGTGAGAGTCAGCGCCAGGGGAACTGTACCCCAGTGAGAGTCAGTGCCAGGGGGACTGTATCCCAGTGAGAGTCAGTGCCAGGGAAACTGTACCCCAGTGGGAGTCAATGCCTGTGGAACTGTACTCCAGTGAGAGTCAGTTCCAGGGGAACTGTATCACAGTGAGATTCAGCGCCAGGGGAACTGTACCCCAGTGAGAGTCAGTGGCAGGTGAACTGCACCCCAGTGAGAGTCAGTTCCAGGGGAACCTTACCCAAGTGAGCGTCTGTGCCAGGGGAATTGTACTCCAGTGAGAGTCAGTGCCAGAAGAACTGTACCCCAGTGAGCGTCAGTGCCAGTGGAACTGTACCCCAGTGAGAGTCAGTGCCAGGGAAACTGTACTCCAGTGAAAGTCAGTGCCAGGTGAACTGTACTCCAGTGAGAGTCAATGCAAGGGGAACTGTACTCCAGTGAGTGTCAGTTTCAGGGGAACTGTACCCCAGTTGGAGTCAGTGCCTGTGGAACTGTACCCCAGTGAGAGTCAGTGCTTGTGGAACTGTACCCCAGTGAGAGTCAGTGCCTGTGGAACTGTACTCCAGTGAGAGTCAGTTCCAGGGGAACTGTATCCCAGTGAGAGTCAGTGCCAGGGGAACTGTACCCCAGTGAGAGTCAGTGCCAGGGGAACTGTACCCCAGTGAGAGTCAGTGCCAGGGGAACTTTACTCCCGTGAGGGTCAGTGACAGGGGAACGGTACCCCAGTGGGAGTCAGTGCCTGTGGAACTGTACCCCAGTGAGAGTCAGTGCTTGTGGAACTGTACCCCAGTGAGAGTCAGTGCCAGGGGAACTGTAACCCAGTGAGATTCACGACCAGGGGAACTGTATCCCAGTGAGAGCCAGTGCCAGGGGAACTGTACCCCAGTGAGAGTCAGTGCCAGGGGAACTGTTTCCCAGTGAGACGCAGTGCCAGTGGATCTGTACCCCATTGAGAGTCTGTGCCCGGGGAACTGTTTCCCAGTGAGACTCAGTGCCGGTGGAACTGTACTCCAGTGAGAGTCAATGCCAGGGGAAGTGTACTCCAGTGAGTGTCAGTGCCAGGGGAACTGTACCCCAGTGGGAGTCAGTGCCTGTTGATCTGTACTCCAGTGAGAGTCTGTGTCAGGGGACTGTACCCCAGTGAGAGTCAGTGCCTGGGGAACTGTACACCATTGAGAGTCTGTGCCAGGGGAACTGTTTCCCAGGAGACTCAGTGCCGGTGGAACTGTACTCCAGTGAGAGTCAGTGCCAGGGGAACGGTATCCCAGTGAGAGTCAGTGCCAGGGAAACTGTACTCCAGTGAAAGTCAGTGCCAGGGGAACTGTACTCCAGTGAGAGTCAATGCCAGGGGAAGTGTACTCCAGTGAGTGTCAGTGCCAGGGGAACTGTACCCCAGTGGGAGTCAGTGCCTGTGGAACTGTACTCCATTGAAAGTCAGTTCCAGGGGAAGTGTCTCCCAGTGAGATTCAGCACCAGGGGAACTGCACCCCAGTGAGATTCAGTGCCAGGGGAATTGTACCCCAGTGGGAGTCAGTGCCTGTGGAACTGTACTCCAGTGAGAGTCAGTTCCAGGAGAACTGTATCCCAGTGAGATTCAGCGCCAGGGGAACTGTACCACAGTGAGATTCAGTACCAGGGGAACTGTTTCCCAGTGAGACTCAGTGCCGGTGGAACTGTACTCCAGTGAGAGTCAGTGGCAGATGAACTGTACTCCAGTGAGAGTCAGTGCCAGGGGAACTGTATTCCAGTGAGAGTCTGTGCCAGGGGACTGTTCCCCAGTGAGAGTCAGTGCCAGGGGGACTGTACCTCAGTGAGAGTCAGTGCCAGGGGAACTGTACCCCAGTGAGAGTCAGTGCCAGGGGAACTGTACCCCAGTGAGATTCAGTGCCAGGGGAACTGTATCCCAGTGAGAGTCAGTGCCAGGGAAACTGTACTCCAGTGAAAGTCAGGGCCAGGGGAACTGTAGCCAGCGAGAGTCAATGCCAGAGGAACTGTACTCCAGTGAGTGTCAGTGCCAGGGGAACCGTATCACAGTGAGATTCAGTGCCAGGGGAACTGTACCCCAGTGAGATTCAGTACCAGGGGAACTGTACCCCAGTGAGAGTCAGTGCCAAAGAATTGAAATCCAGTGAGAGTCAGTGCCAGGAGAACTTAACTCCAGTGACAGTCAGTGCCAGGCGAACTGCACCCCAGTGAGAGTCAGTTCCAGGGGAACCTTACCCAAGTGAGCGGGTCTGTGCCAGGGGAATTGTACCCCAGTGAGAGTCAGTGCCAGAAGAACTGTACCCCAGTGAAAGTCAGTGCCAGGGGAACTGTACTCCAGTGAGAGTCAGTGGCAGATGAACTGTACTCCAGTGAGAGTCAGTGCCAGGGGAACTGTATTCCAGTGAGAGTCTGTGCCAGGGGACTGTTCCCCAGTGAGAGTCAGTGCCAGGGGGACTGTAGCTCAGTGAGAGTCAGTGCCAGGGGAACTGTACCCCAGTGAGAGTCAGTGCCAGGGGAACTGTACCCCAGTGAGATTCAGTGCCAGGGGAACTGTACCCCAGTGAGAGTCAGTGCCAGGGAAACTGTACTCCAGTGAAAGTCAGTGCCAGGGGAACTGTAGCCAGCGAGAGTCAATGCCAGAGGAACTGTACTCCAGTGAGTGTCAGTGCCAGGGGAACCGTATCACAGTGAGATTCAGCGCCAGGGGAACTGTACCCCAGTGAGATTCAGTACCAGGGGAACTGTACCCCAGTGAGAGTCAGTGCCAAAGAATTGAAATCCAGTGAGAGTCAGTGCCAGGAGAACTTAACTCCAGTGACAGTCAGTGCCAGGCGAACTGCACCCCAGTGAGAGTCAGTTCCAGGGGAACCTTACCCAAGTGAGCGAGTCTGTGCCAGGGGAATTGTACCCCAGTGAGAGTCAGTGCCAGAAGAACTGTACCCCAGTGAAAGTCAGTGCCAGGGGAACTGTACTCCAGTGAGAGTCAGTTCCAGGGGAACTGTATCCCAGTGAGATTCAGCGCCAGGGGAACTGTACCACAGTGAGACTCAGTACCAGAGGAACTGTATCCCAGTGAGAGTCAGCGCCAGGGGAACTGTACCCCAGTGAGAGTCAGTGCCAGGGGGACTGTATCCCAGTGAGAGTCAGTGCCAGGGAAACTGTACCCCAGTGGGAGTCAATGCCTGTGGAACTGTACTCCAGTGAGAGTCAGTTCCAGGGGAACTGTATCACAGTGAGATTCAGCGCCAGGGGAACTGTACCCCAGTGAGAGTCAGTGGCAGGTGAACTGCACCCCAGTGAGAGTCAGTTCCAGGGGAACCTTACCCAAGTGAGCGTCTGTGCCAGGGGAATTGTACTCCAGTGAGAGTCAGTGCCAGAAGAACTGTACCCCAGTGAGCGTCAGTGCCAGTGGAACTGTACCCCAGTGAGAGTCAGTGCCAGGGAAACTGTACTCCAGTGAAAGTCAGTGCCAGGTGAACTGTACTCCAGTGAGAGTCAATGCAAGGGGAACTGTACTCCAGTGAGTGTCAGTTTCAGGGGAACTGCACCCCAGTTGGAGTCAGTGCCTGTGGAACTGTACCCCAGTGAGAGTCAGTGCTTGTGGAACTGTACCCCAGTGAGAGTCAGTGCCTGTGGAACTGTACTCCAGTGAGAGTCAGTTCCAGGGGAACTGTATCCCAGTGAGAGTCAGTGCCAGGGGAACTGTACCCCAGTGAGAGTCAGTGCCAGGGGAACTGTACTCCAGTGAGTGTCAGTGCCAGGGGAACGGTACCCCAGTGGGAGTCAGTGCCTGTGGAACTGTACCCCAGTGAGAGTCAGTGCTTGTGGAACTGTACCCCAGTGAGAGTCAGTGCCAGGGGAACTGTAACCCAGTGAGATTCACGACCAGGGGAACTGTATCCCAGTGAGAGCCAGTGCCAGGGGAACTGTACCCCATTGAGAGTCTGTGCAGGGGATTGTTTCCCAGTGAGACTCAATGCCAGTGGAACTGTACTGCAGTGAGAGTCAGTGCCAGGGGAACTGTACCCCAGTGAGATTCAGTGCCAGGGGAACTGTACCCCTGTGAGAGTCAGTGCCAGGGGAACTGTACCCCAGTGAGAGTCAGTGCCAGGGAAACTGTACTCCAGTGAAAGTCAGTGCCAGGGGAACTGTACTCCAGTGAGAGTCAATGCCAGGGGAAGTGTACTCCAGTGAGTGTCAGTGCCAGGGGAACTGTACCCCAGTGGGAGTCAGTGCCTGTGGAACTGTACTCCATTGAAAGTCAGTTCCAGGGGAAGTGTCTCCCAGTGAGATTCAGCACCAGGGGAACTGCACCCCAGTGAGATTCAGTGCCAGGGGAATTGTACCCCAGTGGGAGTCAGTGCCTGTGGAACTGTACTCCAGTGAGAGTCAGTTCCAGGAGAACTGTATCCCAGTGAGATTCAGCGCCAGGGGAACTGTACCACAGTGAGATTCAGTACCAGGGGAACTGTTTCCCAGTGAGACTCAGTGCCGGTGGAACTGTACTCCAGTGAGAGTCAGTGGCAGATGAACTGTACTCCAGTGAGAGTCAGTGCCAGGGGAACTGTATTCCAGTGAGAGTCAGTGCCAGGGGGACTGTACCTCAGTGAGAGTCAGTGCCAGGGGAACTGTACCCCAGTGAGAGTCAGTGCCAGGGGAACTGTACCCCAGTGAGATTCAGTGCCAGGGGAACTGTACCCCAGTGAGAGTCAGTGCCAGGGAAACTGTACTCCAGTGAAAGTCAGTGCCAGGGGAACTGTAGCCAGCGAGAGTCAATGCCAGAGGAACTGTACTCCAGTGAGTGTCAGTGCCAGGGGAACCGTATCACAGTGAGATTCAGCGCCAGGGGAACTGTACCCCAGTGAGATTCAGTACCAGGGGAACTGTACCCCAGTGAGAGTCAGTGCCAAAGAATTGAAATCCAGTGAGAGTCAGTGCCAGGAGAACTTAACTCCAGTGACAGTCAGTGCCAGGCGAACTGCACCCCAGTGAGAGTCAGTTCCAGGGGAACCTTACCCAAGTGAGCGGGTCTGTGCCAGGGGAATTGTACCCCAGTGAGAGCCAGTGCCAGAAGAACTGTACCCCAGTCAAAGTCAGTGCCAGGGGAACTGTACTCCAGTGAGAGTCAGTTCCAGGGGAACTGTATCCCAGTGAGATTCAGCGCCAGGGAAACTGTACCCCAGTGAGACTCAGTACCAGAGGAACTGTATCCCAGTGAGAGTCAGTGCCAGGGGAACTGTACCCCAGTGAGACTCTGTGCCAGGGGAACTGTACCCCAGTGAGAGTCAGTGCCAGGGGAACTGTACCCCAGTGAGAGTCAGTGCCAGGGGAACTGTATCCCAGTGAGAGTCAGTGCCAGGGAAACTGTACTCCAGTGAGTGTCAGTGCCAGGGGAACTGTATCCCAGTGAGAGTCAGTGCCAGGGAAACTGGACTCCAGTGAGAGTCAGTGCCAGGGGAACTTTACTCCAGTGAGAGTCAGTGCCAGCGGAACTGCACTCCAGTGAGTGTCAGTGCCAGGGGAACAGTACCCCAGTGGGAGTCAGTGCCTGTGGAACTGTACCCCAGTGAGAGCCAGTGCCAGGGGAACTGTACCCCAGTGAGAGTCACTGCCAGGGGAACTGTTTCCCAGTGAGACTCAGTGCCGGTGGAACTGTACTCCAGTGAGAGTCAGTGCCAGGGGAACTGTACTCCAGTGAGAGTCAGTGCCAGGGGAACTGTAACCCAGTGAGATTCAGTGCCAGGTGAACTGTACCCAATTGAGAGTCTGTGCCAGGGGACTGTTTCCCAGTGAGACTCAATGCCAGTGGAACTGTATTGCAGTGAGAGTCAGTGCCAGGGGAACTGTACTCCAGTGAGATTCAGCACCAGGGGTACTGCACCCCAGTGAGATTCAGTGAAAGGGGAATTGTACCTCAGTGGGAGTCAGTGCCTGTGGAACTGTACTCCATTGAGAGTCAGTTCCAGGAGAACTGTATCCCAGTGAGATTCAGCGCCAGGGGAACTGTACCCCAGTGAGATTCAGTACCAGGGGAACTGTATCCCAGTGAGAGTCAGCGCCAGGGGAACTGTACCCCAGTGAGAGTCAGTGCCAGGGGGACTGTATCCCAGTGAGAGTCAGTGCCAGGGAAACTGTACCCCAGTGGGAGTCAATGCCTGTGGAACTGTACTCCAGTGAGAGTCAGTTCCAGGGGAACTGTATCACAGTGAGATTCAGCGCCAGGGGAACTGTACCCCAGTGAGAGTCAGTGGCAGGTGAACTGCACCCCAGTGAGAGTCAGTTCCAGGGGAACCTTACCCAAGTGAGCGTCTGTGCCAGGGGAATTGTACTCCAGTGAGAGTCAGTGCCAGAAGAACTGTACCCCAGTGAGCGTCAGTGCCAGTGGAACTGTACCCCAGTGAGAGTCAGTGCCAGGGAAACTGTACTCCAGTGAAAGTCAGTGCCAGGTGAACTGTACTCCAGTGAGAGTCAATGCAAGGGGAACTGTACTCCAGTGAGTGTCAGTTTCAGGGGAACTGTACCCCAGTTGGAGTCAGTGCCTGTGGAACTGTACCCCAGTGAGAGTCAGTGCTTGTGGAACTGTACCCCAGTGAGAGTCAGTGCCTGTGGAACTGTACTCCAGTGAGAGTCAGTTCCAGGGGAACTGTATCCCAGTGAGAGTCAGTGCCAGGGGAACTGTACCCCAGTGAGAGTCAGTGCCAGGGGAACTGTACCCCAGTGAGAGTCAGTGCCAGGGGAACTTTACTCCCGTGAGGGTCAGTGACAGGGGAACGGTACCCCAGTGGGAGCCAGTGCCTGTGGAACTGTACCCCAGTGAGAGTCAGTGCTTGTGGAACTGTACCCCAGTGAGAGTCAGTGCCAGGGGAACTGTAACCCAGTGAGATTCACGACCAGGGGAACTGTATCCCAGTGAGAGCCAGTGCCAGGGGAACTGTACCCCAGTGAGAGTCAGTGCCAGGGGAACTGTTTCCCAGTGAGACGCAGTGCCAGTGGATCTGTACCCCATTGAGAGTCTGTGCCCGGGGAACTGTTTCCCAGTGAGACTCAGTGCCGGTGGAACTGTACTCCAGTGAGAGTCAATGCCAGGGGAAGTGTACTCCAGTGAGTGTCAGTGCCAGGGGAACTGTACCCCAGTGGGAGTCAGTGCCTGTTGATCTGTACTCCAGTGAGAGTCTGTGTCAGGGGACTGTACCCCAGTGAGAGTCAGTGCCTGGGGAACTGTACACCATTGAGAGTCTGTGCCAGGGGAACTGTTTCCCAGTGAGACTCAGTGCCGGTGGAACTGTACTCCAGTGAGAGTCAGTGCCAGGGGAACGGTATCCCAGTGAGAGTCAGTGCCAGGGAAACTGTACTCCAGTGAAAGTCAGTGCCAGGGGAACTGTACTCCAGTGAGAGTCAATGCCAGGGGAAGTGTACTCCAGTGAGTGTCAGTGCCAGGGGAACTGTACCCCAGTGGGAGTCAGTGCCTGTGGAACTGTACTCCATTGAAAGTCAGTTCCAGGGGAAGTGTCTCCCAGTGAGATTCAGCACCAGGGGAACTGCACCCCAGTGAGATTCAGTGCCAGGGGAATTGTACCCCAGTGGGAGTCAGTGCCTGTGGAACTGTACTCCAGTGAGAGTCAGTTCCAGGAGAACTGTATCCCAGTGAGATTCAGCGCCAGGGGAACTGTACCACAGTGAGATTCAGTACCAGGGGAACTGTTTCCCAGTGAGACTCAGTGCCGGTGGAACTGTACTCCAGTGAGAGTCAGTGGCAGATGAACTGTACTCCAGTGAGAGTCAGTGCCAGGGGAACTGTATTCCAGTGAGAGTCTGTGCCAGGGGACTGTTCCCCAGTGAGAGTCAGTGCCAGGGGGACTGTACCTCAGTGAGAGTCAGTGCCAGGGGAACTGTACCCCAGTGAGAGTCAGTGCCAGGGGAACTGTACCCCAGTGAGATTCAGTGCCAGGGGAACTGTATCCCAGTGAGAGTCAGTGCCAGGGAAACTGTACTCCAGTGAAAGTCAGGGCCAGGGGAACTGTAGCCAGCGAGAGTCAATGCCAGAGGAACTGTACTCCAGTGAGTGTCAGTGCCAGGGGAACCGTATCACAGTGAGATTCAGCGCCAGGGGAACTGTACCCCAGTGAGATTCAGTACCAGGGGAACTGTACCCCAGTGAGAGTCAGTGCCAAAGAATTGAAATCCAGTGAGAGTCAGTGCCAGGAGAACTTAACTCCAGTGACAGTCAGTGCCAGGCGAACTGCACCCCAGTGAGAGTCAGTTCCAGGGGAACCTTACCCAAGTGAGCGGGTCTGTGCCAGGGGAATTGTACCCCAGTGAGAGTCAGTGCCAGAAGAACTGTACCCCAGTGAAAGTCAGTGCCAGGGGAACTGTACTCCAGTGAGAGTCAGTGGCAGATGAACTGTACTCCAGTGAGAGTCAGTGCCAGGGGAACTGTATTCCAGTGAGAGTCTGTGCCAGGGGACTGTTCCCCAGTGAGAGTCAGTGCCAGGGGGACTGTAGCTCAGTGAGAGTCAGTGCCAGGGGAACTGTACCCCAGTGAGAGTCAGTGCCAGGGGAACTGTACCCCAGTGAGATTCAGTGCCAGGGGAACTGTACCCCAGTGAGAGTCAGTGCCAGGGAAACTGTACTCCAGTGAAAGTCAGTGCCAGGGGAACTGTAGCCAGCGAGAGTCAATGCCAGAGGAACTGTACTCCAGTGAGTGTCAGTGCCAGGGGAACCGTATCACAGTGAGATTCAGCGCCAGGGGAACTGTACCCCAGTGAGATTCAGTACCAGGGGAACTGTACCCCAGTGAGAGTCAGTGCCAAAGAATTGAAATCCAGTGAGAGTCAGTGCCAGGAGAACTTAACTCCAGTGACAGTCAGTGCCAGGCGAACTGCACCCCAGTGAGAGTCAGTTCCAGGGGAACCTTACCCAAGTGAGCGAGTCTGTGCCAGGGGAATTGTACCCCAGTGAGAGTCAGTGCCAGAAGAACTGTACCCCAGTGAAAGTCAGTGCCAGGGGAACTGTACTCCAGTGAGAGTCAGTTCCAGGGGAACTGTATCCCAGTGAGATTCAGCGCCAGGGGAACTGTACCACAGTGAGACTCAGTACCAGAGGAACTGTATCCCAGTGAGAGTCAGTGCCAGGGGAACTGTACCCCAGTGAGACTCTGTGCCAGGGGAACTGTACCCCAGTGAGAGTCAGTGCCAGGGGAACTGTACCCCAGTGAGAGTCAGTGCCAGGGGAACTGTATCCCAGTGAGAGTCAGTGCCAGGGAAACTGTACTCCAGTGAGTGTCAGTGCCAGGGGAACTGTATCCCAGTGAGAGTCAGTGCCAGTGAAACTGGACTCCAGTGAGAGTCAGTGCCAGGGGAACTTTACTCCAGTGAGAGTCAGTGCCAGCGGAACTGCACTCCAGTGAGTGTCAGTGCCAGGGGAACAGTACCCCAGTGGGAGTCAGTGCCTGTGGAACTGTACCCCAGTGAGAGCCAGTGCCAGGGGAACTGTACCCCAGTGAGAGTCACTGCCAGGGGAACTGTTTCCCAGTGAGACTCAGTGCCGGTGGAACTGTACTCCAGTGAGAGTCAGTGCCAGGGGAACTGTACTCCAGTGAGAGTCAGTGCCAGGGGAACTGTAACCCAGTGAGATTCAGTGCCAGGTGAACTGTACCCAATTGAGAGTCTGTGCCAGGGGACTGTTTCCCAGTGAGACTCAATGCCAGTGGAACTGTATTGCAGTGAGAGTCAGTGCCAGGGGAACTGTACTCCAGTGAGATTCAGCACCAGGGGAACTGCACCCCAGTGAGATTCAGTGAAAGGGGAATTGTACCTCAGTGGGAGTCAGTGCCTGTGGAACTGTACTCCATTGAGAGTCAGTTCCAGGAGAACTGTATCCCAGTGAGATTCAGCGCCAGGGGAACTGTACCCCAGTGAGATTCAGTACCAGGGGAACTGTATCCCAGTGAGAGTCAGCGCCAGGGGAACTGTACCCCAGTGAGAGTCAGTGCCAGGGGGACTGTATCCCAGTGAGAGTCAGTGCCAGGGAAACTGTACCCCAGTGGGAGTCAATGCCTGTGGAACTGTACTCCAGTGAGAGTCAGTTCCAGGGGAACTGTATCACAGTGAGATTCAGCGCCAGGGGAACTGTACCCCAGTGAGAGTCAGTGGCAGGTGAACTGCACCCCAGTGAGAGTCAGTTCCAGGGGAACCTTACCCAAGTGAGCGTCTGTGCCAGGGGAATTGTACTCCAGTGAGAGTCAGTGCCAGAAGAACTGTACCCCAGTGAGCGTCAGTGCCAGTGGAACTGTACCCCAGTGAGAGTCAGTGCCAGGGAAACTGTACTCCAGTGAAAGTCAGTGCCAGGTGAACTGTACTCCAGTGAGAGTCAATGCAAGGGGAACTGTACTCCAGTGAGTGTCAGTTTCAGGGGAACTGCACCCCAGTTGGAGTCAGTGCCTGTGGAACTGTACCCCAGTGAGAGTCAGTGCTTGTGGAACTGTACCCCAGTGAGAGTCAGTGCCTGTGGAACTGTACTCCAGTGAGAGTCAGTTCCAGGGGAACTGTATCCCAGTGAGAGTCAGTGCCAGGGGAACTGTACCCCAGTGAGAGTCAGTGCCAGGGGAACTGTACTCCAGTGAGTGTCAGTGCCAGGGGAACGGTACCCCAGTGGGAGTCAGTGCCTGTGGAACTGTACCCCAGTGAGAGTCAGTGCTTGTGGAACTGTACCCCAGTGAGAGTCAGTGCCAGGGGAACTGTAACCCAGTGAGATTCACGACCAGGGGAACTGTATCCCAGTGAGAGCCAGTGCCAGGGGAACTGTACCCCATTGAGAGTCTGTGCAGGGGATTGTTTCCCAGTGAGACTCAATGCCAGTGGAACTGTACTGCAGTGAGAGTCAGTGCCAGGGGAACTGTACCCCAGTGAGATTCAGTGCCAGGGGAACTGTACCCCTGTGAGAGTCAGTGCCAGGGGAACTGTACCCCAGTGAGAGTCAGTGCCAGGGAAACTGTACTCCAGTGAAAGTCAGTGCCAGGGGAACTGTACTCCAGTGAGAGTCAATGCCAGGGGAAGTGTACTCCAGTGAGTGTCAGTGCCAGGGGAACTGTACCCCAGTGGGAGTCAGTGCCTGTGGAACTGTACTCCATTGAAAGTCAGTTCCAGGGGAAGTGTCTCCCAGTGAGATTCAGCACCAGGGGAACTGCACCCCAGTGAGATTCAGTGCCAGGGGAATTGTACCCCAGTGGGAGTCAGTGCCTGTGGAACTGTACTCCAGTGAGAGTCAGTTCCAGGAGAACTGTATCCCAGTGAGATTCAGCGCCAGGGGAACTGTACCACAGTGAGATTCAGTACCAGGGGAACTGTTTCCCAGTGAGACTCAGTGCCGGTGGAACTGTACTCCAGTGAGAGTCAGTGGCAGATGAACTGTACTCCAGTGAGAGTCAGTGCCAGGGGAACTGTATTCCAGTGAGAGTCAGTGCCAGGGGGACTGTACCTCAGTGAGAGTCAGTGCCAGGGGAACTGTACCCCAGTGAGAGTCAGTGCCAGGGGAACTGTACCCCAGTGAGATTCAGTGCCAGGGGAACTGTACCCCAGTGAGAGTCAGTGCCAGGGAAACTGTACTCCAGTGAAAGTCAGTGCCAGGGGAACTGTAGCCAGCGAGAGTCAATGCCAGAGGAACTGTACTCCAGTGAGTGTCAGTGCCAGGGGAACCGTATCACAGTGAGATTCAGCGCCAGGGGAACTGTACCCCAGTGAGATTCAGTACCAGGGGAACTGTACCCCAGTGAGAGTCAGTGCCAAAGAATTGAAATCCAGTGAGAGTCAGTGCCAGGAGAACTTAACTCCAGTGACAGTCAGTGCCAGGCGAACTGCACCCCAGTGAGAGTCAGTTCCAGGGGAACCTTACCCAAGTGAGCGGGTCTGTGCCAGGGGAATTGTACCCCAGTGAGAGCCAGTGCCAGAAGAACTGTACCCCAGTCAAAGTCAGTGCCAGGGGAACTGTACTCCAGTGAGAGTCAGTTCCAGGGGAACTGTATCCCAGTGAGATTCAGCGCCAGGGAAACTGTACCCCAGTGAGACTCAGTACCAGAGGAACTGTATCCCAGTGAGAGTCAGTGCCAGGGGAACTGTACCCCAGTGAGACTCTGTGCCAGGGGAACTGTACCCCAGTGAGAGTCAGTGCCAGGGGAACTGTACCCCAGTGAGAGTCAGTGCCAGGGGAACTGTATCCCAGTGAGAGTCAGTGCCAGGGAAACTGTACTCCAGTGAGTGTCAGTGCCAGGGGAACTGTATCCCAGTGAGAGTCAGTGCCAGGGAAACTGGACTCCAGTGAGAGTCAGTGCCAGGGGAACTTTACTCCAGTGAGAGTCAGTGCCAGCGGAACTGCACTCCAGTGAGTGCCAGTGCCAGGGGAACAGTACCCCAGTGGGAGTCAGTGCCTGTGGAACTGTACCCCAGTGAGAGCCAGTGCCAGGGGAACTGTACCCCAGTGAGAGTCACTGCCAGGGGAACTGTTTCCCAGTGAGACTCAGTGCCGGTGGAACTGTACTCCAGTGAGAGTCAGTGCCAGGGGAACTGTACTCCAGTGAGAGTCAGTGCCAGGGGAACTGTAACCCAGTGAGATTCAGTGCCAGGTGAACTGTACCCAATTGAGAGTCTGTGCCAGGGGACTGTTTCCCAGTGAGACTCAATGCCAGTGGAACTGTATTGCAGTGAGAGTCAGTGCCAGGGGAACTGTACTCCAGTGAGATTCAGCACCAGGGGTACTGCACCCCAGTGAGATTCAGTGAAAGGGGAATTGTACCTCAGTGGGAGTCAGTGCCTGTGGAACTGTACTCCATTGAGAGTCAGTTCCAGGAGAACTGTATCCCAGTGAGATTCAGCGCCAGGGGAACTGTACCCCAGTGAGATTCAGTACCAGGGGAACTGTATCCCAGTGAGAGTCAGCGCCAGGGGAACTGTACCCCAGTGAGAGTCAGTGCCAGGGGGACTGTATCCCAGTGAGAGTCAGTGCCAGGGAAACTGTACCCCAGTGGGAGTCAATGCCTGTGGAACTGTACTCCAGTGAGAGTCAGTTCCAGGGGAACTGTATCACAGTGAGATTCAGCGCCAGGGGAACTGTACCCCAGTGAGAGTCAGTGGCAGGTGAACTGCACCCCAGTGAGAGTCAGTTCCAGGGGAACCTTACCCAAGTGAGCGTCTGTGCCAGGGGAATTGTACTCCAGTGAGAGTCAGTGCCAGAAGAACTGTACCCCAGTGAGCGTCAGTGCCAGTGGAACTGTACCCCAGTGAGAGTCAGTGCCAGGGAAACTGTACTCCAGTGAAAGTCAGTGCCAGGTGAACTGTACTCCAGTGAGAGTCAATGCAAGGGGAACTGTACTCCAGTGAGTGTCAGTTTCAGGGGAACTGTACCCCAGTTGGAGTCAGTGCCTGTGGAACTGTACCCCAGTGAGAGTCAGTGCTTGTGGAACTGTACCCCAGTGAGAGTCAGTGCCTGTGGAACTGTACTCCAGTGAGAGTCAGTTCCAGGGGAACTGTATCCCAGTGAGAGTCAGTGCCAGGGGAACTGTACCCCAGTGAGAGTCAGTGCCAGGGGAACTGTACCCCAGTGAGAGTCAGTGCCAGGGGAACTTTACTCCCGTGAGGGTCAGTGACAGGGGAACGGTACCCCAGTGGGAGTCAGTGCCTGTGGAACTGTACCCCAGTGAGAGTCAGTGCTTGTGGAACTGTACCCCAGTGAGAGTCAGTGCCAGGGGAACTGTAACCCAGTGAGATTCACGACCAGGGGAACTGTATCCCAGTGAGAGCCAGTGCCAGGGGAACTGTACCCCAGTGAGAGTCAGTGCCAGGGGAACTGTTTCCCAGTGAGACGCAGTGCCAGTGGATCTGTACCCCATTGAGAGTCTGTGCCCGGGGAACTGTTTCCCAGTGAGACTCAGTGCCGGTGGAACTGTACTCCAGTGAGAGTCAATGCCAGGGGAAGTGTACTCCAGTGAGTGTCAGTGCCAGGGGAACTGTACCCCAGTGGGAGTCAGTGCCTGTTGATCTGTACTCCAGTGAGAGTCTGTGTCAGGGGACTGTACCCCAGTGAGAGTCAGTGCCTGGGGAACTGTACACCATTGAGAGTCTGTGCCAGGGGAACTGTTTCCCAGTGAGACTCAGTGCCGGTGGAACTGTACTCCAGTGAGAGTCAGTGCCAGGGGAACGGTATCCCAGTGAGAGTCAGTGCCAGGGAAACTGTACTCCAGTGAAAGTCAGTGCCAGGGGAACTGTACTCCAGTGAGAGTCAATGCCAGGGGAAGTGTACTCCAGTGAGTGTCAGTGCCAGGGGAACTGTACCCCAGTGGGAGTCAGTGCCTGTGGAACTGTACTCCATTGAAAGTCAGTTCCAGGGGAAGTGTCTCCCAGTGAGATTCAGCACCAGGGGAACTGCACCCCAGTGAGATTCAGTGCCAGGGGAATTGTACCCCAGTGGGAGTCAGTGCCTGTGGAACTGTACTCCAGTGAGAGTCAGTTCCAGGAGAACTGTATCCCAGTGAGATTCAGCGCCAGGGGAACTGTACCACAGTGAGATTCAGTACCAGGGGAACTGTTTCCCAGTGAGACTCAGTGCCGGTGGAACTGTACTCCAGTGAGAGTCAGTGGCAGATGAACTGTACTCCAGTGAGAGTCAGTGCCAGGGGAACTGTATTCCAGTGAGAGTCTGTGCCAGGGGACTGTTCCCCAGTGAGAGTCAGTGCCAGGGGGACTGTACCTCAGTGAGAGTCAGTGCCAGGGGAACTGTACCCCAGTGAGAGTCAGTGCCAGGGGAACTGTACCCCAGTGAGATTCAGTGCCAGGGGAACTGTATCCCAGTGAGAGTCAGTGCCAGGGAAACTGTACTCCAGTGAAAGTCAGGGCCAGGGGAACTGTAGCCAGCGAGAGTCAATGCCAGAGGAACTGTACTCCAGTGAGTGTCAGTGCCAGGGGAACCGTATCACAGTGAGATTCAGTGCCAGGGGAACTGTACCCCAGTGAGATTCAGTACCAGGGGAACTGTACCCCAGTGAGAGTCAGTGCCAAAGAATTGAAATCCAGTGAGAGTCAGTGCCAGGAGAACTTAACTCCAGTGACAGTCAGTGCCAGGCGAACTGCACCCCAGTGAGAGTCAGTTCCAGGGGAACCTTACCCAAGTGAGCGGGTCTGTGCCAGGGGAATTGTACCCCAGTGAGAGTCAGTGCCAGAAGAACTGTACCCCAGTGAAAGTCAGTGCCAGGGGAACTGTACTCCAGTGAGAGTCAGTGGCAGATGAACTGTACTCCAGTGAGAGTCAGTGCCAGGGGAACTGTATTCCAGTGAGAGTCTGTGCCAGGGGACTGTTCCCCAGTGAGAGTCAGTGCCAGGGGGACTGTAGCTCAGTGAGAGTCAGTGCCAGGGGAACTGTACCCCAGTGAGAGTCAGTGCCAGGGGAACTGTACCCCAGTGAGATTCAGTGCCAGGGGAACTGTACCCCAGTGAGAGTCAGTGCCAGGGAAACTGTACTCCAGTGAAAGTCAGTGCCAGGGGAACTGTAGCCAGCGAGAGTCAATGCCAGAGGAACTGTACTCCAGTGAGTGTCAGTGCCAGGGGAACCGTATCACAGTGAGATTCAGCGCCAGGGGAACTGTACCCCAGTGAGATTCAGTACCAGGGGAACTGTACCCCAGTGAGAGTCAGTGCCAAAGAATTGAAATCCAGTGAGAGTCAGTGCCAGGAGAACTTAACTCCAGTGACAGTCAGTGCCAGGCGAACTGCACCCCAGTGAGAGTCAGTTCCAGGGGAACCTTACCCAAGTGAGCGAGTCTGTGCCAGGGGAATTGTACCCCAGTGAGAGTCAGTGCCAGAAGAACTGTACCCCAGTGAAAGTCAGTGCCAGGGGAACTGTACTCCAGTGAGAGTCAGTTCCAGGGGAACTGTATCCCAGTGAGATTCAGCGCCAGGGGAACTGTACCACAGTGAGACTCAGTACCAGAGGAACTGTATCCCAGTGAGAGTCAGCGCCAGGGGAACTGTACCCCAGTGAGAGTCAGTGCCAGGGGGACTGTATCCCAGTGAGAGTCAGTGCCAGGGAAACTGTACCCCAGTGGGAGTCAATGCCTGTGGAACTGTACTCCAGTGAGAGTCAGTTCCAGGGGAACTGTATCACAGTGAGATTCAGCGCCAGGGGAACTGTACCCCAGTGAGAGTCAGTGGCAGGTGAACTGCACCCCAGTGAGAGTCAGTTCCAGGGGAACCTTACCCAAGTGAGCGTCTGTGCCAGGGGAATTGTACTCCAGTGAGAGTCAGTGCCAGAAGAACTGTACCCCAGTGAGCGTCAGTGCCAGTGGAACTGTACCCCAGTGAGAGTCAGTGCCAGGGAAACTGTACTCCAGTGAAAGTCAGTGCCAGGTGAACTGTACTCCAGTGAGAGTCAATGCAAGGGGAACTGTACTCCAGTGAGTGTCAGTTTCAGGGGAACTGCACCCCAGTTGGAGTCAGTGCCTGTGGAACTGTACCCCAGTGAGAGTCAGTGCTTGTGGAACTGTACCCCAGTGAGAGTCAGTGCCTGTGGAACTGTACTCCAGTGAGAGTCAGTTCCAGGGGAACTGTATCCCAGTGAGAGTCAGTGCCAGGGGAACTGTACCCCAGTGAGAGTCAGTGCCAGGGGAACTGTACTCCAGTGAGTGTCAGTGCCAGGGGAACGGTACCCCAGTGGGAGTCAGTGCCTGTGGAACTGTACCCCAGTGAGAGTCAGTGCTTGTGGAACTGTACCCCAGTGAGAGTCAGTGCCAGGGGAACTGTAACCCAGTGAGATTCACGACCAGGGGAACTGTATCCCAGTGAGAGCCAGTGCCAGGGGAACTGTACCCCATTGAGAGTCTGTGCAGGGGATTGTTTCCCAGTGAGACTCAATGCCAGTGGAACTGTACTGCAGTGAGAGTCAGTGCCAGGGGAACTGTACCCCAGTGAGATTCAGTGCCAGGGGAACTGTACCCCTGTGAGAGTCAGTGCCAGGGGAACTGTACCCCAGTGAGAGTCAGTGCCAGGGAAACTGTACTCCAGTGAAAGTCAGTGCCAGGGGAACTGTACTCCAGTGAGAGTCAATGCCAGGGGAAGTGTACTCCAGTGAGTGTCAGTGCCAGGGGAACTGTACCCCAGTGGGAGTCAGTGCCTGTGGAACTGTACTCCATTGAAAGTCAGTTCCAGGGGAAGTGTCTCCCAGTGAGATTCAGCACCAGGGGAACTGCACCCCAGTGAGATTCAGTGCCAGGGGAATTGTACCCCAGTGGGAGTCAGTGCCTGTGGAACTGTACTCCAGTGAGAGTCAGTTCCAGGAGAACTGTATCCCAGTGAGATTCAGCGCCAGGGGAACTGTACCACAGTGAGATTCAGTACCAGGGGAACTGTTTCCCAGTGAGACTCAGTGCCGGTGGAACTGTACTCCAGTGAGAGTCAGTGGCAGATGAACTGTACTCCAGTGAGAGTCAGTGCCAGGGGAACTGTATTCCAGTGAGAGTCAGTGCCAGGGGGACTGTACCTCAGTGAGAGTCAGTGCCAGGGGAACTGTACCCCAGTGAGAGTCAGTGCCAGGGGAACTGTACCCCAGTGAGATTCAGTGCCAGGGGAACTGTACCCCAGTGAGAGTCAGTGCCAGGGAAACTGTACTCCAGTGAAAGTCAGTGCCAGGGGAACTGTAGCCAGCGAGAGTCAATGCCAGAGGAACTGTACTCCAGTGAGTGTCAGTGCCAGGGGAACCGTATCACAGTGAGATTCAGCGCCAGGGGAACTGTACCCCAGTGAGATTCAGTACCAGGGGAACTGTACCCCAGTGAGAGTCAGTGCCAAAGAATTGAAATCCAGTGAGAGTCAGTGCCAGGAGAACTTAACTCCAGTGACAGTCAGTGCCAGGCGAACTGCACCCCAGTGAGAGTCAGTTCCAGGGGAACCTTACCCAAGTGAGCGGGTCTGTGCCAGGGGAATTGTACCCCAGTGAGAGCCAGTGCCAGAAGAACTGTACCCCAGTCAAAGTCAGTGCCAGGGGAACTGTACTCCAGTGAGAGTCAGTTCCAGGGGAACTGTATCCCAGTGAGATTCAGCGCCAGGGAAACTGTACCCCAGTGAGACTCAGTACCAGAGGAACTGTATCCCAGTGAGAGTCAGTGCCAGGGGAACTGTACCCCAGTGAGACTCTGTGCCAGGGGAACTGTACCCCAGTGAGAGTCAGTGCCAGGGGAACTGTACCCCAGTGAGAGTCAGTGCCAGGGGAACTGTATCCCAGTGAGAGTCAGTGCCAGGGAAACTGTACTCCAGTGAGTGTCAGTGCCAGGGGAACTGTATCCCAGTGAGAGTCAGTGCCAGGGAAACTGGACTCCAGTGAGAGTCAGTGCCAGGGGAACTTTACTCCAGTGAGAGTCAGTGCCAGCGGAACTGCACTCCAGTGAGTGTCAGTGCCAGGGGAACAGTACCCCAGTGGGAGTCAGTGCCTGTGGAACTGTACCCCAGTGAGAGCCAGTGCCAGGGGAACTGTACCCCAGTGAGAGTCACTGCCAGGGGAACTGTTTCCCAGTGAGACTCAGTGCCGGTGGAACTGTACTCCAGTGAGAGTCAGTGCCAGGGGAACTGTACTCCAGTGAGAGTCAGTGCCAGGGGAACTGTAACCCAGTGAGATTCAGTGCCAGGTGAACTGTACCCAATTGAGAGTCTGTGCCAGGGGAACTGTACCCCAGTGAGAGTCAGTGCCAGGGGGACTGTATCCCAGTGAGAGTCAGTGCCAGGGAAACTGTACCCCAGTGGGAGTCAATGCCTGTGGAACTGTACTCCAGTGAGAGTCAGTTCCAGGAGAACTGTATCCCAGTGAGATTCAGCGCCAGGGGAACTGTACCCCAGTGAGATTCAGTACCAGGGGAACTGTATCCCAGTGAGAGTCAGCGCCAGGGGAACTGTACCCCAGTGAGAGTCAGTGCCAGGGGGACTGTATCCCAGTGAGAGTCAGTGCCAGGGAAACTGTACCCCAGTGGGAGTCAATGCCTGTGGAACTGTACTCCAGTGAGAGTCAGTTCCAGGGGAACTGTATCACAGTGAGATTCAGCGCCAGGGGAACTGTACCCCAGTGAGATTCAGTGAAAGGGGAATTGTACCTCAGTGGGAGTCAGTGCCTGTGGAACTGTACTCCATTGAGAGTCAGTTCCAGGAGAACTGTATCCCAGTGAGATTCAGCGCCAGGGGAACTGTACCCCAGTGAGATTCAGTACCAGGGGAACTGTATCCCAGTGAGAGTCAGCGCCAGGGGAACTGTACCCCAGTGAGAGTCAGTGCCAGGGGGACTGTATCCCAGTGAGAGTCAGTGCCAGGGAAACTGTACCCCAGTGGGAGTCAATGCCTGTGGAACTGTACTCCAGTGAGAGTCAGTTCCAGGGGAACTGTATCACAGTGAGATTCAGCGCCAGGGGAACTGTACCCCAGTGAGAGTCAGTGGCAGGTGAACTGCACCCCAGTGAGAGTCAGTTCCAGGGGAACCTTACCCAAGTGAGCGTCTGTGCCAGGGGAATTGTACTCCAGTGAGAGTCAGTGCCAGAAGAACTGTACCCCAGTGAGCGTCAGTGCCAGTGGAACTGTACCCCAGTGAGAGTCAGTGCCAGGGAAACTGTACTCCAGTGAAAGTCAGTGCCAGGTGAACTGTACTCCAGTGAGAGTCAATGCAAGGGGAACTGTACTCCAGTGAGTGTCAGTTTCAGGGGAACTGTACCCCAGTTGGAGTCAGTGCCTGTGGAACTGTACCCCAGTGAGAGTCAGTGCTTGTGGAACTGTACCCCAGTGAGAGTCAGTGCCTGTGGAACTGTACTCCAGTGAGAGTCAGTTCCAGGGGAACTGTATCCCAGTGAGAGTCAGTGCCAGGGGAACTGTACCCCAGTGAGAGTCAGTGCCAGGGGAACTGTACCCCAGTGAGAGTCAGTGCCAGGGGAACTTTACTCCCGTGAGGGTCAGTGACAGGGGAACGGTACCCCAGTGGGAGTCAGTGCCTGTGGAACTGTACCCCAGTGAGAGTCAGTGCTTGTGGAACTGTACCCCAGTGAGAGTCAGTGCCAGGGGAACTGTAACCCAGTGAGATTCACGACCAGGGGAACTGTATCCCAGTGAGAGCCAGTGCCAGGGGAACTGTACCCCAGTGAGAGTCAGTGCCAGGGGAACTGTTTCCCAGTGAGACGCAGTGCCAGTGGATCTGTACCCCATTGAGAGTCTGTGCCCGGGGAACTGTTTCCCAGTGAGACTCAGTGCCGGTGGAACTGTACTCCAGTGAGAGTCAATGCCAGGGGAAGTGTACTCCAGTGAGTGTCAGTGCCAGGGGAACTGTACCCCAGTGGGAGTCAGTGCCTGTTGATCTGTACTCCAGTGAGAGTCTGTGTCAGGGGACTGTACCCCAGTGAGAGTCAGTGCCTGGGGAACTGTACACCATTGAGAGTCTGTGCCAGGGGAACTGTTTCCCAGTGAGACTCAGTGCCGGTGGAACTGTACTCCAGTGAGAGTCAGTGCCAGGGGAACGGTATCCCAGTGAGAGTCAGTGCCAGGGAAACTGTACTCCAGTGAAAGTCAGTGCCAGGGGAACTGTACTCCAGTGAGAGTCAATGCCAGGGGAAGTGTACTCCAGTGAGTGTCAGTGCCAGGGGAACTGTACCCCAGTGGGAGTCAGTGCCTGTGGAACTGTACTCCATTGAAAGTCAGTTCCAGGGGAAGTGTCTCCCAGTGAGATTCAGCACCAGGGGAACTGCACCCCAGTGAGATTCAGTGCCAGGGGAATTGTACCCCAGTGGGAGTCAGTGCCTGTGGAACTGTACTCCAGTGAGAGTCAGTTCCAGGAGAACTGTATCCCAGTGAGATTCAGCGCCAGGGGAACTGTACCACAGTGAGATTCAGTACCAGGGGAACTGTTTCCCAGTGAGACTCAGTGCCGGTGGAACTGTACTCCAGTGAGAGTCAGTGGCAGATGAACTGTACTCCAGTGAGAGTCAGTGCCAGGGGAACTGTATTCCAGTGAGAGTCTGTGCCAGGGGACTGTTCCCCAGTGAGAGTCAGTGCCAGGGGGACTGTACCTCAGTGAGAGTCAGTGCCAGGGGAACTGTACCCCAGTGAGAGTCAGTGCCAGGGGAACTGTACCCCAGTGAGATTCAGTGCCAGGGGAACTGTATCCCAGTGAGAGTCAGTGCCAGGGAAACTGTACTCCAGTGAAAGTCAGGGCCAGGGGAACTGTAGCCAGCGAGAGTCAATGCCAGAGGAACTGTACTCCAGTGAGTGTCAGTGCCAGGGGAACCGTATCACAGTGAGATTCAGCGCCAGGGGAACTGTACCCCAGTGAGATTCAGTACCAGGGGAACTGTACCCCAGTGAGAGTCAGTGCCAAAGAATTGAAATCCAGTGAGAGTCAGTGCCAGGAGAACTTAACTCCAGTGACAGTCAGTGCCAGGCGAACTGCACCCCAGTGAGAGTCAGTTCCAGGGGAACCTTACCCAAGTGAGCGGGTCTGTGCCAGGGGAATTGTACCCCAGTGAGAGTCAGTGCCAGAAGAACTGTACCCCAGTGAAAGTCAGTGCCAGGGGAACTGTACTCCAGTGAGAGTCAGTGGCAGATGAACTGTACTCCAGTGAGAGTCAGTGCCAGGGGAACTGTATTCCAGTGAGAGTCTGTGCCAGGGGACTGTTCCCCAGTGAGAGTCAGTGCCAGGGGGACTGTAGCTCAGTGAGAGTCAGTGCCAGGGGAACTGTACCCCAGTGAGAGTCAGTGCCAGGGGAACTGTACCCCAGTGAGATTCAGTGCCAGGGGAACTGTACCCCAGTGAGAGTCAGTGCCAGGGAAACTGTACTCCAGTGAAAGTCAGTGCCAGGGGAACTGTAGCCAGCGAGAGTCAATGCCAGAGGAACTGTACTCCAGTGAGTGTCAGTGCCAGGGGAACCGTATCACAGTGAGATTCAGCGCCAGGGGAACTGTACCCCAGTGAGATTCAGTACCAGGGGAACTGTACCCCAGTGAGAGTCAGTGCCAAAGAATTGAAATCCAGTGAGAGTCAGTGCCAGGAGAACTTAACTCCAGTGACAGTCAGTGCCAGGCGAACTGCACCCCAGTGAGAGTCAGTTCCAGGGGAACCTTACCCAAGTGAGCGAGTCTGTGCCAGGGGAATTGTACCCCAGTGAGAGTCAGTGCCAGAAGAACTGTACCCCAGTGAAAGTCAGTGCCAGGGGAACTGTACTCCAGTGAGAGTCAGTTCCAGGGGAACTGTATCCCAGTGAGATTCAGCGCCAGGGGAACTGTACCACAGTGAGACTCAGTACCAGAGGAACTGTATCCCAGTGAGAGTCAGTGCCAGGGGAACTGTACCCCAGTGAGACTCTGTGCCAGGGGAACTGTACCCCAGTGAGAGTCAGTGCCAGGGGAACTGTACCCCAGTGAGAGTCAGTGCCAGGGGAACTGTATCCCAGTGAGAGTCAGTGCCAGGGAAACTGTACTCCAGTGAGTGTCAGTGCCAGGGGAACTGTATCCCAGTGAGAGTCAGTGCCAGTGAAACTGGACTCCAGTGAGAGTCAGTGCCAGGGGAACTTTACTCCAGTGAGAGTCAGTGCCAGCGGAACTGCACTCCAGTGAGTGTCAGTGCCAGGGGAACAGTACCCCAGTGGGAGTCAGTGCCTGTGGAACTGTACCCCAGTGAGAGCCAGTGCCAGGGGAACTGTACCCCAGTGAGAGTCACTGCCAGGGGAACTGTTTCCCAGTGAGACTCAGTGCCGGTGGAACTGTACTCCAGTGAGAGTCAGTGCCAGGGGAACTGTACTCCAGTGAGAGTCAGTGCCAGGGGAACTGTAACCCAGTGAGATTCAGTGCCAGGTGAACTGTACCCAATTGAGAGTCTGTGCCAGGGGACTGTTTCCCAGTGAGACTCAATGCCAGTGGAACTGTATTGCAGTGAGAGTCAGTGCCAGGGGAACTGTACTCCAGTGAGATTCAGCACCAGGGGAACTGCACCCCAGTGAGATTCAGTGAAAGGGGAATTGTACCTCAGTGGGAGTCAGTGCCTGTGGAACTGTACTCCATTGAGAGTCAGTTCCAGGAGAACTGTATCCCAGTGAGATTCAGCGCCAGGGGAACTGTACCCCAGTGAGATTCAGTACCAGGGGAACTGTATCCCAGTGAGAGTCAGCGCCAGGGGAACTGTACCCCAGTGAGAGTCAGTGCCAGGGGGACTGTATCCCAATGAGAGTCAGTGCCAGGGAAACTGTACCCCAGTGGGAGTCAATGCCTGTGGAACTGTACTCCAGTGAGAGTCAGTTCCAGGGGAACTGTATCACAGTGAGATTCAGCGCCAGGGGAACTGTACCCCAGTGAGAGTCAGTGGCAGGTGAACTGCACCCCAGTGAGAGTCAGTTCCAGGGGAACCTTACCCAAGTGAGCGTCTGTGCCAGGGGAATTGTACTCCAGTGAGAGTCAGTGCCAGAAGAACTGTACCCCAGTGAGCGTCAGTGCCAGTGGAACTGTACCCCAGTGAGAGTCAGTGCCAGGGAAACTGTACTCCAGTGAAAGTCAGTGCCAGGTGAACTGTACTCCAGTGAGAGTCAATGCAAGGGGAACTGTACTCCAGTGAGTGTCAGTTTCAGGGGAACTGTACCCCAGTTGGAGTCAGTGCCTGTGGAACTGTACCCCAGTGAGAGTCAGTGCTTGTGGAACTGCACCCCAGTGAGAGTCAGTGCCTGTGGAACTGTACTCCAGTGAGAGTCAGTTCCAGGGGAACTGTATCCCAGTGAGAGTCAGTGCCAGGGGAACTGTACCCCAGTGAGAGTCAGTGCCAGGGGAACTGTACCCCAGTGAGAGTCAGTGCCAGGGGAACTTTACTCCAGTGAGTGTCAGTGACAGGGGAACGGTACCCCAGTGGGAGTCAGTGCCTGTGGAACTGTACCCCAGTGAGAGTCAGTGCTTGTGGAACTGTACCCCAGTGAGAGTCAGTGCCAGGGGAACTGTAACCCAGTGAGATTCACGACCAGGGGAACTGTATCCCAGTGAGAGCCAGTGCCAGGGGAACTGTACCCCAGTGAGAGTCAGTGCCAGGGGAACTGTTTCCCAGTGAGACGCAGTGCCAGTGGATCTGTACCCCATTGAGAGTCTGTGCCCGGGGAACTGTTTCCCAGTGAGACTCAGTGCCGGTGGAACTGTACTCCAGTGAGAGTCAATGCCAGGGGAAGTGTACTCCAGTGAGTGTCAGTGCCAGGGGAACTGTACCCCAGTGGGAGTCAGTGCCTGTTGATCTGTACTCCAGTGAGAGTCTGTGTCAGGGGACTGTACCCCAGTGAGAGTCAGTGCCTGGGGAACTGTACACCATTGAGAGTCTGTGCCAGGGGAACTGTTTCCCAGTGAGACTCAGTGCCGGTGGAACTGTACTCCAGTGAGAGTCAGTGCCAGGGGAACGGTATCCCAGTGAGAGTCAGTGCCAGGGAAACTGTACTCCAGTGAGAGTCAGTGCCAGGGGAACTTTACTCCAGTGAGAGTCAGTGCCAGCGGAACTGCACTCCAGTGAGTGTCAGTGCCAGGGGAACAGTACCCCAGTGGGAGTCAGTGCCTGTGGCACTGTACCCCAGTGAGAGCCAGTGCCAGGGGAACTGTACCCCAGTGAGAGTCACTGCCAGGGGAACTGTTTCCCAGTGAGACTCAGTGCCGGTGGAACTGTACTCCAGTGAGAGTCAGTGGCAGGGGAAATGTACTCCAGTGAGAGTCAGTGCCACGGGAACTGTAACCCAGTGAGATTCAGTGCCAGGTGAACTGTACCCAATTGAGAGTCTGTGCCAGGGGACTGTTTCCCAGTGAGACTCAATGCCAGTGGAACTGTATTGCAGTGAGAGTCAGTGCCAGGGGAACTGTACTCCAGTGAGATTCAGCACCAGGGGAACTGCACCCCAGTGAGATTCAGTGAAAGGGGAATTGTACCTCAGTGGGAGTCAGTGCCTGTGGAACTGTACTCCAGTGAGAGTCAGTTCCAAGAGAACTGTATCCCAGTGAGATTCAGCGCCAGGGGAACTGTACCCCAGTGAGATTCAGTACCAGGGGAACTGTATCGCAGTGAGAGTCAGTGCCAGGGGAACTGTACCCCAGTGAGAGTCAGTGCCAGGGGGACTGTATCCCAGTGAGAGTCAGTGCCAGGGAAACTGTACCCCAGTGGGAGTCAATGCCTGTGGAACTGTACTCCAGTGAGAGTCAGTTCCAGGGGAACTGTATCACAGTGAGATTCAGCGCCAGGGGAACTGTACCCCAGTGAGAGTCAGTGGCAGGCGAACTGCACCCCAGTGAGAGTCAGTTCCAGGGGAACCTTACCCAAGTGAGCGTCTGTGCCAGGGGAATTGTACCCCAGTGAGAGTCAGTGCCAGAAGAACTGTACCCCAGTGAGCGTCAGTGCCAGGGGAACTGTACCCCAGTGAGAGTCAGTGCCAGGGAAACTGTGCTCCAGTGAAAGTCAGTGCCAGGTGAACTGTACTCCAGTGAGAGTCAATGCAAGGGGAACTGTACTCCAGTGAGTGTCAGTGCCAGGGGAACTGTACTCCAATGAGAGTCAGTGCCAGGGGAACTATACCCCAGTGAGAGTCAGTGCCAGGGAAACTGTACTCCAGTGAGTGTCAGTGCCAGGGGAACTGTACCCCAGTGGGAGTCAGTGCCAGGGGAATTGTATCCCATTGAGAGTCAGTGTCAGGGGTACTGTACCCCATTGAGAGTCAGTGCCAGGGGAACTGCACTCCAGTGAGAGTCAGTGCCAGAGGAACTGTACTCCAGTGAGAATCTGTGTCAGGGGAATGTACCCAAGTGCAAATCAGTGCTCGGAAAACTGTACCCCATTGAGAGTCTGTGCCAGAGGAACTATTTCCCAGTGAGACTCAGTGCCAGTGGAACTGTACTCCAGTGAGAGTCAGTACCAGGGGAACTGTACTCCAGTGAGATTCAGTGCCTGGGGAACTTTACTCCAGTGAGAGTCAGTGCCAGTGGAACTGTACTCCAGTGAGTGTCAGCGCCAGGGGAACGGTACCCCAGTGGGAGTCAGTGCCTGTGTACCTGTACGCCAGTGAGAGTCAGTTCCAGGGGAACCTTACCTCAGTGAGCGTCTGTGCCAGGGGAATTGTATCCCGGTGAGAGTCAGTGCCAGGGGAACTGTACCCCAGTGAGATTCAGTGCTTGTGGAACAGTACCCCAGTGAGAGTCAGTTCCAGGGGAACTGTATCCCAGTGAGATTCACTACCAGGGGAACTGTATCCCAGTGAGAGTCAGTGCCAGGGGAACTGTACCCCAGTGAGAGTCAGTGTCAGGGGAACTGTACTCCAGTGAGAGTCAGTGCCAGGGGAACTGTAACCCAGTGAGAGTCAGTGCCAGGGGAACTGTACTCCAGCGAGAGTCAGTGCCAGGGGAACTGTATCCCAGTGAGAGTCAGTGCCAGGGAAATTGTACTCCAGTGAGAGTCAGTGCCAAGGGAACTGTACTCCAGTGAGAGTCAGTGCCAGTGGAACTTTACTCCAATGAGTGTCAGTGCCAGGGGAACTGTACCCCAGTGGGAGTCAGTGCCTGTAGAACTGTACCCCAGTGAGAGTCAGTGCTTGTGGAACTGTACCCCACTGAGAGTCAGTGCCAGGGGAACTGTAACCCAGTGAGATGCACTACCAGGGGAACTGTATCCCAGTGAGAGTCAATGCAAGGGGAACTGTACTCCAGTGAGTGTCAGTGCCAGGGGAACTGTACTCCAGTGAGAGTCAGTGCCAGGGGAACTATACCCCAGTGAGAGTCAGTGCCAGGGAAACTGTACTCCAGTGAGTGTCAGTGCCAGGGGAACTGTACCCCAGTGGGAGTCAGTGCCAGGGGAATTGTATCCCATTGAGAGTCAGTGTCAGGGGTACTGTACCCCATTGAGAGTCAGTGCCAGGGGAACTGCACTCCAGTGAGAGTCAGTGCCAGAGGAACTGTACTCCAGTGAGAATCTGTGTCAGGGGAATGTACCCAAGTGCGAATCAGTGCTCGGAAAACTGTACCCCATTGAGAGTCTGTGCCAGAGGAACTATTTCCCAGTGAGACTCAGTGCCAGTGGAACTGTACTCCAGTGAGAGTCAGTACCAGGGGAACTGTACTCCAGTGAGATTCAGTGCCTGGGGAACTTTACTCCAGTGAGAGTCAGTGCCAGTGGAACTGTACTCCAGTGAGTGTCAGCGCCAGGGGAACGGTACCCCAGTGGGAGTCAGTGCCTGTGTAACTGTACGCCAGTGAGAGTCAGTTCCAGGGGAACCTTACCTCAGTGAGCGTCTGTGCCAGGGGAATTGTATCCCGGTGAGAGTCAGTGCCAGGGGAACTGTACCCCAGTGAGATTCAGTGCTTGTGGAACAGTACCCCAGTGAGAGTCAGTTCCAGGGGAACTGTATCCCAGTGAGATTCACTACCAGGGGAACTGTATCCCAGTGAGAGTCAGTGCCAGGGGAACTGTACCCCAGTGAGAGTCAGTGTCAGGGGAACTGTACTCCAGTGAGAGTCAGTGCCAGGGGAACTGTAACCCAGTGAGAGTCAGTGCCAGGGGAACTGTACTCCAGCGAGAGTCAGTGCCAGGGGAACTGTATCCCAGTGAGAGTCAGTGCCAGGGAAATTGTACTCCAGTGAGAGTCAGTGCCAAGGGAACTGTACTCCAGTGAGAGTCAGTGCCAGTGGAACTTTACTCCAATGAGTGTCAGTGCCAGGGGAACTGTACCCCAGTGGGAGTCAGTGCCTGTAGAACTGTACCCCAGTGAGAGTCAGTGCTTGTGGAACTGTACCCCACTGAGAGTCAGTGCCAGGGGAACTGTAACCCAGTGAGATTCACTACCAGGGGAACTGTATCCCAGTGAGAGTCAGTGCCAGGGAAACTGTACTCCAGTGAGAGTTAGTGCCAGGGAAACTGTACTCCAATGAGAGTCAGTGCCAGGGGAACTTTATTCCAGGAAGAGTCAGTGCCAGTGGAACTGTACTCCAGTGAGTGTCAGTGCCAGATGAACGGTACCCCAGTGGGAGTCAGTGCCTGTGGAACTGTACCCCAGTGAGAGTCAGTGCTTGTGGAACTGTACCCCAGTGAGATTCAGTGCCAGGGGAACTGTAACCCAGTGAGATTCACTACCAGGGGAACTGTATCCCAGTGAGAGCCAGTGCCAGGGGAACTGTACCCCAGTGAGAGTCACTGCCAGGGGAACTGTTTCCCAGTGAGACTCAGTGCCAATGGTACTGTACCCCATTGAGAGTCTGTGCCCGGGGAACTGTTTCCCAGTGAGACTCAGTGCCGGTGGAACTGTACTCCAGTGAGAGTCAGTGCCAGGGGAACTGTAACCCAGTGAGATTCACTGCCAGGTGAACTGTACCCCATTGAGAGTCTGTGCCAGGGGACTGTTTCCCAGTGAGACTCAATGCCAGTGGAATTGTACTGCAGTGAGAGTCAGTGCCAGGGGAACTGTACTCCAGTGAGAGTCAGTGCCAGGGGAACTGTACTCCACTGAGAGTCAATGCCAGGGGAACTGTGCTCCAGTGAGTGTCAGTGCCAGGGGAACTGTACCCCAGTGGGAGTCAGTGCCTTTGGAACTGTACTCCATTGAGAGTCAGTTCCAGGGGAAGTGTATCCCAGTGAGAGTCAGTGCTTGGGGAACTGTACCCCAGTGAGAGTAAGTGCCAGGGGAACGGTACCCCAGTGAGAGTCAGTGCCAGGCTAACTGCGCCCCAGTGAGAGACAGTTCCAGGGGAACCTTAGCCAAGTGAGCGTCTGTGCCAGGGGAATTGTACCCCAGTGAGAGTCAGTGCCAGAAGAACTGTACCCCAGTGAGCGACAGTGCCAGGGGAACTGTACCCCAGTGAGGGTCAGTGCCAGGGGAACTGTACTCCAGTGAAAGTCAGTGCCAGGTGAACTGTACTCCAGTGAGAGTCAATGCCAGGGGAAGTGTACTCCAGTGAGTGTCAGTGCCAGGGGAACTGTACACCAGTGGGAGTCAGTGCCTGTGGATCTGTACTCCATTGAGAGTCTGTGCCCGGGGAACTGTTTCCCAGTGCGACTCAGTGCCGGTGGAACTGTACTCCAGTGAGAGCCAGTGCCGGTGGAACTGTACTCCAGTGAGAGTCAGTGCCAGGGAAACTGTACTCCAGTGAGTGTCAGTGCCAGGGGAACTGTACACCAGTGGGCGTCAGTGCCTGTGGATCTGTACTCCATTGAGAGTCAGTTCCAGGGGAAGTGTATCCCAGTGATTCAGCACCAGGGGAACTGCACCCCAGTGAGATTCAGTGCCAGGGGAACTGTACCCCAGTGGGAGTCAGTGCCTGTGGAACTGTACTCCAGTGAGAGTCAGTTCCAGGGGAACTGTATTACAGTGAGATTCAGCACCAGGGGAACTGTACCCCAGTGAGATTCAGTACCAGGGGAACTGTATCCCAGTGAGAGTCAGTGCTTAGGGAACTGTACCCCAGTGAGAGTAAGTGCCAGGGGAATTGTACTCCAGTGAGAGTCAGTGCCAGGCGAACTGCACCCCAGTGAGAGTCAGTTCCAGGGGAACCTTACCCAAGTGAGCGTCTGTGCCAGGGGAATTGTACCCCAGTGCGAGTCAGTACCAGAGGAACTGTATCACAGTGAGAGTCAGTGCCAGGGGAACTGTACCCCAGTGAGAGTCAGTGCCAGGGGAACTGTACTCCAGTGAGAGTCAGTGCCAGGGAAACTGTACTCCAGTGAGAGTCAGTGCCAGGGGAACGGTACCCCAGTGGGAGTCAGTGCCTGTGGAACTGTGCTCCATTGAGAGTCAGTTCCAGGGGAAGTGTATCCCAGTGAGATTCAGCACCAGGGGAACTGCACCCCAGTGAGATTCAGTGCCAGGGGAAATGTACCCCAGTGGGAGTCAGTGCCTGTGGAACTGTACTCCAGTGACAGTCAGTTCCAGGGGAACTGTATCCCAGTGAGATTCAGCGCCAGGGGAACTGTACCCCAGTGAGATTCAGTACCAGGAGAACTGTATCCCAGTGAGAGTCAGTGCCAGGGGAACTGTACCCCAGTGAGAGTCAGTGCCAGGGGAACTGTACCCCAGTGAGAGTCAGTGCCAGGGGAACTGTATCCCAGTGAGAGTCAGTGCCAGGGAAACTACCCCAGTGGGAGTCAATGCCTGTGGAACTGTACTCCAGTGAGAGTCAGTTCCAGGGGAACTGTATCACAGTGAGATTCAGCGCCAGGGGAACTGTACCCCAGTGAGATTCAGTACCAGGGGAACTGTATCCCAGTGAGAGTCAGTGCTTGGGGAACTGTACCCCAGTGAGAGTAAGTGCCAGGGGAACGGTACTCCAGTGAGAGTCAGTGCCAGGCGAATTGCACACCAGTGAGAGACAGTTCCAGGGGAACCTTAGCCAAGTGAGCGTCTGTGCCAGGGGAATTGTACCCCAGTGAGAGTCAGTGCCAGAAGAACTGTACCCCAGTGAGCGTCAGTGCCAGGGGAACTGTACCCCAGTGAGGGTCAGTGCCAGGGAAACTGTACTCCAGTGAAAGTCAGTGCCACGTGAACTGTACTCCAGTGAGAGTCAATGCAAGGGGAACTGTACTCCAGTGAGTGTCAGTTTCAGGGGAACTGTACCCCAGTTGGAGTCAGTGCCTGTGGAACTGTACTCCAGTGAGAGTCAGTTCCAGGGGAACTGTATCCCAGTGAGATTCAGCGCCAGGGGAACTGTACCCCAGTGAGATTCAGTACCAGAGGAACTGTATCCCAGTGAGAGTCAGTGCCAGGGGAACTGTACCCCAGTGAGAGTCAGTGCCAGGGAAACTGTACCCCAGTGAGAGTCAGTGCCAGGGGAACTGTACCCCAGTGAGAGTCAGTGCCAGGGAAATTGTACTCCAGTGAGAGTCAGTGCCAAGGGAACTGTACTCCAGTGAGAGTCAGTGCCAGTGGAACTTTACTCCAATGAGTGTCAGTGCCAGGGGAACTGTACCCCAGTCGGAGTCAGTGTCTGTGGAACTGTACTCCAGTGAGAGTCAGTTCCAGGAGAACCGTACCTCAGTGAGCGTCTGTGCCAGGGGAATTGTACCCCAGTGGGAGTCAGTGCCTGTGGAACTGTACTCCAGTGAGAGTCAGTTTCAGGAGAACCGTACCTCAGTGAGCGTCTGTGCCAGTGGAATTGTATCCCAGTGAGAGTCAGTGCCAGGGGAATTGTATCCCATTGAGAGTCAGTGTCAGGTGTACTGTACACCATTGAGAGTCAGTGCCAGGGAAACTGTACCCCAGTGAGAGTCAGTGCCAGGGGAACTGTACTCCAGTGAGAGTCAGTGCCAGGGGAACTGCACTCCAGTGAGAGTCAGTACCAGAGGAACTGTACTCCAGTGAGAGTCTGTGTCAGGGGAATGTACCCAAGTGCGAATCAGTTCTCGGAAAACTGTACCCCATTGAGAGTATGTGCCAGGGGAACTATTTCCCAGTGAGACTCAGTGCCAGTGGAACTGTACTCCAGTGAGAGTCAGTACCAGGGGAACTGTACCCCAGTGAGAGTCAGTGCCAGGGGAACTGTACCCCAGTGAGAGTCAGTGCCAGGGGAACTGTATCCCAGTGAGAGTCAGTGCCAGGGAAACTGTACTCCAGTGAGATTCAGTGCCTGGGGAACTTTACTCCAGTGAGAGTCACTGCCAGTGGAACTGCACTCCAGTGACTGTCAGTGCCAGGGGAACCGAACCCCAGTGGGAGTCAGTGCCTGTGTAACTGTACTCCAGTGAGAGTCAGTTCCAGGCGAACCTTACCTCAGTGAGCGTCTGTGCCAGGGGAATTGTATCCCGGTGAGAGTCAGTGCCAGGGGAACTGTACCCCAGTGAGAGCCAGTGCTTGTGGAACAGTGCCCCAGTGAGAGTCAGTGCCAGGGGAACTGTAACCCAGTGAGATTCACTACCAGGGGAACTGTATCCCAGTGAGAGTCAGTGCCAGGGGAACTGTACCCCAGTGAGACTCAGTGCCAGGGGAACTGTACTCCAGTGAGAGTCAGTGCCAGGGGAACTGTAACCCAGTGAGAGTCAGTGCCAGGGGAATTGTATCCCATTGAGAGTCAGTGTCAGGGGGACTGTACCCCATTGAGAGTCAGTGCCAGGGAAACTGTACCCCAGTGAGAGTCAGTGCTAGGGGAACTGCACTCCAGTGAGAGTCAGTGCCAGAGGAACTGTACTCCAGTGAGAATCTGTGTCAGGGGAATGTACCCAAGTGCGAATCAGTGCTCGGAAAACTGTACCCCATTGAGAGTCTGTGCCAGGGGAACTATTTCCCAGTGAGACTCAGTGCCAGTGGAACTGTACTCCAGTGAGAGTCAGTACCAGGGGAACTGTACTCCAGTGAGAGTCAGTGCCAGGGGAACTGTACCCCAGTGAGAGTCAGTGCCAGGGGAACTGTATCCCAGTGAGAGTCAGTGCCAGGGAAACTGTACTCCAGTGAGATTCAGTGCCTGGGGAACTTTACTCCAGTGAGAATCTGTGTCAGGGGAATGTACCCAAGTGCGAATCAGTGCTCGGAAAACTGTACCCCATTGAGAGTCTGTGCCAGGGAAACTATTTCCCAGTGAGACTCAGTGCCAGTGGAAATGTACTCCAGTGAGAGTCAGTACCAGGGGAACTGTACTCCAGTGAGAGTCAGTGCCAGGGGAACTGTACCCCAGTGAGTGTCAGTGCCAGGGGAACAGTACCCCAGTGGGAGTCAGTGCCTGTGTAACTGTACGCCAGTGAGAGTCAGTTCAAGGGGAACCTTACCTCAGTGAGTGTCTGTGCCAGGGGAATTGTATCCCGGTGAGAGTCAGTGCCAGGGAAACTGTACCCCAGTGAGAGCCAGTGCTTGTGGAACAGTGCGCCAGTGAGAGTCAGTGCCAGGGGAACTGCAACCCAGTGAGATTCACTACCAGGGGAACTGTATCCCAGTGAGAGTCAGTGCCAGGGGAACTGTACCCCAGTGAGACTCAGTGCCAGGGGAACTGTACTCCAGTGAGAGTCAGTGCCAGGGGAACTGTAACCCAGTGAGAGTCAGTGCCAGGGGAACTGTAATCCAGTGAGAGTCAGTGCCAGGGGAACTGTACTCCAGTGAGAGTCAGTGCCAGGGGAACTATACCCCAGTGAGAGTCAGTGCCAGGGAAACTGTACTCCAGTGAGTGTCAGTGCCAGGGGAACTGTACCCCAGTGGGAGTCAGTGCCAGGGGAATTGTATCCCATTCAGAGTCAGTGTCAGGGGTACTGTACCCCATTGAGAGTCAGTGCCAGGGGAACTGCACTCCAGTGAGAGTCAGTGCCAGAGGAACTGTACTCCAGTGAGAATCTGTGTCAGGGGAATGTACCAAGTGCGAATCAGTGCTCGGAAAACTGTACCCCATTGAGAGTCTGTGCCAGAGGAACTATTTCCCAGTGAGACTCAGTGCCAGTGGAACTGTACTCCAGTGAGAGTCAGTACCAGGGGAACTGTACTCCAGTGAGAGTCAGTGCCAGGGGAACTGTACCCCAGTGAGAGTCAGTGCCAGGGGAACTGTATCCCAGTGAGAGTCAGTGCCAGGGAAAATGTACTCCAGTGAGATTCAGTGCCTGGGGAACTTTACTCCAGTGAGAGTCAGTGCCAGTGGAACTGTACTCCAGTGAGTGTCAGCGCCAGGGGAACGGTACCCCAGTGGGAGTCAGTGCCTGTGTAACTGTACGCCAGTGAGAGTCAGTTCCAGGGGAACCTTACCTCAGTGAGCGTCTGTGCCAGGGGAATTGTATCCCGGTGAGAGTCAGTGCCAGGGGAACTGTACCCCAGTGAGATTCAGTGCTTGTGGAACAGTACCCCAGTGAGAGTCAATTCCAGGGGAACTGTACCCCAGTGAGAGTCAGTGTCAGGGGAACTGTACTCCAGTGAGAGTCAGTGCCAGGGGAACTGTAACCCAGTGAGAGTCAGTGCCAGGGGAACTGTACTCCAGCGAGAGTCAGTGCCAGGGGAACTGTATCCCAGTGAGAGTCAGTGCCAGGGAAATTGTACTCCAGTGAGAGTCAGTGCCAAGGGAACTGTACTCCAGTGAGAGTCAGTGCCAGTGGAACTTTACTCCAATGAGTGTCAGTGCCAGGGGAACTGTACCCCAGTGGGAGTCAGTGCCTGTGGAACTGTACCCCAGTGAGAGTCAGTGCTTGTGGAACTGTACCCCACTGAGAGTCAGTGCCAGGGGAACTGTAACTCAGTGAGATTCACTACCAGGGGAACTGTATCCCAGTGAGAGTCAGTGCCAGGGAAACTGTACTCCAGTGAGAGTTAGTGCCAGGGAAACTGTACTCCAATGAGAGTCAGTGCCAGGGGAACTTTATTCCAGGAAGAGTCAGTGCCAGTGGAACTGTACTCCAGTGAGTGTCAGTGCCAGAAGAACGGTACCCCAGTGGGAGTCAGTGCCTGTGGAACTGTACCCCAGTGAGATTCAGTGCCAGGGGAACTGTAACCCAGTGAGATTCACTACCAGGGGAACTGTATCCCAGTGAGAGCCAGTGCCAGGGGAACTGTACCCCAGTGAGAGTCACTGCCAGGGGAACTGTTTCCCAGTGAGACTCAGTGCCAATGGTACTGTACCCCATTGAGAGTCTGTGCCCGGGGAACTGTTTCCCAGTGAGACTCAGTGCCGGTGGAACTGCACTCCAGTGAAAGTCAGTGCCAGGGGAACTGTAACCCAGTGAGATTCACTGCCAGGTGAACTGTACCCCATTGAGAGTCTGTGCCAGGGGACTGTTTCCCAGTGAGACTCAATGCCAGTGGAATTGTACTGCAGTGAGAGTCAGTGCCAGGGGAACTGCACTCCAGTGAGAGTCAGTGCCAGAGGAACTGTACTCCAGTGAGAATCTATGTCAGGGGAATGTACCCAAGTGCGAATCAGTGCTCGGAAAACTGTACCCCATTGAGAGTCTGTGCCAGAGGAACTATTTCCCAGTGAGACTCAGTGCCAGTGGAACTGTACTCCAGTGAGAGTCAGTACCAGGGGAACTGTACTCCAGTGAGAGTCAGTGCCAGGGGAACTGTACCCCAGTGAGAGTCAGTGCTTGGGGAACTGTACCCCAGTGAGAGTAAGTGCCAGGGGAACGGTACTCCAGTGAGAGTCAGTGCCAGGCTAACTGCGCCCCAGTGAGAGACAGTTCCAGGGGAACCTTAGCCAAGTGAGCGTCTGTGCCAGGGGAATTGTACCCCAGTGAGAGTCAGTGCCAGAAGAACTGTACCCCAGTGAGCGACAGTGCCAGGGGAACTGTACCCCAGTGAGGGTCAGTGCCAGGGGAACTGTACTCCAGTGAAAGTCAGTGCCAGGTGAACTGTACTCCAGTGAGAGTCAATGCCAGGGGACGTGTACTCCAGTGAGTGTCAGTGCCAGGGGAACTGTACACCAGTGGGAGTCAGTGCCTGTGGATCTGTACTCCATTGAGAGTCTGTGCCCGGGGAACTGTTTCCCAGTGCGACTCAGTGCCGGTGGAACTGTACTCCAGTGAGAGCCAGTGCCGGTGGAACTGTACTCCAGTGAGAGTCAGTGCCAGGGAAACTGTACTCCAGTGAGTGTCAGTGCCAGGGGAACTGTACACCAGTGGGCGTCAGTGCCTGTGGATCTGTACTCCATTGAGAGTCAGTTCCAGGGGAAGTGTATCCCAGTGATTCAGCACCAGGGGAACTGCACCCCAGTGAGATTCAGTGCCAGGGGAACTGTACCCCAGTGGGAGTCAGTGCCTGTGGAACTGTACTCCAGTGAGAGTCAGTTCCAGGGGAACTGTATTACAGTGAGATTCAGCACCAGGGGAACTGTACCCCAGTGAGATTCAGTACCAGGGGAACTGTATCCCAGTGAGAGTCAGTGCTTAGGGAACTGTACCCCAGTGAGAGTAAGTGCCAGGGGAATTGTACTCCAGTGAGAGTCAGTGCCAGGCGAACTGCACCCCAGTGAGAGTCAGTTCCAGGGGAACCTTACCCAAGTGAGCGTCTGTGCCAGGGGAATTGTACCCCAGTGCGAGTCAGTACCAGAGGAACTGTATCACAGTGAGAGTCAGTGCCAGGGGAACTGTACCCCAGTGAGAGTCAGTGCCAGGGGAACTGTACTCCAGTGAGAGTCAGTGCCAGGGAAACTGTACTCCAGTGAGAGTCAGTGCCAGGGGAACGGTACCCCAGTGGGAGTCAGTGCCTGTGGAACTGTGCTCCATTGAGAGTCAGTTCCAGGGGAAGTGTATCCCAGTGAGATTCAGCACCAGGGGAACTGCACCCCAGTGAGATTCAGTGCCAGGGGAAATGTACCCCAGTGGGAGTCAGTGCCTGTGGAACTGTACTCCAGTGACAGTCAGTTCCAGGGGAACTGTATCCCAGTGAGATTCAGCGCCAGGGGAACTGTACCCCAGTGAGATTCAGTACCAGGAGAACTGTATCCCAGTGAGAGTCAGTGCCAGGGGAACTGTACCCCAGTGAGAGTCAGTGCCAGGGGAACTGTACCCCAGTGAGAGTCAGTGCCAGGGGAACTGTATCCCAGTGAGAGTCAGTGCCAGGGAAACTACCCCAGTGGGAGTCAATGCCTGTGGAACTGTACTCCAGTGAGAGTCAGTTCCAGGGGAACTGTATCACAGTGAGATTCAGCGCCAGGGGAATTGTACCCCAGTGAGAGTCAGTGCCAGAAGAACTGTACCCCAGTGAGCGTCAGTGCCAGGGGAACTGTACCCCAGTGAGGGTCAGTGCCAGGGAAACTGTACTCCAGTGAAAGTCAGTGCCACGTGAACTGTACTCCAGTGAGAGTCAATGCAAGGGGAACTGTACTCCAGTGAGTGTCAGTTTCAGGGGAACTGTACCCCAGTTGGGGTCAGTGCCTGTGGAACTGTACTCCAGTGAGAGTCAGTTCCAGGGGAACTGTATCCCAGTGAGATTCAGCGCCAGGGGAACTGTACCCCAGTGAGATTCAGTACCAGAGGAACTGTATCCCAGTGAGAGTCAGTGCCAGGGGAACTGTACCCCAGTGAGAGTCAGTGCCAGGGAAACTGTACCCCAGTGAGAGTCAGTGCCAGGGGAACTGTACCCCAGTGAGAGTCAGTGCCAGGGAAATTGTACTCCAGTGAGAGTCAGTGCCAAGGGAACTGTACTCCAGTGAGAGTCAGTGCCAGTGGAACTTTACTCCAATGAGTGTCAGTGCCAGGGGAACTGTACCCCAGTCGGAGTCAGTGTCTGTGGAACTGTACTCCAGTGAGAGTCAGTTCCAGGAGAACCGTACCTCAGTGAGCGTCTGTGCCAGGGGAATTGTACCCCAGTGGGAGTCAGTGCCTGTGGAACTGTACTCCAGTGAGAGTCAGTTCCAGGAGAACCGTACCTCAGTGAGCGTCTGTGCCAGTGGAATTGTATCCCAGTGAGAGTCAGTGCCAGGGGAATTGTATCCCATTGAGAGTCAGTGTCAGGGGTACTGTACACCATTGAGAGTCAGTGCCAGGGAAACTGTACCCCAGTGAGAGTCAGTGCCAGGGGAACTGTACTCCAGTGAGAGTCAGTGCCAGGGGAACTGCACTCCAGTGAGAGTCAGTACCAGAGGAACTGTACTCCAGTGAGAGTCTGTGTCAGGGGAATGTACCCAAGTGCGAATCAGTTCTCGGAAAACTGTACCCCATTGAGAGTATGTGCCAGGGGAACTATTTCCCAGTGAGACTCAGTGCCAGTGGAACTGTACTCCAGTGAGAGTCAGTACCAGGGGAACTGTACCCCAGTGAGAGTCAGTGCCAGGGGAACTGTACCCCAGTGAGAGTCAGTGCCAGGGGAACTGTATCCCAGTGAGAGTCAGTGCCAGGGAAACTGTACTCCAGTGAGATTCAGTGCCTGGGGAACTTTACTCCAGTGAGAGTCACTGCCAGTGGAACTGCACTCCAGTGACTGTCAGTGCCAGGGGAACCGAACCCCAGTGGGAGTCAGTGCCTGTGTAACTGTACTCCAGTGAGAGTCAGTTCCAGGCGAACCTTACCTCAGTGAGCGTCTGTGCCAGGGGAATTGTATCCCGGTGAGAGTCAGTGCCAGGGGAACTGTACCCCAGTGAGAGCCAGTGCTTGTGGAACAGTGCCCCAGTGAGAGTCAGTGCCAGGGGAACTGTAACCCAGTGAGATTCACTACCAGGGGAACTGTATCCCAGTGAGAGTCAGTGCCAGGGGAACTGTACCCCAGTGAGACTCAGTGCCAGGGGAACTGTACTCCAGTGAGAGTCAGTGCCAGGGGAACTGTAACCCAGTGAGAGTCAGTGCCAGGGGAATTGTATCCCATTGAGAGTCAGTGTCAGGGGGACTGTACCCCATTGAGAGTCAGTGCCAGGGAAACTGTACCCCAGTGAGAGTCAGTGCTAGGGGAACTGCACTCCAGTGAGAGTCAGTGCCAGAGGAACTGTACTCCAGTGAGAATCTGTGTCAGGGGAATGTACCCAAGTGCGAATCAGTGCTCGGAAAACTGTACCCCATTGAGAGTCTGTGCCAGGGGAACTATTTCCCAGTGAGACTCAGTGCCAGTGGAACTGTACTCCAGTGAGAGTCAGTACCAGGGGAACTGTACTCCAGTGAGAGTCAGTGCCAGGGGAACTGTACCCCAGTGAGAGTCAGTGCCAGGGGAACTGTATCCCAGTGAGAGTCAGTGCCAGGGAAACTGTACTCCAGTGAGATTCAGTGCCTGGGGAACTTTACTCCAGTGAGAATCTGTGTCAGGGGAATGTACCCAAGTGCGAATCAGTGCTCGGAAAACTGTACCCCATTGAGAGTCTGTGCCAGGGAAACTATTTCCCAGTGAGACTCAGTGCCAGTGGAAATGTACTCCAGTGAGAGTCAGTACCAGGGGAACTGTACTCCAGTGAGAGTCAGTGCCAGGGGAACTGTACCCCAGTGAGTGTCAGTGCCAGGGGAACAGTACCCCAGTGGGAGTCAGTGCCTGTGTAACTGTACGCCAGTGAGAGTCAGTTCAAGGGGAACCTTACCTCAGTGAGTGTCTGTGCCAGGGGAATTGTATCCCGGTGAGAGTCAGTGCCAGGGGAACTGTACCCCAGTGAGAGCCAGTGCTTGTGGAACAGTGCGCCAGTGAGAGTCAGTGCCAGGGGAACTGCAACCCAGTGAGATTCACTACCAGGGGAACTGTATCCCAGTGAGAGTCAGTGCCAGGGGAACTGTACCCCAGTGAGACTCAGTGCCAGGGGAACTGTACTCCAGTGAGTGTCAGTGCCAGGGGAACCGTATCACAGTGAGATTCAGCGCCAGGGGAACTGTACCCCAGTGAGATTCAGTACCAGGGGAACTGTACCCCAGTGAGAGTCAGTGCCAAAGAATTGAAATCCAGTGAGAGTCAGTGCCAGGAGAACTTAACTCCAGTGACAGTCAGTGCCAGGCGAACTGCACCCCAGTGAGAGTCAGTTCCAGGGGAACCTTACCCAAGTGAGCGGGTCTGTGCCAGGGGAATTGTACCCCAGTGAGAGTCAGTGCCAGAAGAACTGTACCCCAGTGAAAGTCAGTGCCAGGGGAACTGTACTCCAGTGAGAGTCAGTGGCAGATGAACTGTACTCCAGTGAGAGTCAGTGCCAGGGGAACTGTATTCCAGTGAGAGTCTGTGCCAGGGGACTGTTCCCCAGTGAGAGTCAGTGCCAGGGGGACTGTAGCTCAGTGAGAGTCAGTGCCAGGGGAACTGTACCCCAGTGAGAGTCAGTGCCAGGGGAACTGTACCCCAGTGAGATTCAGTGCCAGGGGAACTGTACCCCAGTGAGAGTCAGTGCCAGGGAAACTGTACTCCAGTGAAAGTCAGTGCCAGGGGAACTGTAGCCAGCGAGAGTCAATGCCAGAGGAACTGTACTCCAGTGAGTGTCAGTGCCAGGGGAACCGTATCACAGTGAGATTCAGCGCCAGGGGAACTGTACCCCAGTGAGATTCAGTACCAGGGGAACTGTACCCCAGTGAGAGTCAGTGCCAAAGAATTGAAATCCAGTGAGAGTCAGTGCCAGGAGAACTTAACTCCAGTGACAGTCAGTGCCAGGCGAACTGCACCCCAGTGAGAGTCAGTTCCAGGGGAACCTTACCCAAGTGAGCGAGTCTGTGCCAGGGGAATTGTACCCCAGTGAGAGTCAGTGCCAGAAGAACTGTACCCCAGTGAAAGTCAGTGCCAGGGGAACTGTACTCCAGTGAGAGTCAGTTCCAGGGGAACTGTATCCCAGTGAGATTCAGCGCCAGGGGAACTGTACCACAGTGAGACTCAGTACCAGAGGAACTGTATCCCAGTGAGAGTCAGTGCCAGGGGAACTGTACCCCAGTGAGACTCTGTGCCAGGGGAACTGTACCCCAGTGAGAGTCAGTGCCAGGGGAACTGTACCCCAGTGAGAGTCAGTGCCAGGGGAACTGTATCCCAGTGAGAGTCAGTGCCAGGGAAACTGTACTCCAGTGAGTGTCAGTGCCAGGGGAACTGTATCCCAGTGAGAGTCAGTGCCAGTGAAACTGGACTCCAGTGAGAGTCAGTGCCAGGGGAACTTTACTCCAGTGAGAGTCAGTGCCAGCGGAACTGCACTCCAGTGAGTGTCAGTGCCAGGGGAACAGTACCCCAGTGGGAGTCAGTGCCTGTGGAACTGTACCCCAGTGAGAGCCAGTGCCAGGGGAACTGTACCCCAGTGAGAGTCACTGCCAGGGGAACTGTTTCCCAGTGAGACTCAGTGCCGGTGGAACTGTACTCCAGTGAGAGTCAGTGCCAGGGGAACTGTACTCCAGTGAGAGTCAGTGCCAGGGGAACTGTAACCCAGTGAGATTCAGTGCCAGGTGAACTGTACCCAATTGAGAGTCTGTGCCAGGGGACTGTTTCCCAGTGAGACTCAATGCCAGTGGAACTGTATTGCAGTGAGAGTCAGTGCCAGGGGAACTGTACTCCAGTGAGATTCAGCACCAGGGGAACTGCACCCCAGTGAGATTCAGTGAAAGGGGAATTGTACCTCAGTGGGAGTCAGTGCCTGTGGAACTGTACTCCATTGAGAGTCAGTTCCAGGAGAACTGTATCCCAGTGAGATTCAGCGCCAGGGGAACTGTACCCCAGTGAGATTCAGTACCAGGGGAACTGTATCCCAGTGAGAGTCAGCGCCAGGGGAACTGTACCCCAGTGAGAGTCAGTGCCAGGGGGACTGTATCCCAATGAGAGTCAGTGCCAGGGAAACTGTACCCCAGTGGGAGTCAATGCCTGTGGAACTGTACTCCAGTGAGAGTCAGTTCCAGGGGAACTGTATCACAGTGAGATTCAGCGCCAGGGGAACTGTACCCCAGTGAGAGTCAGTGGCAGGTGAACTGCACCCCAGTGAGAGTCAGTTCCAGGGGAACCTTACCCAAGTGAGCGTCTGTGCCAGGGGAATTGTACTCCAGTGAGAGTCAGTGCCAGAAGAACTGTACCCCAGTGAGCGTCAGTGCCAGTGGAACTGTACCCCAGTGAGAGTCAGTGCCAGGGAAACTGTACTCCAGTGAAAGTCAGTGCCAGGTGAACTGTACTCCAGTGAGAGTCAATGCAAGGGGAACTGTACTCCAGTGAGTGTCAGTTTCAGGGGAACTGTACCCCAGTTGGAGTCAGTGCCTGTGGAACTGTACCCCAGTGAGAGTCAGTGCTTGTGGAACTGCACCCCAGTGAGAGTCAGTGCCTGTGGAACTGTACTCCAGTGAGAGTCAGTTCCAGGGGAACTGTATCCCAGTGAGAGTCAGTGCCAGGGGAACTGTACCCCAGTGAGAGTCAGTGCCAGGGGAACTGTACCCCAGTGAGAGTCAGTGCCAGGGGAACTTTACTCCAGTGAGTGTCAGTGACAGGGGAACGGTACCCCAGTGGGAGTCAGTGCCTGTGGAACTGTACCCCAGTGAGAGTCAGTGCTTGTGGAACTGTACCCCAGTGAGAGTCAGTGCCAGGGGAACTGTAACCCAGTGAGATTCACGACCAGGGGAACTGTATCCCAGTGAGAGCCAGTGCCAGGGGAACTGTACCCCAGTGAGAGTCAGTGCCAGGGGAACTGTTTCCCAGTGAGACGCAGTGCCAGTGGATCTGTACCCCATTGAGAGTCTGTGCCCGGGGAACTGTTTCCCAGTGAGACTCAGTGCCGGTGGAACTGTACTCCAGTGAGAGTCAATGCCAGGGGAAGTGTACTCCAGTGAGTGTCAGTGCCAGGGGAACTGTACCCCAGTGGGAGTCAGTGCCTGTTGATCTGTACTCCAGTGAGAGTCTGTGTCAGGGGACTGTACCCCAGTGAGAGTCAGTGCCTGGGGAACTGTACACCATTGAGAGTCTGTGCCAGGGGAACTGTTTCCCAGTGAGACTCAGTGCCGGTGGAACTGTACTCCAGTGAGAGTCAGTGCCAGGGGAACGGTATCCCAGTGAGAGTCAGTGCCAGGGAAACTGTACTCCAGTGAGAGTCAGTGCCAGGGGAACTTTACTCCAGTGAGAGTCAGTGCCAGCGGAACTGCACTCCAGTGAGTGTCAGTGCCAGGGGAACAGTACCCCAGTGGGAGTCAGTGCCTGTGGCACTGTACCCCAGTGAGAGCCAGTGCCAGGGGAACTGTACCCCAGTGAGAGTCACTGCCAGGGGAACTGTTTCCCAGTGAGACTCAGTGCCGGTGGAACTGTACTCCAGTGAGAGTCAGTGGCAGGGGAAATGTACTCCAGTGAGAGTCAGTGCCACGGGAACTGTAACCCAGTGAGATTCAGTGCCAGGTGAACTGTACCCAATTGAGAGTCTGTGCCAGGGGACTGTTTCCCAGTGAGACTCAATGCCAGTGGAACTGTATTGCAGTGAGAGTCAGTGCCAGGGGAACTGTACTCCAGTGAGATTCAGCACCAGGGGAACTGCACCCCAGTGAGATTCAGTGAAAGGGGAATTGTACCTCAGTGGGAGTCAGTGCCTGTGGAACTGTACTCCAGTGAGAGTCAGTTCCAAGAGAACTGTATCCCAGTGAGATTCAGCGCCAGGGGAACTGTACCCCAGTGAGATTCAGTACCAGGGGAACTGTATCGCAGTGAGAGTCAGTGCCAGGGGAACTGTACCCCAGTGAGAGTCAGTGCCAGGGGGACTGTATCCCAGTGAGAGTCAGTGCCAGGGAAACTGTACCCCAGTGGGAGTCAATGCCTGTGGAACTGTACTCCAGTGAGAGTCAGTTCCAGGGGAACTGTATCACAGTGAGATTCAGCGCCAGGGGAACTGTACCCCAGTGAGAGTCAGTGGCAGGCGAACTGCACCCCAGTGAGAGTCAGTTCCAGGGGAACCTTACCCAAGTGAGCGTCTGTGCCAGGGGAATTGTACCCCAGTGAGAGTCAGTGCCAGAAGAACTGTACCCCAGTGAGCGTCAGTGCCAGGGGAACTGTACCCCAGTGAGAGTCAGTGCCAGGGAAACTGTGCTCCAGTGAAAGTCAGTGCCAGGTGAACTGTACTCCAGTGAGAGTCAATGCAAGGGGAACTGTACTCCAGTGAGTGTCAGTGCCAGGGGAACTGTACTCCAATGAGAGTCAGTGCCAGGGGAACTATACCCCAGTGAGAGTCAGTGCCAGGGAAACTGTACTCCAGTGAGTGTCAGTGCCAGGGGAACTGTACCCCAGTGGGAGTCAGTGCCAGGGGAATTGTATCCCATTGAGAGTCAGTGTCAGGGGTACTGTACCCCATTGAGAGTCAGTGCCAGGGGAACTGCACTCCAGTGAGAGTCAGTGCCAGAGGAACTGTACTCCAGTGAGAATCTGTGTCAGGGGAATGTACCCAAGTGCAAATCAGTGCTCGGAAAACTGTACCCCATTGAGAGTCTGTGCCAGAGGAACTATTTCCCAGTGAGACTCAGTGCCAGTGGAACTGTACTCCAGTGAGAGTCAGTACCAGGGGAACTGTACTCCAGTGAGATTCAGTGCCTGGGGAACTTTACTCCAGTGAGAGTCAGTGCCAGTGGAACTGTACTCCAGTGAGTGTCAGCGCCAGGGGAACGGTACCCCAGTGGGAGTCAGTGCCTGTGTACCTGTACGCCAGTGAGAGTCAGTTCCAGGGGAACCTTACCTCAGTGAGCGTCTGTGCCAGGGGAATTGTATCCCGGTGAGAGTCAGTGCCAGGGGAACTGTACCCCAGTGAGATTCAGTGCTTGTGGAACAGTACCCCAGTGAGAGTCAGTTCCAGGGGAACTGTATCCCAGTGAGATTCACTACCAGGGGAACTGTATCCCAGTGAGAGTCAGTGCCAGGGGAACTGTACCCCAGTGAGAGTCAGTGTCAGGGGAACTGTACTCCAGTGAGAGTCAGTGCCAGGGGAACTGTAACCCAGTGAGAGTCAGTGCCAGGGGAACTGTACTCCAGCGAGAGTCAGTGCCAGGGGAACTGTATCCCAGTGAGAGTCAGTGCCAGGGAAATTGTACTCCAGTGAGAGTCAGTGCCAAGGGAACTGTACTCCAGTGAGAGTCAGTGCCAGTGGAACTTTACTCCAATGAGTGTCAGTGCCAGGGGAACTGTACCCCAGTGGGAGTCAGTGCCTGTAGAACTGTACCCCAGTGAGAGTCAGTGCTTGTGGAACTGTACCCCACTGAGAGTCAGTGCCAGGGGAACTGTAACCCAGTGAGATGCACTACCAGGGGAACTGTATCCCAGTGAGAGTCAATGCAAGGGGAACTGTACTCCAGTGAGTGTCAGTGCCAGGGGAACTGTACTCCAGTGAGAGTCAGTGCCAGGGGAACTATACCCCAGTGAGAGTCAGTGCCAGGGAAACTGTACTCCAGTGAGTGTCAGTGCCAGGGGAACTGTACCCCAGTGGGAGTCAGTGCCAGGGGAATTGTATCCCATTGAGAGTCAGTGTCAGGGGTACTGTACCCCATTGAGAGTCAGTGCCAGGGGAACTGCACTCCAGTGAGAGTCAGTGCCAGAGGAACTGTACTCCAGTGAGAATCTGTGTCAGGGGAATGTACCCAAGTGCGAATCAGTGCTCGGAAAACTGTACCCCATTGAGAGTCTGTGCCAGAGGAACTATTTCCCAGTGAGACTCAGTGCCAGTGGAACTGTACTCCAGTGAGAGTCAGTACCAGGGGAACTGTACTCCAGTGAGATTCAGTGCCTGGGGAACTTTACTCCAGTGAGAGTCAGTGCCAGTGGAACTGTACTCCAGTGAGTGTCAGCGCCAGGGGAACGGTACCCCAGTGGGAGTCAGTGCCTGTGTAACTGTACGCCAGTGAGAGTCAGTTCCAGGGGAACCTTACCTCAGTGAGCGTCTGTGCCAGGGGAATTGTATCCCGGTGAGAGTCAGTGCCAGGGGAACTGTACCCCAGTGAGATTCAGTGCTTGTGGAACAGTACCCCAGTGAGAGTCAGTTCCAGGGGAACTGTATCCCAGTGAGATTCACTACCAGGGGAACTGTATCCCAGTGAGAGTCAGTGCCAGGGGAACTGTACCCCAGTGAGAGTCAGTGTCAGGGGAACTGTACTCCAGTGAGAGTCAGTGCCAGGGGAACTGTAACCCAGTGAGAGTCAGTGCCAGGGGAACTGTACTCCAGCGAGAGTCAGTGCCAGGGGAACTGTATCCCAGTGAGAGTCAGTGCCAGGGAAATTGTACTCCAGTGAGAGTCAGTGCCAAGGGAACTGTACTCCAGTGAGAGTCAGTGCCAGTGGAACTTTACTCCAATGAGTGTCAGTGCCAGGGGAACTGTACCCCAGTGGGAGTCAGTGCCTGTAGAACTGTACCCCAGTGAGAGTCAGTGCTTGTGGAACTGTACCCCACTGAGAGTCAGTGCCAGGGGAACTGTAACCCAGTGAGATTCACTACCAGGGGAACTGTATCCCAGTGAGAGTCAGTGCCAGGGAAACTGTACTCCAGTGAGAGTTAGTGCCAGGGAAACTGTACTCCAATGAGAGTCAGTGCCAGGGGAACTTTATTCCAGGAAGAGTCAGTGCCAGTGGAACTGTACTCCAGTGAGTGTCAGTGCCAGATGAACGGTACCCCAGTGGGAGTCAGTGCCTGTGGAACTGTACCCCAGTGAGAGTCAGTGCTTGTGGAACTGTACCCCAGTGAGATTCAGTGCCAGGGGAACTGTAACCCAGTGAGATTCACTACCAGGGGAACTGTATCCCAGTGAGAGCCAGTGCCAGGGGAACTGTACCCCAGTGAGAGTCACTGCCAGGGGAACTGTTTCCCAGTGAGACTCAGTGCCAATGGTACTGTACCCCATTGAGAGTCTGTGCCCGGGGAACTGTTTCCCAGTGAGACTCAGTGCCGGTGGAACTGTACTCCAGTGAGAGTCAGTGCCAGGGGAACTGTAACCCAGTGAGATTCACTGCCAGGTGAACTGTACCCCATTGAGAGTCTGTGCCAGGGGACTGTTTCCCAGTGAGACTCAATGCCAGTGGAATTGTACTGCAGTGAGAGTCAGTGCCAGGGGAACTGTACTCCAGTGAGAGTCAGTGCCAGGGGAACTGTACTCCACTGAGAGTCAATGCCAGGGGAACTGTGCTCCAGTGAGTGTCAGTGCCAGGGGAACTGTACCCCAGTGGGAGTCAGTGCCTTTGGAACTGTACTCCATTGAGAGTCAGTTCCAGGGGAAGTGTATCCCAGTGAGAGTCAGTGCTTGGGGAACTGTACCCCAGTGAGAGTAAGTGCCAGGGGAACGGTACCCCAGTGAGAGTCAGTGCCAGGCTAACTGCGCCCCAGTGAGAGACAGTTCCAGGGGAACCTTAGCCAAGTGAGCGTCTGTGCCAGGGGAATTGTACCCCAGTGAGAGTCAGTGCCAGAAGAACTGTACCCCAGTGAGCGACAGTGCCAGGGGAACTGTACCCCAGTGAGGGTCAGTGCCAGGGGAACTGTACTCCAGTGAAAGTCAGTGCCAGGTGAACTGTACTCCAGTGAGAGTCAATGCCAGGGGAAGTGTACTCCAGTGAGTGTCAGTGCCAGGGGAACTGTACACCAGTGGGAGTCAGTGCCTGTGGATCTGTACTCCATTGAGAGTCTGTGCCCGGGGAACTGTTTCCCAGTGCGACTCAGTGCCGGTGGAACTGTACTCCAGTGAGAGCCAGTGCCGGTGGAACTGTACTCCAGTGAGAGTCAGTGCCAGGGAAACTGTACTCCAGTGAGTGTCAGTGCCAGGGGAACTGTACACCAGTGGGCGTCAGTGCCTGTGGATCTGTACTCCATTGAGAGTCAGTTCCAGGGGAAGTGTATCCCAGTGATTCAGCACCAGGGGAACTGCACCCCAGTGAGATTCAGTGCCAGGGGAACTGTACCCCAGTGGGAGTCAGTGCCTGTGGAACTGTACTCCAGTGAGAGTCAGTTCCAGGGGAACTGTATTACAGTGAGATTCAGCACCAGGGGAACTGTACCCCAGTGAGATTCAGTACCAGGGGAACTGTATCCCAGTGAGAGTCAGTGCTTAGGGAACTGTACCCCAGTGAGAGTAAGTGCCAGGGGAATTGTACTCCAGTGAGAGTCAGTGCCAGGCGAACTGCACCCCAGTGAGAGTCAGTTCCAGGGGAACCTTACCCAAGTGAGCGTCTGTGCCAGGGGAATTGTACCCCAGTGCGAGTCAGTACCAGAGGAACTGTATCACAGTGAGAGTCAGTGCCAGGGGAACTGTACCCCAGTGAGAGTCAGTGCCAGGGGAACTGTACTCCAGTGAGAGTCAGTGCCAGGGAAACTGTACTCCAGTGAGAGTCAGTGCCAGGGGAACGGTACCCCAGTGGGAGTCAGTGCCTGTGGAACTGTGCTCCATTGAGAGTCAGTTCCAGGGGAAGTGTATCCCAGTGAGATTCAGCACCAGGGGAACTGCACCCCAGTGAGATTTAGTGCCAGGGGAAATGTACCCCAGTGGGAGTCAGTGCCTGTGGAACTGTACTCCAGTGACAGTCAGTTCCAGGGGAACTGTATCCCAGTGAGATTCAGCGCCAGGGGAACTGTACCCCAGTGAGATTCAGTACCAGGAGAACTGTATCCCAGTGAGAGTCAGTGCCAGGGGAACTGTACCCCAGTGAGAGTCAGTGCCAGGGGAACTGTACCCCAGTGAGAGTCAGTGCCAGGGGAACTGTATCCCAGTGAGAGTCAGTGCCAGGGAAACTACCCCAGTGGGAGTCAATGCCTGTGGAACTGTACTCCAGTGAGAGTCAGTTCCAGGGGAACTGTATCACAGTGAGATTCAGCGCCAGGGGAACTGTACCCCAGTGAGATTCAGTACCAGGGGAACTGTATCCCAGTGAGAGTCAGTGCTTGGGGAACTGTACCCCAGTGAGAGTAAGTGCCAGGGGAACGGTACTCCAGTGAGAGTCAGTGCCAGGCGAATTGCACACCAGTGAGAGACAGTTCCAGGGGAACCTTAGCCAAGTGAGCGTCTGTGCCAGGGGAATTGTACCCCAGTGAGAGTCAGTGCCAGAAGAACTGTACCCCAGTGAGCGTCAGTGCCAGGGGAACTGTACCCCAGTGAGGGTCAGTGCCAGGGAAACTGTACTCCAGTGAAAGTCAGTGCCACGTGAACTGTACTCCAGTGAGAGTCAATGCAAGGGGAACTGTACTCCAGTGAGTGTCAGTTTCAGGGGAACTGTACCCCAGTTGGAGTCAGTGCCTGTGGAACTGTACTCCAGTGAGAGTCAGTTCCAGGGGAACTGTATCCCAGTGAGATTCAGCGCCAGGGGAACTGTACCCCAGTGAGATTCAGTACCAGAGGAACTGTATCCCAGTGAGAGTCAGTGCCAGGGGAACTGTACCCCAGTGAGAGTCAGTGCCAGGGAAACTGTACCCCAGTGAGAGTCAGTGCCAGGGGAACTGTACCCCAGTGAGAGTCAGTGCCAGGGAAATTGTACTCCAGTGAGAGTCAGTGCCAAGGGAACTGTACTCCAGTGAGAGTCAGTGCCAGTGGAACTTTACTCCAATGAGTGTCAGTGCCAGGGGAACTGTACCCCAGTCGGAGTCAGTGTCTGTGGAACTGTACTCCAGTGAGAGTCAGTTCCAGGAGAACCGTACCTCAGTGAGCGTCTGTGCCAGGGGAATTGTACCCCAGTGGGAGTCAGTGCCTGTGGAACTGTACTCCAGTGAGAGTCAGTTTCAGGAGAACCGTACCTCAGTGAGCGTCTGTGCCAGTGGAATTGTATCCCAGTGAGAGTCAGTGCCAGGGGAATTGTATCCCATTGAGAGTCAGTGTCAGGTGTACTGTACACCATTGAGAGTCAGTGCCAGGGAAACTGTACCCCAGTGAGAGTCAGTGCCAGGGGAACTGTACTCCAGTGAGAGTCAGTGCCAGGGGAACTGCACTCCAGTGAGAGTCAGTACCAGAGGAACTGTACTCCAGTGAGAGTCTGTGTCAGGGGAATGTACCCAAGTGCGAATCAGTTCTCGGAAAACTGTACCCCATTGAGAGTATGTGCCAGGGGAACTATTTCCCAGTGAGACTCAGTGCCAGTGGAACTGTACTCCAGTGAGAGTCAGTACCAGGGGAACTGTACCCCAGTGAGAGTCAGTGCCAGGGGAACTGTACCCCAGTGAGAGTCAGTGCCAGGGGAACTGTATCCCAGTGAGAGTCAGTGCCAGGGAAACTGTACTCCAGTGAGATTCAGTGCCTGGGGAACTTTACTCCAGTGAGAGTCACTGCCAGTGGAACTGCACTCCAGTGACTGTCAGTGCCAGGGGAACCGAACCCCAGTGGGAGTCAGTGCCTGTGTAACTGTACTCCAGTGAGAGTCAGTTCCAGGCGAACCTTACCTCAGTGAGCGTCTGTGCCAGGGGAATTGTATCCCGGTGAGAGTCAGTGCCAGGGGAACTGTACCCCAGTGAGAGCCAGTGCTTGTGGAACAGTGCCCCAGTGAGAGTCAGTGCCAGGGGAACTGTAACCCAGTGAGATTCACTACCAGGGGAACTGTATCCCAGTGAGAGTCAGTGCCAGGGGAACTGTACCCCAGTGAGACTCAGTGCCAGGGGAACTGTACTCCAGTGAGAGTCAGTGCCAGGGGAACTGTAACCCAGTGAGAGTCAGTGCCAGGGGAATTGTATCCCATTGAGAGTCAGTGTCAGGGGGACTGTACCCCATTGAGAGTCAGTGCCAGGGAAACTGTACCCCAGTGAGAGTCAGTGCTAGGGGAACTGCACTCCAGTGAGAGTCAGTGCCAGAGGAACTGTACTCCAGTGAGAATCTGTGTCAGGGGAATGTACCCAAGTGCGAATCAGTGCTCGGAAAACTGTACCCCATTGAGAGTCTGTGCCAGGGGAACTATTTCCCAGTGAGACTCAGTGCCAGTGGAACTGTACTCCAGTGAGAGTCAGTACCAGGGGAACTGTACTCCAGTGAGAGTCAGTGCCAGGGGAACTGTACCCCAGTGAGAGTCAGTGCCAGGGGAACTGTATCCCAGTGAGAGTCAGTGCCAGGGAAACTGTACTCCAGTGAGATTCAGTGCCTGGGGAACTTTACTCCAGTGAGAATCTGTGTCAGGGGAATGTACCCAAGTGCGAATCAGTGCTCGGAAAACTGTACCCCATTGAGAGTCTGTGCCAGGGAAACTATTTCCCAGTGAGACTCAGTGCCAGTGGAAATGTACTCCAGTGAGAGTCAGTACCAGGGGAACTGTACTCCAGTGAGAGTCAGTGCCAGGGGAACTGTACCCCAGTGAGTGTCAGTGCCAGGGGAACAGTACCCCAGTGGGAGTCAGTGCCTGTGTAACTGTACGCCAGTGAGAGTCAGTTCAAGGGGAACCTTACCTCAGTGAGTGTCTGTGCCAGGGGAATTGTATCCCGGTGAGAGTCAGTGCCAGGGGAACTGTACCCCAGTGAGAGCCAGTGCTTGTGGAACAGTGCGCCAGTGAGAGTCAGTGCCAGGGGAACTGCAACCCAGTGAGATTCACTACCAGGGGAACTGTATCCCAGTGAGAGTCAGTGCCAGGGGAACTGTACCCCAGTGAGACTCAGTGCCAGGGGAACTGTACTCCAGTGAGAGTCAGTGCCAGGGGAACTGTAACCCAGTGAGAGTCAGTGCCAGGGGAACTGTAATCCAGTGAGAGTCAGTGCCAGGGGAACTGTACTCCAGTGAGAGTCAGTGCCAGGGGAACTATACCCCAGTGAGAGTCAGTGCCAGGGAAACTGTACTCCAGTGAGTGTCAGTGCCAGGGGAACTGTACCCCAGTGGGAGTCAGTGCCAGGGGAATTGTATCCCATTCAGAGTCAGTGTCAGGGGTACTGTACCCCATTGAGAGTCAGTGCCAGGGGAACTGCACTCCAGTGAGAGTCAGTGCCAGAGGAACTGTACTCCAGTGAGAATCTGTGTCAGGGGAATGTACCAAGTGCGAATCAGTGCTCGGAAAACTGTACCCCATTGAGAGTCTGTGCCAGAGGAACTATTTCCCAGTGAGACTCAGTGCCAGTGGAACTGTACTCCAGTGAGAGTCAGTACCAGGGGAACTGTACTCCAGTGAGAGTCAGTGCCAGGGGAACTGTACCCCAGTGAGAGTCAGTGCCAGGGGAACTGTATCCCAGTGAGAGTCAGTGCCAGGGAAAATGTACTCCAGTGAGATTCAGTGCCTGGGGAACTTTACTCCAGTGAGAGTCAGTGCCAGTGGAACTGTACTCCAGTGAGTGTCAGCGCCAGGGGAACGGTACCCCAGTGGGAGTCAGTGCCTGTGTAACTGTACGCCAGTGAGAGTCAGTTCCAGGGGAACCTTACCTCAGTGAGCGTCTGTGCCAGGGGAATTGTATCCCGGTGAGAGTCAGTGCCAGGGGAACTGTACCCCAGTGAGATTCAGTGCTTGTGGAACAGTACCCCAGTGAGAGTCAATTCCAGGGGAACTGTATCCCAGTGAGATTCACTACCAGGGGAACTGTATCCCAGTGAGAGTCAGTGCCAGGGGAACTGTACCCCAGTGAGAGTCAGTGTCAGGGGAACTGTACTCCAGTGAGAGTCAGTGCCAGGGGAACTGTAACCCAGTGAGAGTCAGTGCCAGGGGAACTGTACTCCAGCGAGAGTCAGTGCCAGGGGAACTGTATCCCAGTGAGAGTCAGTGCCAGGGAAATTGTACTCCAGTGAGAGTCAGTGCCAAGGGAACTGTACTCCAGTGAGAGTCAGTGCCAGTGGAACTTTACTCCAATGAGTGTCAGTGCCAGGGGAACTGTACCCCAGTGGGAGTCAGTGCCTGTGGAACTGTACCCCAGTGAGAGTCAGTGCTTGTGGAACTGTACCCCACTGAGAGTCAGTGCCAGGGGAACTGTAACTCAGTGAGATTCACTACCAGGGGAACTGTATCCCAGTGAGAGTCAGTGCCAGGGAAACTGTACTCCAGTGAGAGTTAGTGCCAGGGAAACTGTACTCCAATGAGAGTCAGTGCCAGGGGAACTTTATTCCAGGAAGAGTCAGTGCCAGTGGAACTGTACTCCAGTGAGTGTCAGTGCCAGAAGAACGGTACCCCAGTGGGAGTCAGTGCCTGTGGAACTGTACCCCAGTGAGATTCAGTGCCAGGGGAACTGTAACCCAGTGAGATTCACTACCAGGGGAACTGTATCCCAGTGAGAGCCAGTGCCAGGGGAACTGTACCCCAGTGAGAGTCACTGCCAGGGGAACTGTTTCCCAGTGAGACTCAGTGCCAATGGTACTGTACCCCATTGAGAGTCTGTGCCCGGGGAACTGTTTCCCAGTGAGACTCAGTGCCGGTGGAACTGCACTCCAGTGAAAGTCAGTGCCAGGGGAACTGTAACCCAGTGAGATTCACTGCCAGGTGAACTGTACCCCATTGAGAGTCTGTGCCAGGGGACTGTTTCCCAGTGAGACTCAATGCCAGTGGAATTGTACTGCAGTGAGAGTCAGTGCCAGGGGAACTGCACTCCAGTGAGAGTCAGTGCCAGAGGAACTGTACTCCAGTGAGAATCTATGTCAGGGGAATGTACCCAAGTGCGAATCAGTGCTCGGAAAACTGTACCCCATTGAGAGTCTGTGCCAGAGGAACTATTTCCCAGTGAGACTCAGTGCCAGTGGAACTGTACTCCAGTGAGAGTCAGTACCAGGGGAACTGTACTCCAGTGAGAGTCAGTGCCAGGGGAACTGTACCCCAGTGAGAGTCAGTGCTTGGGGAACTGTACCCCAGTGAGAGTAAGTGCCAGGGGAACGGTACTCCAGTGAGAGTCAGTGCCAGGCTAACTGCGCCCCAGTGAGAGACAGTTCCAGGGGAACCTTAGCCAAGTGAGCGTCTGTGCCAGGGGAATTGTACCCCAGTGAGAGTCAGTGCCAGAAGAACTGTACCCCAGTGAGCGACAGTGCCAGGGGAACTGTACCCCAGTGAGGGTCAGTGCCAGGGGAACTGTACTCCAGTGAAAGTCAGTGCCAGGTGAACTGTACTCCAGTGAGAGTCAATGCCAGGGGACGTGTACTCCAGTGAGTGTCAGTGCCAGGGGAACTGTACACCAGTGGGAGTCAGTGCCTGTGGATCTGTACTCCATTGAGAGTCTGTGCCCGGGGAACTGTTTCCCAGTGCGACTCAGTGCCGGTGGAACTGTACTCCAGTGAGAGCCAGTGCCGGTGGAACTGTACTCCAGTGAGAGTCAGTGCCAGGGAAACTGTACTCCAGTGAGTGTCAGTGCCAGGGGAACTGTACACCAGTGGGCGTCAGTGCCTGTGGATCTGTACTCCATTGAGAGTCAGTTCCAGGGGAAGTGTATCCCAGTGATTCAGCACCAGGGGAACTGCACCCCAGTGAGATTCAGTGCCAGGGGAACTGTACCCCAGTGGGAGTCAGTGCCTGTGGAACTGTACTCCAGTGAGAGTCAGTTCCAGGGGAACTGTATTACAGTGAGATTCAGCACCAGGGGAACTGTACCCCAGTGAGATTCAGTACCAGGGGAACTGTATCCCAGTGAGAGTCAGTGCTTAGGGAACTGTACCCCAGTGAGAGTAAGTGCCAGGGGAATTGTACTCCAGTGAGAGTCAGTGCCAGGCGAACTGCACCCCAGTGAGAGTCAGTTCCAGGGGAACCTTACCCAAGTGAGCGTCTGTGCCAGGGGAATTGTACCCCAGTGCGAGTCAGTACCAGAGGAACTGTATCACAGTGAGAGTCAGTGCCAGGGGAACTGTACCCCAGTGAGAGTCAGTGCCAGGGGAACTGTACTCCAGTGAGAGTCAGTGCCAGGGAAACTGTACTCCAGTGAGAGTCAGTGCCAGGGGAACGGTACCCCAGTGGGAGTCAGTGCCTGTGGAACTGTGCTCCATTGAGAGTCAGTTCCAGGGGAAGTGTATCCCAGTGAGATTCAGCACCAGGGGAACTGCACCCCAGTGAGATTCAGTGCCAGGGGAAATGTACCCCAGTGGGAGTCAGTGCCTGTGGAACTGTACTCCAGTGACAGTCAGTTCCAGGGGAACTGTATCCCAGTGAGATTCAGCGCCAGGGGAACTGTACCCCAGTGAGATTCAGTACCAGGAGAACTGTATCCCAGTGAGAGTCAGTGCCAGGGGAACTGTACCCCAGTGAGAGTCAGTGCCAGGGGAACTGTACCCCAGTGAGAGTCAGTGCCAGGGGAACTGTATCCCAGTGAGAGTCAGTGCCAGGGAAACTACCCCAGTGGGAGTCAATGCCTGTGGAACTGTACTCCAGTGAGAGTCAGTTCCAGGGGAACTGTATCACAGTGAGATTCAGCGCCAGGGGAATTGTACCCCAGTGAGAGTCAGTGCCAGAAGAACTGTACCCCAGTGAGCGTCAGTGCCAGGGGAACTGTACCCCAGTGAGGGTCAGTGCCAGGGAAACTGTACTCCAGTGAAAGTCAGTGCCACGTGAACTGTACTCCAGTGAGAGTCAATGCAAGGGGAACTGTACTCCAGTGAGTGTCAGTTTCAGGGGAACTGTACCCCAGTTGGGGTCAGTGCCTGTGGAACTGTACTCCAGTGAGAGTCAGTTCCAGGGGAACTGTATCCCAGTGAGATTCAGCGCCAGGGGAACTGTACCCCAGTGAGATTCAGTACCAGAGGAACTGTATCCCAGTGAGAGTCAGTGCCAGGGGAACTGTACCCCAGTGAGAGTCAGTGCCAGGGAAACTGTACCCCAGTGAGAGTCAGTGCCAGGGGAACTGTACCCCAGTGAGAGTCAGTGCCAGGGAAATTGTACTCCAGTGAGAGTCAGTGCCAAGGGAACTGTACTCCAGTGAGAGTCAGTGCCAGTGGAACTTTACTCCAATGAGTGTCAGTGCCAGGGGAACTGTACCCCAGTCGGAGTCAGTGTCTGTGGAACTGTACTCCAGTGAGAGTCAGTTCCAGGAGAACCGTACCTCAGTGAGCGTCTGTGCCAGGGGAATTGTACCCCAGTGGGAGTCAGTGCCTGTGGAACTGTACTCCAGTGAGAGTCAGTTCCAGGAGAACCGTACCTCAGTGAGCGTCTGTGCCAGTGGAATTGTATCCCAGTGAGAGTCAGTGCCAGGGGAATTGTATCCCATTGAGAGTCAGTGTCAGGGGTACTGTACACCATTGAGAGTCAGTGCCAGGGAAACTGTACCCCAGTGAGAGTCAGTGCCAGGGGAACTGTACTCCAGTGAGAGTCAGTGCCAGGGGAACTGCACTCCAGTGAGAGTCAGTACCAGAGGAACTGTACTCCAGTGAGAGTCTGTGTCAGGGGAATGTACCCAAGTGCGAATCAGTTCTCGGAAAACTGTACCCCATTGAGAGTATGTGCCAGGGGAACTATTTCCCAGTGAGACTCAGTGCCAGTGGAACTGTACTCCAGTGAGAGTCAGTACCAGGGGAACTGTACCCCAGTGAGAGTCAGTGCCAGGGGAACTGTACCCCAGTGAGAGTCAGTGCCAGGGGAACTGTATCCCAGTGAGAGTCAGTGCCAGGGAAACTGTACTCCAGTGAGATTCAGTGCCTGGGGAACTTTACTCCAGTGAGAGTCACTGCCAGTGGAACTGCACTCCAGTGACTGTCAGTGCCAGGGGAACCGAACCCCAGTGGGAGTCAGTGCCTGTGTAACTGTACTCCAGTGAGAGTCAGTTCCAGGCGAACCTTACCTCAGTGAGCGTCTGTGCCAGGGGAATTGTATCCCGGTGAGAGTCAGTGCCAGGGGAACTGTACCCCAGTGAGAGCCAGTGCTTGTGGAACAGTGCCCCAGTGAGAGTCAGTGCCAGGGGAACTGTAACCCAGTGAGATTCACTACCAGGGGAACTGTATCCCAGTGAGAGTCAGTGCCAGGGGAACTGTACCCCAGTGAGACTCAGTGCCAGGGGAACTGTACTCCAGTGAGAGTCAGTGCCAGGGGAACTGTAACCCAGTGAGAGTCAGTGCCAGGGGAATTGTATCCCATTGAGAGTCAGTGTCAGGGGGACTGTACCCCATTGAGAGTCAGTGCCAGGGAAACTGTACCCCAGTGAGAGTCAGTGCTAGGGGAACTGCACTCCAGTGAGAGTCAGTGCCAGAGGAACTGTACTCCAGTGAGAATCTGTGTCAGGGGAATGTACCCAAGTGCGAATCAGTGCTCGGAAAACTGTACCCCATTGAGAGTCTGTGCCAGGGGAACTATTTCCCAGTGAGACTCAGTGCCAGTGGAACTGTACTCCAGTGAGAGTCAGTACCAGGGGAACTGTACTCCAGTGAGAGTCAGTGCCAGGGGAACTGTACCCCAGTGAGAGTCAGTGCCAGGGGAACTGTATCCCAGTGAGAGTCAGTGCCAGGGAAACTGTACTCCAGTGAGATTCAGTGCCTGGGGAACTTTACTCCAGTGAGAATCTGTGTCAGGGGAATGTACCCAAGTGCGAATCAGTGCTCGGAAAACTGTACCCCATTGAGAGTCTGTGCCAGGGAAACTATTTCCCAGTGAGACTCAGTGCCAGTGGAAATGTACTCCAGTGAGAGTCAGTACCAGGGGAACTGTACTCCAGTGAGAGTCAGTGCCAGGGGAACTGTACCCCAGTGAGTGTCAGTGCCAGGGGAACAGTACCCCAGTGGGAGTCAGTGCCTGTGTAACTGTACGCCAGTGAGAGTCAGTTCAAGGGGAACCTTACCTCAGTGAGTGTCTGTGCCAGGGGAATTGTATCCCGGTGAGAGTCAGTGCCAGGGGAACTGTACCCCAGTGAGAGCCAGTGCTTGTGGAACAGTGCGCCAGTGAGAGTCAGTGCCAGGGGAACTGCAACCCAGTGAGATTCACTACCAGGGGAACTGTATCCCAGTGAGAGTCAGTGCCAGGGGAACTGTACCCCAGTGAGACTCAGTGCCAGGGGAACTGTACTCCAGTGAGAGTCAGTGCCAGGGGAACTGTAACCCAGTGAGAGTCAGTGCCAGGGGAACTGTAATCCAGTGAGAGTCAGTGCCAGGGGAACTGTACTCCAGTGAGAGTCAGTGCCAGGGGAACTATACCCCAGTGAGAGTCAGTGCCAGGGAAACTGTACTCCAGTGAGTGTCAGTGCCAGGGGAACTGTACCTCAGTGGGAGTCAGTGCCAGGGGAATTGTATCCCATTGAGAGTCAGTGTCAGGGGTACTGTACCCCATTGAGAGTCAGTGCCAGGGGAACTGCACTCCAGTGAGAGTCAGTGCCAGAGGAACTGTACTCCAGTGAGAATCTGTGTCAGGGGAATGTACCAAGTGCGAATCAGTGCTCGGAAAACTGTACCCCATTGAGAGTCTGTGCCAGAGGAACTATTTCCCAGTGAGACTCAGTGCCAGTGGAACTGTACTCCAGTGAGAGTCAGTACCAGGGGAACTGTACTCCAGTGAGAGTCAGTGCCAGGGGAACTGTACCCCAGTGAGAGTCAGTGCCAGGGGAACTGTATCCCAGTGAGAGTCAGTGCCAGGGAAAATGTACTCCAGTGAGATTCAGTGCCTGGGGAACTTTACTCCAGTGAGAGTCAGTGCCAGTGGAACTGTACTCCAGTGAGTGTCAGCGCCAGGGGAACGGTACCCCAGTGGGAGTCAGTGCCTGTGTAACTGTACGCCAGTGAGAGTCAGTTCCAGGGGAACCTTACCTCAGTGAGCGTCTGTGCCAGGGGAATTGTATCCCGGTGAGAGTCAGTGCCAGGGGAACTGTACCCCAGTGAGATTCAGTGCTTGTGGAACAGTACCCCAGTGAGAGTCAATTCCAGGGGAACTGTATCCCAGTGAGATTCACTACCAGGGGAACTGTATCCCAGTGAGAGTCAGTGCCAGGGGAACTGTACCCCAGTGAGAGTCAGTGTCAGGGGAACTGTACTCCAGTGAGAGTCAGTGCCAGGGGAACTGTAACCCAGTGAGAGTCAGTGCCAGGGGAACTGTACTCCAGCGAGAGTCAGTGCCAGGGGAACTGTATCCCAGTGAGAGTCAGTGCCAGGGAAATTGTACTCCAGTGAGAGTCAGTGCCAAGGGAACTGTACTCCAGTGAGAGTCAGTGCCAGTGGAACTTTACTCCAATGAGTGTCAGTGCCAGGGGAACTGTACCCCAGTGGGAGTCAGTGCCTGTGGAACTGTACCCCAGTGAGAGTCAGTGCTTGTGGAACTGTACCCCACTGAGAGTCAGTGCCAGGGGAACTGTAACTCAGTGAGATTCACTACCAGGGGAACTGTATCCCAGTGAGAGTCAGTGCCAGGGAAACTGTACTCCAGTGAGAGTTAGTGCCAGGGAAACTGTACTCCAATGAGAGTCAGTGCCAGGGGAACTTTATTCCAGGAAGAGTCAGTGCCAGTGGAACTGTACTCCAGTGAGTGTCAGTGCCAGAAGAACGGTACCCCAGTGGGAGTCAGTGCCTGTGGAACTGTACCCCAGTGAGATTCAGTGCCAGGGGAACTGTAACCCAGTGAGATTCACTACCAGGGGAACTGTATCCCAGTGAGAGCCAGTGCCAGGGGAACTGTACCCCAGTGAGAGTCACTGCCAGGGGAACTGTTTCCCAGTGAGACTCAGTGCCAATGGTACTGTACCCCATTGAGAGTCTGTGCCCGGGGAACTGTTTCCCAGTGAGACTCAGTGCCGGTGGAACTGTACTCCAGTGAAAGTCAGTGCCAGGGGAACTGTAACCCAGTGAGATTCACTGCCAGGTGAACTGTACCCCATTGAGAGTCTGTGCCAGGGGACTGTTTCCCAGTGAGACTCAATGCCAGTGGAATTGTACTGCAGTGAGAGTCAGTGCCAGGGGAACTGCACTCCAGTGAGAGTCAGTGCCAGAGGAACTGTACTCCAGTGAGAATCTGTGTCAGGGGAATGTACCCAAGTGCGAATCAGTGCTCGGAAAACTGTACCCCATTGAGAGTCTGTGCCAGAGGAACTATTTCCCAATGAGACTCAGTGCCAGTGGAACTGTACTCCAGTGAGAGTCAGTACCAGGGGAACTGTACTCCAGTGAGAGTCAGTGCCAGGGGAACTGTACCCCAGTGAGAGTCAGTGCCAGGGGAACTGTATCCCAGTGAGAGTCAGTGCCAGGGAAAATGTACTCCAGTGAGATTCAGTGCCTGGGGAACTTTACTCCAGTGAGAGTCAGTGCCAGTGGAACTGTACTCCAGTGAGTGTCAGCGCCAGGGGAACGGTACCCCAGTGGGAGTCAGTGCCTGTGTAACTGTACGCCAGTGAGAGTCAGTTCCAGGGGAACCTTACCTCAGTGAGCGTCTGTGCCAGGGGAATTGTATCCCGGTGAGAGTCAGTGCCAGGGGAACTGTACCCCAGTGAGATTCAGTGCTTGTGGAACAGTACCCCAGTGAGAGTCAGTTCCAGGGGAACTGTATCCCAGTGAGATTCACTACCAGGGGAACTGTATCCCAGTGAGAGTCAGTGCCAGGGGAACTGTACCCCAGTGAGAGTCAGTGTCAGGGGAACTGTACTCCAGTGAGAGTCAGTGCCAGGGGAACTGTAACCCAGTGAGAGTCAGTGCCAGGGGAACTGTACTCCAGCGAGAGTCAGTGCCAGGGGAACTGTATCCCAGTGAGAGTCAGTGCCAGGGAAATTGTACTCCAGTGAGAGTCAGTGCCAAGGGAACTGTACTCCAGTGAGAGTCAGTGCCAGTGGAACTTTACTCCAATGAGTGTCAGTGCCAGGGGAACTGTACCCCAGTGGGAGTCAGTGCCTGTGGAACTGTACCCCAGTGAGAGTCAGTGCTTGTGGAACTGTACCCCACTGAGAGTCAGTGCCAGGGGAACTGTAACTCAGTGAGATTCACTACCAGGGGAACTGTATCCCAGTGAGAGTCAGTGCCAGGGAAACTGTACTCCAGTGAGAGTTAGTGCCAGGGAAACTGTACTCCAATGAGAGTCAGTGCCAGGGGAACTTTATTCCAGGAAGAGTCAGTGCCAGTGGAACTGTACTCCAGTGAGTGTCAGTGCCAGAAGAACGGTACCCCAGTGGGAGTCAGTGCCTGTGGAACTGTACCCCAGTGAGATTCAGTGCCAGGGGAACTGTAACCCAGTGAGATTCACTACCAGGGGAACTGTATCCCAGTGAGAGCCAGTGCCAGGGGAACTGTACCCCAGTGAGAGTCACTGCCAGGGGAACTGTTTCCCAGTGAGACTCAGTGCCAATGGTACTGTACCCCATTGAGAGTCTGTGCCCGGGGAACTGTTTCCCAGTGAGACTCAGTGCCGGTGGAACTGTACTCCAGTGAGAGTCAGTGCCAGGGGAACTGTAACCCAGTGAGATTCACTGCCAGGTGAACTGTACCCCATTGAGAGTCTGTGCCAGGGGACTGTTTCCCAGTGAGACTCAATGCCAGTGGAATTGTACTGCAGTGAGAGTCAGTGCCAGGGGAACTGTACTCCAGTGAGAGTCGGTGCCAGGGGAACTGTACTCCACTGAGAGTCAATGCCAGGGGAACTGTGCTCCAGTGAGTGTCAGTGCCAGGGGAACTGTACCCCAGTGGGAGTCAGTGCCTTTGGAACTGTACTCCATTGAGAGTCAGTTCCAGGGGAAGTGTATCCCAGTGAGATTCAGCACCAGGGGAACTGCACCCCAGTGAGATTCAGTGCCAGGGGAACTGTACCCCAGTGGGAGTCAGTGCCTGTGGAACTGTACTCCAGTGAGAGTCAGTTCCAGGGGAACTGTATCCCAGTGAGAATCAGCGCCAGGGGAACTGTACCCCAGTGAGAGTCAGTACTAGCGGAACTGTATCCCAGTGAGAGTCAGTGCCAGGGAAAATGTACTCCAGTGAGATTCAGTGCCTGGGGAACTTTACTCCAGTGAGAGTCAGTGCCAGTGGAACTGTACTCCAGTGAGTGTCAGCGCCAGGGGAACGGTACCCCAGTGGGAGTCAGTGCCTGTGTAACTGTACGCCAGTGAGAGTCAGTTCCAGGGGAACCTTACCTCAGTGAGCGTCTGTGCCAGGGGAATTGTATCCCGGTGAGAGTCAGTGCCAGGGGAACTTACCCCAGTGAGATTCAGTGCTTGTGGAACAGTACCCCAGTGAGAGTCAGTTCCAGGGGAACTGTATCCCAGTGAGATTCACTACCAGGGGAACTGTATCCCAGTGAGAGTCAGTGCCAGGGGAACTGTACCCCAGTGAGAGTCAGTGTCAGGGGAACTGTACTCCAGTGAGAGTCAGTGCCAGGGGAACTGTAACCCAGTGAGAGTCAGTGCCAGGGGAACTGTACTCCAGCGAGAGTCAGTGCCAGGGGAACTGTATCCCAGTGAGAGTCAGTGCCAGGGAAATTGTACTCCAGTGAGAGTCAGTGCCAAGGGAACTGTACTCCAGTGAGAGTCAGTGCCAGTGGAACTGTACCCCAGTGAGAGTCAGTGCTTGTGGAACTGTACCCCACTGAGAGTCAGTGCCAGGGGAACTGTAACTCAGTGAGATTCACTACCAGGGGAACTGTATCCCAGTGAGAGTCAGTGCCAGGGAAACTGTACTCCAGTGAGAGTTAGTGCCAGGGAAACTGTACTCCAATGAGAGTCAGTGCCAGGGGAACTTTATTCCAGGAAGAGTCAGTGCCAGTGGAACTGTACTCCAGTGAGTGTCAGTGCCAGAAGAACGGTACCCCAGTGGGAGTCAGTGCCTGTGGAACTGTACCCCAGTGAGAGTCAGTGCTTGTGGAACTGTACCCCAGTGAGATTCAGTGCCAGGGGAACTGTAACCCAGTGAGATTCACTACCAGGGGAACTGTATCCCAGTGAGAGCCAGTGCCAGGGGAACTGTACCCCAGTGAGAGTCACTGCCAGGGGAACTGTTACCCAGTGAGACTCAGTGCCAATGGTACTGTACCCCATTGAGAGTCTGTGCCCGGGGAACTGTTTCCCAGTGAGACTCAGTGCCGGTGGAACTGTACTCCAGTGAGAGTCAGTGCCAGGGGAACTGTAACCCAGTGTGATTCACTGCCAGGTGAACTGTACCCCATTGAGAGTCTGTGCCAGGGGACTGTTTCCCAGTGAGACTCAATGCCAGTGGAATTGTACTGCAGTGAGAGTCAGTGCCAGGGGAACTGTACTCCAGTGAGAGTCAGTGCCAGGGGAACTGTACTCCACTGAGAGTCAATGCCAGGGGAACTGTGCTCCAGTGAGTGTCAGTGCCAGGGGAACTGTACCCCAGTGGGAGTCAGTGCCTTTGGAACTGTACTCCATTGAGAGTCAGTTCCAGGGGAAGTGTATCCCAGTGAGATTCAGCACCAGGGGAACTGCACCCCAGTGAGATTCAGTGCCAGGGGAACTGTACCCCAGTGGGAGTCAGTGCCTGTGGAACTGTACTCCAGTGAGAGTCAGTTCCAGGGGAACTGTATCCCAGTGAGAATCAGCGCCAGGGGAACTGTACCCCAGTGAGAGTCAGTACCAGGGGAACTGTATCCCAGTGAGAGTCAGTGCCAGGGAAAATGTACTCCAGTGAGATTCAGTGCCTGGGGAACTTTACTCCAGTGAGAGTCAGTGCCAGTGGAACTGTACTCCAGTGAGTGTCAGCGCCAGGGGAACGGTACCCCAGTGGGAGTCAGTGCCTGTGTAACTGTACGCCAGTGAGAGTCAGTTCCAGGGGAACCTTACCTCAGTGAGCGTCTGTGCCAGGGGAATTGTATCCCGGTGAGAGTCAGTGCCAGGGGAACTGTACCCCAGTGAGATTCAGTGCTTGTGGAACAGTACCCCAGTGAGAGTCAGTTCCAGGGGAACTGTATCCCAGTGAGATTCACTACCAGGGGAACTGTATCCCAGTGAGAGTCAGTGCCAGGGGAACTGTACCCCAGTGAGAGTCAGTGTCAGGGGAACTGTACTCCAGTGAGAGTCAGTGCCAGGGGAACTGTAACCCAGTGAGAGTCAGTGCCAGGGGAACTGTACTCCAGCGAGAGTCAGTGCCAGGGGAACTGTATCCCAGTGAGAGTCAGTGCCAGGGAAATTGTACTCCAGTGAGAGTCAGTGCCAAGGGAACTGTACTCCAGTGAGAGTCAGTGCCAGTGGAACTTTACTCCAATGAGTGTCAGTGCCAGGGGAACTGTACCCCAGTGGGAGTCAGTGCCTGTGGAACTGTACCCCAGTGAGAGTCAGTGCTTGTGGAACTGTACCCCACTGAGAGTCAGTGCCAGGGGAACTGTAACTCAGTGAGATTCACTACCAGGGGAACTGTATCCCAGTGAGAGTCAGTGCCAGGGAAACTGTACTCCAGTGAGAGTTAGTGCCAGGGAAACTGTACTCCAATGAGAGTCAGTGCCAGGGGAACTTTATTCCAGGAAGAGTCAGTGCCAGTGGAACTGTACTCCAGTGAGTGTCAGTGCCAGAAGAACGGTACCCCAGTGGGAGTCAGTGCCTGTGGAACTGTACCCCAGTGAGAGTCAGTGCTTGTGGAACTGTACCCCAGTGAGATTCAGTGCCAGGGGAACTGTAACCCAGTGAGATTCACTACCAGGGGAACTGTATCCCAGTGAGAGCCAGTGCCAGGGGAACTGTATCCCAGTGAGAGTCACTGCCAGGGGAACTGTTTCCCAGTGAGACTCAGTGCCAATGGTACTGTACCCCATTGAGAGTCTGTGCCCGGGGAACTGTTTCCCAGTGAGACTCAGTGCCGGTGGAACTGTACTCCAGTGAGAGTCAGTGCCAGGGGAACTGTAACCCAGTGAGATTCACTGCCAGGTGAACTGTACCCCATTGAGAGTCTGTGCCAGGGGACTGTTTCCCAGTGAGACTCAATGCCAGTGGAATTGTACTGCAGTGAGAGTCAGTGCCAGGGGAACTGTACTCCAGTGAGAGTCAGTGCCAGGGGAACTGTACTCCACTGAGAGTCAATGCCAGGGGAACTGTGCTCCAGTGAGTGTCAGTGCCAGGGGAACTGTACCCCAGTGGGAGTCAGTGCCTTTGGAACTGTACTCCATTGAGAGTCAGTTCCAGGGGAAGTGTATCCCAGTGAGATTCAGCACCAGGGGAACTGCACCCCAGTGAGATTCAGTGCCAGGGGAACTGTACCCCAGTGGGAGTCAGTGCCTGTGGAACTGTACTCCAGTGAGAGTCAGTTCCAGGGGAACTGTATCCCAGTGAGAATCAGCGCCAGGGGAACTGTACCCCAGTGAGAGTCAGTACCAGGGGAACTGTATTCCAGTGAGAGTCAGTGCCAGGGGAACTGTACCCCAGTGAGAGTCAGTGCCAGGGGAACTGTACCCCAGTGAGAGTCAGTGCCAGGGGAACTGTATCCCAGTGAGAGTCAGTGCCAGGGAAACTACCCCAGTGGGAGTAAATCCCTGTGGAACTGTACTCCAGTGAGAGTCAGTTCCAGGGGAACTGTATCACAGTGAGAGTAAGTGCCAGGGGAACGGTACTCCAGTGAGAGTCAGTGCCAGGCTAACTGCGCCCCACTGAGAGACAGTTCCAGGGGAACCTTAGCCAAGTGAGCGTCTGTGCCAGGGGAATTGTACCCCAGTGAGAGTCAGTGCCAGAAGAACTGTACCCCAGTGAGCGTCAGTGCCAGGGGAACTGTACCCCAGTGAGGGTCAGTGCCAGGGAAACTGTACTCCAGTGAAAGTCAGTGCCAGGTGAACTGTACTCCAGTGAGAGTCAATGCCAAGGAAACTGTACTCCAGTGAAAGTCAGTGCCAGGGGAACTGTACTCCAGTGAGAGTCAATGCCAGGGGAAGTGTACTCCATTGAGAGCCTGTGCCCGGGGAACTGTTTCCCAGTGCGACTCAGTGCCGGTGGAACTGTACTCCAGTGAGAGTCAGTGCCGGTGGAACTGTACTCCAGTGAGAGTCAGTGCCAGGGAAACTGTACTCCAGTGAGTGTCAGTGCCAGGGGAACTATACACCAGTGGGCGTCAGTGCCTGTGGATCTGTACTCCATTGAGAGTCAGTTCCAGGGGAAGTATATCCCAGTGATTCAGCACCAGGGGAACTGCACCCCAGTGAGATTCAGTGCCAGGGGAACTGTACCCCAGTGGGAGTCAGTGCCTGTGGAACTGTACTCCAGTGAGAGTCAGTTCCAGGGGAACTGTATTACAGTGAGATTCAGCGCCAGGGGAACTGTACCCCAGTGAGATTCAGTACCAGGGGAACTGTATCCCAGTGAGAGTCAGTGCTGAGGGAACTATACCCCAGTGAGAGTAAGTGCCAGGGGAATTGTACTCCAGTGAGAGTCAGTGCCAGGCGAACTGCACCCCAGTGAGAGTCAGTTCCAGGGGAACCTTACCCAAGTGAGCGTCTGTGCCAGGGGAATTGTACCCCAGTGAGAGTCAGTACCAGAGGAACTGTATCACAGTGAGAGTCAGTGCCAGGGGAACTGTACCCCAGTGAGAGTCAGTGCCAGGGGAACTGTACTCCAGTGAGAGTCAGTGCCAGGGAAACTGTACTCCAGTGAGAGTCAGTGCCAGGGGAACTGTATCCCAGTGAGAGCCAGTGCCAGGGGAACTGTACCCCAGTGAGAGTCACTGCCAGGGGAACTGTTTCCCAGTGAGACTCAGTGCCAGTGGTACTGTATCCCATTGAGAGTCTGTGCCCGGGGAACTGTTTCCCAGTGAGACTCAGTGCCAGTGGAACTGTACTCCAGTGAGAGTCTGTGCCAGGGGAACTGTAACCCAGTGAGATTCACTGCCAGGTGAACTGTACTCCAGTGAAAGTCAGTGATAGGGGAACTGTACTCCAGTGAGAGTCAATGCCAGGGGAACTGTACTCCAGTGAGTGTCAGTGCCAGGGGAACTGTACCCCAGTGGGAGTCAGTGCCTGTGGAACTGTACTCCATTGAGAGTCAGTTCCAGGGGAAGTGTATCCCAGTGAGATTCAGCACCAGGGGAACTGCACCCCAGTGAGATTCAGTGCCAGGGGAACTGTACCCCAGTGGGAGTCAGTGCCTGTGGAACTGTACTCCAGTGACAGTCAGTTCCAGGGGAACTGTATCCCAGTGAGATTCAGCGCCAGGGGAACTGTACCCCAGTGAGATTCAGTACCAGGAGAACTGTATCCCAGTGAGAGTCAGTGCCAGGGGAACTGTACCCCAGTGAGAGTCAGTGCCAGGGGAACTGTACCCCAGTGAGAGTCAGTGCCAGGGGAACTGTATCCCAGTGAGAGTCAGTGCCAGGGAAACTACCCCAGTGGGAGTCAATGCCTGTGGAAATGTACTCCAGTGAGAGTCAGTTCCAGGGGAACTGTATCACAGTGAGATTCAGCGCCAGGGGAACTGTACCCCAGTGAGATTCAGTACCAGGGGAACTGTATCCCAGTGAGAGTCAGTGCTTGGGGAACTGTACCCCAGTGAGAGTAAGTGCCAGGGGAACGGTACTCCAGTGAGAGTCAGTGCCAGGCGAATTGCACACCAGTGAGAGACAGTTCCAGGGGAACCTTAGCCAAGTGAGCGTCTGTGCCAGGGGAATTGTACCCCAGTGAGAGTCAGTGCCAGAAGAACTGTACCCCAGTGAGCGTCAGTGCCAGGGGAACTGTACCCCAGTGAGGGTCAGTGCCAGGGAAACTGTACTCCAGTGAAAGTCAGTGCCAGGTGAACTGTACTCCAGTGAGAGCCAATGCAAGGGGAACTGTACTCCAGTGAGTGTCAGTTTCAGGGGAACTGTACCCCAGTTGGAGTCAGTGCCTGTGGAACTGTACTCCAGTGAGAGTCAGTTCCAGGGGAACTGTATCCCAGTGAGATTCAGCGCCAGGGGAACTGTACCCCAGTGAGATTCAGTACCAGAGGAACTGTATCCCAGTGAGAGTCAGTGCCAGGGGAACTGTACCCCAGTGAGAGTCAGTGCCAGGGGAACTGTACCCCAGTGAGAGTCAGTGCCAGGGGAACTGTACCCCAGTGAGAGTCAGTGCCAGGGAAATTGTACTCCAGTGAGAGTCAGTGCCAAGGGAACTGTACTCCAGTGAGAGTCAGTGCCAGTGGAACTTTACTCCAATGAGTGTCAGTGCCAGGGGAACTGTACCCCAGTGGGAGTCAGTGCCTGTGGAACTGTACTCCAGTGAGAGTCAGTTCCAGGAGAACCATACCTCAGTGAGCGTCTGTGCCAGGGGAATTGTACCCCAGTGGGAGTCAGTGCCTGTGGAACTGTACTCCAGTGAGAGTCAGTTCCAGGAGAACCGTACCTCAGTGAGCGTCTGTGCCAGTGGAATTGTATCCCAGTGAGAGTCAGTGCCAGGGGAATTGTATCCCATTGAGAGTCAGTGTCAGGGGTACTGTACCCCATTGAGAGTCAGTGCCAGGGAAACTGTACCCCAGTGAGAGTCAGTGCCAGGGGAACTGTACTCCAGTGAGAGTCAGTGCCAGGGGAACTGCACTCCAGTGAGAGTCAGTACCAGAGGAACTGTACTCCAGTGAGAGTCTGTGTCAGGGGAATGTACCCAAGTGCGAATCAGTGCTCGGAAAACTGTACCCCATTGAGAGTATGTGCCAGGGGAACTATTTCCCAGTGAGATTCAGTACCAGGGGAACTGTATTCCAGTGAGAGTCAGTGCCTGGGGAACTGTACCCCAGTGAGAGTCAGTGCCAGGGGAACTGTACCCCAGTGAGAGTCAGTGCCAGGGGAACTGTATCCCAGTGAGAGTCAGTGCCAGGGAAACTACCCCAGTGGGAGTCAATCCCTGTGGAACTGTACTCCAGTGAGAGTCAGTTCCAGGGGAACTGTATCACAGTGAGATTCAGCGCCAGGGGAACTGCACCCCAGTGAGATTCAGTACCAGGGGAACTGTATCCCAGTGAGAGTCAGTGCTTGGGGAACTGTACCCCAGTGAGAGTAAGTGCCAGGGGAACGGTACTCCAGTGAGAATCAGTGCCAGGCGAACTGCGCCCCAGTGAGAGACAGTTCCAGGGGAACCTTAGCCAAGTGAGCGTCTGTGCCAGGGGAATTGTACCCCAGTGAGAGTCAGTGCCAGAAGAACTGTACCCCAGTGAGCGTCAGTGCCAGGGGAACTGTACCCCAGTGAGGGTCAGTACCAGGGAAACTGTACTCCAGTGAAAGTCAGTGCCAGGTGAACTGTACTCCAGTGAGAGTCAGTTCCAGGGGAACTGTATCCCAGTGAGAATCAGCGCCAGGGGAACTGCGCTCCAGTGAGTGTCAGTGCCAGGGGAACTGTACCCCAGTGGGAGTCAGTGCCTTTGGAACTGTACTCTATTGAGAGTCAGTTCCAGGGGAACTGTATCCCAGTGAGAATCAGCGCCAGGGGAACTGTACCCCAGTGAGATTCAGTACCAGGGGAACTGTATTCGAGTGAGAGTCAGTGCCAGGGGAACTGTACCCCAGTGAGAGTCAGTGCCAGGGGAACTGTACCCCAGTGAGAGTCAGTGCCAGGGGAACTGTATCCCAGTGAGAGTCAGTGCCAGGGAAACTACCCCAGTGGGAGTCAATCCCTGTGGAACTGTACTCCAGTGAGAGTCAGTACCAGGGGAACTGTATCACAGTGAGATTCAGCGCCAGGGGAACTGCACCCCAGTGAGATTCAGTACCAGGGGAACTGTATCCCAGTGAGAGTCAGTGCTTGGGGAACTGTACCCCAGTGAGAGTAAGTGCCAGGGGAACGGTACTCCAGTGAGAGTCAGTGGCAGGCGAACTGCGCCCCAGTGAGAGACAGTTCCAGGGGAACCTTAGCCAAGTGAGCGTCTGTGCCAGGGGAATTGTACCCCAGTGAGAGTCAGTGCCAGAAGAACTGTACCCCAGTGAGCGTCAGTGCCAGGGGAACTGTACCCCAGTGAGGGTCAGTGCCAGGGAAACTGTACTCCAGTGAAAGTCAGTGCCAGGTGAACTGTACTCCAGTGAGAGTCAATGCCAAGGAAACTGTACTCCAGTGAAAGTCAGTGCCAGGGGAACTGTACTCCAGTGGGAGTCAGTGCCTGTGGATCTGCACTACATTGAGAGTCAGTTCCAGGGGAAGTGTATCCCAGTGATTCAGCACCAGGGGAACTGTACCCCAGTGAGATTCAGTGCCAGGGGAACTGTATCCCAGTGAGAGTCAGTGCTTGGGGAACTGTACCCCAGTGAGAGTAAGTGCCAGGGGAACTGTACTCCAGTGAGTGTCAGTGCCAGGCGAACTGCACCCCAGTGAGAGTCAGTTCCAGGGGAACCTTACCCAAGTGAGCGTCTGTGCCAGGGGAATTGTACCCCAGTGAGAGTCAGTACCAGAGGAACTGTATCACAGTGAGAGTCAGTGCCAGGGTAAACTGTACCCCAGTGAGACTCTGTGCCAGGGGAACTGTACCCCAGTGAGAGTCAGTGCCTGTGGAACTGTACCCCAGTGAGAGTCAGTGCTTGTGGAACTGTACCCCAGTGAGAGTCAGTGCCAGGCGAACTGTAACCCAGTGAGATTCACTCCCAGGGGAACTGTATCCCAGTGAGAACCAGTGCCAGGGGAACTGTACCCCAGTGAGAGTCACTGCCAGTGGTACTGTATCCCATTGAGAGTCTGTGCCCGGGGAACTGTTTCCCAGTGAGACTCAGTGCCGGTGGAACTGTACTCCAGTGAGAGTCAGTGCCAGGGGAACTGTAACCCAGTGAGATTCACTGCCAGGCGAACTGTACCCCATTGAGAGTCTGTGCCAGGGGACTCTTTCCCAGTGAGACCAGTGCCAGTGGAACTGTACTCCAGTGAGATTCAGTGCCAGGCGAACTGCACCCCAGTGAGAGTCGGTTCCAGGGGAACCTGACCCAAGTGAGCGCCTGTGCCAGGGGAATTGTGCTCCAGTGAGAGTCAGTGCCAGAAGAACTGTACCCCAGTGAGCGTCAGTGCCAGGGGAACTGTACCCCAGTGAGAGTCAGTGCCAGGGAAACTGTACTCCAGTGAGAGTCAATGCAAGGGGTACAGTACTCCAGTGAGTGTCAGTTTCAGGGGAACTGTACCCCAGTTGGAGTCAGTGCCTGTGGAACTGTACTCCAGTGAGAGTCAGTTCCAGTAGAATTGTATCCCAGTGAGAGTCAGTGCCAGGGGAACTGTATCCCAGTGAGAGTCAGTGCCAGGGGAACTGTACCCCAGTGAGAGTCAGTGCCAGGGGAACTTTACTCCAGTGAGAGTCAGTGCCAGGGGAACTGTTTCCCAGTGAGACTCAGTGCCAGTGGATCTGTACCCCATTGAGAGTCTGTGCCCGGGGAACTGTTTCCCAGTGCGACTCAGTGCCGGTGGAACTGTACTCCAGTGAGAGTCAGTGCCAGGGAAACTGTACTCCAGTGAAAGTCAGTGCCAGGGGAACTGTACTCCAGTGAGAGTCAATGCCAGGGGAAGTGTACTCAAGTGAGTGTCAGTGCCAGGGGAACTGTACACCAGTGGGAGTCAGTGCCTGTGGATCTGTACTCCATTGAGAGTCAGTTCCAGGAGAAGTGTATCCCAGTGAGATTCAGCACCAGGGGAACTGCACCCCAGTGAGATTCAGTGCCAGGGGAACTGTACCCCAGTGGGAGTCAGTGCCTGTGGAACTGTACTCCAGTGAGAGTCAGTTCCAGGGGAACTGTATCACAGTGAGATTCAGCACCAGGGGAACTGTACCCCAGTGAGATTCAGTACCAGGGGAACTGTATCCCAGTGAGAGTCAGTGCTTGGGGAACTGTACCCCAGTGAGAGTAAGTGCCAGGGGAACCTTACCCAAGTGAGCGTCTGTGCCAAGGGAATTGTACCCCAGTGAGAGTCAGTACCAGAGGAACTGTATCCCAGTGAGAGTCAGTGCCAGGGGAACTGTACCCCAGTGAGACTCTGTGCCAGGGGAACTGTACCCCAGTGAGAGTCAGTGCCAGGGGAACTGTACCCCAGTGAGAGTCAGTGCCAGGGGAACTGTATCCCAGTGAGAGTCAGTGCCAGGGAAACTGTACTCCAGTGAGAGTCAGTGCCAGGGAAACTGTACTCCAGTGAGAGTCAGTGCCAGGGAAACTGTACTCCAGTGAGAGTCAGTGCCAGGGGAACTTTATTCCAGTGAGAGTCAGTGTCAGTGTAAGTGTACTCCAGTGAGTGTCAGTGCCAGGGGAATGGTACCCCAGTGGGAGTCAGTGCCTGTGGAACTGTACCCTAGTGAGAGTCAGTGCTTGTGGAACTGTACCCCAGTGAGAGTCAGTGCCAGGGGAACTGTAACCCAGTGAGATTCACTACCAGTGGAACTGTATCCCAGTGAGAGCCAGTGCCAGGGGAACTGTACCCCAGTGAGAGTCACTGCCAGGGGAACTGTTTCCCAGTGAGACTCAGTGCCAGTGGTACTGTACCCCATTGAGAGTCTGTGCCCGGGGAACTGTTTCCCAGTGAGACTCAGTGCCAGTGGAACTGTACTCCAGTGAGAGTCAGTGCCAGGGGAACTGTAACCCAGTGAGAGTCAGTGCCAGGGAAACTGTACTCCAGTGAAAGTCAGTGATAGGGGAACTGTACTCCAGTGAGAGTCAATGCCAGGGGAACTGTACTCCAGTGAGAGTCAGTGCCAGGGAAACTGCCCCAGTGGGAGTCAATGCCTGTGGAACTGTACTCCACTGAGAGTCAATGCCAGGGGAACTGTACTCCAGCGAGTGTCAGTGCCAGGGGAACTGTACCCCAGTGGGAGTCAGTGCCTTTGGAACTGTACTCCATTGAGAGTCAGTTCCAGGGGAAGTGTATCCCAGTGAGATTCAGCACCAGGGGAACTGCACCCCATTGAGATTCAGTGCCAGGGGAACTGTACCCCAGTGGGAGTCAGTGCCTGTGGAACTGTACTCCAGTGAGAGTCAGTTCCAGGGGAACTGTATCCCAGTGAGATTCAGCGCCAGGGGAACTGTACCCCAGTGAGATTCAGTACCAGGAGAACTTTATCCCAGTGAGAGTCAGTGCCAGGGGAACTGTACCCCAGTGAGAGTCAGTGCCAGGTGAACTGTACCCCAGTGAGAGTCAGTGCCAGGGGAACTGTATCCCAGTGAGAGTCAGTGCCAGGGAAACGACCCCAGTGGGAGTCAATGCCTGTGGAACTGTACTCCAGTTAGAGTCAGTTCCAGGGGAACTGTATCACAGTGAGATTCAGCGCCAGGGGAACTGTACCCCAGTGAGATTCAGTACCAGGGGAACTGTATCCCAGTGAGAGTCAGTGCTTGGGGAACTGTACCCCAGTGAGAGTAAGTGCCAGGGGAACAGTACTCCAGTGAAAGTCAGTGCCAGGCGAATTGCACACCAGTGAGAGTCAGTTCCAGGGGAACCTTAGCCAAGTGAGCGTCTGTGCCAGGGGAACTGTACCCCAGTGAGAGTCAGTGCCAGGGGAACTGTACCCCAGTGAGAGTCAGTGCCAGGGGAACTGTACCCCAGTGAGAGTCAGAGCCAGGGAAATTGTACTCCAGTGAGAGTCAGTGCCAAGGGAACTGTACTCCAGTGAGAGTCAGTGCCAGTGGAACTTTACTCCAATGAGTGTCAGTGCCAGGGGAACTGTACCCCAGTGGGAGTCAGTGCCTGTGGAACTGTACTCCAGTGAGAGTCAGTTCCAGGAGAACAGTACCTCAGTGAGCGTCTGTGCCAGTGGAATTGTATCCCAGTGAGAGTCAGTGCCAGGGGAATTGTATCCCATTGAGAGTCAGTGTCAGGGGTACTGTACCCCATTGAGAGTCAGTGCCAGGGAAACTGTAATCCAGTGAGAGTCAGTGCCAGGGGAACTGCACTCCAGTGAGAGTCAGTACCAGAGGAACTGTACTCCAGTGAGAGTCTGTGTCAGGGTAATGTACCCAAGTGCGAATCAGTGCTCGGAAAACTGTACCCCATTGAGAGTATGTGCCAGGGGAACTATTTCCCAGTGAGACTCAGTGCCAGTGGAACTGTACTCCAGTGAGAGTCAGTACCAGGGGAACTGTACTCCAGTGAGAGTCAGTGCCAGGGGAACTGTACCCCAGTGAGAGTCAGTGCCAGGGGAACTGTATCCCAGTGAGAGTCAGTGCCAGGGAAACTGTACTCCAGTGAGATTCAGTGCCTGGGGAACTTTACTCCAGTGAGAGTCACTGCCAGTGGAACTGTACTCCAGTGAGTGCCAGTGCCAGGCGAACGGTACCCCAGTGGGAGTCAGTGCCTGTGTAACTGTACTCCAGTGAGAGTCAGTTCCAGGGGAACCTTACCTCAGTGAGCGTCTGTGCCAGGGGAATTGTATCCCGGTGAGAGTCAGTGCCAGGGGAACTGTACCCCAGTGAGATTCAGTACCAGGGGAACTGTATCCCAGTGAGAGTCAGTGCTTGGGGAACTGTACCCCAGTGAGAGTAAGTGCCAGGGGAACCTTACCCAAGTGAGCGTCTGTGCCAAGGGAATTGTACCCCAGTGAGAGTCAGTACCAGAGGAACGGTATCCCAGTGAGAGTCAGTGCCAGGGGAACTGTACCCCAGTGAGACTCTGTGCCAGGGGAACTGTACCCCAGTGAGAGTCAGTGCCAGGGGAACTGTACCCCAGTGAGAGTCAGTGCCAGGGGAACTGTATCCCAGTGAGAGTCAGTGCCAGGGAAACTGTACTCCAGTGAGAGTCAGTGCCAGGGGAACTTTATTCCAGTGAGAGTCAGTGTCAGTGTAAGTGTACTCCAGTGAGTGTCAGTGCCAGGGGAACGGTACCCCAGTGGGAGTCAGTGCCTGTGGAACTGTACCCTAGTGAGAGTCAGTGCTTGTGGAACTGTACCCCAGTGAGAGTCAGTGCCAGGGGAACTGTAACCCAGTGAGATTCACTACCAGTGGAACTGTATCCCAGTGAGAGCCAGTGCCAGGGGAACTGTACCCCAGTGAGAGTCACTGCCAGGGGAACTGTTTCCCAGTGAGACTCAGTGCCAGTGGTACTGTACCCCATTGAGAGTCTGTGCCCGGGGAACTGTTTCCCAGTGAGACTCAGTGCCAGTGGAACTGTACTCCAGTGAGAGTCAGTGCCAGGGGAACTGTAACCCAGTGAGAGTCAGTGCCAGGGAAACTGTACTCCAGTGAAAGTCAGTGATAGGGGAACTGTACTCCAGTGAGAGTCAATGCCAGGGGAACTGTACTCCAGTGAGAGTCAGTGCCAGGGAAACTGCCCCAGTGGGAGTCAATGCCTGTGGAACTGTACTCCACTGAGAGTCAATGCCAGGGGAACTGTACTCCAGCGAGTGTCAGTGCCAGGGGAACTGTACCCCAGTGGGAGTCAGTGCCTTTGGAACTGTACTCCATTGAGAGTCAGTTCCAGGGGAAGTGTATCCCAGTGAGATTCAGCACCAGGGGAACTGCACCCCAGTGAGATTCAGTGCCAGGGGAACTGTACCCCAGTGGGAGTCAGTGCCTGTGGAACTGTACTCCAGTGAGAGTCAGTTCCAGGGGAACTGTATCCCAGTGAGATTCAGCGCCAGGGGAACTGTACCCCAGTGAGATTCAGTACCAGGAGAACTTTATCCCAGTGAGAGTCAGTGCCAGGGGAACTGTACCCCAGTGAGAGTCAGTGCCAGGTGAACTGTACCCCAGTGAGAGTCAGTGCCAGGGGAACTGTATCCCAGTGAGAGTCAGTGCCAGGGAAACGACCCCAGTGGGAGTCAATGCCTGTGGAACTGTACTCCAGTTAGAGTCAGTTCCAGGGGAACTGTATCACAGTGAGATTCAGCGCCAGGGGAACTGTACCCCAGTGAGATTCAGTACCAGGGGAACTGTATCCCAGTGAGAGTCAGTGCCAGGGGAACTGTACCCCAGTGAGAGTCAGTGCCAGGGAAACTGTACTCCAGTGAAAGTCAGTGCCAGGGGAACTGTATTCCATTGAGAGTCAGTGTCAGGGGTACTGTACCCCATTGAGAGTCAGTGCCAGGGAAACTGTACCCCAGTGAGAGTCAGTGCCAGGGGAACTGTACTTCAGTGAGAGTCAGTGCCAGGGGAACTGCACTCCAGTGAGAGTCAATGCCAGAGGAACTGTACTCCAGTGAGAATCTGTGTCAGGGGAATGTACCCAAGTGCGAATCAGTGCTCGGAAAACTGTACCCCACTGAGAGTCAGTGCCAGGGGAACTATTTCCCAGTGAGACTCAGTGCCAGTGGAACTGTACTCCAGTGAGAGTCAGTGCCAGGGGAACTGTACCCCAGGGAGAGTCAGTGCCAGGGGAACTGTATACCAGTGAGAGTCAATGCCAGGGAAACTGTACTCCAGTGAGATTCAGTGCCTGGGGAACTTTACTCCAGTGAGAGTCAGTGCCAGTGGAACTGTACTCCAGTGAGTGTCAGTGCCAGGGGAACGGTACCCCAGTGGGAGTCAGTGCCTGTGTAACTGTACGCCAGTGAGATTCAGTTCCAGGGGAACCTTACCTCAGTGAGCGTCTGTGCCAGGGGAATTGTATCCCGGTGAGAGTCAGTGCCAGGGGAACTGTACCCCAGTGAGATTCAGTGCTTGTGGAACAGTACCCCAGTGAGAGTCAGTTCCAGGGGAACTGTATCCCAGTGAGATTCACTACCAGGGGAACTGTATCCCAGTGAGAGTCAGTGCCAGGGGAACTGTACCCCAGTGAGAGTCAGTGTCAGGGGAACTGTACTCCAGTGAGAGTCAGTGCCAGGGGAACTGTAACCCAATGAGAGTCAGTGCCAGGGGAACTGTACTCCAGTGAGAGTCAGTGCCAGGGGAACTGTACTCCAGTGAGAGTCGGTGCCAGGGGAACTGTGCCCATGTGAGAGTCAGTGCCAGGGGAACTATACCCCAGTGAGAGTCAGTGCCAGGGAAACTGTGCTCCAGTGAAAGTCAGTGCCAGGGGAACTCTACTCCAGTGAGAGTCAATGCCAGGGGAAATGTACTCCAGTGAGTGTCAGTGCCAGGGGAACTATTTCCCAGTGAGACTCAGTGCCAGTGGAACTGTACTCCAGTGAGAGTCAGTACCAGGTGAACTGTACCCCAGGGAGAGTCAGTGCCAGGGGAACTGTATCCCAGTGAGAGTCAATGCCAGGGAAACTGTACTCCAGTGTGATTCAGTGCCTGGGGAACTTTACTCCAGTGAGAGTCAGTGCCAGTGGAACTGTACTCCAGTGAGTGTCAGTGCCAGGGGAACGGTACCCCAGTGGGAGTCAGTGCCTGTGTAACTGTACGCCAGTGAGATTCAGTTCCAGGGGAACCTTACCTCAGTGAGCGTCTGTGCCAGGGGAATTGTATCCCGGTGAGAGTCAGTGCCAGGGGAACTGTACCCCAGTGAGATTCAGTGTTTGTGGAACAGTACCCCAGTGAGAGTCAGTTCCAGGGGAACTGTATCCCAGTGAGATTCACTACCAGGGGAACTGTATCCCAGTGAGAGTCAGTGCCAGGGGAACTGTACCCCAGTGAGAGTCAGTGTCAGGGGAACTGTACTCCAGTGAGAGTCAGTGCCAGGGGAACTGTAACCCAATGAGAGTCAGTGCCAGGGGAACTGTACTCCAGTGAGAGTCAGTGCCAGGGGAACTGTACTCCAGTGAGAGTCGGTGCCAGGGGAACTGTGCCCCAGTGAAAGTCAGTGCCAGGGGAACTGTACCCCAGTGAGAGTCAGTGCCAGGGGAACTGTACCCCAGTGAGAGTCAGTGCCAGGGGAACTCTACTCCAGTGAGAGTCAATGCCAGGGGAAATGTACTCCAGTGAGTGTCAGTGCCAGGGGAACTGTACCCCAGTGGGAGTCAGTGCCTGTGGAACTGTACTCCAGTGAGAGTCAGTTCCAGGGGAAGTGTATCCCAGTGAGATTCAGCACTAGGGGAACTGAACCCCAGTGAGAGTCAGTACCAGAGGAACTGTATCCCAGTGAGAGTCAGTGCCAGGGGAACTGTACCCCAGTGAGACTCTGTGCCAGGGGAACTGTACCCCAGTGAGAGTCAGTGCCAGGGGAACTGTACCCCAGTGAGAGTCAGTGCCAGGGGAACTGTATCCCAGTGAGAGTCAGTGCCAAGGAAACTGTACTCCAGTGAGAGTCAGTGCCAGGGGAACTTTATTCCAGAGAGTCAGTGCCAGTGGAACTGTACTCCAGTGAGTGTCAGTGCCAGGGGAACGGTACCCCAGTGGGAGTCAGTGCCTGTGGAACTGTACCCCAGTGAGAGTCAGTGCCAGGGGAACTGTAACCCAGTGAGATTCACTGCCAGGTGAACTGTACCCCATTGAGAGTCTGTGCCAGGGGACTGTTTCCCAGTGAGACCAGTGCCAGTGGAACTGTACTCCAGTGAGAGTCAGTGCCAGGGAAACTGTACTCCAGTGAAAGCCAGTGCCAGGGGAACTGTACTCCAGTGAGAGTCAATGCCAGGGGAAGTGTACTCCAGTGAGAGTCAGTGCCAGGGGAACTGTACTCCAGTGAGAGTCAGTGCCAGGGGAACTGCACTCCAGTGAGAGTCAATGCCAGAGGAACTGTACTCCAGTGAGAATCTGTGTCAGGGGAATGTACCCAAGTGCGAATCAGTGCTCGGAAAACTGTACCCCACTGAGAGTCAGTGCCAGGGGAACTATTTCCCAGTGAGACTCAGTGCCAGTGGAACTGTACTCCAGTGAGAGTCAGTGCCAGGTGAACTGTACCCCAGGGAGAGTCAGTGCCAGGGGAACTGTATCCCAGTGAGAGTCAATGCCAGGGAAACTGTACTCCAGTGTGATTCAGTGCCTGGGGAACTTTACTCCAGTGAGAGTCAGTGCCAGTGGAACTGTACTCCAGTGAGTGTCAGTGCCAGGGGAACGGTACCCCAGTGGGAGTCAGTGCCTGTGTAACTGTACGCCAGTGAGATTCAGTTCCAGGGGAACCTTACCTCAGTGAGCGTCTGTGCCAGGGGAATTGTATCCCGGTGAGAGTCAGTGCCAGGGGAACTGTACCCCAGTGAGAGTCAGTGCCAGGGGAACTGTATCCCAGTGAGAGTCAGTGCCAGGGAAACTGTACTCCAGTGAGAGTCAGTGCCAGGGGAACCTTATTCCAGTGAGAGTCAGTGCCAGTGGAACTGTACTCCAGTGAGTGTCAGTGCCAGGGGAACGGTACCCCAGTGGGAGTCAGTGCCTGTGGAACTGCACCCCAGTGAGAGTCAGTGCTTGTGGAACTGTACCCCCGTGAGAGTCAGTGCCAGGGGAACTGTAACCCAGTGAGATTCACTACCAGGGGAACTGTATCCCAGTGAGAGTCACTGCCAGGGGAACAGTTTCCCAGTGAGACTCAGTGCCAGTGGGTCTGTACCCCATTGAGAGTCTGTGCCCAGGGAACTGTTTCCCAGTGAGTGTCAGTGCCAGGGGAACTGTACCCCAGTGAGAGTCAGTGTCAGGGGAGCTGTATCACAGTGAGAGTCAGTGCCAGGGAAACTGTACCCCAGTGAGAGTCAGTGCCAGGGGAACTGTACCCCATTGAGAGTCAGTGCCAGGGAAACTGTACCCCAGTGAGAGTCAGTGCCAGGGGAACTGTACTCCAGTGAGAGTCAGTGCCAGGGGAACTGCACTTCAGTGAGAGTCAATGCCAGAGGAACTGTACTCCAGTGAGAATCTGTGTCAGGGGAATGTACCCAAGTGCGAATCAGTGCTCGGAAAACTGTACCCCACTGAGAGTCAGTGCCAGGGGAACTATTTCCCAGTGAGACTCAGTGCCAGTGGAACTGTACTCCAGTGAGAGTCAGTGCCAGGTGAACTGTACCCCAGGGAGAGTCAGTGCCAGGGGAACTGTATCCCAGTGAGAGTCAATGCCAGGGAAACTGTACTCCAGTGTGATTCAGTGCCTGGGGAACTTTACTCCAGTGAGAGTCAGTGCCAGTGGAACTGTACTCCAGTGAGTGTCAGAGCCAGGGGAACGGTACCCCAGTGGGAGTCAGTGCCTGTGTAACTGTACGCCAGTGAGATTCAGTTCCAGGGGAACCTTACCTCAGTGAGCGTCTGTGCCAGGGGAATTGTATCCCGGTGAGAGTCAGTGCCAGGGGAACTGTACCCCAGTGAGATTCAGTGTTTGTGGAACAGTACCCCAGTGAGAGTCAGTTCCAGGGGAACTGTATCCCAGTGAGATTCACTACCAGGGGAACTGTATCCCAGTGAGAGTCAGTGCCAGGGGAACTGTACCCCAGTGAGAGTCAGTGTCAGGGGAACTGTACTCCAGTGAGAGTCAGTGCCAGGGGAACTGTAACCCAATGAGAGTCAGTGCCAGGGGAACTGTACTCCAGTGAGAGTCAGTGCCAGGGGAACTGTACTCCAGTGAGAGTCGGTGCCTGTGGAACTGTACTCCAGTGAGAGTCAGTTCCAGGGGAAGTGTATCCCAGTGAGATTCAGCACTAGGGGAACTGAACCCCAGTGAGAGTCAGTACCAGAGGAACTGTATCCCAGTGAGAGTCAGTGCCAGGGGAACTGTACCCCAGTGAGACTCTGTGCCAGGGGAACTGTACCCCAGTGAGAGTCAGTGCCAGGGGAACTGTACCCCAGTGAGAGTCAGTGCCAGGGGAACTGTATCCCAGTGAGAGTCAGTGCCAGGGAAACTGTACTCCAGTGAGAGTCAGTGCCAGGGAAACTGTACTCCAGTGAGAGTCAGTGCCAGGGAAACTGTACTCCAGTGAGAGTCAGTGCCAAGGGAACTTTATTCCAGTGAGAGTCAGTGCCCAGGGAACTGTTTCCCAGTGAGACTCAGTGCCGGTAGAACTGTACTCCAGTGAGAGTCAGTGCCAGGGGAACTGTAACCCAGTGAGAGTCAGTGCCAGGGGGACTGTAACCCAATGAGAGTCAGTGCCAGGGGAACTGTACTCCAGTGAGAGTCAGTGCCAGGGGAACTGTACTCCAGTGAGAGTCGGTGCCAGGGGAACTGTGCCCATGTGAGAGTCAGTGCCAGGGGAACTGTACTCCACTGAGAGTCAATGCCAGGGGAACTGTACTCCAGTGAGTGTCAGTGCCAGGGGAACTGTACCCCAGTGGGAGTCAGTGCCTTTGGAACTGTACTCCATTGAGAGTCAGTTCCAGGGGAAGTGTATCCCAGTGAGATTCAGCACCAGGGGAACTGAACCCCAGTGAGAGTCAGTACCAGAGGAACTGTATCCCAGTGAGAGTCAGTGCCAGGGGAACTGTACCCCAGTGAGACTCTGTGCCAGGGGAACTGTACCCCAGTGAGAGTCAGTGCCAGGGGAACTGTACCCCAGTGAGAGTCAGTGCCAGGGGAACTGTATCCCAGTGAGAGTCAGTGCCAGGGAAACTGTACTCCAGTGAGAGTCAGTGCCAGGGAAACTGTACTCCAGTGAGAGTCAGTGCCAGGGAAACTGTACTCCAGTGAGAGTCAGTGCCAAGGGAACTTTATTCCAGTGAGAGTCAGTGCCCAGGGAACTGTTTCCCAGTGAGACTCAGTGCCGGTAGAACTGTACTCCAGTGAGAGTCAGTGCCAGGGGAACTGTAACCCAGTGAGAGTCAGTGCCAGGGGGACTGTAACCCAATGAGAGTCAGTGCCAGGGGAACTGTACTCCAGTGAGAGTCAGTGCCAGGGGAACTGTACTCCAGTGAGAGTCGGTGCCAGGGGAACTGTGCCCATGTGAGAGTCAGTGCCAGGGGAACTGTACTCCACTGAGAGTCAATGCCAGGGGAACTGTACTCCAGTGAGTGTCAGTGCCAGGGGAACTGTACCCCAGTGGGAGTCAGTGCCTTTGGAACTGTACTCCATTGAGAGTCAGTTCCAGGGGAAGTGTATCCCAGTGAGATTCAGCACCAGGGGAACTGCACCCCAGTGAGATTCAGTGCCAGGGGAACTGTACCCCAGTGGGAGTCAGTGCCTGTGGAACTGCACTCCAGTGAGAGTCAGTTCCAGGGGAACTGTATCCCAGTGAGATTCAGCGCCAGCGGAACTGTACACCAGTGAGATTCAGTGCCAGGGGAACTGTATCCCAGTGAGAGTCAGTGCCAGGGGAACTGTACCCCAGTGAGAGTCAGTGCCAGGGGAACTGTACCCCAGTGAGAGTCAGTGCCAGGGGAACTGTATATCAGTGAGAGTCAGTGCCAGGGAAACTACCCCAGTGGGAGTCAATGCCTATGGAACTGTACTCCAGTGAGAGTCAGTTCCAGGGGAACTGTATCACAGTGAGATTCAGCGCCAGGGGAACTGTACCCCAGTGAGATTCATTGCTTGGGGAACTGTACCCCAGTGAGAGTAAGTGCCAGGGGAACTGTACTCCAGTGAGAGTCAGTGCCAGGCGAACTGCACCCCAGTGAGAGTCAGTTCCAGGGGAACCTTAGCCAAGTGAGCGTCTGTGCCAGGGGAATTGTACCCCAGTGAGAGTCAGTGCCAGAAGAACTGTACCCCAGTGAGCGTCAGTGCCAGGGGAACTGTACCCGAGTGAGGGTCAGTGCCAGGGAAACTGTACTCCAGTGAAAGACAGTGCCAGGTGAACTGTACTCCAGTGAGAGTCAATGCAAAGGGAACTGTACTGCAGTGAGTGTCAGTTTCAGGGGAACTCTACCCCAATTGGAGTCAGTGCCTGTGGAACTGTACTCCAGTGAGTCAGTTCCAGGGGAACTGTATCCCAGTGAGATTCAGCGCCAGGGGAACTGCACCCCAGTGAGATTCAGTACCAGAGGAACTGTATCCCAGTGAGAGTCAGTGCCAGGGGAACTGTACCCCAGTGAGAGTCAGTGCCAGGGGAACTGTACCCCAGTGAGAGTCAGTGCCAGGGGAACTTTACTCCAGTGAGAGTCAGTGCCAGGGGAACTGTAACCCAGTGTGATTCACTACCAGGGGAACTGTATCCCAGTGAGAGCCAGTCCCAGGGGAACTGTACCTCACTGAGAGTCAGTGCCAGAGGAACTGTTTCCCAGTGAGACTCAGTGCCAGTGGAACTGTACCCCATTGAGAGTCTGTGCCCGGGGAACTGTTTCCCAGTGAGACTCAGTGCCAGTGGAACTGTACTCCAGTGAGAGTCAGTGCCAGGGGAACTGTACCCCAGGGAGAGTCAGTGCCAGGGGAACTGTATCCCAGTGAGAGTCAATGCCAGGGAAACTGTACTCCAGTGAGATTCAGTGCCTGGGGAACTTTACTCCAGTGAGAGTCAGTGCCAGTGGAACTGTACTCCAATGAGTGTCAGTGCCAGGGGAACGGTACCCCAGTGGGAGTCAGTGCCTGTGTAACTGTACGCCAGTGAGATTCAGTTCCAGGGGAACCTTACCTCAGTGAGCGTCTGTGCCAGTGGAATTGTATCCGGGTGAGAGTCAGTGTCAGCGGAACTGTACCCCAGTGAGATTCAGTGCTTGTGGAACAGTACCCCAGTGAGAGTCAGTTCCAGGGGAACTGTATCCAGTGAGATTCACTACCAGGGGAACTGTATCCCAGTGAGAGTCAGTGCCAGGGGAACTGTACCCCAGTGAGAGTCAGTGTCAGGGGAACTGTACTCCAGTGAGAGTCAGTGCCAGGGGAACTGTAACCCAATGAGAGTCAGTGCCAGGGGAACTGTACTCCAGTGAGAGTCAGTGCCAGGGGAACTGTACTCCAGTGAGAGTCGGTGCCAGGGGAACTGTGCCCATGTGAGAGTCAGTGCCAGGGGAACTTACCCCATTGAGAGTCAGTGCCAGGGAAACTGTGCTCCAGTGAAAGTCAGTGCCAGGGGAACTCTACTCCAGTGAGAGTCAATGCCAGGGGAAATGTACTCCAGTGAGTGTCAGTGCCAGGGGAACTGTACCCCAGTGGGAGTCAGTGCCTGTGGAACTGTACTCCAGTGAGAGTCAGTTCCAGGGGAAGTGTATCCCAGTGAGATTCAGCACTAGGGGAACTGAACCCCAGTGAGAGTCAGTACCAGAGGAACTGTATCCCAGTGAGAGTCAGTGCCAGGGGAACTGTACCCCAGTGAGACTCTGTGCCAGGGGAACTGCACCCCAGTGAGAGTCAGTGCCAGGGGAACTGTACCCCAGTGAGACTCTGTGCCAGGGGAACTGCACCCCAGTGAGAGTCAGTGCCAGGGGAACTGTACCCCAGTGAGAGTCAGTGCCAGGGGAACTGTATCCCAGTGAGAGTCAGTGCCAGGGAAACTGTACTCCAGTGAGAGTCAGTGCCAGGGAAACTGTACTCCAGTGAGAGTCAGTGCCAGGTAAACTGTACTCCAGTGAGAGTCAGTGCCAGGGGAAATTTATTCCAGTGAGAGTCAGTGCCAGTGGAACTGTACTCCAGTGAGTGTCAGTGCCAGGGGAACGGTACCCCATTGAGAGTCTGTGCCCAGGGAACTGTTTCCCAGTGAGACTCAGTGCCGGTGGAACTGTACTCCAGTGAGAGTCAGTGCCAGGGGAACTGTAACCCAGTGAGATTCACTGCCAGGTGAACTGTACCCCATTGAGAGTCTGTGCCAGGGGACTGTTTCCCAGTGAGACCAGTGCCAGTGGAACTGTACTCCAGTGAGAGTCAGTGCCAGGGAAACTGTACTCCAGTGAAAGCCAGTGCCAGGGGAACTGTACTCCAGTGAGAGTCAATGCCAGGGGAAGTGTACTCCAGTGAGTGTCAGTGCCAGGGTAACTGTACCCCAGTGGGAGTCAGTGCCAGGGGAATTGTATTCCATTGAGAGTCAGTGTCAGGGGTACTGTACCCCATTGAGAGTCAGTGCCAGGGAAACTGTACCCCAGTGAGAGTCAGTGCCAGGGGAACTGTACTCCAGTGAGAGTCAGTGCCAGGGGAACTGCACTCCAGTGAGAGTCAATGCCAGAGGAACTGTACTCCAGTGAGAATCTGTGTCAGGGGAATGTACCCAAGTGCGAATCAGTGCGCGGAAAACTGTACCCCACTGAGAGTCAGTGCCAGGGGAACTATTTCCCAGTGAGACTCAGTGCCAGTGGAACTGTACTCCAGTGAGAGTCAGTGCCAGGTGAACTGTACCCCAGGGAGAGTCAGTGCCAGGGGAACTGTACCCAGTGAGAGTCAATGCCAGGGAAACTGTACTCCAGTGTGATTCAGTGCCTGGGGAACTTTACTCCAGTGAGAGTCAGTGCCAGTGGATCTGTACTCCAGTGAGTGTCAGTGCCAGGGGAACGGTACCCCAGTGGGAGTCAGTGCCTGTGTAACTGTACGCCAGTGAGATTCAGTTCCAGGGGAACCTTACCTCAGTGAGCGTCTGTGCCAGGTGAATTGTATCCCGGTGAGAGTCAGTGCCAGGGGAACTGTACCCCAGTGAGATTCAGTGCTTGTGGAACAGTACCCCAGTGAGAGTCAGTTCCAGGGGAACTGTATCCCAGTGAGATTCACTACCAGGGGAACTGTATCCCAGTGAGAGTCAGTGCCAGGGGAACTGTACCCCAGAGAGAGTCAGTGTCAGGGGAACTGTACTCCAGTGAGAGTCAGTGCCAGGGGAACTGTAACCCAATGAGAGTCAGTGCCAGGGGAACTGTACTCCAGTGAGAGTCAGTGCCAGGGGAACTGCACTCCAGTGATAGTCGGTGCCAGGGGAACTGTGCCCATGTGAGAGTCAGTGCCAGGGGAACTATACCCCAGTGAGAGTCAGTGCCAGGGAAACTGTGCTCCAGTGAAAGTCAGTGCCAGGGGAACTCTACTCCAGTGAGAGTCAATGCCAAGGGAAATGTACTCCAGTGAGTGTCAGTGCCAGGGGAACTGTACCCCAGTGGGAGTCAGTGCCTGTGGAACTGTACTCCAGTGAGAGTCAGTTCCAGGGGAAGTGTATCCCAGTGAGATTCAGCACTAGGGGAACTGAACCCCAGTGAGAGTCAGTACCAGAGGAACTGTATCCCAGTGAGAGTCAGTGCCAGGGGAACTGTACCCCAGTGAGACTCTGTGCCAGGGGAACTGTACCCCAGTGAGAGTCAGTGCCAGGGGAACTGTACCCCAGTGAGAGTCAGTGCCAGGGGAACTGTATCCCAGTGAGAGTCAGTGCCAGGGAAACTGTACTCCAGTGAGAGTCAGTGCCAGGGAAACTGTACTCCAGTGAGAGTCAATGCCAGGGAAACTGTACTCCAGTGTGATTCAGTGCCTGGGGAACTTTACTCCAGTGAGAGTCAGTGCCAGTGGAACTGTACTCCAGTGAGTGTCAGTGCCAGGGGAACGGTACCCCAGTGGGAGTCAGTGCCTGTGTAACTGTACGCCAGTGAGATTCAGTTCCAGGGGAACCTTACCTCAGTGAGCGTCTGTGCCAGGGGAATTGTATCCCGGTGAGAGTCAGTGCCAGGGGAACTGTACCCCAGTGAGATTCAGTGCTTCTGGAACAGTTCCCCAGTGAGAGTCAGTTCCAGGGGAACTGTATCCCAGTGAGATTCACTACCAGGGGAACTGTATCCCAGTGAGAGTCAGTGCCAGGGGAACTGTACCCCAGTGAGAGTCAGTGTCAGGGGAACTGTACTCCAGTGAGAGTCAGTGCCAGGGGGACTGTAACCCAATGAGAGTCAGTGCCAGGGGAACTGTACTCCAGTGAGAGTCAGTGCCAGGGGAACTGTACTCCAGTGAGAGTCGGTGCCAGGGGAACTGTGCCCATGTGAGAGTCAGTGCCAGGGGAACTATACCCCAGTGAGAGTCAGTGCCAGGGAAACTGTGCTCCAGTGAAAGTCAGTGCCAGGGGAACTCTACTCCAGTGAGAGTCAATGCCAAGGGAAATGTACTCCAGTGAGTGTCAGTGCCAGGGGAACTGTACCCCAGTGGGAGTCAGTGCCTGTGGAACTGTACTCCAGTGAGAGTCAGTTCCAGGGGAAGTGTATCCCAGTGAGATTCAGCACTAGGGGAACTGAACCCCAGTGAGAGTCAGTACCAGAGGAACTGTATCCCAGTGAGAGTCAGTGCCAGGGGAACTGTACCCCAGTGAGACTCTGTGCCAGGGGAACTGTACCCCAGTGAGAGTCAGTGCCAGGGGAACTGTACCCCAGTGAGAGTCAGTGCCAGGGGAACTGTATCCCAGTGAGAGTCAGTGCCAGGGAAACTGTACTCCAGTGAGAGTCAGTGCCAGGGAAACTGTACTCCAGTGAGAGTCAGTGCCAGGGAAACTGTACTCCAGTGAGAGTCAGTGCCAAGGGAACTTTATTCCAGTGAGAGTCAGTGCCAGTGGAACTGTACTCCAGTGAGTGTCAGTGCCAGGGGAACGGTACCACAGTGGGAGTCAGTGCCTGTGGAACTGTACCCCAGTGAGAGTCAGTGCTTGTGGAACTGTACCCCAGTGAGAGGCAGTGCCAGGGGAACTGTAACCCAGTGAGATTCACTACCAGGGGAACTGTATCCCAGTGAGAGTCACTGCCAGGGGAACAGTTTCCCAGTGAGACTCAGTGCCAGAGGGTCTGTACCCCATTGAGAGTCTGTGCCCAGGGAACTGTTTCCCAGTGAGACTCAGTGCCGGTGGAACTGTACTCCAGTGAGAGTCAGTGCCAGGGGAACTGTAACCCAGTGAGATTCACTGCCAGGTGAACTGTACCCCATTGAGAGTCTGTGCCAGGGAACTGTTTCCCAGTGAGACCAGTGCCAGTGGAACTGTACTCCAGTGAGAGTCAGTGCCAGGGAAACTGTTCTCCAGTGAAAGTCAGTGATAGGGGAACTGTACTCCGCTGAGAGTCAGTTCCAGGGGAAGTGTATCCCAGTGAGATTCAGCACCAGGGGAACTGCACCCCAGTGAGATTCAGTGCCAGGGGAACTGTACCCCAGTGGGAGTCAGTGCCTGTGGAACTGTACTCCAGTGAGAGTCAGTTCCAGGGGAACTGTATCCCAGTGAGATTCAGCGCCAGCGGAACTGTACACCAGTGAGATTCAGTGCCAGGGGAACTGTATCCCAGTGAGAGTCAGTGCCAGGGGAACTGTACCCCAGTGAGAGTCAGTGCCAGGGGAACTGTACCCCAGTGAGAGTCAGTGCCAGGGGAACTGTATGTCAGTGAGAGTCAGTGCCAGGGAAACTACCCCAGTGGGAGTCAATGCCTATGGAACTGTACTCCAGTGAGAGTCAGTTCCAGGGGAACTGTATCACAGTGAGATTCAGCGCCAGGGGAACTGTACCCCAGTGAGATTCATTGCTTGGGGAACTGTACCCCAGTGAGAGTAAGTGCCAGGGGAACTGTACTCCAGTGAGAGTCAGTGCCAGGCGAACTGCACCCCAGTGAGAGTCAGTTCCAGGGGAACCTTAGCCAAGTGAGCGCCTGTGCCAGGGGAATTGTACCCCAGTGAGAGTCAGTGCCAGAAGAACTGTACCCCAGTGAGCGTCAGTGCCAGGGGAACTGTACCCCAGTTGGAGTCAGTGCCTGTGGAACTGTACTCCAGTGAGAGTCAGTTCCAGGGGAACTGTATCCCAGTGAGATTCAGCGCCAGGGGAACTGTACCCCAGTGAGATTCAGTACCAGAGGAACTGTATCCCAGTGAGAGTCAGTGCCAGGGGAACTGTACCCCAGTGAGAGTCAGTGCCAGGGGAACTGTACCCCAGTGAGAGTCAGTGCCAGGGGAACTTTACTCCAGTGAGAGTCAGTGCCAGGGGAACTGTAACCCAGTGTGATTCACTACCAGGGGAACTGTATCCCAGTGAGAGCCAGTCCCAGGGGAACTGTACCTCACTGAGAGTCAGTGCCAGGGGAACTGTTTCCCAGTGAGACTCAGTGCCAGTGGAACTGTACCCCATTGAGAGTCGGTGCCCGGGGAACTGTTTCCCAGTGAGACTCAGTGCCGGTGGAACTGTACTCCAGTGAGAGTCAGTGCCAGGGGAACCGTACTCCAGTGAGAGTCAGTCCCAGGGGAACTGTACTCCAGTGAGAGTCAGTTCCAGGGGAACTGTATCACAGTGAGATTCAGCGCCAGGGGAACTGTACCCCAGTGAGATTCAGTACCAGGGGAACTGTATCCCAGTGAGAGTCAGTGCTTGGGGAACTGTACCCCAGTGAGAGTAAGTGCCAGGGGAACTGTACTCCAGTGAGAGTCATTGCCAGGCGAACTGCACCCCAGTGAGAGTCAGTGCCAGAAGAACTGTACCCCAGTGAGTGTCAGTGCCAGGGGAACTGTACCCCAGTGAGAGTCAGTGCCAGGGAAACTGTACTCCAGTGAAAGTCAGTGCCAGGTGAACTGTACTCCAGTGAGAGTCAATGCAAGGGGAACTGCACTCCAGTGAGTGTCAGTTTCAGGCGAACTGTACCCCAGTTGGAGTCAGTGCCTGTGGAACTGTACTCCAGTGAGAGTCAGTTCCAGGGGAACTGTATCCCAGTGAGATTCAGCGCCAGGGGAACTGTACCCCAGTGAGATTCAGTACCAGAGGAACTGTATCCCAGTGAGAGTCAGTGCCAGGGGAACTGTACCCCAGTGAGAGTCAGTGCCAGGGGAACTGTACCCCAGTGAGAGTCAGTGCCAAGGGAACTGTACCCAAGTGAGAGTCAGTGCCAGGGAAATTGTACTCCAGTGAGAGTCAGTGCCAAGGGAACTGTACTCCAGTGAGAGTCAGTGCCAGTGGAACTTTACTCCAATGAGTGTCAGTGCCAGGGGAACTGTACCCCAGTGGGAGTCAGTGCCTGTGGACCTGTACTCCAGTGAGAGTCAGTTCCAGGAGAACCGTACCTCAGTGAGCGTCTGTGCCAGTGGAATTGTATCCCAGTGAGAGTCAGTGCCAGGGGAATTGTATCCCATTGAGAGTCAGTGCCAGGGGAACTGTACCCCAGTGAGAGTCTGTGCCAGGGGGACTGTATCCCAGTGAGAGTCAGTGCCAGGGGAACTGTACTCCAGTGAGAGTCAGCACCAGGGGAACTGTACCCCAGTGAGATTCAGTGCCAGGGGAATTGTACCCCAGTGGGAGTCAGTGCCTGTGGAACTGTACTCCAGTGAGAGTCAGTTCCAAGAGAACTTTATCCCAGTGAGATTCAGCGCCAGGGGAACTGTACCCCAGTGAGATTCAGTACCAGGGGAACTGTATCCCAGTGAGAGTCAGTGCCAGGGGAACTGTACCCCAGTGAGAGTCAGTGCCAGGGGGACTGTATCCCAGTGAGAGTCAGTGCCAGGGAAACTGTACCCCAGTGGGAGTCAATGCCTGTGGAACTGTACTCCAGTGAGAGTCAGTTCCAGGGGAACTGTATCACAGTGAGATTCAGCGCCAGGGGAACTGTACCCCAGTGAGAGTCAGTGCCAGGTGAACTGCACCCCCGTGAGAGTCAGTTCCAGGGGAACCTTACCCAAGTGAGCGTCTGTGCCAGGGGAATTGTACCCCAGTGAGAGTCAGTGCCAGAAGAACTGTACCCCAGTGAGCGTCAGTGCCAGGGGAACTGTACCCCAGTGAGAGTCAGTGCCAGGGAAACTGTACTCCAGTGAAAGTCAGTGCCAGGTGAACTGTACTCCAGTGAGAGTCAATGCAAGGGGAACTGTACTCCAGTGAGTCAGTTTCAGGGGAACTGTACCCCAGTTGGAGTCAGTGCCTGTGGAACTGTACTCCAGTGAGAGTCAGTTCCAGGGGAACGGTATCCCAGTGAGAGTCAGTGCCAGGGGAACTGTACCCCAGTGAGAGTCAGTAACAGGGGAACTGTACCCCAGTGAGAGTCAGTGCCAGGGGAACTTTACTCCAGTGAGAGTCCGTGCCAGTGGAACAGTACTCCAGTGAGTGTCAGTGACAGGGGAAGGGAACCCCAGTGGGAGTCAGTGCCTGTGGAACTGTACCCCAGTGAGAATCAGTGCTTGTGGAACTGTACCCCAGTGAGAGTCAGTGCCAGGGGAACTGTTTCCCAGTGAGACTCAGTGCCAGTGGAAATGTACACCATTGAGAGTCTGTGCCCGGGGAACTGTTTCCCAGTGAGACTCAGTGCCGGTGGAACTGTACTCCAGTGAGAGTCAGTGCCAGGGAAACTGTCCTCCAGTGCAAGTCAGTGCCAGGGGAACTGTACTCCAGTGAGAGTCAATGCCAGTGGAAGTGTACTCCAGTGAGTGTCAGTGCCAGGGGAACTGTACTCCAGTGAGAGTCAGTGCCAGGGGAACTGTACTCCAGTGAGAGTCAGTGCCAGGGGAACTGTAACCCAGTGAGAGTCAGTGCCAGGGCAACTGTACTCCAGTGAGAGTCAATGCCAGGGGAAGTGTATTCCAGTGAGTGTCAGTGCCAGGGGAACTGTACCCCAGTGGGAGTCAGTGCCAGGGGAATTGTATCCCATTGAGAGTCAGTGTCAGGGGTACTGTACCCCATTGAGAGTCAGTGCCAGGGAAACTGTACCCCAGTGAGAGTCAGTGCCAGGGGAACTGCACTCCAGTGAGAGTCAGTGCCAGAGGAACTGTACTCCAGTGAGAATCTGTGTCAGGGGAATGTACCCAAATGCGAATCAGTGCTCGGAAAACTGTACCCCATTGAGAGTCTGTGCCAGGGGAACTATTTCCCAGTGAGACTCAGTGCCAGTGGAACTGTACTCCAGTGAGAGTCAGTACCAGGGGAACTGTACTCCAGTGAGAGTCAGTGCCAGGGGAACTGTACCCCAGTGAGAGTCAGTGCCAGGGGAACTGTATCCCAGTGAGAGTCAGTGCCAGGGAAACTGTACTCCAGTGAGATTCAGTGCCTGGGGAACGTTACTCCAGTGAGAATCTGTGTCAGGGGAATGTACCCAAGTGCGAATCAGTGCTCGGAAAACTGTACCCCATTGAGAGTCTGTGCCAGGGGAACTATTTCCCAGTGAGACTCAGTGCCAGTGGAACTGTACTCCAGTGAGAGTCAGTACCAGGGGAACTGTACCCTATTGAGAGTCTGTGCCAGGGGAACTATTTCCCAGTGAGAGTCAGTTCCAGGGGAACCTTACCTCAGTGAGCGTCTGTGCCAGGGGAATTGTATCCCGGTGAGAGTCAGTGCCGGGGAACTGTACCCCAGTGAGATTCAGTGCTTGTGGAACAGTACCCCAGTGAGAGTCAGTTCCAGGGGAACTGTATCCCAGTGAGATTCACTACCAGGGGAACTGTATCCCAGTGAGAGTCAGTGCCAGGGGAACTGTACCCCAGTGAGAGTCAGTTTCAGGGGAACTGTACTCCAGTGAGAGTCAGTGTCAGGTGAACTGTAACCCAGTGAGAGTCAGTGCCAGGGGAACTGTACTCCAGTGAGAGTCAGTGCCAGGGGAACTGTACTCCAGTGAGAGTCAATGCAAAGGGAACTGTACTCCAGTGAGTGTCAGTTTCAGGGGAACTGTACCCCAGTTGGAGTCAGTGCCTGTGGAACTGTACTCCAGTGAGAGTCAGTTCCAGGGGAACTGTATCCCAGTGAGATTCAGCGCCAGGGGAACTGTACCCCAGTGAGATTCAGTACCAGAGGAACGGTATCCCAGTGAGAGTCAGTGCCAGGGGAACTGTACCCCAGTGAGAGTCAGTGCCAGGGGAACTGTACCCCAGTGAGAGTCAGTGCCAGGGGAACTTTACTCCAGTGAGAGTCAGTGCCAGGGGAACTGTAACCCAGTGTGATTCACTACCAGGGGAACTGTATCCCTGTGAGAGCCAGTCCCAGGGGAACTGTACCTCACTGAGAGTCAGTGCCAGGGAAACTGTTTCCCAGTGAGACTCAGTGCCGGTGGAACTGTACTCCAGTGAGAGTCAGTGCCAGGGGAACCGTACTCCAGTGAGAGTCAGTCCCAGGGGAACTGTACTCCAGTGAGAGTCAGTTCCAGGGGAACTGTATCACAGTGAGATTCAGCGCCAGGGGAACTGTACCCCAGTGAGAATCAGTACCAGGGGAACTGTATCCCAGTGAGAGTCAGTGCTTGGGGAACTGTACCCCAGTGAGAGTAAGTGCCAGGGGAACTGTACTCCAGTGAGAGTCAGTGCCAGGCGAACTGCACCCCAGTGAGAGTCAGTGCCAGAAGAACTGTACCCCAGTGAGCGTCAGTGCCAGGGGAACTGTACCCCAGTGAGAGTCAGTGCCAGGGAAACTGTACTCCAGTGAAAGTCAGTGCCAGGTGAACTGTACTCCAGTGAGAGTCAATGCAAGGGGAACTGCACTCCAGTGAGTGTCAGTTTCAGGCGAACTGTACCCCAGTTGGAGTCAGTGCCTGTGGAACTGTACTCCAGTGAGAGTCAGTTCCAGGGGAACTGTATCCCAGTGAGATTCAGCGCCAGGGGAACTGTACCCCAGTGAGATTCAGTACCAGAGGAACTGTATCCCAGTGAGAGTCAGTGCCAGGGGAACTGTACCCCAGTGAGAGGCAGTGCCAGGGAAATTGTACTCCAGTGAGAGTCAGTGCCAAGGGAACTGTAATCCAGTGAGAGTCAGTGCCAGTGGAACTTTACTCCAATGAGTGTCAGTGCCAGGGGAACTGTACCCCAGTGGGAGTCAGTGCCTGTGGAACTGTACTCCAGTGAGAGTCAGTTCCAGGAGAACCGTACCTCAGTGAGCGTGTGTGCCAGGGGAATTGTACCCCAGTGGGAGTCAGTGCCTGTGGAACTGTACTCCAGTGAGAGTCAGTTCCAGGAGAACCGTACCTCAGTGAGCGTCTGTGCCAGTGGAATTGTATCCCAGTGAGAGTCAGTGCCAGGGGAATTGTATCCCAGTGGGAGTCAGTGCCGGTGGAACTGTACTCCAGTGAGAGTCAGTGCCAGGGAAACTACCCCAGTGGGAGTCAATGCCTGTGGAACTGTACTCCACTGAGAGTCAATGCCAGGGGAACTGTACTCCAGCGAGTGTCAGTGCCAGGGGAACTGTACCCCAGTGGGAGTCAGTGCCTTTGGAACTGTACTCCATTCAGAGTCAGTTCCAGGGGAAGTGTATCCCAGGGAGATTCAGCACCAGGGGAACTGCACCCCAGTGAGAATCAGTGCCAGGGGAACTGTACCCCAGTGGGAGTCAGTGCCGGTGGAACTGTACTCCAGTGAGAGTCAGTGCCAGGGAAACTACCCCAGTGGGAGTCAATGCCTGTGGAACTGTACTCCAGTGAGAGTCAGTTCCAGGGGAACTGTATCACAGTGAGAGTCAGTGCCAGGGGAACTGTACCCCAGTGAGAGTCAGTGCCAGGGGAACTGTACCCCAGTGAGAGTCAGTGCCAGGGGCACTGTATATCAGTGAGAGTCAGTGCCAGGGAAACTACCCCAGTGGGAGTCAATGCCTGTGGAACTGTACTCCAGTGAGAGTCAGTTCCAGGGGAACTGTATCACAATGAGATTCAGCGCCAGGGGAACTGTACCCCAGTGAGATTCAGTACCAGGGGAACTGTACCCCAGTGAGAGTAAGTGCCAGGGGAACGGTACTCCAGTGAGAGTCAGTGCCAGGCGAACTGCACCCCAGTGAGAGTCAGTTCCAGGGGAACCTTAGCCAAGTGAGCGTCTGTGCCAGGGGAATTGTACCCCAGTGAGAGTCAGTGCCAGAAGAACTGTACCCCAGTGAGCGTCAGAGCCAGGGGAACTGTACCCGAGTGAGGGTCAGTGCCAGGGAAACTGTACTCCAGTGAAAGTCAGTGCCAGGTGAACTGTACTCCAGTGAGAGTCAATGCCAGGGGAACTGTACCCCAGTGGGTGTCAGTGCCTGTGGAACTGTACTCCAGTGAGAGTCAGTTCCAGGGGAACCTTACCTCAGTGAGCGTCTGTGCCAGGGGAATTGTATCCCAGTTAGAGTCAGTGCCAGGGGAACTGTAACCCAGTGAGATTCACTACCAGGGGAACTCTATCCCAGTGAGAGTCAGTGCCAGGAGAACTGTACCCCAGTGAGTGTCAGTGCCAGGGGAACTGTACCACAGTGAGAGTCAGTGTCAAGGGAACTGTATCACAGTGAGAGTCAGTGCCAGGGGAACTGTACTCCAGTGAGAGTCAGTGTCAGGGGAACTGCACTCCAGTGAGAGTCAGTGCCAGGGGAACTGTACTCCAGTGAGAGTCTGTGTCAGGGGAACTGTACCCAGTGAGATTCAGCGCCAGGCAAACTGTACCCCAGTGAGATTCAGTACCAGGGGAACTGCATCCCAGTGAGAGTCAGTGCCAGGGGAACTGTTTCCCAGTGAGACTTAGTGCCGGTGGAACTGTACTCCAGTGAGAGTCAGTGCCAGGGGAACTGTACTCCAGTGAGAGTCAGTGCCAGGGGAACTGTACTCCAGTGAGAGTCTGTGTCAGGGGATTGTACCCCAGTGAGAGTCAGTGCCAGGGGAATTGTACCCCAGTGAGAGTCAGTGCCAGGGAAACTGTACTCCAGTGAAAGTCAGTGCCAGGGGAACTGTACTCCACTGAGAGTCAATGCTAGGGGAAGTGTACTCCAGTGAGTGTCAGTGCCAGGGGAACTGTACCCCAGTGGGAATCAGTGCCTGTGGAACTGTACTCCAGTGAGAGTCAGTTCCAGGGGAAGTGTATCCCAGTGAGATTCAGCACCAGGAGAACTGTACCCCAGTGAGATTCAGTACCAGGGGAACTGTACTCCAGTGAGAGTCAGTGCCAGGGGAACTGTATCACAGTGAGATTCAGCGCTAGGGGAACTGTACCCCAGTGAGATTCAGTACCAGCGGAACTGTATCCCAGTGAGAGTCAGTCCCAGGGAAACTGTACCCCAGTGGGAGTCAGTGCCTGTGGAACTGTACTCCAGTGAGAGTCAGTTCCAGGGGAACTGTATCACATTGAGATTCAGCGCTAGGGGAACTGTACCCCAGTGAGAGTCAGTTCCAGGGGAACCTTACCCAAGTGAGCGTCTGTGCCAGTGGAATTGTACCCCAGTGAGAGACAGTACCAGAGGAACTGTATCCCAGTGAGAGTCAGTGCCAGGGGAACTGTACCCCAGTGAGAGTCAGTGCGAGGGGAACTGTATCCCAGTGAGATTCAGTACCAGGGGAACTGTATCCCAGTGAGAGTCAGTGCTTGGGGAACTGTACCCCAGTGAAAGTAAGTGCCAGGGGAACTGTACTCCAGTGAGAGTCAGTGCCAGGCGAACTGCACCCCAGTGAGAGTCAGTGCCAGAAGAACTGTACCCCAGTGAGTGTCAGTGCCAGGGGAACTGTACCCCAGTGAGAGTCAGTGCCAGGGAAACTGTACTCCAGTGAAAGTCAGTGCCAGGTGAACTGTACTCCAGTGAGAGTCAATGCAAGGGGAACTGCACTCCAGTGAGTGTCAGTTTCAGGCGAACTGTACCCCAGTTGGAGTCAGTGCCTGTGGAACTGTACTCCAGTGAGAGTCAGTTCCAGGGGAACTGTATCCCAGTGAGATTCAGCGCCAGGGGAACTGTACCCCAGTGAGATTCAGTACCAGAGGAACTGTATCCCAGTGAGAGTCAGTGCCAGGGGAACTGTACCCCAGTGAGAGTCAGTGCCAGGGGAACTGTACCCCAGTGAGAGTCAGTGCCAGGGGAACTGTACCCCAGTGAGAGTCAGTGCCAGGGAAATTGTACTCCAGTGAGAGTCAGTGCCAAGGGAACTGTACTCCAGTGAGAGTCAGTGCCAGTGGAACTTTACTCCAATGAGTGTCAGTGCCAGGGGAACTGTACCCCAGTGGGAGTCAGTGCCTGTGGACCTGTACTCCAGTGAGAGTCAGTTCCAGGAGAACCGTACCTCAGTGAGCGTCTGTGCCAGTGGAATTGTATCCCAGTGAGAGTCAGTGCCAGGGGAATTGTATCCCATTGAGAGTCAGTGCCAGGGGAACTGTACCCCAGTGAGAGTCTGTGCCAGGGGGACTGTATCCCAGTGAGAGTCAGTGCCAGGGGAACTGTACTCCAGTGAGATTCAGCACCAGGGGAACTGTACCCCAGTGAGATTCAGTGCCAGGGGAATTGTACCCCAGTGGGAGTCAGTGCCTGTGGAACTGTACTCCAGTGAGAGTCAGTTCCAGGAGAACTTTATCCCAGTGAGATTCAGCGCCAGGGGAACTGTACCCCAGTGAGATTCAGTACCAGGGGAACTGTATCCCAGTGAGAGTCAGTGCCAGGGGAACTGTACCCCAGTGAGAGTCAGCGCCAGGGGGACTGTATCCCAGTGAGAGTCAGTGCCAGGGAAACAGTACCCCAGTGGGAGTCAATGCCTGTGGAACTGTACTCCAGTGAGAGTCAGTTCCAGGGGAACTGTATCACAGTGAGATTCAGCGCCAGGGGAACTGTACCCCAGTGAGAGTCAGTGCCAGGTGAACTGCACCCCCGTGAGAGTCAGTTCCAGGGGAACCTTACCCAAGTGAGCGTCTGTGCCAGGGGAATTGTACCCCAGTGAGAGTCAGTGCCAGAAGAACTGTACCCCAGTGAGCGTCAGTGCCAGGGGAACTGTACCCCAGTGAGAGTCAGTGCCAGGGAAACTGTACTCCAGTGAAAGTCAGTGCCAGGTGAACTGTACTCCAGTGAGAGTCAATGCAAGGGGAACTGTACTCCAGTGAGTCAGTTTCAGGGGAACTGTACCCCAGTTGGAGTCAGTGCCTGTGGAACTGTACTCCAGTGAGAGTCAGTTCCAGGGGAACGGTATCCCAGTGAGAGTCAGTGCCAGGGGAACTGTACCCCAGTGAGAGTCAGTAACAGGGGAACTGTACCCCAGTGAGAGTCAGTGCCAGGGGAACTTTACTCCAGTGAGAGTCCGTGCCAGTGGAACAGTACTCCAGTGAGTGTCAGTGACAGGGGAAGGGAACCCCAGTGGGAGTCAGTGCCTGTGGAACTGTACCCCAGTGAGAATCAGTGCTTGTGGAACTGTACCCCAGTGAGAGTCAGTGCCAGGGGAACTGTAACCCAGTGAGATTCACTACCAGGGGAACTGTTTCCCAGTGAGACTCAGTGCCAGTGGAAATGTACACCATTGAGAGTCTGTGCCCGGGGAACTGTTTCCCAGTGAGACTCAGTGCCGGTGGAACTGTACTCCAGTGAGAGTCAGTGCCAGGGAAACTGTCCTCCAGTGCAAGTCAGTGCCAGGGGAACTGTACTCCAGTGAGAGTCAATGCCAGTGGAAGTGTACTCCAGTGAGTGTCAGTGCCAGGGGAACTGTACTCCAGTGAGAGTCAGTGCCAGGGGAACTGTACTCCAGTGAGAGTCTGTGTCAGGGGACTGTACCCCAGTGAGACTCAGTGCCAGGGGAACTGTACTCCAGTGAGAGTCAGTGCCAGGGGAACTGTAACCCAGTGAGAGTCAGTGCCAGGGCAACTGTACTCCAGTGAGAGTCAATGCCAGGGGAAGTGTATTCCAGTGAGTGTCAGTGACAGGGGAACTGTACCCCAGTGGGAGTCAGTGCCAGGGGAATTGTATCCCATTGAGAGTCAGTGTCAGGGGTACTGTACCCCATTGAGAGTCAGTGCCAGGGAAACTGTACCCCAGTGAGAGTCAGTGCCAGGGGAACTGCACTCCAGTGAGAGTCAGTGCCAGAGGAACTGTACTCCAGTGAGAATCTGTGTCAGGGGAATGTACCCAAATGCGAATCAGTGCTCGGAAAACTGTACCCCATTGAGAGTCTGTGCCAGGGGAACTATTTCCCAGTGAGACTCAGTGCCAGTGGAACTGTACTCCAGTGAGAGTCAGTACCAGGGGAACTGTACTCCAGTGAGAGTCAGTGCCAGGGGAACTGTACCCCAGTGAGAATCAGTGCCAGGGGAACTGTATCCCAGTGAGAGTCAGTGCCAGGGAAACTGTACTCCAGTGAGATTCAGTGCCTGGGGAACGTTACTCCAGTGAGAATCTGTGTCAGGGGAATGTACCCAAGTGCGAATCAGTGCTCGGAAAACTGTACCCCATTGAGAGTCTGTGCCAGGGGAACTATTTCCCAGTGAGACTCAGTGCCAGTGGAACTGTACTCCAGTGAGAGTCAGTACCAGGGGAACTGTACCCTATTGAGAGTCTGTGCCAGGGGAACTATTTCCCAGTGAGAGTCAGTTCCAGGGGAACCTTACCTCAGTGAGCGTCTGTGCCAGGGGAATTGTATCCCGGTGAGAGTCAGTGCCGGGGAACTGTACCCCAGTGAGATTCAGTGCTTGTGGAACAGTACCCCAGTGAGAGTCAGTTCCAGGGGAACTGTATCCCAGTGAGATTCACTACCAGGGGAACTGTATCCCAGTGAGAGTCAGTGCCAGGGGAACTGTACCCCAGTGAGAGTCAGTTTCAGGGGAACTGTACTCCAGTGAGAGTCAGTGTCAGGTGAACTGTAACCCAGTGAGAGTCAGTGCCAGGGGAACTGTACTCCAGTGAGAGTCAGTGCCAGGGGAACTGTACTCCAGTGAGAGTCAATGCAAAGGGAACTGTACTCCAGTGAGTGTCAGTTTCAGGGGAACTGTACCCCAGTTGGAGTCAGTGCCTGTGGAACTGTACTCCAGTGAGAGTCAGTTCCAGGGGAACTGTATCCCAGTGAGATTCAGCGCCAGGGGAACTGTACCCCAGTGAGATTCAGTACCAGAGGAACGGTATCCCAGTGAGAGTCAGTGCCAGGGGAACTGTACCCCAGTGAGAGTCAGTGCCAGGGGAACTGTACCCCAGTGAGAGTCAGTGCCAGGGGAACTTTACTCCAGTGAGAGTCAGTGCCAGGGGAACTGTAACCCAGTGTGATTCACTACCAGGGGAACTGTATCCCAGTGAGAGCCAGTCCCAGGGGAACTGTACCTCACTGAGAGTCAGTGCCAGGGGAACTGTTTCCCAGTGAGACTCAGTGCCAGTGGAACTGTACCCCATTGAGAGTCTGTGCCCGGGGAACTGTTTCCCAGTGAGACTCAGTGCCGGTGGAACTGTACTCCAGTGAGAGTCAGTGCCAGGGGAACCGTACTCCAGTGAGAGTCAGTCCCAGGGGAACTGTACTCCAGTGAGAGTCAGTTCCAGGGGAACTGTATCACAGTGAGATTCAGCGCCAGGGGAACTGTACCCCAGTGAGATTCAGTACCAGGGGAACTGTATCCCAGTGAGAGTCAGTGCTTGGGGAACTGTACCCCAGTGAGAGTAAGTGCCAGGGGAACTGTACTCCAGTGAGAGTCAGTGCCAGGCGAACTGCACCCCAGTGAGAGTCAGTGCCAGAAGAACTGTACCCCAGTGAGCGTCAGTGCCAGGGGAACTGTACCCCAGTGAGAGTCAGTGCCAGGGAAACTGTACTCCAGTGAAAGTCAGTGCCAGGTGAACTGTACTCCAGTGAGAGTCAATGCAAGGGGAACTGCACTCCAGTGAGTGTCAGTTTCAGGCGAACTGTACCCCAGTTGGAGTCAGTGCCTGTGGAACTGTACTCCAGTGAGAGTCAGTTCCAGGGGAACTGTATCCCAGTGAGATTCAGCGCCAGGGGAACTGTACCCCAGTGAGATTCAGTACCAGAGGAACTGTATCCCAGTGAGAGTCAGTGCCAGGGGAACTGTACCCCAGTGAGAGTCAGTGCCAGGGAAATTGTACTCCAGTGAGAGTCAGTGCCAAGGGAACTGTAATCCAGTGAGAGTCAGTGCCAGTGGAACTTTACTCCAATGAGTGTCAGTGCCAGGGGAACTGTACCCCAGTGGGAGTCAATGCCTGTGGAACTGTACTCCACTGAGAGTCAATGCCAGGGGAACTGTACTCCAGCGAGTGTCAGTGCCAGGGGAACTGTACCCCAGTGGGAGTCAGTGCCTTTGGAACTGTACTCCATTCAGAGTCAGTTCCAGGGGAAGTGTATCCCAGGGAGATTCAGCACCAGGGGAACTGCACCCCAGTGAGAATCAGTGCCAGGGGAACTGTACCCCAGTGAGAGTCAGTGCCAGGGGCACTGTATATCAGTGAGAGTCAGTGCCAGGGAAACTACCCCAGTGGGAGTCAATGCCTGTGGAACTGTACTCCAGTGAGAGTCAGTTCCAGGGGAACTGTATCACAATGAGATTCAGCGCCAGGGGAACTGTACCCCAGTGAGATTCAGTACCAGGGGAACTGTACCCCAGTGAGAGTAAGTGCCAGGGGAACGGTACTCCAGTGAGAGTCAGTGCCAGGCGAACTGCACCCCAGTGAGAGTCAGTTCCAGGGGAACCTTAGCCAAGTGAGCGTCTGTGCCAGGGGAATTGTACCCCAGTGAGAGTCAGTGCCAGAAGAACTGTACCCCAGTGAGCGTCAGAGCCAGGGGAACTGTACCCGAGTGAGGGTCAGTGCCAGGGAAACTGTACTCCAGTGAAAGTCAGTGCCAGGTGAACTGTACTCCAGTGAGAGTCAATGCCAGGGGAACTGTACCCCAGTGGGTGTCAGTGCCTGTGGAACTGTACTCCAGTGAGAGTCAGTTCCAGGGGAACCTTACCTCAGTGAGCATCTGTGCCAGGGGAATTGTATCCCAGTTAGAGTCAGTGCCAGGGGAACTGTAACCCAGTGAGATTCACTACCAGGGGAACTCTATCCCAGTGAGAGTCAGTGCCAGGAGAACTGTACCCCAGTGAGTGTCAGTGCCAGGGGAACTGTACCACAGTGAGAGTCAGTGTCAAGGGAACTGTATCACAGTGAGAGTCAGTGCCAGGGGAACTGTACTCCAGTGAGAGTCAGTGTCAGGGGAACTGCACTCCAGTGAGAGTCAGTGCCAGGGGAACTGTACTCCAGTGAGAGTCTGTGTGAGGGGAACTGTACCCAGTGAGATTCAGCGCCAGGCAAACTGTACCCCAGTGAGATTCAGTACCAGGGGAACTGCATCCCAGTGAGAGTCAGTGCCAGGGGAACTGTTTCCCAGTGAGACTTAGTGCCGGTGGAACTGTACTCCAGTGAGCGTCAGTGCCAGGGGAACTGTACCCCAGTGAGAGTCAGTGCCAGGGAAATTGTACTCCAGTGAGAGTCAGTGCCAAGGGAACTGTAATCCAGTAAGAGTCAGTGCCAGTGGAACTTTACTCCAATGAGTGTCAGTGCCAGGGGAACTGTACCCCAGTGGGAGTCAGTGCCTGTAGAACTGTACTCCAGTGAGAGTCAGTTCCAGGAGAACCGTACCTCAGTGAGCGTGTGTGCCAGGGGAATTGTACCCCAGTGGGAGTCAGTGCCTGTGGAACTGTACTCCAGTGAGAGTCAGTTCCAGGAGAACCGTACCTCAGTGAGCGTCTGTGCCAGTGGAATTGTATCCCAGTGAGAGTCAGTGCCAGGGGAATTGTATCCCAGTGGGAGTCAGTGCCGGTGGAACTGTACTCCAGTGAGAGTCAGTGCCAGGGAAACTACCCCAGTGGGAGTCAATGCCTGTGGAACTGTACTCCACTGAGAGTCAATGCCAGGGGAACTGTACTCCAGCGAGTGTCAGTGCCAGGGGAACTGTACCCCAGTGGGAGTCAGTGCCTTTGGAACTGTACTCCATTCAGAGTCAGTTCCAGGGGAAGTGTATCCCAGGGAGATTCAGCACCAGGGGAACTGCACCCCAGTGAGAATCAGTGCCAGGGGAACTGTACCCCAGTGGGAGTCAGTGCCGGTGGAACTGTACTCCAGTGAGAGTCAGTGCCAGGGAAACTACCCCAGTGGGAGTCAATGCCTGTGGAACTGTACTCCAGTGAGAGTCAGTTCCAGGGGAACTGTATCACAGTGAGAGTCAGTGCCAGGGGAACTGTACCCCAGTGAGAGTCAGTGCCAGGGGAACTGTACCCCAGTGAGAGTCAGTGCCAGGGGCACTGTATATCAGTGAGAGTCAGTGCCAGGGAAACTACCCCAGTGGGAGTCAATGCCTGTGGAACTGTACTCCAGTGAGAGTCAGTTCCAGGGGAACTGTATCACAATGAGATTCAGCGCCAGGGGAACTGTACCCCAGTGAGATTCAGTACCAGGGGAACTGTACCCCAGTGAGAGTAAGTGCCAGGGGAACGGTACTCCAGTGAGAGTCAGTGCCAGGCGAACTGCACCCCAGTGAGAGTCAGTTCCAGGGGAACCTTAGCCAAGTGAGCGTCTGTGCCAGGGGAATTGTACCCCAGTGAGAGTCAGTGCCAGAAGAACTGTACCCCAGTGAGCGTCAGAGCCAGGGGAACTGTACCCGAGTGAGGGTCAGTGACAGGGAAACTGTACTCCAGTGAAAGTCAGTGCCAGGTGAACTGTACTCCAGTGGGAGTCAATGCCAGGGGAACTGTACCCCAGTGGGTGTCAGTGCCTGTGGAACTGTACTCCAGTGAGAGTCAGTTCCAGGGGAACCTTACCTCAGTGAGCGTCTGTGCCAGGGGAATTGTATCCCAGTTAGAGTCAGTGCCAGGGGAACTGTAACCCAGTGAGATTCACTACCAGGGGAACTCTATCCCAGTGAGAGTCAGTGCCAGGAGAACTGTACCCCAGTGAGTGTCAGTGCCAGGGGAACTGTACCACAGTGAGAGTCAGTGTCAAGGGAACTGTATCACAGTGAGAGTCAGTGCCAGGGGAACTGTACTCCAGTGAGAGTCAGTGTCAGGGGAACTGCACTCCAGTGAGAGTCAGTGCCAGGGGAACTGTACTCCAGTGAGAGTCTGTGTCAGGGGAACTGTACCCAGTGAGATTCAGCGCCAGGCAAACTGTACCCCAGTGAGATTCAGTACCAGGGGAACTGCATCCCAGTGAGAGTCAGTGCCAGGGGAACTGTTTCCCAGTGAGACTTAGTGCCGGTGGAACTGTACTCCAGTGAGAGTCAGTGCCAGGGGAACTGTACTCCAGTGAGAGTCAGTGCCAGGGGAACTGTACTCCAGTGAGAGTCTGTGTCAGGGGATTGCACCCCAGTGAGAGTCAGTGCCAGGGGAATTGTACCCCAGTGAGAGTCAGTGCCAGGGAAACTGTACTCCAGTGAAAGTCAGTGCCAGGGGAACTGTACTCCACTGAGAGTCAATGCTAGGGGAAGTGTACTCCAGTGAGTGTCAGTGCCAGGGGAACTGTACCCCAGTGGGAATCAGTGCCTGTGGAACTGTACTCCAGTGAGAGTCAGTTCCAGGGGAAGTGTATCCCAGTGAGATTCAGCACCAGGAGAACTGTACCCCAGTGAGATTCAGTACCAGGGGAACTGTACCCCAGTGAGAGTCAGTGCCAGGGGAACTGTACCCCAGTGAGAGTCAGTGCCAGGGGAACTGTATCACAGTGAGATTCAGCGCTAGGGGAACTGTACCCCAGTGAGATTCAGTACCAGCGGAACTGTATCCCAGTGAGAGTCAGTCCCAGGGAAACTGTACCCCAGTGGGAGTCAGTGCCTGTGGAACTGTACTCCAGTGAGAGTCAGTTCCAGGGGAACTGTATCACATTGAGATTCAGCGCTAGGGGAACTGTACCCCAGTGAGAGTCAGTTCCAGGGGAACCTTACCCAAGTGAGCGTCTGTGCCAGTGGAATTGTACCCCAGTGAGAGACAGTACCAGAGGAACTGTATCCCAGTGAGAGTCAGTGCCAGGGGAACTGTACCCCAGTGAGAGTCAGTGCCAGGGGAACTGTATCCCAGTGAGATTCAGTACCAGGGGAACTGTATCCCAGTGAGAGTCAGTGCTTGGGGAACTGTACCCCAGTGAGAGTAAGTGCCAGGGGAACTGTACTCCAGTGAGAGTCAGTGCCAGGCGAACTGCACCCCAGTGAGAGTCAGTGCCAGAAGAACTGTACCCCAGTGAGTGTCAGTGCCAGGGGAACTGTACCCCAGTGAGAGTCAGTGCCAGGGGAACTGTACCCCAGTGAGAGTCAGTGCCAGGGGAACTGTACCCCAGTGAGAGTCAGTGCCAGGGAAATTGTACTCCAGTGAGAGTCAGTGCCAAGGGAACTGTACTCCAGTGAGAGTCAGTGCCAGTGGAACTTTACTCCAATGAGTGTCAGTGCCAGGGGAACTGTACCCCAGTGGGAGTCAGTGCCTGTGGACCTGTACTCCAGTGAGAGTCAGTTCCAGGAGAACCGTACCTCAGTGAGCGTCTGTGCCAGTGGAATTGTATCCCAGTGAGAGTCAGTGCCAGCGGAATTGTATCCCATTGAGAGTCAGTGCCAGGGGAACTGTACCCCAGTGAGAGTCTGTGCCAGGGGGACTGTATCCCAGTGAGAGTCAGTGCCAGGGGAACTGTACTCCAGTGAGATTCAGCACCAGGGGAACTGTACCCCAGTGAGATTCAGTGCCAGGGGAATTGTACCCCAGTGGGAGTCAGTGCCTGTGGAACTGTACTCCAGTGAGAGTCAGTTCCAGGAGAACTTTATCCCAGTGAGATTCAGCGCCAGGGGAACTGTACCCCAGTGAGATTCAGTACCAGGGGAACTGTATCCCAGTGAGAGTCAGTGCCAGGGGAACTGTACCCCAGTGAGAGTCAGCGCCAGGGGGACTGTATCCCAGTGAGAGTCAGTGCCAGGGAAACTGTACCCCAGTGGGAGTCAATGCCTGTGGAACTGTACTCCAGTGAGAGTCAGTTCCAGGGGAACTGTATCACAGTGAGATTCAGCGCCAGGGGAACTGTACCCCAGTGAGAGTCAGTGCCAGGTGAACTGCACCCCCGTGAGAGTCAGTTCCAGGGGAACCTTACCCAAGTGAGCGTCTGTGCCAGGGGAATTGTACCCCAGTGAGAGTCAGTGCCAGAAGAACTGTACCCCAGTGAGCGTCAGTGCCAGGGGAACTGTACCCCAGTGAGAGTCAGTGCCAGGGAAACTGTACTCCAGTGAAAGTCAGTGCCAGGTGAACTGTACTCCAGTGAGAGTCAATGCAAGGGGAACTGTACTCCAGTGAGTCAGTTTCAGGGGAACTGTACCCCAGTTGGAGTCAGTGCCTGTGGAACTGTACTCCAGTGAGAGTCAGTTCCAGGGGAACGGTATCCCAGTGAGAGTCAGTGCCAGGGGAACTGTACCCCAGTGAGAGTCAGTAACAGGGGAACTGTACCCCAGTGAGAGTCAGTGCCAGGGGAACTGTACCCCATTGAGAGTCTGTGCCAGGGGACTGTTTCCCAGTGAGAGTCAGTGCCAGGGACACTGTACTCCAGTGAAAGTCAGTGCCAGGGGATGTGTGCTCCAGTGAGAGTCAGTGCCAGGGAAACTGTACTCCAATGAGTGTCAGTGCCAGGGGAACTGTACCCCAGTGGGAATCAGTGCCTGTGGAACAGTACGCCAGTGGGAGTCAGTTCCAGGGGAACTGTATCCCAGTGAAATTCAGCACCAGGGGAACTGTACCCCAGTGAGATTCAGTACCAGGGGAACTGCACCCCAATGAGAGTCAGTGCCAGGGGAACTGTACGCCAGTGGGAGTCAGTTCCAGGGGAACTGTATCCCAGTGAAATTCAGCACCAGGGGAACTGTACCCCAGTGAGATTTAGTACCAGGGGAACTGTATCCCAGTGAGAGTCAGTGCCTGGGGAACTGTACCCCATTGAGAGTCTGTGCCAGGGGAACTGTTTCCCAGTGAGACTCAGTGCCAGGGGAACTGTACTCCAGTGAGAGTCTGTGTCAGGAGACTGTACCCCAGTGAGAGTTAGTGCCAGGGGAACTGCACACCAGTGGGAGTCAGTGCCTGGGGAACTGTACTCCAGTGAGAGTCAGTGCCAGGGGAACTGTACCCCAGTGAGGGTCTGTGCCAGGGGAACTGTAAACCAGTGAAATTCAGTGCCAGGGGAACTGTACCCCAGTGAGAGTTAGTGCCAGGGGAACTGTACCCCAGTAAGAGTCAGTGCCAGAGGGACTGTACCCCAATGAGAGTCAGTGCCAGGGGAACTGTACCCCAGTGAGAGTCAGTGCCAGGGGAACTGTACCCCAGTGAGTGTCAGTGCCAGGGGAACTGTACCACAGTGAGAGTCAGTGTCAAGGGAACTGTATCACAGTGAGAGTCAGTGCCAGGGAAACTGTACCCCAGTGAGAGTCAGTGCCAGGGGAACTGTACTCCAGTGAGAGTCAGTGTCAGGGGAACTGCACTCCAGTGAGAGTCAGTGCCAGGGGAACTGTACTCCAGTGAGAGTCTGTGTCAGGGGACTGTACCTCAGCGAGAGTCAGTGCCTGGGGAACTGTACCCCATTGAGAGTCTGTGCCAGGGGAACTGTTTCCCAGTGAGACTCAGTGCTGTTGGAACTGTACTCCAGTGAGAGTCAGTGCCAGGGGAACTGTACTCCAGTGAGAGTCAGTGCCAGGGGAACTGTACTCCAGTGAGAGTCTGTGTCAGGAGACTGTACCCCAGTGAGAGTCAGTGCCAGGGGAACTGTACCCCAGTGGGAGTCAGTGCCTGGGGAACTGTACTCCAGTGAGAGTCAGTGCCAGGGGAACTGTACCCCAGTGAGAGTCTGTGCCAGGGGAACTGTAAACCAGTGAAATTCAGTGCCAGGGGAACTGTACCCCAGTGAGAGTCAGTGCCAGGGGAACTGTACCCCAGTGAGAGTCAGTGCCAGGGGAGCTGTACCCCAGTGAGAGTCAGTGCCAGGGGAACTGTACCCCAGTGAGATTCAGTGCCAGGGGAACTCTACCCCAGTGAGAGTCAGTGGCAGGGGAACTGTACTCCAGTGAGAGTCAGTGCCAGGGGAACTGTACGCCAGTGAGAGTCAGTGCCAGGGGAACTGCACTACAGTGAGAGTCAGTGCCTGGGGAACTGTACCCCATTGAGAGTCTGTGCCAGGGGAACTGTTTCCCAGTGAGACTCAGTGCCAGGGGAACTGTATCCCAGTGAGGGTCAGAGCCAGGGAAACTGTACCCCAGTGGGAGTCAGTGCCTGTGGAACTGTACTCCAGTGATAGTCAGTTCCAGGGGAACTGTATCACAGTGAGATTCAGCGCTAGGCGAACTGTACCCCAGTGAGATTCAGTACCAGCGGAACTGTATCCCAGTAACAGTCAGTGCTAGGGGAACTGTACTCCAGTGAGAGTAAGTGCCAGGGAAACTGTACTCCAGTGAGAGTCAGTGCCAGGGGAACTGTACTCCAGTGAGAGTCAGTGCCAGGCGAACTGCACCCCAGTGAGAGTCAGTTCCAGGGGAACCTTACCCAAGTGAGCGCCTGTGCCAGGGGAATTGTACCCCAGTGAGAGTCAGTGCCAGGGAAACTGTACTCCAGTGAAAGTCAGTGGCAGGTGAACTGTACTCCAGTGAGAGTCAGTGCCAGGGAAACTGTACTCCAGTGAGAGTAGTGCCAGGGGAACTGTACTCCAGTAAGAGTCAGTGCCAGGGAAACTGTACTCCAGTGAGAGTAGTGCCAGGGGAACTGTACTCCAGTGAGAGTCAGTGCCAGGGGAACTGTACCCCAGTGGGTGTCAGTGCCTGTGGAACTGTACTCCAGTGAGAGTCAGTTCCAGGGGAACCTTACCTCATTGAGCGTCTGTGCCAGGGGAATTGTATCCTAGTGAGAGTCAGTGCCAGGGGAACTGTACCCCAGTGAGAGTCTGTGCTTGTGGAACTGTACCACAGTGAGAGTCAGTGCCAGGGGAACTGTAACCCAGTGAGATTCACTACCAGGGGAATTGTATCCCAGTGAGAGTCAGTGCCAGGGGAACTGTACCCCAGTGAGAGTCAGTGCCAGGGGAACTGTTTCCCAGTGAGACTCAGTGCCGGTGGAACTGTATTCCAGTGAGAGTCAGTGCCAGGGGAACTGCACTCCAGTGAGAGTCAGTGCCAAGGGAACTGTAACCCAGTGAGATTCTGTGCCAGGGGAACTGTACCCCATTGAGAGTCTGTGCCAGGGGACTGTTTCCCAGTGAGAGTCAGTGCCAGGGACACTGTACTCCAGTGAAAGTCAGTGCCAGGGGATGTGTGCTCCAGTGAGAGTCAGTGCCAGGGAAACTGTACTCCAATGAGTGTCAGTGCCAGGGGAACTGTACCCCAGTGGGAATCAGTGCCTGTGGAACAGTACGCCAGTGGGAGTCAGTTCCAGGGGAACTGTATCCCAGTGAAATTCAGCACCAGGGGAACTGTACCCCAGTGAGATTCAGTACCAGGGGAACTGCACCCCAATGAGAGTCAGTGCCAGGGGAACTGTACGCCAGTGGGAGTCAGTTCCAGGGGAACTGTATCCCAGTGAAATTCAGCACCAGGGGAACTGTACCCCAGTGACATTTAGTACCAGGGGAACTGTATCCCAGTGAGAGTCAGTGCCAGGGGAACTGTACTCCAGTGAGAGTCAGTGTCAGGGGAACTGCACTCCAGTGAGAGTCAGTGCCAGGGGAACTGTACTCCAGTGAGAGTCTGTTTCAGGGGACTGTACCCCAGTGAGAGTCAGTGCCTGGGGAACTGTACCCCATTGAGAGTCTGTGCCAGGGGAACTGTTTCCCAGTGAGACTCAGTGCCGGTGGAACTGTACTCCAGTGAGAGTCAGTGCCAGGGGAACTGTACTCCAGTGAGAGTCTGTGTCAGGAGACTGTACACCAGTGGGAGTCAGTGCCTGGGGAACTGTACTCCAGTGAGAGTCAGTGCCAGGGGAACTGTACCCCAGTGAGGGTCTGTGCCAGGGGAACTGTAAACCGGTGAAATTCAGTGCCAGGGGAACTGTACCCCAGTGAGAGTCAGTGCCAGGGGAACTGTACCCCAGTGAGAGTTAGTGCCAGGGGAACTGTACCCCAGTGAGAGTCAGTGCCAGAGGGACTGTACCCCAATGAGAGTCAGTGCCAGGGGAACTGTACCCCAGTGAGAGTCAGTGCCAGGGGAACTGTACCCCAATGAGATTCAGCGCCAGGGGAACTCTACCCCAGTGAGAGTCAGTGCCAGGGGAACTGTACTCCAGTGAAGTCAGTGCCAGATGAACTGTACGCCAGTGAGAGTCAGTGCCAGGGGAACTGCACTCCAGTGAGATTCAGTGCCAGGGGAACTGTACTCCAGTGAGAGTCTGTGTCAGGCGACTGTACCCCAGTGAGAGTCAGTGCCTGGGGAACTGTACCCCATTGAGAGTCTGTGCCAGGGGAACTGTTTCCCAGTGAGACTCAGTGCCAGGGGAACTGTATCCCAGTGAGAGTCAGTGCCAGGGAAACTGTACCCCAGTGGGAGTCAGTGCCTGTGGAACTGTACTCCAGTGAGAGTCAGTTCCAGGGGAACTGTATCACAGCGAGATTCAGCGCTCGGAGAACTGTACCCCAGTGATATTCAGTACCAGCGGAACTGTATCCCAGTGAGAGTCAGTGCTAGGGGAACTGTACTCCAGTGAGAGTAAGTGCCAGGGAAACTGTACTCCAGTGAGAGTCAGTGCCAGGGGAACTGTACTCCAGTGAGAGTGAGTGCCAGGCGAACTGCACCCCAGTGAGAGTCAGTTCCAGGGGAACCTTACCCAAGTGAGCGTCTGTGCCAAGGGAATTGTACCCCAGTGAGAGTCAGTGCCAGAAGAACGGTACCCCAGTGAGTGTCAGTGCCAGGGGAACTGTACTCCAGTGAGAGTAAGTGCCAGGGAAAATGTACTCCAGTGAAAGTCAGTGGCAGGTGAACTGTACTCCAGTGAGAGTCAATGCAAGGGGAACTGTACTCCAGTGAGTGTCAGTGCCAGGGGAACTGTACCCCAGTGGGAGTTAGTGCCTGTGGAACTGTACACCAGTGAGAGTCAGTTCCAGGGGAACTGTAACCCAGTGAGATTCAGCGCCAGGGGAACTGTACCCCAGTGAGATTCAGTACCAGAGGAACTGTATCCCAGTGAGAGTCATTGCCAGGGGAACCGTACCCCAGTGAGAGTCAGTGTCAGGGGAACTGCACTCCAGTGAGAGTCAGTGCCAGGGGAACTGTACTCCAGTGAGAGTCTGTGTCAGGGGACTGTACCCCAGTGAGAGTCAGTGCCTGGGGAACTGTACCCCATTGAGAGTCTGTGCCAGGGGAACTGTTTCCCAGTGAGACTCAGTGCCGGTGGAACTGTACTCCAGTGAGAGCCAGTGCCAGGGGAACTGTACTCCAGTGAGAGTCTGTGTCAGGAGACTGTACCCCAGTGAGAGTCAGTGCCAGAGGAACTGTACACCTGTGGGAGTCAGTGCCTGGGGAACTGTACTCCAGTGAGAGTCAGTGCCAGGGGAACTGTACCCAAGTGAGGGTCTGTGCCAGGGGAACTGTAAACCAGTGAAATTCAGTGCCAGGGGAACTGTACCCCAGTGAGAGTCAGTGCCAGGGGAACTGTACCCCAGTGAGAGTTAGCGTCAGGGGAACTGTACCCCAGTGAGAGTCAGTGCCAGAGGGACTGTACCCCAATGAGAGTCAGTGCCAGGGGAACTGTACCCCAGTGAGAGTCAGTGCCAGGGGAACTGTACCCCAGTGAGAGTCAGTGCCAGGGGAACTGTACACCAGTGAGAGTCAGTTCCAGCGGAACTGTATCCCAGTGAGATTCAGCGCCAGGGGAACTGTACCCCAGTGAGATTCAGTACCAGAGGAACTGTATCCCAGTGAGAGTCAGTGCCAGGGGAACCGTACCCCAGTGAGAGTCAGTGCCAGGGGAACTGTACCCCAGTGAGAGTCAGTGCCAGGGGAACTGTACCCCAGTGAGAGTCAGTGCCAGGGGAACTGTACTCCAGTGAGAGTCAGTGCCAGTGGAACTGTACTCCAGTGCGTGTCAGTGCCAGGGGAACTGTACTCCAGTGAGAGTCAGTTCCAGGGGAACCTTACCTCATTGAGCGTCTGTGCCAGGGGAATTGTATCCTAGTGAGAGTCAGTGCCAGGGGAACTGTACCCCAGTGAGAGTCTGTGCTTGTGGAACTGTACCACAGTGAGAGTCAGTGCCAGGGGAACTGTAACCCAGTGAGATTCACTACCAGGGGAATTGTATCCCAGTGAGAGTCAGTGCCAGGGGAACTGTACCCCAGTGAGAGTCAGTGCCAGGGGAACTGTTTCCCAGTGAGACTCAGTGCCGGTGGAACTGTACTCCAGTGAGAGTCAGTGCCAGGGGAACTGTACTCCAGTGAGAGGCAGTGCCAAGGGAACTGTAACCCAGTGATATTCCCTGTCAGGGGAACTGTACCCCATTGAGAGTCTGTGCCAGGGGACTGTTTCCCAGTGAGAGTCAGTGCCAGGGACACTGTACTCCAGTGAAAGTCAGTGCCAGGGGATGTGTGCTCCAGTGAGAGTCAGTGCCAGGGAAACTGTACTTCAGTGAGTGTCAGTGCCAGGGGAACTGTACCCCAGTGGGAGTCATTGCCTGTGGAACAGTACGCCAGTGAGAGTCGGTTCCAGGGGAACTGTACCCAGTGAGATTCAGCGCCAGGCAAACTGTACCCCAATGAGATTCAGTACCAGGGGAACTGCATCCCAGTGAGAGTCAGTGGCAGGGGAACTGCACCCCAGTGAGAGTAAGTGCCAGGGGAACTGTACCCCAGTGAGATTCAGTACCAGGGGAACTGCACCCCAATGAGAGTCAGTGCCAGGGGAACTGTACGCCAGTGGGAGTCAGTTCCAGGGGAACTGTATCCCAGTGAAATTCAGCACCAGGGGAACTGTACCCCAGTGAGATTTAGTACCAGGGGAACTGTATCCCAGTGAGAGTCAGTGCCAGGGGAACTGTACTCCAGTGAGAGTCAGTGTCAGGGGAACTGCACTCCAGTGAGAGTCAGTGCCAGGGGAACTGTACTCCAGTGAGAGTCTGTTTCAGGGGACTGTACCCCAGTGAGAGTCAGTGCCTGGGGAACTGTACCCCATTGAGAGTCTGTGCCAGGGGAATTGTTTCCCAGTGAGACTCAGTGCCGGTGGAACTGTACTCCAGTGAGAGTCAGTGCCAGGGGAACTGTACTCCAGTGAGAGTCTGTGTCAGGAGACTGTACCCCAGTGAGAGTCAGTGCCAGGGGAACTGTACACCAGTGGGAGTCAGTGCGTGGGGAACTGTACTCCAGTGAGAGTCAGTGCCAGGGGAACTGTACCCCAGTGAGAGTCTGTGCCAGGGGAACTGTAAACCAGTGAAATTCAGTGCCAGGGGAACTGTACCCCAGTGAGAGTCAGTGCCAGGGGAACTGTACCCCAGTGAGAGTCAGTGCCAGGGGAGCTGTACCCCAGTGAGAGTCAGTGCCAGGGGAACTGTACCCCAGTGAGATTCAGCGCCAGGGGAACTCTACCCCAGTGAGAGTCAGTGGCAGGGGAACTGTACTCCAGTGAGAGTCAGTGCCAGGGGAACTGTACGCCAGTGAGAGTCAGTGCCAGGGGAACTGCACTACAGTGAGAGTCAGTGCCTGGGGAACTGTACCCCATTGAGAGTCTATGCCAGGGGAACTGTTTCCCAGTGAGACTCAGTGCCAGGGGAACTGTATTCCAGTGAGGGTCAGAGCCAGGGAAACTGTACCCCAGTGGGAGTCAGTGCCTGTGGAACTGTACTCCAGTGATAGTCAGTTCCAGGGGAACTGTATCACAGTGAGATTCAGCGCTTGGCGAACTGTACCCCAGTGAGATTCAGTACCAGCGGAACTGTATCCCAGTAACAGTCAGTGCTAGGGGAACTGTACTCCAGTGAGAGTAAGTGCCAGGGAAACTGTACTCCAGTGAGAGTCAGTGCCAGGGGAACTGTACTCCAGTGAGAGTCAGTGCCAGGCGAACTGCACCCCAGTGAGAGTCAGTTCCAGGGGAACCTTACCCAAGTGAGCGCCTGTGCCAGGGGAATTGTACCCCAGTGAGAGTCAGTGCCAGGGAAACTGTACTCCAGTGAAAGTCAGTGGCAGGTGAACTGTACTCCAGTGAGAGTCAGTGCCAGGGAAACTGTACTCCAGTGAGAGTAGTGCCAGGGGAACTGTACTCCAGTAAGAGTCAGTGCCAGGGAAACTGTACTCCAGTGAGAGTAGTGCCAGGGGAACTGTACTCCAGTGAGAGTCAGTGCCAGGGGAACTGTACCCCAGTGGGTGTCAGTGCCTGTGGAACTGTACTCCAGTGAGAGTCAGTTCCAGGGGAACCTTACCTCATTGAGCGTCTGTGCCAGGGGAATTGTATCCTAGTGAGAGTCAGTGCCAGGGGAACTGTACCCCAGTGAGAGTCTGTGCTTGTGGAACTGTACCACAGTGAGAGTCAGTGCCAGGGGAACTGTAACCCAGTGAGATTCACTACCAGGGGAATTGTATCCCAGTGAGAGTCAGTGCCAGGGGAACTGTACCCCAGTGAGAGTCAGTGCCAGGGGAACTGTTTCCCAGTGAGACTCAGTGCCGGTGGAACTGTATTCCAGTGAGAGTCAGTGCCAGGGGAACTGCACTCCAGTGAGAGTCAGTGCCAAGGGAACTGCAACCCAGTGAGATTCTGTGCCAGGGGAACTGTACCCCATTGAGAGTCTGTGCCAGGGGACTGTTTCCCAGTGAGAGTCAGTGCCAGGGACACTGTACTCCAGTGAAAGTCAGTGCCAGGGGATGTGTGCTCCAGTGAGAGTCAGTGCCAGGGAAACTGTACTCCAATGAGTGTCAGTGCCAGGGGAACTGTACCCCAGTGGGAATCAGTGCCTGTGGAACAGTACGCCAGTGGGAGTCAGTTCCAGGGGAACTGTATCCCAGTGAAATTCAGCACCAGGGGAACTGTACCCCAGTGAGATTCAGTACCAGGGGAACTGCACCCCAATGAGAGTCAGTGCCAGGGGAACTGTACGCCAGTGGGAGTCAGTTCCAGGGGAACTGTATCCCAGTGAAATTCAGCACCAGGGGAACTGTACCCCAGTGAGATTTAGTACCAGGGGAACTGTATCCCAGTGAGAGTCAGTGCCAGGGGAACTGTACTCCAGTGAGAGTCAGTGTCAGGGGAACTGCACTCCAGTGAAAGTCAGTGCCAGGGGAACTGTACTCCAGTGAGAGTCTGTTTCAGGGGACTGTACCCCAGTGAGAGTCAGTGCCTGGGGAACTGTACCCCATTGAGAGTCTGTGCCAGGGGAACTGTTTCCCAGTGAGACTCAGTGCCGGTGGAACTGTACTCCAGTGAGAGTCAGTGCCAGGGGAACTGTACTCCAGTGAGAGTCTGTGTCAGGAGACTGTACACCAGTGGGAGTCAGTGCCTGGGGAACTGTACTCCAGTGAGAGTCAGTGCCAGGGGAACTGTACCCCAGTGAGGGTCTGTGCCAGGGGAACTGTAAACCGGTGAAATTCAGTGCCAGGGGAACTGTACCCCAGTGAGAGTCAGTGCCAGGGGAACTGTACCCCAGTGAGAGTTAGTGCCAGGGGAACTGTACCCCAGTGAGAGTCAGTGCCAGAGGGACTGTACCCCAATGAGAGTCAGTGCCAGGGGAACTGTACCCCAGTGAGAGTCAGTGCCAGGGGAACTGTACCCCAATGAGATTCAGCGCCAGGGGAACTCTACCCCAGTGAGAGTCAGTGCCAGGGGAACTGTACTCCAGTGAAGTCAGTGCCAGATGAACTGTACGCCAGTGAGAGTCAGTGCCAGGGGAACTGCACTCCAGTGAGATTCAGTGCCAGGGGAACTGTACTCCAGTGAGAGTCTGTGTCAGGCGACTGTACCCCAGTGAGAGTCAGTGCCTGGGGAACTGTACCCCATTGAGAGTCTGTGCCAGGGGAACTGTTTCCCAGTGAGACTCAGTGCCAGGGGAACTGTATCCCAGTGAGAGTCAGTGCCAGGGAAACTGTACCCCAGTGGGAGTCAGTGCCTGTGGAACTGTACTCCAGTGAGAGTCAGTTCCAGGGGAACTGTATCACAGCGAGATTCAGCGCTCGGAGAACTGTACCCCAGTGATATTCAGTACCAGCGGAACTGTATCCCAGTGAGAGTCAGTGCTAGGGGAACTGTACTCCAGTGAGAGTAAGTGCCAGGGAAACTGTACTCCAGTGAGAGTCAGTGCCAGGGGAACTGTACTCCAGTGAGAGTGAGTGCCAGGCGAACTGCACCCCAGTGAGAGTCAGTTCCAGGGGAACCTTACCCAAGTGAGCGTCTGTGCCAAGGGAATTGTACCCCAGTGAGAGTCAGTGCCAGAAGAACGGTACCCCAGTGAGTGTCAGTGCCAGGGGAACTGTACTCCAGTGAGAGTAAGTGCCAGGGAAAATGTACTCCAGTGAAAGTCAGTGGCAGGTGAACTGTACTCCAGTGAGAGTCAATGCTAGGGGAACTGTACTCCAGTGAGTGTCAGTGCCAGGGGAACTGTACCCCAGTGGGAGTCAGTGCCTGTGGAACTGTACACCAGTGAGAGTCAGTTCCAGGGGAACTGTAACCCAGTGAGATTCAGCGCCAGGGGAACTGTACCCCAGTGAGATTCAGTACCAGAGGAACTGTATCCCAGTGAGAGTCATTGCCAGGGGAACCGTACCCCAGTGAGAGTCAGTGTCAGGGGAACTGCACTCCAGTGAGAGTCAGTGCTAGGGGAACTGTACACCAGTGAGAGTCAGTGCCAGGGAAACTGTACTCCAGTGAAAGTCAGTGGCAGGTGAACTGTACTCCAGTGAGAGTCAGTGCCAGGGAAACTGTACTCCAGTGAGAGTAGTGCCAGGGGAACTGTACTCCAGTGAGAGTCAGTGCCAGGGGAACTGTACCCCAGTGGGTGTCAGTGCCTGTGGAACTGTACTCCAGTGAGAGTCAGTGCCAGGGGAACTGTACCCCAGTGAGAGTCTGTGCTTGTGGAACTGTACCACAGTGAGAGTCAGTGCCAGGGGAACTGTAACCCAGTGAGATTCACTACCAGGGGAATTGTATCCCAGTTAGAGTCAGTGCCAGGGGAACTGTAACCCACTGAGATTCACTACCAGGGGAACTGTATCCCAGTGAGAGTCAATCCAGGGGAACTGTACCCCAGTGAGTGTCAGTGCCAGGGGAACTGTACCACAGTGAGAGTCAGTGTCAGGGGAACTGTATCACAGTGAGAGTCAGTGCCAGGGAAACTGTACCCCAGTGAGAGTCAGTGCCAGGGGAACTGTACTCCAGTGAGAGTCAGTGTCAGGGGAACTGCACTCCAGTGAGAGTCAGTGCCAGGGGAACTGTACTCCAGTGAGAGTCTGTGTCAGGGGACTGTACCCCAGTGAGAGTCAGTGCCTGGGGAACTGTACCCCATTGAGAGTCTGTGCCAGGGGAACTGTTTCCCAGTGAGACTCAGTGCCGGTGGAACTGTACTCCAGTGAGAGTCAGTGCCAGGGGAACTGTACTCCAGTGAGAGTCTGTGTCAGGAGACTGTACCCCAGTGAGAGTCAGTGCCAGGGGAACTGTACACCAGTGGGAGTCAGTGCCTGGGGAACTGTACTCCAGTGAGAGTCAGTGCCAGGGGAACTGTACCCCAGTGAGATTCAGCGCTAGAAGAACTGTACCCCAGTGATATTCAGTACCAGCGGAACTGTACCCCAGTGAGAGTCAGTGCCAGGGAAACTGTACTCCAGTGAAAGTCAGTGGAAGGTGAACTGTACTCCAGTGAGAGTCAATGCAAGGGGAACTGTACTCCAGTGAGTGTCAGTTTCAGGAGAACTGCACCCCAGTGGGAGTCAGTGCCTGTGCAACTGTACACCAGTGAGAGTCAGTTCCAGGGGAACTGTATCCCAGTGAGATTCAGCGCCAGGGGAACTGTACCCCAGTGAGATTCAGTACCAGAGGAACTGTATCCCAGTGAGAGTCAGTGCCAGGGAAACTGTACTCCAGTGAGAGTCAGTGCCAAGTGAAATGTACTCCAGTGAGAGTCAGTGCCAGTGGAACTGTACTCCAGTGAGTGTCAGTGCCAGGGGAACTGTACCCCAGTGGGAGTCAGTGCCTGTGGAACTGTACTCCAGTGAGAGTCAGTTCCAGGGGAACCTTACCTCAGTGAGCGTCTGTGCCAGGGGAATTGCATCCTAGTGAGAGTCAGTGCCAGGGGAACTGTACCCCAGTGAGTGTTTGTGCTTGTGGAACTGTACCACAGTGAGAGTCAGTGCCAGGGGAACTGTAACCCAGTGAGATTCACTACCAGGGGAATTGTATCCCAGTGAGAGTCAGTGCCAGGGGAACTGTACCCCAGTGAGAGTCAGTGCCAGGGGAACTGTTTCCCAGTGAGACTCAGTGCCAATGGAACTGTACCCCATTGAGAGTCTGTGCCAGAGGAACTGTTTCCCAGTGAGAGTCAGTGCCACGGAAACTGTACTCCAGTGAAAGTCAGTGCCAGGGGATGTGTGCTCCAGTGAGAGTCAGTGCCAGGGAAACTGTACTCCAGTGAGTGTCAGTGCCAGGGGAACTGTACCCCAGTGGGAGTCATTGCCTGTGGAACAGTACACCAGTGAGAGTCGGTTCCAGGGGAACTGTACCCAGTGAAATTCAGCGCCAGGCAAACTGTACCCCAGTGAGATTCAGAACCAGGGGAACTGCATCCCAGTGAGAGTCAGTGCCAGGGGAACTGCACCCCAGTGGGAGTCAGTTCCAGGGGAACTGTATCCCAGTGAGATTCAGCACCAGGGGAACTGTACCCCAGTGAGATTCAGTACCAGGGGAACTGTATCCCAGTGAGAGTCAGTGCCAGGGGAACTGTACTCCAGTGAGAGTCAGTGTCAGGGGAACTGCACTCCAGTGAGAGTCAGTGCCAGGGGAACTGTACTCCAGTGAGAGTCTGTGTCAGGGGACTGTACCCCAGTGAGAGTCAGTGCCTGGGGAACTGTACCCCATTGAGAGTCTGTGCCAGGGGAACTGTTTCCCAGTGAGACTCAGTGCCAGGGGAACTGTACTCCAGTGAGAGTCTGTGTCAGGAGACTGTACCCCAGTGAGAGTTAGTGCCAGGGGAACTGCACACCAGTGGGAGTCAGTGCCTGGGGAACTGTACTCCAGTGAGAGTCAGTGCCAGGGGAACTGTACCCCAGTGAGGGTCTGTGCCAGGGGAACTGTAAACCAGTGAAATTCAGTGCCAGGGGAACTGTACCCCAGTGAGAGTTAGTGCCAGGGGAACTGTACCCCAGTAAGAGTCAGTGCCAGAGGGACTGTACCCCAATGAGAGTCAGTGCCAGGGGAACTGTACCCCAGTGAGAGTCAGTGCCAGGGGAACTGTACCCCAGTGAGTGTCAGTGCCAGGGGAACTGTACCACAGTGAGAGTCAGTGTCAAGGGAACTGTATCACAGTGAGAGTCAGTGCCAGGGAAACTGTACCCCAGTGAGAGTCAGTGCCAGGGGAACTGTACTCCAGTGAGAGTCAGTGTCAGGGGAACTGCACTCCAGTGAGAGTCAGTGCCAGGGGAACTGTACTCCAGTGAGAGTCTGTGTCAGGGGACTGTACCTCAGTGAGAGTCAGTGCCTGGGGAACTGTACCCCATTGAGAGTCTGTGCCAGGGGAACTGTTTCCCAGTGAGACTCAGTGCTGTTGGAACTGTACTCCAGTGAGAGTCAGTGCCAGGGGAACTGTACTCCAGTGAGAGTCAGTGCCAGGGGAACTGTACTCCAGTGAGAGTCTGTGTCAGGAGACTGTACCCCAGTGAGAGTCAGTGCCAGGGAAACTGTACCCCAGTGGGAGTCAGTGCCTGGGGAACTGTACTCCAGTGAGAGTCAGTGCCAGGGGAACTGTACCCCAGTGAGAGTCTGTGCCAGGGGAACTATAAACCAGTGAAATTCAGTGCCAGGGGAACTGTACCCCAGTGAGAGTCAGTGCCAGGGGAACTGTACCCCAGTGAGAGTCAGTGCCAGGGGAGCTGTACCCCAGTGAGAGTCAGTGCCAGGGGAACTGTACCCCAGTGAGATTCAGTGCCAGGGGAACTGTACTCCAGTGAGAGTCAGTGCCAGGGGAACTGTACGCCAGTGAGAGTCAGTGCCAGGGGAACTGCACTACAGTGAGAGTCAGTGCCTGGGGAACTGTACCCCATTGAGAGTCTGTGCCAGGGGAACTGTTTCCCAGTGAGACTCAGTGCCAGGGGAACTGTATCCCAGTGAGGGTCAGAGCCAGGGAAACTGTACCCCAGTGGGAGTCAGTGCCTGTGGAACTGTACTCCAGTGATAGTCAGTTCCAGGGGAACTGTATCACAGTGAGATTCAGCGCTAGGCGAACTGTACCCCAGTGAGATTCAGTACCAGCGGAACTGTATCCCAGTAACAGTCAGTGCTAGGGGAACTGTACTCCAGTGAGAGTAAGTGCCAGGGAAACTGTACTCCAGTGAGAGTCAGTGCCAGGGGAACTGTACTCCAGTGAGAGTCAGTGCCAGGCGAACTGCACCCCAGTGAGAGTCAGTTCCAGGGGAACCTTACCCAAGTGAGCGCCTGTGCCAGGGGAATTGTACCCCAGTGAGAGTCAGTGCCAGGGAAACTGTACTCCAGTGAAAGTCAGTGGCAGGTGAACTGTACTCCAGTGAGAGTCAGTGCCAGGGAAACTGTACTCCAGTGAGAGTAGTGCCAGGGGAACTGTACTCCAGTGAGAGTCAGTGCCAGGGGAACTGTACCCCAGTGGGTGTCAGTGCCTGTGGAACTGTACTCCAGTGAGAGTCAGTTCCAGGGGAACCTTACCTCATTGAGCGTCTGTGGCAGGGGAATTGTATCCTAGTGAGAGTCAGTGCCAGGGGAACTGTACCCCAGTGAGAGTCTGTGCTTGTGGAACTGTACCACAGTGAGAGTCAGTGCCAGGGGAACTGTAACCCAGTGAGATTCACTACCAGGGGAATTGTATCCCAGTGAGAGTCAGTGCCAGGGGAACTGTACCCCAGTAAGAGTCAGTGCCAGGGGAACTGTTTCCCAGTGAGACTCAGTGCCGGTGGAACTGTATTCCAGTGAGAGTCAGTGCCAGGGGAACTGCACTCCAGTGAGAGTCAGTGCCAAGGGAACTGTAACCCAGTGAGATTCTGTGCCAGGGGAACTGTACCCCATTGAGAGTCTGTGCCAGGGGACTGTTTCCCAGTGAGAGTCAGTGCCAGGGACACTGTACTCCAGTGAAAGTCAGTGCCAGGGGATGTGTGCTCCAGTGAGAGTCAGTGCCAGGGAAACTGTACTCCAATGAGTGTCAGTGCCAGGGGAACTGTACCCCAGTGGGAATCAGTGCCTGTGGAACAGTACGCCAGTGGGAGTCAGTTCCAGGGGAACTGTATCCCAGTGAAATTCAGCACCAGGGGAACTGTACCCCAGTGAGATTCAGTACCAGGGGAACTGCACCCCAATGAGAGTCAGTGCCAGGGGAACTGTACGCCAGTGGGAGTCAGTTCCAGGGGAACTGTATCCCAGTGAAATTCAGCACCAGGGGAACTGTACCCCAGTGAGATTTAGTACCAGGGGAACTGTATCCCAGTGAGAGTCAGTGCCAGGGGAACTGTACTCCAGTGAGAGTCAGTGTCAGGGGAACTGCACTCCAGTGAGAGTCAGTGCCAGGGGAACTGTACTCCAGTGAGAGTCTGTTTCAGGGGACTGTACCCCAGTGAGAGTCAGTGCCTGGGGAACTGTACCCCATTGAGAGTCTGTGCCAGGGGAACTGTTTCCCAGTGAGACTCAGTGCCGGTGGAACTGTACTCCAGTGAGAGTCAGTGCCAGGGGAACTGTACTCCAGTGAGAGTCTGTGTCAGGAGACTGTACACCAGTGGGAGTCAGTGCCTGGGGAACTGTACTCCAGTGAGAGTCAGTGCCAGGGGAACTGTACCCCAGTGAGGGTCTGTGCCAGGGGAACTGTAAACCGGTGAAATTCAGTGCCAGGGGAACTGTACCCCAGTGAGAGTCAGTGCCAGGGGAACTGTACCCCAGTGAGAGTTAGTGCCAGGGGAACTGTACCCCAGTGAGAGTCAGTGCCAGAGGGACTGTACCCCAATGAGAGTCAGTGCCAGGGGAACTGTACCCCAGTGAGAGTCAGTGCCAGGGGAACTGTACCCCAATGAGATTCAGCGCCAGGGGAACTCTACCCCAGTGAGAGTCAGTGCCAGGGGAACTGTACTCCAGTGAAGTCAGTGCCAGATGAACTGTACGCCAGTGAGAGTCAGTGCCAGGGGAACTGCACTCCAGTGAGATTCAGTGCCAGGGGAACTGTACTCCAGTGAGAGTCTGTGTCAGGCGACTGTACCCCAGTGAGAGTCAGTGCCTGGGGAACTGTACCCCATTGAGAGTCTGTGCCAGGGGAACTGTTTCCCAGTGAGACTCAGTGCCAGGGGAACTGTATCCCAGTGAGAGTCAGTGCCAGGGAAACTGTACCCCAGTGGGAGTCAGTGCCTGTGGAACTGTACTCCAGTGAGAGTCAGTTCCAGGGGAACTGTATCACAGCGAGATTCAGCGCTCGGAGAACTGTACCCCAGTGATATTCAGTACCAGCGGAACTGTATCCCAGTGAGAGTAAGTGCCAGGGAAACTGTACTCCAGTGAGAGTCAGTGCCAGGGGAACTGTACTCCAGTGAGAGTGAGTGCCAGGCGAACTGCACCCCAGTGAGAGTCAGTTCCAGGGGAACCTTACCCAAGTGAGCGTCGGTGCCAAGGGAATTGTACCCCAGTGAGAGTCAGTGCCAGAAGAACGGTACCCCAGTGAGTGTCAGTGCCAGGGGAACTGTACTCCAGTGAGAGTAAGTGCCAGGGAAAATGTACTCCAGTGAAAGTCAGTGGCAGGTGAACTGTACTCCAGTGAGAGTCAATGCAAGGGGAACTGTACTCCAGTGAGTGTCAGTGCCAGGGGAACTGTACCCCAGTGGGAGTCAGTGCCTGTGGAACTGTACACCAGTGAGAGTCAGTTCCAGGGGAACTGTAACCCAGTGAGATTCAGCGCCAGGGGAACTGTACCCCAGTGAGATTCAGTACCAGAGGAACTGTATCCCAGTGAGAGTCATTGCCAGGGGAACCGTACCCCAGTGAGAGTCAGTGTCAGGGGAACTGCACTCCAGTGAGAGTCAGTGCCAGGGGAACTGTACTCCAGTGAGAGTCTGTGTCAGGGGACTGTACCCCAGTGAGAGTCAGTGCCTGGGGAACTGTACCCCATTGAGAGTCTGTGCCAGGGGAACTGTTTCCCAGTGAGACTCAGTGCCGGTGGAACTGTACTCCAGTGAGAGCCAGTGCCAGGGGAACTGTACTCCAGTGAGAGTCTGTGTCAGGAGACTGTACCCCAGTGAGAGTCAGTGCCAGAGGAACTGTACACCTGTGGGAGTCAGTGCCTGGGGAACTGTACTCCAGTGAGAGTCAGTGCCAGGGGAACTGTACCCAAGTGAGGGTCTGTGCCAGGGGAACTGTAAACCAGTGAAATTCAGTGCCAGGGGAACTGTACCCCAGTGAGAGTCAGTGCCAGGGGAACTGTACCCCAGTGAGAGTTAGCGTCAGGGGAACTGTACCCCAGTGAGAGTCAGTGCCAGAGGGACTGTACCCCAATGAGAGTCAGTGCCAGGGGAACTGTACCCCAGTGAGAGTCAGTGCCAGGGGAACTGTACCCCAGTGAGAGTCAGTGCCAGGGGAACTGTACACCAGTGAGAGTCAGTTCCAGCGGAACTGTATCCCAGTGAGATTCAGCGCCAGGGGAACTGTACCCCAGTGAGATTCAGTACCAGAGGAACTGTATCCCAGTGAGAGTCAGTGCCAGGGGAACCGTACCCCAGTGAGAGTCAGTGCCAGGGGAACTGTACCCCAGTGAGAGTCAGTGCCAGGGGAACTGTACCCCAGTGAGAGTCAGTGCCAGGGGAACTGTACTCCAGTGAGAGTCAGTGCCAGTGGAACTGTACTCCAGTGCGTGTCAGTGCCAGGGGAACTGTACTCCAGTGAGAGTCAGTTCCAGGGGAACCTTACCTCATTGAGCGTCTGTGCCAGGGGAATTGTATCCTAGTGAGAGTCAGTGCCAGGGGAACTGTACCCCAGTGAGAGTCTGTGCTTGTGGAACTGTACCACAGTGAGAGTCAGTGCCAGGGGAACTGTAACCCAGTGAGATTCACTACCAGGGGAATTGTATCCCAGTGAGAGTCAGTGCCAGGGGAACTGTACCCCAGTGAGAGTCAGTGCCAGGGGAACTGTTTCCCAGTGAGACTCAGTGCCGGTGGAACTGTACTCCAGTGAGAGTCAGTGCCAGGGGAACTGTACTCCAGTGAGAGGCAGTGCCAAGGGAACTGTAACCCAGTGATATTCCCTGTCAGGGGAACTGTACCCCATTGAGAGTCTGTGCCAGGGGACTGTTTCCCAGTGAGAGTCAGTGCCAGGGACACTGTACTCCAGTGAAAGTCAGTGCCAGGGGATGTGTGCTCCAGTGAGAGTCAGTGCCAGGGAAACTGTACTTCAGTGAGTGTCAGTGCCAGGGGAACTGTACCCCAGTGGGAGTCATTGCCTGTGGAACAGTACGCCAGTGAGAGTCGGTTCCAGGGGAACTGTACCCAGTGAGATTCAGCGCCAGGCAAACTGTACCCCAATGAGATTCAGTACCAGGGGAACTGCATCCCAGTGAGAGTCAGTGGCAGGGGAACTGCACCCCAGTGAGAGTAAGTGCCAGGGGAACTGTACCCCAGTGAGATTCAGTACCAGGGGAACTGCACCCCAATGAGAGTCAGTGCCAGGGGAACTGTACGCCAGTGGGAGTCAGTTCCAGGGGAACTGTATCCCAGTGAAATTCAGCACCAGGGGAACTGTACCCCAGTGAGATTTAGTACCAGGGGAACTGTATCCCAGTGAGAGTCAGTGCCAGGGGAACTGTACTCCAGTGAGAGTCAGTGTCAGGGGAACTGCACTCCAGTGAGAGTCAGTGCCAGGGGAACTGTACTCCAGTGAGAGTCTGTTTCAGGGGACTGTACCCCAGTGAGAGTCAGTGCCAGGGGAACTGTACTCCAGTGAGAGTCTGTGTCAGGAGACTGTACCCCAGTGAGAGTCAGTGCCAGGGGAACTGTACACCAGTGGGAGTCAGTGCGTGGGGAACTGTACTCCAGTGAGAGTCAGTGCCAGGGGAACTGTACCCCAGTGAGGGTCTGTGCCAGGGGAACTGTAAACCGGTGAAATTCAGTGCCAGGGGAACTGTACCCCAGTGAGAGTCAGTGCCAGGGGAACTGTACCCCAGTGAGAGTTAGTGCCAGGGGAACTGTACCCCAGTGAGAGTCAGTGCCAGAGGGACTGTACCCCAATGAGAGTCAGTGCCAGGGGAACTGTACCCCAGTGAGAGTCAGTGCCAGGGGAACTGTACCCCAGTGAGATTCAGCGCCAGGGGAACTCTACCCCAGTGAGAGTCAGTGCCAGGGGAACTGTACTCCAGTGAAGTCAGTGCCAGATGAACTGTACGCCTGTGAGAGTCAGTGCCAGGGGAACTGCACTCCAGTGAGATTCAGTGCCAGGGGAACTGTACTCCAGTGAGAGTCTGTGTCAGGCGACTGTACCCCAGTGAGAGTCAGTGCCAGAGGGACTGTACCCCAATGAGAGTCAGTGCCAGGGGAACTGTACCCCAGTGAGAGTCAGTGCCAGGGGAACTGTACCCCAGTGAGAGTCAGTGCCAGGGGAACTGTACACCAGTGAGAGTCAGTTCCAGCGGAACTGTATCCCAGTGAGATTCAGCGCCAGGGGAACTGTACCCCAGTGAGATTCAGTACCAGAGGAACTGTATCCCAGTGAGAGTCAGTGCCAGGGGAACCGTACCCCAGTGAGAGTCAGTGCCAGGGGAACTGTACCCCAGTGAGAGTCAGTGCCAGGGGAAATGTACCCCAGTGAGAGTCAGTGCCAGGGGAACTGTACTCCAGTGAGAGTCAGTGCCAGTGGAACTGTACTCCAGTGCGTGTCAGTGCCAGGGGAACTGTACTCCAGTGAGAGTCAGTTCCAGGGGAACCTTACCTCATTGAGCGTCTGTGCCAGGGGAATTGTATCCTAGTGAGAGTCAGTGCCAGGGGAACTGTACCCCAGTGAGAGTCTGTGCTTGTGGAACTGTACCACAGTGAGAGTCAGTGCCAGGGGAACTGTAACCCAGTGAGATTCACTACCAGGGGAATTGTATCCCAGTGAGAGTCAGTGCCAGGGGAACTGTACCCCAGTGAGAGTCAGTGCCAGGGGAACTGTTTCCCAGTGAGACTCAGTGCCGGTGGAACTGTACTCCAGTGAGAGTCAGTGCCAGGGGAACTGTACTCCAGTGAGAGGCAGTGCCAAGGGAACTGTAACCCAGTGATATTCCCTGTCAGGGGAACTGTACCCCATTGAGAGTCTGTGCCAGGGGACTGTTTCCCAGTGAGAGTCAGTGCCAGGGACACTGTACTCCAGTGAAAGTCAGTGCCAGGGGATGTGTGCTCCAGTGAGAGTCAGTGCCAGGGAAACTGTACTTCAGTGAGTGTCAGTGCCAGGGGAACTGTACCCCAGTGGGAGTCATTGCCTGTGGAACAGTACGCCAGTGAGAGTCGGTTCCAGGGGAACTGTACCCAGTGAGATTCAGCGCCAGGCAAACTGTACCCCAATGAGATTCAGTACCAGGGGAACTCTACCCCAGTGAGAGTCAGTGCCAGGGGAACTGTACTCCAGTGAAGTCAGTGCCAGATGAACTGTACGCCAGTGAGAGTCAGTGCCAGGGGAACTGCACTCCAGTGAGATTCAGTGCCAGGGGAACTGTACTCCAGTGAGAGTCTGTGTCAGGCGACTGTACCCCAGTGAGAGTCAGTGCCTGGGGAACTGTACCCCATTGAGAGTCTGTGCCAGGGGAACTGTTTCCCAGTGAGACTCAGTGCCAGGGGAACTGTATCCCAGTGAGAGTCAGTGCCAGGGAAACTGTACCCCAGTGGGAGTCAGTGCCTGTGGAACTGTACTCCAGTGAGAGTCAGTTCCAGGGGAACTGTATCACAGCGAGATTCAGCGCTCGGAGAACTGTACCCCAGTGATATTCAGTACCAGCGGAACTGTATCCCCGTGAGAGTCAGTGCTAGGGGAACTGTACTCCAGTGAGAGTAAGTGCCAGGGAAACTGTACTCCAGTGAGAGTCAGTTCCAGGGGAACTGTACTCCAGTGAGAGTGAGTGCCAGGCCAACTGCACCCCAGTGAGAGTCAGTTCCAGGGGAACCTTACCCAAGTGAGCGTCTGTGCCAAGGGAATTGTACCCCAGTGAGAGTCAGTGCCAGAAGAACGGTACCCCAGTGAGTGTCAGTGCCAGGGGAACTGTACTCCAGTGAGAGTAAGTGCCAGGGAAAATGTACTCCAGTGAAAGTCAGTGGCAGGTGAACTGTACTCCAGTGAGAGTCAATGCAAGGGGAACTGTACTCCAGTGAGTGTCAGTGCCAGGGGAACTGTACCCCAGTGGGAGTCAGTGCCTGTGGAACTGTACACCAGTGAGAGTCAGTTCCAGGGGAACTGTAACCCAGTGAGATTCAGCGCCAGGGGAACTGTACCCCAGTGAGATTCAGTACCAGAGGAACTGTATCCCAGTGAGAGTCATTGCCAGGGGAACCGTACCCCAGTGAGAGTCAGTGTCAGGGGAACTGCACTCCAGTGAGAGTCAGTGCCAGGGGAACTGTACTCCAGTGAGAGTCTGTGTCAGGGGACTGTACCCCAGTGAGAGTCAGTGCCTGGGGAACTGTACCCCATTGAGAGTCTGTGCCAGGGGAACTGTTTCCCAGTGAGACTCAGTGCCGGTGGAACTGTACTCCAGTGAGAGCCAGTGCCAGGGGAACTGTACTCCAGTGAGAGTCTGTGTCAGGAGACTGTACCCCAGTGAGAGTCAGTGCCAGAGGAACTGTACACCTGTGGGAGTCAGTGCCTGGGGAACTGTACTCCAGTGAGAGTCAGTGCCAGGGGAACTGTACCCAAGTGAGGGTCTGTGCCAGGGGAACTGTACCCCAGTGAAATTCAGTGCCAGGGGAACTGTACCCCAGTGAGAGTCAGTGCCAGGGGAACTGTACCCCAGTGAGAGTTAGCGTCAGGGGAACTGTACCCCAGTGAGAGTCAGTGCCAGAGGGACTGTACCCCAATGAGAGTCAGTGCCAGGGGAACTGTACCCCAGTGAGAGTCAGTGCCAGGGGAACTGTACCCCAGTGAGAGTCAGTGCCAGGGGAACTGTACACCAGTGAGAGTCAGTTCCAGCGGAACTGTATCCCAGTGAGATTCAGCGCCAGGGGAACTGTACCCCAGTGAGATTCAGTACCAGAGGAACTGTATCCCAGTCAGAGTCAGTGCCAGGGGAACCGTACCCCAGTGAGAGTCAGTGCCAGAGGAACTGTACCCCAGTGAGAGTCAGTGCCAGGGGAACTGTACCCCAGTGAGAGTCAGTGCCAGGGGAACTGTACTCCAGTGAGAGTCAGTGCCAGTGGAACTGTACTCCAGTGACAGTCAGTGCTAGGGGAACTGTACTCCAGTGAGAGTAAGTGCCAGGAAAACTGTACTCCAGTTAGAGTCAGTGCCAGGGGAACTGTAACCCAGTGAGATTCACTACCAGGGGAACTGTATCCCAGTGACAGTCAGTGCTAGGGGAACTGTACTCCAGTGAGAGTAAGTGCCAGGAAAACTGTACTCCAGTTAGAGTCAGTGCCAGGGGAACTGTAACCCAGTGAGATTCACTACCAGGGGAACTGTATCCCAGTGAGAGTCAGTGCCAGGGGAACTGTACCCCAGTGAGTGTCAGCGACAGGTGAACTGTACCACAGTGAGAGTCAGTGTCAAGGGAACTGTATCACAGTGAGAGTCAGTGCCAAGAGAACTGTAACCCAGTGAGATTCAGTGCCAGGGGAACTGTACCCCATTGAGAGTCTGTGCCAGGGGACTGTTTCCCAGTGAGAGTCAGTGCCAGGGAAACTGTACTCCAGTGAAAGTCAGTGCCAGGGGATGTGTACTCCAGTGAGAGTCAGTGCCAGGGAAACTGTACTCCAGTGAGTGTCAGTGCCAGGGGAACTGTACCCCAGTGGGAGTCATTGCCTGTGGAACAGTACGCCAGTGAGAGTCGGTTCCAGGGGAACTGTACCCAGTGAGATTCAGCGCCAGGCAAACTGTACCCCAGTGAGATTCAGTACCAGGGGAACTGTATCCCAGTGAGAGTCAGTACCAGGGGAACTGTATCCCAGTGATAGTCAGTGCCAGGGGAACTGTACCCCAGTGAGATTCAGCGCCAGGGGAACTGTACCCCAGTGAGATTCAGTACCAGGGGAACAGTATCCAAGTGATAGTCAGTGCCAGGGGAACTGTACCCCAGTGAGAGTCATTGCCAGGGGAACTGTCCGCCAGTGAGAGTCAGTGCCAGGGGAACTGTATCCCAGTGAGAGTCATTGCCAGGGGAACTGTACTCCAGTGAGAGTCAGTGCCAGTGGAATTGTACTCCAGTGAGTGTCAGTGCCAGGGGAACTGTACCCCAGTGGGTGTCAGTGGCTGTGGAACTGTACTCCAGTGAGAGTCAGTTCCAGGGGAACCTTACCTCAGTGAGCGACTGTGCCAGGGAATTGTATCCCAGTGAGAGTCAGTGCCAGGGGAACTGTACCCCAGTGAGATTCACTACCAGGGGAAATGTATCCCAGTGAGAGTCAGTGCCAGGGGAACTGAACCCCAGTGAGAGTCAGTGCCAGGGGAACTGTACCCCAGTGGGAGTCAGTGCCTGTAGAACAGTACTCCAGTAGAGTCAGTTCCAGGGGAACTGTACCCAGTGAGATTCAGCGCCAGGCAAACTGTACCCCAGTGAGATTCAGTGCCAGGGGAACTGCATCCCAGTGAGTGTCAGTGCCAGGCGAACTGTACCCCAGTGAGAGTCAGTGCCAGGGGAACTGTATCGCAATGGGAGTCAGTGCCTGTGGAACAGTACTCCAGTGAGAGTCAGTTCCAGGGGAACTGTACCCAGTGAGATTCAGCGCCAGGCAAACTGTACCCCAGTGAGATTCAGTACCAGGGGAACTGTATCCCAGTGAGAGTCAGTACCAGGGGAACTGTATCCCAGTGATAGTCAGTGCCAGGGGAACTGTACCCCAGTGAGATTCAGCGCCAGGGGAACTGTACCCCAGTGAGATTCAGTACCAGGGGAACTGTATCCCAGTGATAGTCAGTGCCAGGGGAACTGTACCCCAGTGAGAGTCAGTGCCAGGGGAACTGTACCCCAGTGGGAGTCAGTGCCTGTGAAACAGTACTCCAGTAGAGTCAGTTCCAGGGGAACTGTACCCAGTGAGATTCAGCGCCAGGCAAACTGTACCCCAGTGAGATTCAGTGCCAGGGGAACTGCATCCCAGTGAGAGTCAGTGCCAGGGGAACTGTACCCCAGTGAGAGTCAGTGCTAGGGGAACTGTATCCCAATGGGAGTCAGTGCCTGTGGAACAGTACTCCAGTGAGAGTCAGCTCCAGGGGAACTGTATCCCAGTGAGATTTAGCGCCAGGGGAACTGTACCCCAGTGAGATTCAGTGCCAGTGGAATTGTACTCCAGTGAGTGTCAGCGCCAGGGGAACTGTACCCCAGTGGGTGTCAGTGGCTGTGGAACTGTACTCCAGTGAGAGTCAGTTCCAGGGGAACCTTACCTCAGTGAGCGTCTGTGCCAGGGAATTGTATCCCAGTGAGAGTCAGTGCCAGGGGTAATGTACCCCAGTGAGAGTCAGTGCCAGGGGAACTGTAACCCAGTGAGATTCACTACCAGGGGAACTGTATCCCTGTGAGAGTCAGTGCCAGGGGAACTGTACCCAAGTGAGATTCAGTACCAGCGGAACTGTATCCCAGTGACAGTCAGTGCTAGGGGAACTGTACTCCAGTGAGAGTAAGTGCCAGGGAAACTGTACTCCAGTGAGTGTCAGTGCCAGGGGAACTGTACTCCAATGAGAGTGAGTGCCAGGCGAACTGCACCCCAGTGAGAGTCAGTTCCAGGGGAACCTTACCCAAGTGAGCGTCTGTGCCAAGGGAATTGTACCCCAGTGAGAGTCAGTGCCAGAAGAACGGTACCCCAGTGAGCGTCAGTGCCAGGGGAACTGTACTCCAGTGAGAGTAAGTGCCAGGGAAACTGTACTCCAGTGAAAGTCAGTGGCAGGTGAACTGTACTCCAGTGAGAGTAAGTGCCAGGGGAACTGTACTCCAGTGAGTGTCAGTGCCAGGGGAACTGTACCCCAGTGGGAGTCAGTGCCTGTGGAACTGTACACCAGTGAGAGTCAGTTCCAGGGGAACTGTAACCCAGTGAGATTCAGCGCCAGGGGAACTGTACCCCAGTGAGATTCAGTACCAGAGGAACTGTATCCCAGTGAGAGTCAGTGCCAGGGGGACCGTACCCCAGTGAGAGTCAGTGCCAGGCTAACTGTACCCCAGTGAGAGTCAGTGCCAGGGGAACTGTACCCCAGTGAGAGTCAGTGCCAGGGGAACTGTATTCCAGTGAGAGTCAGTGCCAGGGAAACTGTACTCCAGTGAGAGTTAGTGCCAAGGGAACTGTACTCCAGTGAGAGTCAGTGCCAGTGTAACTGTACTCCAGTGAGTGTCAGTGCCAGGGGAACTGTACCCCAGAGGGAGTCAGTGCCTGTGGAACTGTACTCCAGTGAGAGTCAGTTCCAGGGGAACCTTACCTCAGTGAGCGTCTGTGCCAGGGGAATTGTATCCGAGTGAGAGTCAGTGCCAGGGGAACTGTACCCCATTGAGAGTCTGTGCTTGTGGAACTGTACCACAGTGAGAGTCAGTGCCAGGGGAACTGTAACCCAGTGAGATTCACTACCAGGGGAATTGTATCCCAGTGAGAGTCAGTGCCAGGGGAACTGTTTCCCAGTGAGACTCAGTGCCAATGGAACTGAACCCCTTTGAGAGTCTGTGCCAGAGGAACTGTTTCCCAGTGAGACTCAGTGCCGGTGGAACTGTACTCCAGTGAGAGTCAATGCAAGGGGAACTGTACTCCAGTGAGTGTCAGTGCCAGGGGAACTGTACCCCAGTGGGAGTCAGTGCCTGTGGAACTGTACACCAGTGAGAGTCAGTTCCAGGGGAACTGTAACCCAGTGAGATTCAGCGCCAGGGGTACTGTACCCCAGTGAGATTCAGTACCAGAGGAACTGTATCCCAGTGAGAGTCAGTGCCAGGGGAACCGTACCCCAGTGAGAGTCAGTGTCAGGGGAACTGCACTCCAGTGAGAGTCAGTGCCAGGGGAACTGTACTCCAGTGAGAGTCTGTGTCAGGTGACTGTACCCCAGTGAGAGTCAGTGCCAGGGGAACTGTACTCCAGTGAGAGTCTGTGTCAGGAGACTGTACCCCAGTGAGAGTCAGTGCCAGAGGAACTGTACACCTGTGGGAGACAGTGCCTGGGGAACTGTACTCCAGTGAGAGTCAGTGCCAGGGGAACTGTACCCAAGTGAGGGTCTGTGCCAGGGGAACTGTAAACCAGTGAAATTCAGTGCCAGGGGAACTGTACCCCAGTGAGAGTCAGTGCCAGGGGAACTGTACCCCAGTGAGAGTTAGCGTCAGGGGAACTGTACCCCAGTGAGAGTCAGTGCCAGAGGGACTGTACCCCAATGAGAGTCAGTGCCAGGGGAACTGTACCCCAGTGAGAGTCAGTGCCAGGGGAACTGTACCCCAGTGAGATTCAGCGCCAGGGGAACTCTACTCCAGTGAGAGTCAGTGCCAGGGGAACTGTACTCCAGTGAGAGTCAGTGCCAGGGGAACTGTACGCCAGTGAGAGTCAGTGCCAGGGGAACTGCACTCCAGTGAGATTCAGTGCCAGGGGAACTGTACTCCAGTGAGAGTCTGTGTCAGGGGACTGTACCCCAGTGAGAGTCAGTGCCTGGGGAACTGTACCCCATTGACAGTCTGTGCCAGGGGAACTGTTTCCCAGTGAGACTCAGTGCCAGGGGAACTGTATCGCAGTGAGAGTCAGTGCCAGGGAAACTGTACCCCAGTGGGAGTCAGTGCCTGTGGAACTGTACTCCAGTGAGAGTCAGTTCCAGGGGAACTGTATCACAGTGAGATTCAGCACGAGGAGAACTGTACCCAGGTGATATTCAGTACCAGCGGAACTGTATCCCAGTGAGAGTCAGTGCTAGGGGAACTGTACTCCAGTGAGAGTAAGTGCCAGGGAAACTGTACTCCAGTGAGAGTCAGTGCCAGGGGAACTGTACTCCAGTGAGAGTGAGTGCCAGGCGAACTGCACCCCAGTGAGAGTCAGTTCCAGGGGAACCTTACCCAAGTGAGCGTCTGTGCCAGGGGAATTGTACCCCAGTGAGAGTCACTGCCAGAAGAACGGTACCCCAGTGACCGTCAGTGCCAGGGGAACTGTACCCCAGTGAGAGTCAGTGCCAGGGAAACTGTACTCCAGTGAAAGTCAGTGGCAGGTGAACTGTACTCCAGTGAGAGTCAATGCAAGGGGAACTGTACTCCAGTGAGTGTCAGTTTCAGGGGAACTGCACCCCAGTGGGAGTCAGTGCCTGTGGAACTGTACACCAGTGAGAGTCAGTTCCAGCGGAACTGTATCCCAGTGAGATTCAGCGCCAGGGGAACTGTACCCCAGTGAGATTCAGTACCAGAGGAACTGTATCCCAGTGAGAGTCAGTGCCAGGGGAACCGTACCCCAGTGAGAGTCAGTGCCAGGGGAACTGTACCCCAGTGAGAGTCAGTGCCAGGGGAACTGTACCCCAGTGAGAGTCTGTGCCAAGGGAACTGTACTCCAGTGAGAGTCAGTGCCAGTGGAACTGTACTCCAGTGCGTGTCAGTGCCAGGGGAACTGTACCCCAGTGGGAGTCAGTGCCTGTGGAACTGTACTCCAGTGAGAGTCAGTTCCAGGGGAACCTTACCTCATTGAGCGTCTGTGCCAGGGGAACTGTACCCCAGTGAGAGTCTCTGCTTGTGGAACTGTACCACAGTGAGAGTCAGTGCCAGGGGAACTGTAACCCAGTGAGATTCACTACCAGGGGAATTGTATCCCAGTGAGAGTCAGTGCCAGGGGAACTGTTTCCCAGTGAGACTCAGTGCCGGTGGAACTGTACTCCAGTGAGAGTCAGTGCCAGGGGAACTGTACTCCAGTGAGAGGCAGTGCCAAGGGAACTGTAACCCAGCGATATTCCCTGTCAGGGGAACTGTACCCCATTGAGAGTCTGTGCCAGGGGACTGTTTCCCAGTGAGAGTCAGTGCCAGGGACACTGTACTCCAGTGAAAGTCAGTGCCAGGGGATGTGTGCTCCAGTGAGAGTCAGTGCCAGGGAAACTGTACTTCAGTGAGTGTCAGTGCCAGGGGAACTGTACCCCAGTGGGAGTCATTGCCTGTGGAACAGTACGCCAGTGAGAGTCGGTTCCAGGGGAACTGTACCCCAGTGAGATTTAGTACCAGGGGAACTGTATCCCAGTGAGAGTCAGTGCCAGGGGAACTGTAACCCAGTGAGAGTAAGTGCCAGGGGAACTGTACCCCAGTGAGATTCAGTACCAGGGGAACTGCACCCCAATGAGAGTCAGTGCCAGGGGAACTGTACGCCAGTGGGAGTCAGTTCCAGGGGAACTGTATCCCAGTGAAATTCAGCACCAGGGGAACTGTACCCCAGTGAGATTTAGTACCAGGGGAACTGTATCCCAGTGAGAGTCAGTGCCAGGGGAACTGTACTCCAGTGAGAGTCAGTGTCAGGGGAACTGTACTCCAGTGAGAGTCAGTGCCAGGGGAACTGTACTCCAGTGAGAGTCTGTGTCAGGAGACTGTACCCCAGTGAGAGTCAGTGCCAGGGGAACTGTACACCAGTGGGAGTCAGTGCGTGGGGAACTGTACTCCAGTGAGAGTCAGTGCCAGGGGAACTGTACCCCAGTGAGGGTCTGTGCCAGGGGAACTGTAAACCGGTGAAATTCAGTGCCAGGGGAACTGTACCCCAGTGAGAGTCAGTGCCAGGGGAACTGTACCCCAGTGAGAGTTAGTGCCAGGGGAACTGTACCCCAGTGAGAGTCAGTGCCAGAGGGACTGTACCCCAATGAGAGTCAGTGCCAGGGGAACTGTACCCCAGTGAGAGTCAGTGCCAGGGGAACTGTACCCCAGTGAGATTCAGCGCCAGGGGAACTCTACCCCAGTGAGAGTCAGTGCCAGGGGAACTGTACTCCAGTGAAGTCAGTGCCAGATGAACTGTACGCCTGTGAGAGTCAGTGCCAGGGGAACTGCACTCCAGTGAGATTCAGTGCCAGGGGAACTGTACTCCAGTGAGAGTCTGTGTCAGGCGACTGTACCCCAGTGAGAGTCAGTGCCTGGGGAACTCTACCCCATTGAGAGTCTGTGCCAGGGGAACTGTTTCCCAGTGAGACTCAGTGCCAGGGGAAATGTATCCCAGTGAGAGTCAGTGCCAGGGAAACTGTACCCCAGTGGGAGTCAGTGCCTGTGGAACTGTACTCCAGTGAGAGTCAGTTCCAGGGGAACTGTATCACAGCGAGATTCAGCGCTCGGAGAACTGTACCCCAGTGATATTCAGTACCAGCGGAACTGTATCCCAGTGAGAGTCAGTGCTAGGGGAACTGTACTCCAGTGAGAGTAAGTGCCAGGGAAACTGTACTCCAGTGAGAGTCAGTGCCAGGGGAACTGTACTCCAGTGAGAGTGAGTGCCAGGCGAACTGCACCCCAGTGAGAGTCAGTTCCAGGGGAACCTTACCCAAGTGAGCGTCTGTGCCAAGGGAATTGTACCCCAGTGAGAGTCAGTGCCAGAAGAACGGTACCCCAGTGAGCGTCAGTGCCAGGGGAACTGAACTCCAGTGAGAGTAAGTGCCAGGGAAACTGTACTCCAGTGAAAGTCAGTGGCAGGTGAACTGTACTCCAGTGAGAGTAAGTGCCAGGGGAACTGTACTCCAGTGAGTGTCAGTGCCAGGGGAACTGTACCCCAGTGGGAGTCAGTGCCTGTGGAACTGTACACCAGTGAGAGTCAGTTCCAGGGGAACTGTAACCCAGTGAGATTCAGCGCCAGGGGAACTGTACCTCAGTGAGATTCAGTACCAGAGGAACTGTATCCCAGTGAGAGTCAGTGCCAGGGGAACCGTACCCCAGTGAGAGTCAGTGCCAGGCTAACTGTACCCCAGTGAGAGTCAGTGCCAGGGGAACTGTACCCCAGTGAGAGTCAGTGCCAGGGAAACTGTACTCCAGTGAGAGTTAGTGCCAAGGGAACTGTACTCCAGTGAGAGTCAGTGCCAATGGAACTGAACCCCTTTGAGAGTCTTTGCCAGAGGAACTGTTTCCCAGTGAGACTCAGTGCCGGTGGAACTGTACTCCAGTGAGAGTCAGTGCCAGGGGAACTGTACACCAGTGAGAGTCAGTGCCAAGGGAACTGTAACCCAGTGAGATTCAGTGCCAGGGGAACTGTACCCCATTGAGAGTCTGTGCCAGGGGACTGTTTCCCAGTGAGAGTCAGTGCCAGGGAAACTGTACTCCAGTGAAAGTCAGTGCCAGGGGATGTGTGCTCCAGTGAGAGTCAGTGCCAGGGGAACTTTACCCCAGTGAGAGTCAGTGTCATGGGAACTGTATCACAGTGAGAGTGCCAGGGAAACTGTACTCCAGTGAGAGTAGTGCCAGGGGAACTGTACTACAGTGAGAGTCAGTGCCAGGGGAACTGTTTCCCAGTGAGACTCAGTGCCAGGGGAACTGTATCCCAGTGAGGGTCAGTGCCAGGGAAACTGTACCCCAGTGGGAGTCAGTGCCTGTGGAACTGTACTCCAGTGAGAGTCAGTTCCAGGGGAACTGTACCCCAGTGAGGGTCTGTGCCAGGGGAACTGTAAACCGGTGAAATTCAGTGCCAGGGGAACTGTACCCCAGTGAGAGTCAGTGCCAGGGGAACTGTACCCCAGTGAGAGTTAGTGCCAGGGGAACTGTACCCCAGTGAGAGTCAGTGCCAGAGGGACTGTACCCCAATGAGAGTCAGTGCCAGGGGAACTGTACCCCAGTGAGAGTCAGTGCCAGGGGAACTGTACCCCAGTGAGATTCAGCGCCAGGGGAACTCTACCCCAGTGAGAGTCAGTGCCAGGGGAACTGTACTCCAGTGAAGTCAGTGCCAGATGAACTGTACGCCTGTGAGAGTCAGTGCCAGGGGAACTGCACTCCAGTGAGATTCAGTGCCAGGGGAACTGTACTCCAGTGAGAGTCTGTGTCAGGCGACTGTACCCCAGTGAGAGTCAGTGCCTGGGGAACTCTACCCCATTGAGAGTCTGTGCCAGGGGAACTGTTTCCCAGTGAGACTCAGTGCCAGGGGAAATGTATCCCAGTGAGAGTCAGTGCCAGGGAAACTGTACCCCAGTGGGAGTCAGTGCCTGTGGAACTGTACTCCAGTGAGAGTCAGTTCCAGGGGAACTGTATCACAGCGAGATTCAGCGCTCGGAGAACTGTACCCCAGTGATATTCAGTACCAGCGGAACTGTATCCCAGTGAGAGTCAGTGCTAGGGGAACTGTACTCCAGTGAGAGTAAGTGCCAGGGAAACTGTACTCCAGTGAGAGTCAGTGCCAGGGGAACTGTACTCCAGTGAGAGTGAGTGCCAGGCGAACTGCACCCCAGTGAGAGTCAGTTCCAGGGGAACCTTACCCAAGTGAGCGTCTGTGCCAAGGGAATTGTACCCCAGTGAGAGTCAGTGCCAGAAGAACGGTACCCCAGTGAGCGTCAGTGCCAGGGGAACTGAACTCCAGTGAGAGTAAGTGCCAGGGAAACTGTACTCCAGTGAAAGTCAGTGGCAGGTGAACTGTACTCCAGTGAGAGTAAGTGCCAGGGGAACTGTACTCCAGTGAGTGTCAGTGCCAGGGGAACTGTACCCCAGTGGGAGTCAGTGCCTGTGGAACTGTACACCAGTGAGAGTCAGTTCCAGGGGAACTGTAACCCAGTGAGATTCAGCGCCAGGGGAACTGTACCTCAGTGAGATTCAGTACCAGAGGAACTGTATCCCAGTGAGAGTCAGTGCCAGGGGAACCGTACCCCAGTGAGAGTCAGTGCCAGGCTAACTGTACCCCAGTGAGAGTCAGTGCCAGGGGAACTGTACCCCAGTGAGAGTCAGTGCCAGGGAAACTGTACTCCAGTGAGAGTTAGTGCCAAGGGAACTGTACTCCAGTGAGAGTCAGTGCCAATGGAACTGAACCCCTTTGAGAGTCTTTGCCAGAGGAACTGTTTCCCAGTGAGACTCAGTGCCGGTGGAACTGTACTCCAGTGAGAGTCAGTGCCAGGGGAACTGTACACCAGTGAGAGTCAGTGCCAAGGGAACTGTAACCCAGTGAGATTCAGTGCCAGGGGAACTGTACCCCATTGAGAGTCTGTGCCAGGGGACTGTTTCCCAGTGAGAGTCAGTGCCAGGGAAACTGTACTCCAGTGAAAGTCAGTGCCAGGGGATGTGTGCTCCAGTGAGAGTCAGTGCCAGGGGAACTTTACCCCAGTGAGAGTCAGTGTCATGGGAACTGTATCACAGTGAGAGTGCCAGGGAAACTGTACTCCAGTGAGAGTAGTGCCAGGGGAACTGTACTACAGTGAGAGTCAGTGCCAGGGGAACTGTTTCCCAGTGAGACTCAGTGCCAGGGGAACTGTATCCCAGTGAGGGTCAGTGCCAGGGAAACTGTACCCCAGTGGGAGTCAGTGCCTGTGGAACTGTACTCCAGTGAGAGTCAGTTCCAGGGGAACTGTATCACAGTGAGATTCAGCGCTAGGGGAACTGTACCCCAGTGAGATTCAGTACCAGCGGAACTGTATCCCAGTGACAGTCAGTGCCAGGGGAACTGTACTCCAGTGAGAGTCAGTGCCAGGCGAACTGCACCCCAGTGAGAGTCAGTGCCAGAAGAACTGTACCCCAGTGAGCGTCAGTGCCAGGGGAACTGTACCCCAGTGAGAGTCAGTGCCAGGGAAACTGTACTCCAGTGAAAGTCAGTGGCAGGTGAACTGTACTCCAGTGAGAGTCAGTGCCAGGGAAACTGTACTCCAGTGAGAGTAGTGCCAGGGGGACTGTACTCCAGTAAGAGTCAGTGCCAGGGAAACTGTATCCCAGTGAGAGTCAGTGCCAGGGAAACTGTACCCCAGTGGGAGTCAGTGCCTGTGGAACTGTACTCCAGTGAGAGTCGGTTCCAGGGGAACTGTATCACAGTGAGATTCAGCGCTAGGGGAACTGTACCCCAGTGAGATTCAGTACCAGCGGAACTGTATCCCAGTGACAGTCAGTGCTAGGGGAACTGTACTCCAGTGAGAGTAAGTGCCAGGGAAACTGTACTCCAGTTAGAGTCAGTGCCAGGGGAACTGTAACCCAGTGAGATTCACTACCAGGGGAACTGTATCCCAGTGAGAGTCAGTGCCAGGGGAACTGTACCCCAGTGAGTGTCAGCGACAGGTGAACTGTACCACAGTGAGAGTCAGTGTCAAGGGAACTGTATCACAGTGAGAGTCAGTGCCAAGGGAACTGTAACCCAGTGAGATTCAGTGCCAGGGGAACTGTACCCCATTGAGAGTCTGTGCCAGGGGACTGTTTCCCAGTGAGAGTCAGTGCCAGGGAAACTGTACTCCAGTGAAAGTCAGTGCCAGGGGATGTGTACTCCAGTGAGAGTCAGTGCCAGGGAAACTGTACTCCAGTGAGTGTCAGTGCCAGGGGAACTGTACTCCAGTGAGTGTCAGCGCCAGGGGAACTGTACCCCAGTGAGAGTCAGTGCCAGGGGAACTGTACCCCAGTGAGAGTCAGTGCCAGGGGAACTGTACCCCAGTGGGAGTCAGTGCCTGTGGAACAGTACTCCAGTAGAGTCAGTTCCAGGGGAACTGTACCCAGTGAGATTCAGCGCCAGGCAAACTGTACCCCAGTGAGATTCAGTGCCAGGGGAACTGCATCCCAGTGAGTGTCAGTGCCAGGGGAACTGTACCCCAGTGAGAGTCAGTGCCAGGGGAACTGTATCGCAATGGGAGTCAGTGCCTGTGGAACAGTACTCCAGTGAGAGTCAGTTCCAGGGGAACTGTACCCAGTGAGATTCAGCGCCAGGCAAACTGTACCCCAGTGAGATTCAGTACCAGGGGAACTGTATCCCAGTGAGAGTCAGTACCAGGGGAACTGTATCCCAGTGATAGTCAGTGCCAGGGGAACTGTACCCCAGTGAGATTCAGCGCCAGGGGAACTGTACCCCAGTGAGATTCAGTACCAGGGGAACTGTATCCCAGTGATAGTCAGTGCCAGGGGAACTGTACCCCAGTGAGAGTCATTGCCAGGGGAACTGTCCGCCAGTGAGAGTCAGTGCCAGGGGAACTGTATCCCAGTGAGAGTCAGTGCCAGGGAAACCGTACCCCAGTGAGAGTCATTGCCAGGGGAACTGTACTCCAGTGAGAGTCAGTGCCAGTGGAATTGTACTCCAGTGAGTGTCAGTGCCAGGGGAACTGTACCCCAGTGGGTGTCAGTGGCTGTGGAACTGTACTCCAGTGAGAGTCAGTTCCAGGGGAACCTTACCTCAGTGAGCGACTGTGCCAGGGAATTGTATCCCAGTGAGAGTCAGTGCCAGGGGAACTGTACCCCAGTGAGATTCACTACCAGGGGAACTGTATCCCAGTGAGAGTCAGTGCCAGAGGAACTGTACCCCAGTGAGAGTCAGTGCCAGGGGAACTGTACCCCAGTGGGAGTCAGTGCCTGTGGAACAGTACTCCAGTAGAGTCAGTTCCAGGGGAACTGTACCCAGTGAGATTCAGCGCCACGCAAACTGTACCCCAGTGAGATTCAGTGCCAGGGGAACTGCATCCCAGTGAGAGTCAGTGCCAGGGGAACTGTACCCCAGTGAGAGTCAGTGCTAGGGGAACTGTATCCCAATGGGAGTCAGTGCCTGTGGAACAGTACTCCAGTGAGAGTCAGCTCCAGGGGAACTGTATCCCAGTGAGATTTAGCGCCAGGGGAACTGTACCCCAGTGAGATTCAGTGCCAGTGGAATTGTACTCCAGTGAGTGTCAGTGCCAGGGGAACTGTACCCCAGTGGGTGTCAGTGGCTGTGGAACTGTACTCCAGTGAGAGTCAGTTCCAGGGGAACCTTACCTCAGTGAGCGTCTGTGCCAGGGAATTGTATCCCAGTGAGAGTCAGTGCCAGGGGTAATGTACCCCAGTGAGAGTCAGTGCCAGGGGAACTGTAACCCAGTGAGATTCACTACCAGGGGAACTGTATCCCTGTGAGAGTCAGTGCCAGGGGAACTGTACCCAAGTGAGATTCAGTACCAGCGGAACTGTATCCCAGTGACAGTCAGTGCTAGGGGAACTGTACTCCAGTGAGAGTAAGTGCCAGGGAAACTGTACTCCAGTGAGTGTCAGTGCCAGGGGAACTGTACTCCAATGAGAGTGAGTGCCAGGCGAACTGCACCCCAGTGAGATTCAGTTCCAGGGGAACCTTACCCAAGTGAGCGTCTGTGCCAAGGGAATTGTACCCCAGTGAGAGTCAGTGCCAGAAGAACGGTACCCCAGTGAGCGTCAGTGCCAGGGGAACTGTACTCCAGTGAGAGTAAGTGCCAGGGAAACTGTACTCCAGTGAAAGTCAGTGGCAGGTGAACTGTACTCCAGTGAGAGTAAGTGCCAGGGGAACTGTACTCCAGTGAGTGTCAGTGCCAGGGGAACTGTACCCCAGTGGGAGTCAGTGCCTGTGGAACTGTACACCAGTGAGAGTCAGTTCCAGGGGAACTGTAACCCAGTGAGATTCAGCGCCAGGGGAACCGTACCCCAGTGAGAGTCAGTGCCAGGCTAACTGTACCCCAGTGAGAGTCAGTGCCAGGGGAACTGTACCCCAGTGAGAGTCAGTTCCAGGGGAACTGTATCCCAGTGAAATTCAGCACCAGGGGAACTGTACCCCAGTGAGATTTAGTACCAGGGGAACTGTATCCCAGTGAGAGTCAGTGCCAGGGGAACTGTACTCCAGTGAGAGTCAGTGTCAGGGGAACTGCACTCCAGTGAGAGTCAGTGCCAGGGGAACTGTACTCCAGTGAGAGTCTGTTTCAGGGGACTGTACCCCAGTGAGAGTCAGTGCCTGGGGAACTGTACCCCATTGAGAGTCTGTGCCAGGGGAACTGTTTCCCAGTGAGACTCAGTGCCGGTGGAACTGTACTCCAGTGAGAGTCAGTGCCAGGGGAACTGTACTCCAGTGAGAGTCTGTGTCAGGAGACTGTACCCCAGTGAGAGTCAGTGCCAGGGGAACTGTACACCAGTGGGAGTCAGTGCGTGGGGAACTGTACTCCAGTGAGAGTCAGTGCCAGGGGAACTGTACCCCAGTGAGGGTCTGTGCCAGGGGAACTGTAAACCGGTGAAATTCAGTGCCAGGGGAACTGTACCCCAGTGAGAGTCAGTGCCAGGGGAACTGTACCCCAGTGAGAGTTAGTGCCAGGGGAACTGTACCCCAGTGAGAGTCAGTGCCAGAGGGACTGTACCCCAATGAGAGTCAGTGCCAGGGGAACTGTACCCCAGTGAGAGTCAGTGCCAGGGGAACTGTACCCCAGTGAGATTCAGCGCCAGGGGAACTCTACCCCAGTGAGAGTCAGTGCCAGGGGAACTGTACTCCAGTGAAGTCAGTGCCAGATGAACTGTACGCCTGTGAGAGTCAGTGCCAGGGGAACTGCACTCCAGTGAGATTCAGTGCCAGGGGAACTGTACTCCAGTGAGAGTCTGTGTCAGGCGACTGTACCCCAGTGAGAGTCAGTGCCTGGGGAACTGTACCCCATTGAGAGTCTGTGCCAGGGGAACTGTTTCCCAGTGAGACTCAGTGCCAGGGGAAATGTATCCCAGTGAGAGTCAGTGCCAGGGAAACTGTACCCCAGTGGGAGTCAGTGCCTGTGGAACTGTACTCCAGTGAGAGTCAGTTTCAGGGGAACTGTATCACAGCGAGATTCAGCGCTCGGAGAACTGTACCCCAGTGATATTCAGTACCAGCGGAACTGTATCCCAGTGAGAGTCAGTGCTAGGGGAACTGTACTCCAGTGAGAGTAAGTGCCAGGGAAACTGTACTCCAGTGAGAGTCAGTGCCAGGGGAACTGTACTCCAGTGAGAGTGAGTGCCACGCGAACTGCACCCCAGTGAGAGTCAGTTCCAGGGGAACCTTACCCAAGTGAGCGTCTGTGCCAAGGGAATTGTACCCCAGTGAGAGTCAGTGCCAGAAGAACGGTACCCCAGTGAGCGTCAGTGCCAGGGGAACTGAACTCCAGTGAGAGTAAGTGCCAGGGAAACTGTACTCCAGTGAAAGTCAGTGGCAGGTGAACTGTACTCCAGTGAGAGTAAGTGCCAGGGGAACTGTACTCCAGTGAGTGTCAGTGCCAGGGGAACTGTACCCCAGTGGGAGTCAGTGCCTGTGGAACTGTACACCAGTGAGAGTCAGTTCCAGGGGAACTGTAACCCAGTGAGATTCAGCGCCAGGGGAACTGTACCTCAGTGAGATTCAGTACCAGAGGAACTGTATCCCAGTGAGAGTCAGTGCCAGGGGAACCGTACCCCAGTGAGAGTCAGTGCCAGGCTAACTGTACCCCAGTGAGAGTCAGTGCCAGGGGAACTGTACCCCAGTGAGAGTCAGTGCCAGGGAAACTGTACTCCAGTGAGAGTTAGTGCCAAGGGAACTGTACTCCAGTGAGAGTCAGTGCCAATGGAACTGAACCCCTTTGAGAGTCTTTGCCAGAGGAACTGTTTCCCAGTGAGACTCAGTGCCGGTGGAACTGTACTCCAGTGAGAGTCAGTGCCAGGGGAACTGTACACCAGTGAGAGTCAGTGCCAAGGGAACTGTAACCCAGTGAGATTCAGTGCCAGGGGAACTGTACCCCATTGAGAGTCTGTGCCAGGGGACTGTTTCCCAGTGAGAGTCAGTGCCAGGGAAACTGTACTCCAGTGAAAGTCAGTGCCAGGGGATGTGTGCTCCAGTGAGAGTCAGTGCCAGGGGAACTTTACCCCAGTGAGAGTCAGTGTCATGGGAACTGTATCACAGTGAGAGTGCCAGGGAAACTGTACTCCAGTGAGAGTAGTGCCAGGGGAACTGTACTACAGTGAGAGTCAGTGCCAGGGGAACTGTTTCCCAGTGAGACTCAGTGCCAGGGGAACTGTATCCCAGTGAGGGTCAGTGCCAGGGAAACTGTACCCCAGTGGGAGTCAGTGCCTGTGGAACTGTACTCCAGTGAGAGTCAGTTCCAGGGGAACTGTATCACAGTGAGATTCAGCGCTAGGGGAACTGTACCCCAGTGAGATTCAGTACCAGCGGAACTGTATCCCAGTGACAGTCAGTGCCAGGGGAACTGTACTCCAGTGAGAGTCAGTGCCAGGCGAACTGCACCCCAGTGAGAGTCAGTGCCAGAAGAACTGTACCCCAGTGAGCGTCAGTGCCAGGGGAACTGTACCCCAGTGAGAGTCAGTGCCAGGGAAACTGTACTCCAGTGAAAGTCAGTGGCAGGTGAACTGTACTCCAGTGAGAGTCAGTGCCAGGGAAACTGTACTCCAGTGAGAGTAGTGCCAGGGGGACTGTACTCCAGTAAGAGTCAGTGCCAGGGAAACTGTATCCCAGTGAGAGTCAGTGCCAGGGAAACTGTACCCCAGTGGGAGTCAGTGCCTGTGGAACTGTACTCCAGTGAGAGTCGGTTCCAGGGGAACTGTATCACAGTGAGATTCAGCGCTAGGGGAACTGTACCCCAGTGAGATTCAGTACCAGCGGAACTGTATCCCAGTGACAGTCAGTGCTAGGGGAACTGTACTCCAGTGAGAGTAAGTGCCAGGGAAACTGTACTCCAGTTAGAGTCAGTGCCAGGGGAACTGTAACCCAGTGAGATTCACTACCAGGGGAACTGTATCCCAGTGAGAGTCAGTGCCAGGGGAACTGTACCCCAGTGAGTGTCAGCGACAGGTGAACTGTACCACAGTGAGAGTCAGTGTCAAGGGAACTGTATCACAGTGAGAGTCAGTGCCAAGGGAACTGTAACCCAGTGAGATTCAGTGCCAGGGGAACTGTACCCCATTGAGAGTCTGTGCCAGGGGACTGTTTCCCAGTGAGAGTCAGTGCCAGGGAAACTGTACTCCAGTGAAAGTCAGTGCCAGGGGATGTGCACTCCAGTGAGAGTCAGTGCCAGGGAAACTGTACTCCAGTGAGTGTCAGTGCCAGGGGAACTGTACTCCAGTGAGTGTCAGCGCCAGGGGAACTGTACCCCAGTGAGAGTCAGTGCCAGGGGAACTGTACCCCAGTGAGAGTCAGTGCCAGGGGAACTGTACCCCAGTGGGAGTCAGTGCCTGTGGAACAGTACTCCAGTAGAGTCAGTTCCAGGGGAACTGTACCCAGTGAGATTCAGCGCCAGGCAAACTGTACCCCAGTGAGATTCAGTGCCAGGGGAACTGCATCCCAGTGAGTGTCAGTGCCAGGGGAACTGTACCCCAGTGAGAGTCAGTGCCAGGGGAACTGTATCGCAATGGGAGTCAGTGCCTGTGGAACAGTACTCCAGTGAGAGTCAGTTCCAGGGGAACTGTACCCAGTGAGATTCAGCGCCAGGCAAACTGTACCCCAGTGAGATTCAGTACCAGGGGAACTGTATCCCAGTGAGAGTCAGTACCAGGGGAACTGTATCCCAGTGATAGTCAGTGCCAGGGGAACTGTACCCCAGTGAGATTCAGCGCCAGGGGAACTGTACCCCAGTGAGATTCAGTACCAGGGGAACTGTATCCCAGTGATAGTCAGTGCCAGGGGAACTGTACCCCAGTGAGAGTCATTGCCAGGGGAACTGTCCGCCAGTGAGAGTCAGTGCCAGGGGAACTGTATCCCAGTGAGAGTCAGTGCCAGGGAAACCGTACCCCAGTGAGAGTCATTGCCAGGGGAACTGTACTCCAGTGAGAGTCAGTGCCAGTGGAATTGTACTCCAGTGAGTGTCAGTGCCAGGGGAACTGTACCCCAGTGGGTGTCAGTGGCTGTGGAACTGTACTCCAGTGAGAGTCAGTTCCAGGGGAACCTTACCTCAGTGAGCGACTGTGCCAGGGAATTGTATCCCAGTGAGAGTCAGTGCCAGGGGAACTGTACCCCAGTGAGATTCACTACCAGGGGAACTGTATCCCAGTGAGAGTCAGTGCCAGAGGAACTGTACCCCAGTGAGAGTCAGTGCCAGGGGAACTGTACCCCAGTGGGAGTCAGTGCCTGTGGAACAGTACTCCAGTAGAGTCAGTTCCAGGGGAACTGTACCCAGTGAGATTCAGCGCCACGCAAACTGTACCCCAGTGAGATTCAGTGCCAGGGGAACTGCATCCCAGTGAGAGTCAGTGCCAGGGGAACTGTACCCCAGTGAGAGTCAGTGCTAGGGGAACTGTATCCCAATGGGAGTCAGTGCCTGTGGAACAGTACTCCAGTGAGAGTCAGCTCCAGGGGAACTGTATCCCAGTGAGATTTAGCGCCAGGGGAACTGTACCCCAGTGAGATTCAGTGCCAGTGGAATTGTACTCCAGTGAGTGTCAGTGCCAGGGGAACTGTACCCCAGTGGGTGTCAGTGGCTGTGGAACTGTACTCCAGTGAGAGTCAGTTCCAGGGGAACCTTACCTCAGTGAGCGTCTGTGCCAGGGAATTGTATCCCAGTGAGAGTCAGTGCCAGGGGTAATGTACCCCAGTGAGAGTCAGTGCCAGGGGAACTGTAACCCAGTGAGATTCACTACCAGGGGAACTGTATCCCTGTGAGAGTCAGTGCCAGGGGAACTGTACCCAAGTGAGATTCAGTACCAGCGGAACTGTATCCCAGTGACAGTCAGTGCTAGGGGAACTGTACTCCAGTGAGAGTAAGTGCCAGGGAAACTGTACTCCAGTGAGTGTCAGTGCCAGGGGAACTGTACTCCAATGAGAGTGAGTGCCAGGCGAACTGCACCCCAGTGAGATTCAGTTCCAGGGGAACCTTACCCAAGTGAGCGTCTGTGCCAAGGGAATTGTACCCCAGTGAGAGTCAGTGCCAGAAGAACGGTACCCCAGTGAGCGTCAGTGCCAGGGGAACTGTACTCCAGTGAGAGTAAGTGCCAGGGAAACTGTACTCCAGTGAAAGTCAGTGGCAGGTGAACTGTACTCCAGTGAGAGTAAGTGCCAGGGGAACTGTACTCCAGTGAGTGTCAGTGCCAGGGGAACTGTACCCCAGTGGGAGTCAGTGCCTGTGGAACTGTACACCAGTGAGAGTCAGTTCCAGGGGAACTGTAACCCAGTGAGATTCAGCGCCAGGGGAACCGTACCCCAGTGAGAGTCAGTGCCAGGCTAACTGTACCCCAGTGAGAGTCAGTGCCAGGGGAACTGTACCCCAGTGAGAGTCAGTTCCAGGGGAACTGTATCCCAGTGAAATTCAGCACCAGGGGAACTGTACCCCAGTGAGATTTAGTACCAGGGGAACTGTATCCCAGTGAGAGTCAGTGCCAGGGGAACTGTACTCCAGTGAGAGTCAGTGTCAGGGGAACTGCACTCCAGTGAGAGTCAGTGCCAGGGGAACTGTACTCCAGTGAGAGTCTGTTTCAGGGGACTGTACCCCAGTGAGAGTCAGTGCCTGGGGAACTGTACCCCATTGAGAGTCTGTGCCAGGGGAACTGTTTCCCAGTGAGACTCAGTGCCGGTGGAACTGTACTCCAGTGAGAGTCAGTGCCAGGGGAACTGTACTCCAGTGAGAGTCTGTGTCAGGAGACTGTACCCCAGTGAGAGTCAGTGCCAGGGGAACTGTACACCAGTGGGAGTCAGTGCGTGGGGAACTGTACTCCAGTGAGAGTCAGTGCCAGGGGAACTGTACCCCAGTGAGGGTCTGTGCCAGGGGAACTGTAAACCGGTGAAATTCAGTGCCAGGGGAACTGTACCCCAGTGAGAGTCAGTGCCAGGGGAACTGTACCCCAGTGAGAGTTAGTGCCAGGGGAACTGTACCCCAGTGAGAGTCAGTGCCAGAGGGACTGTACCCCAATGAGAGTCAGTGCCAGGGGAACTGTACCCCAGTGAGAGTCAGTGCCAGGGGAACTGTACCCCAGTGAGATTCAGCGCCAGGGGAACTCTACCCCAGTGAGAGTCAGTGCCAGGGGAACTGTACTCCAGTGAAGTCAGTGCCAGATGAACTGTACGCCTGTGAGAGTCAGTGCCAGGGGAACTGCACTCCAGTGAGATTCAGTGCCAGGGGAACTGTACTCCAGTGAGAGTCTGTGTCAGGCGACTGTACCCCAGTGAGAGTCAGTGCCTGGGGAACTGTACCCCATTGAGAGTCTGTGCCAGGGGAACTGTTTCCCAGTGAGACTCAGTGCCAGGGGAAATGTATCCCAGTGAGAGTCAGTGCCAGGGAAACTGTACCCCAGTGGGAGTCAGTGCCTGTGGAACTGTACTCCAGTGAGAGTCAGTTTCAGGGGAACTGTATCACAGCGAGATTCAGCGCTCGGAGAACTGTACCCCAGTGATATTCAGTACCAGCGGAACTGTATCCCAGTGAGAGTCAGTGCTAGGGGAACTGTACTCCAGTGAGAGTAAGTGCCAGGGAAACTGTACTCCAGTGAGAGTCAGTGCCAGGGGAACTGTACTCCAGTGAGAGTGAGTGCCACGCGAACTGCACCCCAGTGAGAGTCAGTTCCAGGGGAACCTTACCCAAGTGAGCGTCTGTGCCAAGGGAATTGTACCCCAGTGAGAGTCAGTGCCAGAAGAACGGTACCCCAGTGAGCGTCAGTGCCAGGGGAACTGAACTCCAGTGAGAGTAAGTGCCAGGGAAACTGTACTCCAGTGAAAGTCAGTGGCAGGTGAACTGTACTCCAGTGAGAGTAAGTGCCAGGGGAACTGTACTCCAGTGAGTGTCAGTGCCAGGGGAACTGTACCCCAGTGGGAGTCAGTGCCTGTGGAACTGTACACCAGTGAGAGTCAGTTCCAGGGGAACTGTAACCCAGTGAGATTCAGCGCCAGGGGAACTGTACCTCAGTGAGATTCAGTACCAGAGGAACTGTATCCCAGTGAGAGTCAGTGCCAGGGGAACCGTACCCCAGTGAGAGTCAGTGCCAGGCTAACTGTACCCCAGTGAGAGTCAGTGCCAGGGGAACTGTACCCCAGTGAGAGTCAGTGCCAGGGAAACTGTACTCCAGTGAGAGTTAGTGCCAAGGGAACTGTACTCCAGTGAGAGTCAGTGCCAATGGAACTGAACCCCTTTGAGAGTCTTTGCCAGAGGAACTGTTTCCCAGTGAGACTCAGTGCCGGTGGAACTGTACTCCAGTGAGAGTCAGTGCCAGGGGAACTGTACACCAGTGAGAGTCAGTGCCAAGGGAACTGTAACCCAGTGAGATTCAGTGCCAGGGGAACTGTACCCCATTGAGAGTCTGTGCCAGGGGACTGTTTCCCAGTGAGAGTCAGTGCCAGGGAAACTGTACTCCAGTGAAAGTCAGTGCCAGGGGATGTGTGCTCCAGTGAGAGTCAGTGCCAGGGGAACTTTACCCCAGTGAGAGTCAGTGTCATGGGAACTGTATCACAGTGAGAGTGCCAGGGAAACTGTACTCCAGTGAGAGTAGTGCCAGGGGAACTGTACTACAGTGAGAGTCAGTGCCAGGGGAACTGTTTCCCAGTGAGACTCAGTGCCAGGGGAACTGTATCCCAGTGAGGGTCAGTGCCAGGGAAACTGTACCCCAGTGGGAGTCAGTGCCTGTGGAACTGTACTCCAGTGAGAGTCAGTTCCAGGGGAACTGTATCACAGTGAGATTCAGCGCTAGGGGAACTGTACCCCAGTGAGATTCAGTACCAGCGGAACTGTATCCCAGTGACAGTCAGTGCCAGGGGAACTGTACTCCAGTGAGAGTCAGTGCCAGGCGAACTGCACCCCAGTGAGAGTCAGTGCCAGAAGAACTGTACCCCAGTGAGCGTCAGTGCCAGGGGAACTGTACCCCAGTGAGAGTCAGTGCCAGGGAAACTGTACTCCAGTGAAAGTCAGTGCCAGGGGAACTGTACCCCAGTGAGGGTCTGTGCCAGGGGAACTGTAAACCGGTGAAATTCAGTGCCAGGGGAACTGTACCCCAGTGAGAGTCAGTGCCAGGGGAACTGTACCCCAGTGAGAGTTAGTGCCAGGGGAACTGTACCCCAGTGAGAGTCAGTGCCAGAGGGACTGTACCCCAATGAGAGTCAGTGCCAGGGGAACTGTACCCCAGTGAGAGTCAGTGCCAGGGGAACTGTACCCCAGTGAGATTCAGCGCCAGGGGAACTCTACCCCAGTGAGAGTCAGTGCCAGGGGAACTGTACTCCAGTGAAGTCAGTGCCAGATGAACTGTACGCCTGTGAGAGTCAGTGCCAGGGGAACTGCACTCCAGTGAGATTCAGTGCCAGGGGAACTGTACTCCAGTGAGAGTCTGTGTCAGGCGACTGTACCCCAGTGAGAGTCAGTGCCTGGGGAACTGTACCCCATTGAGAGTCTGTGCCAGGGGAACTGTTTCCCAGTGAGACTCAGTGCCAGGGGAAATGTATCCCAGTGAGAGTCAGTGCCAGGGAAACTGTACCCCAGTGGGAGTCAGTGCCTGTGGAACTGTACTCCAGTGAGAGTCAGTTTCAGGGGAACTGTATCACAGCGAGATTCAGCGCTCGGAGAACTGTACCCCAGTGATATTCAGTACCAGCGGAACTGTATCCCAGTGAGAGTCAGTGCTAGGGGAACTGTACTCCAGTGAGAGTAAGTGCCAGGGAAACTGTACTCCAGTGAGAGTCAGTGCCAGGGGAACTGTACTCCAGTGAGAGTGAGTGCCACGCGAACTGCACCCCAGTGAGAGTCAGTTCCAGGGGAACCTTACCCAAGTGAGCGTCTGTGCCAAGGGAATTGTACCCCAGTGAGAGTCAGTGCCAGAAGAACGGTACCCCAGTGAGCGTCAGTGCCAGGGGAACTGAACTCCAGTGAGAGTAAGTGCCAGGGAAACTGTACTCCAGTGAAAGTCAGTGGCAGGTGAACTGTACTCCAGTGAGAGTAAGTGCCAGGGGAACTGTACTCCAGTGAGTGTCAGTGCCAGGGGAACTGTACCCCAGTGGGAGTCAGTGCCTGTGGAACTGTACACCAGTGAGAGTCAGTTCCAGGGGAACTGTAACCCAGTGAGATTCAGCGCCAGGGGAACTGTACCTCAGTGAGATTCAGTACCAGAGGAACTGTATCCCAGTGAGAGTCAGTGCCAGGGGAACCGTACCCCAGTGAGAGTCAGTGCCAGGCTAACTGTACCCCAGTGAGAGTCAGTGCCAGGGGAACTGTACCCCAGTGAGAGTCAGTGCCAGGGAAACTGTACTCCAGTGAGAGTTAGTGCCAAGGGAACTGTACTCCAGTGAGAGTCAGTGCCAATGGAACTGAACCCCTTTGAGAGTCTTTGCCAGAGGAACTGTTTCCCAGTGAGACTCAGTGCCGGTGGAACTGTACTCCAGTGAGAGTCAGTGCCAGGGGAACTGTACACCAGTGAGAGTCAGTGCCAAGGGAACTGTAACCCAGTGAGATTCAGTGCCAGGGGAACTGTACCCCATTGAGAGTCTGTGCCAGGGGACTGTTTCCCAGTGAGAGTCAGTGCCAGGGAAACTGTACTCCAGTGAAAGTCAGTGCCAGGGGATGTGTGCTCCAGTGAGAGTCAGTGCCAGGGGAACTTTACCCCAGTGAGAGTCAGTGTCATGGGAACTGTATCACAGTGAGAGTGCCAGGGAAACTGTACTCCAGTGAGAGTAGTGCCAGGGGAACTGTACTACAGTGAGAGTCAGTGCCAGGGGAACTGTTTCCCAGTGAGACTCAGTGCCAGGGGAACTGTATCCCAGTGAGGGTCAGTGCCAGGGAAACTGTACCCCAGTGGGAGTCAGTGCCAGGGGAACTGTACCCCAGTGAGAGTCAGTGCCAGGGAAACTGTACTCCAGTGAGAGTTAGTGCCAAGGGAACTGTACTCCAGTGAGAGTCAGTGCCAATGGAACTGAACCCCTTTGAGAGTCTTTGCCAGAGGAACTGTTTCCCAGTGAGACTCAGTGCCGGTGGAACTGTACTCCAGTGAGAGTCAGTGCCAGGGGAACTGTACACCAGTGAGAGTCAGTGCCAAGGGAACTGTAACCCAGTGAGATTCAGTGCCAGGGGAACTGTACCCCATTGAGAGTCTGTGCCAGGGGACTGTTTCCCAGTGAGAGTCAGTGCCAGGGAAACTGTACTCCAGTGAAAGTCAGTGCCAGGGGATGTGTGCTCCAGTGAGAGTCAGTGCCAGGGGAACTTTACCCCAGTGAGAGTCAGTGTCATGGGAACTGTATCACAGTGAGAGTGCCAGGGAAACTGTACTCCAGTGAGAGTAGTGCCAGGGGAACTGTACTACAGTGAGAGTCAGTGCCAGGGGAACTGTTTCCCAGTGAGACTCAGTGCCAGGGGAACTGTATCCCAGTGAGGGTCAGTGCCAGGGAAACTGTACCCCAGTGGGAGTCAGTGCCTGTGGAACTGTACTCCAGTGAGAGTCAGTTCCAGGGGAACTGTATCACAGTGAGATTCAGCGCTAGGGGAACTGTACCCCAGTGAGATTCAGTACCAGCGGAACTGTATCCCAGTGACAGTCAGTGCCAGGGGAACTGTACTCCAGTGAGAGTCAGTGCCAGGCGAACTGCACCCCAGTGAGAGTCAGTGCCAGAAGAACTGTACCCCAGTGAGCGTCAGTGCCAGGGGAACTGTACCCCAGTGAGAGTCAGTGCCAGGGAAACTGTACTCCAGTGAAAGTCAGTGGCAGGTGAACTGTACTCCAGTGAGAGTCAGTGCCAGGGAAACTGTACTCCAGTGAGAGTAGTGCCAGGGGGACTGTACTCCAGTAAGAGTCAGTGCCAGGGGAACTGTATCCCAGTGAGGGTCAGTGCCAGGGAAACTGTACCCCAGTGGGAGTCAGTGCCTGTGGAACTGTACTCCAGTGAGAGTCAGTTCCAGGGGAACTGTATCACAGTGAGATTCAGCGCTAGGGGAACTGTACCCCAGTGAGATTCAGTACCAGCGGAACTGTATCCCAGTGACAGTCAGTGCTAGGGGAACTGTACTCCAGTGAGAGTAAGTGCCAGGGAAACTGTACTCCAGTTAGAGTCAGTGCCAGGGGAACTGTAACCCAGTGAGATTCACTACCAGGGGAACTGTATCCCAGTGAGAGTCAGTGCCAGGGGAACTGTACCCCAGTGAGTGTCAGCGACAGGTGAACTGTACCACAGTGAGAGTCAGTGTCAAGGGAACTGTATCACAGTGAGAGTCAGTGCCAAGGGAACTGTAACCCAGTGAGATTCAGTGCCAGGGGAACTGTACCCCATTGAGAGTCTGTGCCAGGGGACTGTTTCCCAGTGAGAGTCAGTGCCAGGGAAACTGTACTCCAGTGAAAGTCAGTGCCAGGGGATGTGTACTCCAGTGAGAGTCAGTGCCAGGGAAACTGTACTCCAGTGAGTGTCAGTGCCAGGGGAACTGTACTCCAGTGAGTGTCAGCGCCAGGGGAACTGTACCCCAGTGAGAGTCAGTGCCAGGGGAACTGTACCCCAGTGAGAGTCAGTGCCAGGGGAACTGTACCCCAGTGGGAGTCAGTGCCTGTGGAACAGTACTCCAGTAGAGTCAGTTCCAGGGGAACTGTACCCAGTGAGATTCAGCGCCAGGCAAACTGTACCCCAGTGAGATTCAGTGCCAGGGGAACTGCATCCCAGTGAGTGTCAGTGCCAGGGGAACTGTACCCCAGTGAGAGTCAGTGCCAGGGGAACTGTATCGCAATGGGAGTCAGTGCCTGTGGAACAGTACTCCAGTGAGAGTCAGTTCCAGGGGAACTGTACCCAGTGAGATTCAGCGCCAGGCAAACTGTACCCCAGTGAGATTCAGTACCAGGGGAACTGTATCCCAGTGAGAGTCAGTACCAGGGGAACTGTATCCCAGTGATAGTCAGTGCCAGGGGAACTGTACCCCAGTGAGATTCAGCGCCAGGGGAACTGTACCCCAGTGAGATTCAGTACCAGGGGAACTGTATCCCAGTGATAGTCAGTGCCAGGGGAACTGTACCCCAGTGAGAGTCATTGCCAGGGGAACTGTCCGCCAGTGAGAGTCAGTGCCAGGGGAACTGTATCCCAGTGAGAGTCAGTGCCAGGGAAACCGTACCCCAGTGAGAGTCAGTGCCAGGGGAACTGTACTCCAGTGAGAGTCAGTGCCAGTGGAATTGTACTCCAGTGAGTGTCAGTGCCAGGGGAACTGTACCCCAGTGGGTGTCAGTGGCTGTGGAACTGTACTCCAGTGAGAGTCAGTTCCAGGGGAACCTTACCTCAGTGAGCGACTGTGCCAGGGAATTGTATCCCAGTGAGAGTCAGTGCCAGGGGAACTGTACCCCAGTGAGATTCACTACCAGGGGAACTGTATCCCAGTGAGAGTCAGTGCCAGAGGAACTGTACCCCAGTGAGAGTCAGTGCCAGGGGAACTGTACCCCAGTGGGAGTCAGTGCCTGTGGAACAGTACTCCAGTAGAGTCAGTTCCAGGGGAACTGTACCCAGTGAGATTCAGCGCCACGCAAACTGTACCCCAGTGAGATTCAGTGCCAGGGGAACTGCATCCCAGTGAGAGTCAGTGCCAGGGGAACTGTACCCCAGTGAGAGTCAGTGCTAGGGGAACTGTATCCCAATGGGAGTCAGTGCCTGTGGAACAGTACTCCAGTGAGAGTCAGCTCCAGGGGAACTGTATCCCAGTGAGATTTAGCGCCAGGGGAACTGTACCCCAGTGAGATTCAGTGCCAGTGGAATTGTACTCCAGTGAGTGTCAGTGCCAGGGGAACTGTACCCCAGTGGGTGTCAGTGGCTGTGGAACTGTACTCCAGTGAGAGTCAGTTCCAGGGGAACCTTACCTCAGTGAGCGTCTGTGCCAGGGAATTGTATCCCAGTGAGAGTCAGTGCCAGGGGTAATGTACCCCAGTGAGAGTCAGTGCCAGGGGAACTGTAACCCAGTGAGATTCACTACCAGGGGAACTGTATCCCTGTGAGAGTCAGTGCCAGGGGAACTGTACCCAAGTGAGATTCAGTACCAGCGGAACTGTATCCCAGTGACAGTCAGTGCTAGGGGAACTGTACTCCAGTGAGAGTAAGTGCCAGGGAAACTGTACTCCAGTGAGTGTCAGTGCCAGGGGAACTGTACTCCAATGAGAGTGAGTGCCAGGCGAACTGCACCCCAGTGAGATTCAGTTCCAGGGGAACCTTACCCAAGTGAGCGTCTGTGCCAAGGGAATTGTACCCCAGTGAGAGTCAGTGCCAGAAGAACGGTACCCCAGTGAGCGTCAGTGCCAGGGGAACTGTACTCCAGTGAGAGTAAGTGCCAGGGAAACTGTACTCCAGTGAAAGTCAGTGGCAGGTGAACTGTACTCCAGTGAGAGTAAGTGCCAGGGGAACTGTACTCCAGTGAGTGTCAGTGCCAGGGGAACTGTACCCCAGTGGGAGTCAGTGCCTGTGGAACTGTACACCAGTGAGAGTCAGTTCCAGGGGAACTGTAACCCAGTGAGATTCAGCGCCAGGGGAACCGTACCCCAGTGAGAGTCAGTGCCAGGCTAACTGTACCCCAGTGAGAGTCAGTGCCAGGGGAACTGTACCCCAGTGAGAGTCAGTGCCAGGGGAACTGTATTCCAGTGAGAGTCAGTGCCAGGGAAACTGTACTCCAGTGAGAGTTAGTGCCAAGGGAACTGTACTCCAGTGAGAGTCAGTGCCAGTAGAACTGTACTCCAGTGAGTGTCAGTGCCAGGGGAACTGTACCCCAGTGGGAGTCAGTGCCTGTGGAACTGTACTCCAGTGAGAGTCAGTTCCAGGGGAACCTTACCTCAGTGAGCGTCTGTGCCAGGGGAATTGTATCCGAGTGAGAGTCAGTGCCAGGGGAACTGTACCCCATTGAGAGTCTGTGCTTGTGGAACTGTACCACAGTGAGAGTCAGTGCCAGGGGAACTGTAACCCAGTGAGATTCACTACCAGGGGAATTGTATCCCAGTGAGAGTCAGTGCCAGGGGAACTGTTTCCCAGTGAGACTCAGTGCCAATGGAACTGAACCCCTTTGAGAGTCTGTGCCAGAGGAACTGTTTCCCAGTGAGACTCAGTGCCGGTGGAACTGTACTCCAGTGAGAGTCAGTGCCAGGGGAACTGTACACCAGTGAGAGTCAGTGCCAAGGGAACTGTAACCCAGTGAGATTCAGTGCCAGGGGAACTGTACCCCATTGAGAGTCTGTGCCAGGGGACTGTTTCCCAGTGAGAGTCAGTGCCAGGGAAACTGTACTCCAGTGAAAGTCAGTGCCAGGGGATGTGTGCTCCAGTGAGAGTCAGTGCCAGGGGAACTTTACCCCAGTGAGAGTCAGTGTCATGGGAACTGTATCACAGTGAGAGTGCCAGGGAAACTGTACTCCAGTGAGAGTAGTGCCAGGGGAACTGTACTACAGTGAGAGTCAGTGCCAGGGGAACTGTTTCCCAGTGAGACTCAGTGCCAGGGGAACTGTATCCCAGTGAGGGTCAGTGCCAGGGAAACTGTACCCCAGTGGGAGTCAGTGCCTGTGGAACTGTACTCCAGTGAGAGTCAGTTCCAGGGGAACTGTATCACAGTGAGTTTCAGCGCTAGGGGAACTGTACCCCAGTGAGATTCAGTACCAGCGGAACTGTATCCCAGTGACAGTCAGTGCCAGGGGAACTGTACTCCAGTGAGAGTAAGTGCCAGGGAAACTGTACTCCAGTGAGAGTCAGTGCCAGGGGCACTGTACTCCAGTGAGAGTCAGTGCCAGGCGAACTGCACCCCAGTGAGAGTCAGTTCCAGGGGAACCTTACCCAAGTGAGCGCCTGTGCCAGGGGAATTGTACCCCAGTGAGAGTCAGTGCCAGAAGAACTGTACCCCAGTGAGCGTCAGTGCCAGGGGAACTGTACCCCAGTGAGAGTCAGTGCCAGGGAAACTGTACTCCAGTGAAAGTCAGTGGCAGGTGAACTGTACTCCAGTGAGAGTCAGTGCCAGGGAAACTGTACTCCAGTGAGAGTAGTGCCAGGGGGACTGTACTCCAGTAAGAGTCAGTGCCAGGGAAACTGTATCCCAGTGAGAGTCAGTGCCAGGGAAACTGTGCCCCAGTGGGAGTCAGTGCCTGTGGAACTGTACTCCAGTGAGAGTCAGTTCCAGGGGAACTGTATCACAGTGAGATTCAGCGCTAGGGGAACTGTACCCCAGTGAGATTCAGTACCAGCGGAACTGTATCCCAGTGACAGTCAGTGCCAGGGGAACTGTACTCCAGTGAGAGTAAGTGCCAGGGAAACTGTACTCCAGTTAGAGTCAGTGCCAGGGGAACTGTAACCCAGTGAGATTCACTACCAGGGGAACTGTATCCCAGTGAGAGTCAGTGCCAGGGGAACTGTACCCCAGTGAGTGTCAGCGACAGGTGAACTGTACCACAGTGAGAGTCAGTGTCAAGGGAACTGTATCACAGTGAGAGTCAGTGCCAAGGGAACTGTAACCCAGTGAGATTCAGTGCCAGGGGAACTGTACCCCATTGAGAGTCTGTGCCAGGGGACTGTTTCCCAGTGAGAGTCAGTGCCAGGGAAACTGTACTCCAGTGAAAGTCAGTGCCAGGGGATGTGTACTCCAGTGAGAGTCAGTGCCAGGGAAACTGTACTCCAGTGAGTGTCAGTGCCAGGGGAACTGTACCCCAGTGGGAGTCATTGCCTGTGGAACAGTACGCCAGTGAGAGTTGGTTCCAGGGGAACTGTACCCAGTGAGATTCAGCGCCAGGCAAACTGTACCCCAGTGAGATTCAGTACCAGGGGAACTGTATCCCAGTGAGAGTCAGTACCAGGGGAACTGTATCCCAGTGATAGTCAGTGCCAGGGGAACTGTACCCCAGTGAGATTCAGCGCCAGGGGAACTGTACCCCAGTGAGATTCAGTACCAGGGGAACTGTATCCTAGTGATAGTCAGTGCCAGGGGAACTGTACCCCAGTGAGAGTAATTGCCAGGGGAACTGTCCGCCAGTGAGAGTCAGTGCCAGGGGAACTGTATCCCAGTGAGAGTCAGTGCCAGGGAAACCGTACCCCAGTGAGAGTCATTGCCAGGGGAACTGTACTCCAGTGAGAGTCAGTGCCAGTGGAATTGTACTCCAGTGAGTGTCAGTGCCAGGGGAACTATACCCCAGTGGGTGTCAGTGGCTGTGGAACTGTACTCCAGTGAGAGTCAGTTCCAGGGGAACCTTACCTCAGTGAGCGACTGTGCCAGGGAATTGTATCCCAGTGAGTGTCAGTGCCAGGGGAACTGTACCCCAGTGGGTGTCAGTGGCTGTGGAACTGTACTCCAGTGAGAGTCAGTTCCAGGGGAACCTTACCTCAGTGAGCGACTGTGCCAGGGGAATTGTATCCCAGTGAGAGTCAGTGCCAGGGGAACTGTACCCCAGTGAGATTCACGACCAGGGGAAATGTATCCCAGTGAGAGTCAGTGCCAGGGGAACTGTACCCCAGTGAGAGTCAGTGCCAGGGGAACTGTACCCCAGTGGGAGTCAGTGCCTGTGGAACAGTACTCCAGTAGAGTCAGTTCCAGGGGAACTGTACCCAGTGAGATTCAGCGCCAGGCAAACTGTACCCCAGTGAGATTCAGTGCCAGGGGAACTGCATCCCAGTGAGTGTCAGTGCCAGGGGAACTGTACCCCAGTGAGAGTCAGTGCCAGGGGAACTGTATCGCAATGGGAGTCAGTGCCTGTGGAACAGTACTCCAGTGAGAGTCAGTTCCAGGGGAACTGTACCCAGTGAGATTCAGCGCCAGGCAAACTGTACCCCAGTGAGAGTCAGTACCAGGGGAACTGTATCCCAGTGAGAGTCAGTACCAGGGAAATGTATCCCAGTGATAGTCAGTGCCAGGGGAACTGTACCCCAGTGAGATTCAGCGCCAGGGGAACTGTACCCCAGTGAGATTCAGTACCAGGGGAACTGTATCACAGTGAGAGTCATTGCCAGGGGAACTGTCCGCCAGTGAGAGTCAGTGCCAGTGGAATTGTACTCCAGTGAGTGTCAGTGCCAGGGGAACTGTACCCCAGTGGGTGTCAGTGGCTGTGGAACTGTACTCCAGTGAGAGTCAGTTCCAGGGGAACCTTACCTCAGTGAGCGACTGTGCCAGGGAATTGTATCCCAGTTAGAGTCAGTGCCAGGGGAACTGTACCCCAGTGAGATTCACTGCCAGTGGAACTGTACCCCAGTGAGAGTCAGTGCCGGGGGAACTGTACCCCAGTGAGATTCACTACCAGGGGAACTGTATCCCAGTGAGAGTCAGTGCCAGGGGAACTGTACCCCAGTGAGAGTCAGTGCCAGGGGAACTGTACCCCAGTGGGAGTCAGTGCCTGTGGAACAGTACTCCGGTAGAGTCAGTTCCAGGGGAACTGTACCCAGTGAGATTCAGCGCCAGGCAAACTGTACCCCAGTGAGATTCAGTGCCAGGGGAACTGCATCCCAGTGAGAGTCAGTGCCAGGGGAACTGTACCCCAGTGAGAGTCAGTGCTCGGGGAACTGTATCCCAATGGGAGTCAGTGCCTGTGGAACAGTACTCCAGTGAGAGTCAGTTCCAGGGGAACTGTATCCCAGTGAGATTCAGCGCCAGGGGAACTGTACCCCAGTGAGATTCAGTGCCAGTGGAATTGTACTCCAGTGAGTGTCAGTGCCAGGGGAACTGTACCCCAGTGGGTGTCAGTGGCTGTGGAACTGTACTCCAGTGAGAGTCAGTTCCAGGGGAAGTGTATCCCAGTGAGATTCACTTCCAGGGGAACTGTACCCCAGTGAGATTCAGTACCAGGGGAACTGTACCCCAGTGAGAGTCAGTGCCAGGGGAACTGTACCCCATTGGGAGTCAGTGCCTGTGGAACAGTAGTCCAGTGAGAGTCAGATCCAGGGGAACTGTACCCAGTGAGATTCAGCGCCAGGCAAACTGTACCCCAGTGAGATTCAGTACCAGGGGAACTGCATCCCAGTGAGAGTCAGTGCCAGGGGAACTGTACCCCAGTGAGAGTCAGTGCCAGGGGAACTGTACCCCAGTGGGAGTCAGTGCCCGTGGAACAGTACTCCAGTGAGAGTCAGTTCCAGGGGAACTGTATCCCAGTGAGATTCAGCGCCAGGGGAAATGTACCCCAGTGAGATTCAGTACCAGGGGAACTGTATCCCAGTGAGAGTCAGTGCAAGGGGAACTGTATCCCAGTGAGAGTCAGTGCCAGGGGAATTGTACCCCAGTGGGAGTCAGTGCCTGTGGAACAGTACTCCAGTGAGAGTCAGTTCCAGGGGAACTGTATCCCAATGAGATTCAGCGCCAGGGGAACTGTACCCCAGTGACAGTCAGTGCCAGGGGAACTGTACCCCAGTGGGAGTCAGTGCCTGTGGAACAGCACTCCAGTGAGAGTCAGTGCCAGGGGTAATGTACCCCAGTGAGAGTCAGTGCCAGGGGAACTGTAACCCAGTGAGATTCACCACCAGGGGAACTGTATCCCAGTGAGAGTCAGTGCCAGGGGAACTGTACCACAGTGAGAGTCAGTGGCTGTGGAACTGTACTCCAGTGAGAGTCAGTTCCAGGGGAACCTTACCTCAGTGAGCGTCTGTGCCAGGGAATTGTATCCCAGTGAGAGTCAGTGCCAGGGGTAATGTACCCCAGTGAGAGTCAGTGCCAGGGGAACTGTAACCCAGTGAGATTCACTACCAGGGGAACTGTATCCCAGTGAGAGTCAGTGCCAGGGGAACTGTACCCCAGTGAGAGTCAGTGCCAGGGGAACTGTACCACAGTGAGAGTCAGTGCCAGAGGAACAGCACTCCAGTGAGAGTCAGTGCCAGGGGAAATGTACTCCAGTGAGAGTCTGTGGCAGGGGACTGTACACCAGTGAGAGTCAGTGCCTGGGGAACTGTACCCCATTGAGAGTCTGTGCCAGGGGAACTGTTTCCCAGTGAGACTCAGTGCCGGTGGAACTGTACTCCAGTGGGAGTCAGTGCCAGGGGAACTGTACTCCAGTGAGAGTCAGTGCCAGGGGAACTGTACTCCAGTGAGAGTCTGTGTCAGGGGACTGTACCCCAGTGAGAGTCAGTGCCGGTGGAACTGTACCCCAGTGAGAGTCAGTGCCAGGGAAACTGTACTCCAGTGAAAGTCAGTGCCAGGGGAACTGTACTCCACTGAGAGTCAATGCCAGGCGAACTGTACCCCAGTGGGAGTCAGTGCCTGTGGAACTGTACTCCAGTGAGAGTCAGTTCCAGGGGATGTGTATCCCAGTGAGATTCAGCACCAGGGGAACTGTACCCCAGTGAGATTCAGTACCAGGGGAACTGTACCCCAGTGAGAGTCAGTGCCAGGGGAACTGTACCCCAGTGGGAGTCAGTGCCTGTGGAACAGTAGTCCAGTGAGAGTCAGATCCAGTGGAACTGTACCCAGTGAGATTCAGCGCCATGGAAACTGTACCCCAGTGAGATTCAGTACCAGGGGAACTGCATCCCAGTGAGAGTCAGTGCCAGGGGAACTGTACCCCAGTGAGAGTCAGTGCCAGGGGAACTGTGCCCCAGTGGGAGTCAGTGCCTGTGGAACAGTACTCCAGTGAGAGTCAGTTCCAGGGGAACTGTATCCCAGTGAGATTCAGCGCCAGGGGAAATGTACCCCAGTGAGATTCAGTACCAGGGGAACTGTATCCCAGTGAGAGTCAGTGCAAGGGGAACTGTATCCCAGTGAAAGTCAGTGCCAGGGGAACTGTACCCCAGTCGGAATCAGTGCCTGTGGAACAGTACTCCAGTGAGAGTCAGTTCCAGGGGAACTGTATCCCAATGAGATTCAGCGCCAGGGGAACTGTACCCCAGTGAGAGTCAGTGCCAGGGGAACTGTACCCCAGTGGGAGTCAGTGCCTGTGGAACAGCACTCCAGTGAGAGTCAGTGCCAGGGGTAATGTACCCCAGTGAGAGTCAGTGCCAGGGGAACTGTAACCCAGTGAGATTCACCACCAGGGGAACTGTATCCCAGTGAGAGTCAGTGCCAGGGGAACTGTACCACAGTGAGAGTCAGTGTCAGGGGAACAGTATCACAGTCAGAGTCAGTGCCAGGGAAACTGTACCCCAGTGAGAGTCAGTGCCAGCGGAACTGTACCCCAGTGAGAGTCAGTGCCAGGGGAACTGTACCACAGTGAGAGTCAGTGTCAGGGGAACAGTATCACAGTCAGAGTCAGTGCCAGGAAAATGTACCCCAGTGAGACTCAGTGCCGGTGGAACTGTACTCCAGTGAGAGTCAGTGCCAGGGATAACTGTACTCCAGTGAGAGTCAGTGCCAGGGGATCTGTACTCCAGTGAGAGTCAGTTCCAGGGGAACTGTATCCCAGTGAGATCCAGCGCCAGGGGAACTGTACCCCAGTGAGATTCAGTAACAAGGGAACTGTACCCCAGTGAGATTCAGCACCAGGGGAACTGTATCCCAGTGAGATTCAGCGCCAGGGGAACTGTACCCCAGTGAGATTCAGTACCAGAGGAACTGTATCCCAGTGAGAGTCAGTGCCAGGGGAACTGTACCCCAGTGAGAGTCAGTGCCAGGGGAACTGTACCCCAGTGAGAGTCAGTGCCAGGGGAACTGTACCCCAGTGGGAGTCAGTACCAGGGGAACAGTATTCCAGTGAGAGTCAGTGCCGGTGGAACTGTACTCCAGTGAGATTCAGTACCAGAGGAATTGTATCCCAGTGAGAGTCAGTGCCAGGGGAACTGTACCCCAGTAAGAGTCAGTACCAGGGGAACTGTACTCCAGTGAGAGTCAGTGCCAGGGAAATTGTACTCCAGTGAAAGTCAGTGCCAGGGGAACTGTACTCCAGTGAGAGTCAATGCCAGGGGAAGTGTACTCCAGTGAGTGTCAGTGCCAGGGGAACTGTACCCCAGTGGGAGTCAGTGCCTGTGGAACAGTACGCTTGGGAGAGTCGGTTCCAGGGGAACTGTACCCAGTGAGATTCAGCGCCAGGCAAACTGTACCCCAGTGAGTTTCAGTACCAGGGGAACTGCATCCCAGTGAGAGTCAGTGCCAGGGGAACTGAACACCAGTGAGAGTCAGTGCCAGGGGAACTGTACCCCAGTGAGAGTCAGTGCCAGGGGAACTGTATCCCAGTGAGAGTCAGTGCCAGGGAAACTGTACTCCAGTGAGAGTAGTGCCAGGGTAACTGTACTCCAGTGAGAGTCAGTGCCAGTGGAATTGTACTCCAGTGTGTGCCAGTGCCAGGGGAACTGTGCCCCAGTGGGTGTCAGTGCCTGTGGAACTGTACTCCAGTGAGAGTCAGTTCCAGGGGAACCTTACCTCAGTGAGCGTCTGTGCCAGGGGAATTGTATCCCAGTTAGAGTCAGTGCCAGGGGAACTTTAACCCAGCGAGATTCACTGCCAGGGGAACTGTATCCCAGTGAGAGTCAGTGCCAGGGGAACTGTACCGCAGTGAGTGTCAGTGCCAGGGGAACTGTACCACAGTGAGAGTCAGTGTCAGGGGAACTGTATCACAGTGAGAGTCAGTGCCAGAGAAACTGTACCCCAGTGAGAGTCAGTGCCAGGGGAACTGTACTCCAGTGAGAGTCAGTGCCAGGGGAACTGCACTCCAGTGAGAGTCAGTGCCAGGGGAACTGTACTCCAGTGAGAGTCTGTGTCAGGGGACTGTACCCCAGTGAGAGTCAGTGCCTGGGGAACTGTACCCCATGGAGAGTCTGTGCCAGGGGAACTGTTTCCCAGTGAGACTCAGTGCCTGGGGAACTGTACTCCAGTGAGAGTCAGTGCCAGGGGAACTGTACCACAGTGAGAGTAAGTGCCAGGGAAAATGCACTCCAGTGAGAGTCAGTGCCAGGGGAACTGTATCCCAGTGAGAGTCAGTGCCAGGGAAACTGTACTCCAGTGAGAGTCAGTGCCAGGGAAACTGCACTCCAGTGAGAGTAGTGCCAGGGGAACTGTACTCCAGTGAGAGTCAGTGCCAGTGGAATTGTGCTCCAGTGTGTGTCAGTGCCAGGGGAACTGTACCCCAGTGGGTGTCAGTGCCTGTGGAACTGTACTCCAGTGAGAGTCAGTTCCAGGGGAACCTTACCTCAGTGAGCGTATGTGCCAGGGGAATTGTATCCCAGTTAGAGTCAGTGCCAGGGGAACTGTAAACCAGTGAGATTCACGACCAGGGGAACTGTATCCCAGTGAGAGTCAGTGCCAGGGGAACTGTACCCCAGTGAGTGTCAGTGCCAGGGGAACTGTACCACAGTGAGAGTCAGTGTCAGGGGAACTGTACCCCAGTGAGAGTTAGTGCCAGGGGAACTGTACCCCAGTGAGAGTCAGTGCCAGAGGGACTGTACCCCAATGAGAGTCTGTGCCAGGGCAACTGTACCCCAGTGAGAGTCAGTTCCAGGGGAACTGTACCCCAGTGAGATTCAGCGCCAGGGGAACTCTACCCCAGTGAGAGTCAGTGGCAGGTGAACTGTACTCCAGTGAGAGTCAGTGCCAGGGGAACTGTACCCCAGTGAGAGTCTGTGCCAGGGGAACTGTAAACCAGTGAAATTCAGTGCCAGGGGAACTGTACCCCAGTGAGAGTCAGTGCTAGGGGAACTGTACCCCAGTAAGAGTTAGTGCCAGGGGAACTGTAGCCCAATGAGAGTCTGTGCCAGGGGAACTGTACCCCAGTGAGAGTCAGTGCCAGGGGAACTGTACCCCAGTGAGATTCAGCGCCAGGGGAACTCTACCCCAGTGAGAGTCAGTGCCAGGGAAACTGTACTCCAGTGAAAGTCAGTGGCAGGTGAACTGTACTCCAGTGAGAGTCAATGCAAGGGGAACTGTACTCCAGTGAGTGTCAGTTTCAGGGGAACTGCACCCCAGTGAGAGTCAGTGCCACTGGAACTGTGCCCCAGTGAGAGTCAGTGCCAAGGGAACTGTATCCCAGTGAGAGTCAGTGCCAGGGAAACTGTACTCCAGTGAGAGTAGTGTCAGGGGAACTGTATTCCAGTGAGAGTCAGTGCCAGGGAAACTGTACTCCAGTGAGAGTGTTGCCAGGGGAACTGTAATCCAGTGAGAGTCAGTGCCAGTGGAATTGTACTCCAGTGTGTGTCAGTGCCAGGGGAACTGTACCCCAGTGGGTGTCAGTGCCTGTGGAACTGTACTCCAGTGAGAGTCAGTTCCAGGGGAACCTTACCTCAGTGAGCGTCTGTGCCAGGGGAATTGTATCCCAGTGAGAGTCAGTGCCTGGGGAACTGTACCCCATTGAGAGTCTGTGCCAGGGGAACTGTTTCCCAGTGAGACTCAGTGCCGGTGGAACTGTACCCCAGTGGGAGTCAGTGCCCGTGGAACAGTACTCCAGTGAGAGTCAGTTCCAGGGGAACTGTATCCCAGTGAGATTCAGCGCCAGGGGAAATGTACCCCAGTGAGATTCAGTACCAGGGGAACTGTATCCCAGTGAGAGTCAGTGCTAGGGGAACTGTACTCCAGTGAGAGTAAGTGCCAGGGAAAATGCACTCCAGTGAGAGTCAGTGCCAGGGGAACTGTACTCCTGTGAGAGTCAGTGCCAGGCGAACTGCACCCCAGTGAGAGTCAGTTCCAGGGGAACCTTACCCAAGTGAGCGTCTGTGCCAGGGGAATTGTACCCCAGTGAGAGTCAGTGCCAGAAGAACTGTACCCCAGTGAGCGTCAGTGCCAGGGGAACTGTACCCCAGTGAGAGTCAGTGCCAGGGGAACTGTACTTCAGTGAAAGTCAGTGGCAGGTGAACTGTACTCCAGTGAGAGTCAATGCAAGGGGAACTGTACTCCAGTGAGTGTCAGTTTCAGGGGAACTGTACTCCAGTGAGAGTCAATGCAAGGGGAACTGTACTCCAGTGAGTGTCAGTTTCAGGGGAACTGTATCTCAGTGAGATTCAGCGCCAGGGGAACAGTACCCCAGTGAGATTCAGTGCCAGGGGAATTGTATTCCAGTGAGAGTCAGTGCCAGGGAAACTGTACTCCAGTGAGAGTCAGTGCCAAGGGAACTGTACTCCAGTGAGAGTCAGTGCCTGTGGAACTGCACTCCAGTGAGAGTCAGTGCCAGGGGAACTGTACCCCAGTGGGAGTTAGTGCCTGTGGAACTGTACTCCAGTGAGAGTCAGTTCCAGGGGAACCTTACCTCAGTGAGCGTCTGTGCCAGGGGAATTGTATCCTAGTGAGAGTCAGTGCCAGGGGAACTGTACCCCAGTGAGAGTCAGTGCCAGGGGAACTGTTTCCCAGTGAGACTCAGTGCCAATGGAACTGGACCCCATTGAGAGTCTGTGCCAGAGGAACTGTTTCCCAGTGAGACTCAGTGCCGGTGGAACTGTACTCCAGTGAGAGTCAGTGCCAGGGGAACTGTAACCCAGTGAGATTCAGTGCCAGGGGAACTGTACCCCATTGAGAGTCTGTGCCAGGGGACTTTTTCCCAGTGAGAGTCAGTGCCAGGGAAACTGTACTCCAGTGAAAGTCAGTGCCAGGGGAACTGTACTCCAGTGAGAGTCAATGCCAGGGGAAGTGTACTCCAGTGAGTGTCAGTGCCAGGGGAACTGTACCCCAGTGGGAATCAGTGCCTGTGGAACAGTACGCCTGGGAGAGTCGGTTCCAGGGGAACTCTACCCAGTGAGAGTCGGTTCCAGGGGAACTGTACCCAGTGAGATTCAGCGTCAGGCAAACTGTACCCCAGTGAGATTCAGTACCAGGGGAACTGCATCCCAGTGAGAGTCAGTGCCAGGGGAACTGCACCCCAGTGAGAGTCATTGCCAGGGGAACTGTACCCCAGTAAGAGTCAGTGCCAGGGGAACTGTATCCCAGTGAGAGTCAGTGCCAGGGAAACTGTACTCCAGTGAGAGTAGTGCCAGGGGACCTGTACTCCAGTGAGAGTCAGTGCCAGTGGAATTGTACTCTAGTGTGTGTCAGTGCCAGGGGAACTGTACCCCAGTGGGTGTCAGTGCCTGTGGAACTGTACTCCAGTGAGAGTCAGTTCCAGGGGAACCTTACCTCAGTGAGCGTCTGTGCCAGGGGAATTGTATCCCAGTTAGAGTCAGTGCCAGGGGAAGTGTAAACCAGTGAAACTCAGTGCCAGGGGAACTGTACCCCAGTGAGAGTCAGTGCCAGGGGAACTGTACCTCAGTGAGAGTTAGTGCCAGGGGAACTGTACCCCAGTGAGAGTCAGTGCCAGAGGGACTGAACCCCAGTGAGAGTCAGTGCCAGGGGAACTGTACCCCAGTGAGAGTCAGTGCCAGGGGAACTGTACCCCAGTGAGATTCAGCCCCAGGGGAACTGTACCCCAGTGAGAGTCAGTGCCAGAGGAACTGTACTCCAGTGAGAGTCAGTGCCAGGGGAACTGTAACCCAGTGAGATTCAGTGCCAGGGGAACTGTACCCCAGTGAGAGCCTGTGCCAGGGGACGGTTTCCCAGTCAGACTCAGTTCCAGGGAAACTGTACTGCAGTGATAGTCAGTGCCAGGGGAACGGTACTCCAGTGAGAGTCAGTGCCAGGGGAACTGTACCCCAGTGAGACTCAGTGCCGGTGGAACTGTACTCCAGTGAGAGTCAGTGCCAGGGGAACTGTACCCCAGTGAGAGTCAGTGCCAGGGGAACTGTACCCCAGTGAGAGTCAGTGCCAGGGGAACTGCACCCCAGTGAGAGTCAGTGCCAGGGGAACTGCATCCCAGTGAGAGTCAGTGCCAGGGGAACTGTACCCCAGTGAGAGTCAGTGCCAGGGGAACTGTACCCCAGTGAGAGTCAGTGCCAGGGGAACTGTACCCCAGTGAGAGTCAGTACCAGGGGAACTGTATTCCAGTGAGAGTCAGTGCCAGGGAAATTGTACTCCAGTGAAAGTCAGTGCCAGGGGAACTGTACTCCAGTGAGAGTCAATGCCAGGGGAAGTGTACTCCAGTGAGTGTCAGTGCCAGGGGAACTGTACCCCAGTGAGAGTCAGTGCCAGAGGGACTGTACCTCAGTGAGAGTCAGTGCCAGGGGAACTGTATCCCAGTGAGAGTCAGTGCCAGGGAAACTGTGCTCCAGTGAGAGTAGTGCCAGGGGAACTGTACCCCAGTGAGAGTCAGTGCCAGGGGAACTGTATCCCAGTGAGAGTCAGTGCCAGGGAAACTGTACTCCAGTGAGAGTAGTGCCAGGGGAACTGTACTCCAGTGAGAGTCAGTGCCAGTGGAATTGTGCTCCAGTGTGTGTCAGTGCCAGGGGAACTGTGCCCCAGTGGGTGTCAGTGCCTGTGGAACTGTACTCCAGTGAGAGTCAGATCCAGGGGAACCTTACCTCAGTGAGCGTCTGTGCCAGGGGAATTGTATTCCAGTTAGAGTCAGTGCCAGGGGAACTGTAACCCAGTCAGATTCACTACCAGGGGAACTGTATCCCAGTGAGAGTCAGTGCCAGGGGAACTCTACCCCAGTGAGTGTTAGTGCCAGGGGAACTGTACCACAGTGAGAGTCAGTGTCAGGGGAACTGTATCACAGTGAGAGTCAGTGCCAGGGAAACTGTACCACAGTGAGAGTCAGTGCCAGGGGAACTGTACTCCAGTGAGAGTCAGTGCCAGGGGAACTGCACTCCAGTGAGAGTCAGTGCCAGGGGAACTGTACTCCAGTGAGAGTCTGTGTCAGGGGTCTGTACCCCAGTGAGAGTCAGTGCCTGGGGAACTGTACCCCATGGAGAGTCTGTGCCAGGGGAACTGTTTCCCAGTGAGACTCAGTGCCTGGGGAACTGTACTCCAGTGAGAGTCAGTGCTAGGGGAACTGTACTACAGTGAGAGTAAGTGCCAGGGAAAATGCACTCCAGTGAGAGTCAGTGCCAGGGGAACGGTACTCCTGTGAGTGTCAGTGCCAGGCGAACTGCACCCCAGTGAGAGTCAGTTCCAGGGGAACCTTACCCAAGTGAGCGTCTGTGCCAGGGGAATTGTACCCCAGTGAGAGTCAGTGCCAGAAGAACTGTACCCCAGTGAGCGTCAGTGCCAGGAGAACTGTACCCCAATGAGAGTCAGTGCCAGGGAAACTGTACTTCAGTGAAAGTCAGTGGCAGGTGAACTGTACTCCAGTGAGAGTCAATGCAAGGGGAACTGTACTCCAGTGAGTGTCAGTTTCAGGGGAACTGTACTCCAGTGAGAGTCAATGCAAGGGGAACTGTTCTCCAGAGAGTGTCAGTTTCAGGGGAACTGTATCTCAGTGAGATTCAGCGCCAGGGGAACAGTACCCCAGTGAGATTCAGTGCCAGGGGAATTGTATTCCAGTGAGAGTCAGTGCCAGGGAAACTGTACTCCAGTGAGAGTCAGTGCCAAGGGAACTGTACTCCAGTGAGAGTCAGTGCCTGTGGAACTGTACACCAGTGAGAGTCAGTGCCAGGGGAACTGTACCCCAGTGGGAGTCAGTACCAGGGGAACAGTATTCCAGTGAGAGTCAGTGCCAGGGAAACTGTACTCCAGTGAGAGTCAGTTCCAGGGGAACCTTACCTCAGTGAGCGTCTGTGCCAGCTGAATTGTATCCTAGTGAGAGTCAGTGCCAGGGGAACTGTACCCCAGTCAGAGTCAGTGCTTGTGGAACTGTACCCCAGTGAGAGTCAGTGCCAGGGGAACTGTACCCCAGTGAGAGTCAGTGCCAGGGGAACTGTTTCCCAGTGAGACTCAGTGCCAATGGAACTGTACCCCATTGAGAGTCTGTACCAGAGGAACAGTTTCCCAGTGAGACTCAGTGCCGGTGGAACTGTACTCCAGTGAGAGTCAGTGCCAGGGGAACTGTAACCCAGTGAGATTCAGTGGCAGGGGAACTGTACCCCATTGAGAGTCTGTGCCAGGGGACTCTTTCCCAGTGAGAGTCAGTGCCAGGGAAACTGTACTCCAGTGAAAGTCAGTGCCAGGGGAACTGTACTCCAGTGAGAGACAATGCCAGGGGAAGTGTACTCCAGTGAGTGTCAGTGCCAGGGGAACTGTACCCCAGTGGGAGTCAGTGCCTGTGGAACAGTACGCCTGGGAGAGTCGGTTCCAGGGGAACTGTACCCAGTGAGATTCAGCGCCAGGCAAACTGTACCCCAGTGAGATTCAGTACCAGGGGAACTGCATCCCAGTGAGAGTCAGTGCCTGGGGAACTGTACTCCAGTGAGAGTCAGTGCCAGGGGAACTGTACTCCAGTGAGAGTAGTGCCAGGGGACCTGTACTCCAGTGAGAGTCAGTGCCAGTGGAATTGTACTCCTGTGAGAGTCAGTGCCAGGCGAACTGCACCCCAGTGAGAGTCAGTTCCAGGGGAACCTTACCCAAGTGAGCGTCTGTGCCAGGGGAATTGTACCCCAGTGAGAGTCAGTGCCAGAAGAACTGTACCCCAGTGAGCGTCAGTGCCAGGGGAACTGTACCCCAGTGAGAGTCAGTGCCAGGCAAACTGTACTTCAGTGAAAGTCAGTGGCAGGTGAACTGTACTCCAGTGAGAGTCAATGCAAGGGGAACTGTACTCCAGTGAGTGTCAGTTTCAGGGGAACTGTACTCCAGTGAGAGTCAATGCAAGGGGAACTGTACTCCAGTGAGTGTCAGTTTCAGGGGAACTGTATCTCAGTGAGATTCAGCGCCAGGGGAACAGTACCCCAGTGAGATTCAGTGCCAAGGGAACGGTACTCCAGTGAGAGTCAGTGCCTGTGGAACTGTACACCAGTGAGAGTCAGTGCCAGGGGAACTGTACCCCAGTGGGAGTTAGTGCCTGTGGAACTGTACTCCAGTGAGAGTCAGTTCCAGGGGAACCTTACCTCAGTGAGCGTCTGTGCCAGGGGAATTGTATCCTAGTGAGAGTCAGTGCCAGGGGAACTGTACCCCAGTCAGAGTCAGTGCTTGTGGAACTGTACCCCAGTGAGAGTCAGTGCCAGGGGAACTGTACCCCAGTGAGAGTCAGTGCCAGGGGAACTGTTTCCCAGTGAGACTCAGTGCCAATGGAACTGTACCCCATTGAGAGTCTGTGCCAGAGGAACTGTTTCCCAGTGAGACTCAGTGCCGGTGGAACTGTACTCCAGTGAGATTCAGTGCCAGGGGAACTGTACCCCATTGAGAGTCTGTGCCAGGGGACTCTTTCCCAGTGAGAGTCAGTGCCAGGGAAACTGTACTCCAGTAAAAGTCAGTGCCAGGGGAACTGTACTCCAGTGAGAGTCAATGCCAGGGGAAGTGTACTCCAGTGAGTGTCAGTGCCAGGGGAACTGTACTCCAGTGGGAGTCAGTGCCTGTGGAACAGTACGCCTGGGAGCGTCGGTTCCAGGGGAACTGTACCCAGTGAGATTCAGCGCCAGGCAAACTGTACCCCAGTGAGATTCAGTACCAGGGGAACTGCATCCCAGTGAGAGTCAGTGCCAGGGGAACTGCACCCCAGTGAGAGTCATTGCCAGGGGAACTGTACCCCAGCAAGAGTCAGTGCCAGGGGAACTGTATCCCAGTGAGAGTCAGTGCCAGGGAAACTGGACTCCAGTGAGAGTAGTGCCAGTGGACCTGTACTCCAGTGAGAGTCAGTGCCAGTGGAATTGTACTCCAGTGTGTGTCAGTGCCAGGGGAACTGTACTCCAGTGAGAGTCAGTTCCAGGGGAACCTTACCTCAGTGAGCGTCTGTGCCAGGGGAATTGTATCCCAGTTAGACTCAGTGCCAGGGGAACTGTAAACCAGTGAAACTCAGTGCCAGGGGAACTGTACCCCAGTGAGAGTCAGTGCCAGGGGAACTGCACCCCAGTGAGAGTCAGTGCCAGGGGAACTGTACCCCAGTGAGAGTCAGTGCCAGAGGGACTGAACCCCAGTGAGAGTCAGTGCCAGGGGAACTGTACCCCATTGAGAGCCTGTGCCAGGGGACGGTTTCCCAGTCAGACTCAGTGCCAGGGAAACTGTACTGCAGTGATAGTCAGTGCCAGGGGAACTGTACTCCAGTGAGAGTCAGTGCCAGGGGAACCTTACCCAAGTGAGCATCGGTGCCAGGGGAATTGTACCCCAGTGAGAGTCAGTGCCAGAAGAACTGTACCCCAGTGAGCGTCAGTGCCAGGGGAACTGTACCCCAGTGAGAGTCAGTGCCAGGGAAACTGTACTCCAGTGAGAGTCAATGGCAGGTGAACTGTACTCCAGTGAGAGTCAATGCAAGGGGAACTGTACTCCAGTGAGTGTCAGTTTCAGGGGAACTGCACCCCAGTGGGATTCAGTGCCTGTGGAACTGTACACCAGTGAGAGTCAGTTCCAGGGGAACTGTATCCCAGTGAGATTCAGCGCCAGGGGAACTGTACCCCAGTGAGATTCAGTACCAGAGGAACTGTATCCCAGTGAGAGTCAGTGCCAGAGGAACTGTACCCCAGTGAGAGTCAGTGCCAGGGGAACTGTACCCCAGTGAGAGTCAGTGCCAGGGGAACTGTACCCCAGTGGGAGTCAGTACCAGGGGAACAGTATTCCAGTGAGAGTCAGTGCCAGGGAAACTGTACTCCAGTGAGAGTCAGTGCCAAGGGAACTGTACTCCAGTGAGAGTCAGTGCCAGTGGAAATGTACTCCAGTGAGTGTCAGTGCCAGGGGAACTGTACCCCAGTGGGAGTCAGTGCCTGTGGAACTGTACTCCAGTGAGAGTCAGTTCCAGGGGGACCTTACCTCAGTGAGCGTCTGTGCCAGGGGAATTGTATCCTAGTGAGAGTCAGTGCCAGGGGAACTGTACCCCAGTGAGAGTCAGTGCTTGTGGAACTGTACCCCAGTGAGAATCAGTGCCAGGGGAACTGTACCCCAGTGAGAGTCAGTGCCAGGGGAACTGTTTCCCAATGAGACTCAGTGCCAATGGAACCGTACCCCATTGAGAGTATGTGCCAGAGGAACTGTTTCCCAGTGAGACTCAGTGCCGGTGGAACTGTACTCCAGTGAGATTCGGTACCAGAGGAATTGTATCCCAGTGAGAGTCAGTGCCAGGGGAACTGTACCCCAGTGAGAGTCAGTGGCAGGTGAACTGTACTCCAGTGAGAGTCAATGCAAGGGGAACTGTACTCCAGTGAGTGTCAGTTTCAGGGGAACTGTACTCCAGTGAGAGTCAATGCAAGGGTAACTGTACTCCAGTGAGTGTCAGTTTCAGGGGAACTGTATCTCAGTGAGATTCAGCGTCAGGGGAACAGTACTCCAGTGAGATTCAGTGCCAAGGGAACGGTACTCCAGTGAGAGTCAGTGCCTGTGGAACTGTACACCAGTGAGAGTCAGTGCCAGGGGAACTGTACCCCAGTGGGAGTTAGTGCCTGTGGAACTGTACTCCAGTGAGAGTCAGTTGCAGGGGAACCTTACCTCAGTGAGCGTCTGTGCCAGGGGAATTGTATCCTAGTGAGAGTCAGTGCCAGGGGAACTGTACCCCAGTCAGAGTCAGTGCTTGTGGAACTGTACCCCAGTGAGAGTCAGTGCCAGGGGAACTGTACCCCAGTGAGAGTCAGTGCCAGGGGAACTGTTTCCCAGTGAGACTCAGTGCCAATGGAACTGTACCCCATTGAGAGTCTGTGCCAGAGGAACTGTTTCCCAGTGAGACTCAGTGCCGGTGGAACTGTACTCCAGTGAGATTCAGTGCCAGGGGAACTGTACCCCATTGAGAGTCTGTGCCAGGGGACTCTTTCCCAGTGAGAGTCAGTGCCAGGGAAACTGTACTCCAGTAAAAGTCAGTGCCAGGGGAACTGTACTCCAGTGAGAGTCAATGCCAGGGGAAGTCTACTCCAGTGAGTGTCAGTGCCAGGGGAACTGTACTCCAGTGGGAGTCAGTGCCTGTGGAACAGTACGCCTGGGAGCGTCGGTTCCAGGGGAACTGTACCCAGTGAGATTCAGCGCCAGGCAAACTGTACCCCAGTGAGATTCAGTACCAGGGGAACTGCATCCCAGTGAGAGTCAGTGCCAGGGGAACTGCACCCCAGTGAGAGTCAGTGCCAGGGGAACTGTACCCCAGCAAGAGTCAGTGCCAGGGGAACTGTATCCCAGTGAGAGTCAGTGCCAAGGAAACTGGACTCCAGTGAGAGTAGTGCCAGTGGACCTGTACTCCAGTGAGAGTCAGTGCCAGTGGAATTGTACTCCAGTGTGTGTCAGTGCCAGGGGAACTGTACTCCAGTGAGATCAGTTCCAGGGGAACCTTACCTCAGTGAGCGTCTGTGCCAGGGGAATAGTATCCCAGTTAGACTCAGTGCCAGGGGAACTGTACTCCAGTGAGAGTCAGTGCCAGGGGAACTGTAACCCAGTGAGATTCAGTGCCAGGGGAACTGTACCCCATTGAGAGCCTGTGCCAGGGGACGGTTTCCCAGTCAGACTCAGTGCCAGGGGAACTGTACCCCAGTGAGAGTCAGTGCCAGGGGAACTGTACCCCAGTGAGAGTCAGTGCCAGGGGAACTGTACCCCAGTGGGAGTTAGTGCCTGTGGAACTGTACTCCAGTGAGAGTCAGTTCCAGGGGAACCTTACCTCAGTGAGCGCCTGTGCCAGGGGAATTGTATCCCAGTTAGAGTCAGTGCCAGGGGAACTTTAACCCAGCGAGATTCACTGCCAGGGGAACTGTATCCCAGTGAGAGTCAGTGCCAGGGGAACTGTACCGCAGTGAGTGTCAGTGCCAGGGGAACTGTACCACAGTGAGAGTCAGTGTCAGAGGAACTGTATCACAGTGAGAGTCAGTGCCAGAGAAACTGTACCCCAGTGAGAGTCAGTGCCAGGGGAACTGTACTCCAGTGAGAGTCAGTGCCAGGGGAACTGCACTCCAGTGAGAGTCAGTGCCAGGGGAACTGTACTCCAGTGAGAGTCTGTGTCAGGGGACTGTACCCCAGTGAGAGTCAGTGCCTGGGGAACTGTACCCCATGGAGAGTCTGTGCCAGGGGAACTGTTTCCCAGTGAGACTCAGTGCCTGGGGAACTGTACTCCAGTGAGAGTCAGTGCCAGGGGAACTGTACTCCAGTGAGAGTCTGTGCCAGGGGAACTGTAAACCAGTGAAACTCAGTGCCAGGGGAACTATACCCCAGTGAGTGTCAGTGCCAGGGGAACTGTACCCCAGTGAGAGTCAGTTCCAGGGGAACTGTATCCCAGTGAGATTCAGCGCCAGGGGAACTGTACCCCAGTGAGATTCAGTAACAAGGGAACTGTACCCCAGTGAGATTCAGCACCAGGGGAACTGTACCCCAGTGAGATTCAGTACCAGGGGAACTGTACCCCAGTGAGATTCAGTACCAGGGGAACTGTACCCCAGTGAGAGTCAATGCAAGGGGAACTGTACTCCAGTGAGTGTCAGTTTCAGGGGAACTGCACCCCAGTGAGAGTCAGTGCCACGGGAACTGTGCCCCAGTGAGAGTCAGTGCCAAGGGAACTGTATCCCAGTGAGAGTCAGTGCCAGGGAAACTGTACTCCAGTGAGAGTAGTGTCAGGGGAACTGTATTCCAGTGAGAGTCAGTGCCAGGGAAACTGTACTCCAGTGAGAGTAGTGCCAGGGGAACTGTAATCCAGTGAGAGTCAGTGCCAGTGGAATTGTACTCCAGTGTGTGTCAGTACCAGAGGAACTGTACTCCAGTGAGAGTCAGTTCCAGGGGGACCTTACCTCAGTGAGCGTCTGTGCCAGGGGAATTGTATCCTAGTGAGAGTTAGTGCCAGGGGAACTGTACCCCAGTGAGAGTCAGTGCTTGTGGAACTGTACCCCAGTGAGAGTCAGTGCCAGGGGAACTGTACCTCAGTGAGAGTCAGTGCCAGGGGAACTGTTTCCCAATGAGACTCAGTGCCAATGGAACTGTACCCCATTGAGAGTCAGTGCCGGTGGAACTGTACTCCAGTGAGATTCAGTACCAGAGGAATTGTATCCCAGTGAGAGTCAGTGCCAGGGGAACTGTACCCCAGTAAGAGTCAGTGCCAGGGGAACTGTACCCCAGTAAGAGGCAGTACCAGGGGAACTGTACTCCAGTGAGAGTCAGTGCCAGGGAAATTGTACTCCAGTGAAAGTCAGTGCCAGGGGAACTGTACTCCAGTGAGAGTCAATGCCAGGGGAAGTGTACTCCAGTGAGTGTCAGTGCCAGGGGAACTGTACCCCAGTGGGAGTCAGTGCCTGTGGAACAGTACGCTTGGGAGAGTCGGTTCCAGGGGAACTGTACCCAGTGAGATTCAGCGCCAGGCAAACTGTACCCCAGTGAGTTTCAGTACCAGGGGAACTGCATCCTAGTGAGAGTCAGTGCCAGGGGAACTGAACACCAGTGAGAGTCAGTGCCAGGGGAACTGTACCCCAGTGAGAGTCAGTGCCAGGGGAACTGTATCCCAGTGAGAGTCAGTGCCAGGGAAACTGTACTCCAGTGAGAGTAGTGCCAGGGTAACTGTACTCCAGTGAGAGTCAGTGCCAGTGGAATTGTACTCCAGTGTGTGCCAGTGCCAGGGGAACTGTGCCCCAGTGGGTGTCAGTGCCTGTGGAACTGTACTCCAGTGAGAGTCAGTTCCAGGGGAACCTTACCTCAGTGAGCGTCTGTGCCAGGGGAATTGTATCCCAGTTAGAGTCAGTGCCAGGGGAACTTTAACCCAGCGAGATTCACTGCCAGGGGAACTGTATCCCAGTGAGAGTCAGTGCCAGGGGAACTGTACCGCAGTGAGTGTCAGTGCCAGGGGAACTGTACCACAGTGAGAGTCAGTGTCAGGGGAACTGTATCACAGTGAGAGTCAGTGCCAGAGAAACTGTACCCCAGTGAGAGTCAGTGCCAGGGGAACTGTACTCCAGTGAGAGTCAGTGCCAGGGGAACTGCACTCCAGTGAGAGTCAGTGCCAGGGGAACTGTACTCCAGTGAGAGTCTGTGTCAGGGGACTGTACCCCAGTGAGAGTCAGTGCCTGGGGAACTGTACCCCATGGAGAGTCTGTGCCAGGGGAACTGTTTCCCAGTGAGACTCAGTGCCTGGGGAACTGTACTCCAGTGAGAGTCAGTGCCAGGGGAACTGTACCACAGTGAGAGTAAGTGCCAGGGAAAATGCACTCCAGTGAGAGTCAGTGCCAGGGGAACTGTATCCCAGTGAGAGTCAGTGCCAGGGAAACTGTACTCCAGTGAGAGTCAGTGCCAGGGAAACTGCACTCCAGTGAGAGTAGTGCCAGGGGAACTGTACTCCAGTGAGAGTCAGTGCCAGTGGAATTGTGCTCCAGTGTGTGTCAGTGCCAGGGGAACTGTACCCCAGTGGGTGTCAGTGCCTGTGGAACTGTACTCCAGTGAGAGTCAGTTCCAGGGGAACCTTACCTCAGTGAGCGTCTGTGCCAGGGGAATTGTATCCCAGTTAGAGTCAGTGCCAGGGGAACTGTAAACCAGTGAGATTCACGACCAGGGGAACTGTATCCCAGTGAGAGTCAGTGCCAGGGGAACTGTACCCCAGTGAGTGTCAGTGCCAGGGGAACTGTACCACAGTGAGAGTCAGTGTCAGGGGAACTGTACCCCAGTGAGAGTTAGTGCCAGGGGAACTGTACCCCAGTGAGAGTCAGTGCCAGAGGGACTGTACCCCAATGAGAGTCTGTGCCAGGGGAACTGTACCCCAGTGAGAGTCAGTGCCAGGGGAACTGTACCCCAGTGAGATTCAGCGCCAGGGGAACTCTACCCCAGTGAGAGTCAGTGCCAGGGAAACTGTACTCCAGTGAAAGTCAGTGGCAGGTGAACTGTACTCCAGTGAGAGTCAATGCAAGGGGAACTGTACTCCAGTGAGTGTCAGTTTCAGGGGAACTGCACCCCAGTGAGAGTCAGTGCCACGGGAACTGTGCCCCAGTGAGAGTCAGTGCCAAGGGAACTGTATCCCAGTGAGAGTCAGTGCCAGGGAAACTGTACTCCAGTGAGAGTAGTGTCAGGGGAACTGTATTCCAGTGAGAGTCAGTGCCAGGGAAACTGTACTCCAGTGAGAGTGTTGCCAGGGGAACTGTAATCCAGTGAGAGTCAGTGCCAGTGGAATTGTACTCCAGTGTGTGTCAGTGCCAGGGGAACTGTACCCCAGTGGGTGTCAGTGCCTGTGGAACTGTACTCCAGTGAGAGTCAGTTCCAGGGGAACTGTTTCCCAGTGAGACTCAGTGCCGGTGGAACTGTACCCCAGTGGGAGTCAGTACCCGTGGAACAGTACTCCAGTGAGAGTCAGTTCCAGGGGAACTGTATCCCAGTGAGATTCAGCGCCAGGGGAAATGTACCCCAGTGAGATTCAGTACCAGGGGAACTGTATCCCAGTGAGAGTCAGTGCTAGGGGAACTGTACTCCAGTGAGAGTAAGTGCCAGGGAAAATGCACTCCAGTGAGAGTCAGTGCCAGGTGAACTGTACTCCTGTGAGAGTCAGTGCCAGGCGAACTGCACCCCAGTGAGAGTCAGTTCCAGGGGAACCTTACCCAAGTGAGCGTCTGTGCCAGGGGAATTGTACCCCAGTGAGAGTCAGTGCCAGAAGAACTGTACCCCAGTGAAAGTCAGTGCCAGGGAAATTGTACTCCAGTGAAAGTCAGTGCCAGGGGAACTGTACTCCAGTGAGAGTCAATGCCAGGGGAAGTGTACTCCAGTGAGTGTCAGTGCCAGGGGAACTGTACCCCAGTGGGAGTCAGTGCCTGTGGAACAGTACGCTTGGGAGAGTCGGTTCCAGGGGAACTGTACCCAGTGAGATTCAGCGGCAGGCAAACTGTACCCCAGTGAGTTTCAGTACCAGGGGAACTGCATCCCAGTGAGAGTCAGTGCCAGGGGAACTGAACACCAGTGAGAGTCAGTGCCAGGGGAACTGTACCCCAGTGAGAGTCAGTGCCAGGGGAACTGTATCCCAGTGAGAGTCAGTGCCAGGGAAACTGTACTCCAGTGAGAGTAGTGCCAGGGTAACTGTACTCCAGTGAGAGTCAGTGCCAGTGGAATTGTACTCCAGTGTGTGCCAGTGCCAGGGGAACTGTGCCCCAGTGGGTGTCAGTGCCTGTGGAACTGTACTCCAGTGAGAGTCAGTTCCAGGGGAACCTTACCTCAGTGAGCGTCTGTGCCAGGGGAATTGTATCCCAGTTAGAGTCAGTGCCAGGGGAACTTTAACCCAGCGAGATTCACTGCCAGGGGAACTGTATCCCAGTGAGAGTCAGTGCCAGGGGAACTGTACCGCAGTGAGTGTCAGTGCCAGGGGAACTGTACCACAGTGAGAGTCAGTGTCAGGGGAACTGTATCACAGTGAGAGTCAGTGCCAGAGAAACTGTACCCCAGTGAGAGTCAGTGCCAGGGGAACTGTACTCCAGTGAGAGTCAGTGCCAGGGGAACTGCACTCCAGTGAGAGTCAGTGCCAGGGGAACTGTACTCCAGTGAGAGTCTGTGTCAGGGGACTGTACCCCAGTGAGAGTCAGTGCCTGGGGAACTGTACCCCATGGAGAGTCTGTGCCAGGGGAACTGTTTCCCAGTGAGACTCAGTGCCTGGGGAACTGTACTCCAGTGAGAGTCAGTGCCAGGGGAACTGTACCACAGTGAGAGTAAGTGCCAGGGAAAATGCACTCCAGTGAGAGTCAGTGCCAGGGGAACTGTATCCCAGTGAGAGTCAGTGCCAGGGAAACTGTACTCCAGTGAGAGTCAGTGCCAGGGAAACTGCACTCCAGTGAGAGTAGTGCCAGGGGAACTGTACTCCAGTGAGAGTCAGTGCCAGTGGAATTGTGCTCCAGTGTGTGACAGTGCCAGGGGAACTGTACCCCAGTGGGTGTCAGTGCCTGTGGAACTGTACTCCAGTGAGAGTCAGTTCCAGGGGAACCTTACCTCAGTGAGCGTCTGTGCCAGGGGAATTGTATCCCAGTTAGAGTCAGTGCCAGGGGAACTGTAAACCAGTGAGATTCAGCGCCAGGCAAACTGTACCCCAGTGAGTTTCAGTACCAGGGGAACTGCATCCCAGTGAGAGTCAGTGCCAGGGGAACTGAACACCAGTGAGAGTCAGTGCCAGGGGAACTGTACCCCAGTGAGAGTCAGTGCCAGGGGAACTGTATCCCAGTGAGAGTCAGTGCCAGGGAAACTGTACTCCAGTGAGAGTAGTGCCAGGGTAACTGTACTCCAGTGAGAGTCAGTGCCAGTGGAATTGTACTCCAGTGTGTGCCAGTGCCAGGGGAACTGTGCCCCAGTGGGTGTCAGTGCCTGTGGAACTGTACTCCAGTGAGAGTCAGTTCCAGGGGAACCTTACCTCAGTGAGCGTCTGTGCCAGGGGAATTGTATCCCAGTTAGAGTCAGTGCCAGGGGAACTTTAACCCAGCGAGATTCACTGCCAGGGGAACTGTATCCCAGTGAGAGTCAGTGCCAGGGGAACTGTACCGCAGTGAGTGTCAGTGCCAGGGGAACTGTACCACAGTGAGAGTCAGTGTCAGGGGAACTGTATCACAGTGAGAGTCAGTGCCAGAGAAACTGTACCCCAGTGAGAGTCAGTGCCAGGGGAACTGTACTCCAGTGAGAGTCAGTGCCAGGGGAACTGCACTCCAGTGAGAGTCAGTGCCAGGGGAACTGTACTCCAGTGAGAGTCTGTGTCAGGGGACTGTACCCCAGTGAGAGTCAGTGCCTGGGGAACTGTACCCCATGGAGAGTCTGTGCCAGGGGAACTGTTTCCCAGTGAGACTCAGTGCCTGGGGAACTGTACTCCAGTGAGAGTCAGTGCCAGGGGAACTGTACCACAGTGAGAGTAAGTGCCAGGGAAAATGCACTCCAGTGAGAGTCAGTGCCAGGGGAACTGTATTCCAGTGAGAGTCAGTGCCAGGGAAACTGTACTCCAGTGAGAGTCAGTGCCAGGGAAACTGCACTCCAGTGAGAGTAGTGCCAGGGGAACTGTACTCCAGTGAGAGTCAGTGCCAGTGGAATTGTGCTCCAGTGTGTGTCGGTGCCAGGGGAACTGTACCCCAGTGGGTGTCAGTGCCTGTGGAACTGTACTCCAGTGAGAGTCAGTTCCAGGGGAACCTTACCTCAGTGAGCGTCTGTGCCAGGGGAATTGTATCCCAGTTAGAGTCAGTGCCAGGGGAACTGTAAACCAGTGAGATTCACGACCAGGGGAACTGTATCCCAGTGAGAGTCAGTGCCAGGGGAACTGTACCCCAGTGAGTGTCAGTGCCAGGGGAACTGTACCACAGTGAGAGTCAGTGTCAGGGGAACTGTACCCCAGTGAGAGTTAGTGCCAGGGGAACTGTACCCCAGTGAGAGTCAGTGCCAGAGGGACTGTACCCCAATGAGAGTCTGTGCCAGATGAACTGTACCCCAGTGAGAGTCAGTGCCAGGGGAACTGTACCCCAGTGAGATTCAGCGCCAGGGGAACTCTACCCCAGTGAGAGTCAGTGGCAGGTGAACTGTACTCCAGTGAGAGTCAGTGCCAGGGGAACTGTACCCCAGTGAGAGTCTGTGCCAGGGGAACTGTAAACCAGTGAAATTCAGTGCCAGGGGAACTGTACCCCAGTGAGAGTCAGTGCTAGGGGAACTGTACCCCAGTAAGAGTTAGTGCCAGGGGAACTGTACCCCAGTGAGAGTCAGTGCCAGAGGGACTGTACCCCAATGAGAGTCTGTGCCAGGGGAACTGTACCCCAGTGAGAGTCAGTGCCAGGGGAACTGTACCCCAGTGAGATTCAGCGCCAGGGGAACTCTACCCCAGTGAGAGTCAGTGCCAGGGAAACTGTACTCCAGTGAAAGTCAGTGGCAGGTGAACTGTACTCCAGTGAGAGTCAATGCAAGGGGAACTGTACTCCAGTGAGTGTCAGTTTCAGGGGAACTGCACCCCAGTGAGAGTCAGTGCCACGGGAACTGTGCCCCAGTGAGAGTCAGTGCCAAGGGAACTGTATCCCAGTGAGAGTCAGTGCCAGGGAAACTGTACTCCAGTGAGAGTAGTGTCAGGGGAACTGTATTCCAGTGAGAGTCAGTGCCAGGGAAACTGTACTCCAGTGAGAGTGTTGCCAGGGGAACTGTAATCCAGTGAGAGTCAGTGCCAGTGGAATTGTACTCCAGTGTGTGTCAGTGCCAGGGGAACTGTACCCCAGTGGGTGTCAGTGCCTGTGGAACTGTACTCCAGTGAGAGTCAGTTCCAGGGGAACTGTTTCCCAGTGAGACTCAGTGCCGGTGGAACTGTACCCCAGTGGGAGTCAGTGCCCGTGGAACAGTACTCCAGTGAGAGTCAGTTCCAGGGGAACTGTATCCCAGTGAGATTCAGCGCCAGGGGAAATGTACCCCAGTGAGATTCAGTACCAGGGGAACTGTATCCCAGTGAGAGTCAGTGCTAGGGGAACTGTACTCCAGTGAGAGTAAGTGCCAGGGAAAATGCACTCCAGTGAGAGTCAGTGCCAGGTGAACTGTACTCCTGTGAGAGTCAGTGCCAGGCGAACTGCACCCCAGTGAGAGTCAGTTCCAGGGGAACCTTACCCAAGTGAGCGTCTGTGCCAGGGGAATTGTACCCCAGTGAGAGTCAGTGCCAGAAGAACTGTACCCCAGTGAGCGTCAGTGCCAGGGGAACTGTACCCCAGTGAGAGTCAGTGCCAGGGGAACTGTACTTCAGTGAAAGTCAGTGGCAGGTGAACTGTACTCCAGTGAGAGTCAATGCAAGTGGAACTGTACTCCAGTGAGTGTCAGTTTCAGGGGAACTGTACTCCAGTGAGAGTCAATGCAAGGGGAACTGTACTCCAGTGAGTGTCAGTTTCAGGGGAACTGTATCTCAGTGAGATTCAGCGCCAGGGGAACAGTACCCCAGTGAGATTCAGTGCCAGGGGAATTGTATTCCAGTGAGAGTCAGTGCCAGGGAAACTGTACTCCAGTGTGAGTCAGTGCCAAGGGAACTGTACTCCAGTGAGAGTCAGTGCCTGTGGAACTGTACTCCAGTGAGAGTCAGTGCCAGGGGAACTGTACCCCAGTGGGAGTTAGTGCCTGTGGAACTGTACTCCAGTGAGAGTCAGTTCCAGGGGAACCTTACCTCAGTGAGCGTCTGTGCCAGGGGAATTGTATCCTAGTGAGAGTCAGTGCCAGGGGAACTGTACCCCAGTGAGAGTCAGTGCCAGGGGAACTGTTTCCCAGTGAGACTCAGTGCCAATGGAACTGTACCCCATTGAGAGTCTGTGCCAGAGGAACTGTTTCCCAGTGAGACTCAGTGCCGGTGGAACTGTACTCCAGTGAGAGTCAGTGCCAGGGGAACTGTAACCCAGTGAGATTCAGTGCCAGGGGAACTGTACCCCATTGAGAGTCTGTGCCAGGGGACTCTTTCCCAGTGAGAGTCAGTGCCAGGGAAACTGTACTCCAGTGAAAGTCAGTGCCAGGGGAACTGTACTCCAGTGAGAGTCAATGCCAGGGGAAGTGTACTCCAGTGAGTGTCAGTGCCAGGGGAACTGTACCCCAGTGGGAGTCAGTGCCTGTGGAACAGTACGCCTGGGAGAGTCGGTTCCAGGGGAACTCTACCCAGTGAGAGTCGGTTCCAGGGGAACTGTACCCAGTGAGATTCAGCGTCAGGCAAACTGTACCCCAGTGAGATTCAGTACCAGGGGAACTGCATCCCAGTGAGAGTCAGTGCCAGGGGAACTGCACCCCAGTGAGTCATTGCCAGGGGAACTGTACCCCAGTAAGAGTCAGTGCCAGGGGAACTGTATCCCAGTGAGAGTCAGTGCCAGGGAAACTGTACTCCAGTGAGAGTAGTGCCAGGGGACCTGTACTCCAGTGAGAGTCAGTGCCAGTGGAATTGTACTCTAGTGTGTGTCAGTGCCAGGGGAACTGTACCCCAGTGGGTGTCAGTGCCTGTGGAACTGTACTCCAGTGAGAGTCAGTTCCAGGGGAACCTTACCTCAGTGAGCGTCTGTGCCAGGGGAATTGTATCCCAGTTAGAGTCAGTGCCAGGGGAAGTGTAAACCAGTGAAACTCAGTGCCAGGGGAACTGTACCCCAGTGAGAGTCAGTGCCAGGGGAACTGTACCTCAGTGAGAGTTAGTGCCAGGGGAACTGTACCCCAGTGAGAGTCAGTGCCAGAGGGACTGAACCCCAGTGAGAGTCAGTGCCAGGGGAACTGTACCCCAGTGAGAGTCAGTGCCAGGGGAACTGTACCCCAGTGAGATTCAGCGCCAGGGGAACTGTACCCCAGTGAGAGTCAGTGCCAGAGGAACTGTACTCCAGTGAGAGTCAGTGCCAGGGGAACTGTAACCCAGTGAGATTCAGTGCCAGGGGAACTGTACCCCAGTGAGAGCCTGTGCCAGGGGACGGTTTCCCAGTCAGACTCAGTTCCAGGGAAACTGTACTGCAGTGATAGTCAGTGCCAGGGGAACGGTACTCCAGTGAGAGTCAGTGCCAGGGGAACTGTACCCCAGTGAGACTCAGTGCCGGTGGAACTGTACTCCAGTGAGATTCAGTACCAGAGGAACTGTATCCCAGTGAGAGTCAGTGCCAGGGGAACTGCATCCCAGTGAGAGTCATTGCCAAGGGAACTGAACCCCAGTGAGAGTCAGTGCCAAGGGAACTGTACCCCAGTGAGAGTCAGTGCCAGGGGAACTTTATCCCAGTGAGAGTCAGTGCCAGGGAAACTGTACTCCAGTGAGAGTAGTGCCAGGGGAACTGTACTCCAGTGAGAGTCAGTGCCAGTGGAATTGTGCTCCAGTGTGTGTCAGTGCCAGGGGAACTGTGCCCCAGTGGGTGTCAGTGCCTGTGGAACTGAAATCCGGTGAGAGTCAGTTCCAGGGGAACCTTACCTCAGTGAGCGTCTGTGCCAGGGGAATTGTATTCCAGTTAGAGTCAGTGCCAGGGGAACTGTAACCCAGTGAGATTCACTACCAGGGGAACTGTATCCCAGTGAGAGTCAGTGCCAGGGGAACTGTACCGCAGTGAGTGTTAGTGCCAGGGGAACTGTACCACAGTGAGAGTCAGTGTCAGGGGAACTGTATCACAGTGAGAGTCAGTGCCAGGGAAACTGTACCACAGTGAGAGTCAGTGCCAGGGGAACTGTACTCCAGTGAGAGTCAGTGCCAGGGGAACTGCACTCCAGTGAGAGTCAGTGCCAGGGGAACTGTACTCCAGTGAGAGTCTGTGTCAGGGGTCTGTACCCCAGTGAGAGTCAGTGCCTGGGGAACTGTACCCCATGGAGAGTCTGTGCCAGGGGAACTGTTTCCCAGTGAGACTCAGTGCCTGGGGAACTGTACTCCAGTGAGAGTCAGTGCTAGGGGAACTGTACTACAGTGAGAGTAAGTGCCAGGGAAAATGCACTCCAGTGAGAGTCAGTGCCAGGGGAACTGTACTCCTGTGAGAGTCAGTGCCAGGCGAACTGCACCCCAGTGAGAGTCAGTTCCAGGGGAACCTTACCCAAGTGAGCGTCTGTGCCAGGGGAATTGTACCCCAGTGAGAGTCAGTGCCAGAAGAACTGTACCCCAGTGAGCGTCACTGCCAGGGGAACTGTACCCCAATGAGAGTCAGTGCCAGGGAAACTGTACTTCAGTGAAAGTCAGTGGCAGGTGAACTGTACTCCAGTGAGAGTCAATGCAAGGGGAACTGTACTCCAGTGAGTGTCAGTTTCAGGGGAACTGTATCTCAGTGAGATTCAGCGCCAGGGGAACAGTACCCCAGTGAGATTCAGTGCCAGGGGAATTGTATTCCAGTGAGAGTCAGTGCCAGGGAAACTGTACTCCAGTGAGAGTCAGTTCCAGGGGAACCTTACCTCAGTGAGCGTCTGTGCCAGGGTAATTGTATCCTAGTGAGAGTCAGTTCCAGGGGAACTGTACCCCAGTCAGAGTCAGTGCTTGTGGAACTGTACCCCAGTGAGAGTCAGTGCCAGGGGAACTGTACCCCAGTGAGAGTCAGTGCCAGGGGAACTGTTTCCCAGTGAGACTCAGTGCCAATGGAACTGTACCCCATTGAGAGTCTGTACCAGAGGAACAGTTTCCCAGTGAGACACAGTGCCGGTGGAACTGTACTCCAGTGAGAGTCAGTGCCAGGGGAACTGTAACCCAGTGAGATTCAGTGCCAGGGGAACTGTACCCCATTGAGAGTCTGTGCCAGGGGACTCTTTCCCAGTGAGAGTCAGTGCCAGGGAAACTGTACTCCAGTGAAAGTCAGTGCCAGGGGAACTGCACTCCAGTGAGAGTCAATGCCAGGGGAAGTGTACTCCAGTGAGTGTCAGTGCCAGGGGAACTGTACCCCAGTGGGAGTCAGTGCCTGTGGAACAGTACGCCTGGGAGAGTCGGTTCCAGGGGAACTGTACCCAGTGAGATTCAGCGCCAGGCAAATTGTACCCCAGTGAGATTCAGTACCAGGGGAACTGCATCCCAGTGAGAGTCAGTGCCTGGGGAACTGTACTCCAGTGAGAGTCAGTGCCAGGGGAACTGTACTCCAGTGAGAGTAGTGCCAGGGGACCTGTACTCCAGTGAGAGTCAGTGCCAGTGGAATTGTACTCCTGTGAGAGTCAGTGCCAGGCGAACTGCACCCCAGTGAGAGTCAGTTCCAGGGGAACCTTACCCAAGTGAGCGTCTGTGCCAGGGGAATTGTACCCCAGTGAGAGTCAGTGCCAGAAGAACTGTACCCCAGTGAGCGTCAGTGCCAGGGGAACTGTACCCCAGTGAGAGTCAGTGCCAGGCAAACTGTACTTCAGTGAAAGTCAGTGGCAGGTGAACTGTACTCCAGTGAGAGTCAATGCAAGGGGAACTGTACTCCAGTGAGTGTCAGTTTCAGGGGAACTGTACTCCAGTGAGAGTCAATGCAAGGGGAACTGTACTCCAGTGAGTGTCAGTTTCAGGGGAACTGTATCTCAGTGAGATTCAGCGCCAGGGGAACAGTACCCCAGTGAGATTCAGTGCCAAGGGAACGGTACTCCAGTGAGAGTCAGTGCCTGTGGAACTGTACACCAGTGAGAGTCAGTGCCAGGGGAACTGTACCCCAGTGGGAGTTAGTGCCTGTGGAACTGTACTCCAGTGAGAGTCAGTTCCAGGGGAACCTTACCTCAGTGAGCGTCTGTGCCAGGGGAATTGTATCCTAGTGAGAGTCAGTGCCAGGGGAACTGTACCCCAGTCAGAGTCAGTGCTTGTGGAACTGTACCCCAGTGAGAGTCAGTGCCAGGGGAACTGTACCCCATTGAGAGTCTGTGCCAGAGGAACTGTTTCCCAGTGAGACTCAGTGCCGGTGGAACTGTACTCCAGTGAGATTCAGTGCCAGGGGAACTGTACCCCATTGAGAGTCTGTGCCAGGGGACTCTTTCCCAGTGAGAGTCAGTGCCAGGGAAACTGTACTCCAGTAAAAGTCAGTGCCAGGGGAACTGTACTCCAGTGAGAGTCAATGCCAGGGGAAGTGTACTCCAGTGAGTGTCAGTGCCAGGGGAACTGTACTCCAGTGGGAGTCAGTGCCTGTGGAACAGTACGCCTGGGAGCGTCGGTTCCAGGGGAACTGTACCCAGTGAGATTCAGCGCCAGGCAAACTGTACCCCAGTGAGATTCAGTACCAGGGGAACTGCATCCCAGTGAGAGTCAGTGCCAGGGGAACTGCACCCCAGTGAGAGTCATTGCCAGGGGAACTGTACCCCAGTAAGAGTTAGTGCCAGGGGAACTGTACCCCAGTGAGAGTCAGTGCCAGAGGGACTGTACCCCAATGAGAGTCTGTGCCAGGGGAACTGTACCCCAGTGAGAGTCAGTGCCAGGGGAACTGTACCCCAGTGAGATTCAGCGCCAGGGGAACTCTACCCCAGTGAGAGTCAGTGCCAGGGAAACTGTACTCCAGTGAAAGTCAGTGGCAGGTGAACTGTACTCCAGTGAGAGTCAATGCAAGGGGAACTGTACTCCAGTGAGTGTCAGTTTCAGGGGAACTGCACCCCAGTGAGAGTCAGTGCCACGGGAACTGTGCCCCAGTGAGAGTCAGTGCCAAGGGAACTGTATCCCAGTGAGAGTCAGTGCCAGGGAAACTGTACTCCAGTGAGAGTAGTGTCAGGGGAACTGTATTCCAGTGAGAGTCAGTGCCAGGGAAACTGTACTCCAGTGAGAGTGTTGCCAGGGGAACTGTAATCCAGTGAGAGTCAGTGCCAGTGGAATTGTACTCCAGTGTGTGTCAGTGCCAGGGGAACTGTACCCCAGTGGGTGTCAGTGCCTGTGGAACTGTACTCCAGTGAGAGTCAGTTCCAGGGGAACCTTACCTCAGTGAGCGTCTGTGCCAGGGGAATTGTATCCCAGTGAGAGTCAGTGCCTGGGGAACTGTACCCCATTGAGAGTCTGTGCCAGGGGAACTGTTTCCCAGTGAGACTCAGTGCCGGTGGAACTGTACCCCAGTGGGAGTCAGTGCCCGTGGAACAGTACTCCAGTGAGAGTCAGTTCCAGGGGAACTGTATCCCAGTGAGATTCAGCGCCAGGGGAAATGTACCCCAGTGAGATTCAGTACCAGGGGAACTGTATCCCAGTGAGAGTCAGTGCTAGGGGAACTGTACTCCAGTGAGAGTAAGTGCCAGGGAAAATGCACTCCAGTGAGAGTCAGTGCCAGGTGAACTGTACTCCTGTGAGAGTCAGTGCCAGGCGAACTGCACCCCAGTGAGAGTCAGTTCCAGGGGAACCTTACCCAAGTGAGCGTCTGTGCCAGGGGAATTGTACCCCAGTGAGAGTCAGTGCCAGAAGAACTGTACCCCAGTGAGCGTCAGTGCCAGGGGAACTGTACCCCAGTGAGAGTCAGTGCCAGGGGAACTGTACTTCAGTGAAAGTCAGTGGCAGGTGAACTGTACTCCAGTGAGAGTCAATGCAAGGGGAACTGTACTCCAGTGAGTGTCAGTTTCAGGGGAACTGTACTCCAGTGAGAGTCAATGCAAGGGGAACTGTACTCCAGTGAGTGTCAGTTTCAGGGGAACTGTATCTCAGTGAGATTCAGCGCCAGGGGAACAGTACCCCAGTGAGATTCAGTGCCAGGGGAATTGTATTCCAGTGAGAGTCAGTGCCAGGGAAACTGTACTCCAGTGAGAGTCAGTGCCAAGGGAACTGTACTCCAGTGAGAGTCAGTGCCTGTGGAACTGTACTCCAGTGAGAGTCAGTGCCAGGGGAACTGTACCCCAGTGGGAGTTAGTGCCTGTGGAACTGTACTCCAGTGAGAGTCAGTTCCAGGGGAACCTTACCTCAGTGAGCGTCTGTGCCAGGGGAATTGTATCCTAGTGAGAGTCAGTGCCAGGGGAACTGTACCCCAGTGAGAGTCAGTGCCAGGGGAACTGTTTCCCAGTGAGACTCAGTGCCAATGGAACTGTACCCCATTGAGAGTCTGTGCCAGAGGAACTGTTTCCCAGTGAGACTCAGTGCCGGTGGAACTGTACTCCAGTGAGAGTCAGTGCCAGGGGAACTGTAACCCAGTGAGATTCAGTGCCAGGGGAACTGTACCCCATTGAGAGTCTGTGCCAGGGGACTCTTTCCCAGTGAGAGTCAGTGCCAGGGAAACTGTACTCCAGTGAAAGTCAGTGCCAGGGGAACTGTACCCCAGTGAGAGTCAGTGCCAGGGGAACTGTACTTCAGTGAAAGTCAGTGGCAGGTGAACTGTACTCCAGTGAGAGTCAATGCAAGGGGAACTGTACTCCAGTGAGTGTCAGTTTCAGGGGAACTGTACTCCAGTGAGAGTCAATGCAAGGGGAACTGTACTCCAGTGAGTGTCAGTTTCAGGGGAACTGTATCTCAGTGAGATTCAGCGCCAGGGGAACAGTACCCCAGTGAGATTCAGTGCCAGGGGAATTGTATTCCAGTGAGAGTCAGTGCCAGGGAAACTGTACTCCAGTGAGAGTCAGTGCCAAGGGAACTGTACTCCAGTGAGAGTCAGTGCCTGTGGAACTGTACTCCAGTGAGAGTCAGTGCCAGGGGAACTGTACCCCAGTGGGAGTTAGTGCCTGTGGAACTGTACTCCAGTGAGAGTCAGTTCCAGGGGAACCTTACCTCAGTGAGCGTCTGTGCCAGGGGAATTGTATCCTAGTGAGAGTCAGTGCCAGGGGAACTGTACCCCAGTGAGAGTCAGTGCCAGGGGAACTGTTTCCCAGTGAGACTCAGTGCCAATGGAACTGTACCCCATTGAGAGTCTGTGCCAGAGGAACTGTTTCCCAGTGAGACTCAGTGCCGGTGGAACTGTACTCCAGTGAGAGTCAGTGCCAGGGGAACTGTAACCCAGTGAGATTCAGTGCCAGGGGAACTGTACCCCATTGAGAGTCTGTGCCAGGGGACTCTTTCCCAGTGAGAGTCAGTGCCAGGGAAACTGTACTCCAGTGAAAGTCAGTGCCAGGGGAACTGTACTCCAGTGAGAGTCAATGCCAGGGGAAGTGTACTCCAGTGAGTGTCAGTGCCAGGGGAACTGTACCCCAGTGGGAGTCAGTGCCTGTGGAACAGTACGCCTGGGAGTGTCGGTTCCAGGGGAACTCTACCCAGTGAGAGTCGGTTCCAGGGGAACTGTACCCAGTGAGATTCAGCGTCAGGCAAACTGTACCCCAGTGAGATTCAGTACCAGGGGAACTGCATCCCAGTGAGAGTCAGTGCCAGGGGAACTGCACCCCAGTGAGTCATTGCCAGGGGAACTGTACCCCAGTAAGAGTCAGTGCCAGGGGAACTGTATCCCAGTGAGAGTCAGTGCCAGGGAAACTGTACTCCAGTGAGAGTAGTGCCAGGGGACCTGTACTCCAGTGAGAGTCAGTGCCAGTGGAATTGTACTCTAGTGTGTGTCAGTGCCAGGGGAACTGTACCCCAGTGGGTGTCAGTGCCTGTGGAACTGTACTCCAGTGAGAGTCAGTTCCAGGGGAACCTTACCTCAGTGAGCGTCTGTGCCAGGGGAATTGTATCCCAGTTAGAGTCAGTGCCAGGGGAAGTGTAAACCAGTGAAACTCAGTGCCAGGGGAACTGTACCCCAGTGAGAGTCAGTGCCAGGGGAACTGTACCTCAGTGAGAGTTAGTGCCAGGGGAACTGTACCCCAGTGAGAGTCAGTGCCAGAGGGACTGAACCCCAGTGAGAGTCAGTGCCAGGGGAACTGTACCCCAGTGAGAGTCAGTGCCAGGGGAACTGTACCCCAGTGAGATTCAGCGCCAGGGGAACTGTACCCCAGTGAGAGTCAGTGCCAGAGGAACTGTACTCCAGTGAGAGTCAGTGCCAGGGGAACTGTAACCCAGTGAGATTCAGTGCCAGGGGAACTGTACCCCAGTGAGAGCCTGTGCCAGGGGACGGTTTCCCAGTCAGACTCAGTTCCAGGGAAACTGTACTGCAGTGATAGTCAGTGCCAGGGGAACGGTACTCCAGTGAGAGTCAGTGCCAGGGGAACTGTACCCCAGTGAGACTCAGTGCCGGTGGAACTGTACTCCAGTGAGATTCAGTACCAGAGGAACTGTATCCCAGTGAGAGTCAGTGCCAGGGGAACTGCATCCCAGTGAGAGTCATTGCCAAGGGAACTGAACCCCAGTGAGAGTCAGTGCCAGGGGAACTGTACCCCAGTGAGAGTCAGTGCCAGGGGAACTTTATCCCAGTGAGAGTCAGTGCCAGGGAAACTGTACTCCAGTGAGAGTAGTGCCAGGGGAACTGTACTCCAGTGAGAGTCAGTGCCAGTGGAATTGTGCTCCAGTGTGTGTCAGTGCCAGGGGAACTGTGCCCCAGTGGGTGTCAGTGCCTGTGGAACTGTACTCCGGTGAGAGTCAGTTCCAGGGGAACCTTACCTCAGTGAGCGTCTGTGCCAGGGGAATTGTATTCCAGTTAGAGTCAGTGCCAGGGGAACTGTAACCCAGTGAGATTCACTACCAGGGGAACTGTATCCCAGTGAGAGTCAGTGCCAGGGGAACTGTACCGCAGTGAGTGTTAGTGCCAGGGGAACTGTACCACAGTGAGAGTCAGTGTCAGGGGAACTGTATCACAGTGAGAGTCAGTGCCAGGGAAACTGTACCACAGTGAGAGTCAGTGCCAGGGGAACTGTACTCCAGTGAGAGTCAGTGCCAGGGGAACTGCACTCCAGTGAGAGTCAGTGCCAGGGGAACTGTACTCCAGTGAGAGTCTGTGTCAGGGGTCTGTACCCCAGTGAGAGTCAGTGCCTGGGGAACTGTACCCCATGGAGAGTCTGTGCCAGGGGAACTGTTTCCCAGTGAGACTCAGTGCCTGGGGAACTGTACTCCAGTGAGAGTCAGTGCTAGGGGAACTGTACTACAGTGAGAGTAAGTGCCAGGGAAAATGCACTCCAGTGAGAGTCAGTGCCAGGGGAACTGTACTCCTGTGAGAGTCAGTGCCAGGCGAACTGCACCCCAGTGAGAGTCAGTTCCAGGGGAACCTTACCCAAGTGAGCGTCTGTGCCAGGGGAATTGTACCCCAGTGAGAGTCAGTGCCAGAAGAACTGTACCCCAGTGAGCGTCACTGCCAGGGGAACTGTACCCCAATGAGAGTCAGTGCCAGGGAAACTGTACTTCAGTGAAAGTCAGTGGCAGGTGAACTGTACTCCAGTGAGAGTCAATGCAAGGGGAACTGTACTCCAGTGAGTGTCAGTTTCAGGGGAACTGTATCTCAGTGAGATTCAGCGCCAGGGGAACAGTACCCCAGTGAGATTCAGTGCCAGGGGAATTGTATTCCAGTGAGAGTCAGTGCCAGGGAAACTGTACTCCAGTGAGAGTCAGTTCCAGGGGAACCTTACCTCAGTGAGCGTCTGTGCCAGGGTAATTGTATCCTAGTGAGAGTCAGTTCCAGGGGAACTGTACCCCAGTCAGAGTCAGTGCTTGTGGAACTGTACCCCAGTGAGAGTCAGTGCCAGGGGAACTGTACCCCAGTGAGAGTCAGTGCCAGGGGAACTGTTTCCCAGTGAGACTCAGTGCCAATGGAACTGTACCCCATTGAGAGTCTGTACCAGAGGAACAGTTTCCCAGTGAGACTCAGTGCCGGTGGAACTGTACTCCAGTGAGAGTCAGTGCCAGGGGAACTGTAACCCAGTGAGATTCAGTGCCAGGGGAACTGTACCCCATTGAGAGTCTGTGCCAGGGGACTCTTTCCCAGTAAGATTCAGTGCCAGGGAAACTGTACTCCAGTGAAAGTCAGTGCCAGGGGAACTGCACTCCAGTGAGAGTCAATGCCAGGGGAAGTGTACTCCAGTGAGTGTCAGTGCCAGGGGAACTGTACCCCAGTGGGAGTCAGTGCCTGTGGAACAGTACGCCTGGGAGAGTCGGTTCCAGGGGAACTGTACCCAGTGAGATTCAGCGCCAGGCAAATTGTACCCCAGTGAGATTCAGTACCAGGGGAACTGCATCCCAGTGAGAGTCAGTGCCTGGGGAACTGTACTCCAGTGAGAGTCAGTGCCAGGGGAACTGTACTCCAGTGAGAGTAGTGCCAGGGGACCTGTACTCCAGTGAGAGTCAGTGCCAGTGGAATTGTACTCCTGTGAGAGTCAGTGCCAGGCGAACTGCACCCCAGTGAGAGTCAGTTCCAGGGGAACCTTACCCAAGTGAGCGTCTGTGCCAGGGGAATTGTACCCCAGTGAGAGTCAGTGCCAGAAGAACTGTACCCCAGTGAGCGTCAGTGCCAGGGGAACTGTACCCCAGTGAGAGTCAGTGCCAGGCAAACTGTACTTCAGTGAAAGTCAGTGGCAGGTGAACTGTACTCCAGTGAGAGTCAATGCAAGGGGAACTGTACTCCAGTGAGTGTCAGTTTCAGGGGAACTGTACTCCAGTGAGAGTCAATGCAAGGGGAACTGTACTCCAGTGAGTGTCAGTTTCAGGGGAACTGTATCTCAGTGAGATTCAGCGCCAGGGGAACAGTACCCCAGTGAGATTCAGTGCCAAGGGAACGGTACTCCAGTGAGAGTCAGTGCCTGTGGAACTGTACACCAGTGAGAGTCAGTGCCAGGGGAACTGTACCCCAGTGGGAGTTAGTGCCTGTGGAACTGTACTCCAGTGAGAGTCAGTTCCAGGGGAACCTTACCTCAGTGAGCGTCTGTGCCAGGGGAATTGTATCCTAGTGAGAGTCAGTGCCAGGGGAACTGTACCCCAGTCAGAGTCAGTGCTTGTGGAACTGTACCCCAGTGAGAGTCAGTGCCAGGGGAACTGTACCCCAGTGAGAGTCAGTGCCAGGGGAACTGTTTCCCAGTGAGACTCAGTGCCAATGGAACTGTACCCCATTGAGAGTCTGTGCCAGAGGAACTGTTTCCCAGTGAGACTCAGTGCCGGTGGAACTGTACTCCAGTGAGATTCAGTGCCAGGGGAACTGTACCCAATTGAGAGTCTGTGCCAGGGGACTCTTTCCCAGTGAGAGTCAGTGCCAGGGAAACTGTACTCCAGTAAAAGTCAGTGCCAGGGGAACTGTACTCCAGTGAGAGTCAATGCCAGGGGAAGTGTACTCCAGTGAGTGTCAGTGCCAGGGGAACTGTACTCCAGTGGGAGTCAGTGCCTGTGGAACAGTACGCCTGGGAGCGTCGGTTCCAGGGGAACTGTACCCAGTGAGATTCAGCGCCAGGCAAACTGTACCCCAGTGAGATTCAGTACCAGGGGAACTGCATCCCAGTGAGAGTCAGTGCCAGGGGAACTGCACCCCAGTGAGAGTCATTGCCAGGGGAACTGTACCCCAGCAAGAGTCAGTGCCAGGGGAACTGTATCCCAGTGAGAGTCAGTGCCAGGGAAACTGGACTCCAGTGAGAGTAGTGCCAGTGGACCTGTACTCCAGTGAGAGTCAGTGCCAGTGGAATTGTACTCCAGTGTGTGTCAGTGCCAGGGGAACTGTACTCCAGTGAGAGTCAGTTCCAGGGGAACCTTACCTCAGTGAGCGTCTGTGCCAGGGGAATTGTATCCCAGTTAGACTCAGTGCCAGGGGAACTGTAAACCAGTGAAACTCAGTGCCAGGGGAACTGTACCCCAGTGAGAGTCAGTGCCAGGGGAACTGCACCCCAGTGAGAGTCAGTGCCAGGGGAACTGTACCCCAGTGAGAGTCAGTGCCAGAGGGACTGAACCCCAGTGAGAGTCAGTGCCAGGGGAACTGTACCCCATTGAGAGCCTGTGCCAGGGGACGGTTTCCCAGTCAGACTCAGTGCCAGGGAAACTGTACTGCAGTGATAGTCAGTGCCAGGGGAACTGTACTCCAGTGAGAGTCAGTGCCAGGGGAACCTTACCCAAGTGAGCATCGGTGCCAGGGGAATTGTACCCCAGTGAGAGTCAGTGCCAGAAGAACTGTACCCCAGTGAGCGTCAGTGCCAGGGGAACTGTACCCCAGTGAGAGTCAGTGCCAGGGAAACTGTACTCCAGTGAGAGTCAATGGCAGGTGAACTGTACTCCAGTGAGAGTCAATGCAAGGGGAACTGTACTCCAGTGAGTGTCAGTTTCAGGGGAACTGCACCCCAGTGGGATTCAGTGCCTGTGGAACTGTACACCAGTGAGAGTCAGTTCCAGGGGAACTGTATCCCAGTGAGATTCAGCGCCAGGGGAACTGTACCCCAGTGAGATTCAGTACCAGAGGAACTGTATCCCAGTGAGAGTCAGTGCCAGGGGAACTGTATCCTAGTGAGAGTCAGTGCCAGGGGAACTGTACCCCAGTCAGAGTCAGTGCTTGTGGAACTGTACCCCAGTGAGAGTCAGTGCCAGGGGAACTGTACCCCAGTGAGAGTCAGTGCCAGGGGAACTGTTTCCCAGTGAGACTCAGTGCCAATGGAACTGTACCCCATTGAGAGTCTGTGCCAGAGGAACTGTTTCCCAGTGAGACTCAGTGCCGGTGGAACTGTACTCCAGTGAGATTCAGTGCCAGGGGAACTGTACCCCATTGAGAGTCTGTGCCAGGGGACTCTTTCCCAGTGAGAGTCAGTGCCAGGGAAACTGTACTCCAGTAAAAGTCAGTGCCAGGGGAACTGTACTCCAGTGAGAGTCAATGCCAGGGGAAGTGTACTCCAGTGAGTGTCAGTGCCAGGGGAACTGTACTCCAGTGGGAGTCAGTGCCTGTGGAACAGTACGCCTGGGAGCGTCGGTTCCAGGGGAACTGTACCCAGTGAGATTCAGCGCCAGGCAAACTGTACCCCAGTGAGATTCAGTACCAGGGGAACTGCATCCCAGTGAGAGTCAGTGCCAGGGGAACTGCACCCCAGTGAGAGTCATTGCCAGGGGAACTGTACCCCAGCAAGAGTCAGTGCCAGGGGAACTGTATCCCAGTGAGAGTCAGTGCCAGGGAAACTGGACTCCAGTGAGAGTAGTGCCAGTGGACCTGTACTCCAGTGAGAGTCAGTGCCAGTGGAATTGTACTCCAGTGTGTGTCAGTGCCAGGGGAACTGTACTCCAGTGAGAGTCAGTTCCAGGGGAACCTTACCTCAGTGAGCGTCTGTGCCAGGGGAATTGTATCCCAGTTAGACTCAGTGCCAGGGGAACTGTAAACCAGTGAAACTCAGTGCCAGGGGAACTGTACCCCAGTGAGAGTCAGTGCCAGGGGAACTGCACCCCAGTGAGAGTCAGTGCCAGGGGAACTGTACCCCAGTGAGAGTCAGTGCCAGAGGGACTGAACCCCAGTGAGAGTCAGTGCCAGGGGAACTGTACCCCATTGAGAGCCTGTGCCAGGGGACGGTTTCCCAGTCAGACTCAGTGCCAGGGAAACTGTACTGCAGTGATAGTCAGTGCCAGGGGAACTGTACTCCAGTGAGAGTCAGTGCCAGGGGAACCTTACCCAAGTGAGCATCGGTGCCAGGGGAATTGTACCCCAGTGAGAGTCAGTGCCAGAAGAACTGTACCCCAGTGAGCGTCAGTGCCAGGGGAACTGTACCCCAGTGAGAGTCAGTGCCAGGGAAACTGTACTCCAGTGAGAGTCAATGGCAGGTGAACTGTACTCCAGTGAGAGTCAATGCAAGGGGAACTGTACTCCAGTGAGTGTCAGTTTCAGGGGAACTGCACCCCAGTGGGATTCAGTGCCTGTGGAACTGTACACCAGTGAGAGTCAGTTCCAGGGGAACTGTATCCCAGTGAGATTCAGCGCCAGGGGAACTGTACCCCAGTGAGATTCAGTACCAGAGGAACTGTATCCCAGTGAGAGTCAGTGCCAGGGGAACTGTACCCCAGTGAGAGTCAGTGCCAGGGGAACTGTACCCCAGTGAGAGTCAGTGCCAGGGGAACTGTACCCCAGTGGGAGTCAGTACCAGGGGAACAGTATTCCAGTGAGAGTCAGTGCCAGGGAAACTGTACTCCAGTGAGAGTCAGTGCCAAGGGAACTGTACTCCAGTGAGAGTCAGTGCCAGTGGAAATGTACTCCAGTGAGTGTCAGTGCCAGGGGAACTGTACCCCAGTGGGAGTCAGTGCCTGTGGAACTGTACTCCAGTGAGAGTCAGTTCCAGGGGGACCTTACCTCAGTGAGCGTCTGTGCCAGGGGAATTGTATCCTAGTGAGAGTCAGTGCCAGGGGAACTGTACCCCAGTGAGAGTCAGTGCTTGTGGAACTGTACCCCAGTGAGAATCAGTGCCAGGGGAACTGTACCCCAGTGAGAGTCAGTGCCAGGGGAACTGTTTCCCAATGAGACTCAGTGCCAATGGAACCGTACCCCATTGAGAGTATGTGCCAGAGGAACTGTTTCCCAGTGAGACTCAGTGCCGGTGGAACTGTACTCCAGTGAGATTCGGTACCAGAGGAATTGTATCCCAGTGAGAGTCAGTGCCAGGGGAACTGTACCCCAGTGAGAGTCTGTGCCAGGGGAACTGTACCCCAGTGAGAGTCAGTGCCAGGGGAACTATACCCCAGTGAGAGTCAGTACCAGGGGAACTGTACTCCAGTGAGAGTCAGTGCCAGGGAAATTGTACTCCAGTGAAAGTCAGTGCCAGGGGAACTGTACTCCAGTGAGAGTCAATGCCAGGGGAAGTGTACTCCAGTGAGTGTCAGTGCCAGGGGAACTGTACCCCAGTGGGAGTCAGTGCCTGTGGAACAGTACGCTTGGGAGAGTCGGTTCCAGGGGAACTGTACCCAGTGAGATTCAGCGCCAGGCAAACTGTACCCCAGTGAGTTTCAGTACCAGGGGAACTGCATCCCAGTGAGAGTCAGTGCCAGGGGAACTGAACCCCAGTGAGAGTCAGTGCCAGGGGAACTGTACCCCAGTGAGAGTCAGTGCCAGGGGAACTGTATCCCAGTGAGAGTCAGTGCCAGGGAAACTGTACTCCAGTGAGAGTAGTGCCAGGGGAACTGTACTCCAGTGAGAGTCAGTGCCAGTGGAATTGTACTCCAGTGTGTGCCAGTGCCAGGGGAACTGTGCCCCAGTGGGTGTAAGTGCCTGTGGAACTGTACTCCAGTGAGAGTCAGTTCCAGGGGAACCTTACCTCAGTGAGCGCCTGTGCCAGGGGAATTGTATCCCAGTTAGAGTCAGTGCCAGGGGAACTTTAACCCAGCGAGATTCACTGCCAGGGGAACTGTATCCCAGTGAGAGTCAGTGCCAGGGGAACTGTACCGCAGTGAGTGTCAGTGCCAGGGGAACTGTACCACAGTGAGAGTCAGTGTCAGAGGAACTGTATCACAGTGAGAGTCAGTGCCAGAGAAACTGTACCCCAGTGAGAGTCAGTGCCAGGGGAACTGTACTCCAGTGAGAGTCAGTGCCAGGGGAACTGCACTCCATTGAGAGTCAGTGCCAGGGGAACTGTACTCCAGTGAGAGTCTGTGTCAGGGGACTGTACCCCAGTGAGAGTCAGTGCCTGGGGAACTGTACCCCATGGAGAGTCTGTGCCAGGGGAACTGTTTCCCAGTGAGACTCAGTTCCTGGGGAACTGTACTCCAGTGAGAGTCAGTGCCAGGGGAACTGTACTCCAGTGAGAGTCTGTGCCAGGGGAACTGTAAACCAATGAAACTCAGTGCCAGGGGAACTATACCCCAGTGAGTGTCAGTGCCAGGGGAACTGTACCCCAGTGAGAGTTAGTGCCAGAGGAACTGTACCCCAGTGAGAGTCAGTGCCAGAGGGACTGTGCCCCAATGAGAGTCAGTGCCAGGGGAACTGTACCCCAGTGAGAGTCAGTGCCAGGGGAACTGTACCCCAGTGAGATTCAGCACCAGGGGAACTGTACCCCAGTGAGAGTCAGTGCCAGGGGAACTGTACTCCAGTGAGAGTCTGTGTCAGGGGACTGTACCCCAGTGAGAGTCAGTGCCTGGGGAACTGTACCCCATTGAGAGTCTGTGCCAGGGGAACTGTTTCCCAGTGAGACTCAGTGCCGGTAGAACTGTAGCCCAATGAGAGTCAGTGCCAGGGGAACTGTACTCCAGTGAGAGTCAGTGCCAGGGGAACTGTACTCCAGTGAGAGTCTGTGTCAGGAGACTGTACCCCAGTGAGAGTCAGTGTCAGGGGAACTGTACCCCAGTGGGAGTCAGTACCTGGGGAACTGTACTCCAGTGAGAGTCAGTGCCTGGGGAACTGTACCCCATTGAGAGTCAGTGCCAGGGGAACTGTAAACCAGTGAAACTCATTGCCAGGGGAACTGTACCCCAGTGAGAGTCAGTGCCAGGGGAACTGTACCCCAGTGAGAGTTAGTGCCAGGGGAACTGTACCCCAGTGAGAGTCACTGCCAGAGGGACTGTACCCCAATGAGAGTCAGTGCCAGGGGAACTGTACTCCAGTGAGAGTCAGTGCCAGGGAAACTGTACTCCAGTGAGAGTCTGTGTCAGGAGACTGTACCCCAGTGAGAGTCAGTGTCAGGGGAACTGTACCCCAGTGGGAGTCAGTCCCTGGGGAACTGTCCTCCAGTGAGAGTCAGTGCCAGGGGAACTGTACCCCATTGAGAGTCTGTGCCAGGGGAACTGTAAACCAGTGAAACTCAGTGCCAGGGGAACTGTACCCCAGTGAGAGTTAGTGCCAGGGGAACTGTACCCCAGTGAGAGTCAGTGCCAGAGGGACTGTACTCCAGTGAGAGTCAGTGCCAGGGGAACTGTACCCCAGTGAGAGTCAGCGCCAGGGGAACAGTACCCCAGTGAGAGTCAGTGCCAGGGGAACTGTACTCCAGTGAGAGTCAGTGCCAGGGGAACTGTAACCCAGTGAGATTCAGTGCCAGGGGAACTGTACTCCAGTGAGAGTCAGTGCCAGGGGAACTGTAACCCAGTGAGATTCAGTGCCAGGGGAACTGTACCCCATTGAGAGTCTGTGCCAGGGGACTGTTTCCCAGTGAGACTCAGTGCCAGGGAAAATGTACTCGAGTGAGAGTCAGTGCCAGGGGAACTGTACTCCAGTGAGAGTCAGTGCCAGGGGAACTGTACCCCAGTGAGATTTAGTGCCAGGGGAACTGTACCCCAGTGAGAGTTAGGGCCAAGGGAACTGTACCCCAGTGAGAGTCAGTACCAGGGAAACTGTACTCCAGTGAAAGTCAGTGCCAGGGGAACTGTACTCCAGTGAGAGTCAATGCCAGGGGAGGTGTACTCCAGTGAGTGTCAGTGCCAGGGGAACTGTACCCCAGTGGGAGTCAGTGTCTGTGGAACAGTACTCCAGTGAGAGTCAGTTTCAGGGGAACTGTATCACAGTCAGAGTCAGTGCCAGGAAAATGTACCCCAGTGAGACTCAGTGCCGGTGGAACTGTACTCCAGTGAGAGTCAGTGCCAGGGATAACTGTACTCCAGTGAGAGTCAGTGCCAGGGGATCTGTACTCCAGTGAGAGTCAGTTCCAGGGGAACTGTATCCCAGTGAGATTCAGCGCCAGGGGAACTGTACCCCAGTGAGATTCAGTAACAAGGGAACTGTACCCCAGTGAGATTCAGCACCAGGGGAACTGTACCCCAGTGAGATTCAGTACCAGGGGAACTGTACCCCAGTGAGATTCAGTACCAGGGGAACTGTACCCCAGTGAGAGTCAGCGCCAGGGGAACTGTACCCCAGTGAGATTCAGTAACAGGGGAACTGTACCCCAGTGAGTCAGTGCCAGGGGAACTGTACCCAAGTGAGAGTCAGTGCCAGGGGAACTGTACTCCAGTGAGAGTCAGTTCCAGGAGAACTGTATCCCAGTGAGAGTCACTGCGAGGGGAACTGTACTCCAGTGAGAGTAAGTGCCAGGGAAACTGTACTCCAGTGAGAGTCAGTGCCAGGGGAACTGTACTCCAGTGAGTGTCAGTGCCAGGGGAACTCTACCCCAGTGAGAGTCAGTGCCAGGGGAACTGTATCCCAGTGAGTGTCAGTGCCAGGGAAACTGTACTCCAGTGAGAGTCAGTGCCAGGGAAACTGCACTCCAGTGAGAGTAGTGCCAGGGGAACTGTACTCCAGTGAGAGTCAGTGCCAGTGGAATTGTGCTCCAGTGTGTGTCAGTGCCAGGGGAACTGTACCCCAGTGGGTGTCAGTGCCTGTGGAACTGTACTCCAGTGAGAGTCAGTTCCAGGGGAACCTTACCTCAGTGAGCGTCTGTGCCAGGGGAATTGTATCCCAGTTAGAGTCAGTGCCAGGGGAACTGTAAACCAGTGAGATTCACGACCAGGGGAACTGTATCCCAGTGAGAGTCAGTGCCAGGGGAACTGTACCCCAGTGAGTGTCAGTGCCAGGGGAACTGTACCACAGTGAGAGTCAGTGTCAGGGGAACTGTACCCCTGTGAGAGTTAGTGCCGGCGGAACTGTACCCCAGTGAGAGTCAGTGCCAGAGGGACTGTACCCCAATGAGAGTCTGTGCCAGGGGAACTGTACCCCAGTGAGAGTCAGTGCCAGGGGAACTGTACCCCAGTGAGATTCAGCGCCAGGGGAACTCTACCCCAGTGAGAGTCAGTGGCAGGTGAACTGTACTCCAGTGAGAGTCAGTGCCAGGGGAACTGTACCCCAGTGAGAGTCTGTGCCAGGGGAACTGTAAACCAGTGAAATTCAGTGCCAGGGGAACTGTACCCCAGTGAGAGTCAGTGCTAGGGGAACTGTACCCCAGTAAGAGTTAGTGCCAGGGGAACTGTACCCCAGTGAGAGTCAGTGCCAGAGGGACTGTACCCCAATGAGAGTCTGTGCCAGGGGAACTGTACCCCAGTGAGAGTCAGTGCCAGGGGAACTGTACCCCAGTGAGATTCAGCGCCAGGGGAACTCTACCCCAGTGAGAGTCAGTGCCAGGGAAACTGTACTCCAGTGAAAGTCAGTGGCAGGTGAACTGTACTCCAGTGAGAGTCAATGCAAGGGGAACGGTACTCCAGTGAGTGTCAGTTTCAGGGGAACTGCACCCCAGTGAGAGTCAGTGCCACGGGAACTGTGCCCCAGTGAGAGTCAGTGCCAAGGGAAACTGTACTCCAGTGAGAGTCAGTACCAGGGAAACTGTACTCCAGTGAAAGTCAGTGCCAGGGGAACTGTACTCCAGTGAGAGTCAATGCCAGGGGAGGTGTACTCCAGTGAGTGTCAGTGCCAGGGGAACTGTACCCCAGTGGGAGTCAGCGTCTGTGGAACAGTACTCCAGTGAGAGTCAGTTCCAGGGGAACTGTATCACAGTCAGAGTCAGTGCCAGGAAAATGTACCCCAGTGAGACTCAGTGCCGGTGGAACTGTACTCCAGTGAGAGTCAGTGCCAGGGATAACTGTACTCCAGTGAGAGTCAGTGCCAGGGGATCTGTACTCCAGTGAGAGTCAGTTCCAGGGGAACTGTATCCCAGTGAGATTCAGCGCCAGGGGAACTGTACCCCAGTGAGATTCAGTAACAAGGGAACTGTACCCCAGTGAGATTCAGCACCAGGGGAACTGTACCCCAGTGAGATTCAGTACCAGGGGAACTGTACCCCAGTGAGATTCAGTACCAGGGGAACTGTACCCCAGTGAGAGTCAGCGCCAGGGGAACTGTACCCCAGTGAGATTCAGTAACAGGGGAACTGTACCCCAGTGAGAGTCAGTACCAGGGGAACTGTACCCCAGTGAGAGTCAGCGCCAGGGGAACTGTACCCCAGTGAGATTCAGTAACAGGGGAACTGTACCCCAGTGAGAGTCAGTGCCAGGGGAACTGTACCCAAGTGAGAGTCAGTGCCAGGGGAACTGTACTCCAGTGAGAGTCAGTTCCAGGAGAACTGTATCCCAGTGAGAGTCACTGCGAGGGGAACTGTACTCCAGCGAGAGTAAGTGCCAGGGAAACTGTACTCCAGTGAGAGTCAGTGCCAGGGGAACTGTACTCCAGTGAGTGTCAGTGCCAGGGGAACTCTACCCCAGTGAGAGTCAGTGCCAGGGGAACTGTATCCCAGTGAGTGTCAGTGCCAGGGAAACTGTACTCCAGTGAGAGTCAGTGCCAGGGAAACTGCACTCCAGTGAGAGTAGTGCCAGGGGAACTGTACTCCAGTGAGAGTCAGTGCCAGTGGAATTGTGCTCCAGTGTGTGTCAGTGCCAGGGGAACTGTACCCCAGTGGGTGTCAGTGCCTGTGGAACTGTACTCCAGTGAGAGTCAGTTCCAGGGGAACCTTACCTCAGTGAGCGTCTGTGCCAGGGGAATTGTATCCCAGTTAGAGACAGTGCCAGGGGAACTGTAAACCAGTGAGATTCACGACCAGGGGAACTGTATCCCAGTGAGAGTCAGTGCCAGGGGAACTGTACCCCAGTGAGTGTCAGTGCCAGGGGAACTGTACCACAGTGAGAGTCAGTGTCAGGGGAACTGTACCCCAGTGAGAGTTAGTGCCGGCGGAACTGTACCCCAGTGAGAGTCAGTGCCAGAGGGACTGTACCCCAATGAGAGTCTGTGCCAGGGGAACTGTACCCCAGTGAGAGTCAGTGCCAGGGGAACTGTACCCCAGTGAGATTCAGCGCCAGGGGAACTCTACCCCAGTGAGAGTCAGTGGCAGGTGAACTGTACTCCAGTGAGAGTCAGTGCCAGGGGAACTGTACCCCAGTGAGAGTCTGTGCCAGGGGAACTGTAAACCAGTGAAATTCAGTGCCAGGGGAACTGTACCCCAGTGAGAGTCAGTGCTAGGGGAACTGTACCCCAGTAAGAGTTAGTGCCAGGGGAACTGTACCCCAGTGAGAGTCAGTGCCAGAGGGACTGTACCCCAATGAGAGTCTGTGCCAGGGGAACTGTACCCCAGTGAGAGTCAGTGCCAGGGGAACTGTACCCCAGTGAGATTCAGCGCCAGGGGAACTCTACCCCAGTGAGAGTCAGTGCCAGGGAAACTGTACTCCAGTGAAAGTCAGTGGCAGGTGAACTGTACTCCAGTGAGAGTCAATGCAAGGGGAACGGTACTCCAGTGAGTGTCAGTTTCAGGGGAACTGCACCCCAGTGAGAGTCAGTGCCACGGGAACTGTGCCCCAGTGAGAGTCAGTGCCAAGGGAAACTGTGCTCCAGTGAGAGTAGTGTCAGGGGAACTGTATTCCAGTGAGAGTCAGTGCCAGGGAAACTGTACTCCAGTGAGAGTAGTGCCAGGGGAACTGTAATCCAGTGAGAGTCAGTGCCAGTGGAATTGTACTCCAGTGAGAGTAGTGTCAGGGGAACTGTATTCCAGTGAGAGTCAGTGCCAGGGAAACTGTACTCCAGTGAGAGTAGTGCCAGGGGAACTGTAATCCAGTGAGAGTCAGTGCCAGTGGAATTGTACTCCAGTGTGTGTCAGTGCCAGGGGAACTGTACCCCAGTGGGTGTCAGTGCCTGTGGAACTGTACTCCAGTGAGAGTCAGTTCCAGGGGAACCTTACCTCAGTGAGCGTCTGTGCCAGGGGAATTGTATCCCAGTGAGAGTCAGTGCCTGGGGAACTGTACCCCATTGAGAGTCTGTGCCAGGGGAACTGTTTCCCAGTGAGACTCAGTGCCGGTGGAACTGTACCCCAGTGGGAGTCAGTGCCCGTGGAACAGTACTCCAGTGAGAGTCAGTTCCAGGGGAACTGTATCCCAGTGAGATTCAGCGCCAGGGGAAATGTACCCCAGTGAGATTCAGTACCAGGGGAACTGTATCCCAGTGAGCGTCAGTGCTAGGGGAACTGTACTCCAGTGAGAGTAAGTGCCAGGGAAAATGCACTCCAGTGAGAGTCAGTGCCAGGGGAACTGTACTCCTGTGAGAGTCAGTGCCAGGCGAACTGCACCCCAGTGAGAGTCAGTTCCAGGGGAACCTTACCCAAGTGAGCGTCTGTGCCAGGGGAATTGTACCCCAGTGAGAGTCAGTGCCAGAAGAACTGTACCCCAGTGAGCGTCAGTGCTAGGGGAACTGTACCCCAGTGAGAGTCAGTGCCAGGGGAACTGTACTTCAGTGAAAGTCAGTGGCAGGTGAACTGTACTCCAGTGAGAGTCAATGCAAGGGGAACTGTACTCCAGTGAGTGTCAGTTTCAGGGGAACTGTACTCCAGTGAGAGTCAATGCAAGGGGAACTGTACTCCAGTGAGTGTCAGTTTCAGGGGAACTGTATCTCAGTGAGATTCAGCGCCAGGGGAACAGTTCCCCAGTGAGATTCAGTGCCAGGGGAATTGTATTCCAGTGAGAGTCAGTGCCAGGGAAACTGTACTCCAGTGAAAGTCAGTGCCAAGGGAACTGTACTCCAGTGAGAGTCAATGCCTGTGGAACTGTACTCCAGTGAGAGTCAGTGCCAGGGGAACTGTACCCCAGTGGGAGTTAGTGCCTGTGGAACTGTACTCCAGTGAGAGTCAGTTCCAGGGGAACCTTACCTCAGTGAGCGTCTGTGCCAGGAGAATTGTATCCTAGTGAGAGTCAGTGCCAGGGGAACTGTACCCCAGTGAGAGTCAGTGCCAGGGGAACTGTTTCCCAGTGAGACTCAGTGCCAATGGAACTGTACCCCATTGAGAGTCTGTGCCAGAGGAACTGTTTCCCAGTGAGACTCAGTGCCGGTGGAACTGTACTCCAGTGAGAGTCAGTGCCAGGGGAACTGTAACCCAGTGAGATTCAGTGCCAGGGGAACTGTACCCCATTGAGAGTCTGTGCCAGGGGACGCTTTCCCAGTGAGAGTCAGTGCCAGGGAAACTGTACTCCAGTGAAAGTCAGTGCCAGGGGAACTGTACTCCAGTGAGAGTCAATGCCAGGGGAAGTGTACTCCAGTGAGACTCAGTGCCGGTGGAACTGTACCCCAGTGGGAGTCAGTGCCCGTGGAACAGTACTCCAGTCAGAGTCAGTTCCAGGGGAACTGTATCCCAGTGAGATTCAGCGCCAGGGGAAATGTACCCCAGTGAGATTCAGTACCAGGGGAACTGTATCCCAGTGAGCGTCAGTGCTAGGGGAACTGTACTCCAGTGAGAGTAAGTGCCAGGGAAAATGCACTCCAGTGAGAGTCAGTGCCAGGGGAACTGTACTCCTGTGAGAGTCAGTGCCAGGCGAACTGCACCCCAGTGAGAGTCAGTTCCAGGGGAACCTTACCCAAGTGAGCGTCTGTGCCAGGGGAATTGTACCCCAGTGAGAGTCAGTGCCAGAAGAACTGTACCCCAGTGAGCGTCAGTGCTAGGGGAACTGTACCCCAGTGAGAGTCAGTGCCAGGGGAACTGTACTTCAGTGAAAGTCAGTGGCAGGTGAACTGTACTCCAGTGAGAGTCAATGCAAGGGGAACTGTACTCCAGTGAGTGTCAGTTTCAGGGGAACTGTACTCCAGTGAGAGTCAATGCAAGGGGAACTGTACTCCAGTGAGTGTCAGTTTCAGGGGAACTGTATCTCAGTGAGATTCAGCGCCAGGGGAACAGTACCCCAGTGAGATTCAGTGCCAGGGGAATTGTATTCCAGTGAGAGTCAGTGCCAGGGAAACTGTACTCCAGTGAGAGTCAGTGCCAAGGGAACTGTACTCCAGTGAGAGTCAATGCCTGTGGAACTGTACTCCAGTGAGAGTCAGTGCCAGGGGAACTGTACCCCAGTGGGAGTTAGTGCCTGTGGAACTGTACTCCAGTGAGAGTCAGTTCCAGGGGAACCTTACCTCAGTGAGCGTCTGTGCCAGGGGAATTGTATCCTAGTGAGAGTCAGTGCCAGGGGAACTGTACCCCAGTGAGAGTCAGTGCCAGGGGAACTGTTTCCCAGTGAGACTCAGTGCCAATGGAACTGTACCCCATTGAGAGTCTGTGCCAGAGGAACTGTTTCCCAGTGAGACTCAGTGCCGGTGGAACTGTACTCCAGTGAGAGTCAGTGCCAGGGGAACTGTAACCCAGTGAGATTCAGTGCCAGGGGAACTGTACCCCATTGAGAGTCTGTGCCAGGGGACTCTTTCCCAGTGAGAGTCAGTGCCAGGGAAACTGTACTCCAGTGAAAGTCAGTGCCAGGGGAACTGTACTCCAGTGAGAGTCAATGCCAGGGGAAGTGTACTCCAGTGAGTGTCAGTGCCAGGGGAACTGTACCCCAGTGGGAGTCAGTGCCTGTGGAACAGTACGCCTGGGAGAGTCGGTTCCAGGGGAACTCTACCCAGTGAGAGTCGGTTCCAGGGGAACTGTACCCAGTGAGATTCAGCGTCAGGCAAACTGTACCCCAGTGAGATTCAGTACCAGGGGAACTGCATCCCAGTGAGAGTCAGTGCCAGGGGAACTGCACCCCAGTGAGAGTCATTGCCAGGGGAACTGTACCCCAGTAAGAGTCAGTGCCAGGGGAACTGTATCCCAGTGAGAGTCAGTGCCAGGGAAACTGTACTCCAGTGAGAGTAGTGCCAGGGGACCTGTACTCCAGTGAGAGTCAGTGCCAGTGGAATTGTACTCTAGTGTGTGTCAGTGCCAGGGGAACTGTACCCCAGTGGGTGTCAGTGCCTGTGGAACTGTACTCCAGTGAAAGTCAGTGCCAGGGGAACTGTACTCCAGTGAGAGTCAATGCCAGGGGAAGTGTACTCCAGTGAGACTCAGTGCCGGTGGAACTGTACCCCAGTGGGAGTCAGTGCCCGTGGAACAGTACTCCAGTCAGAGTCAGTTCCAGGGGAACTGTATCCCAGTGAGATTCAGCGCCAGGGGAAATGTACCCCAGTGAGATTCAGTACCAGGGGAACTGTATCCCAGTGAGCGTCAGTGCTAGGGGAACTGTACTCCAGTGAGAGTAAGTGCCAGGGAAAATGCACTCCAGTGAGAGTCAGTGCCAGGGGAACTGTACTCCTGTGAGAGTCAGTGCCAGGCGAACTGCACCCCAGTGAGAGTCAGTTCCAGGGGAACCTTACCCAAGTGAGCGTCTGTGCCAGGGGAATTGTACCCCAGTGAGAGTCAGTGCCAGAAGAACTGTACCCCAGTGAGCGTCAGTGCTAGGGGAACTGTACCCCAGTGAGAGTCAGTGCCAGGGGAACTGTACTTCAGTGAAAGTCAGTGGCAGGTGAACTGTACTCCAGTGAGAGTCAATGCAAGGGGAACTGTACTCCAGTGAGTGTCAGTTTCAGGGGAACTGTACTCCAGTGAGAGTCAATGCAAGGGGAACTGTACTCCAGTGAGTGTCAGTTTCAGGGGAACTGTATCTCAGTGAGATTCAGCGCCAGGGGAACAGTACCCCAGTGAGATTCAGTGCCAGGGGAATTGTATTCCAGTGAGAGTCAGTGCCAGGGAAACTGTACTCCAGTGAGAGTCAGTGCCAAGGGAACTGTACTCCAGTGAGAGTCAATGCCTGTGGAACTGTACTCCAGTGAGAGTCAGTGCCAGGGGAACTGTACCCCAGTGGGAGTTAGTGCCTGTGGAACTGTACTCCAGTGAGAGTCAGTTCCAGGGGAACCTTACCTCAGTGAGCGTCTGTGCCAGGGGAATTGTATCCTAGTGAGAGTCAGTGCCAGGGGAACTGTACCCCAGTGAGAGTCAGTGCCAGGGGAACTGTTTCCCAGTGAGACTCAGTGCCAATGGAACTGTACCCCATTGAGAGTCTGTGCCAGAGGAACTGTTTCCCAGTGAGACTCAGTGCCGGTGGAACTGTACTCCAGTGAGAGTCAGTGCCAGGGGAACTGTAACCCAGTGAGATTCAGTGCCAGGGGAACTGTACCCCATTGAGAGTCTGTGCCAGGGGACTCTTTCCCAGTGAGAGTCAGTGCCAGGGAAACTGTACTCCAGTGAAAGTCAGTGCCAGGGGAACTGTACTCCAGTGAGAGTCAATGCCAGGGGAAGTGTACTCCAGTGAGTGTCAGTGCCAGGGGAACTGTACCCCAGTGGGAGTCAGTGCCTGTGGAACAGTACGCCTGGGAGAGTCGGTTCCAGGGGAACTCTACCCAGTGAGAGTCGGTTCCAGGGGAACTGTACCCAGTGAGATTCAGCGTCAGGCAAACTGTACCCCAGTGAGATTCAGTACCAGGGGAACTGCATCCCAGTGAGAGTCAGTGCCAGGGGAACTGCACCCCAGTGAGAGTCATTGCCAGGGGAACTGTACCCCAGTAAGAGTCAGTGCCAGGGGAACTGTATCCCAGTGAGAGTCAGTGCCAGGGAAACTGTACTCCAGTGAGAGTAGTGCCAGGGGACCTGTACTCCAGTGAGAGTCAGTGCCAGTGGAATTGTACTCTAGTGTGTGTCAGTGCCAGGGGAACTGTACCCCAGTGGGTGTCAGTGCCTGTGGAACTGTACTCCAGTGAGAGTCAGTTCCAGGGGAACCTTACCTCAGTGAGCGTCTGTGCCAGGGGAATTGTATCCCAGTTAGAGTCAGTGCCAGGGGAACTGTAAACCAGTGAAACTCAGTGCCAGGGGAACTGTACCCCAGTGAGAGTCAGTGCCAGGGGAACTGTACCTCAGTGAGAGTTAGTGCCAGGGGAACTGTACCCCAGTGAGAGTCAGTGCCAGAGGGACTGAACCCCAGTGAGAGTCAGTGCCAGGGGAACTGTACCCCAGTGAGAGTCAGTGCCAGGGGAACTGTACCCCAGTGAGATTCAGCGCCAGGGGAACTGTACCCCAGTGAGAGTCAGTGCCAGAGGAACTGTACTCCAGTGAGAGTCAGTGCCAGGGGAACTGTAACCCAGTGAGATTCAGTGCCAGGGGAACTGTACCCCAGTGAGAGCCTGTGCCAGGGTACGGTTTCCCAGTCAGACTCAGTTCCAGGGAAACTGTACTGCAGTGATAGTCAGTGCCAGGGGAACGGTACTCCAGTGAGAGTCAGTGCCAGGGGAACTGTACCCCAGTGAGACTCAGTGCCGGTGGAACTGTACTCCAGTGAGATTCAGTACCAGAGGAACTGTATCCCAGTGAGAGTCAGTGCCAGGGGAACTGTACCCCAGTGAGAGTCAGTGCCAGGGGAACTGTACCCCAGTGAGAGTCAGTGGCAGGTGAACTGTACTCCAGTGAGAGTCAATGCAAGGGGAACTGTACTCCAGTGAGTGTCAGTTTCAGGGGAACTGCACCCCAGTGAGAGTCAGTGCCATGGGAACTGTGCCCCAGTGAGAGTCAGTGCCAAGGGAACTGTATCCCAGTGAGAGTCAGTGCCAGGGAAACTGTACTCCAGTGAGAGTAGTGTCAGGGGAACTGTATTCCAGTGAGAGTCAGTGCCAGGGAAACTGTACTCCAGTGAGAGTAGTGCCAGGGGAACTGTAATCCAGTGAGAGTCAGTGCCAGTGGAATTGTACTCCAGTGTGTGTCAGTGCCAGGGGAACTGTACCCCAGTGGGTGTCAGTGCCTGTGGAACTGTACTCCAGTGAGAGTCAGTTCCAGGGGAACCTTACCTCAGTGAGCGTCTGTGCCAGGGGAATTGTATCCCAGTGAGAGTCAGTGCCTGGGGAACTGTACCCCATTGAGAGACTGTGCCAGGGGAACTGTTTCCCAGTGAGACTCAGTGCCGGTGGAACTGTACCCCAGTGGGAGTCAGTGCCCGTGGAACAGTACTCCAGTGAGAGTCAGTTCCAGGGGAACTGTATCCCAGTGAGATTCAGCGCCAGGGGAAATGTACCCCAGTGAGATTCAGTATCAGGGGAACTGTATCCCAGTGAGAGTCAGTGCTAGGGGAACTGTACTCCAGTGAGAGTAAGTGCCAGGGAAAATGCACTCCAGTGAGAGTCAGTGCCAGGGGAACTGTACTCCTGTGAGAGTCAGTGCCAGGCGAACTGCACCCCAGTGAGAGTCAGTTCCAGGGGAACCTTACCCAAGTGAGCGTCTGTGCCAGGGGAATTGTACCCCAGTGAGAGTCAGTGCCAGAAGAACTGTACCCCAGTGAGTGTCAGTGCCAGGGGAACTGTACCCCAGTGAGAGTCAGTGCCAGGGGAACTGTACTTCAGTGAAAGTCAGTGGCAGGTGAACTGTACTCCAGTGAGAGTCAATGCAAGGGGAACTGTACTCCAGTGAGTGTCAGTTTCAGGGGAACTGTACTCCAGTGAGAGTCAATGCAAGGGGAACTGTACCCCAGTGAGTGTCAGTTTCAGGGGAACTGTATCTCAGTGAGATTCAGCGCCAGGGGAACAGTACCCCAGTGAGATTCAGTGCCAGGGGAATTGTATTCCAGTGAGAGTCAGTGCCAGGGAAACTGTACTCCAGTGAGAGTCAGTGCCAAGGGAACTGTACTCCAGTGAGAGTCAATGCCTGTGGAACTGTACTCCAGTGAGAGTCAGTTCCAGGGGAACCTTACCTCAGTGAGCGTCTGTGCCAGGGGAATTGTATCCTAGTGAGAGTCAGTGCCAGGGGAACTGTACCCCAGTGAGAGTCAGTGCCAGGGGAACTGTTTCCCAGTGAGACTCAGTGCCAATGGAACTGTACCCCATTGAGAGTCTGTGCCAGAGGAACTGTTTCCCAGTGAGACTCAGTGCCGGTGGAACTGTACTCCAGTGAGAGTCAGTGCCAGGGGAACTGTACTCCAGTGAGAGTCAGTGCCAGGGGAACTGTAACCCAGTGAGATTCAGTGCCAGGGGAACTGTACCCCATTGAGAGTCTGTGCCAGGGGACTCTTTCCCAGTGAGAGTCAGTGCCAGGGAAACTGTACTCCAGTGAAAGTCAGTGCCAGGGGAACTGTACTCCAGTGAGAGTCAATGCCAGGGGAAGTGTACTCCAGTGAGTGTCAGTGCCAGGAGAACTGTACCCCAGTGGGAGTCAGTGCCTGTGGAACAGTACGCCTGGGAGAGTCGGTTCCAGGGGAACTCTACCCAGTGAGAGTCGGTTCCAGGGGAACTGTACCCAGTGAGATTCAGCGTCAGGCAAACTGTACCCCAGTGAGATTCAGTACCAGGGGAACTGTACCCCAGTGGGTGTCAGTGCCTGTGGAACTGTACTCCAGTGAGAGTCAGTTCCAGGGGAACCTTACCTCAGTGAGCGTCTGTGCCAGGGGAATTGTATCCCAGTTAGAGTCAGTGCCAGGGGAACTGTAAACCAGTGAAACTCAGTGCCAGGGGAACTGTACCCCAGTGAGAGTCAGTGCCAGGGGAACTGTACCTCAGTGAGAGTTAGTGCCAGGGGAACTGTACCCCAGTGAGAGTCAGTGCCAGAGGGACTGAACCCCAGTGAGAGTCAGTGCCAGGGGAACTGTACCCCAGTGAGAGTCAGTGCCAGGGGAACTGTACCCCAGTGAGATTCAGCGCCAGGGGAACTGTACCCCAGTGAGAGTCAGTGCCAGAGGAACTGTACTCCAGTGAGAGTCAGTGCCAGGGGAACTGTAACCCAGTGAGATTCAGTGCCAGGGGAACTGTACCCCAGTGAGAGCCTGTGCCAGGGTACGGTTTCCCAGTCAGACTCAGTTCCAGGGAAACTGTACTGCAGTGATAGTCAGTGCCAGGGGAACGGTACTCCAGTGAGAGTCAGTGCCAGGGGAACTGTACCCCAGTGAGACTCAGTGCCGGTGGAACTGTACTCCAGTGAGATTCAGTACCAGAGGAACTGTATCCCAGTGAGAGTCAGTGCCAGGGGAACTGTACCCCAGTGAGAGTCAGTGCCAGGGGAACTGTACCCCAGTGAGAGTCAGTGCCAGGGAAACTGTACTCCAGTGAAAGTCAGTGGCAGGTGAACTGTACTCCAGTGAGAGTCAATGCAAGGGGAACTGTACTCCAGTGAGTGTCAGTTTCAGGGGAACTGCACCCCAGTGAGAGTCAGTGCCATGGGAACTGTGCCCCAGTGAGAGTCAGTGCCAAGGGAACTGTATCCCAGTGAGAGTCAGTGCCAGGGAAACTGTACTCCAGTGAGAGTAGTGTCAGGGGAACTGTATTCCAGTGAGAGTCAGTGCCAGGGAAACTGTACTCCAGTGAGAGTAGTGCCAGGGGAACTGTAATCCAGTGAGAGTCAGTGCCAGTGGAATTGTACTCCAGTGTGTGTCAGTGCCAGGGGAACTGTACCCCAGTGGGTGTCAGTGCCTGTGGAACTGTACTCCAGTGAGAGTCAGTTCCAGGGGAACCTTACCTCAGTGAGCGTCTGTGCCGGTGGAACTGTACCCCAGTGGGAGTCAGTGCCCGTGGAACAGTACTCCAGTGAGAGTCAGTTCCAGGGGAACTGTATCCCAGTGAGATTCAGCGCCAGGGGAAATGTACCCCAGTGAGATTCAGTATCAGGGGAACTGTATCCCAGTGAGAGTCAGTGCTAGGGGAACTGTACTCCAGTGAGAGTAAGTGCCAGGGAAAATGCACTCCAGTGAGAGTCAGTGCCAGGGGAACTGTACTCCTGTGAGAGTCAGTGCCAGGCGAACTGCACCCCAGTGAGAGTCAGTTCCAGGGGAACCTTACCCAAGTGAGCGTCTGTGCCAGGGGAATTGTACCCCAGTGAGAGTCAGTGCCAGAAGAACTGTACCCCAGTGAGTGTCAGTGCCAGGGGAACTGTACCCCAGTGAGAGTCAGTGCCAGGGGAACTGTACTTCAGTGAAAGTCAGTGGCAGGTGAACTGTACTCCAGTGAGAGTCAATGCAAGGGGAACTGTACTCCAGTGAGTGTCAGTTTCAGGGGAACTGTACTCCAGTGAGAGTCAATGCAAGGGGAACTGTACCCCAGTGAGTGTCAGTTTCAGGGGAACTGTATCTCAGTGAGATTCAGCGCCAGGGGAACAGTACCCCAGTGAGATTCAGTGCCAGGGGAATTGTATTCCAGTGAGAGTCAGTGCCAGGGAAACTGTACTCCAGTGAGAGTCAGTGCCAAGGGAACTGTACTCCAGTGAGAGTCAATGCCTGTGGAACTGTACTCCAGTGAGAGTCAGTTCCAGGGGAACCTTACCTCAGTGAGCGTCTGTGCCAGGGGAATTGTATCCTAGTGAGAGTCAGTGCCAGGGGAACTGTACCCCAGTGAGAGTCAGTGCCAGGGGAACTGTTTCCCAGTGAGACTCAGTGCCAATGGAACTGTACCCCATTGAGAGTCTGTGCCAGAGGAACTGTTTCCCAGTGAGACTCAGTGCCGGTGGAACTGTACTCCAGTGAGAGTCAGTGCCAGGGGAACTGTACTCCAGTGAGAGTCAGTGCCAGGGGAACTGTAACCCAGTGAGATTCAGTGCCAGGGGAACTGTACCCCATTGAGAGTCTGTGCCAGGGGACTCTTTCCCAGTGAGAGTCAGTGCCAGGGAAACTGTACTCCAGTGAAAGTCAGTGCCAGGGGAACTGTACTCCAGTGAGAGTCAATGCCAGGGGAAGTGTACTCCAGTGAGTGTCAGTGCCAGGAGAACTGTACCCCAGTGGGAGTCAGTGCCTGTGGAACAGTACGCCTGGGAGAGTCGGTTCCAGGGGAACTCTACCCAGTGAGAGTCGGTTCCAGGGGAACTGTACCCAGTGAGATTCAGCGTCAGGCAAACTGTACCCCAGTGAGATTCAGTACCAGGGGAACTGTACCCCAGTGGGTGTCAGTGCCTGTGGAACTGTACTCCAGTGAGAGTCAGTTCCAGGGGAACCTTACCTCAGTGAGCGTCTGTGCCAGGGGAATTGTATCCCAGTTAGAGTCAGTGCCAGGGGAACTGTAAACCAGTGAAACTCAGTGCCAGGGGAACTGTACCCCAGTGAGAGTCAGTGCCAGGGGAACTGTACCTCAGTGAGAGTTAGTGCCAGGGGAACTGTACCCCAGTGAGAGTCAGTGCCAGAGGGACTGAACCCCAGTGAGAGTCAGTGCCAGGGGAACTGTACCCCAGTGAGAGTCAGTGCCAGGGGAACTGTACCCCAGTGAGATTCAGCGCCAGGGGAACTGTACCCCAGTGAGAGTCAGTGCCAGAGGAACTGTACTCCAGTGAGAGTCAGTGCCAGGGGAACTGTAACCCAGTGAGATTCAGTGCCAGGGGAACTGTACCCCAGTGAGAGCCTGTGCCAGGGGACGGTTTCCCAGTCAGACTCAGTTCCAGGGAAACTGTACTGCAGTGATAGTCAGTGCCAGGGGAACGGTACTCCAGTGAGAGTCAGTGCCAGGGGAACTGTACCCCAGTGAGACTCAGTGCCGGTGGAACTGTACTCCAGTGAGATTCAGTACCAGAGGAACTGTATCCCAGTGAGAGTCAGTGCCAGGGGAACTGTACCCCAGTGAGAGTCAGTGCCAGGGGAACTGTACCCCAGTGAGAGTCAGTGCCAGGGGAACTGTACCCCAGTGAGAGTCAGTACCAGGGGAACGGTATTCCAGTGAGAGTCAGTGCCAGGGAAATTGTACTCCAGTGAAAGTCAGTGCCAGGGGAACTGTACTCCAGTGAGAGTCAATGCCAGGGGAAGTGTACTCCAGTGAGTGTCAGTGCCAGGGGAACTGTGCCCCAGTGAGAGTCAGTGCCAGGGGAACTGTACCCCAGTGAGATTCAGCGCCAGGGGAACTGTACCCCAGTGAGATTCAGTACCAGGGGAACTGCATCCCAGTGAGAGTCAGTGCCAGGGGAACTGAACCCCAGTGAGAGTCAGTGCCAGGGGAACTGTACCCCAGTGAGAGTCAGTGCCAGGGGAACTGTATCCCAGTGAGAGTCAGTGCCAGGGAAACTGTACTCCAGTGAGAGTAGTGCCAGGGGAACTGTACTCCAGTGAGAGTCAGTGCCAGTGGAATTGTGCTCCAGTGTGTGTCAGTGCCAGGGGAACTGTGCCCCAGTGGGTGTCAGTGCCTGTGGAACTGTACTCCGGTGAGAGTCAGTTCCAGGGGAACCTTACCTCAGTGAGCGTCTGTGCCAGGGGAATTGTATCCCAGTTAGAGTCAGTGCCAGGGGAACTGTAACCCAGTGAGATTCACTACCAGGGGAACTGTATCCCAGTGAGAGTCAGTGCCAGGGGAACTGTACCGCAGTGAGTGTTGGTGCCAGGGGAACTGTACCACAGTGAGAGTCAGTGTCAGGGGAACTGTATCACAGTGAGAGTCAGTGCCAGGGAAACTGTACCACAGTGAGAGTCAGTGCCAGGGGAACTGTACTCCAGTGAGAGTCAGTGCCAGGGAAACTGCACTCCAGTGAGAGTCAGTGCCAGGGGAACTGTACTCCAGTGAGAGTCTGTGTCAGGGGTCTGTACCCCAGTGAGAGTCAGTGCCTGGGGAACTGTACCCCATGGAGAGTCTGTGCCAGGGGAACTGTTTCCCAGTGAGACTCAGTGCCTGGGGAACTGTACTCCAGTGAGAGTCAGTGCTAGGGGAACTGTACTACAGTGAGAATAAGTGCCAGGGAAAATGCACTCCAGTGAGAGTCAGTGCCAGGGGAACTGTACTCCTGTGAGAGTCAGTGCCAGGCGAACTGCACCCCAGTGAGAGTCAGTTCCAGGGGAACCTTACCCAAGTGAGCGTCTGTGCCAGGGGAATTGTACCCCAGTGAGAGTCAGTGCCAGAAGAACTGTACCCCAGTGAGCGTCAGTGCCAGGGAAACTGTACTTCAGTGAAAGTCAGTGGCAGGTGAACTGTACTCCAGTGAGAGTCAATGCAAGGGGAACTGTACTCCAGTGAGTGTCAGTTTCAGGGGAACTGTACTCCAGTGAGAGTCAATGCAAGGGGAACTGTACTCCAGTGAGTGTCAGTTTCAGGGGAACTGTATCTCAGTGAGATTCAGCGCCAGGGGAACAGTACCCCAGTGAGATTCAGTGCCAGGGGAATTGTATTCCAGTGAGAGTCAGTGCCAGGGAAACTGTACTCCAGTGAGAGTCAGTGCCAAGGGAACTGCACTCCATTGAGAGTCAGTGCCTGTGGAACTGTACACCAGTGAGAGTCAGTGCCAGGGGAACTGTACCCCAGTGGGAGTTAGTGCCTGTGGAACTGTACTCCAGTGAGAGTCAGTTCCAGGGGAACCTTACCTCAGTGAGCGTCTGTGCCAGGGGAATTGTATCCTAGTGAGAGTCAGTGCCAGGGGAACTGTACCCCAGTCAGAGTCAGTGCTTGTGGAACTGTACCCCAGTGAGAGTCAGTGCCAGGGGAACTGTACCCCAGTGAGAGTCAGTGCCAGGGGAACTGTTTCCCAGTGAGACTCAGTGCCAATGGAACTGTACCCCATTGAGAGTCTGTACCAGAGGAACAGTTTCCCAGTGAGACTCAGTGCCGGTGGAACTGTACTCCAGTGAGAGTCAGTGCCAGGGGAACTGTAACCCAGTGAGATTCAGTGCCAGGGGAACTGTACCCCATTGAGAGTCTGTGCCAGGGGACTCTTTCCCAGTGAGAGTCAGTGCCAGGGAAACTGTACTCCAGTGAAAGTCAGTGCCAGGGGAACTGTACTCCAGTGAGAGTCAATGCCAGGGGAAGTGTACTCCAGTGAGTGTCAGTGCCAGGGGAACTGTACCCCAGTGGGAGTCAGTGCCTGTGGAACAGTACGCCTGGGAGAGTCGGTTCCAGGGGAACTGTACCCAGTGAGATTCAGCGCCAGGCAAACTGTACCCCAGTGAGATTCAGTACCAGGGGAACTGCATCCCAGTGAGAGTCAGTGCCTGGGAAACTGTACTCCAGTGAGAGTCAGTGCCAGGGGAACTGTACTCCAGTGAGAGTAGTGCCAGGGGACATGTACTCCAGTGAGAGTCAGTGCCAGTGGAATTGTACTCCTGTGAGAGTCAGTTCCAGGGGAACCTTACCCAAGTGAGCGTCTGTGCCAGGGGAATTGTACCCCAGTGAGAGTCAGTGCCAGAAGAACTGTACCCCAGTGAGCGTCAGTGCCAGGGGAACTGTACCCCAGTGAGAGTCAGTGCCAGGCAAACTGTACTTCAGTGAACGTCAGTGGCAGGTGAACTGTACTCCAGTGAGAGTCAATGCAAGGGGAACTGTACTCCAGTGAGTGTCAGTTTCAGGGGAACTGTACTCCAGTGAGAGTCAATGCAAGGGTAACTGTACTCCAGTGAGTGTCAGTTTCAGGGGAACTGTATCTCAGTGAGATTCAGCGCCAGGGGAACAGTACCCCAGTGAGATTCAGTGCCAAGGGAACGGTACTCCAGTGAGAGTCAGTGCCTGTGGAACTGTACACCAGTGAGAGTCAGTGCCAGGGGAACTGTACCCCAGTGGGAGTTAGTGCCTGTGGAACTGTACTCCAGTGAGAGTCAGTTGCAGGGGAACCTTACCTCAGTGAGCGTCTGTGCCAGGGGAATTGTATCCTAGTGAGAGTCAGTGCCAGGGGAACTGTACCCCAGTCAGAGTCAGTGCTTGTGGAACTGTACCCCAGTGAGAGTCAGTGCCAGGGGAACTGTACCCCAGTGAGAGTCAGTGCCAGGGGAACTGTTTCCCAGTGAGACTCAGTGCCAATGGAACTGTACCCCATTGAGAGTCTGTGCCAGAGGAACTGTTTCCCAGTGAGACTCAGTGCCGGTGGAACTGTACTCCAGTGAGATTCAGTGCCAGGGGAACTGTACCCCATTGAGAGTCTGTGCCAGGGGACTCTTTCCCAGTGAGAGTCAGTGCCAGGGAAACTGTACTCCAGTAAAAGTCAGTGCCAGGGGAACTGTACTCCAGTGAGAGTCAATGCCAGGGGAAGTGCCTCCAGTGAGTGTCAGTGCCAGGGGAACTGTACTCCAGTGGGAGTCAGTGCCTGTGGAACAGTACGCCTGGGAGCGTCAGTTCCAGGGGAACTGTACCCAGTGAGATTCAGCGCCAGGCAAACTGTACCCCAGTGAGATTCAGTACCAGGGGAACTGCATCCCAGTGAGAGTCAGTGCCAGGGGAACTGCACCCCAGTGAGAGTCAGTGCCAGGGGAACTGTACCCCAGCAAGAGTCAGTGCCAGGGGAACTGTATCCCAGTGAGAGTCAGTGCCAGGGAAACTGGACTCCAGTGAGAGTAGTGCCAGTGGACCTGTACTCCAGTGAGAGTCAGTGCCAGTGGAATTGTACTCCAGTGTGTGTCAGTGCCAGGGGAACTGTACTCCAGTGAGAGTCAGTTCCAGGGGAACCTTACCTCAGTGAGCGTCTGTGCCAGGGGAATTGTATCCCAGTTAGACTCAGTGCCAGGGGAACTGTAAACCAGTGAAACTCAGTGCCAGGGGAACTGTACCCCAGTGAGAGTCAGTGCCAGGGGAACTGTACCCCAGTGAGAGTCAGTGCCAGGGGAACTGTACCCCAGTGAGTGTCAGTGCCAGAGGGACTGAACCCCAGTGAGAGTCAGTGCCAGGGGAACTGTACTCCAGTGAGAGTCAGTGCCAGGGGAACTGTAACCCAGTGAGATTCAGTGCCAGGGGAACTGTACCCCATTGAGAGCCTGTGCCAGGGGACGGTTTCCCAGTCAGACTCAGTGCCAGGGAAACTGTACTGCAGTGATAGTCAGTGCCAGGGGAACTGTACTCCAGTGAGAGTCAGTGCCAGGGGAACCTTACCCAAGTGAGCGTCGGTGCCAGGGGAATTGTACCCCAGTGAGAGTCAGTGCCAGAAGAACTGTACCCCAGTGAGCGTCAGTGCCAGGGGAACTGTACCCCAGTGAGAGTCAGTGCCAGGGAAACTGTACTCCAGTGAAAGTCAATGGCAGGTGAACTGTACTCCAGTGAGAGTCAATGCAAGGGGAACTGTACTCCAGTGAGTGTCAGTTTCAGGGTAACTGCACCCCAGTGGGATTCAGTGCCTGTGGAACTGTACACCAGTGAGAGTCAGTTCCAGGGGAACTGTATCCCAGTGAGATTCAGCGCCAGGGGAACTGTACCCCAGTGAGATTCAGTACCAGAGGAACTGTATCCCAGTGAGAGTCAGTGCCAGGGGAACTGTACCCCAGTGAGAGTCAGTGCCAGGGGAACTGTACCCCAGTGAGAGTCAGTGCCAGGGGAACTGTACCCCAGTGGGAGTCAGTACCAGGGGAACAGTATTCCACTGAGAGTCAGTGCCAGGGAAACTGTACTCCAGTGAGAGTCAGTGCCAAGGGAACTGTACTCCAGTGAGAGTCAGTGCCAGTGGAAATGTACTCCAGTGAGTGTCAGTGCCAGGGGAACTGTACCCCAGTGGGAGTCAGTGCCTGTGGAACTGTACTCCAGTGAGAGTCAGTTCCAGGGGGACCTTACCTCAGTGAGCGTCTGTGCCAGGGGAATTGTATCCTAGTGAGAGTCAGTGCCAGGGGAACTGTACCCCAGTGAGAGTCAGTGCTTGTGGAACTGTACCCCAGTGAGAGTCAGTGTCAGGGGAACTGTACCCCAGTGAGAGTCAGTGCCAGGGGAACTGTTTCCCAATGAGACTCAGTGCCAATGGAACTGTACCCCATTGAGAGTATGTGCCAGAGGAACTGTTTCCCAGTGAGACTCAGTGCCGGTGGAACTGTACTCCAGTGAGATTCAGTACCAGAGGAATTGTATCCCAGTGAGAGTCAGTGCCAGGGGAACTGTACCCCAGTGAGCGGCAGTGCCAGGGGAACTGTACCCCAGTGAGAGTCAGTGCCAGGGGAACTGTACCCCAGTGAGAGTCAGTACCAGGGGAACTGTATTCCAGTGAGAGTCAGTGCCAGGGAAATTGTACTCCAGTGAAAGTCAGTGCCAGGGGAACTGTACTCCAGTGAGAGTCAATGCCAGGGGAAGTGTACTCCAGTGAGTGTCAGTGCCAGGGGAACTGTACCCCAGTGGGAGTCAGTGCCTGTGGAACAGTACGCTTGGGAGAGTCGGTTCCAGGGGAACTGTACCCAGTGAGATTCAGCGCCAGGCAAACTGTACCCCAGTGAGTTTCAGTACCAGGGGAACTGCATCCCAGTGAGAGTCAGTGCCAGGGGAACTGAACCCCAGTGAGAGTCAGTGCCAGGGGAACTGTACCCCAGTGAGAGTCAGTGCCAGGGGAACTGTATCCCAGTGAGAGTCAGTGCCAGGGAAACTGTACTCCAGTGAGAGTAGTGCCAGGGGAACTGTACTCCAGTGAGAGTCAGTGCCAGTGGAATTGTACTCCAGTGTGTGTCAGTGCCAGGGGAACTGTGCCCCAGTGGGTGTCAGTGCCTGTGGAACTGTACTCCAGTGAGAGTCAGTTCCAGGGGAACCTTACCTCAGTGAGCGTCTGTGCCAGGGGAATTGTATCCCAGTTAGAGTCAGTGCCAGGGGAACTTTAACCCAGCGAGATTCACTGCCAGGGGAACTGTATCCCAGTGAGAGTCAGTGCCAGGGGAACTGTACCGCAGTGAGTTTCAGTTCCAGGGGAACTGCATCCCAGTGAGAGTCAGTGCCAGGGGAACTGAACCCCAGTGAGAGTCAGTGCCAGGGGAACTGTACCCCAGTGAGAGTCAGTGCCAGGGGAACTGTATCCCAGTGAGAGTCAGTGCCAGGGAAACTGTACTCCAGTGAGAGTAGTGCCAGGGGAACTGTACTCCAGTGAGAGTCAGTGCCAGTGGAATTGTACTCCAGTGTGTGTCAGTGCCAGGGGAACTGTGCCCCAGTGGGTGTCAGTGCCTGTGGAACTGTACTCCAGTGAGAGTCAGTTCCAGGGGAACCTTACCTCAGTGAGCGTCTGTGCCAGGGGAATTGTATCCCAGTGAGAGTCAGTGTCAGGGGAACTGTATCACAGTGAGAGTCAGTGCCAGAGAAACTGTACCCCAGTGAGAGTCAGTGCCAGGGGAACTGTACTCCAGTGAGAGTCAGTGCCAGGGGAACTGCACTCCAGTGAGAGTCAGTGCCAGGGGAACTGTACTCCAGTGAGAGTCTGTGTCAGGGGACTGTACCCCAGTGAGAGTCAGTGCCTGGGGAACTGTACCCCATGGAGAGTCTGTGCCAGGGGAACTGTTTCCCAGTGAGACTCAGTGCCAGAGGGACTGTACCCCAATGAGAGTCAGTGCCAGGGGAACTGTACCCCAGTGAGAGTCAGTGCCAGGGGAACTGTACCCCAGTGAGATTCAGCACCAGGGGAACTGTACCCCAGTGAGAGTCAGTGCCAGGGGAACTGTACTCCAGTGAGAGTCAGTGCCAGTGGAAATGTACGCCAGTGAGAGTCAGTGCCAGGGGAACTGCACTCCAGTGAGAGTCAGTGCCAGGGAAATTGTACTCCAGTGAGCGTCTGTGTCAGGGGACTGTACCCCAGTGAGAGTCAGTGCCTGGGGAACTGTACCCCATTGAGAGTCTGTGCCAGGGGAACTGTTTCCCAGTGAGACTCAGTGCCGGTAGAACTGTAGTCCAGTGAGAGTCAGTGCCAGGGGAACTGTACTCCAGTGAGAGTCAGTGCCAGGGGAACTGTACTCCAGTGAGAGTCTGTGTCAGGAGACTGTACCCCAGTGAGAGTCAGTGTCAGGGGAACTGTACCCCAGTGGGAGTCAGTACCTGGGGAACTGTACTCCAGTGAGAGTCAGTGCCAGGGGAACTGTACCCCATTGAGAGTCAGTGCCAGGGGAACTGTAAACCAGTGAAACTCATTGCCAGGGGAACTGTACCCCAGTGAGAGTCAGTGCCAGGGGAACTGTACCCCAGTGAGAGTTAGTGCCAGGGGACCTGTACCCCAGTGAGAGTCACTGCCAGAGGGACTGTACCCCAATGAGAGTCAGTGCCAGGGGAACTGTACTCCAGTGAGAGTCAGTGCCAGGGAAACTGTACTCCAGTGAGAGTCTGTGTCAGGAGACTGTACCCCAGTGAGAGTCAGTGTCAGGGGAACTGTACCCCAGTGGGAGTCAATGCCAGGGGAAGTGTACTCCAGTGAGTGTCAGTGCCAGGGGAACTGTACCCCAGTGGGAGTCAGTGCCTGTGGAACAGTACGCTTGGGAGAGTCGGTTCCAGGGGAACTGTACCCAGTGAGAGTCAGTGCCAGGGGAACTGTACCGCAGTGAGTTTCAGTTCCAGGGGAACTGCATCCCAGTGAGAGTCAGTGCCAGGGGAACTGAACCCCAGTGAGAGTCAGTGCCAGGGGAACTGTACCCCAGTGAGAGTCAGTGCCAGGGGAACTGTATCCCAGTGAGAGTCAGTGCCAGGGAAACTGTACTCCAGTGAGAGTAGTGCCAGGGGAACTGTACTCCAGTGAGAGTCAGTGCCAGTGGAATTGTACTCCAGTGTGTGTCAGTGCCAGGGGAACTGTGCCCCAGTGGGTGTCAGTGCCTGTGGAACTGTACTCCAGTGAGAGTCAGTTCCAGGGGAACCTTACCTCAGTGAGCGTCTGTGCCAGGGGAATTGTATCCCAGTGAGAGTCAGTGTCAGGGGAACTGTATCACAGTGAGAGTCAGTGCCAGAGAAACTGTACCCCAGTGAGAGTCAGTGCCAGGGGAACTGTACTCCAGTGAGAGTCAGTGCCAGGGGAACTGCACTCCAGTGAGAGTCAGTGCCAGGGGAACTGTACTCCAGTGAGAGTCTGTGTCAGGGGACTGTACCCCAGTGAGAGTCAGTGCCTGGGGAACTGTACCCCATGGAGAGTCTGTGCCAGGGGAACTGTTTCCCAGTGAGACTCAGTGCCTGGGGAACTGTACTCCAGTGAGAGTCAGTGCCAGGGGAACTGTACTCCAGTGAGAGTCTGTGCCAGGGGAACTGTAAACCAGTGAAACTCAGTGCCAGGGGAACTGTACCCCAGTGAGTGTCAGTGCCAGGGGAACTGTACCCCAGTGAGAGTTAGTGCCAGAGGAACTGTACCCCAGTGAGAGTCAGTGCCAGAGGGACTGTACCCCAATGAGAGTCAGTGCCAGGGGAACTGTACCCCAGTGAGAGTCAGTGCCAGGGGAACTGTACCCCAGTGAGATTCAGCACCAGGGGAACTGTACTCCAGTGAGAGTCAGTGCCAGGGGAACTGTACTCCAGTGAGAGTCAGTTCCAGGGAAATTGTACTCCAGTGAGAGTTTGTGTCAGGGGACTGTACCCCAGTGAGAGTCAGTGCCTGGGGAACTGTACCCCATTGAGAGTCTGTGCCAGGGGAACTGTTTCCCAGTGAGACTCAGTGCCGGTAGAACTGTAGTCCAGTGAGAGTCAGTGCCAGGGGAACTGTACTCCAGTGAGAGTCAGTGCCAGGGGAACTGTACTCCAGTGAGAGTCTGTGTCAGGAGACTGTACCCCAGTGAGAGTCAGTGTCAGGGGAACTGTACCCCAGTGGGAGTCAGTACCTGGGGAACTGTACTCCAGCGAGAGTCAGTGCCAGGGGAACTGTACCCCATTGAGAGTCAGTGCCAGGGGAACTGTAAACCAGTGAAACTCATTGCCAGGGGAACTGTACCTCAGTGAGAGTCAGTGCCAGGGGAACTGTACCCCAGTGAGAGTTAGTGCCAGGGGAACTGTACCCCAGTGAGAGTCACTGCCAGAGGGACTGTACCCCAATGAGAGTCAGTGCCAGGGGAACTGTACTCCAGTGAGAGTCAGTGCCAGGGAAACTGTACTCCAGTGAGAGTCTGTGTCAGGAGACTGTACCCCAGTGAGAGTCAGTGTCAGGGGAACTGTACCCCAGTGGGAGTCAGTCCCTGGGGAACTGTCCTCCAGTGAGAGTCAGTGCCAGGGGAACTGTACCCCATTGAGAGTCTGTGCCAGGGTAACTGTAAACCAGTGAAACTCAGTGCCAGGGGAACTGTACCCCAGTGAGAGTCAGTGCCAGGGAAACTGTACCCCAGTGAGAGTTAGTGCCAGGGGAACTGTACCCCAGTGAGAGTCAGTGCCAGAGGGACTGTACCCCAGTGAGAGTCAGTGCCAGGGGAACTGTACTCCAGTGAGAGTCAGTGCCAGGGGAACTGTAACCCAGTGAGATTCAGTGCCAGGGGAACTGTACCCCATTGAGAGTCTGTGCCAGGGGACTGTTTCCCAGTGAGACTCAGTGCCAGGGAAAATGTACTCGAGTGAGAGTCAGTGCCAGGGGAACTGTACTCCAGTGAGAGTCAGTGCCAGGGGAACTGTACCCCAGTGAGATTTAGTGCCAGGGGAACTGTACCCCAGTGAGAGTTAGGGCCAAGGGAACTCTACCCCAGTGAGAGTCAGTACCAGGGAAACTGTACTCCAGTGAAAGTCAGTGCCAGGGGAACTGTACTCCAGTGAGAGTCAATGCCAGGGGAGGTGTACTCCAGTGAGTGTCAGTGCCAGGGGAACTGTACCCCAGTGGGAGTCAGTGCCTGTGGAACAGTACTCCAGTGAGAGTCAGTTCCAGGGGAACTGTATCCAAGTGAGATTCAGCGCCAGGCAAACTGTACCCCACTGATATTCAGTACCGGGGAACTGCATTCCAGTGAGAGTCAGTGCCAGGGGAACTGCACCCCAGTGAGAGTCAGTGCCAGGGGAACTGTACCCCATTGAGAGTCTGTGCCAGGGGACTGTTTCCCAGTGAGACTCAGTGCCAGGGAAAATGTACTCGAGTGAGAGTCAGTGCCAAGGGAACTGTACTCCAGTGAGATTCAGCGCCAGGGGAACAGTACCCCAGTGAGAATCAGTGCCAGGGCAACTGTACTCCAGTGAGAGTCAGTGCCAGGGGAACTGTAACCCAGTGAGATTCAGTGCCAGGGGAACTGTACTGCAGTGAGAGTCAGTGCCAGGGGAACTGTAACCCAGTGAGATTCAGTGCCAGGGGAAGTGTACCCCATTGAGAGTCTGTGCCAGGGGACTGTTTCCCAGTGAGACTCAGTGCCAGGTGAACTGTACCCCAGTGGGAGTCAGTGTCTGGGGAAATGTACTCCATTGAGAGTCAGTGCCAGGGGAACTGTACTCCAGTGAGAGTCAATGTCAGGGGAAGTGTACTCCAGTGAGAGTCAGTGCCAGGGGAACTGCACTCCAGTGAGTGTCAGTGCCAGGGGAACTGTACTCCAGTGAGAGTCTGTGTCAGGGGACTGTACCCCAGTGAGAGTCAGTGCCTGGGGAACTGTTCCCCATTGAGAGTCTGTACCAGGGGAACTGTTTCCCAGTGAGACTCAGTGCCGGTGGAACTGTACTCCAGTGAGAGTCAGTGCCAGGGGAACTGTACGTCAGTGAGAGTCAGTGCCAGGGGAACTGTACTCCACTGAGAGTCTGTGCCAGAGGGACTGTACCCCAGTGAGAGTCTGTGCCAGGGGAACTGTAAACCAGTGAAATTCAGTGCCAAAGGAACTGTACCCCAGTGAGAGTCAGTGCCAGAGGGACTGTACCCAAGTGAGAGTCAGTGCCAGGGGAACTGGACCCCAGTGAGAGTCAGTGCCAGGGGAACTGTACCCCAGTGAGATTCAGCGCCAGGGGAACAGTACCCCAGTGAGAGTCAGTGCCAGAGGAACTGTACTCCAGTGAGAGTCAGTGCCAGGGTAACTGTAACCCAGTGAGATTCAGTGCCAGGGGAACTGTACTCCAGTGAGAGTCAGTGCCAGGGGAACTGTAACCCAGTGAGATTCAGTGCCAGGGAACTGTACCACATTGAGAGTCTGTGCCAGGGGACTGTTTCCCAGTGAGACTCAGTGCCAGGGAAAATGTACTCGAGTGAGAGTCAGTGCCAGGGGAACTGTACTCCAGTGAGAGTCAGTGCCAGGGGAACTGTACCCCAGTGAGATTTAGTGCCAGGGGAACTGTACCCCAGTGAGAGTCAGGGCCAAGGGAACTGTACCCCAGTGAGAGTCAGTACCAGGGAAACTGTACTCCAGTGAGAGTCAATGCCAGGGGAGGTGTACTCCAGTGAGTGTCAGTGCCAGGGGAACTGTACCCCAGTGGGAGGCAGTGCCTGTGGAACAGTACTCCAGTGAGAGTCAGTTCCAGGGGAACTGTATCCAAGTGAGATTCAGCGCCAGGCAAACTGTACCCCACTGATATTCAGTACCAGGGGAACTGCATTCCAGTGTGAGTCAGTGCCAGGGGAACTGCACCCCAGTGAGAGTCAGTGCCAGGGGAACTGTACGCCAGTGAGAGTGAGTGCCAGGGGAACTGTACCCCAGTGAGAGTCAGTTCCAGGGGAACTGTATCCCCGTGAGATTCAGCGCCAGGGGAACTGTACCCCAGTGAGATTCTGTTCCAGGGGAATTGTATCCCAGTGAGAGTCAGTGCTTGTGGAACTGTACCCCAGTGAGAGTCAGTGCCAGGGGAACTGTAACCCAGTGAGAGTCAGTGCCAGGGAAACTGTACCCCATTGAGTGTCAGTGCCAGGGGAACTGTACCCCAGTGAGAGTCAGTGCCAGGGGAACTGTACCACAGTGAGATTCAGCGCCAGGGGAACTGTACCCCAGTGAGAGTCAGTGCCAGGGGAACTGTATCCCAGTGAGAGTCAGTGCCAGGGGACTGTACTCCAGTGAGAGTCAGTACCAGTGTAACTGTACTCCAGTGAGTGTCAGTGCCAGGGGAACTGTACCCCAGTGGAGTCAGTGCCAGGGTAACTGTACTCCAGTGAGAGTCAGTGCCGGGGGAACTGTACTCCAGTGAGTCAGTGCCAGTGTAACTGTACTCCAGTGAGTGTCAGTGCCAGGGGAACTGTATCCCAGTGGGAGTCAGTGCCAGTGGAACTGTACTCCAGTGAGAGTCTGTGCCAGGGGAATTGTATCCCAGTGAGAGTCAGTGCCGGTGGAACTGTACTCCAGTGAGAGTCAGTGCCAGGGGAACTGTACTCCAGTGAGAGTCAGTGCCAGGGGAACTGTACTCCACTGAGAGTCTGTGTCAGGAGACTGTGCCCCAGTGAGAGTCAGTGCCAGGGGAACTGTATCCCAGTGGGAGTCAGTGCCTGGGGAACTGTACTCCAGTGAGAGTTAGTGCCAGGGGAACTGTACCCCAGTGAGAGTCAGTGCCAGAGGGACTGTACCCACTGAGAGTCTGTGCCAGGGGAACTGTAAACCAGTGAAACTCAGTGCCAGAGGAACTGTACCCCAGTGAGAGTCAGTGCCAGGGGAACTGTACCCCAGTGAGAGTTAGTTCCAGGGGAACTGTACCCCAGTGAGATTCAGTGCCAGGGGAACTGTACTCCAGTGAGAGTCAGTGCCAGGGGAACTGTAACCCAGTGAGATTCAGTGCCAGGGGAACTGTACCCCATTGAGAGTCTGTGCCAGGGCACTGTTTCCCAGTGAGACTCAGTGCCAGGGAAAATGTACTCGAGTGAGAGTCAGTGCCGGGGAACTGTACTCCAGTGAGAGTCAGTGCCAGGGGAACTGTAACCCAGTGAGATCAGTGCCAGGGGAACTGTACTCCAGTGAGAGTCAGTGCCAGGGGAACTGTAACACAGTGAGAGTCATTGCCAGGGGAACTGTCCGCCAGTGAGAGTCAGTGCCAGGGGAACTGTATCCCAGTGAGAGTTAGTGCCAGGGGAACTGTACCCCAGTGAGAGTCAGTGCCAGAGGGACTGTACCCCAGTGATAGTCTGTGCCAGGGGAACTGTAAACCAGTGAAACTCAGTGCCAGAGGAACTGTACCCCAGTGAGAGTCAGTGCCAGGGGAACTGTACCCCAGCGAGAGTTAGTGCCAGGGGAACTGTACCCCAGTGAGAGTCACTGCCAGAGGGACTGTACCCCAATGAGAGTCAGTGCCAGGGGAACTGTACTCCAGTGAGAGTCAGTGCCAGGGAAACTGTACTCCAGTGAGAGTCTGTGTCAGGAGACTGTACCCCAGTGAGAGTCAGTGTCAGGGGAACTGTACCCCAGTGGGAGTCAGTCCCTGGGGAACTGTCCTCCAGTGAGAGTCAGTGCCAGGGGAACTGTACCCCATTGAGAGTCTGTGCCAGGGTAACTGTAAACCAGTGAAACTCAGTGCCAGGGGAACTGTACCCCAGTGAGAGTCAGTGCCAGGGGAACTGTACCCCAGTGAGAGTTAGTGCCAGGGGAACTGTACCCCAGTGAGAGTCAGTGTCAGAGGGACTGTACCCCAGTGAGAGTCAGTGCCAGGGGAACTGTACTCCAGTGAGAGTCAGTGCCAGGGGAACTGTAACCCAGTGAGATTCAGTGCCAGGGGAACTGTACCCCATTGAGAGTCTGTGCCAGGGGACTGTTTCCCAGTGAGACTCAGTGCCAGGGAAAATGTACTCGAGTGAGAGTCAGTGCCAGGGGAACTGTACTCCAGTGAGAGTCAGTGCCAGGGGAACTGTACCCCAGTGAGATTTAGTGCCAGGGGAACTGTACCCCAGTGAGAGTTAGGGCCAAGGGAACTCTACCCCAGTGAGAGTCAGTACCAGGGAAACTGTACTCCAGTGAAAGTCAGTGCCAGGGGAACTGTACTCCAGTGAGAGTCAATGCCAGGGGAGGTGTACTCCAGTGAGTGTCAGTGCCAGGGGAACTGTACCCCAGTGGGAGTCAGTGCCTGTGGAACAGTACTCCAGTGAGAGTCAGTTCCAGGGGAACTGTATCCAAGTGAGATTCAACACCAGGCAAACTGTACCCCACTGATATTCAGTACCGGGGAACTGCATTCCAGTGAGAGTCAGTGCCAGGGGAACTGCACCCCAGTGAGAGTCAGTGCCAGGGGAACTGTACCCCATTGAGAGTCTGTGCCAGGGGACTGTTTCCCAGTGAGACTCAGTGCCAGGGAAAATGTACTCGAGTGAGAGTCAGTGCCAAGGGAACTGTACTCCAGTGAGATTCAGCGCCAGGGGAACAGTACCCCAGTGAGAATCAGTGCCAGGGCAACTGTACTCCAGTGAGAGTCAGTGCCAGGGGAACTGTAACCCAGTGAGATTCAGTGCCAGGGGAACTGTACTGCAGTGAGAGTCAGTGCCAGGGGAACTGTAACCCAGTGAGATTCAGTGCCAGGGGAAGTGTACCCCATTGAGAGTCTGTGCCAAGGGACTGTTTCCCAGTGAGACTCAGTGCCAGGTGAACTGTACCCCAGTGGGAGTCAGTGTCTGGGGAAATGTACTCCATTGAGAGTCAGTGCCAGGGGAACTGTACTCCAGTGAGAGTCAATGTCAGGGGAAGTGTACTCCAGTGAGAGTCAGTGCCAGGGGAACTGCACTCCAGTGAGTGTCAGTGCCAGGGGAACTGTACTCCAGTGAGAGTCTGTGTCAGGGGACTGTACCCCAGTGAGAATCAGTGCCTGGGGAACTGTTCCCCATTGAGAGTCTGTACCAGGGGAACTGTTTCCCAGTGAGACTCAGTGGCAGGGGAACTGGACCCCAGTGAGAGTCAGTGCCAGGGGAACTGTACCCCAGTGAGATTCAGCGCCAGGGGAACAGTACCCCAGTGAGAGTCAGTGCCAGGGGAACTGTACTCCAGTGAGAGTCAGTGCCAGGGTGACTGTAACCCAGTGAGATTCAGTGCCAGGGGAACTGTACTCCAGTGAGAGTCAGTGCCAGGGGAACTGTAACCCAGTGAGATTCAGTGCCAGGGAACTGTACCACATTGAGAGTCTGTGCCAGGGGACTGTTTCCCAGTGAGACTCAGTGCCAGGGAAAATGTACTCGAGTGAGAGTCAGTGCCAGGGGAACTGTACCCCAGTGAGAGTCAGTGCCAGGGGAACTGTACCCCAGTGAGATTCAGCGCCAGGGGAACTGTACCCCAGTGAGAGTTAGTTCCAGGGGAACTGTACCCCAGTGAGAGTCAGTGCCAGAGGGACTGTACCCCAGTGAGATTCAGTGCCAGGGGAACTGTACCCCAGTGAGAGACAGTGCCAGGGAAACTGTACTCCAGTGAAAGTCAGTGCCAGGGGAACTGTACCCCAGTGAGAGTCAATGTCAGGGGAAGTGTACTCCAGTGAGAGTCAGTGCCAGGGGAACTGCACTCCAGTGAGTGTCAGTGCCAGGAGAACTGTACTCCAGTGAGAGTCTGTGTCAGGGGACTGTACCCCAGTGAGAGTCAGTGCCTGGGGAACTGTACCCCATTAAGAATCTGTACCACGGGGAATGTTTCCCAGTGAGACTCAGTGCCGGTGGAACTGCACTCCAGTGAGAGTCAGTGCCAGGGGAACTGTACTCCAGTGAGTGCCAGTGCCAGGGGAACTGTACTCCACTGAGAGTCTGTGTCAGGAGACTGTACCCCAGTGAGAGTCAGTGCCAGGGGAACTGTATCCCAGTGGGAGTCAGTGCCTGGGGAACTGTACTCCAGTGAGAGTTAGTGCCAGGGGAACTGTACCCCAGTGAGAGTCAGTGCCAGAGGGACTGTACCCCAGTGATAGTCTGTGCCAGGGGAACTGTAAACCAGTGAAACTCAGTGCCAGAGGAACTGTACCTCAGTGAGAGTCAGTGCCAGGGGAACTGTACCCCAGTGAGAGTTAGTTCCAGGGGAACTGTACCCCAGTGAGAGTCAGTGCCAGAGGGACTGTACCCCAGTGAGAGTCAGTGCCAGGGGAACTGTACCCCAGTGAGAGTCAGTGCCAGGGGAACTGTACCCCAGTGAGATTCAGCGCCAGGGGAACTGTACCCCAGTGGGAGTTAGTTCCAGGGGAACTGTAACCCAGTGAGAGTCAGTGCCAGAGGGACTGTACCCCAGTGAGATTCAGTGCCAGGGGAACTGTACCCCAGTGAGAGACAGTGCCAGGGAAACTGTACTCCAGTGAAAGTCAGTGCCAGGGGAACTGTACTCCAGTGAGAGTCAATGTCAGGGGAAGTGTACTCCAGTGAAAGTCAGTGCCAGGGGAACTGTACTCCAGTGATAGTCATTGCCAGGGGAGGTGTACTCCAGTGAGTGTCAGTGCCAGGGGAACTGTACCCCAGTGGGAGTCAGTGCCTGTGGAACAGTACTCCAGTGAGAGTCAGTTCCCGGGGAACTGTATCCAAGTGAGATTCAGAGCCAGGCAAACTGTACCCCACTGATATTCAGTACCAGGGGAACTGCATTCCAGTGAGAGTCAGTGCCAGGGGAACTGCACCCCAGTAAGAGTCAGTGCCATGGGAACTGTACCCCAGTGAGAGTCAGTTCCAGGGGAACTGTATCCCCGTGAGATTCAGCGCCAGGGGAACTGTACCCCAGTGAGATGCTGTTCCAGGGGAATTGTATCCCAGTGAGAGTCAGTGCTTGTGGAACTGTACCCCAGTGAGAGTCAGTGCCAGGGGAACTGTAACCCAGTGAGAGTCAGTGCCAGGGAAACTGTACTCCAGTGAGAGTCAGTGCCATGGGAACTGTACCCCAGTGAGAGTCAGTGCCAGTGTAACTGTACTCCAGTGAGTGTCAGTGCCAGGGGAACTGTATCCCAGTGGGAGTCAGTGCCTGTGGAACTGTACTCCAGTGAGAGTCTGTGCCAGGGGAATTGTATCCCAGTGAGAGTCAGTGCCAGGGGAACTGTACCCCAGTGAGAGTCAGTGCTTGTGGAACTGTACCCAAGTGAGAGTCAGTGCCATGGGAACTGTACCCCAGTGAGATTCACTACCAGGGGAACTGTATCCCAGTGAGAGTCAGTGCCAGGGGAACTGTACCTCAGTGGGAGTCAGTGCCAAGGGAACTGCACCCCAATGAGAGTCAGTATCAGGGGAACTGTACCCCAGTGAGAGTCAGTGCCAGGGGAACTGTACTCCAGTGAGAGTCAGTGCCAGGGAACTGCACTCCAGTGAGAGTCAGTGCCAGGGGAACTGTACTCCAGTGAGAGTCTGTGTCAGGGGACTGTACCCCAGTGAGAGTCAGTGCCAGGGGAAATGTACGCCATTGAGAGTCTGTGCCAGGGGAACTGTTTCCCAGTGAGACTCAGTGTCAGTGGAACTGCACTCCAGTGAGAGTCAGTGCCAGGTGAACTGTACCCCAGTGGGAGTCAGTGTCTGGGGAACTGTACTCCAGTGAGAGTCAGTGCCAGGTGAACTTTACCCCATTGAGAGTCTGTGCCAGGGGAACTGTAAACCAGTGAAACTCAGTGCCAGGGGAACTGCACCCCAGTGAGAGTCAGTGCCAGGGGAACTGTAAACCAGTGAAACTCAGTGCCAGAGGAACTGTACCCCAGTGAGAGTCAGTGCCAGGGGAACTGTACCCCAGTGAGAGTTAGTGCCAGGGGAACTGTACCCCAGTGAGAGTCAGTGCCAGAGGGACTGTACCCCAGTGAGAGTCAGTGCCAGGGGAACTGTACCCCAGTGAGAGTCAGTGCCAGGGGAACTGTACCCCAGTGAGATTCAGCGCCAGGGGAACAGTACCCCAGTGAGAGTCAGTGCCAGGGGAACTGTACTCCAGTGAGAGTCAGTGCCAGGGGAACTGTATCCAAGTGAGATTCAGAGCCAGGCAAACTGTACCCCACTGATATTCAGTACCAGGGGAACTGCATTCCAGTGAGAGTCAGTGCCAGGGGAACTGCACCCCAGTAAGAGTCAGTGCCAGGGGAACTGTACCCCCGTGAGAGTCAGTGCCATGGGAACTGTACCCCAGTGAGAGTCAGTTCCAGGGGAACTGTATCCCCGTGAGATTCAGCGCCAGGGGAACTGTACCCCAGTGAGATTCTGTTCCAGGGGAATTGTATCCCAGTGAGAGTCAGTGCTTGTGGAACTGTACCCCAGTGAGAGTCAGTGCCAGGGGAACTGTAACCCAGTGAGAGTCAGTGCCAGGGAAACTGTACTCCAGTGAGAGTCAGTGCCATGGGAACTGTACCCCAGTGAGAGTCAGTGCCAGGGGAACTGTACTCCAGTGAGAGTCAGTGCCAGGGGAACTGTACCTCAGTGGGAGTCAGTGCCAAGGGAACTGTACCCCAATGAGAGTCAGTATCAGGGGAACTGTACCCCAGTGAGAGTCAGTGCCAGGGGAACTGTACTCCAGTGAGAGTCAGTGCCAGGGAACTGCACTCCAGTGAGAGTCAGTGCCAGGGGAACTGTACTCCAGTGAGAGTCTGTGTCAGGGGACTGTACCCCAGTGAGAGTCAGTGCCAGGGGAAATGTACCCCATTGAGAGTCTGTGCCAGGGGAACTGTTTCCCAGTGAGACTCAGTGTCAGTGGAACTGCACTCCAGTGAGAGTCAGTGCCAGGTGAACTGTACCCCAGTGGGAGTCAGTGTCTGGGGAACTGTACTCCAGTGAGAGTCAGTGCCAGGGGAACTGTACCCCATTGAGAGTCTGTGCCAGGGGAACTGTAAACCAGTGAAACTCAGTGCCAGGGGAACTGCACCCCAGTGAGAGTCAGTGCCAGGGGAACTGTAAACCAGTGAAACTCAGTGCCAGAGGAACTGTACCCCAGTGAGAGTCAGTGCCAGGGGAACTGTACCCCAGTGAGAGTTAGTGCCAGGGGAACTGTACCCCAGTGAGAGTCAGTGCCAGAGGGACTGTACCCCAGTGAGAGTCAGTGCCAGGGGAACTGTACCCCAGTGAGAGTCAGTGCCAGGGGAACTGTACCCCAGTGAGATTCAGCACCAGGGGAACAGTACCCCAGTGAGAGTCAGTGCCAGGGGAACTGTACTCCAGTGAGAGTCAGTGCCAGGGGAACTGTAACCCAGTGAGATTCAGTGCCATGGGGAACTGTACTCCAGTGAGAGTCAGTGCCAGGGGAACTGTAACCCAGTGAGATTCAGTGCCAGGGGAACTGTACCCCATTGAGAGTCTGTGCCAGGGGACTGTCTCCCAGTGAGACTCAGTGCCAGGGAAAATGTACTCGAGTGAGAGTCAGTGCCAGGGGAACTGTACCCCAGTGAGAGTCAGTGCCTGGGGAACTGTACCCCATTGAGAGTCTGTACCAGGGGGAATGTTTCCCAGTGAGACTCAGTGCCGGTGGAACTGTACTCCAGTGAGAGTCAGTGCCAGGGGAACTGTACTCCAGTGAGAGCCAGTGCCAGGGGAACTGTACTCCACTGAGAGTCTGTGTCAGGAGACTGTACCCCAGTGAGAGTCAGTGCCAGGGGAACTGTATCCCAGTGGGAGTCAGTGCCTGGGGAACTGTACTCCAGTGAGAGTTAGTGCCAGGGGAACTGTACCCCAGTGAGAGTCAGTGCCAGAGGGACTGTACCCCAGTGATAGTCTGTGCCAGGGGAACTGTAAACCAGTGAAACTCAGTGCCAGAGGAACTGTACCCCAGTGAGAGTCAGTGCCAGGGGAACTGTACCCCAGTGAGAGCTAGTTCCAGGGGAATTGTACCCCAGTGAGAGTCAGTGCCAGAGGGACTGTACCCCAGTGAGAGTCAGTGCCAGGGGAACTGTACCCCAGTGAGAGTCAGTGCCAGGGGAACTGTACCCCAGTGAGATTCAGCGCCAGGGGAACTGTACCCCAGTGAGAGTTAGTTCCAGGGGAACTGTACCCCAGTGAGAGTCAGTGCCAGAGGGACTGTACCCCAGTGAGATTCAGTGCCAGGGGAACTGTACCCCAGTGAGAGACAGTGCCAGGGAAACTGTACTCCAGTGAAAGTCAGTGCCAGGGGAACTGTACCCCAGTGAGAGTCAATGTCAGGGGAAGTGTACTCCAGTGAGAGTCAGTGCCAGGGGAACTGCACTCCAGTGAGTGTCAGTGCCAGGAGAACTGTACTCCAGTGAGAGTCTGTGTCAGGGGACTGTACCCCAGTGAGAGTCAGTGCCTGGGGAACTGTACCCCATTAAGAGTCTGTACCAGGGGGAATGTTTCCCAGTGAGACTCAGTGCCGGTGGAACTGCACTCCAGTGAGAGTCAGTGCCAGGGGAACTGTACTCCAGTGAGAGCCAGTGCCAGGGGAACTGTACTCCACTGAGAGTCTGTGTCAGGAGACTGTACCCCAGTGAGAGTCAGTGCCAGGGGAACTGTATCCCAGTGGGAGTCAGTGCCTGGGGAACTGTACTCCAGTGAGAGTTAGTGCCAGGGGAACTGTACCCCAGTGAGAGTCAGTGCCAGAGGGACTGTACCCCAGTGATAGTATGTGCCAGTGGAACTGTAAACCAGTGAAACTCAGTGCCAGAGGAACTGTACCTCAGTGAGAGTCAGTGCCAGGGGAACTGTACCCCAGTGAGAGTTAGTTCCAGGGGAACTGTACCCCAGTGAGAGTCAGTGCCAGAGGGACTGTACCCCAGTGAGAGTCAGTGCCAGGGGAACTGTACCCCAGTGAGAGTCAGTGCCAGGGGAACTGTACCCCAGTGAGATTCAGCGCCAGGGGAACTGTACCCCAGTGAGAGTTAGTTCCAGGGGAACTGTAACCCAGTGAGAGTCAGTGCCAGAGGGACTGTACCCCAGTGAGATTCAGTGCCAGGGGAACTGTACCCCAGTGAGAGACAGTGCCAGGGAAACTGTACTCCAGTGAAAGTCAGTGCCAGGGGAACTGTACTCCAGTGAGAGTCAATGTCAGGGGAAGTGTACTCCAGTGAAAGTCAGTGCCAGGGGAACTGTACTATAGTGATAGTCATTGCCAGGGGAGGTGTACTCCAGTGAGTGTCAGTGCCAGGGGAACTGTACCCCAGTGGGAGTCAGTGCCTGTGGAACAGTACTCCAGTGAGAGTCAGTTCCCGGGGAACTGTATCCAAGTGAGATTCAGAGCCAGGCAAACTGTACCCCACTGATATTCAGTACCAGGGGAACTGCATTCCAGTGAGAGTCAGTGCCAGGGGAACTGCACCCCAGTAAGAGTCAGTGCCATGGGAACTGTACCCCAGTGAGAGTCAGTTCCAGGGGAACTGTATCCCCGTGAGATTCAGCGCCAGGGGAACTGTACCCCAGTGAGATGCTGTTCCAGGGGAATTGTATCCCAGTGAGAGTCAGTGCTTGTGGAACTGTACCCCAGTGAGAGTCAGTGCCAGGGGAACTGTAACCCAGTGAGAGTCAGTGCCAGGGAAACTGTACTCCAGTGAGAGTCAGTGCCATGGGAACTGTACCCCAGTGAGAGTCAGTGCCAGTGTAACTGTACTCCAGTGAGTGTCAGTGCCAGGGGAACTGTATCCCAGTGGGAGTCAGTGCCTGTGGAACTGTACTCCAGTGAGAGTCTGTGCCAGGGGAATTGTATCCCAGTGAGAGTCAGTGCCAGGGGAACTGTACCCCAGTGAGAGTCAGTGCTTGTGGAACTGTACCCAAGTGAGAGTCAGTGCCATGGGAACTGTACCCCAGTGAGATTCACTACGAGGGGAACTGTATCCCAGTGAGAGTCAGTGCCAGGGGAACTGTACCTCAGTGGGAGTCAGTGCCAAGGGAACTGTACCCCAATGAGAGTCAGTATCAGGGGAACTGTACCCCAGTGAGAGTCAGTGCCAGGGGAACTGTACTCCAGTGAGAGTCAGTGCCAGGGAACTGCACTCCAGTGAGAGTCAGTGCCAGGGGAACTGTACTCCAGTGAGAGTCTGTGTCAGGGGACTGTACCCCAGTGAGAGTCAGTGCCAGGGGAAATGTACGCCATTGAGAGTCTGTGCCAGGGGAACTGTTTCCCAGTGAGACTCAGTGTCAGTGGAACTGCACTCCAGTGAGAGTCAGTGCCAGGTGAACTGTACCCCAGTGGGAGTCAGTGTCTGGGGAACTGTACTCCAGTGAGAGTCAGTGCCAGGTGAACTTTACCCCATTGAGAGTCTGTGCCAGGGGAACTGTAAACCAGTGAAACTCAGTGCCAGGGGAACTGCACCCCAGTGAGAGTCAGTGCCAGGGGAACTGTAAACCAGTGAAACTCAGTGCCAGAGGAACTGTACCCCAGTGAGAGTCAGTGCCAGGGGAACTGTACCCCAGTGAGAGTTAGTGCCAGGGGAACTGTACCCCAGTGAGAGTCAGTGCCAGAGGGACTGTACCCCAGTGAGAGTCAGTGCCAGGGGAACTGTACCCCAGTGAGAGTCAGTGCCAGGGGAACTGTACCCCAGTGAGATTCAGCGCCAGGGGAACAGTACCCCAGTGAGAGTCAGTGCCAGGGGAACTGTACTCCAGTGAGAGTCAGTGCCAGGGGAACTGTATCCAAGTGAGATTCAGAGCCAGGCAAACTGTACCCCACTGATATTCAGTACCAGGGGAACTGCATTCCAGTGAGAGTCAGTGCCAGGGGAACTGCACCCCAGTAAGAGTCAGTGCCAGGGGAACTGTACCCCCGTGAGAGTCAGTGCCATGGGAACTGTACCCCAGTGAGAGTCAGTTCCAGGGGAACTGTATCCCCGTGAGATTCAGCGCCAGGGGAACTGTACCCCAGTGAGATTCTGTTCCAGGGGAATTGTATCCCAGTGAGAGTCAGTGCTTGTGGAACTGTACCCCAGTGAGAGTCAGTGCCAGGGGAACTGTAACCCAGTGAGAGTCAGTGCCAGGGAAACTGTACTCCAGTGAGAGTCAGTGCCATGGGAACTGTACCCCAGTGAGAGTCAGTGCCAGGGGAACTGTACTCCAGTGAGAGTCAGTGCCAGTGTAACTGTACTCCAGTGAGTGTCAGTGCCAGGGGAACTGTATCCCAGTGGGAGTCAGTGCCTGTGGAACTGTACTCCAGTGAGAGTCTGTGCCAGGGGAATTGTATCCCAGTGAGAGTCAGTGCCAGGGGAACTGTACCCCAGTGAGAGTCAGTGCTTGTGGAACTGTACCCCAGTGAGAGTCAGTGCCATGGGAACTGTACCCCAGTGAGATTCACTACCAGGGGAACTGTATCCCAGTGAGAGTCAGTGCCAGGGGAACTGTACCTCAGTGGGAGTCAGTGCCAAGGGAACTGTACCCCAATGAGAGTCAGTATCAGGGGAACTGTACCCCAGTGAGAGTCAGTGCCAGGGGAACTGTACTCCAGTGAGAGTCAGTGCCAGGGAACTGCACTCCAGTGAGAGTCAGTGCCAGGGGAACTGTACTCCAGTGAGAGTCTGTGTCAGGGGACTGTACCCCAGTGAGAGTCAGTGCCAGGGGAAATGTACCCCATTGAGAGTCTGTGCCAGGGGAACTGTTTCCCAGTGAGACTCAGTGTCAGTGGAACTGCACTCCAGTGAGAGTCAGTGCCAGGTGAACTGTACCCCAGTGGGAGTCAGTGTCTGGGGAACTGTACTCCAGTGAGAGTCAGTGCCAGGGGAACTGTACCCCATTGAGAGTCTGTGCCAGGGGAACTGTAAACCAGTGAAACTCAGTGCCAGGGGAACTGCACCCCAGTGAGAGTCAGTGCCAGGGGAACTGTAAACCAGTGAAACTCAGTGCCAGAGGAACTGTACCCCAGTGAGAGTCAGTGCCAGGGGAACTGTACCCCAGTGAGAGTTAGTGCCAGGGGAACTGTACCCCAGTGAGAGTCAGTGCCAGAGGGACTGTACCCCAGTGAGAGTCAGTGCCAGGGGAACTGTACCCCAGTGAGAGTCAGTGCCAGGGGAACTGTACCCCAGTGAGATTCAGCACCAGGGGAACAGTACCCCAGTGAGAGTCAGTGCCAGGGGAACTGTACTCCAGTGAGAGTCAGTGCCAGGGGAACTGTAACCCAGTGAGATTCAGTGCCATGGGGAACTGTACTCCAGTGAGAGTCAGTGCCAGGGGAACTGTAACCCAGTGAGATTCAGTGCCAGGGGAACTGTACCCCATTGAGAGTCTGTGCCAGGGGACTGTCTCCCAGTGAGACTCAGTGCCAGGGAAAATGTACTCGAGTGAGAGTCAGTGCCAGGGGAACTGTACTCCAGTGAGAGTCAGTGCCAGGGGAACTGTACCCCAGTGAGATTTAGTGCCAGGGGAACTGTACCCCAGTGAGAGTCAGTGCCAAGGGAACTGTACCCCAGTGAGAGTCAGTACCAGGGAAACTGTACTCCAGTGAAAGTCAGTGCCAGGGGAACTCTACTCCAGTGAGAGTCAATGCCAGGGGAGGTGTACTCCAGTGAGTGTCAGTGCCAGGGGAACTGTACCCCAGTGGGAGTCAGTGCCTGTGGAACAGTACTCCAGTGAGAGTCAGTTCCAGGGGAACTGTATCGAAGTGAGATTCAGCGCCAGTCAAACTGTACCCCACTGATATTCAGTACCAGGGGAACTGCATTCCAGTGAGAGTCAGTGCCAGGGGAACTGCACCCCAGTGAGAGTCAGTGCCAGGGAAACTGTACCCCAGTGAGTGTCATTGCCAGGGGAACTGTACCCCAGTGAGAGTCAGTGCCAGGGGAACTGTACCACAGTGAGATTCAGCGCCAGGGGAACTGTACCCCAGTGAGATTCAGTTCCAGGGGAATTGTATCACAGTGAGAGTCAGTGCCAGGGGAACTGTACCCCAGTGGGAGTCAGTGCCAGGGGAACTGTACCCCAGTGAGAGTCAGTGCCAGGGGAACTGTACCCCAGTGAGAGTCAGTGCCAGGGGAACTGTATCCCAGTGAGAGTCAGTATCAGGGGAACTGTACCCCAGTGAGAGTCAGTGCCAGGCGAACTGTACTCCAGTGAGTCAGTGCCAGGGGAACTGTACCCCATTGAGAGTCTGTGCCAGGGGACTGTTTCCCAGTGAGAGTCAGTGCCAAAGGAACTGTACCCCAGTGAGAGTCAGTGCCAGGGAAACTGTACTCCAGTGAAAGTCAGTGCCAGGGGAACTGTACTCCAGTGAGAGTCAATGCCAGGGGAAGTGTACTCCAGTGAGTGTCAGTGCCAGGGGAACTGTACCCCAGTGGGAGTCAGTGCCTGTGGAACAGTACTCCAGTGAGAGTCAGTTCCAGGGGAATTGTATCCCAGTGAGAGTCAGTGCTTGTGGAACTGTATTCCAGTGAGTGTCAGTGCCAGGGGAACTGTACCCCAGTGAGAGTCAGTGCCAGGGGAACTGTACCACAGTGAGAGTCAGTGTCAGAGGAACTGTATCACAGTGAGAGTCAGTGCCAGGGAAACTGTACCCCAGTGAGAGTCAGTGCCAGGGGAACTGTACTCCAGTGATTGTCAGTACCAGGGGAACTGCACTCCAGTGAGAGTCAGTGCCAGGGGAACTGTACCCCATTGAGAGTCTGTGCCAGGGGAACTGTAAACCAGTGAAACTCAGTGCCAGGGGAACTGTACCCCAGTGAGAGTCAGTGCCAGGGGAACTGTACCCCAGTGAGATTCAATACCGGGGGAACTGTATCCCAGTGAGTGTCAGTGCCAGGGGAACTGTACCTCAGTGGGAGTCAGTGCCAAGGGAACTGTACCCCAATGAGAGTCAGTATCAGGGGAACTGTACCCCAGTGAGAGTCAGTGCCAGGGGAACTGTACTCCAGTGAGAGTCAGTGCCAGGGGAACTGCACTCCAGTGAGAGTCAGTGCCAGGGGAACTGTACTCCAGTGAGAGTCTGTGTCAGGGGACTGTACCCCAGTGAGAGTCAGTGCCAGGGGAACTGTACCCCATTGAGAGTCTGTGCCAGGGGAACTGTTTCCCAGTGAGACTCAGTGCCAGTGGAACTGTACTCTAGTGAGAGTCAGTGCCAGGTGAACTGTACCCCAGTGGGAGTCAGTATCTGGGGAACTGCACTCCAGTGAGAGTCAGTGCCAGGGGAACTGTACCCCATTGAGAGTCTGTGCCAGGGGAACTGTAAACCAGTGAAACTCAGTGCCAGGGGAACTGTATCCCAGTGAGAGTCAGTGCCAGGGGAACTGTAACCCAGTGAGAGTCAGTGCCAGGGAAACTGTACCCCAGTGAGTGTCAGTGCCAGGGGAACTGTACCCCAGTGAGAGTCAGTGCCAGGGGAACTGTACCACGGTGAGATTCAGCGCCAGGGGAACTGTACCCCAGTGAGATTCAGTTCCAGGGGAATTGTATCCCAGTGAGAGTCAGTGCCAGGGGAACTGTACCCCAGTGAGAGTCAGTGCCAGGGGAACTGTACCCCAGTGAGAGTCAGTGCCAGGGGAACTGTATCCCAGTGAGAGTCAGTGCCAGGGGACTGTACTCCAGTGAGAGTCAGTGCCAGGGGAACTGTACCCCAGTGAGATTCAGTGCCAGGGGAACTGAACCCCAGTGAGAGTCAATGCCAAGGGAACTGTACCCCAGTGAGAGTCAGTGCCAGGGAAACTGTACTCCAGTGAAAGTCAGTGCCAGGGGAACTGTACTCCAGTGAGAGTCAATGCCAGGGGAAGTGTACCCCATTGAGAGTCAGGGCCAGGGGAACTGTAAACCAGTGAGAGTCAGTGCCAGGGGAACTGTACCACAGTGAGAGTCAGTGTCAGAGGAGCTGTATCACAGTGAGAGTCAGTGCCAGGGAAACTGTACCCCAGTGAGAGTCAGTGCCAGGGGAACTGTACTCCAGTGATTGTCAGTGCCAGGGGAACTGCACTCCAGTGAGAGTCAGTGCCAGGGGAACTGTACCCCATTGAGAGTCTGTGCCAGGGGAACTGTAAACCAGTGAAATTCAGTGCCAGGGGAACTGTACCCCAGTGAGAGTCAGTGCCAGGGGAACTGTACCCCATTGAGATTCAATGCCAGGGGAACTGTACCCCAGTGAGATTCAGTACCAGGGGAACTGTATCCCAGTGAGAGTCAGTGCCAGGGGAACTGTTCCCCAGTGAGAGTCAGTGCCAGGGGAACTGTATCCCAGTGAGAGTCAGTGCCAGGGAAACTGTACTCCAGTGAGAGTCACTGCCGGGGGAACTGTACTCCAGTGAGAGTCAGTGCCAGTGTAACTGTACTCCAGTGAGTGTCAGTGCCAGGAGAACTGTACCCCAGTGAGAGTCAGTGCCAGGGGAACTGTACCACAGTGAGATTCAGCGCCAGGGGAACTGTACCCCAGTGAGATTCCGTTCCAGGGGAATTGTATCCCAGTGAGAGTCAGTGCCAGGGGAACTGTACCCCAGTGAGTGCCAGTGCCAGGGGAACTGTACCCCAGTGAGAGTCAGTGCCAGGGGAACTGTATCCCAGTAAGAGTCAGTGCCAGGGGACTGTACTCCAGTGAGAGTCAGTGCCAGTGTAACTGTACCCCAGTGAGATTCAGTACCAGGGGAACTGTATCCCAGTGAGAGTCAGTGCCAGGGGAACTGTACCCCAGTGAGAGTCAGTGCCAGGGGAACTGTACCCCAGTGAGAGTCAGTGCCAGGGGAACTGTATCCCAGTGAGAGTCAGTGCCAGGGAAACTGTACTCCAGTGAGAGTCAGTGCCGGGGGAACTGTACTCCAGTGAGAGTCAGTGCTAGTGTAACTGTACTCCAGTGAGTGCCAGTGCCAGGGGAACTGTGCCCCAGTGAGAGTCAGTTCCAGGGGAACTGTATCCCAGTGAGATTCAGCGCCAGGGGAACTGTACCCCAGTGAGATTTAGTTCCAGGGGAATTGTATCCCAGTGAGAGTCAGTGCTTGTGGAACTGTACCCCAGTGAGAGTCAGTGCCAGGGGAACTGTAACCCAGAGAGATTCACTACCAGCGGAACTGTATTCCAGTGAGTGTCAGTGCCAGGGGAACTGTACCCCAGTGAGAGTCAGTGCCAGGGGAACTGTACCACAGTGAGAGTCAGTGTCAGAGGAACTGTATCACAGTGAGAGTCAGTGCCAGGGAAACTGTACCCCAGTGAGAGTCAGTGCCAGGGGAACTGTACTCCAGTGATTGTCAGTGCCAGGGGAACTGTACTCCAGTGAGAGTCAGTGCCAGGGAACTGCACTCCAGTGAGAGTCAGTGCCAGGGGAACTGTACCCCAGTGAGAGTCAGTGCTTGTGGAACTGTACCCCAGTGAGAGTCAGTGCCATGGGAACTGTACCCCAGTGAGATTCACTACCAGGGGAACTGTATCCCAGTGAGAGTCAGTGCCAGGGGAACTGTACCTCAGTGGGAGTCAGTGCCAAGGGAACTGTACCCCAATGAGAGTCAGTATCAGGGGAACTGTACCCCAGTGAGAGTCAGTGCCAGGGGAACTGTACTCCAGTGAGAGTCAGTGCCAGGGAACTGCACTCCAGTGAGAGTCAGTGCCAGGGGAACTGTACTCCAGTGAGAGTCTGTGTCAGGGACTGTACCCCAGTGAGAGTCAGTGCCAGGGGAAATGTACCCCATTGAGAGTCTGTGCCAGGGGAACTGTTTCCCAGTGAGACTCAGTGTCAGTGGAACTGTACTCCAGTGAGAGTCAGTGCCAGGTGAACTGTACCCCAGTGGGAGTCAGTGTCTGGGGAACTGTACTCCAGTGAGAGTCAGTGCCAGGTGAACTTTACCCCATTGAGAGTCTGTGCCAGGGGAACTGTAAACCAGTGAAACTCAGTGCCAGGGGAACTGCACCCCAGTGAGAGTCAGTGCCAGGGGAACTGTAAACCAGTGAAACTCAGTGCCAGAGGAACTGTACCCCAGTGAGAGTCAGTGCCAGGGGAACTGTACCCCAGTGAGAGTTAGTGCCAGGGGAACTGTACCCCAGTGAGAGTCAGTGCCAGAGGGACTGTACCCCAGTGAGAGTCAGTGCCAGGGGAACTGTACCCCAGTGAGAGTCAGTGCCAGGGGAACTGTACCCCAGTGAGATTCAGCACCAGGGGAACAGTACCCCAGTGAGAGTCAGTGCCAGGGGAACTGTACTCCAGTGAGAGTCAGTGCCAGGGGAACTGTAACCCAGTGAGATTCAGTGCCATGGGGAACTGTACTCCAGTGAGAGTCAGTGCCAGGGGAACTGTAACCCAGTGAGATTCAGTGCCAGGGGAACTGTACCCCATTGAGAGTCTGTGCCAGGGGACTGTCTCCCAGTGAGACTCAGTGCCAGGGAAAATGTACTCGAGTGAGAGTCAGTGCCAGGGGAACTGTACTCCAGTGAGAGTCAGTGCCAGGGGAACTGTACCCCAGTGAGATTTAGTGCCAGGGGAACTGTACCCCAGTGAGAGTCAGTGCCAAGGGAACTGTACCCCAGTGAGAGTCAGTACCAGGGAAACTGTACTCCAGTGAAAGTCAGTGCCAGGGGAACTCTACTCCAGTGAGAGTCAATGCCAGGGGAGGTGTACTCCAGTGAGTGTCAGTGCCAGGGGAACTGTACCCCAGTGGGAGTCAGTGCCTGTGGAACAGTACTCCAGTGAGAGTCAGTTCCAGGGGAACTGTATCGAAGTGAGATTCAGCGCCAGTCAAACTGTACCCCACTGATATTCAGTACCAGGGGAACTGCATTCCAGTGAGAGTCAGTGCCAGGGGAACTGCACCCCAGTGAGAGTCAGTGCCAGGGAAACTGTACCCCAGTGAGTGTCATTGCCAGGGGAACTGTACCCCAGTGAGAGTCAGTGCCAGGGGAACTGTACCACAGTGAGATTCAGCGCCAGGGGAACTGTACCCCAGTGAGATTCAGTTCCAGGGGAATTGTATCACAGTGAGAGTCAGTGCCAGGGGAACTGTACCCCAGTGGGAGTCAGTGCCAGGGGAACTGTACCCCAGTGAGAGTCAGTGCCAGGGGAACTGTACCCCAGTGAGAGTCAGTGCCAGGGGAACTGTATCCCAGTGAGAGTCAGTATCAGGGGAACTGTACCCCAGTGAGAGTCAGTGCCAGGCGAACTGTACTCCAGTGAGTCAGTGCCAGGGGAACTGTACCCCATTGAGAGTCTGTGCCAGGGGACTGTTTCCCAGTGAGAGTCAGTGCCAAAGGAACTGTACCCCAGTGAGAGTCAGTGCCAGGGAAACTGTACTCCAGTGAAAGTCAGTGCCAGGGGAACTGTACTCCAGTGAGAGTCAATGCCAGGGGAAGTGTACTCCAGTGAGTGTCAGTGCCAGGGGAACTGTACCCCAGTGGGAGTCAGTGCCTGTGGAACAGTACTCCAGTGAGAGTCAGTTCCAGGGGAATTGTATCCCAGTGAGAGTCAGTGCTTGTGGAACTGTATTCCAGTGAGTGTCAGTGCCAGGGGAACTGTACCCCAGTGAGAGTCAGTGCCAGGGGAACTGTACCACAGTGAGAGTCAGTGTCAGAGGAACTGTATCACAGTGAGAGTCAGTGCCAGGGAAACTGTACCCCAGTGAGAGTCAGTGCCAGGGGAACTGTACTCCAGTGATTGTCAGTACCAGGGGAACTGCACTCCAGTGAGAGTCAGTGCCAGGGGAACTGTACCCCATTGAGAGTCTGTGCCAGGGGAACTGTAAACCAGTGAAACTCAGTGCCAGGGGAACTGTACCCCAGTGAGAGTCAGTGCCAGGGGAACTGTACCCCAGTGAGATTCAATACCGGGGGAACTGTATCCCAGTGAGTGTCAGTGCCAGGGGAACTGTACCTCAGTGGGAGTCAGTGCCAAGGGAACTGTACCCCAATGAGAGTCAGTATCAGGGGAACTGTACCCCAGTGAGAGTCAGTGCCAGGGGAACTGTACTCCAGTGAGAGTCAGTGCCAGGGGAACTGCACTCCAGTGAGAGTCAGTGCCAGGGGAACTGTACTCCAGTGAGAGTCTGTGTCAGGGGACTGTACCCCAGTGAGAGTCAGTGCCAGGGGAACTGTACCCCATTGAGAGTCTGTGCCAGGGGAACTGTTTCCCAGTGAGACTCAGTGCCAGTGGAACTGTACTCTAGTGAGAGTCAGTGCCAGGTGAACTGTACCCCAGTGGGAGTCAGTATCTGGGGAACTGCACTCCAGTGAGAGTCAGTGCCAGGGGAACTGTACCCCATTGAGAGTCTGTGCCAGGGGAACTGTAAACCAGTGAAACTCAGTGCCAGGGGAACTGTATCCCAGTGAGAGTCAGTGCCAGGGGAACTGTAACCCAGTGAGAGTCAGTGCCAGGGAAACTGTACCCCAGTGAGTGTCAGTGCCAGGGGAACTGTACCCCAGTGAGAGTCAGTGCCAGGGGAACTGTACCACGGTGAGATTCAGCGCCAGGGGAACTGTACCCCAGTGAGATTCAGTTCCAGGGGAATTGTATCCCAGTGAGAGTCAGTGCCAGGGGAACTGTACCCCAGTGAGAGTCAGTGCCAGGGGAACTGTACCCCAGTGAGAGTCAGTGCCAGGGGAACTGTATCCCAGTGAGAGTCAGTGCCAGGGGACTGTACTCCAGTGAGAGTCAGTGCCAGGGGAACTGTACCCCAGTGAGATTCAGTGCCAGGGGAACTGAACCCCAGTGAGAGTCAATGCCAAGGGAACTGTACCCCAGTGAGAGTCAGTGCCAGGGAAACTGTACTCCAGTGAAAGTCAGTGCCAGGGGAACTGTACTCCAGTGAGAGTCAATGCCAGGGGAAGTGTACCCCATTGAGAGTCAGGGCCAGGGGAACTGTAAACCAGTGAGAGTCAGTGCCAGGGGAACTGTACCACAGTGAGAGTCAGTGTCAGAGGAGCTGTATCACAGTGAGAGTCAGTGCCAGGGAAACTGTACCCCAGTGAGAGTCAGTGCCAGGGGAACTGTACTCCAGTGATTGTCAGTGCCAGGGGAACTGCACTCCAGTGAGAGTCAGTGCCAGGGGAACTGTACCCCATTGAGAGTCTGTGCCAGGGGAACTGTAAACCAGTGAAATTCAGTGCCAGGGGAACTGTACCCCAGTGAGAGTCAGTGCCAGGGGAACTGTACCCCATTGAGATTCAATGCCAGGGGAACTGTACCCCAGTGAGATTCAGTACCAGGGGAACTGTATCCCAGTGAGAGTCAGTGCCAGGGGAACTGTTCCCCAGTGAGAGTCAGTGCCAGGGGAACTGTATCCCAGTGAGAGTCAGTGCCAGGGAAACTGTACTCCAGTGAGAGTCACTGCCGGGGGAACTGTACTCCAGTGAGAGTCAGTGCCAGTGTAACTGTACTCCAGTGAGTGTCAGTGCCAGGAGAACTGTACCCCAGTGAGAGTCAGTGCCAGGGGAACTGTACCACAGTGAGATTCAGCGCCAGGGGAACTGTACCCCAGTGAGATTCCGTTCCAGGGGAATTGTATCCCAGTGAGAGTCAGTGCCAGGGGAACTGTACCCCAGTGAGTGCCAGTGCCAGGGGAACTGTACCCCAGTGAGAGTCAGTGCCAGGGGAACTGTATCCCAGTAAGAGTCAGTGCCAGGGGACTGTACTCCAGTGAGAGTCAGTGCCAGTGTAACTGTACCCCAGTGAGATTCAGTACCAGGGGAACTGTATCCCAGTGAGAGTCAGTGCCAGGGGAACTGTACCCCAGTGAGAGTCAGTGCCAGGGGAACTGTACCCCAGTGAGAGTCAGTGCCAGGGGAACTGTATCCCAGTGAGAGTCAGTGCCAGGGAAACTGTACTCCAGTGAGAGTCAGTGCCGGGGGAACTGTACTCCAGTGAGAGTCAGTGCTAGTGTAACTGTACTCCAGTGAGTGCCAGTGCCAGGGGAACTGTGCCCCAGTGAGAGTCAGTTCCAGGGGAACTGTATCCCAGTGAGATTCAGCGCCAGGGGAACTGTACCCCAGTGAGATTTAGTTCCAGGGGAATTGTATCCCAGTGAGAGTCAGTGCTTGTGGAACTGTACCCCAGTGAGAGTCAGTGCCAGGGGAACTGTAACCCAGAGAGATTCACTACCAGCGGAACTGTATTCCAGTGAGTGTCAGTGCCAGGGGAACTGTACCCCAGTGAGAGTCAGTGCCAGGGGAACTGTACCACAGTGAGAGTCAGTGTCAGAGGAACTGTATCACAGTGAGAGTCAGTGCCAGGGAAACTGTACCCCAGTGAGAGTCAGTGCCAGGGGAACTGTACTCCAGTGATTGTCAGTGCCAGGGGAACTGTACTCCAGTGAGAGTCAGTGCCAGGGAACTGCACTCCAGTGAGAGTCAGTGCCAGGGGAACTGTACCCCAGTGAGAGTCAGTGCTTGTGGAACTGTACCCCAGTGAGAGTCAGTGCCATGGGAACTGTACCCCAGTGAGATTCACTACCAGGGGAACTGTATCCCAGTGAGAGTCAGTGCCAGGGGAACTGTACCTCAGTGGGAGTCAGTGCCAAGGGAACTGTACCCCAATGAGAGTCAGTATCAGGGGAACTGTACCCCAGTGAGAGTCAGTGCCAGGGGAACTGTACTCCAGTGAGAGTCAGTGCCAGGGAACTGCACTCCAGTGAGAGTCAGTGCCAGGGGAACTGTACTCCAGTGAGAGTCTGTGTCAGGGGACTGTACCCCAGTGAGAGTCAGTGCCAGGGGAAATGTACCCCATTGAGAGTCTGTGCCAGGGGAACTGTTTCCCAGTGAGACTCAGTGTCAGTGGAACTGTACTCCAGTGATTGTCAGTGCCAGTGGAACTGTACCCCAGTGAGAGTCAGTGCTTGTGGAAATGTACCCCAGTGAGAGTTAGTGCCAGGGGAACTGTACCCCAGTGAGAGTCAGTGCCAGAGGGACTGTACCCCAGTGAGAGTCAGTGCCAGGGGAACTGTACCCCAGTGAGAGTCAGTGCCAGGGGAACTGTACCCCAGTGAGATTCAGCGCCAGGGGAACAGTACCCCAGTGAGAGTCAGTGCCAGGGGAACTGTACTCCAGTGAGAGTCAGTGCCAGGGGAACTGTATCCAAGTGAGATTCAGAGCCAGGCAAACTGTACCCCACTGATATTCAGTACCAGGGGAACTGCATTCCAGTGAGAGTCAGTGCCAGGGGAACTGCACCCCAGTAAGAGTCAGTGCCAGGGGAACTGTACCCCCGTGAGAGTCAGTGCCATGGGAACTGTACCCCAGTGAGAGTCAGTTCCAGGGGAACTGTATCCCCGTGAGATTCAGCGCCAGGGGAACTGTACCCCAGTGAGATTCTGTTCCAGGGGAATTGTATCCCAGTGAGAGTCAGTGCTTGTGGAACTGTACCCCAGTGAGAGTCAGTGCCAGGGGAACTGTAACCCAGTGAGAGTCAGTGCCAGGGAAACTGTACTCCAGTGAGAGTCAGTGCCATGGGATCTGTACCCCAGTGAGAGTCAGTGCCAGGGGAACTGTACTCCAGTGAGAGTCAGTGCCAGTGTAACTGTACTCCAGTGAGTGTCAGTGCCAGGGGAACTGTATCCCAGTGGGAGTCAGTGCCTGTGGAACTGTACTCCAGTGAGAGTCTGTGCCAGGGGAATTGTATCCCAGTGAGAGTCAGTGCCAGGGGAACTGTACCCCAGTGAGAGTCAGTGCTTGTGGAACTGTACCCCAGTGAGAGTCAGTGCCATGGGAACTGTACCCCAGTGAGATTCACTACCAGGGGAACTGTATCCCAGTGAGAGTCAGTGCCAGGGGAACTGTACCTCAGTGGGAGTCAGTGCCAAGGGAACTGTACCCCAATGAGAGTCAGTATCAGGGGAACTGTACCCCAGTGAGAGTCAGTGCCAGGGGAACTGTACTCCAGTGAGAGTCAGTGCCAGGGAACTGCACTCCAGTGAGAGTCAGTGCCAGGGGAACTGTACTCCAGTGAGAGTCTGTGTCAGGGGACTGTACCCCAGTGAGAGTCAGTGCCAGGGGAAATGTACCCCATTGAGAGTCTGTGCCAGGGGAACTGTTTCCCAGTGAGACTCAGTGTCAGTGGAACTGCACTCCAGTGAGAGTCAGTGCCAGGTGAACTGTACCCCAGTGGGAGTCAGTGTCTGGGGAACTGTACTCCAGTGAGAGTCAGTGCCAGGGGAACTGTACCCCATTGAGAGTCTGTGCCAGGGGAACTGTAAACCAGTGAAAATCAGTGCCAGGGGAACTGCACCCCAGTGAGAGTCAGTGCCAGGGGAACTGTAAACCAGTGAAACTCAGTGCCAGAGGAACTGTACCCCAGTGAGAGTCAGTGCCAGGGGAACTGTACCCCAGTGAGAGTTAGTGCCAGGGGAACTGTACCCCAGTGAGAGTCAGTGCCAGAGGGACTGTACCCCAGTGAGAGTCAGTGCCAGGGGAACTGTACCCCAGTGAGAGTCAGTGCCAGGGGAACTGTACCACAGTGAGATTCAGCGCCAGGGGAACAGTACCCCAGTGAGAGTCAGTGCCAGGGGAACTGTACTCCAGTGAGAGTCAGTGCCAGGGGAACTGTAACCCAGTGAGATTCAGTGCCAGGGGAACTGTACTCCAGTGAGAGTCAGTGCCAGGGGAACTGTAACCCAGTGAGATTCAGTGCCAGGGGAACTGTACCCCATTGAGAGTCTGTGCCAGGGGACTGTCTCCCAGTGAGACTCAGTGCCAGGGAAAATGTACTCGAGTGAGAGTCAGTGCCAGGGGAACTGTACCCCAGTGAGATTTAGTGCCAGGGGAACTGTACCCCAGTGAGAGTCAGTGCCAAGGGAACTGTACCCCAGTGAGAGTCAGTACCAGGGAAACTGTACTCCAGTGAAAGTCAGTGCCAGGGGAACTGTACTCCAGTGAGAGTCAATGCCAGGGGAGGTGTACTCCAGTGAGTGTCAGTGCCAGGGGAACTGTACCCCAGTGGGAGTCAGTGCCTGTGGAACAGTACTCCAGTGAGAGTCAGTTCCAGGGGAACTGTATCGAAGTGAGATTCAGCGCCAGTCAAACTGTACCCCACTGATATTCAGTACCAGGGGAACTGCATTCCAGTGAGAGTCAGTGCCAGGGGAACTGCACCCCAGTGAGAGTCAGTGCCAGGTAAACTGTACCCCAGTGAGTGTCATTGCCAGGGGAACTGTACCCCAGTGAGAGTCAGTGCCAGGGGAACTGTACCACAGTGAGATTCAGCGCCAGGGGAACTGTACCCCAGTGAGATTCAGTTCCAGGGGAATTGTATCACAGTGAGAGTCAGTGCCAGGGGAACTGTACCCCAGTGAGAGTCAGTGTCAGGGGAACTGTACCCCAGTGAGAGTCAGTGCCAGGGGAACTGTACCCCAGTGAGAGTCAGTGCCAGGGGAACTGTATCCCAGTGAGAGTCAGTATCAGGGGAACTGTACCCCAGTGAGAGTCAGTGCCAGGCGAACTGTACTCCAGTGAGTCAGTGCCAGGGGAACTGTACCCCATTGAGAGTCTGTGCCAGGGGACTGTTTCCCAGTGAGAGTCAGTGCCAAAGGAACTGTACCCCAGTGAGAGTCAGTGCCAGGGAAACTGTACTCCAGTGAAAGTCAGTGCCAGGGGAACTGTACTCCAGTGAGAGTCAATGCCAGGGGAAGTGTACTCCAGTGAGTGTCAGTGCCAGGGGAACTGTACCCCAGTGAGAGTCAGTGCTTGTGGAACTGTACCCCAGTGAGAGTCAGTGCCAGGGGAACTGTAACCCAGAGAGATTCACTACCAGCGGAACTGTATTCCAGTGAGTGTCAGTGCCAGGGGAACTGTACCCCAGTGAGAGTCAGTGCCAGGGGAACTGTACCACAGTGAGAGTCAGTGTCAGAGGAACTGTATCACAGTGAGAGTCAGTGCCAGGGAAACTGTACCCCAGTGAGAGTCAGTGCCAGGGGAACTATACTCCAGTGATTGTCAGTACCAGGGGAACTGCACTCCAGTGAGAGTCAGTGCCAGGGGAACTGTACCCCATTGAGAGTCTGTGCCAGGGGAACTGTAAACCAGTGAAACTCAGTGCCAGGGGAACTGTACCCCAGTGAGAGTCAGTGCCAGGGGAACTGTACCCCAGTGAGATTCAGCCCCAGGGGAACTGTACCCCAGTGAGATTCAGTACCAGGGGAACTGTATCCCAGTGGGAGTCAGTGCCAGGGGAACTGTACCCCAGTGAGAGTTAGTGCCAGGGGAACTGTACCCCAGTGAGAGTCAGTGCCAGAGGGACTGTACCCCAGTGAGAGTCAGTGCCAGGGGAACTGTACCCCAGTGAGAGTCAGTGCCAGGGGAACTGTACCCCAGTGAGATTCAGCACCATGGGAACAGTACCCCAGTGAGAGTCAGTGCCAGGGGAACTGTACTCCAGTGAGAGTCAGTGCCAGGGGAACTGTAACCCAGTGAGATTCAGTGCCATGATGAACTGTACTCCAGTGAGAGTCAGTGCCAGGGGAACTGTAACCCAGTGAGATTCAGTGCCAGGGGAACTGTACCCCATTGAGAGTCTGTGCCAGGGGACTGTCTCCCAGTGAGACTCAGTGCCAGGGAAAATGTACTCGAGTGAGAGTCAGTGCCAGGGGAACTGTACCCCAGTGAGAGTCAGTGCCTGGGGAACTGTACCCCATTGAGAGTCTGTACCAGGGGGAATGTTTCCCAGTGAGACTCAGTGCCGGTGGAACTGTACTCCAGTGAGAGTCAGTGCCAGGGGAACTGTACTCCAGTGAGAGCCAGTGCCAGGGGAACTGTACTCCACTGAGAGTCTGTGTCAGGAGACTGTACCCCAGTGAGAGTCAGTGCCAGGGGAACTGTATCCCAGTGGGAGTCAGTGCCTGGGGAACTGTACTCCAGTGAGAGTTAGTGCCAGGGGAACTGTACCCCAGTGAGAGTCAGTGCCAGAGGGACTGTACCCCAGTGATAGTCTGTGCCAGGGGAACTGTAAACCAGTGAAACTCAGTGCCAGAGGAACTGTACCCCAGTGAGAGTCAGTGCCAGGGGAACTGTACCCCAGTGAGAGCTAGTTCCAGGGGAATTGTACCCCAGTGAGAGTCAGTGCCAGAGGGACTGTACCCCAGTGAGAGTCAGTGCCAGGGGAACTGTACCCCAGTGAGAGTCAGTGCCAGGGGAACTGTACCCCAGTGAGATTCAGCGCCAGGGGAACTGTACCCCAGTGAGAGTTAGTTCCAGGGGAACTGTACCCCAGTGAGAGTCAGTGCCAGAGGGACTGTACCCCAGTGAGATTCAGTGCCAGGGGAACTGTACCCCAGTGAGAGACAGTGCCAGGGAAACTGTACTCCAGTGAAAGTCAGTGCCAGGGGAACTGTACCCCAGTGAGAGTCAATGTCAGGGGAAGTGTACTCCAGTGAGAGTCAGTGCCAGGGGAACTGCACTCCAGTGAGTGTCAGTGCCAGGAGAACTGTACTCCAGTGAGAGTCTGTGTCAGGGGACTGTACCCCAGTGAGAGTCAGTGCCTGGGGAACTGTACCCCATTAAGAGTCTGTACCAGGGGGAATGTTTCCCAGTGAGACTCAGTGCCGGTGGAACTGCACTCCAGTGAGAGTCAGTGCCAGGGGAACTGTACTCCAGTGAGAGCCAGTGCCAGGGGAACTGTACTCCACTGAGAGTCTGTGTCAGGAGACTGTACCCCAGTGAGAGTCAGTGCCAGGGGAACTGTATCCCAGTGGGAGTCAGTGCCTGGGGAACTGTACTCCAGTGAGAGTTAGTGCCAGGGGAACTGTACCCCAGTGAGAGTCAGTGCCAGAGGGACTGTACCCCAGTGATAGTCTGTGCCAGGGGAACTGTAAACCAGTGAAACTCAGTGCCAGAGGAACTGTACCTCAGTGAGAGTCAGTGCCAGGGGAACTGTACCCCAGTGAGAGTTAGTTCCAGGGGAACTGTACCCCAGTGAGAGTCAGTGCCAGAGGGACTGTACCCCAGTGAGAGTCAGTGCCAGGGGAACTGTACCCCAGTGAGAGTCAGTGCCAGGGGAACTGTACCCCAGTGAGATTCAGCGCCAGGGGAACTGTACCCCAGTGAGAGTTAGTTCCAGGGGAACTGTAACCCAGTGAGAGTCAGTGCCAGAGGGACTGTACCCCAGTGAGATTCAGTGCCAGGGGAACTGTACCCCAGTGAGAGACAGTGCCAGGGAAACTGTACTCCAGTGAAAGTCAGTGCCAGGGGAACTGTACTCCAGTGAGAGTCAATGTCAGGGGAAGTGTACTCCAGTGAAAGTCAGTGCCAGGGGAACTGTACTCCAGTGATAGTCATTGCCAGGGGAGGTGTACTCCAGTGAGTGTCAGTGCCAGGGGAACTGTACCCCAGTGGGAGTCAGTGCCTGTGGAACAGTACTCCAGTGAGAGTCAGTTCCCGGGGAACTGTATCCAAGTGAGATTCAGAGCCAGGCAAACTGTACCCCACTGATATTCAGTACCAGGGGAACTGCATTCCAGTGAGAGTCAGTGCCAGGGGAACTGCACCCCAGTAAGAGTCAGTGCCATGGGAACTGTACCCCAGTGAGAGTCAGTTCCAGGGGAACTGTATCCCCGTGAGATTCAGCGCCATGGGAACTGTACCCCAGTGAGAGTCAGTGCCAGTGTAACTGTACTCCAGTGAGTGTCAGTGCCAGGGGAACTGTATCCCAGTGGGAGTCAGTGCCTGTGGAACTGTACTCCAGTGAGAGTCTGTGCCAGGGGAATTGTATCCCAGTGAGAGTCAGTGCCAGGGGAACTGTACCCCAGTGAGAGTCAGTGCTTGTGGAACTGTACCCCAGTGAGAGTCAGTGCCATGGGAACTGTACCCCAGTGAGATTCACTACCAGGGGAACTGTATCCCAGTGAGAGTCAGTGCCAGGGGAACTGTACCTCAGTGGGAGTCAGTGCCAAGGGAACTGTACCCCAATGAGAGTCAGTATCAGGGGAACTGTACCCCAGTGAGAGTCAGTGCCAGGGGAACTGTACTCCAGTGAGAGTCAGTGCCAGGGAACTGCACTCCAGTGAGAGTCAGTGCCAGGGGAACTGTACTCCAGTGAGAGTCTGTGTCAGGGGACTGTACCCCAGTGAGAGTCAGTGCCAGGGGAAATGTACGCCATTGAGAGTCTGTGCCAGGGGAACTGTTTCCCAGTGAGACTCAGTGTCAGTGGAACTGCACTCCAGTGAGAGTCAGTGCCAGGTGAACTGTACCCCAGTGGGAGTCAGTGTCTGGGGAACTGTACTCCAGTGAGAGTCAGTGCCAGGTGAACTTTACCCCATTGAGAGTCTGTGCCAGGGGAACTGTAAACCAGTGAAACTCAGTGCCAGGGGAACTGCACCCCAGTGAGAGTCAGTGCCAGGGGAACTGTAAACCAGTGAAACTCAGTGCCAGAGGAACTGTACCCCAGTGAGAGTCAGTGCCAGGGGAACTGTACCCCAGTGAGAGTTAGTGCCAGGGGAACTGTACCCCAGTGAGAGTCAGTGCCAGAGGGACTGTACCCCAGTGAGAGTCAGTGCCAGGGGAACTGTACCCCAGTGAGAGTCAGTGCCAGGGGAACTGTACCCCAGTGAGATTCAGCGCCAGGGGAACAGTACCCCAGTGAGAGTCAGTGCCAGGGGAACTGTACTCCAGTGAGAGTCAGTGCCAGGGGAACTGTATCCAAGTGAGATTCAGAGCCAGGCAAACTGTACCCCACTGATATTCAGTACCAGGGGAACTGCATTCCAGTGAGAGTCAGTGCCAGGGGAACTGCACCCCAGTAAGAGTCAGTGCCAGGGGAACTGTACCCCCGTGAGAGTCAGTGCCATGGGAACTGTACCCCAGTGAGAGTCAGTTCCAGGGGAACTGTATCCCCGTGAGATTCAGCGCCAGGGGAACTGTACCCCAGTGAGATTCTGTTCCAGGGGAATTGTATCCCAGTGAGAGTCAGTGCTTGTGGAACTGTACCCCAGTGAGAGTCAGTGCCAGGGGAACTGTAACCCAGTGAGAGTCAGTGCCAGGGAAACTGTACTCCAGTGAGAGTCAGTGCCATGGGAACTGTACCCCAGTGAGAGTCAGTGCCAGGGGAACTGTACTCCAGTGAGAGTCAGTGCCAGTGTAACTGTACTCCAGTGAGTGTCAGTGCCAGGGGAACTGTATCCCAGTGGGAGTCAGTGCCTGTGGAACTGTACTCCAGTGAGAGTCTGTGCCAGGGGAATTGTATCCCAGTGAGAGTCAGTGCCAGGGGAACTGTACCCCAGTGAGAGTCAGTGCTTGTGGAACTGTACCCCAGTGAGAGTCAGTGCCATGGGAACTGTACCCCAGTGAGATTCACTACCAGGGGAACTGTATCCCAGTGAGAGTCAGTGCCAGGGGAACTGTACCTCAGTGGGAGTCAGTGCCAAGGGAACTGTACCCCAATGAGAGTCAGTATCAGGGGAACTGTACCCCAGTGAGAGTCAGTGCCAGGGGAACTGTACTCCAGTGAGAGTCAGTGCCAGGGAACTGCACTCCAGTGAGAGTCAGTGCCAGGGGAAATGTACCCCATTGAGAGTCTGTGCCAGGGGAACTGTTTCCCAGTGAGACTCAGTGTCAGTGGAACTGCACTCCAGTGAGAGTCAGTGCCAGGTGAACTGTACCCCAGTGGGAGTCAGTGTCTGGGGAACTGTACTCCAGTGAGAGTCAGTGCCAGGGGAACTGTACCCCATTGAGAGTCTGTGCCAGGGGAACTGTAAACCAGTGAAACTCAGTGCCAGGGGAACTGCACCCCAGTGAGAGTCAGTGCCAGGGGAACTGTAAACCAGTGAAACTCAGTGCCAGAGGAACTGTACCCCAGTGAGAGTCAGTGCCAGGGGAACTGTACCCCAGTGAGAGTTAGTGCCAGGGGAACTGTACCCCAGTGAGAGTCAGTGCCAGAGGGACTGTACCCCAGTGAGAGTCAGTGCCAGGGGAACTGTACCCCAGTGAGAGTCAGTGCCAGGGGAACTGTACCCCAGTGAGATTCAGCACCAGGGGAACAGTACCCCAGTGAGAGTCAGTGCCAGGGGAACTGTACTCCAGTGAGAGTCAGTGCCAGGGGAACTGTAACCCAGTGAGATTCAGTGCCATGGGGAACTGTACTCCAGTGAGAGTCAGTGCCAGGGGAACTGTAACCCAGTGAGATTCAGTGCCAGGGGAACTGTACCCCATTGAGAGTCTGTGCCAGGGGACTGTCTCCCAGTGAGACTCAGTGCCAGGGAAAATGTACTCGAGTGAGAGTCAGTGCCAGGGGAACTGTACTCCAGTGAGAGTCAGTGCCAGGGGAACTGTACCCCAGTGAGATTTAGTGCCAGGGGAACTGTACCCCAGTGAGAGTCAGTGCCAAGGGAACTGTACCCCAGTGAGAGTCAGTACCAGGGAAACTGTACTCCAGTGAAAGTCAGTGCCAGGGGAACTCTACTCCAGTGAGAGTCAATGCCAGGGGAGGTGTACTCCAGTGAGTGTCAGTGCCAGGGGAACTGTACCCCAGTGGGAGTCAGTGCCTGTGGAACAGTACTCCAGTGAGAGTCAGTTCCAGGGGAACTGTATCGAAGTGAGATTCAGCGCCAGTCAAACTGTACCCCACTGATATTCAGTACCAGGGGAACTGCATTCCAGTGAGAGTCAGTGCCAGGGGAACTGCACCCCAGTGAGAGTCAGTGCCAGGGAAACTGTACCCCAGTGAGTGTCATTGCCAGGGGAACTGTACCCCAGTGAGAGTCAGTGCCAGGGGAACTGTACCACAGTGAGATTCAGCGCCAGGGGAACTGTACCCCAGTGAGATTCAGTTCCAGGGGAATTGTATCACAGTGAGAGTCAGTGCCAGGGGAACTGTACCCCAGTGGGAGTCAGTGCCAGGGGAACTGTACCCCAGTGAGAGTCAGTGCCAGGGGAACTGTACCCCAGTGAGAGTCAGTGCCAGGGGAACTGTATCCCAGTGAGAGTCAGTATCAGGGGAACTGTACCCCAGTGAGAGTCAGTGCCAGGCGAACTGTACTCCAGTGAGTCAGTGCCAGGGGAACTGTACCCCATTGAGAGTCTGTGCCAGGGGACTGTTTCCCAGTGAGAGTCAGTGCCAAAGGAACTGTACCCCAGTGAGAGTCAGTGCCAGGGAAACTGTACTCCAGTGAAAGTCAGTGCCAGGGGAACTGTACTCCAGTGAGAGTCAATGCCAGGGGAAGTGTACTCCAGTGAGTGTCAGTGCCAGGGGAACTGTACCCCAGTGGGAGTCAGTGCCTGTGGAACAGTACTCCAGTGAGAGTCAGTTCCAGGGGAATTGTATCCCAGTGAGAGTCAGTGCTTGTGGAACTGTATTCCAGTGAGTGTCAGTGCCAGGGGAACTGTACCCCAGTGAGAGTCAGTGCCAGGGGAACTGTACCACAGTGAGAGTCAGTGTCAGAGGAACTGTATCACAGTGAGAGTCAGTGCCAGGGAAACTGTACCCCAGTGAGAGTCAGTGCCAGGGGAACTGTACTCCAGTGATTGTCAGTACCAGGGGAACTGCACTCCAGTGAGAGTCAGTGCCAGGGGAACTGTACCCCATTGAGAGTCTGTGCCAGGGGAACTGTAAACCAGTGAAACTCAGTGCCAGGGGAACTGTACCCCAGTGAGAGTCAGTGCCAGGGGAACTGTACCCCAGTGAGATTCAATACCGGGGGAACTGTATCCCAGTGAGTGTCAGTGCCAGGGGAACTGTACCTCAGTGGGAGTCAGTGCCAAGGGAACTGTACCCCAATGAGAGTCAGTATCAGGGGAACTGTACCCCAGTGAGAGTCAGTGCCAGGGGAACTGTACTCCAGTGAGAGTCAGTGCCAGGGGAACTGCACTCCAGTGAGAGTCAGTGCCAGGGGAACTGTACTCCAGTGAGAGTCTGTGTCAGGGGACTGAACCCCAGTGAGAGTCAGTGCCAGGGGAACTGTACCCCATTGAGAGTCTGTGCCAGGGGAACTGTTTCCCAGTGAGACTCAGTGCCAGTGGAACTGTACTCTAGTGAGAGTCAGTGCCAGGTGAACTGTACCCCAGTGGGAGTCAGTATCTGGGGAACTGCACTCCAGTGAGAGTCAGTGCCAGGGGAACTGTACCCCATTGAGAGTCTGTGCCAGGGGAACTGTAAACCAGTGAAACTCAGTGCCAGGGGAACTGTATCCCAGTGAGAGTCAGTGCCAGGGGAACTGTAACCCAGTGAGAGTCAGTGCCAGGGAAACTGTACCCCAGTGAGTGTCAGTGCCAGGGGAACTGTACCCCAGTGAGAGTCAGTGCCAGGGGAACTGTACCACGGTGAGATTCAGCGCCAGGGGAACTGTAAACCAGTGAGATTCAGTTCCAGGGGAATTGTATCCCAGTGAGAGTCAGTGCCAGGGGAACTGTACCCCAGTGAGAGTCAGTGCCAGGGGAACTGTACCCCAGTGAGAGTCAGTGCCAGGGGAACTGTATCCCAGTGAGAGTCAGTGCCAGGGGACTGTACTCCAGTGAGAGTCAGTGCCAGGGGAACTGTACCCCAGTGAGATTCAGTGCCAGGGGAACTGAACCTCAGTGAGAGTCAATGCCAAGGGAACTGTACCCCAGTGAGAGTCAGTGCCAGGGAAACTGTACTCCAGTGAAAGTCAGTGCCAGGGGAACTGTACTCCAGTGAGAGTCAATGCCAGGGGAAGTGTACCCCATTGAGAGTCAGGGCCAGGGGAACTGTAAACCAGTGAGAGTCAGTGCCAGGGGAACTGTACCACAGTGAGAGTCAGTGTCAGAGGAGCTGTATCACAGTGAGAGTCAGTGCCAGGGAAACTGTACCCCAGTGAGAGTCAGTGCCAGGGGAACTGTACTCCAGTGATTGTCAGTGCCAGGGGAACTGCACTCCAGTGAGAGTCAGTGCCAGGGGAACTGTACCCCATTGAGAGTCTGTGCCAGGGGAACTGTAAACCAGTGAAATTCAGTGCCAGGGGAACTGTACCCCAGTGAGAGTCAGTGCCAGGGGAACTGTACCCCATTGAGATTCAATGCCAGGGGAACTGTACCCCAGTGAGATTCAGTACCAGGGGAACTGTATCCCAGTGAGAGTCAGTGCCAGGGGAACTGTTCCCCAGTGAGAGTCAGTGCCAGGGGAACTGTATCCCAGTGAGAGTCAGTGCCAGGGAAACTGTACTCCAGTGAGAGTCACTGCCGGGGGAACTGTACTCCAGTGAGAGTCAGTGCCAGTGTAACTGTACTCCAGTGAGTGTCAGTGCCAGGAGAACTGTACCCCAGTGAGAGTCAGTGCCAGGGGAACTGTACCACAGTGAGATTCAGCGCCAGGGGAACTGTACCCCAGTGAGATTCCGTTCCAGGGGAATTGTATCCCAGTGAGAGTCAGTGCCAGGGGAACTGTACCCCAGTGAGTGCCAGTGCCAGGGGAACTGTACACCAGTGAGAGTCAGTGCCAGGGGAACTGTATCCCAGTAAGAGTCAGTGCCAGGGGACTGTACTCCAGTGAGAGTCAGTGCCAGTGTAACTGTACCCCAGTGAGATTCAGTACCAGGGGAACTGTATCCCAGTGAGAGTCAGTGCCAGGGGAACTGTACCCCAGTGAGAGTCAGTGCCAGGGGAACTGTACCCCAGTGAGAGTCAGTGCCAGGGGAACTGTATCCCAGTGAGAGTCAGTGCCAGGGAAACTGTACTCCAGTGAGAGTCAGTGCCGGGGGAACTGTACTCCAGTGAGAGTCAGTGCTAGTGTAACTGTACTCCAGTGAGTGCCAGTGCCAGGGGAACTGTGCCCCAGTGAGAGTCAGTTCCAGGGGAACTGTATCCCAGTGAGATTCAGCGCCAGGGGAACTGTACCCCAGTGAGATTTAGTTCCAGGGGAATTGTATCCCAGTGAGAGTCAGTGCTTGTGGAACTGTACCCCAGTGAGAGTCAGTGCCAGGGGAACTGTAACCCAGAGAGATTCACTACCAGCGGAACTGTATTCCAGTGAGTGTCAGTGCCAGGGGAACTGTACCCCAGTGAGAGTCAGTGCCAGGGGAACTGTACCACAGTGAGAGTCAGTGTCAGAGGAACTGTATCACAGTGAGAGTCAGTGCCAGGGAAACTGTACCCCAGTGAGAGTCAGTGCCAGGGGAACTGTACTCCAGTGATTGTCAGTGCCAGGGGAACTGTACTCCAGTGAGAGTCAGTGCCAGGGAACTGCACTCCAGTGAGAGTCAGTGCCAGGGGAACTGTACCCCAGTGAGAGTCAGTGCTTGTGGAACTGTACCCCAGTGAGAGTCAGTGCCATGGGAACTGTACCCCAGTGAGATTCACTACCAGGGGAACTGTATCCCAGTGAGAGTCAGTGCCAGGGGAACTGTACCTCAGTGGGAGTCAGTGCCAAGGGAACTGTACCCCAATGAGAGTCAGTATCAGGGGAACTGTACCCCAGTGAGAGTCAGTGCCAGGGGAACTGTACTCCAGTGAGAGTCAGTGCCAGGGAACTGCACTCCAGTGAGAGTCAGTGCCAGGGGAACTGTACTCCAGTGAGAGTCTGTGTCAGGGGACTGTACCCCAGTGAGAGTCAGTGCCAGGGGAAATGTACCCCATTGAGAGTCTGTGCCAGGGGAACTGTTTCCCAGTGAGACTCAGTGTCAGTGGAACTGTACTCCAGTGAGAGTCAGTGCCAGGTGAACTGTACCCCAGTGGGAGTCAGTGTCTGGGGAACTGTACTCCAGTGAGAGTCAGTGCCAGGTGAACTTTACCCCATTGAGAGTCTGTGCCAGGGGAACTGTAAACCAGTGAAACTCAGTGCCAGGGGAACTGCACCCCAGTGAGAGTCAGTGCCAGGGGAACTGTAAACCAGTGAAACTCGGTGCCAGAGGAACTGTACCCCAGTGAGAGTCAGTGCCAGGGGAACTGTACCCCAGTGAGAGTTAGTGCCAGGGGAACTGTACCCCAGTGAGAGTCAGTGCCAGAGGGACTGTACCCCAGTGAGAGTCAGTGCCAGGGGAACTGTACCCCAGTGAGAGTCAGTGCCAGGGGAACTGTACCCCAGTGAGATTCAGCGCCAGGGGAACAGTACCCCAGTGAGAGTCAGTGCCAGGGGAACTGTACTCCAGTGAGAGTCAGTGCCAGGGGAACTGTATCCAAGTGAGATTCAGAGCCAGGCAAACTGTACCCCACTGATATTCAGTACCAGGGGAACTGCATTCCAGTGAGAGTCAGTGCCAGGGGAACTGCACCCCAGTAAGAGTCAGTGCCAGGGGAACTGTACCCCCGTGAGAGTCAGTGCCATGGGAACTGTACCCCAGTGAGAGTCAGTTCCAGGGGAACTGTATCCCCGTGAGATTCAGCGCCAGGGGAACTGTACCCCAGTGAGATTCTGTTCCAGGGGAATTGTATCCCAGTGAGAGTCAGTGCTTGTGGAACTGTACCCCAGTGAGAGTCAGTGCCAGGGGAACTGTAACCCAGTGAGAGTCAGTGCCAGGGAAACTGTACTCCAGTGAGAGTCAGTGCCATGGGATCTGTACCCCAGTGAGAGTCAGTGCCAGGGGAACTGTACTCCAGTGAGAGTCAGTGCCAGTGTAACTGTACTCCAGTGAGTGTCAGTGCCAGGGGAACTGTATCCCAGTGGGAGTCAGTGCCTGTGGAACTGTACTCCAGTGAGAGTCTGTGCCAGGGGAATTGTATCCCAGTGAGAGTCAGTGCCAGGGGAACTGTACCCCAGTGAGAGTCAGTGCTTGTGGAACTGTACCCCAGTGAGAGTCAGTGCCATGGGAACTGTACCCCAGTGAGATTCACTACCAGGGGAACTGTATCCCAGTGAGAGTCAGTGCCAGGGGAACTGTACCTCAGTGGGAGTCAGTGCCAAGGGAACTGTACCCCAATGAGAGTCAGTATCAGGGGAACTGTACCCCAGTGAGAGTCAGTGCCAGGGGAACTGTACTCCAGTGAGAGTCAGTGCCAGGGAACTGCACTCCAGTGAGAGTCAGTGCCAGGGGAACTGTACTCCAGTGAGAGTCTGTGTCAGGGGACTGTACCCCAGTGAGAGTCAGTGCCAGGGGAAATGTACCCCATTGAGAGTCTGTGCCAGGGGAACTGTTTCCCAGTGAGACTCAGTGTCAGTGGAACTGCACTCCAGTGAGAGTCAGTGCCAGGTGAACTGTACCCCAGTGGGAGTCAGTGTCTGGGGAACTGTACTCCAGTGAGAGTCAGTGCCAGGGGAACTGTACCCCATTGAGAGTCTGTGCCAGGGGAACTGTAAACCAGTGAAAATCAGTGCCAGGGGAACTGCACCCCAGTGAGAGTCAGTGCCAGGGGAACTGTAAACCAGTGAAACTCAGTGCCAGAGGAACTGTACCCCAGTGAGAGTCAGTGCCAGGGGAACTGTACCCCAGTGAGAGTTAGTGCCAGGGGAACTGTACCCCAGTGAGAGTCAGTGCCAGAGGGACTGTACCCCAGTGAGAGTCAGTGCCAGGGGAACTGTACCCCAGTGAGAGTCAGTGCCAGGGGAACTGTACCCCAGTGAGATTCAGCGCCAGGGGAACAGTACCCCAGTGAGAGTCAGTGCCAGGGGAACTGTACTCCAGTGAGAGTCAGTGCCAGGGGAACTGTAACCCAGTGAGATTCAGTGCCAGGGGAACTGTACTCCAGTGAGAGTCAGTGCCAGGGGAACTGTAACCCAGTGAGATTCAGTGCCAGGGGAACTGTACCCCATTGAGAGTCTGTGCCAGGGGACTGTCTCCCAGTGAGACTCAGTGCCAGGGAAAATGTACTCGAGTGAGAGTCAGTGCCAGGGGAACTGTACCCCAGTGAGATTTAGTGCCAGGGGAACTGTACCCCAGTGAGAGTCAGTGCCAAGGGAACTGTACCCCAGTGAGAGTCAGTACCAGGGAAACTGTACTCCAGTGAAAGTCAGTGCCAGGGGAACTGTACTCCAGTGAGAGTCAATGCCAGGGGAGGTGTACTCCAGTGAGTGTCAGTGCCAGGGGAACTGTACCCCAGTGGGAGTCAGTGCCTGTGGAACAGTACTCCAGTGAGAGTCAGTTCCAGGGGAACTGTATCGAAGTGAGATTCAGCGCCAGTCAAACTGTACCCCACTGATATTCAGTACCAGGGGAACTGCATTCCAGTGAGAGTCAGTGCCAGGGGAACTGCACCCCAGTGAGAGTCAGTGCCAGGTAAACTGTACCCCAGTGAGTGTCATTGCCAGGGGAACTGTACCCCAGTGAGAGTCAGTGCCAGGGGAACTGTACCACAGTGAGATTCAGCGCCAGGGGAACTGTACCCCAGTGAGATTCAGTTCCAGGGGAATTGTATCACAGTGAGAGTCAGTGCCAGGGGAACTGTACCCCAGTGAGAGTCAGTGTCAGGGGAATTGTACCCCAGTGAGAGTCAGTGCCAGGGGAACTGTACCCCAGTGAGAGTCAGTGCCAGGGGAACTGTATCCCAGTGAGAGTCAGTATCAGAGGAACTGTACCCCAGTGAGAGTCAGTGCCAGGCGAACTGTACTCCAGTGAGTCAGTGCCAGGGGAACTGTACCCCATTGAGAGTCTGTGCCAGGGGACTGTTTCCCAGTGAGAGTCAGTGCCAAAGGAACTGTACCCCAGTGAGAGTCAGTGCCAGGGAAACTGTACTCCAGTGAAAGTCAGTGCCAGGGGAACTGTACTCCAGTGAGAGTCAATGCCAGGGGAAGTGTACTCCAGTGAGTGTCAGTGCCAGGGGAACTGTACCCCAGTGAGAGTCAGTGCTTGTGGAACTGTACCCCAGTGAGAGTCAGTGCCAGGGGAACTGTAACCCAGAGAGATTCACTACCAGCGGAACTGTATTCCAGTGAGTGTCAGTGCCAGGGGAACTGTACCCCAGTGAGAGTCAGTGCCAGGGGAACTGTACCACAGTGAGAGTCAGTGTCAGAGGAACTGTATCACAGTGAGAGTCAGTGCCAGGGAAACTGTACCCCAGTGAGAGTCAGTGCCAGGGGAACTATACTCCAGTGATTGTCAGTACCAGGGGAACTGCACTCCAGTGAGATTCACTACCAGCGGAACTGTATTCCAGTGAGTGTCAGTGCCAGGGGAACTGTACCCCAGTGAGAGTCAGTGCCAGGGGAACTGTACCCCAGTGGGAGTCAGTGCCAGGGGAACTGTACCCCAGTGAGATTCAATACCGGGGGAACTGTATCCCAGTGAGAGTCAGTGCCAGGGGAACTGTACCTCAGTGGGAGTCAGTGCCAAGGGAACTGTACCCCAATGAGAGTCAGTATCAGGGGAACTGTACCCCAGTGAGAGTCAGTGCCAGGGGAACTGTACTCCAGTGAGAGTCAGTGCCAGGGGAACTGCACTCCAGTGAGAGTCAGTGCCAGGGGAACTGTACTCCAGTGAGAGTCTGTGTCAGGGGACTGTACCCCAGTGAGAGTCAGTGCCAGGGGAACTGTACCCCATTGAGAGTCTGTGCCAGGGGAACTGTTTCCCAGTGAGACTCAGTGCCAGTGGAACTGTACTCTAGTGAGAGTCAGTGCCAGGTGAACTGTACCCCAGTGGGAGTCAGTGTCTGGGGAACTGCACTCCAGTGAGAGTCAGTGCCAGGGGAACTGTACCCCATTGAGAGTCTGTGCCAGAGGAACTGTAAAGCAGTGAAACTCAGTGCCAGGGGAACTGTATCCCAGTGAGAGTCAGTGCCAGGGGAACTGTAACCCAGTGAGAGTCAGTGCCAGGGAAACTGTACCCCAGTGAGTGTCAGTGCCAGGGGAACTGTACCCCAGTGAGAGTCAGTGCCAGGGGAATTGTACCACGGTGAGATTCAGCGCCAGGGGAACTGTACCCCAGTGAGATTCAGTTCCAGGGGAATTGTATCCCAGTGAGAGTCAGTGCCAGGGGAACTGTACCCCAGTGAGAGTCAGTGCCAGGGGAACTGTACCCCAGTGAGAGTCAGTGCCAGGGGAACTGTATCCCAGTGAGAGTCAGTGCCAGGGGACTGTACTCCAGTGAGAGTCAGTGCCAGGGGAACTGTACCCCAGTGAGATTCAGTGCCAGGGGAACTGTACCCCAGTGAGAGTCAGTGCCAAGGGAACTGTACCCCAGTGAGAGTCAGTGCCAGGGAAACTGTACTCCAGTGAAAGTCAGTGCCAGGGGAACTGTACTCCAGTGAGAGTCAATGCCAGGGGAAGTGTACCCCATTGAGAGTCAGGGCCAGGGGAACTGTAAACCAGTGAGAGTCAGTGCCAGGGGAACTGTACCACAGTGAGAGTCAGTGTCAGAGGAGCTGTATCACAGTGAGAGTCAGTGCCAGGGAAACTGTACCCCAGTGAGAGTCAGTGCCAGGGGAACTGTACTCCAGTGATTGTCAGTGCCAGGGGAACTGCACTCCAGTGAGAGTCAGTGCCAGGGGAACTGTACCCCATTGAGAGTCTGTGCCAGGGGAACTGTAAACCAGTGAAACTCAGTGCCAGGGGAACTGTACCCCAGTGAGAGTCAGTGCCAGGGGAACTGTACCCCATTGAGATTCAATGCCAGGGGAACTGTACCCCAGTGAGATTCAGTACGAGGGGAACTGTATCCCAGTGAGAGTCAGTGCCAGGGGAACTGTTCCCCAGTGAGAGTCAGTGCCAGGGGAACTGTATCCCAGTGAGAGTCAGTGCCAGGGAAACTGTACTCCAGTGAGAGTCACTGCCGGGGGAACTGTACTCCAGTGAGAGTCAGTGCCAGTGTAACTGTACTCCAGTGAGTGTCAGTGCCAGGAGAACTGTACCCCAGTGAGAGTCAGTGCCAGGGGAACTGTACCACAGTGAGATTCAGCGCCAGGGGAACTGTACCCCAGTGAGATTCCGTTCCAGGGGAATTGTATCCCAGTGAGAGTCAGTGCCAGGGGAACTGTACCCCAGTGAGTGTCAGTGCCAGGGGAACTGTACCCCAGTGAGAGTCAGTGCCAGGGGAACTGTATCCCAGTAAGAGTCAGTGCCAGGGGACTGTACTCCAGTGAGAGTCAGTGCCAGTGTAACTGTACCCCAGTGAGATTCAGTACCAGGGGAACTGTATCCCAGTGAGAGTCAGTGCCAGGGGAACTGTACCCCAGTGAGAGTCAGTGCCAGGGGAACTGTACCCCAGTGAGAGTCAGTGCCAGGGGAACTGTATCCCAGTGAGAGTCAGTGCCAGGGAAACTGTACTCCAGTGAGAGTCAGTGCCGGGGGAACTGTACTCCAGTGAGAGTCAGTGCTAGTGTAACTGGACTCCAGTGAGTGCCAGTGCCAGGGGAACTGTGCCCCAGTGAGAGTCAGTTCCAGGGGAACTGTATCCCAGTGAGATTCAGCGCCAGGGGAACTGTACCTCAGTGAGATTTAGTTCCAGGGGAATTGTATCCCAGTGAGAGTCAGTGCTTGTGGAACTGTACCCCAGTGAGAGTCAGTGCCAGGGGAACTGTAACCCAGAGAGATTCACTACCAGCGGAACTGTATTCCAGTGAGTGTCAGTGCCAGGGGAACTGTACCCCAGTGAGAGTCAGTGCCAGGGGAACTGTACCACAGTGAGAGTCAGTGCCAGGGAAACTGTACCCCAGTGAGAGTCAGTGCCAGGGGAACTGTACTCCAGTGATTGTCAGTACCAGGGGAACTGCACTCCAGTGAGAGTAAGTGCCAGGGGAGCTGTACCCCATTGAGAGTTTGTGCCAGGGGAACTGTAAACCAGTGAAACTCAGTGCCAGGGGAACTGTACCCCAGTGAGAGTCAGTGCCAGGGGAACTGTACCCCAGTGAGATTCAGCGCCAGGGGAACTGTACCCCAGTGAGATTCAGTACCAGGGGAACTGTATCCCAGTGAGCGTCAGTGCCAGGGGAACTGTACCCCAGTGAGAGTCAGTGCCAGGGAAACTGTACTCCAGTGAGAATCAGTGCCGGGGGAACTGTACTCCAGTGAGAGTCAGTGCCAGTGTAACTGTACTCCAGTGAGTGTCAGTGCCAGGGGAACAGTACCCCAGTGGGAGTCAGTGCCTGTGGAACTGTACCCCAGTGAGAGTCAGTGCCAGGAGAACTGTATCCCAGTGAGATTCAATACCAGGGGAACTGTATCCCAGTGAGAGTCAGTGCCAGGGGAACTGTACCTCAGTGGGAGTCAGTGCCAAGGGAACTGTACCCCAATGAGAGTCAGTATCAGGGGAACTGTACCCCAGTGAGAGTCAGTGCCAGGGAAACTGTACTCCAGTGAGAGTCAGTGCCAGGGGAACTGCACTCCAGTGAGAGTCAGTGCCAGGGGAATTGTATCCCAGTGAGAGTCAGTGCCAGGTGAACTGTACCCCAGTGAGAGTCAGTGCCAGGGGAACTGTACCCCAGTGAGATTCAGCGCCAGGGGAACTGTACCCCAGTGAGATTCAGTACCAGGGGAACTGTATCCCAGTGAGAGTCAGTGCCAGTGGAACTGTACTCTAGTGAGAGTCAGTGCCAGGTGAACTGTACCCCAGTGGGAGTCAGTGTCTGGGGAACTGCACTCCAGTGAGAGTCAGTGCCAGGGGAACTGTACCCCATTGAGAGTCTGTGCCAGGGGAACTGTAAACCAGTGAAACTCAGTGCCAGGGGAACTGTGCCCCAGTGAGAGTCAGTGCCAGGGGAACTGTAACCCAGTGAGAGTCAGTGCCAGGGAAACTGTACCCCAGTGAGTGTCAGTGCCAGGGGAACTGTACCCCAGTGAGATTCAGCGCCAGGGGAACTGTACCACAGTGAGATTCAGCGCCAGGGGAACTGTACCCCAGTGAGATTCAGTTACAGGGGAATTGTATCCCAGTGAGAGTCAGTGCCAGGGGAACTGTACCCCAGTGAGAGTCAGTGCCAGGGGAACTGTACCCCAGTGAGATTCAGCGCCAGGGGAACTGTACCCCAGTGAGATTCAGTACCAGGGGAACTGTATCCCAGTGAGAGTCAGTGCCAGGGGAACTGTACCCCAGTGAGAGTCAGTGCCAGGGAAACTGTACTCCAGTGAGAATCAGTGCCGGGGGAACTGTACTCCAGTGAGAGTCAGTGCCAGTGTAACTGTACTCCAGTGAGTGTCAGTGCCAGGGGAACAGTACCCCAGTGGGAGTCAGTGCCTGTGGAACTGTACCCCAGTGAGAGTCAGTGCCAGGAGAACTGTACCCCAGTGAGATTCAATACCAGGGGAACTGTATCCCAGTGAGAGTCAGTGCCAGGGGAACTGTACCCCATTGAGAGTCTGTGCCAGGGGAACTGTTTCCCAGTGAGACTCAGTGCCAGTGGAACTGTACTCTAGTGAGAGTCAGTGCCAGGTGAACTGTACCCCAGTGGGAGTCAGTGTCTGGGGAACTGCACTCCAGTGAGAGTCAGTGCCAGGGGAACTGTACCCCATTGAGAGTCTGTGCCAGGGGAACTGTAAACCAGTGAAACTCAGTGCCAGGGGAACTGTGCCCCAGTGAGAGTCAGTGCCAGGGGAACTGTAACCCAGTGAGAGTCAGTGCCAGGGAAACTGTACCCCAGTGAGTGTCAGTGCCAGGGGAACTGTACCCCAGTGAGAGTCAGTGCCAGGGGAACTGTACCACAGTGAGATTCAGCGCCAGGGGAACTGTACCCCAGTGAGATTCAGTTCCAGGGGAATTGTATCCCAGTGAGAGTCAGTGCCAGGGGAACTGTACCCCAGTGAGAGTCAGTGCCAGGGAAACTGTACCCCAGTGAGATTCAGCGCCAGGGGAACTGTACCCCAGTGAGATTCAGTACCAGGGGAACTGTATCCCAGTGAGAGTCAGTGCCAGGGGAACTGTACCCCAGTGAGAGTCAGTGCCAGGGAAACTGTACTCCAGTGAGAATCAGTGCCGGGGGAACTGTACTCCAGTGAGAGTCAGTGCCAGTGTAACTGTACTCCAGTGAGTGTCAGTGCCAGGGGAACAGTACCCCAGTGGGAGTCAGTGCCTGTGGAACTGTACCCCAGTGAGAGTCAGTTGCAGGAGAACTGTACCCCAGTGAGATTCAATACCAGGGGAACTGTATCCCAGTGAGAGTCAGTGCCAGGGGAACTGTACCTCAGTGGGAGTCAGTGCCAACGGAACTGTACCCCAATGAGAGTCAGTATCAGGGGAACTGTACCCCAGTGAGAGTCAGTGCCAGGGGAACTGTACTCCAGTGAGAGTCAGTGCCAGGGGAACTGCACTCCAGTGAGAGTCAGTGCCAGGGGAACTGTACTCCAGTGAGAGTCTGTGTCAGGGGACTGTACCCCAGTGAGAGTCAGTGCCAGGGGAACTGTACCCCATTGAGAGTCTGTGCCAGGGGAACTGTTTCCCAGTGAGACTCAGTGCCAGTGGAACTGTACTCTAGTGAGAGTCAGTGCCAGGTGAACTGTACCCCAGTGGGAGTCAGCGCCAGGGGAACTGTACCCCAGTGAGATTCAGTACCAGGGGAACTGTATCCCAGTGAGAGTCAGTGCCAGGGGAACTGTACCCCAGTGAGAGTCAGTGCCAGGGAAACTGTACTCCAGTGAGAATCAGTGCCGGGGGAACTGTACTCCAGTGAGAGTCAGTGCCAGTGTAACTGTACTCCAGTGAGTGTCAGTGCCAGGGGAACAGTACCCCAGTGGGAGTCAGTGCCTGTGGAACTGTACCCCAGTGAGAGTCAGTGCCAGGAGAACTGTATCCCAGTGAGATTCAATGCCAGGGGAACTGTATCCCAGTGAGAGTCAGTGCCAGGGGAACTGTACCTCAGTGGGAGTCAGTGCCAAGGGAACTGTACCCCAATGAGAGTCAGTATCAGGGGAACTGTACCCCAGTGAGAGTCAGTGCCAGGGAAACTGTACTCCAGTGAGAGTCAGTGCCAGGGGAACTGCACTCCAGTGAGAGTCAGTGCCAGGGGAACTGTACTCCAGTGAGAGTCTGTGTCAGGGGACTGTACCCCAGTGAGAGTCAGTGCCAGGGGAACTGTACCCCATTGAGAGTCTGTGCCAGGGGAACTGTTTCCCAGTGAGACTCAGTGCCAGTGGAACTGTACTCTAGTGAGAGTCAGTGCCAGGTGAACTGTACCCCAGTGGGAGTCAGTGTCTGGGGAACTGCACTCCAGTGAGAGTCAGTGCCAGGGGAACTGTACCCCATTGAGAGTCTGTGCCAGGGGAACTGTAAACCAGTGAAACTCAGTGCCAGGGGAACTGTGCCCCAGTGAGAGTCAGTGCCAGGGGAACTGTAACCCAGTGAGAGTCAGTGCCAGGGAAACTGTACCCCAGTGAGTGTCAGTGCCAGGGGAACTGTACCCCAGTGAGATTCAGCGCCAGGGGAACTGTACCACAGTGAGATTCAGCGCCAGGGGAACTGTACCCCAGTGAGATTCAGTTACAGGGGAATTGTATCCCAGTGAGAGTCAGTGCCAGGGGAACTGTACCCCAGTGAGAGTCAGTGCCAGGGGAACTGTACCCCAGTGAGATTCAGCGCCAGGGGAACTGTACCCCAGTGAGATTCAGTACCAGGGGAACTGTATCCCAGTGAGAGTCAGTGCCAGGGGAACTGTACCCCAGTGAGAGTCAGTGCCAGGGAAACTGTACTCCAGTGAGAATCAGTGCCGGGGGAACTGTACTCCAGTGAGAGTCAGTGCCAGTGTAACTGTACTCCAGTGAGTGTCAGTGCCAGGGGAACAGTACCCCAGTGGGAGTCAGTGCCTGTGGAACTGTACCCCAGTGAGAGTCAGTGCCAGGAGAACTGTACCCCAGTGAGATTCAATACCAGGGGAACTGTATCCCAGTGAGAGTCAGTGCCAGGGGAACTGTACCCCATTGAGAGTCTGTGCCAGGGGAACTGTTTCCCAGTGAGACTCAGTGCCAGTGGAACTGTACTCTAGTGAGAGTCAGTGCCAGGTGAACTGTACCCCAGTGGGAGTCAGTGTCTGGGGAACTGCACTCCAGTGAGAGTCAGTGCCAGGGGAACTGTACCCCATTGAGAGTCTGTGCCAGGGGAACTGTAAACCAGTGAAACTCAGTGCCAGTGGAACTGTGCCCCAGTGAGAGTCAGTGCCAGGGGAACTGTAACCCAGTGAGAGTCAGTGCCAGGGAAACTGTACCCCAGTGAGTGTCAGTGCCAGGGGAACTGTACCCCAGTGGGAGTCAGTGCCTGTGGAACTGTACCCCAGTGAGAGTCAGTTGCAGGAGAACTGTACCCCAGTGAGATTCAATACCAGGGGAACTGTATCCCAGTGAGAGTCAGTGCCAGGGGAACTGTACCTCAGTGGGAGTCAGTGCCAACGGAACTGTACCCCAATGAGAGTCAGTATCAGGGGAACTGTACCCCAGTGAGAGTCAGTGCCAGGGGAACTGTACTCCAGTGAGAGTCAGTGCCAGGGGAACTGCACTCCAGTGAGAGTCAGTGCCAGGGGAACTGTACTCCAGTGAGAGTCTGTGTCAGGGGACTGTACCCCAGTGAGAGTCAGTGCCAGGGGAACTGTACCCCATTGAGAGTCTGTGCCAGGGGAACTGTTTCCCAGTGAGACTCAGTGCCAGTGGAACTGTACTCTAGTGAGAGTCAGTGCCAGGTGAACTGTACCCCAGTGGGAGTCAGCGCCAGGGGAACTGTACCCCAGTGAGATTCAGTACCAGGGGAACTGTATCCCAGTGAGAGTCAGTGCCAGGGGAACTGTACCCCAGTGAGAGTCAGTGCCAGGGAAACTGTACTCCAGTGAGAATCAGTGCCGGGGGAACTGTACTCCAGTGAGAGTCAGTGCCAGTGTAACTGTACTCCAGTGAGTGTCAGTGCCAGGGGAACAGTACCCCAGTGGGAGTCAGTGCCTGTGGAACTGTACCCCAGTGAGAGTCAGTGCCAGGAGAACTGTATCCCAGTGAGATTCAATGCCAGGGGAACTGTATCCCAGTGAGAGTCAGTGCCAGGGGAACTGTACCTCAGTGGGAGTCAGTGCCAAGGGAACTGTACCCCAATGAGAGTCAGTATCAGGGGAACTGTACCCCAGTGAGAGTCAGTGCCAGGGAAACTGTACTCCAGTGAGAGTCAGTGCCAGGGGAACTGCACTCCAGTGAGAGTCAGTGCCAGGGGAACTGTACTCCAGTGAGAGTCTGTGTCAGGGGACTGTACCCCAGTGAGAGTCAGTGCCAGGGGAACTGTACCCCATTGAGAGTCTGTGCCAGGGGAACTGTTTCCCAGTGAGACTCAGTGCCAGTGGAACTGTACTCTAGTGAGAGTCAGTGCCAGGTGAACTGTACCCCAGTGGGAGTCAGTGTCTGGGGAACTGCACTCCAGTGAGAGTCAGTGCCAGGGGAACTGTACCCCATTGAGAGTCTGTGCCAGGGGAACTGTAAACCAGTGAAACTCAGTGCCAGGGGAACTGTGCCCCAGTGAGAGTCAGTGCCAGGGGAACTGTAACCCAGTGAGAGTCAGTGCCAGGGAAACTGTACCCCAGTGAGTGTCAGTGCCAGGGGAACTGTACCCCAGTGAGATTCAGCGCCAGGGGAACTGTACCACAGTGAGATTCAGCGCCAGGGGAACTGTACCCCAGTGAGATTCAGTTACAGGGGAATTGTATCCCAGTGAGAGTCAGTGCCAGGGGAACTGTACCCCAGTGAGAGTCAGTGCCAGGGGAACTGTACCCCAGTGAGATTCAGCGCCAGGGGAACTGTACCCCAGTGAGATTCAGTACCAGGGGAACTGTATCCCAGTGAGAGTCAGTGCCAGGGGAACTGTACCCCAGTGAGAGTCAGTGCCAGGGAAACTGTACTCCAGTGAGAATCAGTGCCGGGGGAACTGTACTCCAGTGAGAGTCAGTGCCAGTGTAACTGTACTCCAGTGAGTGTCAGTGCCAGGGGAACAGTACCCCAGTGGGAGTCAGTGCCTGTGGAACTGTACCCCAGTGAGAGTCAGTGCCAGGAGAACTGTACCCCAGTGAGATTCAATACCAGGGGAACTGTATCCCAGTGAGAGTCAGTGCCAGGGGAACTGTACCCCATTGAGAGTCTGTGCCAGGGGAACTGTTTCCCAGTGAGACTCAGTGCCAGTGGAACTGTACTCTAGTGAGAGTCAGTGCCAGGTGAACTGTACCCCAGTGGGAGTCAGTGTCTGGGGAACTGCACTCCAGTGAGAGTCAGTGCCAGGGGAACTGTACCCCATTGAGAGTCTGTGCCAGGGGAACTGTAAACCAGTGAAACTCAGTGCCAGTGGAACTGTGCCCCAGTGAGAGTCAGTGCCAGGGGAACTGTAACCCAGTGAGAGTCAGTGCCAGGGAAACTGTACCCCAGTGAGTGTCAGTGCCAGGGGAACTGTACCCCAGTGAGAGTCAGTGCCAGGGGAACTGTACCACAGTGAGATTCAGCGCCAGGGGAACTGTACCCCAGTGAGATTCAGTTCCAGGGGAATTGTACCCCAGTGAGAGTCAGTGCCAGGGGAACTGTACCCCAGTGAGAGTCAGTGCCAGGGGAACTGTACCCCAGTGAGATTCAGCGCCAGGGGAACAGTACCCCAGTGAGAGTCAGTGCCAGGGGAACTGTACTCCAGTGAGAGTCAGTGCCAGGGGAACTGTAACCCAGTGAGATTCAGTGCCAGGGGAACTGTACTCCAGTGAGAGTCAGTGCCAGGGGAACTGTAACCCAGTGAGATTCAGTGCCAGGGGAACTGTACCCCATTGAGAGTCTGTGCCAGGGGACTGTCTCCCAGTGAGACTCAGTGCCAGGGAAAATGTACTCGAGTGAGAGTCAGTGCCAGGGGAACTGTACCCCAGTGAGATTTAGTGCCAGGGGAACTGTACCCCAGTGAGAGTCAGTGCCAAGGGAACTGTACCCCAGTGAGAGTCAGTACCAGGGAAACTGTACTCCAGTGAAAGTCAGTGCCAGGGGAACTGTACTCCAGTGAGAGTCAATGCCAGGGGAGGTGTACTCCAGTGAGTGTCAGTGCCAGGGGAACTGTACCCCAGTGGGAGTCAGTGCCTGTGGAACAGTACTCCAGTGAGAGTCAGTTCCAGGGGAACTGTATCGAAGTGAGATTCAGCGCCAGTCAAACTGTACCCCACTGATATTCAGTACCAGGGGAACTGCATTCCAGTGAGAGTCAGTGCCAGGGGAACTGCACCCCAGTGAGAGTCAGTGCCAGGTAAACTGTACCCCAGTGAGTGTCATTGCCAGGGGAACTGTACCCCAGTGAGAGTCAGTGCCAGGGGAACTGTACCACAGTGAGATTCAGCGCCAGGGGAACTGTACCCCAGTGAGATTCAGTTCCAGGGGAATTGTATCACAGTGAGAGTCAGTGCCAGGGGAACTGTACCCCAGTGAGAGTCAGTGTCAGGGGAACTGTACCCCAGTGAGAGTCAGTGCCAGGGGAACTGTACCCCAGTGAGAGTCAGTGCCAGGGGAACTGTATCCCAGTGAGAGTCAGTATCAGAGGAACTGTACCCCAGTGAGAGTCAGTGCCAGGCGAACTGTACTCCAGTGAGTCAGTGCCAGGGGAACTGTACCCCATTGAGAGTCTGTGCCAGGGGACTGTTTCCCAGTGAGAGTCAGTGCCAAAGGAACTGTACCCCAGTGAGAGTCAGTGCCAGGGAAACTGTACTGCAGTGAAAGTCAGTGCCAGGGGAACTGTACTCCAGTGAGAGTCAATGCCAGGGGAAGTGTACTCCAGTGAGTGTCAGTGCCAGGGGAACTGTACCCCATTGAGAGTCTGTGCCAGGGGAACTGTTTCCCAGTGAGACTCAGTGCCAGTGGAACTGTACTCTAGTGAGAGTCAGTGCCAGGTGAACTGTACCCCAGTGGGAGTCAGTGTCTGGGGAACTGCACTCCAGTGAGAGTCAGTGCCAGGGGAACTGTACCCCATTGAGAGTCTGTGCCAGGGGAACTGTAAACCAGTGAAACTCAGTGCCAGGGGAACTGTGCCCCAGTGAGAGTCAGTGCCAGGGGAACTGTAACCCAGTGAGAGTCAGTGCCAGGGAAACTGTACCCCAGTGAGTGTCAGTGCCAGGGGAACTGTACCCCAGTGAGATTCAGCGCCAGGGGAACTGTACCACAGTGAGATTCAGCGCCAGGGGAACTGTACCCCAGTGAGATTCAGTTACAGGGGAATTGTATCCCAGTGAGAGTCAGTGCCAGGGGAACTGTACCCCAGTGAGAGTCAGTGCCAGGGGAACTGTACCCCAGTGAGATTCAGCGCCAGGGGAACTGTACCCCAGTGAGATTCAGTACCAGGGGAACTGTATCCCAGTGAGAGTCAGTGCCAGGGGAACTGTACCCCAGTGAGAGTCAGTGCCAGGGAAACTGTACTCCAGTGAGAATCAGTGCCGGGGGAACTGTACTCCAGTGAGAGTCAGTGCCAGTGTAACTGTACTCCAGTGAGTGTCAGTGCCAGGGGAACAGTACCCCAGTGGGAGTCAGTGCCTGTGGAACTGTACCCCAGTGAGAGTCAGTGCCAGGAGAACTGTACCCCAGTGAGATTCAATACCAGGGGAACTGTATCCCAGTGAGAGTCAGTGCCAGGGGAACTGTACCCCATTGAGAGTCTGTGCCAGGGGAACTGTTTCCCAGTGAGACTCAGTGCCAGTGGAACTGTACTCTAGTGAGAGTCAGTGCCAGGTGAACTGTACCCCAGTGGGAGTCAGTGTCTGGGGAACTGCACTCCAGTGAGAGTCAGTGCCAGGGGAACTGTACCCCATTGAGAGTCTGTGCCAGGGGAACTGTAAACCAGTGAAACTCAGTGCCAGTGGAACTGTGCCCCAGTGAGAGTCAGTGCCAGGGGAACTGTAACCCAGTGAGAGTCAGTGCCAGGGAAACTGTACCCCAGTGAGTGTCAGTGCCAGGGGAACTGTACCCCAGTGAGAGTCAGTGCCAGGGGAACTGTACCACAGTGAGATTCAGCGCCAGGGGAACTGTACCCCAGTGAGATTCAGTTCCAGGGGAATTGTACCCCAGTGAGAGTCAGTGCCAGGGGAACTGTACCCCAGTGAGAGTCAGTGCCAGGGGAACTGTACCCCAGTGAGATTCAGCGCCAGGGGAACAGTACCCCAGTGAGAGTCAGTGCCAGGGGAACTGTACTCCAGTGAGAGTCAGTGCCAGGGGAACTGTAACCCAGTGAGATTCAGTGCCAGGGGAACTGTACTCCAGTGAGAGTCAGTGCCAGGGGAACTGTAACCCAGTGAGATTCAGTGCCAGGGGAACTGTACCCCATTGAGAGTCTGTGCCAGGGGACTGTCTCCCAGTGAGACTCAGTGCCAGGGAAAATGTACTCGAGTGAGAGTCAGTGCCAGGGGAACTGTACCCCAGTGAGATTTAGTGCCAGGGGAACTGTACCCCAGTGAGAGTCAGTGCCAAGGGAACTGTACCCCAGTGAGAGTCAGTACCAGGGAAACTGTACTCCAGTGAAAGTCAGTGCCAGGGGAACTGTACTCCAGTGAGAGTCAATGCCAGGGGAGGTGTACTCCAGTGAGTGTCAGTGCCAGGGGAACTGTACCCCAGTGGGAGTCAGTGCCTGTGGAACAGTACTCCAGTGAGAGTCAGTTCCAGGGGAACTGTATCGAAGTGAGATTCAGCGCCAGTCAAACTGTACCCCACTGATATTCAGTACCAGGGGAACTGCATTCCAGTGAGAGTCAGTGCCAGGGGAACTGCACCCCAGTGAGAGTCAGTGCCAGGTAAACTGTACCCCAGTGAGTGTCATTGCCAGGGGAACTGTACCCCAGTGAGAGTCAGTGCCAGGGGAACTGTACCACAGTGAGATTCAGCGCCAGGGGAACTGTACCCCAGTGAGATTCAGTTCCAGGGGAATTGTATCACAGTGAGAGTCAGTGCCAGGGGAACTGTACCCCAGTGAGAGTCAGTGTCAGGGGAACTGTACCCCAGTGAGAGTCAGTGCCAGGGGAACTGTACCCCAGTGAGAGTCAGTGCCAGGGGAACTGTATCCCAGTGAGAGTCAGTATCAGAGGAACTGTACCCCAGTGAGAGTCAGTGCCAGGCGAACTGTACTCCAGTGAGTCAGTGCCAGGGGAACTGTACCCCATTGAGAGTCTGTGCCAGGGGACTGTTTCCCAGTGAGAGTCAGTGCCAAAGGAACTGTACCCCAGTGAGAGTCAGTGCCAGGGAAACTGTACTCCAGTGAAAGTCAGTGCCAGGGGAACTGTACTCCAGTGAGAGTCAATGCCAGGGGAAGTGTACTCCAGTGAGTGTCAGTGCCAGGGGAACTGTACCCCAGTGAGAGTCAGTGCTTGTGGAACTGTACCCCAGTGAGAGTCAGTGCCAGGGGAACTGTAACCCAGAGAGATTCACTACCAGCGGAACTGTATTCCAGTGAGTGTCAGTGCCAGGGGAACTGTACCCCAGTGAGAGTCAGTGCCAGGGGAACTGTACCACAGTGAGAGTCAGTGTCAGAGGAACTGTATCACAGTGAGAGTCAGTGCCAGGGAAACTGTACCCCAGTGAGAGTCAGTGCCAGGGGAACTATACTCCAGTGATTGTCAGTACCAGGGGAACTGCACTCCAGTGAGATTCACTACCAGCGGAACTGTATTCCAGTGAGTGTCAGTGCCAGGGGAACTGTACACCAGTGAGAGTCAGTGCCAGGGGAACTGTACCCCAGTGGGAGTCAGTGCCAGGGGAACTGTACCCCAGTGAGATTCAATACCGGGGGAACTGTATCCCAGTGAGAGTCAGTGCCAGGGGAACTGTACCTCAGTGGGAGTCAGTGCCAAGGGAACTGTACCCCAATGAGAGTCAGTATCAGGGGAACTGTACCCCAGTGAGAGTCAGTGCCAGGGGAACTGTACTCCAGTGAGAGTCAGTGCCAGGGGAACTGCACTCCAGTGAGAGTCAGTGCCAGGGGAACTGTACTCCAGTGAGAGTCTGTGTCAGGGGACTGTACCCCAGTGAGAGTCAGTGCCAGGGGAACTGTACCCCATTGAGAGTCTGTGCCAGGGGAACTGTTTCCCAGTGAGACTCAGTGCCAGTGGAACTGTACTCTAGTGAGAGTCAGTGCCAGGTGAACTGTACCCCAGTGGGAGTCAGTGTCTGGGGAACTGCACTCCAGTGAGAGTCAGTGCCAGGGGAACTGTACCCCATTGAGAGTCTGTGCCAGAGGAACTGTAAAGCAGTGAAACTCAGTGCCAGGGGAACTGTATCCCAGTGAGAGTCAGTGCCAGGGGAACTGTAACCCAGTGAGAGTCAGTGCCAGGGAAACTGTACCCCAGTGAGTGTCAGTGCCAGGGGAACTGTACCCCAGTGAGAGTCAGTGCCAGGGGAATTGTACCACGGTGAGATTCAGCGCCAGGGGAACTGTACCCCAGTGAGATTCAGTTCCAGGGGAATTGTATCCCAGTGAGAGTCAGTGCCAGGGGAACTGTACCCCAGTGAGAGTCAGTGCCAGGGGAACTGTACCCCAGTGAGAGTCAGTGCCAGGGGAACTGTATCCCAGTGAGAGTCAGTGCCAGGGGACTGTACTCCAGTGAGAGTCAGTGCCAGGGGAACTGTACCCCAGTGAGATTCAGTGCCAGGGGAACTGTACCCCAGTGAGAGTCAGTGCCAAGGGAACTGTACCCCAGTGAGAGTCAGTGCCAGGGAAACTGTACTCCAGTGAAAGTCAGTGCCAGGGGAACTGTACTCCAGTGAGAGTCAATGCCAGGGGAAGTGTACCCCATTGAGAGTCAGGGCCAGGGGAACTGTAAACCAGTGAGAGTCAGTGCCAGGGGAACTGTACCACAGTGAGAGTCAGTGTCAGAGGAGCTGTATCACAGTGAGAGTCAGTGCCAGGGAAACTGTACCCCAGTGAGAGTCAGTGCCAGGGGAACTGTACTCCAGTGATTGTCAGTGCCAGGGGAACTGCACTCCAGTGAGAGTCAGTGCCAGGGGAACTGTACCCCATTGAGAGTCTGTGCCAGGGGAACTGTAAACCAGTGAAACTCAGTGCCAGGGGAACTGTACCCCAGTGAGAGTCAGTGCCAGGGGAACTGTACCCCATTGAGATTCAATGCCAGGGGAACTGTACCCCAGTGAGATTCAGTACGAGGGGAACTGTATCCCAGTGAGAGTCAGTGCCAGGGGAACTGTTCCCCAGTGAGAGTCAGTGCCAGGGGAACTGTATCCCAGTGAGAGTCAGTGCCAGGGAAACTGTACTCCAGTGAGAGTCACTGCCGGGGGAACTGTACTCCAGTGAGAGTCAGTGCCAGTGTAACTGTACTCCAGTGAGTGTCAGTGCCAGGAGAACTGTACCCCAGTGAGAGTCAGTGCCAGGGGAACTGTACCACAGTGAGATTCAGCGCCAGGGGAACTGTACCCCAGTGAGATTCCGTTCCAGGGGAATTGTATCCCAGTGAGAGTCAGTGCCAGGGGAACTGTACCCCAGTGAGTGTCAGTGCCAGGGGAACTGTACCCCAGTGAGAGTCAGTGCCAGGGGAACTGTATCCCAGTAAGAGTCAGTGCCAGGGGACTGTACTCCAGTGAGAGTCAGTGCCAGTGTAACTGTACCCCAGTGAGATTCAGTACCAGGGGAACTGTATCCCAGTGAGAGTCAGTGCCAGGGGAACTGTACCCCAGTGAGAGTCAGTGCCAGGGGAACTGTACCCCAGTGAGAGTCAGTGCCAGGGGAACTGTATCCCAGTGAGAGTCAGTGCCAGGGAAACTGTACTCCAGTGAGAGTCAGTGCCGGGGGAACTGTACTCCAGTGAGAGTCAGTGCTAGTGTAACTGGACTCCAGTGAGTGCCAGTGCCAGGGGAACTGTGCCCCAGTGAGAGTCAGTTCCAGGGGAACTGTATCCCAGTGAGATTCAGCGCCAGGGGAACTGTACCTCAGTGAGATTTAGTTCCAGGGGAATTGTATCCCAGTGAGAGTCAGTGCTTGTGGAACTGTACCCCAGTGAGAGTCAGTGCCAGGGGAACTGTAACCCAGAGAGATTCACTACCAGCGGAACTGTATTCCAGTGAGTGTCAGTGCCAGGGGAACTGTACCCCAGTGAGAGTCAGTGCCAGGGGAACTGTACCACAGTGAGAGTCAGTGCCAGGGAAACTGTACCCCAGTGAGAGTCAGTGCCAGGGGAACTGTACTCCAGTGATTGTCAGTACCAGGGGAACTGCACTCCAGTGAGAGTAAGTGCCAGGGGAGCTGTACCCCATTGAGAGTTTGTGCCAGGGGAACTGTAAACCAGTGAAACTCAGTGCCAGGGGAACTGTACCCCAGTGAGAGTCAGTGCCAGGGGAACTGTACCCCAGTGAGATTCAGCGCCAGGGGAACTGTACCCCAGTGAGATTCAGTACCAGGGGAACTGTATCCCAGTGAGCGTCAGTGCCAGGGGAACTGTACCCCAGTGAGAGTCAGTGCCAGGGAAACTGTACTCCAGTGAGAATCAGTGCCGGGGGAACTGTACTCCAGTGAGAGTCAGTGCCAGTGTAACTGTACTCCAGTGAGTGTCAGTGCCAGGGGAACAGTACCCCAGTGGGAGTCAGTGCCTGTGGAACTGTACCCCAGTGAGAGTCAGTGCCAGGAGAACTGTATCCCAGTGAGATTCAATACCAGGGGAACTGTATCCCAGTGAGAGTCAGTGCCAGGGGAACTGTACCTCAGTGGGAGTCAGTGCCAAGGGAACTGTACCCCAATGAGAGTCAGTATCAGGGGAACTGTACCCCAGTGAGAGTCAGTGCCAGGGAAACTGTACTCCAGTGAGAGTCAGTGCCAGGGGAACTGCACTCCAGTGAGAGTCAGTGCCAGGGGAATTGTATCCCAGTGAGAGTCAGTGCCAGGTGAACTGTACCCCAGTGAGAGTCAGTGCCAGGGGAACTGTACCCCAGTGAGATTCAGCGCCAGGGGAACTGTACCCCAGTGAGATTCAGTACCAGGGGAACTGTATCCCAGTGAGAGTCAGTGCCAGTGGAACTGTACTCTAGTGAGAGTCAGTGCCAGGTGAACTGTACCCCAGTGGGAGTCAGTGTCTGGGGAACTGCACTCCAGTGAGAGTCAGTGCCAGGGGAACTGTACCCCATTGAGAGTCTGTGCCAGGGGAACTGTAAACCAGTGAAACTCAGTGCCAGGGGAACTGTGCCCCAGTGAGAGTCAGTGCCAGGGGAACTGTAACCCAGTGAGAGTCAGTGCCAGGGAAACTGTACCCCAGTGAGTGTCAGTGCCAGGGGAACTGTACCCCAGTGAGATTCAGCGCCAGGGGAACTGTACCACAGTGAGATTCAGCGCCAGGGGAACTGTACCCCAGTGAGATTCAGTTACAGGGGAATTGTATCCCAGTGAGAGTCAGTGCCAGGGGAACTGTACCCCAGTGAGAGTCAGTGCCAGGGGAACTGTACCCCAGTGAGATTCAGCGCCAGGGGAACTGTACCCCAGTGAGATTCAGTACCAGGGGAACTGTATCCCAGTGAGAGTCAGTGCCAGGGGAACTGTACCCCAGTGAGAGTCAGTGCCAGGGAAACTGTACTCCAGTGAGAATCAGTGCCGGGGGAACTGTACTCCAGTGAGAGTCAGTGCCAGTGTAACTGTACTCCAGTGAGTGTCAGTGCCAGGGGAACAGTACCCCAGTGGGAGTCAGTGCCTGTGGAACTGTACCCCAGTGAGAGTCAGTGCCAGGAGAACTGTACCCCAGTGAGATTCAATACCAGGGGAACTGTATCCCAGTGAGAGTCAGTGCCAGGGGAACTGTACCCCATTGAGAGTCTGTGCCAGGGGAACTGTTTCCCAGTGAGACTCAGTGCCAGTGGAACTGTACTCTAGTGAGAGTCAGTGCCAGGTGAACTGTACCCCAGTGGGAGTCAGTGTCTGGGGAACTGCACTCCAGTGAGAGTCAGTGCCAGGGGAACTGTACCCCATTGAGAGTCTGTGCCAGGGGAACTGTAAACCAGTGAAACTCAGTGCCAGGGGAACTGTGCCCCAGTGAGAGTCAGTGCCAGGGGAACTGTAACCCAGTGAGAGTCAGTGCCAGGGAAACTGTACCCCAGTGAGTGTCAGTGCCAGGGGAACTGTACCCCAGTGAGAGTCAGTGCCAGGGGAACTGTACCACAGTGAGATTCAGCGCCAGGGGAACTGTACCCCAGTGAGATTCAGTTCCAGGGGAATTGTATCCCAGTGAGAGTCAGTGCCAGGGGAACTGTACCCCAGTGAGAGTCAGTGCCAGGGAAACTGTACCCCAGTGAGATTCAGCGCCAGGGGAACTGTACCCCAGTGAGATTCAGTACCAGGGGAACTGTATCCCAGTGAGAGTCAGTGCCAGGGGAACTGTACCCCAGTGAGAGTCAGTGCCAGGGAAACTGTACTCCAGTGAGAATCAGTGCCGGGGGAACTGTACTCCAGTGAGAGTCAGTGCCAGTGTAACTGTACTCCAGTGAGTGTCAGTGCCAGGGGAACAGTACCCCAGTGGGAGTCAGTGCCTGTGGAACTGTACCCCAGTGAGAGTCAGTTGCAGGAGAACTGTACCCCAGTGAGATTCAATACCAGGGGAACTGTATCCCAGTGAGAGTCAGTGCCAGGGGAACTGTACCTCAGTGGGAGTCAGTGCCAACGGAACTGTACCCCAATGAGAGTCAGTATCAGGGGAACTGTACCCCAGTGAGAGTCAGTGCCAGGGGAACTGTACTCCAGTGAGAGTCAGTGCCAGGGGAACTGCACTCCAGTGAGAGTCAGTGCCAGGGGAACTGTACTCCAGTGAGAGTCTGTGTCAGGGGACTGTACCCCAGTGAGAGTCAGTGCCAGGGGAACTGTACCCCATTGAGAGTCTGTGCCAGGGGAACTGTTTCCCAGTGAGACTCAGTGCCAGTGGAACTGTACTCTAGTGAGAGTCAGTGCCAGGTGAACTGTACCCCAGTGGGAGTCAGCGCCAGGGGAACTGTACCCCAGTGAGATTCAGTACCAGGGGAACTGTATCCCAGTGAGAGTCAGTGCCAGGGGAACTGTACCCCAGTGAGAGTCAGTGCCAGGGAAACTGTACTCCAGTGAGAATCAGTGCCGGGGGAACTGTACTCCAGTGAGAGTCAGTGCCAGTGTAACTGTACTCCAGTGAGTGTCAGTGCCAGGGGAACAGTACCCCAGTGGGAGTCAGTGCCTGTGGAACTGTACCCCAGTGAGAGTCAGTGCCAGGAGAACTGTATCCCAGTGAGATTCAATGCCAGGGGAACTGTATCCCAGTGAGAGTCAGTGCCAGGGGAACTGTACCTCAGTGGGAGTCAGTGCCAAGGGAACTGTACCCCAATGAGAGTCAGTATCAGGGGAACTGTACCCCAGTGAGAGTCAGTGCCAGGGAAACTGTACTCCAGTGAGAGTCAGTGCCAGGGGAACTGCACTCCAGTGAGAGTCAGTGCCAGGGGAACTGTACTCCAGTGAGAGTCTGTGTCAGGGGACTGTACCCCAGTGAGAGTCAGTGCCAGGGGAACTGTACCCCATTGAGAGTCTGTGCCAGGGGAACTGTTTCCCAGTGAGACTCAGTGCCAGTGGAACTGTACTCTAGTGAGAGTCAGTGCCAGGTGAACTGTACCCCAGTGGGAGTCAGTGTCTGGGGAACTGCACTCCAGTGAGAGTCAGTGCCAGGGGAACTGTACCCCATTGAGAGTCTGTGCCAGGGGAACTGTAAACCAGTGAAACTCAGTGCCAGGGGAACTGTGCCCCAGTGAGAGTCAGTGCCAGGGGAACTGTAACCCAGTGAGAGTCAGTGCCAGGGAAACTGTACCCCAGTGAGTGTCAGTGCCAGGGGAACTGTACCCCAGTGAGATTCAGCGCCAGGGGAACTGTACCACAGTGAGATTCAGCGCCAGGGGAACTGTACCCCAGTGAGATTCAGTTACAGGGGAATTGTATCCCAGTGAGAGTCAGTGCCAGGGGAACTGTACCCCAGTGAGAGTCAGTGCCAGGGGAACTGTACCCCAGTGAGATTCAGCGCCAGGGGAACTGTACCCCAGTGAGATTCAGTACCAGGGGAACTGTATCCCAGTGAGAGTCAGTGCCAGGGGAACTGTACCCCAGTGAGAGTCAGTGCCAGGGAAACTGTACTCCAGTGAGAATCAGTGCCGGGGGAACTGTACTCCAGTGAGAGTCAGTGCCAGTGTAACTGTACTCCAGTGAGTGTCAGTGCCAGGGGAACAGTACCCCAGTGGGAGTCAGTGCCTGTGGAACTGTACCCCAGTGAGAGTCAGTGCCAGGAGAACTGTACCCCAGTGAGATTCAATACCAGGGGAACTGTATCCCAGTGAGAGTCAGTGCCAGGGGAACTGTACCCCATTGAGAGTCTGTGCCAGGGGAACTGTTTCCCAGTGAGACTCAGTGCCAGTGGAACTGTACTCTAGTGAGAGTCAGTGTCAGGTGAACTGTACCCCAGTGGGAGTCAGTGTCTGGGGAACTGCACTCCAGTGAGAGTCAGTGCCAGGGGAACTGTACCCCATTGAGAGTCTGTGCCAGGGGAACTGTAAACCAGTGAAACTCAGTGCCAGTGGAACTGTGCCCCAGTGAGAGTCAGTGCCAGGGGAACTGTAACCCAGTGAGAGTCAGTGCCAGGGAAACTGTACCCCAGTGAGTGTCAGTGCCAGGGGAACTGTACCCCAGTGAGAGTCAGTGCCAGGGGAACTGTACCACAGTGAGATTCAGCGCCAGGGGAACTGTACCCCAGTGAGATTCAGTTCCAGGGGAATTGTATCCCAGTGAGAGTCAGTGCCAGGGGAACTGTACCCCAGTGAGAGTCAGTGCCAGGGGAACTGTACCCCAGTGAGATTCAGCGCCAGGGGAACTGTACCCCAGTGAGATTCAGTACCAGGGGAACTGTATCCCAGTGAGAGTCAGTGCCAGGGGAACTGTACCCCAGTGAGAGTCAGTGCCAGGGAAACTGTACTCCAGTGAGAATCAGTGCCGGGGGAACTGTACTCCAGTGAGAGTCAGTGCCAGTGTAACTGTACTCCAGTGAGTGTCAGTGCCAGGGGAACAGTACCCCAGTGGGAGTCAGTGCCTGTGGAACTGTACCCCAGTGAGAGTCAGTTGCAGGAGAACTGTACCCCAGTGAGATTCAATACCAGGGGAACTGTATCCCAGTGAGAGTCAGTGCCAGGGGAACTGTACCTCAGTGGGAGTCAGTGCCAACGGAACTGTACCCCAATGAGAGTCAGTATCAGGGGAACTGTACCCAAGTGAGAGTCAGTGCCAGGGGAACTGTACTCCAGTGAGAGTCAGTGCCAGGGGAACTGCACTCCAGTGAGAGTCAGTGCCAGGGGAACTGTACTCCAGTGAGAGTCTGTGTCAGGGGACTGTACCCCAGTGAGAGTCAGTGCCAGGGGAACTGTACCCCATTGAGAGTCTGTGCCAGGGGAACTGTTTCCCAGTGAGACTCAGTGCCAGTGGAACTGTACTCTAGTGAGAGTCAGTGCCAGGTGAACTGTACCCCAGTGGGAGTCAGTGTCTGGGGAACTGCACTCCAGTGAGAGTCAGTGCCAGGGGAACTGTACCCCATTGAGAGTCTGTGCCAGGGGAACTGTAAACCAGTGAAACTCAGTGCCAGGGGAAGTGTACCCCAGTGAGAGTCAGTGCCAGGGAAACTGTGCTCCAGTGAAAGTCAGTGCCAGGGGAACTGTACTCCAGTGAGAGTCAATGCCAGGGGAAGTGTACCCCATTGAGAGTCAGTGCCAGGGGAACTGTAAACCAGTGAGAGTCAGTGCCAGGGGAACTGTACCACAGTGAGAGTCAGTGTCAGAGGAACTGTATCACAGTGAGAGTCAGTGCCAGGGAAACTGTACCCCAGTGAGAGTCAGTGCCAGGGGAACTGTACTCCAGTGATTGTCAGTGCCAGGGGAACTGCACTCCAGTGAGAGTCAGTGCCAGGGGAACTGTACCCCATTGAGAGTCTGTGCCAGGGGAACTGTAAACCAGTGAAACTCAGTGCCAGGGGAACTGTACCCCAGTGAGAGTCAGTGCCAGGGGAACTGTACCCCAGTGAGATTCAGCGCCAGGGGAACTGCACCCCAGTGAGATTCCGTACCAGGGGAACTGTATCCCAGTGAGAGTCAGTGCCAGGGGAATTGTACCCCAGTGGGATTCAGTGCCTGTGGAACTGTACCCCAGTGAGAGTCAGTGCCAGGGGAACTGTACCCCAGTGAGATTCACTACCAGGGGAACTGTATCCCAGTGAGAGTCAGTGCCAGGGGAACTGTACCACAGTGAGATTCAGCGCCAGGGGAACTGTACCCCAGTGAGATTCCGTTCCAGGGGAATTATATCCCAGTGAGAGTCAGTGCCAGGGGAACTGTACCCCAGTGAGTGTCAGTGCCAGGGGAACTGTACCCCAGTGAGAGTCAGTGCCAGGGGAACTGTATCCCAGTAAGAGTCAGTGCCAGGGGACTGTACTCCAGTGAGAGTCAGTGCCAGTGTAACTGTACCCCAGTGAGATTCAGTACCAGGGGAACTGTATCCCAGTGAGAGTCAGTGCCAGGGGAACTGTACCCCAGTGAGAGTCAGTGCCAGGGGAACTGTACCCCAGTGAGAGTCAGTGCCAGGGAAACTGTACTCCAGTGAGAGTCAGTGCCGGGGGAACTGTACTCCAGTGAGAGTCAGTGCCAGTGTAACTGTACTCCAGTGAGTGCCAGTGCCAGGGGAACTGTACCCCAGTGGGAGTCAGTGCCTGTGGAACTGTACCCCAGTGAGAGTCAGTGCCAGGGGAACTGTACCCCAGTGAGATTCACGACCAGGGGAACTGTATCCCAGTGAGAGTCAGTGCCAGGGGAACTGTACCTCAGTGGGAGTCAGTGCCAAGGGAACTGTACCCCAATGAGAGTCAGTATCAGGGGAACTGTACCCCAGTGAGAGTCAGTGCCAGGGGAACTGTACTCCAGTGAGTGTCAGTGCCAGGGGAACTGTACCCCAGTGAGAGTCAGTGCCAGGGGAACTGTACCACAGTGAGATTCAGCGCCAGGGGAACTATACCCCAGTGAGATTCCGTTCCAGGGGAATTGTATCCCAGTGAGAGTCAGTGCCAGGGGAACTGTACCCCAGTGAGTGTCAGTGCCAGGGGAACTGTACCCCAGTGAGAGTCAGTGCCAGGGGAACTGTATCCCAGTAAGAGTCAGTGCCAGGGGACTGTACTCCAGTGAGAGTCAGTGCCAGTGTAACTGTACTCCAGTGAGTGTCAGTGCCAGGGGAACTGTACCCCAGTGGGAGTCAGTGCCAGGGTAACTGTACTCCAGTGAGAGTCAGTGCCGGGGGAACTGTACTCCAGTGAGAGTCAGTGCCAGTGTAACTGTACTCCAGTGAGTGTCAGTGCCAGAGGGACTGTACCCCAGTGAGAGTCAGTGCCAGGGGAACTGTACCCCAGTGAGAGTCAGTGTCAGGGGAACTGTACTCCAGTGAGAGTCAGTGCCAGGGGAACTGTAACCCAGTGAGATTCAGTGCCAGGGGAACTGTACCCCATTGAGAGTCTGTGCCAGGGGACTGTTTCCCAGTGAGACTCAGTGCCAGGGAAAATGTACTCCAGTGAGAGTCAGTGCCAGGGGAACTGTACTCCAGTGAGAGTCAGTGCCAGGGGAACTGTACCCCAGTGAGATTCAGTGCCAGGGGAACTGTACCCCAGTGAGATTCAGTGCCAGGGGAACTGTACCCCAGTGAGAGTCAGTGCCAAGGGAACTGTACCCCAGTGAGAGTCAGTGCCAGGGAAACTGTACTCCAGTGAAAGTCAGTGCCAGGCGAACTGTACCACAGTGAGAGTCAGTGTCAGAGGAACTGTATCACAGTGAGAGTCAGTGCCAGGGAAATTGTACCCCAGTGAGAGTCAGTGCCAGGGGAACTGTACTCCAGTGATTGTCAGTGGCAGGGGAACTGCACTCCAGTGAGAGTCAGTGCCAGGGGAACTGTACCCCATTGAGAGTATGTGCCAGGGGAACTGTAAACCAGTGAAACTCAGTGCCAGGGGAACTGTACCCCAGTGAGAGTCAGTGCCAGGGGAACTGTACCCCAGTGAGATTCAGCGCCAGGGGAACTGTACCCCAGTGAGATTCAGTACCAGGGGAACTGTATCCCAGTGAGAGTCAGTGCCAGGGGAACTGTACCCCAGTGAGAGTCAGTGCCAGGGGAATTGTAACCCAGTGAGAGTCAGTGCCAGGGGAACTGTATCCCAGTGAGAGTCAGTGCCAGGGAAACTGTACTCCAGTGAGAGTCAGTGCCGGGGGAACTGTACTCCAGTGAGAGTCAGTGCCAGTGTAACTGTACTCCAGTGAGTACCAGTGCCAGGGGAACTGTACCCCAGTGGGAGTCAGTGCCTGTGGAACTGTACCCCAGTGAGAGTCAGTGCCAGGGGAACTGTATCCCAGTGAGAGTCAGTGCCAGGGGAACTGTACCTCAGTGGGAGTCAGTGCCAAGGGAACTGTACCCCAATGAGAGTCAGTGTCAGTGGAACTGTACCCCAGTGAGAGTCAGTGCCAGGGGAACTGTACTCCAGTGAGTGTCAGTGCCAGGGGAACTGTAACCCAGTGAGAGTCAGTGCCAGGGGAACTGTACCCCAGTCAGAGTCAGTGTCAGGGGAACTGTACTCCAGTGAGAGTCAGTGCCAGGGGAACTGTAACCCAGTGAGATTCAGTGCCAGGAGAACTGTACCCCATTGAGAGTCTGTGCCAGGGGACTGTTTCCCAGTGAGACTCAGTGCCAGGGAAAATGTACTCCAGTGAGCGTCAGTGCCAGGGGAACTGTACCCCAGTGAGATTCAGTGCCAGGGGAAATGTACCCCAGTGAGAGTCAGTGCCAAGGGAACTGTACCCCAGTGAGAGTCAGTGCCAGGGAAACTGTACTCCAGTGAAAGTCAGTGCCAGGGGAACTGTACTCCAGTGAGAGTCAATGCCAGGGGAAGTGTACCCCATTGAGAGTCAGTGCCAGGGGAACTGTAAACCAGTGAGAGTCAGTGCCAGGGGAACTGTACCACAGTGAGAGTCAGTGTCAGAGGAACTGTATCACAGTGAGAGTCAGTGCCAGGGAAACTGTACCCCAGTGAGAGTCAGTGCCAGGGGAACTGTACTCCAGTGATTGTCAGTGCCAGGGGAACTGCACTCCAGTGAGAGTCAGTGCCAGGGGAACTGTACCCCATTGAGAGTCTGTGCCAGGGGAACTGTAAACCAGTGAAACTCAGTGCCAGGGGAACTGTACCCCAGTGAGAGTCAGTGCCAGGGGAAATGTACACCAGTGAGATTCAGCGCCAGGGGAACTTTACCCCAGTGAGATTCAGTACCAGGGGAACTGTATCCCAGTGAGAGTCAGTGCCAGGGGAACTGTATCCCAGTGAGAGTCAGTGCCAGGGGAAGTGTACCCCAGTGAGAGTCAGTGCCAGGGGAACTGTATCCCAGTGAGAGTCACTGCCAGGGAAACTGTACTCCAGTGAGAGTCAGTGCCGGGGGAACTGTACTCCAGTGAGAGTCAGTGCCAGTGTAACTGTACTCCAGTGAGTGCCAGTGCCAGGGGAACTGGACCCCAGTGGGAGTCAGTGCCTGTGGAACTGTACCCCAGTGAGAGTCAGTGCCAGGGGAACTGTACCCCAGTGAGATTCACTACCAGGGGAACTGTATCCCAGTGAGAGTCAGTGCCAGGGGAACTGTACCTCAGTGGGAGTCAGTGCCAAGGGAACTGTACCCCAATGAGAGTCAGTATCAGGGGAACTGTACCCCAGTGAGAGTCAGTGCCAGGGGAACTGTACTCCAGTGAGTGTCAGTGCCAGGGGAACTGTACCCCAGTGAGAGTCAGTGCCAGGGGAACTGTACCACAGTGAGATTCAGCGCCAGGGGAACTGTACCCCAGTGAGATTCCGTTCCAGGGGAATTGTATCCCAGTGAGAGTCAGTGCCAGGGGAATTGTACCCCAGTGAGTGTCAGTGCCAGGGGAACTGTACCCCAGTGAGAGTCAGTGCCAGGGGAACTGTATCCCAGTAAGAGTCAGTGCCAGGGGACTGTACTCCAGTGAGAGTCAGTGCCAGTGTAACTGTACTCCAGTGAGTGTCAGTGCCAGGGGAACTGTACCCCAGTGGGAGTCAGTGCCAGGGTAACTGTACTCCAGTGAGAGTCAGTGCCGGGGGAACTGTACTCCAGTGAGAGTCAGTGCCAGTGTAACTGTACTGCAGTGAGTGTCAGTGCCAGAGGGACTGTACCCCAGTGAGAGTCAGTGCCAGGGGAACTGTACCCCAGTGAGAGTCAGTGTCAGGGGAACTGTACTCCAGTGAGAGTCAGTGCCAGGGGAACTGTACTCCAGTGAGAGTCAGTGCCAGGGGAACTGTACCCCATTGAGAGTCTGTGCCAGGGGAACTGTAAACCAGTGAAACTCAGTGCCAGGGGAACTGTACCCCAGTGAGAGTCAGTGCCAGGGGAACTGTACCCCAGTGAGATTCAGCGTCAGGGGAACTGTACCCCAGTGAGATTCAGTACCAGGGGAACTGTATCCCAGTGAGAGTCAGTGCCAGGGGAACTGTATCCCAGTGAGAGTCAGTGCCAGGGGAACTGTACCCCAGTGAGATTCAGTGCCAGGGGAACTGTATCCCAGTGAGAGTCAGTGCCAGGGAAACTGTAGTCCAGTGAGAGTCAGTGCCGGGGGAACTGTACTCCAGTGAGAGTCAGTGCCAGTGTAACTGTACTCCAGTGAGTGCCAGTGCCAGGGGAACTGTACCCCAGTGGGAGTTAGTGCCTGTGGAACTGTACCCCAGTGAGAGTCAGTGCCAGGGGAACTGTACCCCAGTGAGATTCACTACCAGGGGAACTGTATCCCAGTGAGAGTCAGTGCCAGGGGAACTGTACCTCAGTGGGAGTCAGTGCCAAGGGAACTGTACCCCAATGAGAGTCAGTATCAGGGGAACTGTACCCCAGTGAGAGTCAGTGCCAGGGGAACTGTACTCCAGTGAGTGTCAGTGCCAGGGGAACTGTACCCCAGTGAGAGTCAGTGCCAGGGGAACTGTACCACAGTGAGATTCAGCGCCAGGGGAACTGTACCCCAGTGAGATTCCGTTCCAGGGGAATTGTACCCCAGTGAGTGTCAGTGCCAGGGGAACTGTACCCCAGTGAGAGTCAGTGCCAGGGGAACTGTATCCCAGTAAGAGTCAGTGCCAGGGGACTGTTTCCCAGTGAGACTCAGTGCCAGGGAAAATGTACTCCAGTGAGAGTCAGTGCCAGGGGAACTGTACTCCAGTGAGAGTCAGTGCCAGGGGAACTGTACCCCAGTGAGATTCAGTGCCAGGGGAACTGTACCCCAGTGAGAGTCAGTGCCAAGGGAACTGTACCCCAGTGAGAGTCAGTGGCAGGGAAACTGTACTCCAGTGAGAGTCAGTGCCAGGGGAACTGTATCCCAGTGAGAGTCAGTGCCAGGGGACTGTACTCCAGTGAGAGTCAGTGCCAGGGGAACTGTATCACAGTGAGAGTCAGTGCCAGGGGAACTGTACCCCAGTGAGAGTCAGTGCCAGGGGAACTGTACCCCAGTGAGATTCAGTTCCAGGGGAATTGTATCCCAGTGAGAGTCAGTGCCAGGCGAACTGTACCCCAGTGAGAGTCAGTGCCAGCGGAACTGTACCCCAGTGAGAGTCAGTGCCAGGGGAACTGTATCCCAGTGAGAGTCAGTGCCAGGGGACTGTACTCCAGTGAGAGTAAGTGCCAGGGGAACTGTACCCCAGTGAGAGTCAGTGCCAGCGGAACTGTACCCCAGTGAGAGTCAGTGCCAGGGGAACTGTACTCCAGTGAGAGTCAATGCCAGGGGAAGTGTACCCCAGTGAGAGTCAGTGCCAGGGAAACTGTACTCCAGTGAAAGTCAGTGCCAGGGGAACTGTACTCCAGTGAGAGTCAATGCCAGGGGAAGTGTACCCCATTGAGAGTCAGTGCCAGGGGAACTGTAAACCAGTGAGAGTCAGTGCCAGGGGAACTGTACCACAGTGAGAGTCAGTGTCAGAGGAACTGTATCACAGTGAGAGTCAGTGCCAGGGAAACTGTACCCCAGTGAGAGTCAGTGCCAGGGGAACTGTACTCCAGTGATTGTCAGTGCCAGGGGAACTGTACTCCAGTGAGAGTCAATGCCAGGGGAAGTGTACCCCATTGAGAGTCAGTGCCAGGGGAACTGTAAACCAGTGAGAGTCAGTGCCAGGGGAACTGTACCACAGTGAGAGTCAGTGTCAGAGGAACTGTATCACAGTGAGAGTCAGTGCCAGGGAAACTGTACCCCAGTGAGAGTCAGTGCCAGGGGAACTGCACTCCAGTGAGAGTCAGTGCCAGGGGAACTGTACCCCATTGAGAGTCTGTGCCAGGGGAACTGTAAACCAGTGAAACTCAGTGCCAGGGGAACTGTACCCCAGTGAGAGTCAGTGCCAGGGGAAATGTACACCAGTGAGATTCAGCGCCAGGGGAACTTTACCCCAGTGAGATTCAGTACCAGGGGAACTGTATCCCAGTGAGAGTCAGTGCCAGGGGAACTGTATCCCAGTGAGAGTCAGTGCCAGGGGAAGTGTACCCCAGTGAGAGTCAGTGCCAGGGGAACTGTATCCCAGTGAGAGTCACTGCCAGGGAAACTGTACTCCAGTGAGAGTCAGTGCCGGGGGAACTGTACTCCAGTGAGAGTCAGTGCCAGTGTAACTGTACTCCAGTGAGTGCCAGTGCCAGGGGAACTGGACCCCAGTGGGAGTCAGTGCCTGTGGAACTGTACCCCAGTGAGAGTCAGTGCCAGGGGAACTGTACCCCAGTGAGATTCACTACCAGGGGAACTGTATCCCAGTGAGAGTCAGTGCCAGGGGAACTGTACCTCAGTGGGAGTCAGTGCCAAGGGAACTGTACCCCAATGAGAGTCAGTATCAGGGGAACTGTACCCCAGTGAGAGTCAGTGCCAGGGGAACTGTACTCCAGTGAGTGTCAGTGCCAGGGGAACTGTACCCCAGTGAGAGTCAGTGCCAGGGGAACTGTACCACAGTGAGATTCAGCGCCAGGGGAACTGTACCCCAGTGAGATTCCGTTCCAGGGGAATTGTATCCCAGTGAGAGTCAGTGCCAGGGGAATTGTACCCCAGTGAGTGTCAGTGCCAGGGGAACTGTACCCCAGTGAGAGTCAGTGCCAGGGGAACTGTATCCCAGTAAGAGTCAGTGCCAGGGGACTGTACTCCAGTGAGAGTCAGTGCCAGTGTAACTGTACTCCAGTGAGTGTCAGTGCCAGGGGAACTGTACCCCAGTGGGAGTCAGTGCCAGGGTAACTGTACTCCAGTGAGAGTCAGTGCCGGGGGAACTGTACTCCAGTGAGAGTCAGTGCCAGTGTAACTGTACTGCAGTGAGTGTCAGTGCCAGAGGGACTGTACCCCAGTGAGAGTCAGTGCCAGGGGAACTGTACCCCAGTGAGAGTCAGTGTCAGGGGAACTGTACTCCAGTGAGAGTCAGTGCCAGGGGAACTGTACTCCAGTGAGAGTCAGTGCCAGGGGAACTGTACCCCATTGAGAGTCTGTGCCAGGGGAACTGTAAACCAGTGAAACTCAGTGCCAGGGGAACTGTACCCCAGTGAGAGTCAGTGCCAGGGGAACTGTACCCCAGTGAGATTCAGCGCCAGGGGAACTGTACCCCAGTGAGATTCAGTACCAGGGGAACTGTATCCCAGTGAGAGTCAGTGCCAGGGGAACTGTATCCCAGTGAGAGTCAGTGCCAGGGGAACTGTACCCCAGTGAGATTCAGTGCCAGGGGAACTGTATCCCAGTGAGAGTCAGTGCCAGGGAAACTGTAGTCCAGTGAGAGTCAGTGCCGGGGGAACTGTACTCCAGTGAGAGTCAGTGCCAGTGTAACTGTACTCCAGTGAGTGCCAGTGCCAGGGGAACTGTACCCCAGTGGGAGTCAGTGCCTGTGGAACTGTACCCCAGTGAGAGTCAGTGCCAGGGGAACTGTACCCCAGTGAGATTCACTACCAGGGGAACTGTATCCCAGTGAGAGTCAGTGCCAGGGGAACTGTACCTCAGTGGGAGTCAGTGCCAAGGGAACTGTACCCCAATTAGAGTCAGTATCAGGGGAACTGTACCCCAGTGAGAGTCAGTGCCAGGGGAACTGTACTCCAGTGAGTGTCAGTGCCAGGGGAACTGTACCCCAGTGAGAGTCAGTGCCAGGGGAACTGTACCACAGTGAGATTCAGCGCCAGGGGAACTGTACCCCAGTGAGATTCCGTTCCAGGGGAATTGTACCCCAGTGAGTGTCAGTGCCAGGGGAACTGTACCCCAGTGAGAGTCAGTGCCAGGGGAACTGTATCCCAGTAAGAGTCAGTGCCAGGGGACTGTACTCCAGTGAGAGTCAGTGCCAGTGTAACTGTACTCCAGTGAGTGTCAGTGCCAGGGGAACTGTACCCCAGTGGGAGTCAGTGCCAGGGTAACTGTACTCCAGTGAGAGTCAGTGCCGGGGGAACTGTACTCCAGTGAGAGTCAGTGCCAGTGTAACTGTACTGCAGTGAGTGTCAGTGCCAGAGGGACTGTACCCCAGTGAGAGTCAGTGCCAGGGGAACTGTACCCCAGTGAGAGTCAGTGTCAGGGGAACTGTACTCCAGTGAGAGTCAGTGCCAGGGGAACTGTAACCCAGTGAGATTCAGTGCCAGGGGAACTGTACCCCATTGAGAGTCTGTGCCAGGGGACTGTTTCCCAGTGAGACTCAGTGCCAGGGAAAATGTACTCCAGTGAGAGTCAGTGCCAGGGGAACTGTACTCCAGTGAGAGTCAGTGCCAGGGGAACTGTACCCCAGTGAGATTCAGTGCCAGGGGAACTGTACCCCAGTGAGAGTCAGTGCCAAGGGAACTGTACCCCAGTGAGAGTCAGTGGCAGGGAAACTGTACTCCAGTGAGAGTCAGTGCCAGGGGAACTGTATCCCAGTGAGAGTCAGTGCCAGGGGACTGTACTCCAGTGAGAGTCAGTGCCAGGGGAACTGTATCACAGTGAGAGTCAGTGCCAGGGGAACTGTACCCCAGTGAGAGTCAGTGCCAGGGGAACTGTACCCCAGTGAGATTCAGTTCCAGGGGAATTGTATCCCAGTGAGAGTCAGTGCCAGGCGAACTGTACCCCAGTGAGAGTCAGTGCCAGCGGAACTGTACCCCAGTGAGAGTCAGTGCCAGGGGAACTGTATCCCAGTGAGAGTCAGTGCCAGGGGACTGTACTCCAGTGAGAGTAAGTGCCAGGGGAACTGTACCCCAGTGAGAGTCAGTGCCAGCGGAACTGTACCCCAGTGAGAGTCAGTGCCAGGGGAACTGCACTCCAGTGAGAGTCAATGCCAGGGGAAGTGTACCCCAGTGAGAGTCAGTGCCAGGGAAACTGTACTCCAGTGAAAGTCAGTGCCAGGGGAACTGTACTCCAGTGAGAGTCAATGCCAGGGGAAGTGTACCCCATTGAGAGTCAGTGCCAGGGGAACTGTAAACCAGTGAGAGTCAGTGCCAGGGGAACTGTACCACAGTGAGAGTCAGTGTCAGAGGAACTGTATCACAGTGAGAGTCAGTGCCAGGGAAACTGTACCCCAGTGAGAGTCAGTGCCAGGGGAACTGTACTCCAGTGATTGTCAGTGCCAGGGGAACTGCACTCCAGTGAGAGTCAGTGCCAGGGGAACTGTACCCCATTGAGAGTCTGTGCCAGGGGAACTGTAAACCAGTGAAACTCAGTGCCAGGGGAACTGTACCCCAGTGAGAGTCAGTGCCAGGGGAACTGTACCCCAGTGAGATTCAGCGCCAGGGGAACTGCACCCCAGTGAGATTCCGTACCAGGGGAACTGTATCCCAGTGAGAGTCAGTGCCAGGGGAATTGTACCCCAGTGGGATTCAGTGCCTGTGGAACTGTACCCCAGTGAGAGTCAGTGCCAGGGGAACTGTACCCCAGTGAGATTCACTACCAGGGGAACTGTATCCCAGTGAGAGTCAGTGCCAGGGGAACTGTACCACAGTGAGATTCAGCGCCAGGGGAACTGTACCCCAGTGAGATTCCGTTCCAGGGGAATTGTATCCCAGTGAGAGTCAGTGCCAGGGGAACTGTACCCCAGTGAGTGTCAGTGCCAGGGGAACTGTACCCCAGTGAGAGTCAGTGCCAGGGGAACTGTATCCCAGTAAGAGTCAGTGCCAGGGGACTGTACTCCAGTGAGAGTCAGTGCCAGTGTAACTGTACCCCAGTGAGATTCAGTACCAGGGGAACTGTATCCCAGTGAGAGTCAGTGCCAGGGGAACTGTACCCCAGTGAGAGTCAGTGCCAGGGGAACTGTACCCCAGTGAGAGTCAGTGCCAGGGAAACTGTACTCCAGTGAGAGTCAGTGCCGGGGGAACTGTACTCCAGTGAGAGTCAGTGCCAGTGTAACTGTACTCCAGTGAGTGCCAGTGCCAGGGGAACTGTACCCCAGTGGGAGTCAGTGCCTGTGGAACTGTACCCCAGTGAGAGTCAGTGCCAGGGGAACTGTACCCCAGTGAGATTCACGACCAGGGGAACTGTATCCCAGTGAGAGTCAGTGCCAGGGGAACTGTACCTCAGTGGGAGTCAGTGCCAAGGGAACTGTACCCCAATGAGAGTCAGTATCAGGGGAACTGTACCCCAGTGAGAGTCAGTGCCAGGGGAACTGTACTCCAGTGAGTGTCAGTGCCAGGGGAACTGTACCCCAGTGAGAGTCAGTGCCAGGGGAACTGTACCACAGTGAGATTCAGCGCCAGGGGAACTGTACCCCAGTGAGATTCCGTTCCAGGGGAATTGTATCCCAGTGAGAGTCAGTGCCAGGGGAACTGTACCCCAGTGAGTGTCAGTGCCAGGGGAACTGTACCCCAGTGAGAGTCAGTGCCAGGGGAACTGTATCCCAGTAAGAGTCAGTGCCAGGGGACTGTACTCCAGTGAGAGTCAGTGCCAGTGTAACTGTACTCCAGTGAGTGTCAGTGCCAGGGGAACTGTACCCCAGTGGGAGTCAGTGCCAGGGTAACTGTACTCCAGTGAGAGTCAGTGCCGGGGGAACTGTACTCCAGTGAGAGTCAGTGCCAGTGTAACTGTACTCCAGTGAGTGTCAGTGCCAGAGGGACTGTACCCCAGTGAGAGTCAGTGCCAGGGGAACTGTACCCCAGTGAGAGTCAGTGTCAGGGGAACTGTACTCCAGTGAGAGTCAGTGCCAGGGGAACTGTAACCCAGTGAGATTCAGTGCCAGGGGAACTGTACCCCATTGAGAGTCTGTGCCAGGGGACTGTTTCCCAGTGAGACTCAGTGCCAGGGAAAATGTACTCCAGTGAGAGTCAGTGCCAGGGGAACTGTACTCCAGTGAGAGTCAGTGCCAGGGGAACTGTACCCCAGTGAGATTCAGTGCCAGGGGAACTGTACCCCAGTGAGATTCAGTGCCAGGGGAACTGTACCCCAGTGAGAGTCAGTGCCAAGGGAACTGTACCCCAGTGAGAGTCAGTGCCAGGGAAACTGTACTCCAGTGAAAGTCAGTGCCAGGCGAACTGTACCACAGTGAGAGTCAGTGTCAGAGGAACTGTATCACAGTGAGAGTCAGTGCCAGGGAAATTGTACCCCAGTGAGAGTCAGTGCCAGGGGAACTGTACTCCAGTGATTGTCAGTGGCAGGGGAACTGCACTCCAGTGAGAGTCAGTGCCAGGGGAACTGTACCCCATTGAGAGTATGTGCCAGGGGAACTGTAAACCAGTGAAACTCAGTGCCAGGGGAACTGTACCCCAGTGAGAGTCAGTGCCAGGGGAACTGTACCCCAGTGAGATTCAGCGCCAGGGGAACTGTACCCCAGTGAGATTCAGTACCAGGGGAACTGTATCCCAGTGAGAGTCAGTGCCAGGGGAACTGTACCCCAGTGAGAGTCAGTGCCAGGGGAACTGTAACCCAGTGAGAGTCAGTGCCAGGGGAACTGTATCCCAGTGAGAGTCAGTGCCAGGGAAACTGTACTCCAGTGAGAGTCAGTGCCGGGGGAACTGTACTCCAGTGAGAGTCAGTGCCAGTGTAACTGTACTCCAGTGAGTACCAGTGCCAGGGGAACTGTACCCCAGTGGGAGTCAGTGCCTGTGGAACTGTACCCCAGTGAGAGTCAGTGCCAGGGGAACTGTATCCCAGTGAGAGTCAGTGCCAGGGGAACTGTACCTCAGTGGGAGTCAGTGCCAAGGGAACTGTACCCCAATGAGAGTCAGTGTCAGTGGAACTGTACCCCAGTGAGAGTCAGTGCCAGGGGAACTGTACTCCAGTGAGTGTCAGTGCCAGGGGAACTGTAACCCAGTGAGAGTCAGTGCCAGGGGAACTGTACCCCAGTCAGAGTCAGTGTCAGGGGAACTGTACTCCAGTGAGAGTCAGTGCCAGGGGAACTGTAACCCAGTGAGATTCAGTGCCAGGAGAACTGTACCCCATTGAGAGTCTGTGCCAGGGGACTGTTTCCCAGTGAGACTCAGTGCCAGGGAAAATGTACTCCAGTGAGAGTCAGTGCCAGGGGAACTGTACCCCAGTGAGATTCAGTGCCAGGGGAACTGTACCCCAGTGAGAGTCAGTGCCAAGGGAACTGTACCCCAGTGAGAGTCAGTGCCAGGGAAACTGTACTCCAGTGAAAGTCAGTGCCAGGGGAACTGTACTCCAGTGAGAGTCAATGCCAGGGGAAGTGTACCCCATTGAGAGTCAGTGCCAGGGGAACTGTAAACCAGTGAGAGTCAGTGCCAGGGGAACTGTACCACAGTGAGAGTCAGTGTCAGAGGAACTGTATCACAGTGAGAGTCAGTGCCAGGGAAACTGTACCCCAGTGAGAGTCAGTGCCAGGGGAACTGTACTCCAGTGATTGTCAGTGCCAGGGGAACTGCACTCCAGTGAGAGTCAGTGCCAGGGGAACTGTACCCCATTGAGAGTCTGTGCCAGGGGAACTGTAAACCAGTGAAACTCAGTGCCAGGGGAACTGTACCCCAGTGAGAGTCAGTGCCAGGGGAAATGTACACCAGTGAGATTCAGCGCCAGGGGAACTTTACCCCAGTGAGATTCAGTACCAGGGGAACTGTATCCCAGTGAGAGTCAGTGCCAGGGGAACTGTATCCCAGTGAGAGTCAGTGCCAGGGGAAGTGTACCCCAGTGAGAGTCAGTGCCAGGGGAACTGTATCCCAGTGAGAGTCAGTGCCAGGGAAACTGTACTCCAGTGAGAGTCAGTGCCGGGGGAACTGTACTCCAGTGAGAGTCAGTGCCAGTGTAACTGTACTCCAGTGAGTGCCAGTGCCAGGGGAACTGGACCCCAGTGGGAGTCAGTGCCTGTGGAACTGTACCCCAGTGAGAGTCAGTGCCAGGGGAACTGTACCCCAGTGAGATTCACTACCAGGGGAACTGTATCCCAGTGAGAGTCAGTGCCAGGGGAACTGTACCTCAGTGGGAGTCAGTGCCAAGGGAACTGTACCCCAATGAGAGTCAGTATCAGGGGAACTGTACCCCAGTGAGAGTCAGTGCCAGGGGAACTGTACTCCAGTGAGTGTCAGTGCCAGGGGAACTGTACCCCAGTGAGAGTCAGTGCCAGGGGAACTGTACCACAGTGAGATTCAGCGCCAGGGGAACTGTACCCCAGTGAGATTCCGTTCCAGGGGAATTGTATCCCAGTGAGAGTCAGTGCCAGGGGAATTGTACCCCAGTGAGTGTCAGTGCCAGGGGAACTGTACCCCAGTGAGAGTCAGTGCCAGGGGAACTGTATCCCAGTAAGAGTCAGTGCCAGGGGACTGTACTCCAGTGAGAGTCAGTGCCAGTGTAACTGTACTCCAGTGAGTGTCAGTGCCAGGGGAACTGTACCCCAGTGGGAGTCAGTGCCAGGGTAACTGTACTCCAGTGAGAGTCAGTGCCGGGGGAACTGTACTCCAGTGAGAGTCAGTGCCAGTGTAACTGTACTGCAGTGAGTGTCAGTGCCAGAGGGACTGTACCCCAGTGAGAGTCAGTGCCAGGGGAACTGTACCCCAGTGAGAGTCAGTGTCAGGGGAACTGTACTCCAGTGAGAGTCAGTGCCAGGGGAACTGTACTCCAGTGAGAGTCAGTGCCAGGGGAACTGTACCCCATTGAGAGTCTGTGCCAGGGGAACTGTAAACCAGTGAAACTCAGTGCCAGGGGAACTGTACCCCAGTGAGAGTCAGTGCCAGGGGAACTGTACCCCAGTGAGATTCAGCGCCAGGGGAACTGTACCCCAGTGAGATTCAGTACCAGGGGAACTGTATCCCAGTGAGAGTCAGTGCCAGGGGAACTGTATCCCAGTGAGAGTCAGTGCCAGGGGAACTGTACCCCAGTGAGATTCAGTGCCAGGGGAACTGTATCCCAGTGAGAGTCAGTGCCAGGGAAACTGTAGTCCAGTGAGAGTCAGTGCCGGGGGAACTGTACTCCAGTGAGAGTCAGTGCCAGTGTAACTGTACTCCAGTGAGTGCCAGTGCCAGGGGAACTGTACCCCAGTGGGAGTCAGTGCCTGTGGAACTGTACCCCAGTGAGAGTCAGTGCCAGGGGAACTGTACCCCAGTGAGATTCACTACCAGGGGAACTGTATCCCAGTGAGAGTCAGTGCCAGGGGAACTGTACCTCAGTGGGAGTCAGTGCCAAGGGAACTGTACCCCAATGAGAGTCAGTATCAGGGGAACTGTACCCCAGTGAGAGTCAGTGCCAGGGGAACTGTACTCCAGTGAGTGTCAGTGCCAGGGGAACTGTACCCCAGTGAGAGTCAGTGCCAGGGGAACTGTACCACAGTGAGATTCAGCGCCAGGGGAACTGTACCCCAGTGAGATTCCGTTCCAGGGGAATTGTACCCCAGTGAGTGTCAGTGCCAGGGGAACTGTACCCCAGTGAGAGTCAGTGCCAGGGGAACTGTATCCCAGTAAGAGTCAGTGCCAGGGGACTGTACTCCAGTGAGAGTCAGTGCCAGTGTAACTGTACTCCAGTGAGTGTCAGTGCCAGGGGAACTGTACCCCAGTGGGAGTCAGTGCCAGGGTAACTGTACTCCAGTGAGAGTCAGTGCCGGGGGAACTGTACTCCAGTGAGAGTCAGTGCCAGTGTAACTGTACTGCAGTGAGTGTCAGTGCCAGAGGGACTGTACCCCAGTGAGAGTCAGTGCCAGGGGAACTGTACCCCAGTGAGAGTCAGTGTCAGGGGAACTGTACTCCAGTGAGAGTCAGTGCCAGGGGAACTGTAACCCAGTGAGATTCAGTGCCAGGGGAACTGTACCCCATTGAGAGTCTGTGCCAGGGGACTGTTTCCCAGTGAGACTCAGTGCCAGGGAAAATGTACTCCAGTGAGAGTCAGTGCCAGGGGAACTGTACTCCAGTGAGAGTCAGTGCCAGGGGAACTGTACCCCAGTGAGATTCAGTGCCAGGGGAACTGTACCCCAGTGAGAGTCAGTGCCAAGGGAACTGTACCCCAGTGAGAGTCAGTGGCAGGGAAACTGTACTCCAGTGAGAGTCAGTGCCAGGGGAACTGTATCCCAGTGAGAGTCAGTGCCAGGGGACTGTACTCCAGTGAGAGTCAGTGCCAGGGGAACTGTATCACAGTGAGAGTCAGTGCCAGGGGAACTGTACCCCAGTGAGAGTCAGTGCCAGGGGAACTGTACTCCAGTGATTGTCAGTGCCAGGGGAACTGTACCCCAGTGAGAGTCAGTGCCAGGGGAACTGTACCCCAGTGAGATTCAGCGCCAGGGGAACTGTACCCCAGTGAGATTCAGTACCAGGGGAACTGTACCCCAGTGAGAGTCAGTGCCAGGGGAACTGTACCCCAGTGAGAGTCAGTGCCAGGGGAACTGTACCCAGTGAGAGTCAGTGCCAGGGGAACTGTATCCCAGTGAGAGTCAGTGCCAGGGAAACTGTACTCCAGTGAGAGTCACTGCCGGGGGAACTGTACTCCAGTGAGAGTCAGTGCCAGTGTAACTGTACTCCAGTGAGTGCCAGTGCCAGGGGAACTGTACCCCAGTGGGATTCAGTGCCTGTGGAACTGTACCCCAGTGAGAGTCAGTGCCAGGGGAACTGTACCCCAGTGAGATTCACTACCAGGGGAACTGTATCCCAGTGAGAGTCAGTGCCAGGGGAACTGTACCTCAGTGGGAGTCAGTGCCAAGGGACCTGTACCCCAATGAGAGTCAGTATCAGGAGAACTGTACCCCAGTGTAAGTCAGTGCCAGGGGAACTGTACTCCAGTGAGTGTCAGTGCCAGGGGAACTGTACCCCAGTGAGAGTCAGTGCCAGGGGAACTGTACCACAGTGAGATTCAGCGCCAGGGGAACTGTACCCCAGTGAGATTCCGTTCCAGGGGAATTGTATCCCAGTGAGAGTCAGTGCCAGGGGAACTGTACCCCAGTGAGTGTTAGTGCCAGGGGAACTGTACCCCAGTGAGAGTCAGTGCCAGGGGAACTGTATCCCAGTAAGAGTCAGTGCCAGGGGACTGTACTCCAGTGAGAGTCAGTGCCAGTGTAACTGTACCCCAGTGAGATTCAGTACCAGGGGAACTGTATCCCAGTGAGAGTCAGTGCCAGGGGAACTGTACCCCAGTGAGAGTCAGTGCCAGGGGAACTGTACCCCAGTGAGAGTCAGTGCCAGGGGAACTGTATCCCAGTGAGAGTCAGTGCCAGGGAAACTGTACTCCAGTGAGAGTCGGTGCCGGGGGAACTGTACTCCAGTGAGAGTCAGTGCCAGTGTAACTGTACTCCAGTGAGTGCCAGTGCCAAGGGAACTGTACCCCAATGAGAGTCAGTATCAGGGGAACTGTACCCCAGTGAGAGTCAGTGCCAGGGGAACTGTACTCCAGTGAGTGTCAGTGCCAGGGGAACTGTACCCCAGTGAGAGTCAGTGCCAGGGGAACTGTACCACAGTGAGATTCAGCGCCAGGGGAACTGTACCCCAGTGAGATTCCGTTCCAGGGGAATTGTATCCCAGTGAGAGTCAGTGCCAGGGGAACTGTACCCCAGTGAGTGTCAGTGCCAGGGGAACTGTACCCCAGTGAGAGTCAGTGCCAGGGGAACTGTATCCCAGTAAGAGTCAGTGCCAGGGGACTGTACTCCAGTGAGAGTCAGTGCCAGTGTAACTGTACTCCAGTGAGTGTCAGTGCCAGGGGAACTGTACCCCAGTGGGAGTCAGTGCCAGGGTAACTGTACTCCAGTGAGAGTCAGTGCCGGGGAACTGTACTCCAGTGAGAGTCAGTGCCAGTGTAACTGTACTGCAGTGAATGTCAGTGCCAGAGGGACTGTACCCCAGTGAGAGTCAGTGCCAGGGGAACTGTACCCCAGTGAGAGTCAGTGTCAGGGGAACTGTACCCCAGTGAGATTCAGCGCCAGGGGAACTGTACCCCAGTGAGATTCAGTACCAGGGGAACTGTATCCCAGTGAGAGTCAGTGCCGGGGGAACTGTATCCCAGTGAGAGTCAGTGCCAGGGGAACTGTACCCCAGTGAGAGTCAGTGCCAGGGGAACTGTATCCCAGTGAGAGTCAGTGCCAGGGGAACTGTACCCCAGTGAGAGTCAGTGCCAGGGGAACTGTACCCCAGTGAGATTCACTACCAGGGGAACTGTATCCCAGTGAGAGTCAGTGCCAGGGGAACTGTACCTCAGTGGGAGTCAGTGCCAAGGGAACTGTACCCCAATGAGAGTCAGTATCAGGGGAACTGTACCCCAGTGAGAGTCAGTGCCAGGGGAACTGTACTCCAGTGAGTGTCAGTGCCAGGGGAACTGTACCCCAGTGAGAGTCAGTGCCAGGGGAACTGTACCACAGTGAGATTCAGCGCCAGGGGAACTGTACCCCAGTGAGATTCCGTTCCAGGGGAATTGTACCCCAGTGAGTGTCAGTGCCAGGGGAACTGTACCCCAGTGAGAGTCAGTGCCAGGGGAACTGTATCCCAGTAAGAGTCAGTGCCAGGGGACTGTACTCCAGTGAGAGTCAGTGCCAGTGTAACTGTACTCCAGTGAGTGTCAGTGCCAGGGGAACTGTACCCCAGTGGGAGTCAGTGCCAGGGTAACTGTACTCCAGTGAGAGTCAGTGCCGGGGGAACTGTACTCCAGTGAGAGTCAGTGCCAGGGTAACTGTACTCCAGTGAGAGTCAGTGCCAGGGGAACTGTACCCCAGTGAGAGTCAGTGTCAGGGGAACTGTACTCCAGTGAGAGTCAGTGCCAGGGGAACTGTAACCCAGTGAGAGTCAGTGCCAGGGGAACTGTACCCCATTGAGAGTCTGTGCCAGGGGACTGTTTCCCAGTGAGAGTCAGTGCCAGGGGAACTGTACCCCAGTGAGAGTCAGTGTCAGGGGAACTGTACCCCAGTGAGATTCAGCGCCAGGGGAACTGTACCCCAGTGAGATTCAGTACCAGGGGAACTGTATCCCAGTGAGAGTCAGTGCCGGGGGAACTGTATCCCAGTGAGAGTCAGTGCCAGGGGAACTGTACCCCAGTGAGAGTCAGTGCCAGGGGAACTGTACCCCAGTGAGAGTCAGTGCCAGGGGAACTGTATCCCAGTGAGAGTCAGTGCCAGGGGAACTGTACCCCAGTGAGAGTCAGTGCCAGGGGAACTGTACCCCAGTGAGATTCACTACCAGGGGAACTGTATCCCAGTGAGAGTCAGTGCCAGGGGAACTGTACCTCAGTGGGAGTCAGTGCCAAGGGAACTGTACCCCAATGAGAGTCAGTATCAGGGGAACTGTACCCCAGTGAGAGTCAGTGCCAGGGGAACTGTACTCCAATGAGTGTCAGTGCCAGGGGAACTGTACCCCAGTGAGAGTCAGTGCCAGGGGAACTGTACCACAGTGAGATTCAGCGCCAGGGGAACTGTACCCCAGTGAGATTCCGTTCCAGGGGAATTGTACCCCAGTGAGTGTCAGTGCCAGGGGAACTGTACCCCAGTGAGAGTCAGTGCCAGGGGAACTGTATCCCAGTAAGAGTCAGTGCCAGGGGACTGTACTCCAGTGAGAGTCAGTGCCAGTGTAACTGTACTCCAGTGAGTGTCAGTGCCAGGGGAACTGTACCCCAGTGGGAGTCAGTGCCAGGGTAACTGTACTCCAGTGAGAGTCAGTGCCGGGGGAACTGTACTCCAGTGAGAGTCAGTGCCAGTGTAACTGTACTCCAGTGAGAGTCAGTGCCAGGGGAACTGTACCCCAGTGAGAGTCAGTGTCAGGGGAACTGTACTCCAGTGAGAGTCAGTGCCAGGGGAACTGTAACCCAGTGAGAGTCAGTGCCAGGGGAACTGTACCCCATTGAGAGTCTGTGCCAGGGGACTGTTTCCCAGTGAGACTCAGTGCCAGGGAAAATGTACTCCAGTGAGAGTCAGTGCCAGGGGAACTGTACTCCAGTGAGAGTCAGTGCCAGGGGAACTGTACCCCAGTGAGATTCAGTGCCAGGGGAACTGTACCCCAGTGAGAGTCAGTGCCAAGGGAACTGTACCCCAGTGAGAGTCAGTGGCAGGGAAACTGTACTCCAGTGAGAGTCAGTGCTAGGGGAACTGTATCACAGTGAGAGTCAGTGCCAGGGGACTGTACTCCAGTGAGAGTCAGTGCCAGGGGAACTGTACCCCAGTGAGATTCAGTGCCAGGGGAACTGTACCCCAGTGAGAGTCAGTGCCAGGGAAACTGTACTCCAGTGAAAGTCAGTGCCAGGGGAACTGTACTCCAGTGAGAGTCAATGCCAGGGGAAGTGTACCCCATTGAGAGTCAGTGCCAGGGGAACTGTAAACCAGTGACAGTCAGTGCCAGGGAAACTGTACCACAGTGAGAGTCAGTGTCAGAGGCACTGTATCACAGTGAGAGTCAGTGCCAGGGAAACTGTACCCCACTGAGAGTCAGTGCCAGGGGAACTGTACTCCAGTGATTGTCAGTGCCAGGGGAACTGCACTCCAGTGAGAGTCAGTGCCAGGGGAACTGTACCCCATTGAGAGTCTGTGCCAGGGGAACTGTAAACCAGTGAAACTCAGTGCCAGGGGAACTGTACCCCAGTGAGAGTCAGTGCCAGGGGAACTGTACCCCAGTGAGATTCAGCGCCAGGGGAACTGTACCCCAGTGAGATTCAGTACCAGGGGAACTGTACCCCAGTGAGAGTCAGTGCCAGGGGAACTGTACCCCAGTGAGAGTCAGTGCCAGGGGAACTGTACCCCAGTGAGAGTCAGTGCCAGGGGAACTGTATCCCAGTGAGAGTCAGTGCCAGGGAAACTGTACTCCAGTGAGAGTCACTGCCGGGGAACTGTACTCCAGTGAGAGTCAGTGCCAGTGTAACTGTACTCCAGTGAGTGCCAGTGCCAGGGGAACTGTACCCCAGTGGGATTCAGTGCCTGTGGAACTGTACCCCAGTGAGAGTCAGTGCCAGGGGAACTGTACCCCAGTGAGATTCACTACCAGGGGAACTGTATCCCAGTGAGAGTCAGTGCCAGGGGAACTGTACCTCAGTGAGATTCCGTTCCAGGGGAATTGTATCCCAGTGAGAGTCAGTGCCAGGGGAACTGTACCCCAGTGAGTGTCAGTGCCAGGGGAACTGTACCCCAGTGAGAGTCAGTGCCAGGGGAACTGTATCCCAGTAAGAGTCAGTGCCAGGGGACTGTACTCCAGTGAGAGTCAGTGCCAGTGTAACTGTACCCCAGTGAGATTCAGTACCAGGGGAACTGTATCCCAGTGAGAGTCAGTGCCAGGGGAACTGTACCCCAGTGAGAGTCAGTGCCAGGGGAACTGTACCCCAGTGAGAGTCAGTGCCAGGGGAACTGTATCCCAGTGAGAGTCAGTGCCAGGGAAACTGTACTCCAGTGAGAGTCAGTGCCGGGGGAACTGTACTCCAGTGAGAGTCAGTGCCAGTGTAACTGTACTCCAGTGAGTGCCAGTGCCAGGGGAACTGTACCCCAGTGGGAGTCAGTGCCTGTGGAACTGTACCCCAGTGAGAGTCAGTGCCAGGGGAACTGTACCCGTGAGATTCACTACCAGGGGAACTGTATCCCAGTGAGACTCTGTGCCAGGGGAACTGTACCCCAATGAGAGTCAGTATCAGGGGAACTGTACCCCAGTGAGAGTCAGTGCCAGGGGAACTGTACCCCAGTGAGAGTCAGTGCCAGGGGAACTGTACCACAGTGAGATTCAGCGCCAGGGGAACTGTACTCCAGTGAGATTCCGTTCCAGGGGAATTGTATCCCAGTGAGAGTCAGTGCCAGGGGAACTGTACCCCAGTGAGTGTCAGTGCCAGGGGAACTGTACCCCAGTGAGTGTCAGTGCCAGGGGAACTGTATCCCAGTGAGAGTCAGTGCCAGGGGAACTGTACCTCAGTGGGAGTCAGTGCCAAGGGAACTGTACCCCAATGAGAGTCAGTATCAGGGGAACTGTACCCCAGTGAGAGTCAGTGCCAGGGGAACTGTACCCCAGTGAGAGTCAGTGCCAGGGGAACTGTACCACAGTGAGATTCAGCGCCAGGGGAACTGTACTCCAGTGAGATTCCGTTCCAGGGGAATTGTATCCCAGTGAGAGTCAGTGCCAGGGGAACTGTACCCCAGTGAGTGTCAGTGCCAGGGGACTGTACTCCAGTGAGAGTCAGTGCCAGTGTAACTGTACTCCAGTGAGTGTCAGTGCCAGGGGAACTGTACCCCAGTGTGAGTCAGTGCCAGGGTAACTGTACTCCAGTGAGAGTCAGTGCCGGGGGAACTGTACTCCAGTGAGAGTCAGTGCCAGTGTAACTGTACTCCAGTGAGTGTCAGTGCCAGAGGGACTGTACCCCAGTGAGAGTCAGTGCCAGGGGAACTGTACCCCAGTGAGAGTCGGTGTCAGGGGACTGTTTCCCAGTGAGAGTCAGTGCCAAGGGAACTGTACCCCAGTGAGAGTCAGTGCCAGGGAAACTGTACTCCAGTGAAAGTCAGTGCCAGGCGAACTGTACTCCAGTGAGAGTCAATGCCAGGGGAAGTGTACCCCATTGAGAGTCAGTGCCAGGGGAACTGTAAACCAGTGAGAGTCAGTGCCAGGTGAACTGTACTCCAGTCATTGTCAGTGCCAGGGGAACTGCACTCCAGTGAGAGTCAGTGCCAGGGGAACTGTACCCCATTGAGAGTCTGTGCCAGGGGAACTGTAAACCAGTGAAACTCAGTGCCAGGGGAACTGTACCCCAGTGAGAGTCAGTGCCAGGGGAACTGTACCCCAGTGAGATTCAGTGCCAGGGGAACTGTACCCCAGTGAGATTCAGTACCAGGGGAACTGTATCCCAGTGAGAGTCAGTGCCAGGGGAACTGTATCACAATGAGAGTCAGTGCCAGGGGACTGTACTCCAGTGAGAGTCAGTGCCAGGGGAACTGTACCCCAGTGAGATTCAGTGCCAGGGGAACTGTACCCCAGTGAGAGTCAGTGCCAGGGAAACTGTACTCCAGTGAAAGTCAGTGCCAGGGGAACTGTACTCCAGTGAGAGTCAATGCCAGGGGAAGTGTACCCCATTGAGCGTCAGTGCCAGGGGAACTGTAAACAAGTGAGAGTCAGTGCCAGGGAAACTGTACCACAGTGAGAGTCAGTGTCAGAGGCACTGTATCACAGTGAGAGTCAGTGCCAGGGAAACTGTACCCCAGTGAGAGTCAGTGCCAGGGGAACTGTACTCCAGTGATTGTCAGTGCCAGGGGAACTGCACTCCAGTGAGAGTCAGTGCCAGGGGAACTGTACCCCATTGAGAGTCTGTGCCAGGGGAACTGTAAACCCGTGAAACTCAGTGCCAGGGGAACTGTACCCCAGTGAGAGTCAGTGCCAGGGGAACTGTACCCCAGTGAGATTCAGCGCCAGGGGAACTGTACCCCAGTGAGATTCAGTACCAGGGGAACTGTACCCCAGTGAGAGTCAGTGCCAGGGGAACTGTACCCCAGTGAGAGTCAGTGCCAGGGGAACTGTACCCCAGTGAGAGTCAGTGCCAGGGGAACTGTATCCCAGTGAGAGTCAGTGCCAGGGAAACTGTACTCCAGTGAGAGTCACTGCCGGGGGAACTGTACTCCAGTGAGAGTCAGTGCCAGTGTAACTGTACTCCAGTGAGTGCCAGTGCCAGGGGAACTGTACCCCAGTGGGATTCAGTGCCTGTGGAACTGTACCCCAGTGAGAGTCAGTGCCAGGGGAACTGTACCCCAGTGAGATTCACTACCAGGGGAACTGTATCCCAGTGAGAGTCAGTGCCAGGGGAACTGTACCTCAGTGAGATTCCGTTCCAGGGGAATTGTATCCCAGTGAGAGTCAGTGCCAGGGGAACTGTACCCCAGTGAGTGTCAGTGCCAGGGGAACTGTACCCCAGTGAGAGTCAGTGCCAGGGGAACTGTATCCCAGTAAGAGTCAGTGCCAGGGGACTGTACTCCAGTGAGAGTCAGTGCCAGTGTAACTGTACCCCAGTGAGATTCAGTACCAGGGGAACTGTATCCCAGTGAGAGTCAGTGCCAGGGGAACTGTACCCCAGTGAGAGTCAGTGCCAGGGGAACTGTACCCCAGTGAGAGTCAGTGCCAGGGGAACTGTATCCCAGTGAGAGTCAGTGCCAGGGAAACTGTACTCCAGTGAGAGTCAGTGCCGGGGGAACTGTACTCCAGTGAGAGTCAGTGCCAGTGTAACTGTACTCCAGTGAGTGCCAGTGCCAGGGGAACTGTACCCCAGTGGGAGTCAGTGCCTGTGGAACTGTACCCCAGTGAGAGTCAGTGCCAGGGGAACTGTACCCCAGTGAGATTCACTACCAGGGGAACTGTATCCCAGTGAGAGTCAGTGCCAGGGGAACTGTACCTCAGTGGGAGTCAGTGCCAAGGGAACTGTACCCCAATGAGAGTCAGTATCAGGGGAACTGTACCCCAGTGAGAGTCAGTGCCAGGGGAACTGTACCCCAGTGAGAGTCAGTGCCAGGGGAACTGTACCACAGTGAGATTCAGCGCCAGGGGAACTGTACCCCAGTGAGATTCCGTTCCAGGGGAATTGTATCCCAGTGAGAGTCAGTGCCAGGGGAACTGTACCCCAGTGAGTGTCAGTGCCAGGGGAACTGTACCCCAGTGAGAGTCAGTGCCAGGGGAACTGTATCCCAGTAAGAGTCAGTGCCAGGGGACTGTACTCCAGTGAGAGTCAGTGCCAGTATAACTGTACTCCAGTGAGTGTCAGTGCCAGGGGAACTGTACCCCAGTGGGAGTCAGTGCCAGGGTAACTGTACTCCAGTGAGAGTCAGTGCCGGGGGAACTGTACTCCAGTGAAAGTCAGTTCCAGTGTAACTGTACTCCAGTGAGTGTCAGTGCCAGAGCGACTGTACCCCAGTGAGAGTCAGTGCCAGGGGAACTGTACCCCAGTGAGAGTCAGTGTCAGGGGAATTGTACTCCAGTGAGAGTCAGTGCCAGGGGAACTGTAACCCAGTGAGATTCAGTGCCAGGGGAACTGTACCCCATTGAGAGTCTGTGCCAGGAGACTGTTTCCCAGTGAGAGTCAGTGCCAAGGGAACTGTACCCCAGTGAGAGTCAGTGCCAGGGAAACTGTACTCCAGTGAAAGTCAGTGCCAGGCGAACTGTACTCCAGTGAGAGTCAATGCCAGGCGAAGTGTACCCCATTGAGAGTCAGTGCCAGGGGAACTGTAAACCAGTGAGAGTCAGTGCCAGGGGAACTGTACCACAGTGAGATTCAGCGCCAGGGGAACTGTACTCCAGTGAGATTCCGTTCCAGGGGAATTGTATCCCAGTGAGAGTCAGTGCCAGGGGAACTGTACCCCAGTGAGTGTCAGTGCCAGGGGAACTGTACCCCAGTGAGTGTCAGTGCCAGGGGAACTGTATCCCAGTGAGAGTCAGTGCCAGGGGAACTGTACCTCAGTGGGAGTCAGTGCCAAGGGAACTGTACCCCAATGAGAGTCAGTATCAGGGGAACTGTACCCCAGTGAGAGTCAGTGCCAGGGGAACTGTACCCCAGTGAGAGTCAGTGCCAGGGGAACTGTACCACAGTGAGATTCAGCGCCAGGGGAACTGTACTCCAGTGAGATTCCGTTCCAGGGGAATTGTATCCCAGTGAGAGTCAGTGCCAGGGGAACTGTACCCCAGTGAGTGTCAGTGCCAGGGGACTGTACTCCAGTGAGAGTCAGTGCCAGTGTAACTGTACTCCAGTGAGTGTCAGTGCCAGGGGAACTGTACCCCAGTGTGAGTCAGTGCCAGGGTAACTGTACTCCAGTGAGAGTCAGTGCCGGGGGAACTGTACTCCAGTGAGAGTCAGTGCCAGTGTAACTGTACTCCAGTGAGTGTCAGTGCCAGAGGGACTGTACCCCAGTGAGAGTCAGTGCCAGGGGAACTGTACCCCAGTGAGAGTCAGTGTCAGGGGAATTGTACTCCAGTGAGAGTCAGTGCCAGGGGAACTGTAACCCAGTGAGATTCAGTGCCAGGGGAACTGTACCCCATTGAGAGTCTGTGCCAGGGGACTGTTTCCCAGTGAGAGTCAGTGCCAAGGGAACTGTACCCCAGTGAGAGTCAGTGCCAGGGAAACTGTACTCCAGTGAAAGTCAGTGCCAGGCGAACTGTACTCCAGTGAGAGTCAATGCCAGGGGAAGTGTACCCCATTGAGAGTCAGTGCCAGGGGAACTGTAAACCAGTGAGAGTCAGTGCCAGGGGAACTGTACCACAGTGAGAGTCAGTGTCAGAGGAACTGTATCACAGTGAGAGTCAGTGCCAGGGAAACTGTACCCCAGTGAGAGTCAGTGCCAGGTGAACTGTACTCCAGTCATTGTCAGTGCCAGGGGAACTGCACTCCAGTGAGAGTCAGTGCCAGGGGAACTGTACCCCATTGAGAGTCTGTGCCAGGGGAACTGTAAACCAGTGAAACTCAGTGCCAGGGGAACTGTACCCCAGTGAGAGTCAGTGCCAGGGGAACTGTACCCCAGTGAGATTCAGTGCCAGGGGAACTGTACCCCAGTGAGATTCAGTACCAGGGGAACTGTATCCCAGTGAGAGTCAGTGCCAGGGGAACTGTATCACAATGAGAGTCAGTGCCAGGGGACTGTACTCCAGTGAGAGTCAGTGCCAGGGGAACTGTACCCCAGTGAGATTCAGTGCCAGGGGAACTGTACCCCAGTGAGAGTCAGTGCCAGGGAAACTGTACTCCAGTGAAAGTCAGTGCCAGGGGAACTGTACTCCAGTGAGAGTCAATGCCAGGGGAAGTGTACCCCATTGAGCGTCAGTGCCAGGGGAACTGTAAACCAGTGAGAGTCAGTGCCAGGGAAACTGTACCACAGTGAGAGTCAGTGTCAGAGGCACTGTATCACAGTGAGAGTCAGTGCCAGGGAAACTGTACCCCAGTGAGAGTCAGTGCCAGGGGAACTGTACTCCAGTGATTGTCAGTGCCAGGGGAACTGCACTCCAGTGAGAGTCAGTGCCAGGGGAACTGTACCCCATTGAGAGTCTGTGCCAGGGGAACTGTAAACCCGTGAAACTCAGTGCCAGGGGAACTGTACCCCAGTGAGAGTCAGTGCCAGGGGAACTGTACCCCAGTGAGATTCAGCGCCAGGGGAACTGTACCCCAGTGAGATTCAGTACCAGGGGAACTGTACCCCAGTGAGAGTCAGTGCCAGGGGAACTGTACCCCAGTGAGAGTCAGTGCCAGGGGAACTGTACCCCAGTGAGAGTCAGTGCCAGGGGAACTGTATCCCAGTGAGAGTCAGTGCCAGGGAAACTGTACTCCAGTGAGAGTCACTGCCGGGGGAACTGTACTCCAGTGAGAGTCAGTGCCAGTGTAACTGTACTCCAGTGAGTGCCAGTGCCAGGGGAACTGTACCCCAGTGGGATTCAGTGCCTGTGGAACTGTACCCCAGTGAGAGTCAGTGCCAGGGGAACTGTACCCCAGTGAGATTCACTACCAGGGGAACTGTATCCCAGTGAGAGTCAGTGCCAGGGGAACTGTACCTCAGTGAGATTCCGTTCCAGGGGAATTGTATCCCAGTGAGAGTCAGTGCCAGGGGAACTGTACCCCAGTGAGTGTCAGTGCCAGGGGAACTGTACCCCAGTGAGAGTCAGTGCCAGGGGAACTGTATCCCAGTAAGAGTCAGTGCCAGGGGACTGTACTCCAGTGAGAGTCAGTGCCAGTGTAACTGTACCCCAGTGAGATTCAGTACCAGGGGAACTGTATCCCAGTGAGAGTCAGTGCCAGGGGAACTGTACCCCAGTGAGAGTCAGTGCCAGGGGAACTGTACCCCAGTGAGAGTCAGTGCCAGGGGAACTGTATCCCAGTGAGAGTCAGTGCCAGGGAAACTGTACTCCAGTGAGAGTCAGTGCCGGGGGAACTGTACTCCAGTGAGAGTCAGTGCCAGTGTAACTGTACTCCAGTGAGTGCCAGTGCCAGGGGAACTGTACCCCAGTGGGAGTCAGTGCCTGTGGAACTGTACCCCAGTGAGAGTCAGTGCCAGGGGAACTGTACCCCAGTGAGATTCACTACCAGGGGAACTGTATCCCAGTGAGAGTCAGTGCCAGGGGAACTGTACCTCAGTGGGAGTCAGTGCCAAGGGAACTGTACCCCAATGAGAGTCAGTATCAGGGGAACTGTACCCCAGTGAGAGTCAGTGCCAGGGGAACTGTACCCCAGTGAGAGTCAGTGCCAGGGGAACTGTACCACAGTGAGATTCAGCGCCAGGGGAACTGTACCCCAGTGAGATTCCGTTCCAGGGGAATTGTATCCCAGTGAGAGTCAGTGCCAGGGGAACTGTACCCCAGTGAGTGTCAGTGCCAGGGGAACTGTACCCCAGTGAGAGTCAGTGCCAGGGGAACTGTATCCCAGTAAGAGTCAGTGCCAGGGGACCGTACTCCAGTGAGAGTCAGTGCCAGTATAACTGTACTCCAGTGAGTGTCAGTGCCAGGGGAACTGTACCCCAGTGGGAGTCAGTGCCAGGGTAACTGTACTCCAGTGAGAGTCAGTGCCGGGGGAACTGTACTCCAGTGAAAGTCAGTTCCAGTGTAACTGTACTCCAGTGAGTGTCAGTGCCAGAGGGACTGTACCCCAGTGAGAGTCAGTGCCAGGGGAACTGTACCCCAGTGAGAGTCAGTGTCAGGGGAATTGTACTCCAGTGAGAGTCAGTGCCAGGGGAACTGTAACCCAGTGAGATTCAGTGCCAGGGGAACTGTACCCCATTGAGAGTCTGTGCCAGGAGACTGTTTCCCAGTGAGAGTCAGTGCCAAGGGAACTGTACCCCAGTGAGAGTCAGTGCCAGGGAAACTGTACTCCAGTGAAAGTCAGTGCCAGGCGAACTGTACTCCAGTGAGAGTCAATGCCAGGCGAAGTGTACCCCATTGAGAGTCAGTGCCAGGGGAACTGTAAACCAGTGAGAGTCAGTGCCAGGGGAACTGTACCACAGTGAGAGTCAGTGTCAGAGGAACTGTATCACAGTGAGAGTCAGTGCCAGGGAAACTGTACCCCAGTGAGAGTCAGTGCCAGGTGAACTGTACTCCAGTCATTGTCAGTGCCAGGGGAACTGCACTCCAGTGAGAGTCAGTGCCAGGGGAACTGTACCCCATTGAGAGTCTGTGCCAGGGGAACTGTAAACCAGTGAAACTCAGTGCCAGGGGAACTGTACCCCAGTGAGAGTCAGTGCCAGGGGAACTGTACCCCAGTGAGATTCAGCGCCAGGGGGACTGTACCCCAGTGAGATTCAGTACCAGGGGAACTGTATCCCAGTGAGAGTCAGTGCCAGGGGAACTGTACCCCAGTGAGAGTCAGTGCCAGGGGAACTGTACCCCAGTGAGAGTCAGTGCCAGGGGAACTGTATCCCAGTGAGAGTCAGTGCCAGGGAAACTGTACTCCAGTGAGAGTCAGTGCCGGGGGAACTGTACTCCAGTGAGAGTCAGTGCCAGTGTAACTGTACTCCAGTGAGTGCCAGTGCCAGGGGAACTGTACCCCAGTGGGAGTCAGTGCCTGTGGAACTGTACCCCAGTGAGAGTCAGTGCCAGGGGAATTGTACCCCAGTGAGATTCACTACCAGGGGAACTGTATCCCAGTGAGAGTCAGTGCCAGGGGAACTGTACCTCAGTGGGAGTCAGTGCCAAGGGAACTGTACCCCAATGAGAGTCAGTATCAGGGGAACTGTACCCCAGTGAGAGTCAGTGCCAGGGGAACTGTACTCCAGTGAGTGTCAGTGCCAGGGGAACTGTACCCCAGTGAGAGTCAGTGCCAGGGGAACTGTACCACAGTGAGATTCAGCGCCAGGGGAACTGTACCCCAGTAAGATTCCGTTCCAGGGGAATTGTATCCCAGTGAGAGTCAGTGCCAGGGGAACTGTACCCGAGTGAGAGTCAGTGCCAGGGGAACTGTATCCCAGTAAGAGTCAGTGCCAGGGGACTGTACTCCAGTGAGAGTCAGTGCCAGTGTAACTGTACTCCAGTGAGTGTCAGTGCCAGGGGAACTGTACCCCAGTGGGAGTCAGTGCCAGGGTAACTGTACTCCAGTGAGAGTCAGTGCCGGGGGAACTGTACTCCAGTGAGAGTCAGTGCCAGTGTAACTGTACTCCAGTGAGTGTCAGTGCCAGAGGGACTGTAACCCAGTGAGAGTCAGTGCCAGGGGAACTGTACCCCAGTGAGAGTCAGTGTCAGGGGAACTGTACTCCAGTGAGAGTCAGTGCCAGGGGAACTGTAACCCAGTGAGATTCAGTGCCAGGGGAACTGTACCCCATTGAGAGTCTGTGCCAGGGGACTGTTTCCCAGTGAGACTCAGTGCCAGGGAAAATGTACTCCAGTGAGAGTCAGTGCCAGGGGAACTGTACCCCAGTGAGATTCAGTGCCAGGGGAACTGTACCCCAGTGAGAGTCAGTGCCAAGAGAACTGTACCCCAGTGAGAGTCAGTGCCAGGGAAACTGGACTCCAGTGAAAGTCAGTGCCAGGGGAACTGTACTCCAGTGAGAGTCAATGCCAGGGGAAGTGTACCCCATTCAGAGTCAGTGCCAGGGGAACTGTAAACCAGTGAGAGTCAGTGCCATGGGAACTGTACCACAGTGAGAGTCAGTGCCAGAGGAACTGTATCACAGTGAGAGTCAGTGCCGGGGGAACTGTACTCCAGTGAGAGTCAGTGCCAGTGTAACTGTACTCCAGTGAGTGCCAGTGCCAGGGGAACTGTACCCCAGTGGGAGTCAGTGCCTGTGGAACTGTACCCCAGTGAGAGTCAGTGCCAGGGGAACTGTACCCCAGTGAGATTCACTACCAGAGGAACTGTATCCCAGTGAGAGTCAGTGCCAGTGGAACTGTACCTCAGTGGGAGTCAGTGCCAAGGGAACTGTACCCCAATGAGAGTCAGTATCAGGGGAACTGTACCCCAGTGAGAGTCAGTGCCAGGGGAACTGTACTCCAGTGAGTGTCAGTGCCAGGGGAACTGTACCCCAGTGAGAGTCAGTGCCAGGGGAACTGTACCTCAGTGGGAGTCAGTGCCAAGGGAACTGTACCCCAATGAGAGTCAGTATCAGGGGAACTGTACCCCAGTGAGAGTCAGTGCCAGGGGAACTGTACCCCAGTGAGAGTCAGTGCCAGGGGAACTGTACCACAGTGAGATTCAGCGCCAGGGGAACTGTACCCCAGTGAGATTCCGTTCCAGGGGAATTGTATCCCAGTGAGAGTCAGTGCCAGGGGAACTGTACCCCAGTGAGTGTCAGTGCCAGGGGAACTGTACCCCAGTGAGAGTCAGTGCCAGGGGAACTGTATCCCAGTAAGAGTCAGTGCCAGGGGACTGTACTCCAGTGAGAGTCAGTGCCAGTATAACTGTACTCCAGTGAGTGTCAGTGCCAGGGGAACTGTACCCCAGTGGGAGTCAGTGCCAGGGTAACTGTACTCCAGTGAGAGTCAGTGCCGGGGGAACTGTACTCCAGTGAAAGTCAGTTCCAGTGTAACTGTACTCCAGTGAGTGTCAGTGCCAGAGCGACTGTACCCCAGTGAGAGTCAGTGCCAGGGGAACTGTACCCCAGTGAGAGTCAGTGTCAGGGGAATTGTACTCCAGTGAGAGTCAGTGCCAGGGGAACTGTAACCCAGTGAGATTCAGTGCCAGGGGAACTGTACCCCATTGAGAGTCTGTGCCAGGAGACTGTTTCCCAGTGAGAGTCAGTGCCAAGGGAACTGTACCCCAGTGAGAGTCAGTGCCAGGGAAACTGTACTCCAGTGAAAGTCAGTGCCAGGCGAACTGTACTCCAGTGAGAGTCAATGCCAGGCGAAGTGTACCCCATTGAGAGTCAGTGCCAGGGGAACTGTAAACCAGTGAGAGTCAGTGCCAGGGGAACTGTACCACAGTGAGATTCAGCGCCAGGGGAACTGTACTCCAGTGAGATTCCGTTCCAGGGGAATTGTATCCCAGTGAGAGTCAGTGCCAGGGGAACTGTACCCCAGTGAGTGTCAGTGCCAGGGGAACTGTACCCCAGTGAGTGTCAGTGCCAGGGGAACTGTATCCCAGTGAGAGTCAGTGCCAGGGGAACTGTACCTCAGTGGGAGTCAGTGCCAAGGGAACTGTACCCCAATGAGAGTCAGTATCAGGGGAACTGTACCCCAGTGAGAGTCAGTGCCAGGGGAACTGTACCCCAGTGAGAGTCAGTGCCAGGGGAACTGTACCACAGTGAGATTCAGCGCCAGGGGAACTGTACTCCAGTGAGATTCCGTTCCAGGGGAATTGTATCCCAGTGAGAGTCAGTGCCAGGGGAACTGTACCCCAGTGAGTGTCAGTGCCAGGGGACTGTACTCCAGTGAGAGTCAGTGCCAGTGTAACTGTACTCCAGTGAGTGTCAGTGCCAGGGGAACTGTACCCCAGTGTGAGTCAGTGCCAGGGTAACTGTACTCCAGTGAGAGTCAGTGCCGGGGGAACTGTACTCCAGTGAGAGTCAGTGCCAGTGTAACTGTACTCCAGTGAGTGTCAGTGCCAGAGGGACTGTACCCCAGTGAGAGTCAGTGCCAGGGGAACTGTACCCCAGTGAGAGTCAGTGTCAGGGGAATTGTACTCCAGTGAGAGTCAGTGCCAGGGGAACTGTAACCCAGTGAGATTCAGTGCCAGGGGAACTGTACCCCATTGAGAGTCTGTGCCAGGGGACTGTTTCCCAGTGAGAGTCAGTGCCAAGGGAACTGTACCCCAGTGAGAGTCAGTGCCAGGGAAACTGTACTCCAGTGAAAGTCAGTGCCAGGCGAACTGTACTCCAGTGAGAGTCAATGCCAGGGGAAGTGTACCCCATTGAGAGTCAGTGCCAGGGGAACTGTAAACCAGTGAGAGTCAGTGCCAGGGGAACTGTACCACAGTGAGAGTCAGTGTCAGAGGAACTGTATCACAGTGAGAGTCAGTGCCAGGGAAACTGTACCCCAGTGAGAGTCAGTGCCAGGTGAACTGTACTCCAGTCATTGTCAGTGCCAGGGGAACTGCACTCCAGTGAGAGTCAGTGCCAGGGGAACTGTACCCCATTGAGAGTCTGTGCCAGGGGAACTGTAAACCAGTGAAACTCAGTGCCAGGGGAACTGTACCCCAGTGAGAGTCAGTGCCAGGGGAACTGTACCCCAGTGAGATTCAGTGCCAGGGGAACTGTACCCCAGTGAGATTCAGTACCAGGGGAACTGTATCCCAGTGAGAGTCAGTGCCAGGGGAACTGTATCACAATGAGAGTCAGTGCCAGGGGACTGTACTCCAGTGAGAGTCAGTGCCAGGGGAACTGTACCCCAGTGAGATTCAGTGCCAGGGGAACTGTACCCCAGTGAGAGTCAGTGCCAGGGAAACTGTACTCCAGTGAAAGTCAGTGCCAGGGGAACTGTACTCCAGTGAGAGTCAATGCCAGGGGAAGTGTACCCCATTGAGCGTCAGTGCCAGGGGAACTGTAAACCAGTGAGAGTCAGTGCCAGGGAAACTGTACCACAGTGAGAGTCAGTGTCAGAGGCACTGTATCACAGTGAGAGTCAGTGCCAGGGAAACTGTACCCCAGTGAGAGTCAGTGCCAGGGGAACTGTACTCCAGTGATTGTCAGTGCCAGGGGAACTGCACTCCAGTGAGAGTCAGTGCCAGGGGAACTGTACCCCATTGAGAGTCTGTGCCAGGGGAACTGTAAACCCGTGAAACTCAGTGCCAGGGGAACTGTACCCCAGTGAGAGTCAGTGCCAGGGGAACTGTACCCCAGTGAGATTCAGCGCCAGGGGAACTGTACCCCAGTGAGATTCAGTACCAGGGGAACTGTACCCCAGTGAGAGTCAGTGCCAGGGGAACTGTACCCCAGTGAGAGTCAGTGCCAGGGGAACTGTACCCCAGTGAGAGTCAGTGCCAGGGGAACTGTATCCCAGTGAGAGTCAGTGCCAGGGAAACTGTACTCCAGTGAGAGTCACTGCCGGGGGAACTGTACTCCAGTGAGAGTCAGTGCCAGTGTAACTGTACTCCAGTGAGTGCCAGTGCCAGGGGAACTGTACCCCAGTGGGATTCAGTGCCTGTGGAACTGTACCCCAGTGAGAGTCAGTGCCAGGGGAACTGTACCCCAGTGAGATTCACTACCAGGGGAACTGTATCCCAGTGAGAGTCAGTGCCAGGGGAACTGTACCTCAGTGAGATTCCGTTCCAGGGGAATTGTATCCCAGTGAGAGTCAGTGCCAGGGGAACTGTACCCCAGTGAGTGTCAGTGCCAGGGGAACTGTACCCCAGTGAGAGTCAGTGCCAGGGGAACTGTATCCCAGTAAGAGTCAGTGCCAGGGGACTGTACTCCAGTGAGAGTCAGTGCCAGTGTAACTGTACCCCAGTGAGATTCAGTACCAGGGGAACTGTATCCCAGTGAGAGTCAGTGCCAGGGGAACTGTACCCCAGTGAGAGTCAGTGCCAGGGGAACTGTACCCCAGTGAGAGTCAGTGCCAGGGGAACTGTATCCCAGTGAGAGTCAGTGCCAGGGAAACTGTACTCCAGTGAGAGTCAGTGCCGGGGGAACTGTACTCCAGTGAGAGTCAGTGCCAGTGTAACTGTACTCCAGTGAGTGCCAGTGCCAGGGGAACTGTACCCCAGTGGGAGTCAGTGCCTGTGGAACTGTACCCCAGTGAGAGTCAGTGCCAGGGGAACTGTACCCCAGTGAGATTCACTACCAGGGGAACTGTATCCCAGTGAGAGTCAGTGCCAGGGGAACTGTACCTCAGTGGGAGTCAGTGCCAAGGGAACTGTACCCCAATGAGAGTCAGTATCAGGGGAACTGTACCCCAGTGAGAGTCAGTGCCAGGGGAACTGTACCCCAGTGAGAGTCAGTGCCAGGGGAACTGTACCACAGTGAGATTCAGCGCCAGGGGAACTGTACCCCAGTGAGATTCCGTTCCAGGGGAATTGTATCCCAGTGAGAGTCAGTGCCAGGGGAACTGTACCCCAGTGAGTGTCAGTGCCAGGGGAACTGTACCCCAGTGAGAGTCAGTGCCAGGGGAACTGTATCCCAGTAAGAGTCAGTGCCAGGGGACCGTACTCCAGTGAGAGTCAGTGCCAGTATAACTGTACTCCAGTGAGTGTCAGTGCCAGGGGAACTGTACCCCAGTGGGAGTCAGTGCCAGGGTAACTGTACTCCAGTGAGAGTCAGTGCCGGGGGAACTGTACTCCAGTGAAAGTCAGTTCCAGTGTAACTGTACTCCAGTGAGTGTCAGTGCCAGAGGGACTGTACCCCAGTGAGAGTCAGTGCCAGGGGAACTGTACCCCAGTGAGAGTCAGTGTCAGGGGAATTGTACTCCAGTGAGAGTCAGTGCCAGGGGAACTGTAACCCAGTGAGATTCAGTGCCAGGGGAACTGTACCCCATTGAGAGTCTGTGCCAGGAGACTGTTTCCCAGTGAGAGTCAGTGCCAAGGGAACTGTACCCCAGTGAGAGTCAGTGCCAGGGAAACTGTACTCCAGTGAAAGTCAGTGCCAGGCGAACTGTACTCCAGTGAGAGTCAATGCCAGGCGAAGTGTACCCCATTGAGAGTCAGTGCCAGGGGAACTGTAAACCAGTGAGAGTCAGTGCCAGGGGAACTGTACCACAGTGAGAGTCAGTGTCAGAGGAACTGTATCACAGTGAGAGTCAGTGCCAGGGAAACTGTACCCCAGTGAGAGTCAGTGCCAGGTGAACTGTACTCCAGTCATTGTCAGTGCCAGGGGAACTGCACTCCAGTGAGAGTCAGTGCCAGGGGAACTGTACCCCATTGAGAGTCTGTGCCAGGGGAACTGTAAACCAGTGAAACTCAGTGCCAGGGGAACTGTACCCCAGTGAGAGTCAGTGCCAGGGGAACTGTACCCCAGTGAGATTCAGCGCCAGGGGGACTGTACCCCAGTGAGATTCAGTACCAGGGGAACTGTATCCCAGTGAGAGTCAGTGCCAGGGGAACTGTACCCCAGTGAGAGTCAGTGCCAGGGGAACTGTACCCCAGTGAGAGTCAGTGCCAGGGGAACTGTATCCCAGTGAGAGTCAGTGCCAGGGAAACTGTACTCCAGTGAGAGTCAGTGCCAGTGTAACTGTACTCCAGTGAGTGCCAGTGCCAGGGGAACTGTACCCCAGTGGGAGTCAGTGCCTGTGGAACTGTACCCCAGTGAGAGTCAGTGCCAGGGGAACTGTACCCCAGTGAGATTCACTACCAGGGGAACTGTATCCCAGTGAGAGTCAGTGCCAGGGGAACTGTACCTCAGTGGGAGTCAGTGCCAAGGGAACTGTACCCCAATGAGAGTCAGTATCAGGGGAACTGTACCCCAGTGAGAGTCAGTGCCAGGGGAACTGTACTCCAGTGAGTGTCAGTGCCAGGGGAACTGTACCCCAGTGAGAGTCAGTGCCAGGGGAACTGTACCACAGTGAGATTCAGCGCCAGGGGAACTGTACCCCAGTAAGATTCCGTTCCAGGGGAATTGTATCCCAGTGAGAGTCAGTGCCAGGGGAACTGTACCCGAGTGAGAGTCAGTGCCAGGGGAACTGTATCCCAGTAAGAGTCAGTGCCAGGGGACTGTACTCCAGTGAGAGTCAGTGCCAGTGTAACTGTACTCCAGTGAGTGTCAGTGCCAGGGGAACTGTACCCCAGTGGGAGTCAGTGCCAGGGTAACTGTACTCCAGTGAGAGTCAGTGCCGGGGGAACTGTACTCCAGTGAGAGTCAGTGCCAGTGTAACTGTACTCCAGTGAGTGTCAGTGCCAGAGGGACTGTAACCCAGTGAGAGTCAGTGCCAGGGGAACTGTACCCCAGTGAGAGTCAGTGTCAGGGGAACTGTACTCCAGTGAGAGTCAGTGCCAGGGGAACTGTAACCCAGTGAGATTCAGTGCCAGGGGAACTGTACCCCATTGAGAGTCTGTGCCAGGGGACTGTTTCCCAGTGAGACTCAGTGCCAGGGAAAATGTACTCCAGTGAGAGTCAGTGCCAGGGGAACTGTACCCCAGTGAGATTCAGTGCCAGGGGAACTGTACCCCAGTGAGAGTCAGTGCCAAGAGAACTGTACCCCAGTGAGAGTCAGTGCCAGGGAAACTGGACTCCAGTGAAAGTCAGTGCCAGGGGAACTGTACTCCAGTGAGAGTCAATGCCAGGGGAAGTGTACCCCATTCAGAGTCAGTGCCAGGGGAACTGTAAACCAGTGAGAGTCAGTGCCATGGGAACTGTACCACAGTGAGAGTCAGTGCCAGAGGAACTGTATCACAGTGAGAGTCAGTGCCGGGGGAACTGTACTCCAGTGAGAGTCAGTGCCAGTGTAACTGTACTCCAGTGAGTGCCAGTGCCAGGGGAACTGTACCCCAGTGGGAGTCAGTGCCTGTGGAACTGTACCCCAGTGAGAGTCAGTGCCAGGGGAACTGTACCCCAGTGAGATTCACTACCAGAGGAACTGTATCCCAGTGAGAGTCAGTGCCAGTGGAACTGTACCTCAGTGGGAGTCAGTGCCAAGGGAACTGTACCCCAATGAGAGTCAGTATCAGGGGAACTGTACCCCAGTGAGAGTCAGTGCCAGGGGAACTGTACTCCAGTGAGTGTCAGTGCCAGGGGAACTGTACCCCAGTGAGAGTCAGTGCCAGGGGAACTGTACCACAGTGAGATTCAGCGCCAGGGGAACTGTACCCCAGTGAGATTCCGTTCCAGGGGAATTGTATCCCAGTGAGAGTCAGTGCCAGGGGAATTGTACCCCAGTGAGTGTCAGTGCCAGGGGAACTGTACCCCAGTGACAGTCAGTGCCAGGGAAACTGTACCACAGTGAGAGTCAGTGTCAGAGGCACTGTATCACAGTGAGAGTCAGTGCCAGGGAAACTGTACCCCAGTGAGAGTCAGTGCCAGGGGAACTGTACTCCAGTGATTGTCAGTGCCAGGGGAACTGCACTCCAGTGAGAGTCAGTGCCAGGGGAACTGTACCCCATTGAGAGTCTGTGCCAGGGGAACTGTAAACCAGTGAAACTCAGTGCCAGGGGAACTGTACCCCAGTGAGAGTCAGTGCCAGGGGAACTGTACCCCAGTGAGATTCAGCGCCAGGGGAACTGTACCCCAGTGAGATTCAGTACCAGGGGAACTGTACCCCAGTGAGAGTCAGTGCCAGGGGAACTGTACCCCAGTGAGAGTCAGTGCCAGGGGAACTGTACCCCAGTGAGAGTCAGTGCCAGGGGAACTGTATCCCAGTGAGAGTCAGTGCCAGGGAAACTGTACTCCAGTGAGAGTCACTGCCGGGGAACTGTACTCCAGTGAGAGTCAGTGCCAGTGTAACTGTACTCCAGTGAGTGCCAGTGCCAGGGGAACTGTACCCCAGTGGGATTCAGTGCCTGTGGAACTGTACCCCAGTGAGAGTCAGTGCCAGGGGAACTGTACCCCAGTGAGATTCACTACCAGGGGAACTGTATCCCAGTGAGAGTCAGTGCCAGGGGAACTGTACCTCAGTGAGATTCCGTTCCAGGGGAATTGTATCCCAGTGAGAGTCAGTGCCAGGGGAACTGTACCCCAGTGAGTGTCAGTGCCAGGGGAACTGTACCCCAGTGAGAGTCAGTGCCAGGGGAACTGTATCCCAGTAAGAGTCAGTGCCAGGGGACTGTACTCCAGTGAGAGTCAGTGCCAGTGTAACTGTACCCCAGTGAGATTCAGTACCAGGGGAACTGTATCCCAGTGAGAGTCAGTGCCAGGGGAACTGTACCCCAGTGAGAGTCAGTGCCAGGGGAACTGTACCCCAGTGAGAGTCAGTGCCAGGGGAACTGTATCCCAGTGAGAGTCAGTGCCAGGGAAACTGTACTCCAGTGAGAGTCAGTGCCGGGGGAACTGTACTCCAGTGAGAGTCAGTGCCAGTGTAACTGTACTCCAGTGAGTGCCAGTGCCAGGGGACTGTACTCCAGTGAGAGTCAGTGCCAGTGTAACTGTACCCCAGTGAGATTCAGTACCAGGGGAACTGTATCCCAGTGAGAGTCAGTGCCAGGGGAACTGTACCCCAGTGAGAGTCAGTGCCAGGGGAACTGTACCCCAGTGAGAGTCAGTGCCAGTGGAACTGTACCTCAGTGGGAGTCAGTGCCAAGGGAACTGTACCCCAATGAGAGTCAGTATCAGGGGAACTGTACCCCAGTGAGAGTCAGTGCCAGGGGAACTGTACTCCAGTGAGTGTCAGTGCCAGGGGAACTGTACCCCAGTGAGAGTCAGTGCCAGGGGAACTGTACCACAGTGAGATTCAGCGCCAGGGGAACTGTACCCCAGTGAGATTCCGTTCCAGGGGAATTGTATCCCAGTGAGAGTCAGTGCCAGGGGAATTGTACCCCAGTGAGTGTCAGTGCCAGGGGAACTGTACCCCAGTGACAGTCAGTGCCAGGGAAACTGTACCACAGTGAGAGTCAGTGTCAGAGGCACTGTATCACAGTGAGAGTCAGTGCCAGGGAAACTGTACCCCAGTGAGAGTCAGTGCCAGGGGAACTGTACTCCAGTGATTGTCAGTGCCAGGGGAACTGCACTCCAGTGAGAGTCAGTGCCAGGGGAACTGTACCCCATTGAGAGTCTGTGCCAGGGGAACTGTAAACCAGTGAAACTCAGTGCCAGGGGAACTGTACCCCAGTGAGAGTCAGTGCCAGGGGAACTGTACCCCAGTGAGATTCAGCGCCAGGGGAACTGTACCCCAGTGAGATTCAGTACCAGGGGAACTGTACCCCAGTGAGAGTCAGTGCCAGGGGAACTGTACCCCAGTGAGAGTCAGTGCCAGGGGAACTGTACCCCAGTGAGAGTCAGTGCCAGGGGAACTGTATCCCAGTGAGAGTCAGTGCCAGGGAAACTGTACTCCAGTGAGAGTCACTGCCGGGGAACTGTACTCCAGTGAGAGTCAGTGCCAGTGTAACTGTACTCCAGTGAGTGCCAGTGCCAGGGGAACTGTACCCCAGTGGGATTCAGTGCCTGTGGAACTGTACCCCAGTGAGAGTCAGTGCCAGGGGAACTGTACCCCAGTGAGATTCACTACCAGGGGAACTGTATCCCAGTGAGAGTCAGTGCCAGGGGAACTGTACCTCAGTGAGATTCCGTTCCAGGGGAATTGTATCCCAGTGAGAGTCAGTGCCAGGGGAACTGTACCCCAGTGAGTGTCAGTGCCAGGGGAACTGTACCCCAGTGAGAGTCAGTGCCAGGGGAACTGTATCCCAGTAAGAGTCAGTGCCAGGGGACTGTACTCCAGTGAGAGTCAGTGCCAGTGTAACTGTACCCCAGTGAGATTCAGTACCAGGGGAACTGTATCCCAGTGAGAGTCAGTGCCAGGGGAACTGTACCCCAGTGAGAGTCAGTGCCAGGGGAACTGTACCCCAGTGAGAGTCAGTGCCAGGGGAACTGTATCCCAGTGAGAGTCAGTGCCAGGGAAACTGTACTCCAGTGAGAGTCAGTGCCGGGGGAACTGTACTCCAGTGAGAGTCAGTGCCAGTGTAACTGTACTCCAGTGAGTGCCAGTGCCAGGGGAACTGTACCCCAGTGGGAGTCAGTGCCTGTGGAACTGTACCCCAGTGAGAGTCAGTGCCAGGGGAACTGTACCCGTGAGATTCACTACCAGGGGAACTGTATCCCAGTGAGAGTCAGTGCCAGGGGAACTGTACCTCAGTGGGAGTCAGTGCCAAGGGAACTGTACCCCAATGAGAGTCAGTATCAGGGGAACTGTACCCCAGTGAGAGTCAGTGCCAGGGGAACTGTACCCCAGTGAGAGTCAGTGCCAGGGGAACTGTACCACAGTGAGATTCAGCGCCAGGGGAACTGTACTCCAGTGAGATTCCGTTCCAGGGGAATTGTATCCCAGTGAGAGTCAGTGCCAGGGGAACTGTACCCCAGTGAGTGTCAGTGCCAGGGGAACTGTACCCCAGTGAGTGTCAGTGCCAGGGGAACTGTATCCCAGTGAGAGTCAGTGCCAGGGGAACTGTACCTCAGTGGGAGTCAGTGCCAAGGGAACTGTACCCCAATGAGAGTCAGTATCAGGGGAACTGTACCCCAGTGAGAGTCAGTGCCAGGGGAACTGTACCCCAGTGAGAGTCAGTGCCAGGGGAACTGTACCACAGTGAGATTCAGCGCCAGGGGAACTGTACTCCAGTGAGATTCCGTTCCAGGGGAATTGTATCCCAGTGAGAGTCAGTGCCAGGGGAACTGTACCCCAGTGAGTGTCAGTGCCAGGGGACTGTACTCCAGTGAGAGTCAGTGCCAGTGTAACTGTACTCCAGTGAGTGTCAGTGCCAGGGGAACTGTACCCCAGTGTGAGTCAGTGCCAGGGTAACTGTACTCCAGTGAGAGTCAGTGCCGGGGGAACTGTACTCCAGTGAGAGTCAGTGCCAGTGTAACTGTACTCCAGTGAGTGTCAGTGCCAGAGGGACTGTACCCCAGTGAGAGTCAGTGCCAGGGGAACTGTACCCCAGTGAGAGTCAGTGTCAGGGGAATTGTACTCCAGTGAGAGTCAGTGCCAGGGGAACTGTAACCCAGTGAGATTCAGTGCCAGGGGAACTGTACCCCATTGAGAGTCTGTGCCAGGGGACTGTTTCCCAGTGAGAGTCAGTGCCAAGGGAACTGTACCCCAGTGAGAGTCAGTGCCAGGGAAACTGTACTCCAGTGAAAGTCAGTGCCAGGCGAACTGTACTCCAGTGAGAGTCAATGCCAGGGGAAGTGTACCCCATTGAGAGTCAGTGCCAGGGGAACTGTAAACCAGTGAGAGTCAGTGCCAGGGGAACTGTACCACAGTGAGAGTCAGTGTCAGAGGAACTGTATCACAGTGAGAGTCAGTGCCAGGGAAACTGTACCCCAGTGAGAGTCAGTGCCAGGTGAACTGTACTCCAGTCATTGTCAGTGCCAGGGGAACTGCACTCCAGTGAGAGTCAGTGCCAGGGGAACTGTACCCCATTGAGAGTCTGTGCCAGGGGAACTGTAAACCAGTGAAACTCAGTGCCAGGGGAACTGTACCCCAGTGAGAGTCAGTGCCAGGGGAACTGTACCCCAGTGAGATTCAGTGCCAGGGGAACTGTACCCCAGTGAGATTCAGTACCAGGGGAACTGTATCCCAGTGAGAGTCAGTGCCAGGGGAACTGTATCACAATGAGAGTCAGTGCCAGGGGACTGTACTCCAGTGAGAGTCAGTGCCAGGGGAACTGTACCCCAGTGAGATTCAGTGCCAGGGGAACTGTACCCCAGTGAGAGTCAGTGCCAGGGAAACTGTACTCCAGTGAAAGTCAGTGCCAGGGGAACTGTACTCCAGTGAGAGTCAATGCCAGGGGAAGTGTACCCCATTGAGCGTCAGTGCCAGGGGAACTGTAAACCAGTGAGAGTCAGTGCCAGGGAAACTGTACCACAGTGAGAGTCAGTGTCAGAGGCACTGTATCACAGTGAGAGTCAGTGCCAGGGAAACTGTACCCCAGTGAGAGTCAGTGCCAGGGGAACTGTACTCCAGTGATTGTCAGTGCCAGGGGAACTGCACTCCAGTGAGAGTCAGTGCCAGGGGAACTGTACCCCATTGAGAGTCTGTGCCAGGGGAACTGTAAACCCGTGAAACTCAGTGCCAGGGGAACTGTACCCCAGTGAGAGTCAGTGCCAGGGGAACTGTACCCCAGTGAGATTCAGCGCCAGGGGAACTGTACCCCAGTGAGATTCAGTACCAGGGGAACTGTACCCCAGTGAGAGTCAGTGCCAGGGGAACTGTACCCCAGTGAGAGTCAGTGCCAGGGGAACTGTACCCCAGTGAGAGTCAGTGCCAGGGGAACTGTATCCCAGTGAGAGTCAGTGCCAGGGAAACTGTACTCCAGTGAGAGTCACTGCCGGGGGAACTGTACTCCAGTGAGAGTCAGTGCCAGTGTAACTGTACTCCAGTGAGTGCCAGTGCCAGGGGAACTGTACCCCAGTGGGATTCAGTGCCTGTGGAACTGTACCCCAGTGAGAGTCAGTGCCTGGGGAACTGTACCCCAGTGAGATTCACTACCAGGGGAACTGTATCCCAGTGAGAGTCAGTGCCAGGGGAACTGTACCTCAGTGAGATTCCGTTCCAGGGGAATTGTATCCCAGTGAGAGTCAGTGCCAGGGGAACTGTACCCCAGTGAGTGTCAGTGCCAGGGGAACTGTACCCCAGTGAGAGTCAGTGCCAGGGGAACTGTATCCCAGTAAGAGTCAGTGCCAGGGGACTGTACTCCAGTGAGAGTCAGTGCCAGTGTAACTGTACCCCAGTGAGATTCAGTACCAGGGGAACTGTATCCCAGTGAGAGTCAGTGCCAGGGGAACTGTACCCCAGTGAGAGTCAGTGCCAGGGGAACTGTACCCCAGTGAGAGTCAGTGCCAGGGGAACTGTATCCCAGTGAGAGTCAGTGCCAGGGAAACTGTACTCCAGTGAGAGTCAGTGCCGGGGGAACTGTACTCCAGTGAGAGTCAGTGCCAGTGTAACTGTACTCCAGTGAGTGCCAGTGCCAGGGGAACTGTACCCCAGTGGGAGTCAGTGCCTGTGGAACTGTACCCCAGTGAGAGTCAGTGCCAGGGGAACTGTACCCCAGTGAGATTCACTACCAGGGGAACTGTATCCCAGTGAGAGTCAGTGCCAGGGGAACTGTACCTCAGTGGGAGTCAGTGCCAAGGGAACTGTACCCCAATGAGAGTCAGTATCAGGGGAACTGTACCCCAGTGAGAGTCAGTGCCAGGGGAACTGTACCCCAGTGAGAGTCAGTGCCAGGGGAACTGTACCACAGTGAGATTCAGCGCCAGGGGAACTGTACCCCAGTGAGATTCCGTTCCAGGGGAATTGTATCCCAGTGAGAGTCAGTGCCAGGGGAACTGTACCCCAGTGAGTGTCAGTGCCAGGGGAACTGTACCCCAGTGAGAGTCAGTGCCAGGGGAACTGTATCCCAGTAAGAGTCAGTGCCAGGGGACTGTACTCCAGTGAGAGTCAGTGCCAGTATAACTGTACTCCAGTGAGTGTCAGTGCCAGGGGAACTGTACCCCAGTGGGAGTCAGTGCCAGGGTAACTGTACTCCAGTGAGAGTCAGTGCCGGGGGAACTGTACTCCAGTGAAAGTCAGTTCCAGTGTAACTGTACTCCAGTGAGTGTCAGTGCCAGAGGGACTGTACCCCAGTGAGAGTCAGTGCCAGGGGAACTGTACCCCAGTGAGAGTCAGTGTCAGGGGAATTGTACTCCAGTGAGAGTCAGTGCCAGGGGAACTGTAACCCAGTGAGATTCAGTGCCAGGGGAACTGTACCCCATTGAGAGTCTGTGCCAGGAGACTGTTTCCCAGTGAGAGTCAGTGCCAAGGGAACTGTACCCCAGTGAGAGTCAGTGCCAGGGAAACTGTACTCCAGTGAAAGTCAGTGCCAGGCGAACTGTACTCCAGTGAGAGTCAATGCCAGGCGAAGTGTACCCCATTGAGAGTCAGTGCCAGGGGAACTGTAAACCAGTGAGAGTCAGTGCCAGGGGAACTGTACCACAGTGAGATTCAGCGCCAGGGGAACTGTACTCCAGTGAGATTCCGTTCCAGGGGAATTGTATCCCAGTGAGAGTCAGTGCCAGGGGAACTGTACCCCAGTGAGTGTCAGTGCCAGGGGAACTGTACCCCAGTGAGTGTCAGTGCCAGGGGAACTGTATCCCAGTGAGAGTCAGTGCCAGGGGAACTGTACCTCAGTGGGAGTCAGTGCCAAGGGAACTGTACCCCAATGAGAGTCAGTATCAGGGGAACTGTACCCCAGTGAGAGTCAGTGCCAGGGGAACTGTACCCCAGTGAGAGTCAGTGCCAGGGGAACTGTACCACAGTGAGATTCAGCGCCAGGGGAACTGTACTCCAGTGAGATTCCGTTCCAGGGGAATTGTATCCGAGTGAGAGTCAGTGCCAGGGGAACTGTACCCCAGTGAGTGTCAGTGCCAGGGGACTGTACTCCAGTGAGAGTCAGTGCCAGTGTAACTGTACTCCAGTGAGTGTCAGTGCCAGGGGAACTGTACCCCAGTGTGAGTCAGTGCCAGGGTAACTGTACTCCAGTGAGAGTCAGTGCCGGGGGAACTGTACTCCAGTGAGAGTCAGTGCCAGTGTAACTGTACTCCAGTGAGTGTCAGTGCCAGAGGGACTGTACCCCAGTGAGAGTCAGTGCCAGGGGAACTGTACCCCAGTGAGAGTCAGTGTCAGGGGAATTGTACTCCAGTGAGAGTCAGTGCCAGGGGAACTGTAACCCAGTGAGATTCAGTGCCAGGGGAACTGTACCCCATTGAGAGTCTGTGCCAGGGGACTGTTTCCCAGTGAGAGTCAGTGCCAAGGGAACTGTACCCCAGTGAGAGTCAGTGCCAGGGAAACTGTACTCCAGTGAAAGTCAGTGCCAGGCGAACTGTACTCCAGTGAGAGTCAATGCCAGGGGAAGTGTACCCCATTGAGAGTCAGTGCCAGGGGAACTGTAAACCAGTGAGAGTCAGTGCCAGGGGAACTGTACCACAGTGAGAGTCAGTGTCAGAGGAACTGTATCACAGTGAGAGTCAGTGCCAGGGAAACTGTACCCCAGTGAGAGTCAGTGCCAGGTGAACTGTACTCCAGTCATTGTCAGTGCCAGGGGAACTGCACTCCAGTGAGAGTCAGTGCCAGGGGAACTGTACCCCATTGAGAGTCTGTGCCAGGGGAACTGTAAACCAGTGAAACTCAGTGCCAGGGGAACTGTACCCCAGTGAGAGTCAGTGCCAGGGGAACTGTACCCCAGTGAGATTCAGTGCCAGGGGAACTGTACCCCAGTGAGATTCAGTACCAGGGGAACTGTATCCCAGTGAGAGTCAGTGCCAGGGGAACTGTATCACAATGAGAGTCAGTGCCAGGGGACTGTACTCCAGTGAGAGTCAGTGCCAGGGGAACTGTACCCCAGTGAGATTCAGTGCCAGGGGAACTGTACCCCAGTGAGAGTCAGTGCCAGGGAAACTGTACTCCAGTGAAAGTCAGTGCCAGGGGAACTGTACCCCAGTGAGAGTCAGTGCCAGGGGAACTGTACCCCATTGAGAGTCTGTGCCAGGGGAACTGTAAACCCGTGAAACTCAGTGCCAGGGGAACTGTACCCCAGTGAGAGTCAGTGCCAGGGGAACTGTACCCCAGTGAGATTCAGCGCCAGGGGAACTGTACCCCAGTGAGATTCAGTACCAGGGGAACTGTACCCCAGTGAGAGTCAGTGCCAGGGGAACTGTACCCCAGTGAGAGTCAGTGCCAGGGGAACTGTACCCCAGTGAGAGTCAGTGCCAGGGGAACTGTATCCCAGTGAGAGTCAGTGCCAGGGAAACTGTACTCCAGTGAGAGTCACTGCCGGGGGAACTGTACTCCAGTGAGAGTCAGTGCCAGTGTAACTGTACTCCAGTGAGTGCCAGTGCCAGGGGAACTGTACCCCAGTGGGATTCAGTGCCTGTGGAACTGTACCCCAGTGACAGTCAGTGCCAGGGGAACTGTACCCCAGTGAGATTCACTACCAGGGGAACTGTATCCCAGTGAGAGTCAGTGCCAGGGGAACTGTACCTCAGTGAGATTCCGTTCCAGGGGAATTGTATCCCAGTGAGAGTCAGTGCCAGGGGAACTGTACCCCAGTGAGTGTCAGTGCCAGGGGAACTGTACCCCAGTGAGAGTCAGTGCCAGGGGAACTGTATCCCAGTAAGAGTCAGTGCCAGGGGACTGTACTCCAGAGAGTCAGTGCCAGTGTAACTGTACCCCAGTGAGATTCAGTACCAGGGGAACTGTATCCCAGTGAGAGTCAGTGCCAGGGGAACTGTACCCCAGTGAGAGTCAGTGCCAGGGGAACTGTACCCCAGTGAGAGTCAGTGCCAGGGGAACTGTATCCCAGTGAGAGTCAGTGCCAGGGAAACTGTACTCCAGTGAGAGTCAGTGCCGGGGGAACTGTACTCCAGTGAGAGTCAGTGCCAGTGTAACTGTACTCCAGTGAGTGCCAGTGCCAGGGGAACTGTACCCCAGTGGGAGTCAGTGCCTGTGGAACTGTACCCCAGTGAGAGTCAGTGCCAGGGGAACTGTACCCCAGTGAGATTCACTACCAGGGGAACTGTATCCCAGTGAGAGTCAGTGCCAGGGGAACTGTACCTCAGTGGGAGTCAGTGCCAAGGGAACTGTACCCCAATGAGAGTCAGTATCAGGGGAACTGTACCCCAGTGAGAGTCAGTGCCAGGGGAACTGTACCCCAGTGAGAGTCAGTGCCAGGGGAACTGTACCACAGTGAGATTCAGCGCCAGGGGAACTGTACCCCAGTGAGATTCCGTTCCAGGGGAATTGTATCCCAGTGAGAGTCAGTGCCAGGGGAACTGTACCCCAGTGAGTGTCAGTGCCAGGGGAACTGTACCCCAGTGAGAGTCAGTGCCAGGGGAACTGTATCCCAGTAAGAGTCAGTGCCAGGGGACTGTACTCCAGTGAGAGTCAGTGCCAGTATAACTGTACTCCAGTGAGTGTCAGTGCCAGGGGAACTGTACCCCAGTGGGAGTCAGTGCCAGGGTAACTGTACTCCAGTGAGAGTCAGTGCCGGGGGAACTGTACTCCAGTGAAAGTCAGTTCCAGTGTAACTGTACTCCAGTGAGTGTCAGTGCCAGAGGGACTGTACCCCAGTGAGAGTCAGTGCCAGGGGAACTGTACCCCAGTGAGAGTCAGTGTCAGGGGAATTGTACTCCAGTGAGAGTCAGTGCCAGGGGAACTGTAACCCAGTGAGATTCAGTGCCAGGGGAACTGTACCCCATTGAGAGTCTGTGCCAGGAGACTGTTTCCCAGTGAGAGTCAGTGCCAAGGGAACTGTACCCCAGTGAGAGTCAGTGCCAGGGAAACTGTACTCCAGTGAAAGTCAGTGCCAGGCGAACTGTACTCCAGTGAGAGTCAATGCCAGGCGAAGTGTACCCCATTGAGAGTCAGTGCCAGGGGAACTGTAAACCAGTGAGAGTCAGTGCCAGGGGAACTGTACCACAGTGAGAGTCAGTGTCAGAGGAACTGTATCACAGTGAGAGTCAGTGCCAGGGAAACTGTACCCCAGTGAGAGTCAGTGCCAGGTGAACTGTACTCCAGTCATTGTCAGTGCCAGGGGAACTGCACTCCAGTGAGAGTCAGTGCCAGGGGAACTGTACCCCATTGAGAGTCTGTGCCAGGGGAACTGTAAACCAGTGAAACTCAGTGCCAGGGGAACTGTACCCCAGTGAGAGTCAGTGCCAGGGGAACTGTACCCCAGTGAGATTCAGCGCCAGGGGAACTGTACCCCAGTGAGATTCAGTACCAGGGGAACTGTATCCCAGTGAGAGTCAGTGCCAGGGGAACTGTACCCCAGTGAGAGTCAGTGCCAGGGGAACTGTACCCCAGTGAGAGTCAGTGCCAGGGGAACTGTATCCCAGTGAGAGTCAGTGCCAGGGAAACTGTACTCCAGTGAGAGTCAGTGCCGGGGGAACTGTACTCCAGTGAGAGTCAGTGCCAGTGTAACTGTACTCCAGTGAGTGCCAGTGCCAGGGGAACTGTACCCCAGTGGGAGTCAGTGCCTGTGGAACTGTACCCCAGTGAGAGTCAGTGCCAGGGGAACTGTACCCCAGTGAGATTCACTACCAGGGGAACTGTATCCCAGTGAGAGTCAGTGCCAGGGGAACTGTACCTCAGTGGGAGTCAGTGCCAAGGGAACTGTACCCCAATGAGAGTCAGTATCAGGGGAACTGTACCCCAGTGAGAGTCAGTGCCAGGGGAACTGTACTCCAGTGAGTGTCAGTGCCAGGGGAACTGTACCCCAGTGAGAGTCAGTGCCAGGGGAACTGTACCACAGTGAGATTCAGCGCCAGGGGAACTGTACCCCAGTAAGATTCCGTTCCAGGGGAATTGTATCCCAGTGAGAGTCAGTGCCAGGGGAACTGTACCCGAGTGAGAGTCAGTGCCAGGGGAACTGTATCCCAGTAAGAGTCAGTGCCAGGGGACTGTACTCCAGTGAGAGTCAGTGCCAGTGTAACTGTACTCCAGTGAGTGTCAGTGCCAGGGGAACTGTACCCCAGTGGGAGTCAGTGCCAGGGTAACTGTACTCCAGTGAGAGTCAGTGCCGGGGGAACTGTACTCCAGTGAGAGTCAGTGCCAGTGTAACTGTACTCCAGTGAGTGTCAGTGCCAGAGGGACTGTAACCCAGTGAGAGTCAGTGCCAGGGGAACTGTACCCCAGTGAGAGTCAGTGTCAGGGGAACTGTACTCCAGTGAGAGTCAGTGCCAGGGGAACTGTAACCCAGTGAGATTCAGTGCCAGGGGAACTGTACCCCATTGAGAGTCTGTGCCAGGGGACTGTTTCCCAGTGAGACTCAGTGCCAGGGAAAATGTACTCCAGTGAGAGTCAGTGCCAGGGGAACTGTACCCCAGTGAGATTCAGTGCCAGGGGAACTGTACCCCAGTGAGAGTCAGTGCCAAGAGAACTGTACCCCAGTGAGAGTCAGTGCCAGGGAAACTGTACTCCAGTGAAAGTCAGTGCCAGGGGAACTGTACTCCAGTGAGAGTCAATGCCAGGGGAAGTGTACCCCATTCAGAGTCAGTGCCAGGGGAACTGTAAACCAGTGAGAGTCAGTGCCAGGGGAACTGTACCACAGTGAGAGTCAGTGCCAGAGGAACTGTATCACAGTGAGAGTCAGTGCCGGGGGAACTGTACTCCAGTGAGAGTCAGTGCCAGTGTAACTGTACTCCAGTGAGTGCCAGTGCCAGGGGAACTGTACCCCAGTGGGAGTCAGTGCCTGTGGAACTGTACCCCAGTGAGAGTCAGTGCCAGGGGAACTGTACCCCAGTGAGATTCACTACCAGAGGAACTGTATCCCAGTGAGAGTCAGTGCCAGTGGAACTGTACCTCAGTGGGAGTCAGTGCCAAGGGAACTGTACCCCAATGAGAGTCAGTATCAGGGGAACTGTACCCCAGTGAGAGTCAGTGCCAGGGGAACTGTACTCCAGTGAGTGTCAGTGCCAGGGGAACTGTACCCCAGTGAGAGTCAGTGCCAGGGGAACTGTACCACAGTGAGATTCAGCGCCAGGGGAACTGTACCCCAGTGAGATTCCGTTCCAGGGGAATTGTATCCCAGTGAGAGTCAGTGCCAGGGGAATTGTACCCCAGTGAGTGTCAGTGCCAGGGGAACTGTACCCCAGTGAGAGTCAGTGCCAGGGGAACTGTATCCCAGTAAGAGTCAGTGCCAGGGGACTGTACTCCAGTGAGAGTCAGTGCCAGTGTAACTGTACTCCAGTGAGTGTCAGTGCCAGGGGAACTGTACCCCAGTGGGAGTCAGTGCCAGGGTAACTGTACTCCAGTGAGAGTCAGTGCCGGGGGAACTGTACTCCAGTGAGAGTCAGTGCCAGTGTAACTGTACTCCAGTGAGTGTCAGTGCCAGAGGGACTGTACCCCAGTGAAAGTCAGTGCCAGGGGAACTGTACCCCAGTGAGAGTCAGTGTCAGGGGAACTGTACTCCAGTGTGAGTCAGTGCCAGGGGAACTGTAACCCAGTGAGATTCAGTGCCAGGGGAACTGTACCCCATTGAGAGTCTGTGCCAGGGGACTGTTTCCCAGTGAGACGCAGTGCCAGGGAAAATGTACTCCAGTGAGAGTCAGTGCCAGGGGAATTGTACTCCAGTGAGAGTCAGTGCCGGGGGAACTGTACTCCAGTGAGAGTCAGTGCCAGTGTAACTGTACTCCAGTGAGTGCCAGTGCCAGGGGAACTGTACCCCAGTGGGAGTCAGTGCCTGTGGAACTGTACCCCAGTGAGAGTCAGTGCCAGGGGAACTGTACCCCAGTGAGATTCACTACCAGGGGAACTGTATCCCAGTGAGAGTCAGTGCCAGGGGAACTGTACCTCAGTGGGAGTCAGTGCCAAGGGAACTGTACCCCAATGAGAGTCAGTATCAGGGGAACTGTACCCCAGTGAGAGTCAGTGCCAGGGGAACTGTACCCCAGTGAGAGTCAGTGCCAGGGGAACTGTACCACAGTGAGATTCAGCGCCAGGGGAACTGTACTCCAGTGAGATTCCGTTCCAGGGGAATTGTATCCCAGTGAGAGTCAGTGCCAGGGGAACTGTACCCCAGTGAGTGTCAGTGCCAGGGGAACTGTACCCCAGTGAGAGTCAGTGCCAGGGGAACTGTATCCCAGCAAGAGTCAGTGCCAGGGGACTGTACTCCAGTGAGAGTCAGTGCCAGTGTAACTGTACTCCAGTGAGTGTCAGTGCCAGAGGAACTGTACCCCAGTGTGAGTCAGTGCCAGGGTAACTGTACTCCAGTGAGAGTCAGTGCCGGGGGAACTGTACCCCAGTGAGAGTCAGTGCCAGGGGAACTGTACCCCAGTGAGAGTCAGTGTCAGGGGAATTGTACTCCAGTGAGAGTCAGTGCCAGGGGAACTGTAACCCAGTGAGATTCAGTGCCAGGGGAACTGTACCCCATTGAGAGTCTGTGCCAGGGGACTGTTTCCCAGTGAGAGTCAGTGCCAAGGGAACTGTACCCCAGTGAGAGTCAGTGCCAGGGAAACTGTACTCCAGTGAAAGTCAGTGCCAGGCGAACTGTACTCCAGTGAGAGTCAATGCCAGGGGAAGTGTACCCCATTGAGAGTCAGTGCCAGGGGAACTGTAAACCAGTGAGAGTCAGTGCCAGGGGAACTGTACCACAGTGAGAGTCAGTGTCAGAGGAACTGTATCACAGTGAGAGTCAGTGCCAGGGAAACTGTACCCCAGTGAGAGTCAGTGCCAGGTGAACTGTACTCCAGTCATTGTCAGTGCCAGGGGAACTGCACTCCAGTGAGAGTCAGTGCCAGGGGAACTGTACCCCATTGAGAGTCTGTGCCAGGGGAACTGTAAACCAGTGAAACTCAGTGCCAGGGGAACTGTACCCCAGTGAGAGTCAGTGCCAGGGGAACTGTACCCCAGTGAGATTCAGCGCCAGGGGAACTGTACCCCAGTGAGATTCAGTACCAGGGGAACTGTATCCCAGTGAGAGTCAGTGCCAGGGGAACTGTATCACAATGAGAGTCAGTGCCAGGGGACTGTACTCCAGTGAGAGTCAGTGCCAGGGGAACTGTACCCCAGTGAGATTCAGTGCCAGGGGAACTGTACCCCAGTGAGAGTCAGTGCCAGGGAAACTGTACTCCAGTGAAAGTCAGTGCCAGGGGAACTGTACTCCAGTGAGAGTCAATGCCAGGGGAAGTGTACCCCATTGAGCGTCAGTGCCAGGGGAACTGTAAACCAGTGAGAGTCAGTGCCAGGGAAACTGTACCACAGTGAGAGTCAGTGTCAGAGGCACTGTATCACAGTGAGAGTCAGTGCCAGGGAAACTGTACCCCAGTGAGAGTCAGTGCCAGGGGAACTGTACTCCAGTGATTGTCAGTGCCAGGGGAACTGCACTCCAGTGAGAGTCAGTGCCAGGGGAACTGTACCCCATTGAGAGTCTGTGCCAGGGGAACTGTAAACCCGTGAAACTCAGTGCCAGGGGAACTGTACCCCAGTGAGAGTCAGTGCCAGGGGAACTGTACCCCAGTGAGATTCAGCGCCAGGGGAACTGTACCCCAGTGAGATTCAGTACCAGGGGAACTGTACCCCAGTGAGAGTCAGTGCCAGGGGAACTGTACCCCAGTGAGAGTCAGTGCCAGGGGAACTGTACCCCAGTGAGAGTCAGTGCCAGGGGAACTGTATCCCAGTGAGAGTCAGTGCCAGGGAAACTGTACTCCAGTGAGAGTCACTGCCGGGGGAACTGTACTCCAGTGAGAGTCAGTGCCAGTGTAACTGTACTCCAGTGAGTGCCAGTGCCAGGGGAACTGTACCCCAGTGGGATTCAGTGCCTGTGGAACTGTACCCCAGTGAGAGTCAGTGCCAGGGGAACTGTACCCCAGTGAGATTCACTACCAGGGGAACTGTATCCCAGTGAGAGTCAGTGCCAGGGGAACTGTACCTCAGTGAGATTCCGTTCCAGGGGAATTGTATCCCAGTGAGAGTCAGTGCCAGGGGAACTGTACCCCAGTGAGTGTCAGTGCCAGGGGAACTGTACCCCAGTGAGAGTCAGTGCCAGGGGAACTGTATCCCAGTAAGAGTCAGTGCCAGGGGACTGTACCCCAGTGAGAGTCAGTGCCAGTGTAACTGTACCCCAGTGAGATTCAGTACCAGGGGAACTGTATCCCAGTGAGAGTCAGTGCCAGGGGAACTGTACCCCAGTGAGAGTCAGTGCCAGGGGAACTGTACCCCAGTGAGAGTCAGTGCCAGGGGAACTGTATCCCAGTGAGAGTCAGTGCCAGGGAAACTGTACTCCAGTGAGAGTCAGTGCCGGGGGAACTGTACTCCAGTGAGAGTCAGTGCCAGTGTAACTGTACTCCAGTGAGTGCCAGTGCCAGGGGAACTGTACCCCAGTGGGAGTCAGTGCCTGTGGAACTGTACCCCAGTGAGAGTCAGTGCCAGGGGAACTGTACCCCAGTGAGATTCACTACCAGGGGAACTGTATCCCAGTGAGAGTCAGTGCCAGGGGAACTGTACCTCAGTGGGAGTCAGTGCCAAGGGAACTGTACCCCAATGAGAGTCAGTATCAGGGGAACTGTGCCCCAGTGAGAGTCAGTGCCAGGGGAACTGTACCCCAGTGAGAGTCAGTGCCAGGGGAACTGTACCACAGTGAGATTCAGCGCCAGGGGAACTGTACCCCAGTGAGATTCCGTTCCAGGGGAATTGTATCCCAGTGAGAGTCAGTGCCAGGGGAACTGTACCCCAGTGAGTGTCAGTGCCAGGGGAACTGTACCCCAGTGAGAGTCAGTGCCAGGGGAACTGTATCCCAGTAAGAGTCAGTGCCAGGGGACTGTACTCCAGTGAGAGTCAGTGCCAGTATACCTGTACTCCAGTGAGTGTCAGTGCCAGGGGAACTGTACCCCAGTGGGAGTCTGTGCCAGGGTAACTGTACTCCAGTGAGAGTCAGTGCCGGGGGAACTGTACTCCAGTGAGAGTCAGTGCCAGTGTAACTGTACTCCAGTGAGTGTCAGTGCCAGAGGGACTGTACCCCAGTGAGAGTCAGTGCCAGGGGAACTGTACCCCAGTGAGAGTCAGTGTCAGGGGAATTGTACTCCAGTGAGAGTCAGTGCCAGGGGAACTGTAACCCAGTGAGATTCAGTGCCAGGGGAACTGTACCCCATTGAGAGTCTGTGCCAGGAGACTGTTTCCCAGTGAGAGTCAGTGCCAAGGGAACTGTACCCCAGTGAGAGTCAGTGCCAGGGAAACTGTACTCCAGTGAAAGTCAGTGCCAGGCGAACTGTACTCCAGTGAGAGTCAATGCCAGGGGAAGTGTACCCCATTGAGAGTCAGTGCCAGGGGAACTGTAAACCAGTGAGAGTCAGTGCCAGGGGAACTGCACCACAGTGAGAGTCAGTGTCAGAGGAACTGTATCACAGTGAGAGTCAGTGCCAGGGAAACTGTACCCCAGTGAGAGTCAGTGCCAGGTGAACTGTACTCCAGTCATTGTCAGTGCCAGGGGAACTGCACTCGAGTGAGAGTCAGTGCCAGGGGAACTGTACCCCATTGAGAGTCTGTGCCAGGGGAACTGTAAACCAGTGAAACTCAGTGCCAGGGGAACTGTACCCCAGTGAGAGTCAGTGCCAGGGGAACTGTACCCCAGTGAGATTCAGCGCCAGGGGAACTGTACCCCAGTGAGATTCAGTACCAGGGGAACTGTATCCCAGTGAGAGTCAGTGCCAGGGGAACTGTACCCCAGTGAGAGTCAGTGCCAGGGGAACTGTACCCCAGTGAGAGTCAGTGCCAGGGGAACTGTATCCCAGTGAGAGTCAGTGCCAGGGAAACTGTACTCCAGTGAGAGTCAGTGCCGGGGGAACTGTACTCCAGTGAGAGTCAGTGCCAGTGTAACTGTACTCCAGTGAGTGCCAGTGCCAGGGGAACTGTACCCCAGTGGGAGTCAGTGCCTGTGGAACTGTACCCCAGTGAGAGTCAGTGCCAGGGGAACTGTACCCCAGTGAGATTCACTACCAGGGGAACTGTATCCCAGTGAGAGTCAGTGCCAAGGGAACTGTACCCCAATGAGAGTCAGTATCAGGGGAACTGTACCCCAGTGAGAGTCAGTGCCAGGGGAACTGTACTCCAGTGAGTGTCAGTGCCAGGGGAACTGTACCCCAGTGAGAGTCAGTGCCAGGGGAACTGTACCACAGTGAGATTCAGCGCCAGGGGAACTGTACCCCAGTAAGATTCCGTTCCAGGGGAATTGTATCCCAGTGAGAGTCAGTGCCAGGGGAACTGTACCCGAGTGAGAGTCAGTGCCAGGGGAACTGTATCCCAGTAAGAGTCAGTGCCAGGGGACTGTACTCCAGTGAGAGTCAGTGCCAGTGTAACTGTACTCCAGTGAGTGTCAGTGCCAGGGGAACTGTACCCCAGTGGGAGTCAGTGCCAGGGTAACTGTACTCCAGTGAGAGTCAGTGCCGGGGGAACTGTACTCCAGTGAGAGTCAGTGCCAGTGTAACTGTACTCCAGTGAGTGTCAGTGCCAGAGGGACTGTAACCCAGTGAGAGTCAGTGCCAGGGGAACTGTACCCCAGTGAGAGTCAGTGTCAGGGGAACTGTACTCCAGTGAGAGTCAGTGCCAGGGGAACTGTAACCCAGTGAGATTCAGTGCCAGGGGAACTGTACCCCATTGAGAGTCTGTGCCAGGGGACTGTTTCCCAGTGAGACTCAGTGCCAGAGAAAATGTACTCCAGTGAGAGTCAGTGCCAGGGGAACTGTACCCCAGTGAGATTCAGTGCCAGGGGAACTGTACCCCAGTGAGAGTCAGTGCCAAGAGAACTGTACCCCAGTGAGAGTCAGTGCCAGGGAAACTGTACTCCAGTGAAAGTCAGTGCCAGGGGAACTGTACTCCAGTGAGAGTCAATGCCAGGGGAAGTGTACCCCATTCAGAGTCAGTGCCAGGGGAACTGTAAACCAGTGAGAGTCAGTGCCAGGGGAACTGTACCACAGTGAGAGTCAGTGCCAGAGGAACTGTATCACAGTGAGAGTCAGTGCCGGGGGAACTGTACTCCAGTGAGAGTCAGTGCCAGTGTAACTGTACTCCAGTGAGTGCCAGTGCCAGGGGAACTGTACCCCAGTGGGAGTCAGTGCCTGTGGAACTGTACCCCAGTGAGAGTCAGTGCCAGGGGAACTGTACCCCAGTGAGATTCACTACCAGAGGAACTGTATCCCAGTGAGAGTCAGTGCCAGTGGAACTGTACCTCAGTGGGAGTCAGTGCCAAGGGAACTGTACCCCAATGAGAGTCAGTATCAGGGGAACTGTACCCCAGTGAGAGTCAGTGCCAGGGGAACTGTACTCCAGTGAGTGTCAGTGCCAGGGGAACTGTACCCCAGTGAGAGTCAGTGCCAGGGGAACTGTACCACAGTGAGATTCAGCACCAGGGGAACTGTACCCCAGTGAGATTCCGTTCCAGGGGAATTGTATCCCAGTGAGAGTCAGTGCCAGGGGAATTGTACCCCAGTGAGTGTCAGTGCCAGGGGAACTGTACCCCAGTGAGAGTCAGTGCCAGGGGAACTGTATCCCAGTAAGAGTCAGTGCCAGGGGACTGTACTCCAGTGAGAGTCAGTGCCAGTGTAACTGTACTCCAGTGAGTGTCAGTGCCAGGGGAACTGTACCCCAGTGGGAGTCAGTGCCAGGGGAACTGTACCCCAGTGGGAGTCAGTGCCAGGGTAACTGTACTCCAGTGAGAGTCAGTGCCGGGGGAACTGTACTCCAGTGAGAGTCAGTGCCAGTGTAACTGTACTCCAGTGAGTGTCAGTGCCAGAGGGACTGTACCCCAGTGAAAGCCAGTGCCAGGGGAACTGTACCCCAGTGAGAGTCAGTGTCAGGGGAACTGTACTCCAGTGTGAGTCAGTGCCAGGGGAACTGTAACCCAGTGAGATTCAGTGCCAGGGGAACTGTACCCCATTGAGAGTCTGTGCCAGGGGACTGTTTCCCAGTGAGACGCAGTGCCAGGGAAAATGTACTCCAGTGAGAGTCAGTGCCAGGGGAACTGTACTCCAGTGAGAGTCAGTGCCAGGGGAACTGTACCCCAGTGAGATTCAGTGCCAGGGGACTGTTTCCCAGTGAGAGTCAGTGCCAAGGGAACTGTACCCCAGTGAGAGTCAGTGCCAGGGAAACTGTACTCCAGTGAAAGTCAGTGCCAGGCGAACTGTACTCCAGTGAGAGTCAATGCCAGGGGAAGTGTACCCCATTGAGAGTCAGTGCCAGGGGAACTGTAAACCAGTGAGAGTCAGTGCCAGGGGAACTGTACCACAGTGAGAGTCAGTGTCAGAGGAACTGTATCACAGTGAGAGTCAGTGCCAGGGAAACTGTACCCCAGTGAGAGTCAGTGCCAGGTGAACTGTACTCCAGTCATTGTCAGTGCCAGGGGAACTGCACTCCAGTGAGAGTCAGTGCCAGGGGAACTGTACCCCATTGAGAGTCTGTGCCAGGGGAACTGTAAACCAGTGAAACTCAGTGCCAGGGGAACTGTACCCCAGTGAGAGTCAGTGCCAGGGGAACTGTACCCCAGTGAGATTCAGCGCCAGGGGAACTGTACCCCAGTGAGATTCAGTACCAGGGGAACTGTATCCCAGTGAGAGTCAGTGCCAGGGGAACTGTACCCCAGTGAGAGTCAGTGCCAGGGGAACTGTACCCCAGTGAGAGTCAGTGCCAGGGGAACTGTATCCCAGTGAGAGTCAGTGCCAGGGAAACTGTACTCCAGTGAGAGTCAGTGCCGGGGGAACTGTACTCCAGTGAGAGTCAGTGCCAGTGTAACTGTACTCCAGTGAGTGCCAGTGCCAGGGGAACTGTACCCCAGTGGGAGTCAGTGCCTGTGGAACTGTACCCCAGTGAGAGTCAGTGCCAGGGGAACTGTACCCCAGTGAGATTCACTACCAGGGGAACTGTATCCCAGTGAGAGTCAGTGCCAGGGGAACTGTACCTCAGTGGGAGTCAGTGCCAAGGGAACTGTACCCCAATGAGAGTCAGTATCAGGGGAACTGTACCCCAGTGAGAGTCAGTGCCAGGGGAACTGTACTCCAGTGAGTGTCAGTGCCTGGGGAACTGTACCCCAGTGAGAGTCAGTGCCAGGGGAACTGTACCACAGTGAGGTTCAGTGTCAGAGGAACTGTATCACAGTGAGAGTCAGTGCCAGGGAAACTGTACCCCAGTGAGAGTCAGTGCCAGGTGAACTGTACTCCAGTCATTGTCAGTGCCAGGGGAACTGCACTCCAGTGAGAGTCAGTGCCAGGGGAACTGTACCCCATTGAGAGTCTGTGCCAGGGGAACTGTAAACCAGTGAAACTCAGTGCCAGGGGAACTGTACCCCAGTGAGAGTCAGTGCCAGGGGAACTGTACCCCAGTGAGATTCAGCGCCAGGGGAACTGTACCCCAGTGAGATTCAGTACCAGGGGAACTGTATCCCAGTGAGAGTCAGTGCCAGGGGAACTGTACCCCAGTGAGAGTCAGTGCCAGGGGAACTGTACCCCAGTGAGAGTCAGTGCCAGGGGAACTGTATCCCAGTGAGAGTCAGTGCCAGGGAAACTGTACTCCAGTGAGAGTCAGTGCCGGGGGAACTGTACTCCAGTGAGAGTCAGTGCCAGTGTAACTGTACTCCAGTGAGTGCCAGTGCCAGGGGAACTGTACCCCAGTGGGAGTCAGTGCCTGTGGAACTGTACCCCAGTGAGAGTCAGTGCCAGGGGAACTGTACCCCAGTGAGATTCACTACCAGGGGAACTGTATCCCAGTGAGAGTCAGTGCCAGGGGAACTGTACCTCAGTGGGAGTCAGTGCCAAGGGAACTGTACCCCAATGAGAGTCAGTATCAGGGGAACTGTACCCCAGTGAGAGTCAGTGCCAGGGGAACTGTACTCCAGTGAGTGTCAGTGCCAGGGGAACTGTACCCCAGTGAGAGTCAGTGCCAGGGGAACTGTACCACAGTGAGGTTCAGCGCCAGGGGAACTGTACCCCAGTAAGATTCCGTTCCAGGGGAATAGTATCCCAGTGAGAGTCAGTGCCAGGGGAACTGTACCCGAGTGAGAGTCAGTGCCAGGGGAACTGTATCCCAGTAAGAGTCAGTGCCAGGGGACTGTACTCCAGTGAGAGTCAGTGCCAGTGTAACTGTACTCCAGTGAGTGTCAGTGCCAGGGGAACTGTACCCCAGTGGGAGTCAGTGCCAGGGTAACTGTACTCCAGTGAGAGTCAGTGCCGGGGGAACTGTACTCCAGTGAGAGTCAGTGCCAGTGTAACTGTACTCCAGTGAGTGTCAGTGCCAGAGGGACTGTAACCCAGTGAGAGTCAGTGCCAGGGGAACTGTACCCCAGTGAGAGTCAGTGTCAGGGGAACTGTACTCCAGTGAGAGTCAGTGCCAGGGGAACTGTAACCCAGTGAGATTCAGTGCCAGGGGAACTGTACCCCATTGAGAGTCTGTGCCAGGGGACTGTTTCCCAGTGAGACTCAGTGCCAGGGAAAATGTACTCCAGTGAGAGTCAGTGCCAGGGGAACTGTACCCCAGTGAGATTCAGTGCCAGGGGAACTGTACCCCAGTGAGAGTCAGTGCCAAGAGAACTGTACCCCAGTGAGAGTCAGTGCCAGGGAAACTGTACTCCAGTGAAAGTCAGTGCCAGGGGAACTGTACTCCAGTGAGAGTCAATGCCAGGGGAAGTGTACCCCATTCAGAGTCAGTGCCAGGGGAACTGTAAACCAGTGAGAGTCAGTGCCAGGGGAACTGTACCACAGTGAGAGTCAGTGCCAGAGGAACTATATCACAGTGAGAGTCAGTGCCAGGGAAACTGTACCCCAGTGAGAGTCAGTGCCAGGGGAACTGTACTCCAGTGATTGTCAGTGCCAGGGGAACTGCACTCCAGTGAGAGTCAGTGCCAGGGGAACTGTACCCCATTGAGAGTCTGTGCCAGGGGAACTGTAAACCAGTGAAACTCAGTGCCAGGGGAACTGTACCCCAGTGAGAGTCAGTGCCAGGGGAACTGTACCCCAGTGAGATTCAGCGCCAGGGGAATTGTACCCCAGTGAGATTCAGTACCAGGGGAACTGTATCCCAGTGAGAGTCAGTGCCAGGGGAACTGTATCCCAGTGAGAGTCAGTGCCAGGGGAACTGTACCCCAGCGAGATTCAGTGCCAGGGGAACTGTATCCCAGTGAGAGTCAGTGCCAGGGAAACTGTACTCCAGTGAGAGTCAGTGCCGGGGGAACTGTACTCCAGTGAGAGTCAGTGCCAGTGTAACTGTACTCCAGTGAGTGTCAGTGCCAGAGGGACTGTACCCCAGTGAAAGTCAGTGCCAGGGGAACTGTACCCCAGTGAGAGTCAGTGTCAGGGGAACTGTACTCCAGTGTGAGTCAGTGCCAGGGGAACTGTAACCCAGTGAGATTCAGTGCCAGGGGAACTGTACCCCATTGAGAGTCTGTGCCAGGGGACTGTTTCCCAGTGAGACGCAGTGCCAGGGAAAATGTACTCCAGTGAGAGTCAGTGCCAGGGGAACTGTACTCCAGTGAGAGTCAGTGCCAGGGGAACTGTACCCCAGTGAGATTCAGTGCCAGGGGACTGTTTCCCAGTGAGAGTCAGTGCCAAGGGAACTGTACCCCAGTGAGAGTCAGTGCCAGGGAAACTGTACTCCAGTGAAAGTCAGTGCCAGGCGAACTGTACTCCAGTGAGAGTCAATGCCAGGGGAAGTGTACCCCATTGAGAGTCAGTGCCAGGGGAACTGTAAACCAGTGAGAGTCAGTGCCAGGGGAACTGTACCACAGTGAGAGTCAGTGTCAGAGGAACTGTATCACAGTGAGAGTCAGTGCCAGGGAAACTGTACCCCAGTGAGAGTCAGTGCCAGGTGAACTGTACTCCAGTCATTGTCAGTGCCAGGGGAACTGCACTCCAGTGAGAGTCAGTGCCAGGGGAACTGTACCCCATTGAGAGTCTGTGCCAGGGGAACTGTAAACCAGTGAAACTCAGTGCCAGGGGAACTGTACCCCAGTGAGAGTCAGTGCCAGGGGAACTGTACCCCAGTGAGATTCAGCGCCAGGGGAACTGTACCCCAGTGAGATTCAGTACCAGGGGAACTGTATCCCAGTGAGAGTCAGTGCCAGGGGAACTGTACCCCAGTGAGAGTCAGTGCCAGGGGAACTGTACCCCAGTGAGAGTCAGTGCCAGGGGAACTGTATCCCAGTGAGAGTCAGTGCCAGGGAAACTGTACTCCAGTGAGAGTCAGTGCCGGGGGAACTGTACTCCAGTGAGAGTCAGTGCCAGTGTAACTGTACTCCAGTGAGTGCCAGTGCCAGGGGAACTGTACCCCAGTGGGAGTCAGTGCCTGTGGAACTGTACCCCAGTGAGAGTCAGTGCCAGGGGAACTGTACCCCAGTGAGATTCACTACCAGGGGAACTGTATCCCAGTGAGAGTCAGTGCCAGGGGAACTGTACCTCAGTGGGAGTCAGTGCCAAGGGAACTGTACCCCAATGAGAGTCAGTATCAGGGGAACTGTACCCCAGTGAGAGTCAGTGCCAGGGGAACTGTACTCCAGTGAGTGTCAGTGCCAGGGGAACTGTACCCCAGTGAGAGTCAGTGCCAGGGGAACTGTACCACAGTGAGGTTCAGCGCCAGGGGAACTGTACCCCAGTAAGATTCCGTTCCAGGGGAATAGTATCCCAGTGAGAGTCAGTGCCAGGGGAACTGTACCCGAGTGAGAGTCAGTGCCAGGGGAACTGTATCCCAGTAAGAGTCAGTGCCAGGGGACTGTACTCCAGTGAGAGTCAGTGCCAGTGTAACTGTACTCCAGTGAGTGTCAGTGCCAGGGGAACTGTACCCCAGTGGGAGTCAGTGCCAGGGTAACTGTACTCCAGTGAGAGTCAGTGCCGGGGGAACTGTACTCCAGTGAGAGTCAGTGCCAGTGTAACTGTACTCCAGTGAGTGTCAGTGCCAGAGGGACTGTAACCCAGTGAGAGTCAGTGCCAGGGGAACTGTACCCCAGTGAGAGTCAGTGTCAGGGGAACTGTACTCCAGTGAGAGTCAGTGCCAGGGGAACTGTAACCCAGTGAGATTCAGTGCCAGGGGAACTGTACCCCATTGAGAGTCTGTGCCAGGGGACTGTTTCCCAGTGAGACTCAGTGCCAGGGAAAATGTACTCCAGTGAGAGTCAGTGCCAGGGGAACTGTACCCCAGTGAGATTCAGTGCCAGGGGAACTGTACCCCAGTGAGAGTCAGTGCCAAGAGAACTGTACCCCAGTGAGAGTCAGTGCCAGGGAAACTGTACTCCAGTGAAAGTCAGTGCCAGGGGAACTGTACTCCAGTGAGAGTCAATGCCAGGGGAAGTGTACCCCATTCAGAGTCAGTGCCAGGGGAACTGTAAACCAGTGAGAGTCAGTGCCAGGGGAACTGTACCACAGTGAGAGTCAGTGCCAGAGGAACTGTATCACAGTGAGAGTCAGTGCCAGGGAAACTGTACCCCAGTGAGAGTCAGTGCCAGGGGAACTGTACTCCAGTGATTGTCAGTGCCAGGGGAACTGCACTCCAGTGAGAGTCAGTGCCAGGGGAACTGTACCCCATTGAGAGTCTGTGCCAGGGGAACTGTAAACCAGTGAAACTCAGTGCCAGGGGAACTGTACCCCAGTGAGAGTCAGTGCCAGGGGAAATGTACCCCAGTGAGATTCAGCGCCAGGGGAATTGTACCCCAGTGAGATTCAGTACCAGGGGAACTGTATCCCAGTGAGAGTCAGTGCCAGGGGAACTGTATCCCAGTGAGAGTCAGTGCCAGGGGAACTGTACCCCAGCGAGATTCAGTACCAGGGGAACTGTATCCCAGTGAGAGTCAGTGCCAGGGAAACTGTACTCCAGTGAGAGTCAGTGCCGGGGGAACTGTACTCCAGTGAGAGTCAGTGCCAGTGTAACTGTACTCCAGTGAGTGCCAGTGCCAGGGGAACTGTACCCCAGTGGGAGTCAGTGCCTGTGGAACTGTACCCCAGTGAGAGTCAGTGCCAGGGGAACTGTACCCCAGTGAGATTCACTACCAGAGGAACTGTATCCCAGTGAGAGTCAGTGCCAGGGGAACTGTACCTCAGTGGGAGTCAGTGCCAAGGGAACTGTACCCCAATGAGAGTCAGTATCAGGGGAACTGTACCCCAGTGAGAGTCAGTGCCAGGGGAACTGTACTCCAGTGAGTGTCAGTGCCAGGGGAACTGTACCCCAGTGAGAGTCAGTGCGAGGGGAACTGTACCACAGTGAGATTCAGCGCCAGGGGAACTGTACCCCAGTGAGATTCCGTTCCAGGGGAATTGTATCCCAGTGAGAGTCAGTGCCAGGGGAATTGTACCCCAGTGAGTGTCAGTGCCAGGGGAACTGTACCCCAGTGAGAGTCAGTGCCAGGGGAACTGTATCCCAGTAAGAGTCAGTGCCAGGGGACTGTACTCCAGTGAGAGTCAGTGCCAGTGTAACTGTACTCCAGTGAGTGTCAGTGCCAGGGGAACTGTACCCCAGTGGGAGTCAGTGCCAGGGTAACTGTACTCCAGTGAGAGTCAGTGCCGGGGGAACTGTACTCCAGTGAGAGTCAGTGCCAGTGTAACTGTACTCCAGTGAGTGTCAGTGCCAGAGGGACTGTACCCCAGTGAAAGTCAGTGCCAGGGGAACTGTACCCCAGTGAGAGTCAGTGTCAGGGGAACTGTACTCCAGTGTGAGTCAGTGCCAGGGGAACTGTAACCCAGTGAGATTCAGTGCCAGGGGAACTGTACCCCATTGAGAGTCTGTGCCAGGGGACTGTTTCCCAGTGAGACGCAGTGCCAGGGAAAATGTACTCCAGTGAGAGTCAGTGCCAGGGGAACTGTACTCCAGTGAGAGTCAGTGCCAGGGGAACTGTACCCCAGTGAGATTCAGTGCCAGGGGAACTGTACCCCAGTGAGAGTCAGTGCCAAGGGAACTGTACCCCAGTGAGAGTCAGTGGCAGGGAAACTGTACTCCAGTGAAAGTCAGTGCCAGGGGAACTGTACTCCAGTGAGAGTCAATGCCAGGGGAAGTGTACCCCATTGAGAGTCTGTGCCAGGGGAACTGTAAACCAGTGAAACTCAGTGCCAGGGGAACTGTACCCCAGTGAGTGTCAGTGCCAGGGGAACTGTACCCCAGTGAGAGTCAGTGCCAGGGGAACTGTATCCCAGTAAGAGTCAGTGCCAGGGGACTGTACTCCAGTGAGAGTCAGTGCCAGTATACCTGTACTCCAGTGAGTGTCAGTGCCAGGGGAACTGTACCCCAGTGGGAGTCTGTGCCAGAGGAACTGTACCCCAGTGAGAGTCAGTGCCAGGGGAACTGTACTTTAGTGAGAGTTAGTGCGAGGGGAACTGTACCCCAGTGAAAGTCAGTGCCAGAGGGACTGTACCCCACTGAGAGTCAGTGCCAGGGGAACTGTACCCCAGTGAGAGTCAGTGCCAGGGGAACTGTACCCCAGTGAGATTCAGCGCCAGGGGAACAGTACCCCAGTGAGAGTCAGTGCCAGGGGAACTGTACTCCAGTGAGAGTCAGTGCCATGGGAACTGTAACCCAGTGAGATTCAGTGCCAGGGGAACTGTACTCCAGTGAGAGTCAGTGCCAGGGGAACTGTAACCCAGTGAGATTCAGTGCCAGGGGAACTGTACCCCATTGAGAGTCTGTGCCAGGTGACTGTTTCCCAGTGAGATTCAGTGCCAGGGAAAATGTACTCGAGTGAGAGTCAGTGCCAGGGGAACTGTACTCCAGTGAGAGTCAGTGCCAGGGGAACTGTACCCCAGTGAGATTCAGTGCCGGGGGAACTGTACTCCAGTGAGAGTCAGTGCCAGTGTAACTGTACTCCAGTGAGTGTCAGTGCCAGGGGAACTGTATCCCAGTGGGAGTCAGTGACTGTGGAACTGTACTCCAGTGAGAGTCTGTGCCAGGGGAATTGTATTCCAGTGAGAGTCAGTGCTAGGGTAACTGTACCCCAGTGAGAGTCAGTGCTTGTGGAACTCTACCCCAGTGAGACTCAGTGCCATGGGAACTGTACCCCAGTGAGATTCACTACCAGGGGAACTGTACCCCATTGAGAGTCTGTGCCAGGGGAACTGTTTCCCAGTGAGACTCACTACCAGTGGAACTGTACTCCAGTGAGAGTCAGTGCCAGGTGAACTGTACCCCAGTGGGAGTCAGTGTCTGGGGAACTGTACGCCAGTGAGAGTCAGTGCCAGGGGAACTGTACCCCATTGAGAGTCTGTGCCAAGGGAACTGTAAACCAGTGAAACTCAGGGCCAGGGGAACTGTACCCCAGTGAGAGTCAGTGCCAGGGGAACTGTACCCCAGTGAGAGTTAGTGCCAGGAGAACTGTACCCCAGTGAGAGTCAGTGTCAGGGGAACTGTAACCCAGTGAGAGTCAGTGCCAGGGGAACTGTACCCCATTGAGAGTCAGTGCCAGGGGAACTGTACCCCAGTGAGAGTCAGTGCCAGGGGAACTGTATCCCAGTGAGAGTCAGTGCCAGGGGAACTGTATCCCATTGAGAGTCAGTGCCAGGGGAACTGTATCCCAGTGATAGTCAGTGCCAGGGGAACTGTACCCCAGTGATATTCAGTACCAGGGGAACTGTACCCCAGTGAGATTCAGTACCAGGGGAACTGTACCCCAGTGATAGTCAGTGCCAGGGGAACTGTACCCCAGTGAGAGTCAGTGCCAGGGGAACTGTACCCCAGTGAGAGTCAGGGAAATATTCGACTGTGCACAGTTTGGGGCACAAACATTTAAACATTGAAAAAATTAGTGCCAGGCGCTACTGATGTTCAACTTTTAAAAATAAATTGGTGTTTGCGCTCCAGGCAGGAAGGGGAACGCTAAATTAAACGCGCCACTTCCTTCCTGGAGCGCGACAGGATGCAGACGGTGTGGTGAGTGCTGCAGCGATGCACACTGAGCCATGAAAACCTGCCACGATCTGATGTTCCTCCTTCCTTAAAGGGAAAGGCCATCGCTGCAGGCCCTGCATTGGGCTGGTCACCGCACCCGGCCCCGATCAGCACGATCGCGGCCAAAAACGAATGTACAAAAATTACAAACACCACCTTTCAAACGTTTTTAATTACCTCAGCCACCTCGCCTTGAAGCATCGCCCCCGAAGCGCCCAGCCTCCTGACCAACACATAAGTACATAAGAATTAGGAACAGGAGTAGGCCATCTCGCCCCTCGAGCCTGCTCCGCCATTTAATAAGATCAAGGCTGATCTGGCCGTGGACTCAGCTCCACTTACCCGCCCTCTCCCCATAACCCTTAATTCCCTTATTGGTTAAAAATCTATCTATCTGTGACTTCAATACATTCAATGAGCTAGCCTCAACTGCTTCCTTGGGCAGAGAATTCCACAGATTCACAACCCTCTGGGAGAAGAAATTCCTTCTCAACTCGGTTTTAAATTGGCTCCCCCGTATTTTGAGGCTGTGCCCCCTAGTTCTAGTCTCCCCGACCAGTGGAAACAACCTCTCTGCCTCTATCTTGTCTATCCCTTTCATTATTTTAAATGTTTCTATAAGATCACCCCTCATCTTTCTGAACTCCAACGAGAAAAGACCCAGTCTACTCAATCTATCATCATAAGATAACCCCCTCATCTCCCGAATCAGCCTAGTGAATCGTCTCTGTACCCCCTCCAAAGCTAGTATATCCTTCCTTAAGAAAGGTGACCAAAACTGCACGCAGTACTCCAGGTGTGGCCTCACCAATACCCTGTACAGTTGCAGCAGGACCTCCCTGCTTTTGTACTCCATCCCTCTCGCAATGAAGGCCAACATTCCATTCGCCTTCCTGATTACCTGCTGCACCTGCAAACTAACTTTTTGGGATTCATGCACAAGGACCCCCAGGTCCCTCTGCACCGCAGCATGTTGTAATTTCTCCCCATTCAAATAATATTCCCTTTTACTGTTTTTTTTTCCCAAGGTGGATGACCTCACATTTTCCGACATTGTATTCCATCTGCCAAACCTTAGCCCATTCGCTTAACCTATCCAAATCTCTTTGCAGCCTCTCTGTGTCCTCTACACAACCCGCTTTCCCACTAATCTTTGTGTCATCTGCAAATTTTGTTACACTACACTCTGTCCCCTCTTCCAGGTCATCTATGTATATTGTAACAGTTGTGGTCCCAGCACCGATTCCTGTGGCACACCACTAACCACCGATTTCCAACCCGAAAAGGACCCATTTATCCCGACTCTCTGCTTTCTGTTAGCTAGCCAATTCTCTATCCATGCTAATACATTTCCTCTGACTCCGCGTACCTTTATCTTCTGCAGTAACCTTTTGTGTGGCACCTTATCGAATGCCTTTTGGAAATCTAAATACACCACATCCATCGGTACACCTCTATCCACCATGCTCGTTATATCCTCAAAGAATTCGAGTAAATTAGTTAAACATGATTTCCCCTTCATGAATCCATGCTGCGTCTGCTTGATTGCACTATTCCTATCTAGATGTCCTGCTATTTCTTCCTTAATGATAGCTTCAAGCATTTTCCCTACTACAGATGTTAAACTAACCGGCCTATAGATACCTGCCTTTTATCTGCCCCCTTTTTTAAACAGAGGTGTTACATTAGCTGCTTTCCAATCTGCTGGTACCTCCCCAGAGTCCAGAGAATTTTGGTAGATTATAACGAATGCATCTGCTATAACTTCCGCCATCTCTTTTAATACCCTGGGATGCATTTCATCAGGATCAGGGGACTTGTCTACATTGAGTCCCATTAGCCTGTCCAGCACTACCCCCCTAGTGATAGTGATTATCTCAAGGTCCTCCCTTCCCACATTCCCGTGACCAGCAATTTTTGCCATGGTTTTTGTGTCTTCCACTGTGAAGACCGAAGCAAAATAATTGTTTACGGTCTCAGCCATTTCCACATTTCCCATTATTAAATCCCCCTTATCATCTTCTAAGGGACCAACATTTACTTTAGTCACTCTTTTCCGTTTTATATATCGATAAAAGCTTTTACTATCTGTTTTTATGTTTTGCGCAAGTTTACTTTCGTAATTCCTCTCTTTATGGCTTTCTTAGTCATTCTTTGTTGTCGTTTAAAATTTTCCCAATCTTCTAGTTTCCCATTAACCTTGGCCACCTTACATGCATTGGTTTTTAATTTGATACTCTCCTTTATTTCCTTGGTTATCCACGGCTGGTTATTCCTTCTCTTACCGCCCTTCTTTTTCACTGGAATATATTTTTGTTGAGCACTATGAAAGTGCTCCTTAAAAGTCCTCCACGGTTCCTCAATTGTGCCACCGTTTAGTCTGTGTTTCCAGTCTACTTTAGCCAACTCTGCCCTCATCCCACTGTGGTCCCCTTTGTTTAAGCATAGTATGCTCGTTTGAGACACTACTTCCTCACCCTCTATCTGTATTGCAAATTCAACCATACTGTGATCACTCATTCCGAGAGGATCTTTTACTGGGAGATCGTTTATTATTCCTGTCTCATTACACAGGACCAGATCTAAGATAGCTTGCTCCCTTGTAGGTTCTGTAACATACTGTTCGAAGAAACAATCCCGGATGCATTCTATGAATTTCTCCTCAGGGCTACCCCGTGCGATTTGATTTGACCAATCGATATGTAGGTTAAAATCCTCCATGATTATTGCCGTTCCTTTTTAACATGCCTCCATTATTCCCTTGATTATTGCCCGCCCCACCATGAAGTTATTATTTGGGGGCCTATAAACTACGCCCACCAGTGACCTTTTCCCCTTACTATCTCGAATCTCCACCCACAATGATTCAACACCTCCTGCAGCTGTCACTGTTGTCGCCCGGCGATGCAGCAGGGGACAGAACCCAAGTTCAGGTCCGGGGCGATGTGCACGGTGATGACGTCACGATCTCTGGGCAAAGGAGATCGGGGCATAAATTCCTATCACCGCTGTAAACCTTCCGCCGAAGTTAGCGGGAGTCGTTCATCTCGCCGCGCACGGTCTGTAAGTTGTTCGCGTACCCCGGAGACAATAACAGGAGGTACCACGGAGGCCAATTTCTAGGCCTCAGTGTCATTGGAACTGCCGCCCCAGTGAGAGAGTCAGTGCCAAGGAAACCGAACTCCAATGAGAGGCAGTGCCTGTCGAACTGCACCCCAATGAGATCCAGTGCCAGGATAATGAAACTCCAAAAACAGACAGTGGCTGTCGAACTGTACACCATGGACAGACAGTGCCTTTGGAACACAACCTCAGTGAGTGTCAGTGCCAGGGGAACTGCACCCCAGTGAGTTGATGCCAGGGGAACTGCACCCCAGTGAGTTGGTGCCAGGGGAACTGCACGCCAGTGAGTTGGTGCCAGGGGAACTGCACCCCAGTGAGTTGGTGCCAGGGGAACTGCACCCCAGTGAGTTAGTGCCAGGGGAACTATACCTCAGTGAGGTGGTGCCAGGGAAACTTCACCCAGTGAGTTGGTGCCAGGGGAACTGCACCCCAGTGAGTTAGTGCCGGGGAACTGTACCCCAGTGAGTTGGTGCCAGGGGAAATTCACCCAGTGAGTTGGTGCCAGGTGAACTTCACCCAGTGAGTTGGTGCCAGGGGAACTTCACCCAATGAGTTGGTGCCAGGGGAACTGCACCCCAATGACTTGGTGCCAGGGGAACTTCACCCAGTGAGTAGGTGCCAGGGGAACTTCACCCAGTGAGTTGGTGCCAGGAGAACTTCACCCAGTGAGTTGGTGCCAGTGGAACTGCACTGCAGTGAGTTGGTGCCAGGGGAACTGCACCCCAGTGATTTGGTGCCAGGGGAACTGCACCCCAGTGAGTTGGTGCCAGGGGAACTGCACGCCAGTGAGTTGGTGCCAGGGGAACTGCACCCCAATGAGTTGGTGCCAGGGGAACTGCACCCCAGTGAGTTGGTGCCAGGGGAACTGCACCCCAGTGATTTGGTGCCAGGGGAACTGCACCCCAGTGAGTCGGTGCCAGGGGAACTGCACCCCAATGAGTTGGTGCCAGGGGAACTGCACCCCAGTGATTTGGTGCCAGGGGAACTGCACCCCAATGAGTTGGTGCCAGGGGAACTGCACCCCAATGGGTTGGTGCCAGGGGAACTGCACCCCAGTGATTTGGTGCCAGGGGAACTGCACCCTATTGAGTTGGTGCCAGGGGAACTTCACCCAGTGAGTTGGTGCCAGGGGAACTGCACCCCAGTGAGTTGGTGCCAGGGGAACTGCACCCCAGTGAGTTGGTGCCAGGGGAACTGCACCCCAGTGAGTTGGTGCCAGGGGAACTGCACCCCAGTGAGTTGGTGCCAGGGGAACTGCACCCCAGTGAGTTGGTGCCAGGGGAACTGCACCCCAGTGAGTTGGTGCCAGGGGACTTGCACCCCAGTGAGTTGATGCGAGGGGAACTGCACCCCAGTGAGTTGGTGCCAGGGGAACTGCACCCCAGTGAGTTGATGCGAGGGGAACTGCACCCCAGTGAGTTGGTAACAGTGGTGTAAGATAAAACTTATCTGCATGTTGAGTGTTTTAATAATGCTTTTGTATCATTGTTAGATAATAAAAGTAATTAAAATGTGTGTAAGATTAGCTAAGCATGGTAAAAGCTGAGAAGCAAAGCATGATGGTAAATTAAGCACATTTTGTGTTGGCTGCTGCAAAGTGCTGCTGGAATGAGAATACTCTGTTCTATTAGAATCCAGGATATGCTCAAGGACAGAATGTTAATTAGCCACAACATAAAACAGGTCTGCAAAGCATTTCTTATTGTTAAAGCTAAATAATACGAGATTATTTATACAGAAGTTCTGAGAGAAAAATGGCTCCTTCTGCAAAAAGGGAGGATAGCAAGATAATGGCAGACTGGGCTATTGAAGGTCAAAGGAGGTTTGAATTAATAATGAGAGTATTGTAATGACATGTGGGACCCAGACAGGTGCAATCTTTCACAGCACTTGAAAGGGAAAAAGGTAAAAGAGAAGTTGCTCTTGAACCCTGAAGGCAGCGCAAACAGAGGGAGACTGGAAGAGAACTATAGTCAACAGAACACAGCAACAGACAAGCGCCAGAGTCACTCAGTGGGCTTCCGATGAGTTTTCAAGGAACAGACTGTCGACTATTGCCTTTATTATTGAGTATTATTTCTTTATACAGGAAATAAACCACTTAATAATATCTGTTGTGCTTATTGACAATATACCTGTGCCCAGCGTGGTTTGTTGTGGTCACGGACAGGTCTCTCGGTCAAATCTTACAACTGGCACCCCAGATGGGACTTGGACAACAACTGAAAGCAGGTATTATTGTGAATAAGGCAGCAGGGGCAACGGTTTTGTCGGGCCAAACGATGAATCCCCGTGGAGTTAATCTCGTGAGAGGGAGTGTTAGTTTAAATTATCCGATACTGTCTCTTAAGTACATCAAGATACCAAAAGGGTACCTTTGGAAGGAAGTATCTCTGGATGATACGGTCGCATTCATCCCAAAGCAGGTTAAGACTAAGAAATGGAAGCCGGATAAAGCAACAAACTTGATTGCATATGCTGTGCGGAGAGAGGTAATGTTATTGTTGCGACCAGGATGATAGAATGTATGAACAACAGAATCTTGACGAAGCCTGGTGTCAGATAGGCACCCTAACAAAAGATAATAACTACCTCACTCGACAATTCGATGATTCACGGTGAGGCTTAAGCTGCTATTATTCACTGGTTAGAGAAACAGCTGGGTAAACAACACATAGTCGTAGCAGCCGTAACCATGGCTGACCCTTACTTAAATTACGGCCCGGAATTTGATGAATCTGGTGGAAATTGCAAGCACTTGGATGAGATAGTATCCCAAGTGAATGAAAAGTGAACTAAACTTAAAGAAGCCGGTTGGAAACTGATGGGTTATACAACCCACCTCTGCACGAAGCGTGGAGACTTGAGAGACAGGATAAATATAATGTGCAGGAGAGAGAGGAGGAGATAGAGTGGGAAGGTCTGAGAACTCAGCAAAGGAAGAAAACAACCAGGCAATTAGAAAATAAGTTGCTGAGATTACTAGTAAAAAAACTAGAAAATAAAACTGACACAGAAGCTTCAGCTTTTGTGCCGAGAAGGAGAAAGGTAAGCATTGCTGAGTGAAAGGTTTGTGTGAACATCTGACTTTAAAAGAAAGTGGCTGTTATGTTTTTTTAAGCTCCATCCACTTTTCTGTGCAAAAGCTAGCTGATTAATCCTTTTGTCCTGGATGTGGGAACTTTTACGAAAGTATGGATAAATTGAGTGTGAAAATGTATATTGTGTACCCAGAATCAAATTACATTTTAAGTTAGAAATGCAAGTGCAGCTTGATTTGGATTCTGAGTTACGGAGCTATGAAATACACAAAAGACTGGGGCCAAAATTGCCCACCGCTGGAAATGCGGGCACCTACCGTGTTTCGAGTGATTTTACCAGCGCGGTTGATGCGGTGACCTTGAGCGAAATTCTGCTCTTTGGCTTTTCTTTTCAGCGGACTGGAAGTCGGTCATAATGGGGGCGGAGGTGTGGCGGTTAGCGGAAGTTCGCACAATAGAGGGGCGGAAGGTGGGCATGGGCAGAGTGTCCGCCACTGTCAGTCATTAGCGTAGCGCTGATGACGTTATCACGGTGCTGCGTCACCACGTCTCTCCCCTTCACTTAAAGGGGCGATTGGTGTGATTCTTTAAGTTTGGTCCACTGGGTCACCATGGAGGGTTTCGGCCGGGCCAGCGGCCTGGCTCCCAAGAGGGGCTGCCAGGCTGCCTGTTGGTGGCCTGGCCGAACCCGAGGGCATAATTGTCAGCCCGGCATGGCAGTCGGCCGACAAAAATAAAAAGATGGGAGCCGCGACATTAGGTCCTCCCCTTTAATGGCAGCCGTATCGCCATTTTTCAAGTACTCCAAGCACAGTGTACCGGCAGAAAAAGCTGCCGGTGGCACCGAACAGCAGCAGCAAGATTTTCTCAGTGGAATTTTGCGATCGGGGGCACCATCAGTGGTGCACGCTCCGATGACACACTTAGGACATATCGGCAGCAGCAGACCGGTAATGGGGGGAGTGGGCCACAGCAGGGATACCACAGGAGTGGAATCTTCAAAATGGCGGCCAATCCACGAAAAATTGGCAGCCACTGCACTCCGTAGCGTGGCCGCTGATTTCCGGCGGTAACAGGCCTTAGCGGAAGGGGCAATTTCAGCCCTAGTTAGTTTAACAAACTATAAACTTCAGGCTTGAAGTTACAGTTGCTAAAAAAAATTAATTTGCACGTTTTAAATGGATTACAGAAAAAATTGCTATTGTCTGACGTTGTTTAAATTAAAAATTTGTGGCCTCGTTTTAAATCTATTCGAATTGTAACAAAGCACTGTCTTTTCAGTTTAGTTATTGCAAGCCCGAGACGCCCGCTTACTTGTCAAAAAATGTAATCATTGATTACATTGGGTTGATAGATAAAAATGAGTCTATGAATGAGATAAAGAAAGGAGTAATGCCTTTTAACAAAAAAAGCCTGCATCAATTTCTCAAAGCTACAAGCTAAGGGAAGCTCCGCCCTCTTTTTCTTTTTGTGTAGAATGTGCATGATGTATGTTAAATATAAAAACTAATGTTTCTCCAGTTATATTCAGTATTTTTACAGTCAATCGGAAATGCATCTGATGAAAGAAGAATATGGAAAGTGACGTAATTTACTGTGTTATTTTGCTTTATTTTATTTGTTCTGTATTGTGTTTAGTTATAAGATATTGGCCTGAATTTGATTGGCATTATTGAGGTTAATTAATCGATGAAAATCCGACTTTCATTGTGGCCATGGTGAAATTCTGGTTATTACAAAGTGTGAATATCCTTCGTTCTGGACATGAGACTTGCAGATTGAAAAACAATAGACACCTTGCGGCTGAAATTCACCTGTTACCACCATAAATCGGCGGCCATGTTGCGGAGTGGAGTGGCCGCCGACTTTTGGTGGGATGGCTGCTGCTAGCCCAATTGCCTTCCCATATTTTCCCGGCGGTGCCCAGATCCCCCCCATGCCACTCCTCTGCTGCCGATCGGTGTTAAGCATACCATCACCGTGCGCACCGCCGATCTAACCCTCCGATGCCGACATTCCTCTTGGAAAATCTTCGGCCTGCCCAGCGGTGCCAAAACAACCTTTTTCCCGGTGGTCTATTGAGGCTGTGGCCTTTTGCAGCGGTGGTGCGGCATCCCTTAAAAGGGAGGGCTCACTGCCGCTATATTTTTTTTGTTGGCCAACTGCCAGGTTGGCCCGTCAATTACGCCCCCGGGTTCGGCCGGGCTGCCAATAGGCAGCCTGCCACCCCATCTTGTGTGCCAGGCTACTGGCCCAGCCGAAACCCTCCCTGGAGGCGCAGTGGACCGAACTTTAAAAAGTGCGGAGGCTCTCCCCTTTAAGTGAAGAGGAGAGCCGTGGTGATGTCATCGCGGCGGTGACCCCGCACCGCCAACTTCCACCCCTCATTGCTGTCACTGCTGCCCCTCAGGTGTACTCACTGCCACCATTTACACCGACTTCCGGATCAAAACAAAAAAAAAACAAAGAGCGCAATTTCCCAAAAGAGCCGACCTGAACCACAACTGCGGTAAAAACCACCGAAACTGGGTGGGAGCGTCCCATTCTGGGCGGGGGCAATTTGTGCCCCCCTATGTTGATCATGATTTTTGCTAGGAAAAATAAAGTGGTGAAAATTCCGGGAGGAGGCTTCCTTCGGACGAACGCCTCCAACTCAAATTTGTTTTACGAAAATACCTGGTGGTCCCGGAGGTGCCTTCGATTGCGGTCGGAGGCCTTCATTCCATGTGCAGCGTACAGGGAGATAACGTCCATGTACGTACGGACATGTTGGAGTCATGTGAGCCTGGACCACCAATCACGATGCAGTATTCTCGTTGATAATGATGGAAACTCCCTTTATACAAGTTCCCATTACTATCAATGAGAATAACCCCCTAAAACAAGAAACACAACATAATAAATAAAAAGCACCTCACAAATTAATTGAAATTAAAGTTAATTAAATGTTTTAGAAAAAAAATATATTTTTGGAATTTTTTTTAATGTCTGTTAATAGGGTTTTAAATAAACTTACCTTAATGGGCAGGGTTTTTAACATAAAAATGTATGATTAAATTTAATTTTTATATGTTTTAAAACTCTTACGCTGGTAAAACTAAGCTATGTTCCTGCTTTTACCAGGCATACGAGTTTGAAGGACATTCGTTGGGCTTGAGTTGGGCAAATAGCCCGATCTCTCCCGGGTGGATGTCCTTGTCCCGGGGATGTGGATGAATAGTAATTAATGGGATGCCCACTTAAGATGCAAGAAAGAAACACGGAAAGTACACCAGTGAATGGGAATTTTTCTAACATTCTAATGAAAGTCAGGAAAGTGTAGTTAAGAATAGTAAACAGATAGCTTTCTCTTGGAGACATTTGTGTCCTTGCCTACGTATAAGGAAACTGCATTGATAGCCTGGCCACTACCCAAGACATCAGGAACTTGCAGTGGAAGATGAGCAAAGATCTCCAGACAATCTTCTGATAAGATCACCTGAAAGCCCAAGATGGCTTGTATCGGACGGTTTCGAGATACCGGTGTGAGTGTGCAGACGTGATTTGTAGTATATGAAGCAATTAGCGTGCGGAAACGCATGGTGAATTTGCACTTAAGAACGGGTCTCAGACATGCTCAGTTGCTTGATAACAGCAAGGCATGAAATGGTTAATGTGGCTCAGGAAGTGAGACAATTTTTAATGCATTGGCACATGCTCCATCGAGAAACTATCTAATTAATGAAACAATCAGAAGAGAGTTAAACGCCAGGGGAACTGCACCCCAGTGAGTTGGTGCCAGGGGAACTGCACCCCAGTGAGTTGATGCCAGGGGAACTGCACGCCAGTGGTTGATGCCAGGGGAACTGCACCCAAGTGAGCTGGTGCCAGGGGAACTGCACCCCAGTGAGTTGATGCCAGGGGAACTGCACTCCAGTGAGTTGGTGTCAGGGGAACTGCACCCCAGTGAGTTGGTGCCAGGGGAACTGCACTCCAGTGAGTTGGTGCCAGGGGAACAATAAGAACATAAGAAATAGAAGCTGTATAGGCCATCTGGCCCCTCAAGTCTGCTTCGTCATTTAATAAGATCATGGCTGATCTGATCATGGACTCAGCTCCACTTCCCTGCCGGCTCCACATAACCCTTCACTCCCTTATCGCACAAAAATCTGTCAATCTCAACCTTAAATATATTCAATGACCAGTCTTTACAGCTCTCTGGGGCAGCAAATTCCACAGATTTACGACCCTCTGTGAGAAGAAATTCCTCCTCATCTCCGTTCTAAATGAGTGACCCGTTATTCTGAATCTATGCCCCCGAGCTCTAGTTTCCCCCACGAGTGGAAATATCCTCTCTGCATCTACTCCGACGAGTCCCCTCAGTATCCTATGTGTTTCAATAAGATCACCTTTCATTCTTCCAAACTCCAATGAGTATAGGCGCAACCTACTCAACCTATCTTCATAAGTCAACTTCCTCATCTCCGGAATCAACCTCGTGAGCCTTCTCTGCACTGCCTCAATATTAAATATATCTCTCCTTAAATACGGAGACCAAAACTGTAAGCAGTACTCCAGGTGTGGCCTCACCAATACCCTGTAGCAGGACTTCTCTGCTTTTATACTCTATCCCCTTGCAATAAAGGCCAACATTCCATTTGCCTTCCTGATCACTTTCTTTACCCGCAGACTAACTTTCTGTGTTTCATGCACAAGGACCCCCAGGTCCCACTGTACTGCAGCATTTTGTAATTTCTCTCCATTTAAATAATAATTTGCTTATTTATTTTTCCTGCCAAAGTGGATAACCTTACATTTTCCCACATTATACCCCATCTGCCAAATTTTTGCCCACTCACTGAGCTTGTCTATATCCTTCACAATTTGCTTTCCCATCCATCTTTATATCATCAGCAAACTTGGCTACATTACACTTGGTCCTTTCATCTAAGTCATTATTGTAGATTGTAAATAGTTGAGGCCCCAGCATCGATCCCTGTGGCACCCCACTAGTTACTGTTTGCCAACCAGAAAATTATACGTTTATCTGTTTTCTGTTAGCCAATCCTCTATCCATGCTAGTATATTATCCCCAACCCTGTGAGCTTTAATCTTGTGTGGTAACCTTTTATATGGCACCTTATCGAATACCTTCTGGAAATCCAAAAGCATCTCATCCACTGGTTCTCCCTTATCCACCCTGCTTGTTACATCCTCAGAGAATGCCAGCAATTTGTCAAACATGATTTCCCTTTTATCATCATCAGAGGCAGTCCCTCGAAATCGAGGAAGACTTGCTTCCACTCCAAAAGTGAGTTCTCAGGTGATTGAACAGTCCAATTCAGGAATTACAGTCTCTATCACAGGTGGGACAGACAGTGGTTGGAGGAAAGGGTGGGTGGGGAGTCTGGTTTGCCGCACGCTCCTTCAGCTGCCTGCACTTGTTTTCTGTATACTCTCGGCGATGAGACTCAAGGTGCTCAGTGCCCTCCCAGATGCACTTCCTCCACTTAGGGCGGTCTTTGATCAGGGACTCCCAGGTGTCGGTGGGGATGTTGCACATTATCAAGGAGGCTTTGAGGGTGTCCTTGTAACGTTTCCTCTGCCTACCTGGGGCTCGCTTGCTGTGAAGGAGTTCCGAGTAGAGCGCTTGCTTTGGGAGTCTTGTGTCCGGCATGCGGCCAATGTGGCCCGCCCAACAGAGCTGGTCGAGTGTGGTCAGTGCTTCGATGCTGGGGATGTTGGCCTGATCGAGAACACTGATGTTGGTGCGTTTATCCTCCCAGGGGATTTGCAGGATCTTGCGGAGGCATCGTTGGTGGTATTTCTCCAGTGACTTGAGGTGTCTACTGTACATGGTCCATGTCGCTGAGCCATACAGGAGGGCGGGTATTACTACAGCCCTGTAGACCATGAGCTTGGTGTCAGATTTGAGGGCCTGATCCTCGAACACTCTCTTCCTCAGGCGGCCGAAAGCTGCGCTGGCGCACTGCAGGCGGTGTTGAACCTCATCGTCGATGTCTGCCATTGCTAATAATAGGCTCCCGAGGTATGGAAAGTGGTCCACGTTGTCCAGGGCCGCGCCATGGATCTTGATGACTGGGCGGGCAGTGCTGTGTGGCGGGGTCAGGTTGGTGGAGGACCTTTGTCTCATGGATGTTAAGTGTAAGGCCATGCTTTCATACACCTCAGTAAAGATGTTGACGATGACTTGGAGTTCAGTCTCTGAATGTGCGCAAACGCAAGCGCCATCTGCGTACTGTAGTTCGATGACAGAGGTTGGGGTGGTCTTGGACCTGGCCTGGAGACGGCGCAGGTTGAACAGGTTCCCACTGGATTTATAGTTTAGTTCCACTCCAGCGGGGAGCTTGTTGAGTGTGAGGTGGAGCATTGCAGTGAGGAAGATTGAGAAGAGGGTTGGCGCGATGACGCAGCCCTGTTTGACCCTGGTCCGGACGTGGATTGGGTCTGTGGTGGATCCACTGGTCAGGATCACGGCCTGCATGCCTTTGCGGAGTTGGTGGAGAATGGTGACGAACTTTTGGGGGCAGCTGAAATGGAGGAGGACACTCCATAGTCCCTCGCGGTTGACAGTGTCAAAGGCCTTTGTAAGGTACAAGGGTCGGTGCTGTTCCCTGCATTTCTCTTGCAGTTGTCACGCTGTAAAGACCATGTCCATCGTGCCCCGTAGTGGACGGAATCCGCACTGTGACTCCAGGAGGAGCTCCTCAGCCACAGGGAGAAGACAGCTGAGGGGGATTCTAGCAATGCCTTTCCCAGTGGCTGACAACAGGAAAATTCCTCTGTAGTTGTCGTCATCATTGAGCAAGGGATCGCAAGGACATGCGCATCACCCATCCCATGACAGGAGCCGACGACTGCTAGACGGACTACTGCCTAATCTGTTCCACTATCAACATTAATATAGCCCCAAAGCCACGACGACAACAGAAGCAGTGCCGCAGAAAAATCAATGCAGAGGCACTCAAAGACCCAACTAAGATAGCCCTATACAGCCAGCGCCTCACAGCTAACCTGGCAATCCTCGATGACCCTGAGACGAAGAGTGCCCACAGCCCTTGGTCTGCCCTCCAGGCCACCATATCCAGCACCTGTGAAGAGACGCTCGGTCATTCAACCAGGAAATACCAGGACTCGTTTGATGAGAATGATCAGGAGATCCAAGAGCTAATTGATCGCAAGCGCAGAGCATTTCTGCACCTAAAACAACAACCCAACTCGGGAGCAGCAAAGCAACATTACAGACGGCTCAAGGTCGAGGTCCAACAAAAAACCCGGGACCTAAAGAACTGGTGGTGGGTGGAGAAAGCACAGGATATTCAGCAGCTGGCCGACAGCCATGATGTGCGAGGATTCTTCATCGCAGTCAAGTCCACCTCCTGCCCAAGCACCCAAGGCCCCACCCCATTGCTGGCCAAGAACGGGGAGACAGTCATCAAGGACACCGAGGCAGTCAGGACCTGCTGGAAGGAACACTTCGAAGATCTCCTTAATCGAGACTCTGTGTTTTCGACTCCATCCCGCAGCATGCTACCCGCTACCATCTCAGTAAAACCCCAGCCCTGCACGAGGTGGTAAAGGCCATCCGTCAGCTCAAGAACAACAAGGCATCAGGAGTGGATGGAATCCCCGCTGAGGCACTGAAGTATGGCAGAGAGGCACTATTGGCATGAATACATGACCTCATCTTTCTCACCTGGAAGGAGGAGAGCATGCCGGGAGATCTCAGAGATGCATTAAACGTGACTATCTTTAAAAAAGGGGACAAGTCCGACTGCGGCAACTACAGAGGAATTTCTCTTTCATAGATCCATGCTGACTCTGCTTGACTGTACTCCAGCATTTTCCCAACGACAGATGTTAGGCTAACTGGTCTATAGTTTCCTGCTTTCTGTCTGCCTCCTTTTTTAAATAGGGGCATTACATTTGCGGTTTTCCAATCCGCTGGGACCTCCACAGAATCCATGGAATTTTGGTAAATTACAACCAATGCATCCAGTATCTCTGCAGCCAGTTCTTTTAAGACCCTAGGATGCAAGCCATCAGGCCCAGGGGACTTGTCCGCCTTTAGTCCCATTATTTTACTGAGTACTACTTTATTAGTGATAGTGACAGTGATAGTGATAGTTCCTCCTTCGCTATAGCCCCTTGATTATCCACTATTGGGATGTTTTGAGTGTCTTCTACCGTGAAGATCGAAACAAATATTTGTTCAAAGTCTCTGCCATTTCCCTGTTCTCCATTATTAATTCCCCAGTCTCATCCTCTAAGGAACCAACATTTACTTTAGCCACTCTTTTCCTTTTTATGTACCTGCAGAAACTCTTATTATCTGTTTTTATATTTCGTGCTAGTTTACTTTCATAATCTATCTTCCCTCTCTATTATTTTTTTCGTCATCCATTGCTGGTTTTTAAAAAAAAATTTCCCAATCCTCTGGCCTCCCACAAATCTTGGCCACATTGTATGCCCTTGTGTTCAATTTGATAGCATCCTTCACTTCCTTAGTTAGCCACAGATGGTTATCCCTTCTCTTAAAGTCTTTCCTTCTCACTGGAATATATTTTTGTTGAGAATTATGAAATATCTCATCAAATGTCTACCACTGCTCACCAACAGACTTGCACTTTAATCTATTTTCCCAGTCCACTTTAGCCAACTCTGCTCTCATATCTTTGCAGTCTCCTTTGTTTAAGCTGAGAACACTGGTTTGAGATCCGACTTTCTCACCCTCCAACTGAATTTGAAATTCAACCATGCTATGATCACTCTTTCCGAGAGGAGCCTTTATTAGGAGATCAGTTATTAATCCTGTCTCCAGTACACAGGACCAGATCTAAGATAGCCTGCTCCCTGGTTGGTTCCGCAATGTACTGTTCAAGGAAACCATCCCGGATACACTCTATGAACTCTTCATCACGGCTACCTTGGCCAATTTGATTTGTCCAATAAATATGAAGATTAAGATCGCCTATGATTATTGCCATCCCTTTCCTACAAGCCTCCATTATTTCTTGACTTATACTCTGTCCAACAGTGTAGCTGTTGTTAGGATGATTCCCAAAAGTGACTTCTTCCCTTATTATTTCTTATCTCAACACAAACTGATTCTACATCTTGATTTTCTGCTCCAATATAATTTCTGACCACTGCACTGAACTGTACCACAGCCACCAGTTGGGGTCAGGGGCACTGTACAGCAGTGAGATGTTGCCAGGGGAATTGCATCCCAGTGAGTTGGTGCCAGGGGAACAGCACCCCAGTGAGTTGGTGCAAGAGGAACTGCACCCCAGTGAGTTGGTGCCAGGGGAACAGCACCCCAGTGAGTTGGTGTAAGAGGAACTGCACCCCAGTGAGTTGGTGCCAGGGGAACTGCACCCCAGTGAGTTCGTGCCAGGGGAACTGAACTCAGTGAATGGGCGCCAGAGGAACTTCACCCCAGTGAGTTGGTGCCAGGGGAACTGCACCTCAGTGAGTTGGTGCCAGGGGAACTGCAACCCAGTGAGTTGGTGCCAGTAGAATTCCCCGCCTGTAAGTTCGTGCCAGGAGAACTGTACCCCAGTGAGGTGGTGCCAGGGGAACTGCACCCCAGTGAGTTGGCGCCAGGGGAACAGCTCCCCAGGGAATTGGGGCCAGGGGAACTCCACATCAGTGAGATAGTGCCAGCGGAACTGCACCCAGTGAGTTAGTGCCAGGGGAACTGCATGCCACTGAGTTGTTGCCAGGGGAACTGCATGCCAAAAAATTACTGCCAGGGGAACTGTATCCCTGTGAATTGGAGCCAGTGAATCTGCACACCAGCGAGTTGGTGCGATGTGAATTGCAGCCCAGTGAGTTGGTGCCAGTGGAACTGCACATCAGTGAATTAGTGCCAGGGGAGCTGCAATCCAATGAGTTGGTGCCAGGGGAAATCCACCCCAGTGAGTTGGGGCAAGGGGAACTGCACCCGAGTGAGTTGGTGCCAGTGGAAGTGCACACCAGTGAATTAGTGCCAGGGGAGCTGCAATCTAATGAGTTGGTGCCAGGGGAACTCCACCCCAGTGTTTTGGTGCCAGGGGAACTGCACCCCAGTGAGTTCGTGCCAGGGGAACTGAACTCAGTGAACGGGCGCCAGAGGAACTTCACCCCAGTGAGTTGGTGCCAGGGGAACTGCACCCCAGTGAGTTGGTGCCAGGGGAACTGCACACCAGTGAGTTGGTGCCAAGGTGAACTGCACCCCAGTGAGTTGGGGCCAAGGGAACAACACCCCAGCGAGTTGGTGCCAGGTGAACTGCAATTTAGTGAGATGATGGCAGGGGATGTGCACCCAGTGAGTTGGTGCCAGGGGAACTCCAACCCAGTGTTTTGGTGCCAGGGGAACTGCGACCCCAGTGAGTTCGTGCCAGGGGAACTGAACTCAGTGAACGGGCGCCAGGGGAACTGCATCCCAGTGAGTTGGTGCCAGGGGAACTGCATGCCAAAGCATTGTTGCCAGGGGAACTGCACCCCAGCGAATTGGTGCCGGCGGAACTGCACGCCAGTGAGTTGGTGCCAGGGGAACTGCACACCAGTGAGTTGTTGCCAGGGGAATTGCACCCCAGCGAGTTTGTGCCAGGGGAACTGCACCCAAGTGCCTTGGTGCCAGGAGAACTGTACCCAGTGACTTGGTGCCAGGGGAACTGCACTTCAGTGAGTTGGTGCCAGGGGAACTGCACCCCAGTGAGTTGGTGCCAGTGGAACTACACCCCAGTGAGTTCATGCCAGCGGAACTGCACCCCAGTGATTTGGTGCCAGGGGAACTACACGCCAGTGAGTTGTTGCCAGGGGAACTGCATGCCAAAGAATGTGTGCCAGGAGAACTGCACCCCTGCGAATTGGTGCCGGACGACCTGCACCCCAGTGAGTTGGTGCGAGGGGACTTGCACCCCAGTGAGTTGGTGCCAGTGGAACTGCACACCAGTGAATTAGTGCCCGGGGAACTGCAGACCACTGAGTTGGTGCCAGGGGAACTGCATGCCAAAGCATTGTTGCCAGGGGAACTGCACCCCAGCGAATTGGTGCCGGCGGAACTGCACGCCAGTGAGTTGGTGCCAGGGGAACTGCACACCAGTGAGTTGTTGCCAGGGGAATTGCACCCCAGTGACTTGGTGCCAGGGGAACTGCACTTCAGTGAGTTGGTGCCAGGGGAACTGCACCCCAGTGAGTTGGTGCCAGTGGAACTACACCCCAGTGAGTTCATGCCAGCGGAACTGCACCCCAGTGATTTGGTGCCAGGGGAACTACACGCCAGTGAGTTGTTGCCAGGGGAACTGCATGCCAAAGAATGTGTGCCAGGAGAACTGCACCCCTGCGAATTGGTGCCGGACGACCTGCACCCCAGTGAGTTGGTGCGAGGGGACTTGCACCCCAGTGAGTTGGTGCCAGTGGAACTGCACACCAGTGAATTAGTGCCCGGGGAACTGCAGACCACTGAGTTGGTGCCAGGGGAATTGCACCACGGTGAATTTGGGCCAGTGGAACTGCACCTGAGTGCGTTGGTGCCAGGGGATCTGCAATCTAGCGAGGTGCTGCCAGGGGAACTGCAAACCTGTGAGTTGGTGCCAAGGGAACTGCATCCCAGTGAATTGATGCCAGTGGAACTGCACAGCAGCGAGTTGGTGCCAGGGGAACTGCACCCCAGTGAGTTAGCGGCAGGGGAACAGCTCCCCAGGGAATTGGGGCCAGGGGAACTCCACACCAGTGAGTTAGTGCCAGCGGAACTGCACCCAGTGAGTTAGTGCCAGGGGAACTGCATGCCACTGAGTTGTTGCCAGGGGAACTGCATGCCAAAGAATTACTGCCATGGGGAACTGTATCCCTGTGAATTGGAGCCAGTGGACCTGCACACCAGCGAGTTGGTGCGAGGTGAATTGCAGCCCAGTGAGTTGGTGCCAGTGGAACTGCACACCAGTGAATTAGTGCCAGGGGAGCAGCAATCTAATGAGTTGGTGCCAGGGGAACTCCACCCCAGTGAGTTGGGGCAAGGGGAACTACACCCGAGTGAGTTGGTGCCAGTGGAAGTGCACACCAGTGAATTAGCGCCAGGGGAGCTGCAATCTAATGAGCTGGTGCCAGGGGTACTCCACCACAGTGTTTTGGTGCCAGGGGAACTGCACCCCAGTGAGTTCGTGCCAGGGGAACTGAACTCAGTGAATGGGCGCCAGAGGAACTTCACCCCAGTGAGTTGGTGCCAGGGGAACTGCACCCCAGTGAGTTGGTGCCAGGGGAACTGCACCCCAGTGAGTTGGTGCCAAGGGGAACTACACCCCAGTGAGTTGGTGCCAGGTGAACTGCAATTTAGTGAGATGAAGCCAGGGGATGTGCACCCAGTGAGTTGGTGCCAGGGGAACTGATTCCCAGTGAGTTGGTGCCAGGGGAACTGCAATCTAGTGAGATGGTGCCAGGGGGACTGCATGCCAATGAATTGTTGCCAGGGGAACTGCACCCCAGCGAATTGGTGCTGGAGGAACTGCACGCCAGTGAGTTGGTGCCAGGGGAACTGCACACCAGTGAGTTGGTGCCAGGGGAACTCCAACCCAGTGAGTTGGTGCCAGGGGAAATGCACCCCGGTGAGTTGGTGTCAGGGGAATTGTACCCCATTGAGTTGGTGTCAGGTGAACAGCACCCCAGTGTGTTGTTGCCAGGGGAATTGCACCCCAGCGAGTTTGTGCCAGGGGAACTGCACCCAAGTGCCTTGGTGCCAGGAGAACTGTACCCAGTGACTTGGTGCCAGGGGAACTGCAGTTCAGTGAGTTGGTGCCAGGGGAACTGCAACCCAGTGAGTATCGGCCAGGGGAACAGTTGCCCAGGGAAAAGGGAGCCAGGGGAACTCCACACCAGTGAGTTGGTGCCAGCGGAACTGCACCCCAGTGATTGGTGCCAGGGGAACTACACGCCAGTGAGTTGTTGCCAGGGGAACTGCATGCCAAAGAATTTGTGCCGGACACTGCACCCCTGCGAATTGGTGCCGGACGACCTGCACCCCAGTGAGTTGGTGCGAGGGGAATTGCACCCCAGTGAGTTGGTGCCAGTGGAACTGCACACCAGTGAATTAGTGCCCGTGGAACTGCAGACCACTGAGTTGGTGCCAGGGGAACTGCACCACGGTGAATTTGGGCCAGTGAAACTGCACCTGAGTGCGTTGGTGCCAGGGGATCTGCAATCTAGCGAGGTGCTGCCAGGGGAACTGCAAACCTGTGAGTTGGTGCCAAGGGAACTGCATCCCAGTGAGTTGGTACCAGTGGAACTGCACCCCTGTGAGTTGGTGCCAAGGGAACTGCATCCCAGTGAATTGATGCCAGTGGAACTGCACAACAGCGAGTTGGTGCCAGGAAAATTGCACCCCAGTGAGTTGGTGCTAGGGGAACTGCGCACCAGTGAATTAGTGCCCGGGGAACTGCAGACCACTGAGTTGGCGCCAGGGGAATCGCAGCCCAGCGAGTTGGTACCAGGGGAAATGCACCCCAGCGAGTTGGTGCCAGAGGAACTGCACCCGAATCAGTTGGTGCTAATGGAACTGCACCCCAGTGTGTTGGTGCCAGGGGAATTGCACCCCAGTGAGTTGGTGCCAGTCGAACTGCACACCAGTGAATTAGTGCTTTGGGAACTGCAGACTTGTGAGTTGGTGGCAGCAGAACTGCACCTCAGTGGGTTGGTGCCAGGGGAACTGCAGCCCAGCGAGTTATTGCCAGGGGAACTGTGCCCCAGTGAATTGGTGCCAGGGGAACTGCAGCCCTGTGAGTTGGGGCCAGCGGAACTGCACCCAGTGAGTTGGTGCCTGGAGAACTGCAATGCAGTGAGTTTATGCCAGGGGAACTGCACACTATTGAATTGTGGCCAGGGGAACTGCACCCCAGTTAGTTGGTTCCAGTGGAACTGCTACCCAGTGAGTTTGTGCTGGGGAACTGTATCCTCGAGTGTTGGTGCCAGGGGAACAACACGCCAGTGAATTGGGGCCAGGGGAACTCCACACCAGTGAGTTGGTGCAAGAGGAACTGAAACCAGAGAATTGGTGCCAGGGGAACTGAACCCAGTGATTTGGTGCTAGGGGAACTGAACCCAGTGATTTTGTGCCAGGGGAACTGCACCCCAGTGACTTGGTACCACGGGAACTACACCCCAGTGAGTTGGTGCCAGGGGAACATAACCCAGTGAGTTGGTGACAGGGGAGCTGAAACCCAGTGAGTTGGTTGCCAGGGGAATTTACAGTCGTGAGTTGGTACCACGGGAATTGAACCCAGTAAGTTCGTGCCAGGGGAACTGTATCCCAGTGAGTGGGCACCAGAGGAACTTCACCCCAGTGAGTTGGTGCCAGGGTAACTGCAGCCAAGTGAGTTGGTGCCAGGGGAAATGCACCCCAGTGAATTGGTGCCAGGGGAAGTGAACCCAAGTGAGTTGGTGCCAGGGGAACTGCAGCCCAGCGATGTGGTGCCAGGGGAACTGCACCTGGGTGAGTTTGTGCTAGAGGAACTGCACCCCAGTGAGTTGGTGCCGCGGGAACAGCACCCAGGAGAGTTGGTGCCAGGCGAAAGGCACCCCAGTGAGTTGGGGCCAGGGGAACTACACCCCAGAGAGTTGATGCCAGGGGAACTGCACTGCAGTGAGTTGGTGCCAGGGTAACTGCATTCTAATGAGATGCTGCCAGGGGATGTGCACCCAGTGAGTTGGTGCCAGTGGAACTGCACCCCAGTGAGTTGGTGCGAGGGAAACTGCACCCAGACAGTTGGTGCCAGGGGATCTGCAATCGAGTGAGATGGTGCCAGGGGAACTGCAGCCCAGCGAGTTTGTGCCAGGGGGACTGCACCCAAGTGCCATGGTGCCAGGGGAACTGTACCCAGTGACTTGGTGCCAGGGGAACTACACCTCAGTGAGTTGGTGCCAGGGGAACTGCAACCCAGTGAGTTGGTGCCAGGGGAACTGCAGACCAGTGAGTTGGTGCCAAGGGGAACTGCACGCCAGTGCGTTGGTGCCAGGGGAACTGCACCCCAGTGAGTTGGTGCCAAGGGGAACTGCACGCCAGTGAGTTGGTGCGAAGGGAACTACACTCCAGCGAGTTGGTGCCAGGTGAACTGCAATTTAGTGAGATGATGCCAGGGGATGTGCACCCAGTGAGTTGGTGCCAGGGGAACTGCATCCCAGTGAGTTGGTGCCAGGGGAACTGCAACCCAGTGAGTTGGTGCCAGGGGAACTGCACCCCAGTGAGTTGGTGCCAAGGGGAACTGCACGCCAGTGAGTTGGTGCCAGGGGAACTGCACCCCAGTGAGTTGGTGCCAAGGATAACTGCACGCCAGTGAGTTGGTGCCAAGGGAACTACGCTCCAGCGAGTTGGTGCCAGGTGAACTGCAATTTAGTGAGATGATGCCAGGGGATGTGCACCCAGTGAGTTGGTGCCAGGGGAACTGCATCCCAGTGAGTTGGTGCCAGGGGAACTGCACCCCAGTGAGTTGGTGCCAGGGGAACTGCAATCTAGTGAGATGGTGCCAGGGGGACTGCATGCCAATGAATTGTTGCCAGGGGAACTGCACGCCAGCGAATTGGTGCCGGAGGAACTGCACGCCAGTGAGTTGGTGTCAGGGGAACTGCAGCCCAGCGATGTGATACCAGGGGAACTGCACCCCGTGAGTTGGTGTCAGGGGAATTGTACCCCATTGAGTTGGCTTTAGGTGAACAGCACCCCAGTGTGTTGTTGCCAGGGGAATTGCACCCCAGCGAGTTTGTGCCAGGGGAACTGCACCCAAGTGCCTTGGTGCCAGGAGAACTGTACCCAGTAACTTGGTGCCAGGGGAACTGCACTTCAGTGAGTTGGTGCCAGTGGAACTTCACCCCAGTGAGCTCGTGCCAGGGGAACTGTACCCCAGTGAGGTGGTGCCAGGGGAACTGCACCCCAGTGAGTATCGGCCAGGAGAACAGCTGCCCAGGGAAATGGGGCCAGGGGAACTCCACAGCTGTGAGTTGGTGCCAGGGGAACTGCACGCCAGTGAGTTGTTGCCAGGGGAACTGCATGCCAAAGAATTTGTGCCAGGAGAACTGCACCCCAGTGAGTTGGTGGGAGGGGAATTGCACCCCAGTGAGTTGGTGCCAGTGGAACTGCACACCAGTGAATTAGTGCCCGGGGAACTGCAGACCACTCAGTTGGTGCCAGGGGAACTGCACCACGGTGAATTTGGGCCAGTGGAACTGCACCTGAGTGCGTTGGTGCCAGGGGATCTGCAATCTAGCGAGGTGCTGCCAGGGCAACTGCAAACCTGTGAGTTGGTGCCAGGGGAACTGCACCTCAGTGAGTTGGTACCAGTGGAACTGTGCCCCTGTGAGTTGGTGCCAAGGGAACTGCATCCCAGTGAATTGATGCCAGTGGAACTGCACAACAGCGAGTTGGTGCCAGGGGAATTGCACCCCAGTGAGGTGGTGCCAGTGGAACTGCACACCAGTGAATTAGTGCCCGGGGAACTGCAGACCACTGAGTTGGCGCCAGGGGAATCGCAGCCCAGCGAGTTGGGACCAGGGGAACTGCACCCCAGCGAGTTGGTGCCAGAGGAACTGCACCCTAATCAGTTGGTGCTAATGGAACTGCACCCCAGTGTGTTGGTGCCAGTGGAATTGCACCCCAGTGAGTTGGTGACAGTCGAACTGCACACCAGTGAATTAGTGCTTTGGGAACTGCAGACCAGTGAGTTGGTGCCAGCAGAACTGCACCCCAGTGGGTTGGTGCCAGGGGAACTGCACCCCATTGAATTGCTGGCAGGGGAACTGCACGCCAGTGAGTTGGTGCCAAGGGAACTACACTCCAGCGACTTGGTGCCAGGTGAACTGCAATTTAGTGAGCTGATGCCAGGGGATGTGCACCCAGTGAGTTGGTGCCAGGGGAACTGCATCCCAGTGAGTTGGTGCCAGGGGAACTGCACCCCAGTGAGTTGGTGCCAGGGGAACTGCAATCTAGTGAGAAGGTGCCAGGGGGACTGCATGCCAATGCATTGTTGCCAGGGGAACTGCACCCCAGCAAATTGGTGCCGGAGGAACTGCACGCCAGTGAGTTGGTGCCAGGGGAACTGCACACCAGTGAGTTGGTGCCAGGAGAACAGCAGCCCAGCGATGTGATACCAGGGGAACTGCACCCCGTGAGTTGGTGTCAGGGGAATTGTACCCCATTGAGTTGGTTTTAGGTGAACAGCACCCCAGTGTGTTGTTGCCAGGGGAATTGCACCCCAGCGAGTTTGTGCCAGGGGAACTGCACCCAAGTGCCTTGGTGCCAGGAGAACTGTACCCAGTAACTTGGTGCCAGGGGAACTGCACTTCAGTGAGTTGGTGCCAGTGGAACTTCACCCCAGTGAGTTCGTGCCAGGGGAACTGTACCCCAGTGAGGTGGTGCCAAGGGAACTGCACCCCAGTGATTATCGGCCAGGAGAACAGCTGCCCAGGGAAATGGGGCCAGGGGAACTCCACAGCTGTGAGTTGGTGCCAGGGGAACTGCACGCCAGTGAGTTGTTGCCAGGGGAACTGCATGCCAAAGAATTTGTGCCAGGAGAACTGCACCCCTGCGAATTGGTGCCGGACGACCTGCACCCCAGTGAGTTGGTGCGAGGGGAATTGCACCCCAGTGAGTTGGTGCCAGTGGAACTGCACACCAGTGAATTAGTGCCCGGGGAACTGCAGACCACTGAGTTGGTGCCAGGGGAACTGCACCACGGTGAATTTGGGCCAGTGGAACTGCACCTGAGTGCGTTGGTGCCAGGGGATCTGCAATCTAGCGAGGTGCTGCCAGGGGAACTGCAAACCTGTGAGTTGGTGCCAAGGGAACTGCATCCCAGTGAATTGATGCCAGTGGAACTGTACAACAGCGAGTTGGCGCCAGGGGAATTGCACCCCAGTGAGTTGGTGCCAAGGGGAACTGCACGCCAGTGAGTTGGTGCCAAGGGAACTACACTCCAGCGAGTTGGTGCCAGGTGAACTGCAATTTAGTGAGATGATGCCAGGGGATGTGCACCCAGTGAGTTGGTGCAAGGGGAATTGCATCCCAGTGAGTTGGTGCCAGGGGAACTGCACCCCAGTGAGTTGGTGCCAGGGGAACTGCAATCTAGTGAGATGGTGCCAGGGGGACTGCATGCCAATGAATTGTTGCCAGGGGAACTGCACCCCAGCGAATTGGTGCCAGTGGAACTGCACACCAGTGAATTAGTGCCCGGGGAACTGCAGACCACTCAGTTGGTGCCAGTGGAACTGTACAACAGCGAGTTGGTGCCAGGGGAATTGCACGCCAGTGAGGTGGTGCCAGTGGAACTGCACACCAGTGAATTAGTGCCCGGGGAACTGCAGACCACTGAGTTGGCGCCAGGGGAATCGCAGCCCAGCGAGTTGGGACCAGGGGAACTGCACCCCAGCGAGTTGGTGCCAGAGGAACTGCACCCTAATCAGTTGGTGCTAATGGAACTGCACCCCAGTGTGTTGGTGCCAGTGGAATTGCACCCCAGTGAGTTGGTGACAGTCGAACTGCACACCAGTGAATTAGTGCTTTGGGAACTGCAGACCAGTGAGTTGGTGCCAGCAGAACTGCACCCCAGTGGGTTGGTGCCAGGGGAACTGCACCCCATTGAATTGCTGGCAGGGGAACTGCACGCCAGTGAGTTGGTGCCAAGGGAACTACACTCCAGCGACTTGGTGCCAGGTGAACTGCAATTTAGTGAGTTCGTGCCAGCGGAACTGCACCCCAGTGAGTTAGTGCCAGGGGAACTGCACGCCACTGAGTTGTTGCCAGGGGAACTGCATGCCAAAGAATTGCTGCCAGGGGAACTGCACCCCTGCGAATTGGTACCGGACGAACTGCACCCCAGTGTGGTGGTGCCAGGGGAAATGTACCCCAGGGAGTTGGTGCCAGGGGAACTGCACCCCAGTGAGTTGGTGCCAGGGGAACTGCAATCTAGTGAGTTGGTGCCAGGTGAACTGTACCCCAGTGAGATGGTGCCAGAGGAACTGCACCCCAGTGAATTGGTGCCACTGGAACTGCACACTCGTGTATTAGTGCCCGGGGAACTGCAGACCACTGAGTTGGTGCCAGGGGAATGGCAGGCCAGTGAGTTGGTGCCAGGGGAACTGAACCCAGTGAGTTGGTGACAGGGGAGCTGAACCCCAGTGAGTTGGTTGCCAGGGGAATTTGCAGTAGTGAGTTGGTACCACGCGAACTGAACCCAGTAAGTTCGTGCCAGGGGAACTGTATCCCAGACTGTTGGTGCCAGGGGAACTGCACCCCATTGAGTTGCTGGCAGGGGAACTGCACCCCAGTGTGTTGGTGTCAGGGGAACTGCGGCCCAGCGAGTTGTTGCCAGGGGAACTCTGCCCCAGTGAATTGGTGCCAGGGGAACTGCAGCCCAGTGAGTCGGGGCCAGCGGAACTGCACCCAGTGAGTAGGTGCCTGGAGAACTGCAACGCAGTGAGTTTATGCCAGGGGAACTGCACACTATTGAATTGTGGCCAGGGGAACTGCACCCCAGTTAGTTGGTACCAATGGAACAGCACCCTAGTGAGTTCATGCCTGGGGAACTGTATCCTAGAGTGTTGGTGCCAGGGGAACAACACGCCAGTGAATTGGGGCCAGGTGAAGTGAACCCAAGTGAGTTGGTGCCAGGGAAACCGCATTCCAGTGTGCTGTTGCCAGCGGAATTGCACCCCAGCGAGTTGGTGCCAGGAGAACTGCAGCCCAGCGATGTGATACCAGGGGAACTGCACCCCGTGAGTTGGTGCCGCGGGAACTGCACCCGAGTAGATTGGTGTCAGGGGAACTGCACTCCAACGAGTTGGTGCAAGGGGAACTGCACCCCAGTGAGTTGGTGCCAGTGGAACTAGACCCCAGTGAGTAATTGCCAGGGGAACGGTACCCCAGTGACTTGGTGCCAGGGGAACAGCTCCCCAGGGAATTGGGGCCAGGGGAACTCCACACCAGTGAGTTCGTGCCAGCGGAACTGCACCCCAGTGAGTTAGTGCCAGGGGAACTGCACGCCACTGAGTTGTTGCCAGGGGAACTGCATGCCAAAGAATTGCTGCCAGGGGAACTGCACCCCTGCGAATTGGTACCGGACGAACTGCACCCCAGTGTGGTGGTGCCAGGGGAAATGTACCCCAGGGAGTTGGTGCCAGGGGAACTGCACCCCAGTGAGTTGGTGCCAGGAGAACTGCAATCTAGTGAGTTGGTGCCAGGAGAAATGAAACCAGAGAATTGGTGCCTGGGGAACTGAACGCAGTGAGTTGGTGCCAGGGGAACAGTACCCCAGAGAGTTGGTGAGAGGGGAGCTGAAACCCAGTGAGTTGGTTGCCAGGTGAATTTACAGCAGTTGGCGCCAGGGGAATGGCAGCCCAGCGAGTTGGTGCCAGGGGAACAGCACCCCAGCGAATTGGTGCCAGAGGAACTGCACCCTAATCAGTTGGTGCTAATGGAACTGCACCCCTGTGAGTTGGTGCCAAGGGAACTGCATCCCAGTGAATTGATGCCAGTGGAACTGCACCACAGCGAGTTGGTGCCCGGGGAACTGCAGACCACTGAGTTGGCGCCAGGGGAATGGCAGCCCAGTGTGTTCGTGCCAGGGTAATTGCAGCCGAGTGAGTTGGTGCCAGGGGAACTGCACCCCAGCGAGTTGGTGCCAAGGGAATCTGCAGCCCAGTGAGTTGGTGCCAGGGGAACGGCAGCCCAGCGAGTTGGTGCCAAGGGAACTGCACCCCAGTGAGGTGGTGCCAGGGGAACTGTACCCCAGTGTGTTGTTGCCAGGGGAATTGCACCCCAGCGAGTTGGTGCCAGGGGAACTGCAGCCCAGCGATGTGGTGCCAGGGGAACTGCACCTGGGTGAGTTGGTGCCAGGAGAACTGCACCCCAGTGAGTTGGTGCCAGGGGAACTCAACCCCAGTGAGTTGGTATCAGGGGAACTCCACAGCTGTGAGTTGGTGCCAGGGGAACTGCACGCCAGTGAGTTGTTGCCAGGGGAACTGCATGCCAAAGAATTTGTGCCAGGAGAACTGCACCCCTGCGAATTGGTGCCGGACGACCTGCACCCCAGTGAGTTGGTGCCAGTGGAACTGCACACCAGTGAATTAGTGCCCGGGGAACTGCAGACCACTGAGTTGGTGCCAGGGGAACTGCACCACGGTGAATTTGGGCCAGTGGAACTGCACCTGAGTGCGTTGGTGCCAGGGGATCTGCAATCTAGCGAGGTGCTGCCAGGGGAACTGCAAACCTGTGAGTTGGTGCCAAGGGAACTGCATCCCAGTGAATTGATGCCAGTGGAACTGTACAACAGCGAGTTGGTGCCAGGGGAATTGCACCCCAGTGAGTTGGTGCCAAGGGGAACTGCATGCCAGTGAGTTGGTGCCAAGGGAACTACACTCCAGCGAGTTGGTGCCAGGTGAACTGCAATTTAGTGAGATGATGCCAGGGGATGTGCACCCAGTGAGTTGGTGCCAGGGGAACTGCATCCCAGTGAGTTGGTGCCAGGGGAACTGCACCCCAGTGAGTTGGTGCCAGGGGAACTGCAATCTAGTGAGATGGTGCCAGGGGGAATGCATGCCAATGAATTGTTGCCAGGGGAACTGCACCCCAGCGAATTGGTGCCGGAGGAACTGCACGCCAGTGAGTTGGTGCCAGGGGAACTGCACACCAGTGAGTTGGTGCCAGGAGAACTGCAGCCCAGCGATGTGATACCAGGGGAACTGCACCCCGTGAGTTGGTGTCAGGGGAATTGTACCCCATTGAGTTGGCTTTAGGTGAACAGCACCCCAGTGTGTTGTTGCCAGGGGAATTGCACCCCAGCGAGTTTGTGCCAGGGGAACTGCACCCAAGTGCCTTGGTGCCAGGAGAACTGTACCCAGTAACTTGGTGCCAGGGGAACTGCACTTCAGTGAGTTGGTGCCAGTGGAACTTCACCCCAGTGAGCTCGTGCCAGGGGAACTGTACCCCAGTGAGGTGGTGCCAGGGGAACTGCACCCCAGTGAGTATCGGCCAGGAGAACAGCTGCCCAGGGAAATGGCGCCAGGGGAACTCCACAGCTGTGAGTTGGTGCCAGGGGAACTGCACGCCAGTGAGTTGTTGCCAGGGGAACTGCATGCCAAAGAATTTGTGCCAGGAGAACTGCACCCCAGTAGTTGGGGGGAGAGGAATTGCACCCCAGTGAGTTGGTGCCAGTGGAACTGCACACCAGTGAATTAGTGCCCGGGGAACTGCAGACCACTCAGTTGGTGCCAGGGGAACTGCACCACGGTGAATTTGGGCCAGTGGAACTGCACCTGAGTGCGTTGGTGCCAGGGGATCTGCAATCTAGCGAGGTGCTGCCAGGGGAACTGCAAACCTGTGAGTTGGTGCCAGGGGAACTGCACCTCAGTGAGTTGGTACCAGTGGAACTGCGCCCCTGTGAGTTGGTGCCAAGGGAACTGCATCCCAGTGAATTGATGCCAGTGGAACTGCACAACAGCGAGTTGGTGCCAGTGGAATTGCACCCCAGTGAGGTGGTGCCAGTGGAACTGCACACCAGTGAATTAGTGCCCGGGGAACTGCAGACCACTGAGTTGGTGCCAGGGGAACTGCACCACGGTGAATTTGGGCCAGTGGAACTGCACCTGAGTGCGTTGGTGCCAGGGGATCTGCAATCTAGCGAGGTGCTGCCAGGGCAACTGCAAACCTGTGAGTTGGTGCCAGGGGAACTGCACCTCAGTGAGTTAGTACCAATGGAACTGCGCCCCTGTGAGTTGGTGCCAAGGGAACTGCATCCCAGTGAATTGATGCCAGTGGAACTGCACAACAGCGAGTTGGTGCCAGGGGAATTGCACCCCAGTGAGGTGGTGCCAGTGGAACTGCACACCAGTGAATTAGTGCCCGGGGAACTGCAGACCACTGAGTTGGCGCCAGGGGAATCGCAGCCCAGCGAGTTGGGACCAGGGGAACTGCACCCCAGCGAGTTGGTGCCAGAGGAACTGCACCCTAATCAGTTGGTGCTAATGGAACTGCACCCCAGTGTGTTGGTGACAGTCGAACTGCACACCAGTGAATTAGTGCTTTGGGAACTGCAGACCAGTGAGTTGGTGCCAGCAGAACTGCACCCCAGTGGGTTGGTGCCAGGGGAACTGCACCCCATTGAATTGCTGGCAGGGGAACTGCACGCCAGTGAGTTGGTGCCAAGGGAACTACACTCCAGCGAGTTGGTGCCAGGTGAACTGCAATTTAGTGAGCTGATGCCAGGGGATGTGCACCCAGTGAGTTGGTGCCAGGGGAACTGCATCCCAGTGAGTTGGTGCCAGGGGAACTGCACCCCAGTGAGTTGGTGCCAGGGGAACTGCAATCTAGTGAGAAGGTGCCAGGGGGACTGCATGCCAATGAATTGTTGCCAGGGGAACTGCACCCCAGCGAATTGGTGCCGGAGGAACTGCACGCCAGTGAGTTGGTGCCAGGGGAACTGCACACCAGTGAGTTGGTGCCAGCAGAACTGCAGCCCAGCGATGTGATACCAGGGGAACTGCACCCCGTGAGTTGGTGTCAGGGGAATTGTACCCCATTGAGTTGGTTTTAGGTGAACAGCACCCCAGTGTGTTGTTGCCAGGGGAATTACACACCAGCGAGTTTGTGCCAGGGGAACTGCACCCAAGTGCCTTGGTGCCAGGAGAACTGTACCCAGTAACTTGGTGCCAGGGGAACTGCACTTCAGTGAGTTGGTGCCAGTGGAACTTCACCCCAGTGAGTTCGTGCCAGGGGAACTGTACCCCAGTGAGGTGGTGCCAGGGGAACTGCACCCCAGTGATTATCGGCCAGGAGAACAGCTGCCCAGGGAAATGGGGCCAGGGGACCTCCACAGCTGTGAGTTGGTGCCAGGGGAACTGCACGCCAGTGAGTTGTTGCCAGGGGAACTGCATGCCAAAGAATTTGTGCCAGGAGAACTGCACCCCTGCGAATTGGCGCCGGACGACCTGCACCCCAGTGAGTTGGTGGGAGGGGAATTGCACCCCAGTGAGTTGGTGCCAGTGGAACTGCACACCAGTGAATTAGTGCCCGGGGAACTGCAGACCACTGAGTTGGTGCCAGGGGAACTGCACCACGGTGAATTTGGGCCAGTGGAACTGCACCTGAGTGCGTTGGTGCCAGGGGATCTGCAATCTAGCGAGGTGCTGCCAGGGGAACTGCAAACCTGTGAGTTGGTGCCAAGGGAACTGCATCCCAGTGAATTGATGCCAGTGGAACTGTACAACAGCGAGTTGGTGCCAGGGGAATTGCACGCCAGTGAGGTGGTGCCAGTGGAACTGCACACCAGTGAATTAGTGCCCGGGGAACTGCAGACCACTGAGTTGGCGCCAGGGGAATCGCAGCCCAGCGAGTTGGGACCAGGGGAACTGCACCCCAGCGAGTTGGTGCCAGAGGAACTGCACCCTAATCAGTTGGTGCTAATGGAACTGCACCCCAGTGTGTTGGTGCCAGTGGAATTGCACCCCAGTGAGTTGGTGCCAGTCGAACTGCACACCAGTGAATTAGTGCTTTGGGAACTGCAGACCAGTGAGTTGGTGCCAGCAGAACTGCACCCCAGTGGGTTGGTGCCAGGGGAACTGCACCCCATTGAATTGCTGGCAGGGGAACTGCACCGCAGTGTGTTGGTGCCAGGGGAACTGCAGCCCAGCGAGTTATTGCCAGGGGAACTGTGCCCCAGTGAATTGGTGCCAGGGGAAATGCAGCCCAGTGAGTTGGTTCCAGTGGAACTGCTACCCAGTGAGTTCCTGCCAGGGGAACTGCACCCCAGTGAGTTGGTGCCAGGGGAACAGCACCCCAGTGTGTTGTTGCCAGGGGAATTGCACCCCAGCGAGTTGGTGCCAGGGGAACTGCACCCAAGTGCCTTGGTGCCAGGAGAACTGTAACCAGTGATTTGGTGCCAGGGGAACTGCACCTCAGTGAGTTGATGCCAGAGGAACTGCACCCCAGTGAGTTGGTGCCAGTGGAACTACACCCCAGTGAGTTCTTGCCAGGGGAACTCAACATGAGTGAGTTCGTGCCAGCGGAACTGCACCCCAGTGAGTTAGTGCCAGGGGAACTGCACGCCACTGAGTTGTTGCCAGGGGAACTGCATGCCAAAGAATTGCTGCCAGGGGAACTGCACCCCTGCGAATTGGTACCGGACGAACTGCACCCCAGTGTGGTGGTGCCAGGGGAAATGTACCCCAGGGAGTTGGTGCCAGGGGAACTGCACCCCAGTGAGTTGGTGCCAGGGGAACTGCAATCTAGTGAGTTGGTGCCAGGTGAACTGTACCCCAGTGAGATGGTGCCAGAGGAACTGCATCCCAGTGAATTGGTGCCACTGGAACTGCACACTCGTGTATTAGTGCCCGGGGAACTGCGGACCACTGAGTTGGTGCCAGGGGAATGGCAGGCCAGTGAGTTGGTGCCAGGGGAACTGAACCCAGTGAGTTGGTGACAGGGGAGCTGAACCCCAGTGAGTTGGTTGCCAGGGGAATTTACAGTAGTGAGTTGGTACCACGCGAACTGAACCCAGTAAGTTCGTGCCAGGGGAACTGTATCCCAGACTGTTGGTGCCAGGGGAACTGCACCCCATTGAGTTGCTGGCAGGGGAACTGCACCCCAGTGTGTTGGTGTCAGGGGAACTGCAGCCCAGCGAGTTGTTGCCAGGGGAACTCTGCCCCAGTGAATTGGTGCCAGGGGAACTGCAGCCCAGTGAGTCGGGGCCAGCGGAACTGCACCCAGTGAGTAGGTGCCTGGAGAACTGCAACGCAGTGAGTTTATGCCAGGGGAACTGCACACTATTGAATTGTGGCCAGGGGAACTGCACCCCAGTTAGTTGGTACCAATGGAACAGCACCCTAGTGAGTTCATGCCTGGGGAACTGTATCCTAGAGTGTTGGTGCCAGGGGAACAACACGCCAGTGAATTGGGGCCAGGTGAAGTGAACCCAAGTGAGTTGGTGCCAGGGGAACGGCATCCCAGTGTGCTGTTGCCAGCGGAATTGCACCCCAGCGAGTTGGTGCCAGGAGAACTGCAGCCCAGCGATGTGATACCAGGGGAACTGCACCCCGTGAGTTGGTGCCGCGGGAACTGCACCCGAGTAGATTGGTGTCAGGGGAACTGCACTCCAACGAGTTGGTGCAAGGGGAACTGCACCCCAGTGAGTTGGTGCCAGTGGAACTAGACCCCAGTGAGTAATTGCCAGGGGAACGGTACCCCAGTGACTTGGTGCCAGGGGAACAGCTCCCCAGGGAATTGGGGCCAGGGGAACTCCACACCAGTGAGTTCGTGCCAGCGGAACTGCACCCCAGTGAGTTAGTGCCAGGGGAACTGCACGCCACTGAGTTGTTGCCAGGGGAACTGCATGCCAAAGAATTGCTGCCAGGGGAACTGCACCCCTGCGAATTGGTACCGGACGAACTGCACCCCAGTGTGGTGGTGCCAGGGGAAATGTACCCCATGGAGTTGGTGCCAGGGGAACTGCACCCCAGTGAGTTGGTGCCAGGAGAACTGCAATCTAGTGAGTTGGTGCCAGGAGAAATGAAACCAGAGAATTGGTGCCTGGGGAACTGAACGCAGTGAGTTGGTGCCAGGGGAACAGTACCCCAGAGAGTTGGTGAGAGGGGAGCTGAAACCCAGTGAGTTGGTTGCCAGGTGAATTTACAGCAGTTGGCGCCAGGGGAATGGCAGCCCAGCGAGTTGGTGCCAGGGGAACAGCACCCCAGCGAGTTGGTGCCAGAGGAACTGCACCCTAATCAGTTGGTGCTAATGGAACTGCACCCCTGTGAGTTGGTGCCAAGGGAACTGCATCCCAGTGAATTGATGCCAGTGGAACTGCACCACAGCGAGTTGGTGCCCGGGGAACTGCAGACCACTGAGTTGGCGCCAGGGGAATGGCAGCCCAGTGTGTTCGTGCCAGGGTAATTGCAGCCGAGTGAGTTGGTGCCAGGGGAACTGCACCCCAGCGAGTTGGTGCCAAGGGAATCTGCAGCCCAGTGAGTTGGTGCCAGGGGAACGGCAGCCCAGCGAGTTGGTGCCAAGGGAACTGCACCCCAGTGAGGTGGTGCCAGGGGAACTGTACCCCAGTGTGTTGTTGCCAGGGGAATTGCACCCCAGCGAGTTGGTGCCAGGGGAACTGCAGCCCAGCGATGTGGTGCCAGGGGAACTGCACCTAGGTGAGTTGGTGCCAGGAGAACTGCACCCCAGTGAGTTGGTGCCAGGGGAACTCAACCCCAGTGAGTTGGTATCAGGGCAATTGCACCCCTGTGAGTTGGTGCCAGGGGAACTGCATGCCAATGCATTGTTGCCAGGGGAACTGCACCCCAGTTAATTGCTGACAGAGGAACTGCACCCCAGTGTGTTGGTGCCAGGGGAACTGCACCCCATTGAGTTGGTGCCAGGGGAACTGCACCTGGCTGAGTTGCTGCCAGGGGAACTCCACCCCAGTGAGTTGGTGCCAGGGGAACTGCACCCCAGTGGATTGGTGTCAGGGGAACTGCACCCCAGCGAGTTGGTGCCAGGGCAACTGAAGCCAAGTGTGTTGCTGCCAGGGGAAATGCACCCGGGTGAGTTGGTGCCAGGGGAACTGCAATCTAGTGAGTTGGTGCAACGGGAACTGCACCCTAGTGAGTTGGTGCCAGGGGAACTCCACCCCAGTTTGTTGGTATCAGGGCAACTGCACCCCTGTGAGTTGGTGCCAGGGGAACTGCATGCCAATGAATTGTTGCCTGGGGAACTGCACCCCAGTGAATTGCTGACAGAGGAACGGCACCCCAGTGAATTGCTGACAGAGGAACTGCACCCCAGTGTGTTGGTGCCAGGGGAACTGCACCCCATTGAGTTGGTGCCAGGGGAACTGCACTCCAGTGAGTTGGTACTACGGGAACTGCACCTCAATGAGTTGGTGCCAGGGGAACTGAATCCAGTGAGTTGGTGCCAGGGGAACTGCACCCCAGTGAATTGCTGTCAGCGGAACTGCACCCCAGTGTGTTGGTGCCAGTGGAACTGCACCACGGTGAATTTGGACCAGGGGAACTGCACCTGAATGAGTTGGTGTCATTGGAACTGCAATCTAGTGAGGTGCTGCCAGGGGAACTGCAAACCTGTGAGTTGGTGCCAGGGTAACTGCATCCCAGTGAGTTGGCACCAGGGGAACTGCAAACCTGTGAGTTGGTGCCAGTGGAACTGCACCCTAGTGAGCTGGTGCCTAGGGAACTGCATCCCAGTGAATTGGTGCCAGTGGAACTGCACAACAGCGAGTTGGTGCGAGGGGAATTGCACCCCAGTGATTTGGTGCCAGTGGAACTGCATCCCAGTGGGTTGGTGCCAGTGGAACTGCACACCAGTGAATTAGTGCCCGGGGAACTTCAGACCACTGAGTTGGTGCCAGGGGAATGGCAGCCCAGCGATTTGGTGCCAGGGGAACTGCACCCCAGCGAGTTGGTGCCAGAGGAACTGCATTCTAATCAGTTGGTGCTCCTGGAACTGCACCCCAGTGTGTTGGTGCCAGGGGAATTGCACCCCAGTGTGTTGGTGCCAGTCGAACTGCACACCAGTGAATTAATGCTTTCGTAACTGCAGACCAGTGAGTTGGTGCCAGTGGAACTGCATCCCAGTGGGTTGGTGCCAGTGGAACTGCACACCAGTGAATTAGTGCCCGGGGAACTTCAGACCACTGAGTTGGTGCCAGGGGAATGGCAGCCCAGCGATTTGGTGCCAGGGGAACTGCACCCCAGCGAGTTGGTGCCAGAGGAACTGCATTCTAATCAGTTGGTGCTCCTGGAACTGCACCCCAGTGTGTTGGTGCCAGGGGAATTGCACCCCAGTGTGTTGGTGCCAGTCGAACTGCACACCAGTGAATTAATGCTTTCGTAACTGCAGACCAGTGAGTTGGTGCCATCAGAACTACACCCCAGTGCGTTGGTGGCAGGAGAAATGCAGCCCAGCGAGTTGGTGCCAGGGGAAGTGAACCGAATTGAGTTGGTGCCAGGGGAAGTGAACCGAATTGAGTTGGTGCCAGGGGAACGGCAACCCAGAGAGTTGGTTCCAGGGGAAATGCACCCCGGTGAGTTGGTGTCAGGGGAATCGTACCCCATTGAGTTGGTGTCAGGTGAACAGCACCTCAGTGTGTTGTTGCCAGGGGAATTGCACCCCAGCGAGTTTGTGCCAGGGGAATTGCACCCAAGTGCCATGGTGCCAGGAGAACTGTACCCAGTGACTTGGTGCCAGGGGAACTGCACTTCAGTGAGTTGGTGCCAGGGGAACCGCACCCCAGTGAGTTGGTGCCAGTGGAACTAGATCCCAGTGAGTTCGTGCCAGGGGAACTGTACCCCAGTGAGGTGGTGCCAGGGGAACTTCACCCCAGTGAGTATCGGCCAGGGGAACAGCTGCCCAGGGGAACTCCACACCAATGAGTTGGTGCCAGCGGAACTGCACCCCAGTGATTTGGTGCCAGGGGAACTACACGCCAGTGAGTTGTTGCCAGGGGAACTGCATGCCAAAGAATTTGTGCCAGGGGAACTGCACCCCTGCGAATTGGTGCCGGACGACCTGCACCCCAGTGAGTTGGTGCCAGTGGAACTGCACACCAGTGAATTAGTGCCCGGGGAACTGCAGACCACTGAGTTGGTGCCAGGGGAACTGCACCACGGTGAATTTGGGCCAGTGGAACTGCACCTGAGTGCGTTGGTGCCAGGGGATCTGCAATCTAGCGAGGTGTTGCCAGGGGAACTGCAAACCTGTGAGTTGGTGCCAGGGGAACTGCAAACCTGTGAGTTGGTGCCAGGGGAACTGCAAACCTGTGAGTTGGTGCCAGGGGAACTGCACCCCAGTGAGTTGGTACCAGTGGAACTGCACCCCTGTGAGTTTGTGCCAAGGGAACGACATCCCAGTGAGTTGGTACCAGTAGAACTGCACCCCTGTGAGTTGGTGCCAAGGGAACTGCATCCCAGTGAATTGATGCCAGTCGAACTGCACCACAGCGAGTTGTTGCCAGGGGAATTGCACCCCAGTGAGTTGGTGCCAGTGGAACTGCACACCAGTGAATTAGTGCCAGGGGAACTGCAGACCACTGAGTTGGCGCCAGGGGAATGGTAGCCCAGTGATTTGTTGCCTGGGGAACTGCACCCCAGCGAGTTGGTGCCAGAGGAACTGCACCCTAATCAGTTGGTGCTAATGGAACTGCACCCCAGTGTGTTGGTGCCAGGGGAATTGTACCCCAGTGAGTTGGTGCCAGGGGAATTGCATCCCAGTGAGTTGGTGCCAGTCGAACTGCACACCGGTGAATTAGTGCCTTGTGAACTGCAGACCAGTGAGTTGGTGCCAGCAGAACTGCACCCCAGTGGGTTGGTGCCAGGGCAACTGCGCCCCATTGAATTGCTGGCAGGGGAACTGCACCCCAGTGTGTTGGTGCCAGGGGAACTGCAGCCCAGCGAGTTATTGCCTGGGGAACGGTGCCCCAGTGAATTGGTGCCAGGGGAACTGCAGCCCCGTGAGTTGGGGCCAGTGGAACTGCACCCAGTGAGTTGGTGCCTGGAGAACTGCAACGCAGTGAGTTTATGCCAGGGGAACTGCACACTATTGAATTGTGGCCAGGGGAACTGCACCCCAGTTAGTTGGTTCCAGTGGAACTGCTACCCAGTGAGTTCGTGCCTGGGGAACTGCAGACCAGTGAGTTGGTGCCAGCAGAACTGCACCCCAGTGGGTTGGTGCCAGGGGAACTGCACCCCATTGAATTGCTGGCAGGGGAACTGCACCTCAGTGTGTTGGTGCCAGGGGAACTGCAGCCCAGCGAGTTATTGCCAGGGGAACTGTGCCCCGGTGAATTGGTGCCAGGGGAACTGCAGCCCCGTGAGTTGGGGCCAGTGGAACTGCAACCAGTGAGGTGGTGCCTGGACAACTGCAACGCAGTGAGTTTATGCCAGGGGAACTGCACACTATTGAATTGTGGCCTGGGGAACTGCACTCCAGTTAGTTGGTTCCAGTGGAACTGCTGCCCAGTGAGTTCGTGCCTGGGGAACTGTATCCTCGAGTGTTAGTGCCAGGGGAACAACATGCCAGTGAGTTGGTGCAAGATGAACTGAAACCAGATAATTGGTGCCAGGGGAACTGAACCCAGTGATTTGGCGCCAGGGAAACTGAACCCAGTGATTTGGTGCCAGGGGAACTGAACCCAGTGATTTGGTGCCAGGGGAACTGCACCCCAGTGACTTGGTACCACGGGAACTACACCCCAGTGAGTTGGTGCCAGGGGAACAACACCCCAGTGAGTTGGTCCCAGTAGAACTGCACACCAGTGAAATTGTGCCCGGGGAACTGCAGACCACTGAGTTGGTGCCAGGGGAATGGCAGCCCAGTGAGTTGGTGACAGGGGAGCTGAACCCCAGTGAGTTGGTTGTCAGGGGAATTTACAGTCGTGAGTTGGTACCACGGGAACTGAACCCAGTAAGTTGGTGCCAGGAGAACTGCACCCAAGTGCCTTGGTGCCAGGAGAACTGTAACCAGTGATTTGGTGCCAGGGGAACAGCACCCCAGTGTGTTGTTGCCAGGGGAATTGCACCCCAGCGAGTTGGTGCCAGGGGAACTGCACCTGGGTGAGTTGGTGCCAGGAGAACTGCACCCCAGTGAGTTGGTGCCGCGGGAACAGCACCCAGGTGAGTTGGTGCCAGGGGAACTCAACCCCAGTGGATTGGTGTCAGGGGAACTGCACTTCAACGAGTTGGTGCACGGGGAACTGCACCCCAGTGAGTTGGTGCCAGGGGAACTGCAGCCGAGTGAGTTGGTGCCAGAGGAACTGCACCCCAGTGAATTGGTGCCAGGGGAAGTGAACCCAAGTGAGTTGCTGCCAGGGAAACGACAGCCCAGCGAGTTGGTGCCAAGGGAACTGCACCTCAGTGAGGTGGTGCCAGGGGAACAGCACCCCAGTGTGTTGTTGTCAGGGGAATTGCACCCCAGCGAGTTGGTGCCAGGGGAACTGCACCTGGGTGAGTTGGTGCCAGGGGAACTGCATCCCAGTGAGTTGGTGCCGCGGGAACAGCACCCAGGTGAGTTGGTGCCAGGGGAACTCCGTCCCAGTGAGTTGATGCCAGGAGAACTGCACCCCAGTGGATTGGTGTCAGGGGAACTGCACTTCAACGAGTTGGTGCAAGGGGAACTGCACCCCAGTGAGTTGGTGCCAGGGGAAGTTCACTCCAGTGAGTTGGTGCCAAGGGAACTGCACCCCAGTGCATTGGTGCCAGGGGAGCTGCACCCCAGCGAGTTGGTGCCAGGGCAACTGAAGCCAAGTGTGTTGCTGCCAGGGGAAATGCACCCGGGTGATTTGGTGCCAGGGGAACTGCAATCTAGTGAGTTGGTGCAACGGGAACTGCACCCTAGTGAGTTGGTGCCAGGGGAACTCCACCCCAGTTTGTTGGTATCAGGGCAACTGCACCCCTGTGAGTTGATGCCAGGGGCACTGCATGCAAATGAATTGTTGTTCGGGGAACTGCACCCCAGTGAATTGCTGACAGAGGAACTGCACCCCAGTGTTTTGGTGCCAGGGGAACTGCACCCCAATGAGTTGGTGCCAGGGGACCTGCACTCCAGTGAGTTGGTACTACGGGAACTGCACCTCAGTGAGTTGGTGCCAGGGAAACTGAACCCAGTGAGTTGGTGCCAGGGAGATCTACACCCCAGTGAGTTGGTGCCAGTGGAACTGCACCCCAGTGAGTTGGTGCCACGGGAACTGCACCACGGTGAATTTGGGCCAGGGGAACTGCACCTCAGTGAGTTGGTGCCAGGGGAACTGCACTCCAGTGAGTTGCCACCAGTGGAACTGCACCCGTGTGAGTTGGTGCCAGTGGAACTGCACCCGAGTGAGCTGGTGCCTGGGGAACTGCATCCCAGTGAATTGGTGCCATTGGAACTGCACAACAGCGAGTTGGTGCGAGGGGAATTGCACCCCAGTGAGTTGGTGCCAGTGGAACTGCATCCCAGTGGGTTGGTGCCAGTGGAACTGCACACCAGTGAATTAGCGCCCGGGGAACTTTAGACCACTGAGTTGGTGCCAGGGGAATGGTAGCCCAGTGATTTGGTGCCTGGGGAACTGCACCCCAGCGAGTTGGTGCCAGAGGAACTGCATCCTAATCAGTTGGTGCTCCTGGAACTGCACCCCAGTGTGTTGGTGCCAGGGGAATTGCACCCCAGTGAGTTGGTGCCAGGGGAACTGCACCCCAGTGGATTGGTGTCAGGGGAACTGCACTTCAACGAGTTGGTGCAAGGGGAACTGCACCCCAGTGAGTTGGTGCCAGGGGAAGTTCACTCCAGTGTGCTGGTGCCAAGGGAACTGCACCCCAGTGCATTGGTGCCAGGGGAGCTGCACCCCAGCGAGTTGGTGCCAGGGCAACTGAAGCCAAGTGTGTTGCTGCCAGGGGAAATGCACCCGGGTGATTTGGTGCCAGGGGAACTGCAATCTAGTGAGTTGGTGCAACGGGAACTGCACCCTAGTGAGTTGGTGCCAGGGGAACTCCACCCCAGTTTGTTGGTATCAGGGCAACTGCACCCCTGTGAGTTGATGCCAGGGGAACTGCATGCCAATGAATTGTTGCTCGGGGAACTGCACCCCAGTGAATTGCTGACAGAGGAACTGCACCCCAGTGTGTTGGTGCCAGGGGAACTGCACCCCAATGAGTTGGTGCCAGGGGACCTGCACTCCAGTGAGTTGGTACTACGGGAACTGCACCTCAGTGAGTTGGTGCCAGGGGAGCTGCACCCCAGTGAGTTGCCACCAGTGGAACTGCACCCAAGTGCCTTGGTGCCAGGAGAACTGTAACCAGTGATTTGGTGCCAGGGGAACTGCACCTCAGTGAGTTGTTGCCAGGGGAACTGCACCCCAGTGAGTTGGTGCCAGGGGAACAGCTCCCCAGGGAATTGGGGCCAGGGGAACTCCACACCAGTGAGTTCGTGCCAGCGGAACTGCACCCCAGTGAGTTAGTGCCAGGGGAACTGCACGCCACTGAGTTGTTGCCAGGGGAACTGCATGCCAAAGAATTGCTGCCAGGGGAACTGCACCCCTGCGAATTGGTACTGGACGAACTGCACCCCAGTGTGGTGGTGCCAGGGGAAATGTACCCCAGGGAGTTGGTGCCAGGGGAAACTGCACCCCAGTGAGTTGGTGCCAGCGGAACTGCAATCTAGTGAGTTGGTGCCAGGTGAACTGTACCCCAGTGAGATGGTGCCAGAGGAACTACATCCCAGTGAATTGGTGCCAGTGGAACTGCACACTAGTTTATTAGTGCCCGGGGAACTGCAGACCACTGAGTTGGTGCCAGGGGAACTGCACCACGGTGAATTTGGGCCAGGGGAAATGCACGTGAGTTGGTGCCAGGGGTTCTGCAAACCTGTGAGTTTCTGCGAGGGGAACTGCACCCCAGTGAGTTGGTACCAGTGGAACTGCACCCCTGTGAGTTGGTGCCTACGGTACTGCATCCCAGTGTGTTGGTGCCAGTGGAACTGCACAACAGCGAGTTGGTGCGAGGGGAATTGCACCCCAGTGAGTTGGTGCCAGTAGAACTGCACACCAGTGAATTTGTGCCCGGGGAACTGCAGACCACTGAGTTGGTGCCAGGAGAATGGCAGCCCAGTGAGTTGGTGCCAGGGGAGCTGAACCCCAGTGAGTTGGTTGCCAGGAGAATTTACAGTAGTGAGTTGGTACCACGCGAACTGAACCCAGTAAGTTCGTGCCAGGGGAACTGTATCCCAGACTGTTGGTGTCAGGAGAACTGAATCCAGTGAGTTGGTGCCAGGGAGATCTACACCCCAGTGAGTTGGTGCCAGTGGAACTGCACCCCAGTGAGTTGGTGCCAGGGGAACTGCAATGTAGTGAGGTGCTGCCAGGGGAACTGCAAACCTGTGAGTTGGTGCCAGGGTAACTGCACCCCAGTGAATTGGCACCTGTGGAACTCTACCCGTGTGAGTTGGTGCCAATGGAACTGCACCCTAGTGAGTTGGTGCCTGGGGAACTGCATCTCAGTGAATTGGTGCCAGTGGAACTGCACACCAGTGAATTAGTGCCCGGGGAACTTCAGACCACTGAGTTGGTACCACGGTAACTGCACCCCAGTGAGTCTGTGCCAGGGGAACTGAACCCAGTGAATGCGCGCCAGAGGAACTTCACCCCAGTGAGTTCGTGCCAGGGGAACTGTATCCCAGAGTGTTGTTGTCCGGGGAACTGCCCCCGGTGAGTTGGTGCCAGGGGAACACCACCCCAGTGAATTGGGGCCAGGGGAACTCCACTGCAGTGAGTTGGTGCCAGGGGAACTGAATCCAGTGAGTTGGTGCCAGGGGAACTGCACCCCAGTGAGTTGGTGCCAGGAGAAATTAAACCAGAGAATTGGTGCCTGGGGAACTGAACGCAGTGAGTTGGTGCCAGGGGAACAGTACCCCAGAGAGTTGGTGAGAGGGAGCTGAAACCCAGTGAGTTGGTTGCCAGGTGAATTTACAGCAGTTGGCGCCAGGGGAATGGCAGCCCAGCGAGTTGGTGCCAGGGGAACAGCACCCCAGCGAGTTGGTGCCAGAGGAACTGCACCCTAATCAGTTGGTGCTAATGGAACTGCACCCCTGTGAGTTGGTGCCAAGGGAACTGCATCCCAGTGAATTGATGCCAGTGGAACTGCACCACAGCGAGTTGGTGCTAGGGGAATTGCACCCCAGTGAGTTGGTGCCAGTGGAACTGCACACCAGTGAATTAGTGCCCGGGGAACTGCAGACCACTGAGTTGGCGCCAGGGGAATGGCAGCCCAGTGTGTTCGTGCCAGGGTAATTGCAGCCGAGTGAGTTGGTGCCAGGGGAACTGCACCCCAGCGAGTTGGTGCCAAGGGAAACTGCAGCCCAGTGAGTTGGTGCCAGGGGAACGACAGCCCAGCGAGTTGGTGCCAAGGGAACTGCACCCCAGTGAGGTTGTGCCAGGGGAACTGCACCCCAGTGTGTTGTTGCCAGGGGAATTGCACCCCAGCGAGTTGGTGCCAGGGGAACTGCAGCCCAGCGATGTTGTGCCAGTGGAACTGCACCTGGGTGAGTTGGTGCCAGGAGAACTGCATCCCAGTGAGTTGGTGCCAGGGGAACTCAACTCCAGTGAGTTGGTATCAGGGCAACTGCACCCCTGTGAGTTGGTGCCAGGGGAACTGCATGCCAATGCATTGTTGCCAGGGGAACTGTACCCCAGTTAATTGCTGACAGAGGAACTGCACCCCAATGTGTTGGTGCCAGGGGAACTGCACCCCATTGAGTTGGTGCCGCGGGAACTGCACCCAGGTGAGTTGCTGCCAGGGGAACTCCACCCCAGTGAGTTGGTGCCAGGGGAGCTGCACCCCAGCGAGTTGGTGCCAGGGCAACTGAAGCCAAGTGTGTTGCTGCCAGGGGAAATGCACCCGGGTGAGTTGGTGCCAGGGGAACTGCAATCTAGTGAGTTGGTGCAACGGGAACTGCACCCCAGTGAGTTGGTGCCAGGGGAACTCCACCCCAGTTTGTTGGTATCAGGGCAACTGCACCCCTGTGAGTTGGTGCCAGGGGAACTGCATGCCAATGAATTGTTGCCAGGGGAACTGCACCCCAGTGAATTGCTGACAGAGGAACTGCACCCCAGTGTGTTGGTGCCAGGGGAACTGCACCCCATTGAGTTGGTGCCAGGGGAACTGCACTCCAGTGAGTTGGTACTACGGGAACTGCACCTCAATGAGTTGGTGCCAGGGGAACTGAATCCAGTGAGTTGGTGCCAGGGGAACTGCACCACGGTGAATTTGGGCCAGGGGAACTGCACCTGAGTGAGTTGGTGCCATTGGAACTGCAATATAGTGAGGTGCTGCCAGGGGAACCGCAAACCTGTGAGTTGGTGCCAGGGTAACTGCACCCCAGTGAGTTGGCACCTGTGGAACTGCACCCGTGTGAGTTGGTGCCAATGGAACTGCACCCTTGTGAGTTGGTGCCTGGGGAACTGCATCCCAGTGAATTGGTGCCAGTGGAACTGCACAACAGCGAGTTGTGCAAGGGGAATTGCACCCCAGTGAGTTGGTGAAAGTGGAACTGCATCCCAGTGGGTTGGTGCCAGTGGAACTGCACACCAGTGAATTAGTGCCCGGGGAACTTCAGACCAATGAGTTTGTACCACGGGAACTGCACCCCTGTGAGTTCGTGCCAGGGGAACTGAACCCAGTGAATGGGCGCCAGAGGAACTTCACCCCAGTGAGTTTGTGCCAGGGGAACTGTATCCCAGTGTTGGTGCCCGGGGAACTGCCCCTGGTGAGTTGGTGCCAGGAGAACAACACCCCAGTGAATTTGGGCCAGGGGAACCCCACTGCAGTGAGTTGGTGCCAGGGGAACTGAATCCAGTGAGTTGGTGCCAGGGGAACTGCACCCCAGTGAGTTGGTGCCAGGAGAAATGAAACCAGAGAATTGGTCCCTGGGGAACTGAACGCAGTGAGTTGGTGCCAGGGGAACAGTACCCCAGAGAGTTGGTGAGAGGGGAGCTGAAACCCAGTGAGTTGGTTGCCAGGGGAATTTACAGCAGTGAGTTGGGACCACGGGAACTGCACCCCAGTGAGTACGTGCCAGGGGAACTGAACCCAGTGAATGGGCGCCAGAGGAACTGCACCCCAGTGAGTTCGTGCCAGGGGAACTGTACCCCAGTGAGGTGGTGCCAGGGCAACTGCACCCCAGTGAGTTGGTGCCAGGGAGACTGCATGCCAAAGAATTGCTGCCAGGGGAACTGCACCCCTGCGAATTGTTGCCGGACGTACTGCACCCCAGTGTGGTGGTGCCAGGGGAAATGCACCCCAGAGAGTTGGTGACAGGGGAGCTGAAACCCAGTGAGTTGGTTGCCAGGGGAATTGCACCCCAGTGAGTTCGTGCCAGGAGAACTGTACCCACTGACTTGGTGCCAGGGGAACTGCACACCAGTGAGTTGGTGCCAGTGGAATTACATCCCAGTGAGTTGGTGCCAGGGGAACTGCACCCCAGTGAGTTGGTGCCAAGGGAACAGCTCCCCAGTGAATTGGGGCCAGGGCAACTCCACATCAGTGAGTTGGTGCCAGCAGAAATGCACCCCAGTGAGTTAGTGCCAGGGGAATTGCACGCCAGTGAGTTGTTGCCAGGGGAACTGCATGCCAAGGAATTGCTGCCAGGGGAACTGCACCCCTGCGAATTGGTGCCGGACGTACTGCACCCCAGTGTGGTGGTGCCAGGGAGTTGGTGCCAGGGGAACTCCACTCCAGTGAGTTTGTGCCAGGGGAACTGCACGCCAGTGAGTTGGTGCCAGGTGAACTGTATCCCAGTGAGATAGTGCCAGAGAAACTGCATCCCAGTGAATTGGTGGCAGTAGAACTGCACACCAGTGAATTAGTGCCTTGGGAACTGCAGACCAGTGAGTTGGTGCCAGCAGAACTGCACCCCAGTGCCTTGGTGCCAGGGGAACGGCACCCCACTGAGTTGGGGCCAGGGGAACTGCACCCCAGCGAGTTGGTGTCAGGGGAACTGCACCCAAGTCAGTTGGAGCCATGGGAACTGAAATCTAGTGAGTTGGTGCAACGGGTACTGCACCCCAGTGAGTTGGTGCCAGGGGAACTGCACCCTAGTAAGTTGCTTCCAGGGAAACTGCACCCCAATGTGTTGCGCAAGGGGCACTGCACCCCTGTGTGTTTGTGCCAGGGGAACTGCATGCCAATGAATGGTTGCCGGTGGAACTGCACCCCATTGAATTGCTGGCAGGGGAACTGCACTCCAGAGTGTTGGTGCCAGGGGAACTGCAGCGCAGCGAGTTGGTGCCAGGGGAACTGTGCCCCAGTGAATTGGTGCCAGGGGAACTGCAGCCCCGTGAGTTGGGGTCAGCGGAACTGCACCCAGTGAGTTGGTGCCTGGAGAACTGCAACACAGTGAGTTTATGCCAGGGGAACTGTATCCCAGAGTGTTGGTGCCCAGGGAACTGCCCCTCATTGAGTTGGTGCCAGGGGAACAACACCACAGTGAATTGGGGCCAGGGGAACTCCACTGTAGTGAGTTGGTGCCGGGGAACTGCGCCCTGGTGAGTTGGTGCCAGGGGAACTGAACCCAGTGAGTTGGTACCAGGGTACCTGCACCCCCAGGGAGTTGGTGCCAGGGGAAATTAAACCAGAGAGTTGTTGCCAGGGGAACTGAACCCAGTGAGTTGGTGAGAGGGGAACTGAACCCAGTAAGTTCGTGCCAGGGGAACTGTATCCCAGAGTGTTGGTGCCCGGGGAACTGCCCCTCAGTGAGTTGGTGCCAGGGGAACAACACCACAGTGAATTGGGGCCAGGGGAACTCCACTGTAGTGAGTTGGTGCCAGGGGAACTGCGCCCTGGTGAGTTGGTGCCGGGGAAATGAAACCAGAGAAGTGGTGCCAGGGGAACAGTTCCCCAGTGCGTTGGTGACAGGGGAACTTCACCCTACTGGGTTGGTGCCAGAATTGCATCCCCGTGAGTTGGTGCCAGGGGAACTGCACCCCAATGAGCTGGTGCCAGGGGAACTGCACCCCAGTAGTTGGTGCCAGTGGAACTGCACTACAGTGAGTTGGTGCCAGAGCAACATCAGCCCAGTTAATTGGGACCAAGGGAACTGCACACCAGTGATTTGGTGCCAATGGGCACTGTACCCCAGTGAGTTGGTGCCAGAGGAACTGAACCCCAGTGAGTTGGTGCCAGGGGAACTGAACCCAGACAGTTGTTGCCAGGGGAACTGCAACCCAGACAGTTGTTGCCAGGGGAACTGCAACCCAGTGAATTGGTGCCAGAGGAATTGCAACACAGTGAATTGGTGCCAGGGGAACTGCAACCCACTGAGTTGGTGCCAGGGGAAATGCAACCCAGTGATTTGGTGTCAGGGGAGCTACACCCCAGTGAGTTGGTATCAGGGGTAATGTACCCCAGCAAATTGGTAACCGAGGAACTGCATGACAATGAGTTGGTGCCAGGGGAACTGCACCCCAGTGAATTGCTGCCAGAGGAACTGCACCTCAGTGAGTAGGTTCCAGTGGAACATCACCCCACTGGGTTGGTGCCAGAACTGCATCCCAGTGAGTTGGGACCAGGGGAACAGCACCCCAGTGAGTTGGTGCCAGGGGAACTGAACCCAGAGAGTTGGTGCCCGGGGAACTGCACCCCAGTGAATTGGTGCCAGAGGAAGTGCACCCCAGTGAATTGGTGCCAGAGGAACTGCACCCCAGTGTGCCGGTGACAGGGGAACTGTACCCCAGTGAGTTGGTGCCAAGGTACCTGCACCCCAGTTAGTTGGTGCCAGGGGAGCTGCAGCCCAACGAGTTGGTGCCAGCCGAAATTACACCAGTGAGCTGGTACAAGGGGAACTACAGCCCAGTGACTTGCTGCCAGAGGAACTGCACCCCAATGAGCTGGCGACAGGGGAACTCCAACCCAGTGAGTTGGTGCCAGTGGAACAGCACCCCTGTTAATTCGGACCAGGGGAACTGCACCCCAGTGAGTTGGTGCCAGGGGAACTGTACCCCAATGAGTTGGTGCCAGGGGACCTGCACACCAGCGAGATGGTGCCAGGGGAACTGCACCGCAGTGAATTGCTGGCAGGGGAACTGCATTCTAGTGAGTTGGTGCCAGCGGAACTGCATTCCAGTGAGTTGGTGCCAGGGGAACTGCATTCCAGTGAGTTGCTGCCAGGGGAGCGGCACCCCAGTGAGTTGGTGACATGGGGAATTACACCAATGAGTTGTTGCCAGGGGAACTGAATCCAGTGAGTTGGTGCCAGGCGAACTGCTTCCCAGCGAGTTGGTGCCAGGGGAACGGCACCCCAGTGAGTTGGTGCCAGGGGAACTGCACCAAAGTGAATTGGTGCCAGAGGAACTGCATCCCAGTGAGTCGGTGCCAGGAGAACTATACCCCAGTGATTTTGTGCCAGGGGACTCACCCCCGTGAGTTGGTGCCAGGTGAACTGCACCCCAATGAGTTGGTGCCAGGGGAACAGCACCCCAGTGAGCTGCTGCCAGGGGAACAGTACCCTGTGAGTTGGTGCCAGTGGAACATCACCCCAATGAGCTTGTGCCAGAGGAACAGCACCCCAGTGAGTTGGTGCCAGGAGAACTGCACCTCAGTGAGCTGTTGCCAGGGGAACTGAATCCAGTGAGTTGGTGCCAGGCGAACTGCTTCCCAGTGAGTTGGTGCCAGGGGAACGGCACCCCAGTGTGTTGGTGCCAGGGAAACTGCACCCCAGTGAGTCGGTGCCAGGGGAACTATACGCCAGTGATTTGGTGCCAGGGGGCCGCATCCCAGTGAGCTGGTGCCAGGGGAACTCCACCCCAGTTGATGCCAGGGGAACTGCACCCCAGTGAGTTGGTGCCAGTGCATCGGCACCGCAGTGAGTTGGTGCCAGGGGAACTACACCCCAGTGAGTTGGTGCCAGAAGAATTGCACCCTGTGAGTTGGTGGCAGGGGAACTGCACCGGAGTGATTTGGTGCCTGGGGATCTGTACTCCAGTGAGACGATGCCAGGGGAACTGAACAGCAGAGAGTTGGTGCCAGGGGAACTGCACTCTCGTGATTTGATGCCGTGGGAACTTCATACCAGTGAGTTGGTGCCAGGGGAATTGCAACCCAGTGAGTCGGTGCTGGGGATCTGCACCCCAGTGAGTTGGTGCCAGCGGAATTGCACCCCAGTGAGTTGGTGCCAGGGGAGGACACCCCAGTGCGTTGGTGCCAGACTAACTGTGCCCCAGTGATTTGGCACCAGGGGAGGACACCCCAGTGCGTTGGTGCCAGACTAACTGTGTCCCAGTGATTTGGCGCCAGGGGAACTGCATCCCAGTGAGCTGGTGCCAGGGGAACTGCACCCCAGTGATTTGGCGCCAGGGGAACTGCACCCCACTGAGTTGGTGCCAGGGGAACTGCATCCCAGTGAGTTAGTGCCAGATGAACTGCACACTCATGAGTTGGTGCCAGGGGAACTGCACCCCAGTGAGTAGGTGCTGGGGAACTGCACCCCAGTGGGTTGGTGTCAGGGGAACTGCACCCCAGTGGATTGGTGCCAGCGGAACTCCACCCAAGTTGGTACCAGGGGAACTGCATCCCAGTGAGTTGGTGCCAGGGGATTGGCACCCCAGTGAGTTGGTGCAAGGACAACTGCACCCCAGTGAGTTGGTGCAAGGACAACTGCACCCCAGTGAGTTGGTGCCAGAAGAATGGCACCCTGTGAGTTGGTGGCAGGGGAACTGCACCCCAGTGAGTTGGTGCCAGGGGAACTGCACTCCAGTGATTTGGTGCCGTGGGAACTTCACACCAGTGAGTTGGTGCCAGGGGAATTGCAACCCAGTGAGTCGGTGCCGGGGAACTGCACCCCAGTAGGTTGGTGCCAGGGGAACTCCACCCCAGTGAGATGGTGCCAGGGGAACTGCACAGCAGCGAGTTGGTGCCAGGGGAACTGCACCCCAGTGAGTTGGTGCCAGGGGAACTGCACAGCAGAGAGTTGGTGCCAGGGGAACTGCACCCCAGTGAGTTGGTGCCAGGGGAACTGCACCCCAGTGAGTTGGTGGCTGGGGAACTGCACCCAGTGAGTTGGTGCCAGGAGAACTGCACCTCAGTGAGCTGTTGCCAGGGGAACTGAATCCAGTGAGTTGGTGCCAGGCGAACTGCTTCCCAGTGAGTTGGTGCCAGGGGAACGGCACCCCAGTGTGTTGGTGCCAGGGAAACTGCACCCCAGTGAGTCGGTGCCAGGGGAACTATACGCCAGTGATTTGGTGCCAGGGGGGCCGCATCCCAGTGAGCTGGTGCCAGGGGAACTCCACCCCAGTTGATGCCAGGGGAACTGCACCCCAGTGAGTTGGTGCCAGTGCATCGGCACCGCAGTGAGTTGGTGCCAGGGGAACTACACCCCAGTGAGTTGGTGCCAGAAGAATTGCACCCTGTGAGTTGGTGGCAGGGGAACTGCACCCGAGTGATTTGGTGCCTGGGGATCTGTACTCCAGTGAGACGATGCCAGGGGAACTGAACAGCAGAGAGTTGGTGCCAGGGGAACTGCACTCTCGTGATTTGATGCCGTGGGAACTTCATACCAGTGAGTTGGTGCCAGGGGAATTGCAACCCAGTGAGTCGGTGCTGGGGATCTGCACCCCAGTAGGTTGGTGCCAGGGGAACTCCACCCCAGTGAGATGGTGCCAGGGGAACTGCACAGCAGAGAGTTGGTGCCAGGGGAACTGCACCCCAGTGAGTTGGAGCCAGGGGAACTGCGTCCCAGTGAGTTGATGCCAGCGTTTCTGCACCACAGTGAGTTGGTGCCAGGGGAGGACACCCCGGTGCGTTGATGCCAGACTAACTGTGCCCCAGTGATTTGGCACCAGGGGAGGACACCCCAGTGCGTTGGTGCCAGACTAACTGTGCCCCAGTGATTTGGCGCCAGGGGAACTGCATCCCAGTAAGCTGGTGCCAGGGGAACTGCACCCCAGTGATTTGGCGCCAGGGGAACTGCACCCCACTGAGTTGGTGCCAGGGGAACTGCATCCCAGTGAGTTAGTGCCAGATGAACTGCACACTCATGAGTTGGTGCCAGGGGAACTGCACCCCAGTGAGTAGGTGCTGGGGAACTGCACCCCAGTGGGTTGGTGTCAGGGGAACTGCACCCCAGTGGATTGGTGCCAGCGGAACTCCACCCAAGTTGGTGCCAGGGGAACTGCATCCCAGTGAGTTGGTGCCAGGGGATTGGCACCCCAGTGAGTTGGCGCAAGGACAACTGCATTCCAGTGAGATGGTGGCAGGAAAACAGCACAGCAGTGAGTTGGTGCCAAGAAAACTGCACCCCAGTGAGTTGGTGCCAGGAGAACTGCACCCCAGTGAGTTGGAGCCAGGGGAACTGCGTCCCAGTGAGTTGATGCCAGCGTTTCTGCACCCCGGTGAGTTGGTGCCAGGGGAACTGAACCAGCGAGTTGGTGCCAGGGGAACTGCACCCCAGTGAGTTGGTGCCAGGAGAAATGAACCCCAGTAAGTTGGTGCCATGGGAACTGCACCTCGGTGATTTGGTGCCAGGGGTACAGCACCTCAGTGAGTCAGTACTTGGGGAACTGCATCACAGTGAGTTGGTGCCAGGGGAACTGCAATCCATTGAGTTGGTGTCAGGGGAACTGCACTCCAGTGAGTTGGTGCCAGGGGAACTGCACCCCAGTGAGTTGGTGCCAGGGGAACTGTATTCCAATGAGATGGTGCCAGGGGAACTGCACAGCAGAGAGTTGGTGCCAGGGGAACTCAACCCCAGTGAGCTGGTGCCAGGGGAACTGCACCCCAGTGATTTGGCGCCAGGGGAACTGCACCCCACTGAGTTGGTGCCAGGTGAACTGCATCCCAGTGAGTTAGTGCCAGATGAACTGCACACTCGTGGGTTGGTGCCAGGGGAACTGCACCCCAGTGAGTAGGTGCCGGGGAACTGCACCCCAGTGGGTTGGTGTCAGGGGAACTGCACCCCAGTGGATTGGTGCCAGTGGAACTCCACCCAAGTTGGTGCCAGGGGAACTGCATCCCAGTGAGTTGGTGCCAGCGGATCTGCACCCCAGTGAGTTGGTGCAAGGACAACTGCACCCCAGTGAGTTGGTGCCAGAAGAATGGCACCCTGTGAGTTGGTGGCAGGGGAACTGCACCCCAGTGAGTTGGTGCCAGGGGAACTGCACTCTCGTGATTTGGTGCCGTGGGAACTTTACACCAGTGAGTTGGTACCAGGGGAATTGCAACCCAGTGAGTCGGTGCCGGGGAACTGCACCCCAGTGAGTTGGTGCCAGGGGAAATCCACCCCAGTGAGATGGTGCCAGGGGAACTGCACAGCAGAGAGTTGGTGCCAGGGGAACTGCACCCCAGTGAGTTGGTGTCAGGGGAACTGCACCCCAGTGATTTGGTGCCAGGGGAACTGCATTCCAGTGAGATGGTGGCAGGAAAACAGCACAGCAGTGAGTTGGTGCCAAGAAAACTGCACCCCAGTGAGTTGGTGCCAGGAGAACTGCACCCCAGTGAGTTGGAGCCAGGGGAACTGCGTCCCAGTGAGTTGATGCCAGCGTTTCTGCACCCCGGTGAGTTGGTGCCAGGGGAACTGAACCAGCGAGTTGGTGCCAGGGGAACTGCACCCTAGTGAGTTGGTGCCAGGAGAAATGAACCCCAGTAAGTTGGTGCCATGGGAACTGCACCTCGGTGATTTGGTGCCAGGGGTACAGCACCTCAGTGAGTCAGTACTTGGGGAACTGCATCACAGTGAGTTGGTGCCAGGGGAACTGCAATCCAGTGAGTTGGTGTCAGGGGAACTGCACTCCAGTGAGTTGGTGCCAGGGGAACTGCACCCCAGTGAGTTGGTGCCAGGGGAACTGTATTCCAATGAGATGGTGCCAGGGGAACTGCACAGCAGAGAGTTGGTGCCAGGGGAACTCAACCCCAGTGAGTTGGTGCCAGGGGAACTGCACAGCAGAGAGTTGGTGCCAGGGGAACTGCACCCCAGTGATTTGGTGCCAGGGGAACTGCAGTCCAGTGAGCTGGTGCCAGGGGAACTGCACCCCAGTGATTTGGCGCCAGGGGAACTGCACCCCACTGAGTTGGTGCCAGGTGAACTGCATCCCAGTGAGTTAGTGCCAGATGAACTGCACACTCGTGGGTTGGTGCCAGGGGAACTGCACCCCAGTGAGTAGGTGCCGGGGAACTGCACCCCAGTGGGTTGGTGTCAGGGGAACTGCACCCCAGTGGATTGGTGCCAGTGGAACTCCACCCAAGTTGGTGCCAGGGGAACTGCATCCCAGTGAATTGGTGCCAGCGGATCTGCACCCCAGTGAGTTGGTGCAAGGACAACTGCACCCCAGTGAGTTGGTGCCAGAAGAATGGCACCCTGTGAGTTGGTGGCAGGGGAACTGCACCCCAGTGAGTTGGTGCCAGGGGAACTGCACTCTCGTGATTTGGTGCCGTGGGAACTTTACACCAGTGAGTTGGTACCAGGGGAATTGCAACCCAGTGAGTCGGTGCCGGGGAACTGCACCCCAGTGAGTTGGTGCCAGGGGAAATCCACCCCAGTGAGATGGTGCCAGGGGCACTGCACAGCAGAGAGTTGGTGCCAGGGGAACTGCACCCCAGTGAGTTGGTGCCAGGGGAACTGCACCCCAGTGAGTTGGTGCCTGGGGAACTGCACCCAGTGAGTTGGTGCACAGAGAACTGCACCCCAGTGAGTTGCTGCCAGGAGAACTGCACCCCAGTGATATGGTGCCAGGGGAGCTTCACCCCAGTGAGTTGATGACAGGGGAACTGCACCCCAGTGAGATGGTACACGGGAACTGCACCCCAGCGAATTGGTGCCAGGGGAGCTGTACCCCAGTGAGTTGATGCCACGGGAACTGCACCCCACTGAGTTGATGCCAGGGGAACTGAACCGCAGTGAGTTAGTGCCTGGGGAACTGCACCCAGTGAGTTGGAGCCAGGGGAACTGAACCCAGTGAGTTGGTGTCAGGGGAACTGCACCCCAGTAAGTTGGTGTCAGGGGAACTGCACCCCAGTCAGTTGGTGCCCAGAGAACTGCAGCCAGTGATTTGGTGCCTGGGGAATTGAACCCCAGTGAGTTGGTGCCAGGGGAACTGCACAGCAGAGAGTTGGTGCCAGGGGAACTGCACCCCAGTGATTTGGTGCCAGGGGAACTGCACCCCAGTGAGTTGGAGCCAGGGGAACTGCGTCCCGGTGAGTTGATGCCAGCGTTTCTGCACCCCGGTGAGTTGGTGCCAGGGGAACTGTACCCCAATGAATTCTTGCCAGGAGAACTGCACCCAGTGAGGTGGTGCCAGAGGAACTGCACCCAGTGAGTTGGTGCCCAGAGAACCGCACCCCAGTGAATTGGTGCCAGTGGACCTGCACTCCAGTGAGATTGTGCCAGGGGAACTGCACAGCAGAGTTGGTACCAGGGCAACTGCACCCCAGTGAGTTGATGCCAGGGGAACTGAACCAGCGAGCTGGTGCCAGGGGAACTGCACCCCAGTGAGTTGGTGCCAGGGGAAATGAACCCCAGTAAGTTGGTGCCATGGGAACTGCACCTCGGTGATTTGGTGCCAGGGGTACAGCACCTCAGTGAGTCAGTACTTGGGGAACTGCATCCCAGTGAGTTGGTGCAAGGACAACTGCACCCCAGTGAGTTGGTGCCAGAAGAATGGCACCCTGTGAGTTGGTGGCAGGGGAACTGCACCCCAGTGAGTTGGTGCCAGGGGAACTGCACTCTCGTGATTTGGTGCCGTGGGAACTTTACACCAGTGAGTTGGTACCAGGGGAATTGCAACCCAGTGAGTCGGTGCCGGGGAACTGCACCCCAGTGAGTTGGTGCCAGGGGAAATCCACCCCAGTGAGATGGTGCCAGGGGCACTGCACAGCAGAGAGTTGGTGCCAGGGGAACTGCACCCCAGTGAGTTGGTGCCAGGGGAACTGCACCCCAGTGAGTTGGTGCCTGGGGAACTGCACCCAGTGAGTTGGTGCACAGAGAACTGCACCCCAGTGAGTTGCTGCCAGGAGAACTGCACCCCAGTGATATGGTGCCAGGGGAGCTTCACCCCAGTGAGTTGATGACAGGGGAACTGCACCCCAGTGAGATGGTACACGGGAACTGCACCCCAGCGAATTGGTGCCAGGGGAGCTGTACCCCAGTGAGTTGATGCCACGGGAACTGCACCCCACTGAGTTGATGCCAGGGGAACTGAACCGCAGTGAGTTAGTGCCTGGGGAACTGCACCCAGTGAGTTGGAGCCAGGGGAACTGAACCCAGTGAGTTGGTGTCAGGGGAACTGCACCCCAGTAAGTTGGTGTCAGGGGAACTGCACCCCAGTGAGTTGGTGCCCAGAGAACTGCAGCCAGTGATTTGGTGCCTGGGGAATTGAACCCCAGTGAGTTGGTGCCAGGGGAACTGCACAGCAGAGAGTTGGTGCCAGGGGAACTGCACCCCAGTGATTTGGTGCCAGGGGAACTGCACCCCAGTGAGTTGGAGCCAGGGGAACTGCGTCCCGGTGAGTTGATGCCAGCGTTTCTGCACCCCGGTGAGTTGGTGCCAGGGGAACTGTACCCCAATGAATTCTTGCCAGGAGAACTGCACCCAGTGAGGTGGTGCCAGAGGAACTGCACCCAGTGAGTTGGTGCCCAGAGAACCGCACCCCAGTGAATTGGTGCCAGTGGACCTGCACTCCAGTGAGATTGTGCCAGGGGAACTGCACAGCAGAGTTGGTACCAGGGCAACTGCACCCCAGTGAGTTGATGCCAGGGGAACTGAACCAGCGAGCTGGTGCCAGGGGAACTGCACCCCAGTGAGTTGGTGCCAGGGGAAATGAACCCCAGTAAGTTGGTGCCATGGGAACTGCACCTCGGTGATTTGGTGCCAGGGGTACAGCACCTCAGTGAGTCAGTACTTGGGGAACTGCATCACAGTGAGTTGGTGCCAGGGGAACTGCAATCCAGTGAGTTGGTGTCAGGGGAACTGCACTCCAGTGAGTTGGTGCCAGGGGAACTGCACCCCAGTGAGTTGGTGCCAGGTGAACTGTATTCCAATGAGATGGTGCCAGGGGAACTGCACAGCAGAGAGTTGGTGCCAGGGGAACTCAACCCCAGTGAGTTGGTGCCAGGGGAACTGCACAGCAGAGAGTTGGTGCCAGGGGAACTGCACCCCAGTGATTTGGTGCCAGGGGAACTGCAGTCCAGTGAGATGGTGGCAGGGAAACAGCACAGCAGTGAGTTGGTGCCCAGAGACATGCACCCCAGTGAGTTGGTGCCAGGGGAAGTGCACCCCAGTGAGTTAAAGCCAGGGGAACTGCACACCTGTGAGATGGTGCCAGCGGAACTGAACGAAGTGAATTGGTGCCAGGGGGACTGAACCTGTGAATTGCTGCCAGGGGAACTGCCCCCGAGTGAGTTGGTGGCAGGGGAACAGAACCAGTGCGTTCGTGCCAGGCGAACGACACCCAATGAGTTGGTGCCAGAGGAACTACACCCCATTAAGGTGATGCAAGGGGAACTGCACCCCAGTGAGTCGGTGCCAGATGGAACTGTACCCCAGTGAGTTGGTGCCAGGAGAACTGCACCCTATGAGTTGGTGCCAGAAGAATTGCACCCTGTGAGTTGGTGGCAGGGGAACTGCACCCGAGTGATTTGGTGCCTGGGGGTCTGTACTCCAGTGAGACGATGCCAGGGGAACTGAACAGCAGAGAGTTGGTGCCAGGGGAACTGCACTCTCGTGATTTGGTGCCGTGGGAACTTCACACCAGTGAGTTGGTGCCAGGGGAATTGCAACCCAGTGAGTCGGTGCTGGGGATCTGCACCCCAGTAGGTTGGTGGCAGGGGAACTCCACCCCAGTGAGATGGTGCCAGGGGAACTGCACAGCAGAGAGTTGGTGCCAGGGGAACTGCACCCCACTGAGTTGGTGCCAGGGGAATTGCACCCCAGTGAGTTGGAGCCAGGGGAACTGCACCCCAGTGAGATGGTGCCAGGGGAACTGCACAGCAGAGAGTTGGTGCCAGGGGAACTGCACCCCAGTGAGTTGGTGCCAGGGGAACTCCACCCCAGTGAGTTGGTGGCTGGGGAACTGCACCCAGTGAGTTGGTGCACAGAGAACTGCACCCCAGTGAGTTGCTGCCAGGAGAACTGCACCCTAGTGATATGGTGCCAGGGGAGCTTCACCCCAGTGAGTTGATGCCAGGGGAACTGCACCCCAGTGAGATGGTACACGGGAACTGCACCCCAGCGAATTGGTGCCAGGGGAGCTGTACCCCAGTGAGTTGATGCCACGGGAACTGCACCCAGTGAGTTGGAGCCAGGGGAACTGAACCCAGTGAGTTGGTGTCAGGGGAACCGCACCCCAGTGAATTGGTGCCAGGGGACCTGCACTCCAGTGAGATGGTGCCAGGGGAACTGCACAGCAGAGTTGGTGCCATGGGAACTGCACCCCAGTGAGTTGGTGCCAGGGGAACTGCACCCCAGTGAGTTGGTTCCAGGGGAAATGCACCCCAGTGAGTTGGTGCCATGGGAACTGCACCTCGGTGATTTGGTGCCAGGGGTACAGCACCTCAGTGAGTCAGGACTATGGGGAACTGCATCACAGTGAGTTGGTGCCAGAGGAACTGCACCCCAGCGAATTGGTGACCGAGGAATTGCAATCCAGTGTGTTGGTGCCAGGGGAACTGCACCCCAGTGAGTTGGAGCCAGGGGAACTGCGTCCCAGTGCATTGGTGCCGGGGTAAAGCACGTCAGTGAATTGATACCATGGGAACTGCACCCCAGTGAGTTGGTGCTCGGGGAACTGCACCCCAGTGATTTCGTGCCATGGGAACTGCACCCTAGTGAGTTGGTGCCAGGAGAACTGTACCCCACTGAGTCGGTGCCGGGGAACTGCACCCCAGTAGGTTGGTGCCAGGGGAACTCCACCCCAGTTGATGCCAGGGGAACTGCACCCCAGTGAGTTGGTGCCAGTGCATCGGCACCCCAGTGAGTTGGTGCCAGAAGAATTGCACCCTGTGAGTTGGTGGCAGGGGAACGGCACCCGAGTGATTTGATGCCTGGGGGTCTGTACTCCAGTGAGACGATGCCAGGGGAACTGAACAGCAGAGAGTTGGTGCCAGGGGAACTGCACTCTTGTGATTTGATGCCGTGGGAACTTCATACCAGTGAGTTGGTGCCAGGGGAATTGCAACCCAGTGAGTCGGTGCTGGGGATCTGCACCCCAGTAG